>NC_054474.1:161733010-162978844 GCF_017639515.1 Carcharodon carcharias | reverse complement strand
TTCAAATCTCCTTTTCTCTGTGGACTGTTAGATGCAACAGATTAATGAATACTGGGTAAATATAGTAAACCTCTCACTCGCAACCAAAGCCACCGTCATATCCTAGAGCTGTGTCTGCTCTACTAGCTTTTCACTGATACAGCTTTATAGCTGAGGCGCAAACTCAAAGATCTAGGTGACCAAAATGCCAATTCTGATACTTGACATCTCTATCCCGCAGAGGTTGGATGCGGTTTGGACGCATTCATGAAATGTGCCATCTTACGAAAGGCACTCCTACAATCTCAGCTTGTACTTCAGCAATGACTGGATGCCCTTTGGCACATTATTCATGCCATTTGGAGAAAGCACATTAGAGACTTTCATTGATGAGCTGGCAGGCATGCAGCAGCTGTGCTTCCTTTACAGTGCCTGCATTTTCCATTCTCACATTCTTCTCTGTTAATGCTCAAATGCAGCAATTTACTGTGAAGCCAATGACAACTGCAGTCTCTGGTTAAAGCGCACCAAAAGGCAATGGCTCCAATTGCACTTCTCAAGGAAGTCTTCCTCTTTTCATTGTTGTGACTCTAAGCCGTTTGAGGGTACCCCCTGAAAGGCCCCATTAGTTCAGCCTTGGTCTCTTCCCACAATGCCTCAGGCTCCTCCCATGCAGATTCTTGACCAGTTTTGATTTTAAACTATGCAATAACTTCGGGGTTTCAAGGTGTTGATGCTGCATTTGTACTTTGAGACCAGCTTCGACCCTCCTACTGTCAGTGTTCAGGCCCCTCCAACTTCCTGTAGCCTCACGATGGGCAGGTAGACCTCTCTCCAGTTATTCTCCAACCTCCCCCAGTATCACAGAATCACACAGTGCAGAAGAGGCCCATCGAGTCTGCACTGACATGTGGGAAACATCTGACCTACCCACCTACCTAATCACATTTACCAGCACTTGGCCCACAGCCTTGAATGTTATGACATGCCAAGGGCTCATCCAGGTACTTTTTAAAAAGGTGTGAGGCAATCTGCTTCCACCACCCTTCCAGGCGGTGCAGTCCAGATCGTCACCACCCTCTGGATAAAAAAGTTTTTCATCACATCCCCCCTAACCTCTTCCCCTCACCTTGAACTTGTGTCCCCTCATGACTGACCCTTCAACTAAGGGGAACAGATGCTCCCTATTCACCCTGTCCATGCCCCTCATAATCTTGTACACCTCGATCAGGTAGCCCCTCAGTCTTCTCTGCTCCAACAAAAACAACCCAAGTCTATCCAACCTCTCTTCATAACTTTAATGTTTCATCCCAGGCAACATCCTGGTGAAGCTCTTCTGTACCCTCTCCAGTGCAATCACATCTTTTCTATAATGTGGCGACCAGAACTGCACACAGTACTCCAGTTGTGGCCTCACGAAGGTTCAATACAACTCCAACATAACCTCCCTACTTTTGTAATCTATGTCTCGATTGATAAAGGCAAGTGTCCCATATGCCTTTTTCACCACTCAACTAACATGCCCCTCCACCTTCAGAGATCTATGGACACACACGCCAAGGTCCCTTGGTTCCTCAGAACTTCCTAGTGTCATGCCGTTCATTGAATACTTCCTTGTCAAATTACTCCTTCCAAAGTGTATCACCTCACGCTTTTCAGGGTTAAATTCCATCTGCCATTTATCTGCCCATTTGACCATCCCGTCCAAATCTTCCTGTAGCCCAAGACACTCAACCTCACTGTTAAGCACCTGGCCAATCTTTGTGTCATCCGCAAATTTACCTCTCACATGGTCATCTACGTCGTTTCTATAAATGACGATCCCTGTAGTACACCACTAGACACTGGCTTCCAATCACTAAAGCAGCCTTCTGTCATCACCCTCTGTCTCCTACAACTAAGCCAATTTTGAATCCACCTTATCAAATTATCCTGTATCCCAAGTGCATTTGCCTTCTTTATAAATCTCCCATGTGGGACCTTGTCAAAGGCTTTGCTGAAATCCATATAAACTACATCAACTGCACTACCTCATCTACACACCTGGTCACCTCCTCAAAAAATTCAATCAAATTTATTAGGCATGACCTCCCTCTGACAAAGCTATGCGGACTATCCCTGATCAAACCTTGCCTCTCGAAGTCAAGTGGAGATAGAATCTCTCCTTCAGAATTTTCTCCAATAGTTTCCCTACCACTGACGTGAGACTCACTGGTCTGTAGCTCCCTGGCTTATTTCTACAACCCTTCTTAAATAGCAGAACCACATTAGCTGTTCTCCAGTCCTCTGGCACCTGTCCCGTGGCCAGAGAGGAATTAAAAATTTGGGTCAGAGCCCCTGCGATGTCCTCCTTGTCTCCCTCAGCAGTGTGGGGCACAAATCATCTGGACCTGGAGATGTGTCCACTTTTAAGCCTGCCAACACCTCCAATACCATGTCACTCCCGATATCAATTTGCTCAAGAACCTCGCAGTCCCTTTCGCTGAGTTCTATACCTTCATCCTCATTCTTTTGGGTCAAGACGGATGTGAAATATTCGTTCAACACTCTACCAATGTCCTCTGGCTCCACCCATAGATTGCCCCTTTGGTCCCTAATGGCCCTTACTCTTTCCCTGGTTATCTTCTTCCCATTGATATACTTATAGAATATCTTGGGATTTTCCCTACATTTACCAGCCAGAGCTTTCTCATATCCCCTCTTTGCTCTCCTAATTGCTTTCTTAAGCTCCACCCTGCTCTTTCTGTACTCCACTATTGCCTCTGCTGATTTGCTCCGCTTGTACCTGCTAAAAGCCCCTTTTTTCCTTCTCATCATATCCTGAATATCTCTGGTCATCCATGGTTCTCTGGGCTTATTACTCCTTCCTATCACCCTGGAGGGAACATGTTGAGCCTGTACCCACCCCATTTCCTTTTTGAACACCCCCAATGCTCTTCTGTAGATTTCCCCACAAGTAGCTGTTCCCAGTCTACCTTGGCCAGATCCTGCCTTATTTTACTAAAATCTGCTCTCCCCCAATCCAAAATATGTTTTTGCAACTTGTCTATTTCTTTGTCCAGAACAAGTTTAAATTGTACCATGCTGTGGCCACTATCAATAAAATGCTCCCCCACCACCACCTCAGCCATCTGTCTGGCTTCATTCCCCAGAATTAGGTCCAGCACTGCGCCGTACCTTGTTGGACCCTCTACATATTGACCTAAAAAGTTCTCCTGTGCACATTTTAAGAAATCCACTCCATCCAAGCCCTTAACACTATGTCTATCCCAATTAATGTTGGGAAAGATGAAATCACCGAATATAATTCACCGAATATAATTACCTTATTGTTATTGTTTTTACACACCTCCACAAATTGTGCATATATTTGCTCCTCAATTTCCCGCTATCTGGGGGTCTATAATAAACACCTAACAATGTGGCTACCCCTTTTTTATTCCTAAGCTCTACCCACAAAGCTTCATTGGATGCCCACTCCAAGATATCATCTCTCCTTACTGCAGTAACTGACTCTTTAACCAATAATGCAATTTCTCCTCCTCTTTTACCCCTTCCCCTGTCTTACCTGAAGATTCTATATCCTGGAATGTTGAGCTGCCAATCCTGCCCCTCCCTCAACCATGTCTCTGTGATGGCTATCATGTCACAATTCCACGTGTCAATCCTCACCCTTAACTCATCCATTTTACATGTAATACTCCTGGCATTAAAGTAGAGGCCATCCAGCCTTGCCTTACTCCCTTGAAACTTAATGCAGCTGTACTCCCTCTGACTTGATTGTTTTACTGTATTATAATGTGTCCCTATTCTGCTAACATTCTGGTCCCCTCCCCCTGCCGAATTAGTTTAAACTCCTCCCAACAGCACGAGCAAACCTGTCCGCAAGGATGTTAGTCTTGCTCTGGTTCAGATGTAAACCATCCTGCTTGTACAGGTCCCACCTTCCCCAGAAACGGTCCCAGTGATTCAGGAATCTAAAACTCTCCCTCCTGCACCAATCTTAAACCAAATCTGCACTATTCTCCTATTTCTGTGCTCGCTAGCATGTGGCACTGGGAATAATCCAGAGATTACAACCCGAGAGGTCCTGCTTTTCAATCTACTACCTAACTCCCTGAATTCTTGATGCCAAGACCTCATCCCTCTTTCTATCTATATCATTGGTACCAAAATGTACCATGACTCTGCCTCATCACCCTCCCCCTTCAGGATGCCCTGCAGCCAGTGATATCCTGGACCCTGGCACCAGGGAGGCAACACACCATCCTGGAGTCACACTGACAGCCACAGTAGGGTCCATCTGTTACCCTGACTATAGAATCCTCTTTTACTATTGCTCTTCCTCTCTTCATCTCCTCTTGTACAGACAGGCTGCTTGTGCTGCCAGAAGTTTGGCTCTGTCTGCGCTCCCTGGAGGAACCAGCGCCCTCCTCAGCCTCCAAAACGGAATACCGATTTGCGAGCGGGACCCCAAGGTACTCCTGAACTACCTGCCTGTTTCTCTTGGACTGCCTGGTGGTCACCTATTCCCTTCCTTCCTCAAGTCCCTTCAACTGTGGTGTGACCACGTCTCTAAACGTGCTATCCACGATGCTCTCAGACTCGTGGATACTCCACAGTGTCCCCAGCCGCCGTTCCAGCTCTGAAACCCAAGCTTCCAGGAGCTGCAGCTGGACACACTTCCTGCACAAAGCTGGTCCCAGGCACTGGAAATGTTCCCGGCTTCCCACATGGAGCACGAGGAGCACACCACGGCTTTGAGCTCTCCTACCATGACTTATCCCTTTAAATTAATCCTTTTAAGTCAATTACCTTAGGGCCCTTCTTTCCTGATCCTCGTTACTACAAAATATACAAACTATAAACCACAAGAAGATCTTAAGCCATAAGCAATAAAAGTAGTAAATACTTACCTGACCTTACCCACTACTTACCAGTCATTTCTCTCCCTAGTAGCCTCTACTGCAGCAGGGCAAGGCCACTCTCTGAAGATTTAAGAAGTTGGATAGCAAAGAAGAAATGCAAAGAGCATCTCTTCCCCTCTGCACCGAATTCCCACTGAACACCAAACTGCCAATACCCACACTCACTCTGGCTGTGTCTCACTCAGGATGAAGTCTCTCGCCGATCATGTGCTTTTAATAGTCCCTTTCTTAAATAGAGCTGAGCTCTATTTAAGCTTCAGTTAGTAATCAACACCTATTCAGGCCCTAATCATGCTTCAGGTGATTGACAGTTAACTGTCACACGTCAGCTACCTTACCAACCTTTTAACTAGACTACTGAACTTCCAAAAATTAAGGAGAAATTAAAGAGATATCCCTGGATCCCATCGTAATTGTAGTGGACATTCCAGCCCTTCACCCTGAACCCATCACAGTTATGTCCCCATTCCCCGTATGGACCTCACCCCTCCCCATCTCAAGGCTGTGTGCAGTCACATACAGAGGGGAACCCAACCCCCTCCAGGAGAGCTCTGAATATCACCCTCCACCCTGCTTTATTACATTTTCCCCATTTACAGACGGCAGATGCCTCCCTTAACCATGACCATCCCATCTGCAGCCCAGTACCGAGCCAGACAACTACATCGTCATCAACTGTAAGGCAATGACCACGCGCTGCACCAAGTTGTGTCCTATCCCAATTGAACACATAGACCTTGCCCCTCCATGGAGTGGGACTACGATGTGATTGCCATGCATAGCCCTTTAGCATGGCCTGCAAAGCCCAGAACTGCCTTTAATCTCTTACCCTGACTATGTAGTGCAAAAAGCCCCGGACTTCCTTTAATCTCTCACCCAGACTAAGAGGCTTGCAAAACCCCACTCCGACTATTGGCCCCAGACCAGGATCTATGACTGTCTTTCAGTGAGCTCTTCCGTTCCTTCATGACTGATCACAACATATTTTGCCTCCCCTCCACCACCCCCACAATAAGTCTCTGTGCAACCCGTCCCTCATGTGCAAGCCTTTTCCCTCCCCCATCTCCATGAGTCTCTGTGCAGCCCATTCCTCTTCTGCAACACGAACACAACCTCCCCCGCCCTGCCTGCCTGCCCCCCGCCAGATGGTGGTCTATGTGCACCATCTCCTATTTATACAGTCTGATTCTAATTCACCCACTTCCATGTCTGCACTCTAGAATTCCATGTTTGGCTCCAGCTTACCCACCATTGGTCTCCCCTCTGCCTGCCTGCCATCATTGTCTCCTGCTTCCACAACCCCACCATACCCCATTGTCCCCCATGTCTCTGTCATCCTTTCCCTCTCTGGTTGCAATGCTGATCTCTGTTTCAGAGTGCTGCCCTGCCTGAGACCCGTAGCACAAATTGAGTAGTGTCCTCCCAGAGTATGGAGACACCCACCTTGAGCACGCCAACTCTACACCCGACGCACCCACCATGAGGGGAAAATTCTAAATTGATTTCCTGCCGACAAAATTCCAATTTTTGGCCTCTCTCCGAGTTCTCTGCTCCCGCCCGCCACAAAACCCACCGCTGACAGGACTGGAAAAGTCCACCCAATGTTTCAGTTCAATGATTTTTCATTCGAAACTGCTTGTTTCTGTGACAAGAAACTCAGCCCTAATCGCTGCCCCACAGGCACATACAGGAAAATCCTGATTCAATTTCCGGTCTTATACTTAACACTTCTCTACAGTTTCAATTGCTAGGCAGCCTAGTCCGTCAAGCAATTTACACGCTAAAGTCAGTTCCTTTACCCTAACAGTAGAAGCCTAGTCTCACAAAAGAAACACTTGTGCTGATCTTAGTTTGGGCAGATACATTGCCACTGGCTATGGTATCTTTAACATTGGAAGGAGTATGGGGTGGGGGATGAAATCAATCAACCTTCCCATTCATAATGTTCTACCCAGCATTGCTTGGTGGAAAGCATCCTTGTGCTTGGGGGAGGATAGAAATGGATGTCGCTTTGATATCTTCCTCAAAAACACTACAGGATATACTTGGCTTTGTATCAAATCTTTTTTAAAATTTTAGCTGATAAATAGGAGCAGATATATTGGAACTGAAGATACTTGGCTTATAAGCAAAACATCTGTATAAAGTTTTATAGTTAAACTTTGATGTACAAGACAATGAGTAAATGTACCAATTTTTAAAAAAGCAACTGATTTACACCATTATCGAATATACAATAACTTACACATCAATTTGCAGTTATCTCTGAATAAAGAATACATTATTTCATTTAGAGCGGTGACAATTAAACTTGATCAATTACAATCCAACAAATCAAATATCTATGTCTGTGGCCGTAAGGACATTGTGGCCCATTCGAGCTTGACATTAGATTGGTGATGCCTTTTCATGACTACATGAAATCATACAGTCAGAAAAGGCATTCAGCCCATCAAAACCCATCCTACCAATTATGAACTAAACCACTTCTGCAAAATTTTCCCTTGATCCCAAAGGCAATCAAACAAAACTCCAAAATGCATATCCACACATCTTCATTGGCAGGTTAGATTCATCTTAATACTGAAACTTTTAGCAAGAAGCATGATCATTTTCCAAAAAGCATCACAGGCTATACACCTACGACCTGCAATATGCTTAGATTTGCTACGACTCGGAAAAAATATTTTCACGTTTCAGTCCAACACACAGCGGATGGCAAGTATTGTCTAAAAGTTTAAAGTGAAGAACTTAATGTTGATGTTGACATGTTACCGTGCAAGACAATATACAATTCAGTATGAAATCTGAAGTATGGTTGTATGCAAAATATTTTGTTTCAAATAATTAACAAAATTTAGAATATGCAATTATAAAATGGCTGCACTTTAACTGTATTTTATTTTTGCTGCATCAATGCTACTGCAACCTTCAGAGTGTAGGCACAAAACCTGAAGTAACTGCTTGAGAACACAAAGTAGAATTGCAAATTATACTCCAAAATAGTCTGTATGCAACATTTTCTGTACAATCATCTCACTGTTATTAAAAACAAAGTGCTTTCCAAGCCTCAGTGACAATTTAATCGGGGAACATCAGTTATTCTTCTGCATGAAAAGTCGCTTCTAGTACAGCAAAATCAATACTAATATTTTCAGTAAAAGAGTTAAAATAAAAATCCGTTTTCTTTCTCTTTCCTTAAACTTCTACCTGCCAAAATGACCACGAAGGAGTATTCTGTTGTTTTGCAAAGCTGCAAAGGACTAAGCATTAAATAGTATCACATAATATCCTATAATCAGTACACTGATACTTTGCAAAAGCTATCACTTTTTGAAATATTAAGGGCCAAATCTTGTTCAGTCTTTCCCTCTTCCCAAGATTGCATGCACAAAAATAAATGTGGTGAAGAACAATACAGCCCCATTTGTATAAAATATAAAATTATTTTTCTGAGTTGTAGTTACTGGACTATGTTGCAGTTTTTCTCAATTTTGAAAATGTTATCCTTAATTTTCAGAATTTTGGGAGTAATGGAGACTATTATGGGTCTCCTCTTGATGCCAACACTCAGGTGCTCAATTTTAGCCTTGTTTCTGGGAGATAACCGTACAGTGACTGACCTCTGAGTTGCAGGCTCAAAAGCTACCTCAGAGTGTTCAGAGTACCTTATACTCACCTCAACAGTTTGTAATGGCAATGTCAGTTTTGTATAGATTATTTACATGGAACACAGGGCTCTGTGAGCCAAACTAACTGCAAGCAGTTTCAAGGGCGAACTGCTAATAAATATGAAGGAAAGTCAAAGTGTAGAGAATTTCCAGCATAACTGTATTCAGCATAAAAAATGAACTGTAAGGAGTTATTTATTCAGTTCTGGTTATAGATAAAAACTCTCACTATTGCTCCTACAGATTTTGTATAAGACTGCAAGGTAGGTGGTTTGAATGTCACGCATAAATGTTTCATTCAAATCTCCATTGGATTTGAACTGTAAATTAAAAGTCAGCCTGCATGCTGAACAGTAATTAAATTAAATTTAACGTCTCTGGTTCATGATCTGGCTTGGAGCAACCTTCTTAAAACCCCGGGGAGGGGGGTATGGTGTGAAGGGAAGAAACTCAGTTAGGGTCATTATGACAAGTTAAATTTCATCTTGGGGGTTTTAAAGCATAATTGGAACTTAAAGTGGGACTGCCGATGCAAGTTAAACACATTTCCTCAGCAGAGAGCAAAACGTGACCTTATTGCCATTTTTATACTGATGCTGTCATTTAGAATCCAGTGTCGAGGAACTCTAAATCTGATTCCCTTATTCCCATGAAAGGCTGGCAGACTCAGTTTATGATGATTCTACAAGTTAGCCATTGGCATAAAAGAACCAGATTTAGCAAGGTACATGCAGATTTAGCAATGTTTACAACTGCCTGTCTGTCGGAATCCAATTATAACAGCATCAATGAGAAAGTGGCATCTCAGTCTGTTATTATTCCAGCTGTGCCTCCTGCCAGCCAAACAGTGAGCAGCAGAGAAAACAAAAGAAAAACTGTGAATTATGGAAATTTGAAATAATAATCGAAAATGCTGGAAACACAAGAGCATATTGGATTTGAATATCACTAGCAGGATAAAGCATGGGGTAAATGCTTTTTTTTGCTTTCAGTTGCTGGTGGACAGGCTCCAACAATGGCTAATACTATTTGTGATACTGATGACTAGTTGCACTAATTCTGATGTTTAATGAAGCAGGAATCAAAAGCCCTAGACTGAACATTAAAGAATGTCTTCCCTTCATGATCCAACTTAATAATCAGATACTGAAAGAATTATGATTTATACCAAAAGATCCTTTGAACTTTCATAAATAAAAAAAAAAGTGAAGGCAATTCTTTTTATTCCTTCGGGGTGTCAGCATTTGGCAAGGCCAATACTTATTGCCCATCCTTAACTGCCCTTGAGAAGGTGGAAGTGGGCAGCCTTCTTGAACACCCACAGTGCTCTTAGGAAGTAAATTCTAGAATTTTTGAACAGGTGACAGGGAAGGAACAACAATATAGTTCCAAATCAGGATGGTGTGTGGCTTGGAGGGGAGATTAAGGTGGTGCCATTCCCATATGTCTCCTGCCCTTGTTCTCCTAGACTGTAGAGGTTGAGAGTCTGGAAGATGGTGTCGAAGGAGCTTTGGCAAGTTGCTGCAATGCATCCTGTAGGTGGTATACACTGTTGCCACTGTGCACCTGTGGTGGAGGGAGTCAATGTTGAAGGTGCCAATGGGGTGCTGATCAATTGGGCTGCTTTGTTGTGGGTGGTGTTCAGCTTCTCGAATGTTGTTGGAGCTGCATTCATCCAGGTAAGGGGAGAGTATTCCATCACAGTCCTAACTTGTGCCTTATAGATGGTTAACAGGGAGATTTTTTATTCCTAATAAGGAGTCAGGAAGTGAACTATTCACTGCAGAATTCCCAGATTCTGACCTGCCCTTGTAGCCACAGTATTTATATGGCCTGTCCAGTTCAGTTTTTGGTCAATTGTAACCCCCAGGATTTTCATCGCTGTAGATTCAGCAATGATAATGCATTGAATATCAAGGTTTGATGGTTAGATTCTGTCTTGGTGATGATAGTCATTGCCTAGCACTTGCGCCATGCCAATATTGCTTGACACCTATGAACCCAAGTCTGCATGTTGTCCAAATCTTGCTGCAAAGTAGGCATGGACTGCTTTAGTATCTGAGGAGTTGCGAATGGTATTTAACACTGTACAATCATCAGCAAACACCTCCACTTCTGATCTTATAACAGAGGGAAGGTCCTTTAAGTTTTGTGCTGCTGAGCAACAGCTTATATGGGTCGACTGGTGATTGGTCTGTGCAGGAACTTTAGGTTGAATTGTCATGCTCCCTCTTCAATATATTTAATTTCTTGGAGGTAAAGTTTCAACATAAAACTGAAAATTTCTCAAAGGATCCTAACTGCAATTTAGTACGCAAGATTTGGCTTCCTGCATCTGGAGGAAATGTGGGGGAGGGATAGTGATGGTGGGGGGGGGGGGGTGTGCACTTGCTTCTCCTTACAAACCCTGTTCAGAATGAGAGCATTAAGTCACATCAGTTAATTCTGCAGCCACATTACATAGCTATCTGATTACTGTTTTCAGCCAAATCTTCACTTTTTCTTTGCAATCTCTCAACATCCTGCTATTTCATCCTGCTGTGTCATATGCCCTTACCATCCAATAAACTCAGGGGAGTGGTTCAATAGAATTGTTCATCATTATTCATATGTGTTTCTGTATTTCACCCAAGTTATTTGTTTTGGCTGTTTTAAACTGAAAGCAGTACTGAACATAAAAGCTCAAGAGTGCTATCCCAGCCTGGAATGCTTGTTTCAAGTGATCGACGTTCTTCTTGAAAAGGGGATTGAAAGATTTGAAACACAAGAAGCACGTTAAATTGATGTGCGTCTCTCAGTGCTAGCCCAGGGATAAACAACAGAAAACTACAATACATTAGAACGCATGCAACAAAATCTGTGTAAAACAGGCTGTTGGAATCACAGAAGCCTACGGAAGGATTTAATTAGATCAGTTTTGCAGACAGGACTGTATAACATTCCACTTCATGTAATCATTTCCAGTCAACAACATCCTGATATGACTAATTTTGCTGCTCATTAACAAAACTGATTGGGATCAAAAATTAGACTGTATGAAAACAGCCTATTGAAAAAAGAGCCCAAGAGAATTTGCATGTTACAATTAAAACAGGTATTCTGAAGGCCAAAGGCACTAAGTTGGAACTTGCTCAGTGCTGTCCAGCGAAGTGTGCTACTATATCACTAAGAATTGTGGTCTTCCGATCTATTTATTCCATGAGTGTTAATCATGGTTCAAAAACACTCTTATTCAGTTGCATTTCTCAGAGAGATTCACTGGCATCAGTTTTATGCACATTTCTATGGGCAGCTCTGTGGATTGTATTCTTTTAAAATTTTGACAATACAATTGGAGCTACAGAACTATTGGATTTAAAAATCCTAGAATAATTCATACTGGTAGTGCAATTAAGCTGATGGCAAGGTTAAAGAACAGCTGCTGACACAGATCAGCCTTAGTAGTCACCAACGTACCCACCAAAACTCTACCTATGTTCCTTCTGTCGGGTCGCTTTGTTCAGCAAACACGGTTGCATGCCTACCTACTGGTGAATGAGTTGGCAAACAATATACAGCAGAGACCAATGTAAGATGAAGCACATGCTGTTTATTAACACAAGTAACAGAGCACTAACACATGTGCTTCTCCAACCAGATCCTATTCTAAACTGCTGAATAACATTGTAGCCTGTGCTACACAGAAATTGGGTAATACAATCACGTGATCAATCTGTTCACATTCTCTTAAAAACGTATTGCACTTCAGATTACTACATCCCTCCCCCTTTACTCGAAAGTACAATTTACATTCTTGATACAAATAAACTATGTACAAATTCAGTCTCTCCGGAGGCTTCTTCAAATATGTTGAAAGTCATAGTTCTACGACTTTGGTTGGTTTATCCGAGGCCTCCCTCTGTCCTCTAGGCTCTCCAGTAGGAACCTGTAAGTTTTTTTCTTCGACACTCTTGGGCTCAATGGATCCTACAGTTACTTCCAAACCAAGTGGAGTTCCTTCCATATGTGGCATAGACGCCAACGGGAATGCTTGGCACATCCTTTCTTGTAAATGTTTCCCTTTTCCTGGGGTGATCTAAATGTCTCCTAATTATCCGACCATCGACCGATATGTGACAGGAAAGGGATCCTGTCACTGCACTAACTTCATCTGATAGCCATCTGGGCCCATCTCCAAAACTCTTTACAAAAACCGTGTCTCCAACAGTGAAGTTTCTTTCACGACTGTGGTAATCCTGTCCATTTTTCTGGACCTCCTGACTTCTCTCTACCCTCCCATCTAAATTTGGCCTTATGAGACTCAAACGTGTCCTGAGATATCTCTTCATCAATAACTCTGCAGGGGTAATACAAGTGGTCGTGTGTGGTGTAGCCCTATAGCTGAGTAGGAAATGTAATAATTTAGTTGTAATAGAGTCTCCATCCAGTTTTTCCATTCCAGACTTGAAGGTCTGGACTGCCCTCTCAGCCAAACCATTTGATTTAGGGTGGTATGGCGAGGTCTTTACGTGTTATGCCATTGAGACTTGTAAATATTTGGAATTCCCCGCTAGTGAATGCCGTTCCATTATCAGACACTATTATCTCTGGTAACCTGTGTATCGCAAAACTCTGGCGCAATCTGTATATGGTGGCGGCAGATGTGGGTGATCTCCTCGTATACATCCATCCACTTTGAGTGAGCGTCTATAATCAAGAGGAGCATTGTGCCCAAAAAAAGGCCCCATCCAGTCAACTTGGAGTGGACCCATGGCATCCTAGCCATTCCCAAGGATGGTCTAACATACGTCGGCATTTGCAATCTGGCTTCCCATCCGGTGGATAAAAATATATTCATAAACAGGTAGAATCAGTGCCCACCTTTGGATGCGTGCAGAGGTAATTGGGGTACTGCCTTATCTTCCATGAACAAGCCTAGTAGTAGCTTGTGGTTGGATACAATAGTAAAGTAACGACCTTGGATGTATTGGTGGAACTTCTTAATGTGAAATACGATGGATAAGCCCTGTTTCTCTATTTGTGAGTATCTTTGTTCCACAACGCTAAGTGTTCTTGAGACATAACCAATGGGCCATTTGGTGCCATCCAGTGGGAGAGTACTGTCCCTACTCCATGAGGGGATGTATCGCAGGTCAAAATTAATTCTCTCTTTGGGTTGAAATGTACCAACAGGGCCGATGACTGTAGCAACTGCTTTACAGCCATAAAAACTTGTTGTTGTGGAGCTTGCCAAGTCCACCTGTGATTTTTCTTGAGTAAACCGTTAATGGAACCAGTACTGTTAACAAATTTGGGAGAAAATGGCCATTATCATTCTCAATGATAATGAGTTCTGCGGTGTTTTTCGGTGCTGGCACCTCACAAATAGTTCTCACCTTGTCTTCTACAGGGTGAAGGCCCAGTGAGTCAACTCCATGATCCAGGTAAACCACTTCTTTTGCTTGGAGGATACATTTTTTCTCTTTTCAAACATACTCGGCTTCTGAGAAACGCTTCAATACTCCTTCCAGGTTAGCCAAGCATTCTTAATCAGTTGGTCTGTTACTAGGATATCATCGAGATAAACCTTGCAGTAAATTTTCCAATGTCCGTTGGAAAATGGCACAAGTTGATGAGACTCTGAAGGGTAACCTGGTATATTGATATAACCCCCTGCATTTGTTAATAGTCACAAAATCTCGAGAGGCCTTTTGTAGTTTGATGTGGCTCATGTCGAGCTTCATATACACGGATCACCCTGCCAGCTTGGAGTACAGTTCATCAATTTTCAGTATCAGATGCTTTGTTAATGTAGTCCCCACATACACACTGGTCAGGCTTTAGTACTGGAACTATAGGTGATGCCCATTTGGAAAACTGTACAGGTTGTAAGACTCCCAACCTTTCTAGCCTGTCTAATTCGACATCACCTTTTTCTCGTAATGCATAGGGGACTGGCCTCGCCTTCAAGAATCTGGGATTGCCCCAGAATCCACGTGGATTTTAGCTTTCAGCCCCTGAACCTTCCCAAGCTCTTCCGTGAAAATGGAGGCATATTCTGTAATAATTTTTGCAACTCTTTCATTCTGAATTGAAAAATCTCGGTGCATTCTAACTTTATTTCCTTAAGCCAGTTCCGACCAAGCAGACGTGGACCCTCCCCTGCTACCACTATCAGGGATAAAAATGATTTCCATACTGTACTGGAACCTGCATATACCACTTACTTGTATGTCTTCACCAGTATACGTCTTTAACTTAGCATCTGAATTTTCCAGATTTAATGAGTGATCTCCTTCATTCAGATATTTGAATGTATGTTCCCCTACGACTGTCGTGGATGCTCCTGTATCCACCTCCATTCGAATGGGTTTCCCGCTGACTTCCACTGTCACGTCTATTGGCTCTGTTTTACCCATTTTTAAGTTGTGTAGTGAGCAAATATCTGACTCTGTTGCTTCTGGTTCCTCTATTATGTGGATTTTACGATTTCTACCTCTCTGCTTAAAGTCTTTTCTTAATCTGTCTTTACAATATCGCATACTGTGCCTATTATGATGGCAGTAGAAACACTCAATTCTTTTAAATTGTCGTTCACTTACAGGTTGTCTGGTTCCATTTCTGCCGTTATTATTGCGGTTTTTTTCTGTTAAACCATTGCTTTTTGCTGTTCTGTTAATGGTGGCTGTTTCCCATCTTTCTGCGGAGCCCAGCGCTTCCGTGCCATTTCTAACCAGTGCTTCCCTCCTGACGTGAAGGACGACGCCATTTTGTGCTTCCTTGATTGCTTCTGAATCCCTGACTGTACTCTCCATTGTGAGCGCCAACTCCAGCACCTTGCTGAAGTCTAAATTTGTTTCTGACAATGACCTTTTTTGGATGGCATCTTCATTAATCCCACATACTAATTGGTCTCTTAACGTGTCATTAATTGACATCAAGAGTTCTTAAGTAATCTGTTAATTGTTTTAAGGCTGCTACATAGCAAGCGACTGTCTCTCCAGGGGCACGATACCTCGAAGTAAAATTAAAACGCTGCGTTGTTACTAAGGGTTTCGGCTGAAAATGGCTTTTCACAAAATTTACCAATTCATCAAAGCTCTTGGAATCTGAGGCATTGGGTGCCGGTAGACTACGAATTAGCCATATATTTTACTGCCACATGTCGATAAGAAGATCATTCGCCTCTTCTCCTCCCTTGTTATGTCATTGGCCAAAAAGGACTCAAGATGTTCAATATAATGTGACCAGTCATTGGTGGTCTAATCAAACGGTTCGATACGGCCAAACTGTGGCATACTGGAAGGAGATAACTTTGATGACTATGATGAAGGCAGTGCTTACAATCGCCTTGCAAGGTATGGCTGATTTACTTCTGTTTAATTTTTGTGACTTTCTTTGGTGTCGTCGACTGGTCATGTTTTGCCTTGTCGCCAGTTATGTTCCTTCTGTTGGGTCGCTTTGCTCAGTGAACACAGGTGCACGCCTATCTACTGGTGAGTGAGTTGGTAACAATATACTGCAGATGCAGAGACCAATGTAAGTTGAAGCACATGTTGTTCATTAACACAAGTAACAGAGCACTAACACGTGTGCTTCCCCAACCAGAACCTATTCTAAACTGCTGGTTAACATTGTAGCCCGCACTACACAGCAATTAGGTAATTCAATCACGCGGTCAATCTGCTCACATTCTCTTAAAGGTATAATGCACCTCAGATTACCACACTACCAAACACCTCAGATGATGAATATGGTTATCTCTTTACAGGATGAACAAGACAAGACTCAGTTTTGCCTTTCACGGGTAATAATTAATTACAAAAAAATACAATTTCTAATGCCTTTTTTCTGGCTGGATTTTTGATAAACTGTAATCCCATTGAAACAATGGAAAGACTGCCAGCCAGCCGAACATAAACTTGGATTCCACCCCCAACTGGGGTGAAAAGGAACAGAATGTCAACCACCCTCTCTCTCCCCATGGGAGCATAGAAGACTCCATCTCCTGTTAATTTTTACACTATTCCTCTTCAAAAGATGAGGCATCAAAAATGTAATTACCTGTTCCACAGCACAATGACTATAGCAGATAAGGTAATGGAATTCCTCAGGAATATACAGCTAGCAAGGCTTTTAAGAAACTTAGACCAAGTCAGAGCAGAGATCAGAAGGATATGATGAAAGACTGCAAGAGCTACATCTCTCTCTCTTGGAAGTATTGTGCATGGATATCGCAGAATAATAATCCTAAGAAAAGGAGTCACTGCAAACTGAGATCTTTTGGGAATAAAACTTGGGAATTTGCTCTATACAGCTACACCCAAGAAGACAACTGTACAAAACGGCTACAAAGTGGAATCACTGCATCGAGACCAGTCAAAGGACAGTTAACAATATATTTCTTTGATTGTTTATCTTTTTTACAAACTATAAAAAATCTTTAAGTCTTTCGTCATATTCTACCATCCGTACTAGTGTGTATGTGTATGTATTTGAGTGAGTGAGTATCATTTACCTAGTTTTTTTAAAAGTTGAAGAGCAGGGTCAATAAACTTATTTCGTTCTTTGATTTAAACTTTAGAAAACCTGTCTGATTAATTCTTTATAATCTGAAAGCGTACATGGTGGGACTCCTGCAGTATTGGCGAAGTGCACACTCACTAAATTCACAACAAAATCCTGTTACAGCCAGCCCTGGAATAGTAAATTAGGAGAGTCAATTTTTACCCCTCCTCACGGGGTCATAACAAACGAATCAGGCAGAGTTTTGATGGGATAAGTGAACTGAACACAGTTGCTTACAAATGAGAACAAAGCCACTAAATTTGCACCACTGCATCAAGAGGTATTGAAAGTGCACTGTGCAAACATTAACGTACTATTTTGATCCGGCAGGTGATGTGCGCCAGGCAGATCAAAACCACAAAGGAAACTTGATCACGTTTGCAATTTGTATTTATTTCGAGATGCATACCCTGAATTCAGCAGTAATGAGCCCACCCAGACTTCAGAGATTTTTTTAGAAAACTAAATTAAACACTTATTAACAAAAGAGAAGATTTCAAGCACATACATAGGTCTACAAATTACTCCTATAATGACGCCTAAAACCCCCAATAATTCCTAAAACACCCCCGTTAAGGCAACAGCAAACAAAAAATAATAATTTTGAATAGATTCCAGCCAGTTAACACAATACTCTAGACTTTAGAATTCAAAATGGCTTTTTCCAGCTTCGGTTTCTGTTGACATCAAGCTTAATGCACAACTACAGGAGGCTTTTCGCACTTCTGGTAGATCTTACAACACCTTCCCTGACACATAGCCTCATTTCCATTTATACATGTTTCTCCCTTTTAATGCAAATTCCATTGTTCTCATATATCTTTGGAGCTTTACTTTTCTCATAATATAAATCTATTCATGGTGCAAATATTGTCAGTAATCTTTGGGGAAAAAAAAACTCACTGCTTGGCCTAGCTTCTCTGGCTAGGAGTACCATCCTACCATCTCTTTGTAATTCAAACTACCCTAATTTATCTAAAATTGCAAATTCTCCTCACTTCACGTTCTAAAACTCCAGCCATGTTTACGTACTTAGCATTTCAAACCTAACTTCTTTTGATGAGTCATAGCCTCCAGACCAGCTGTCTCCAATTCAATTAAATTAAATCCCACACACAGAAAGAGAGACTATCCAAACCCCATTGACTTTTACAATAAATCACAATAATGTTACGAGAGTTATTATATTTTTGTGACAGTATAATGCATTGAAATTTCTTTGTCCACTGTTTTAACTGAGGTGTTCAGCTATTCACTTTAACTTAATGGACAATAGAATCTCATACAAATGCATGAACGTGTCTACACTAATATTCACACTGTGTATCTTTGGCACTTTAAAGATCTGCATGAATTATCACATTTAAAATTAAAGGGAAACTTTAGCTTTTCAATAATAATTTCAAATTAGAAATGCCATAAAACTGCAACTTTGTTGAAGGACATTACTGCTTTCTGCGTCCATCACACAAACACTGAGCTTAGTGTCTTCAGCCTGTGCTACATTGCCACAAAATATCTTCATATCTACCCTATAACAGGATCAACGTTTGAAAGCTCCTTGAATTTTAACACACAGCTAATATTTAACCATCTCCAAAAGGCTTTTTCTGGAATATCTAGTTCAAACAAGAAAGTAATAAAACAGTCATGCCAGGACAATCATGCAGTGTGAATTGATTTCAGAAAAGGCATAGACAGAATAATTTTACATAACTCAACCAGATGTCATTATTAATGTGGACGCAAACACCCAAAATGTCAGCAGTTCAGAGATTAGAAGAAATCTCTTCAGATACAGGAAATAGAGATGAAGTCTTTTTAAAAGTCATTCTTCAACATGTAGGTGCCACACTGCTAAATTGTGGTGATGTATAGATACCACATAAGTATATACATTCTGTTAGCACAGATACCATACAGGTAAGTTCTGGTGATGTATAGATACCACACAGGTACATTTTGGTGATGTTCTGATACTACAAAAGGTACATTTTTGTGATGTATCAATACCACATTGGTACATTTCCATGACATAGATACCACCACTGGTACATTTCTGTGAGGTATGGATACTACACAGGTACATTTCTGTGAGATATGGATTCTACACAGGTACATTTCTGTGAGGTAGGGATACTACACAAGTACATTTCTGTGACGTATAGATACTACACAGGTACATTTCTGTTACATTTAGATACCATAGAAGTACATTGCCCTTCCATTTTGATTAGCCATCCAAATTTTTCAGAACAGAAATAAAAACAATTGGTTTTGGGCGTTTCATGATTTGGGTTAAAAAACAATTTATATTTCAACACCTGCACAAAAGGGAGCTTTAGACAGGAACCAACTGACATTACAAGGAAAAGGTTGTTACAAGTCAGCCTCTCTGACACAGCAGCTTTAATTAGACAAGTCATCTAAGACTAAGTGAGTTAGCCCAACCACCTTGAAGAGATAGAAAGAGAGAAAGGGAAAGAGAGCTGTATGACCTTGATGAAAAAAACAAAACATGTTCTGGTGGATACTATATATCTTAGGTTTGGTTGTAAAAATATCCATGATTTTCTATGGCTGGTACTTCCCTGTGCAAAAATCCTCAACTGTTAAAACTCCATGCTCAGTTGTTAAAACTCCATGTCCAATATACTTGCCTTGAAAGATGGGAAAATAATTGAGCAGCAGTGGGTGCTGACAGTGCCAAAAATAGTCTCTCTTAGTGTTGTTGTTACTTTTTTCCATGATATCTAAGAACAAAGAAGCCAGTGTCCATAAAACGCATAAAACCAATATACTTAAGTGCCTCATTTATTGTGAGATTTGATTGAAAAAGTTTTCCTCAGTTAAAACCCTTCAACATTATAACAAGCTGATAAGAAAACAGGTGGTGAAAAATGTGGATCATTAGTGCCCTTTTGTTTAGGCGCTATGGGTGGCATTTGGTGTCCAAGATGGCATCTGCATACAATGCTGATTGGACACAAGCATGCCATTTTGAAACTCAATTTTCTAGCTAACATTCTCTCTTAACTTTACATGGCTGAATAAGTGTCTCAGCAGCAACAAGGACCCCTCTCACCCCACTAGTACTATTTAAAGGAATCAAACGTGTACATTTTAGTTGTTGGTTGACTTATTCTGGCTGTTGCATAGGTTCTATAACTATTTGGTATTTTGCTATAGTTATTTAAAGTTGCCAAAGTCTGTAGGGAATGGTGTGGCAGGTCCTCAAGGAGTTTCTGTTGACTTCGAGGCATCCGCACAAACTAGTTAAACCAAGGCCGGGGTTTTCCGTACCCGCTGGCGTTGGGCATATTCGGTGGCGTGAGCAGACAATATGGCGTGATCGGTTTCACGACAGCATGAAACCAGTTCGTGATCATCCACTCAGCCCGCTAATGGCAGGAAATATGGCCCGCCATAAGACGTTGGGAACTTCATAGTAATACATCAGCGTTTCATTATAAGGCAAGCCCGCCAGAATCATCTCCCCCATTGGATCGTCCACCCACATTGGCGGGAAAACATGCCGACGTGTTTTATAACAGCACATAAGAGACGTGTACCTGGTGAGCTGCACTTCACTCAGGATTTCAAGATTTATTTCTCTACCTTGCTTCAGTCAGCACTCACTGTCACCAGCACCAGGCTTCACAAAGAGGACCACATCACTTTTAGGGAGGCACAAGGTAAGTCTCTACCTACCAGATCAGTCATATGTGGGTGGCTTTTCAATGGCTGCAGGCTAGGGCTTGCTTGGCGAAGGGGTAGAAGTGGCAACAGGCAAGACAAGAGGCTGCAGGATGAGGGCTGTACTGGGGAAGGAGGGTAACCAATGGTGTGTGTGTGGGGGCAAATGTTGATCTGTGCAAGTGGCCTCAAGATGATGAGGGCTATGAAGGCAGTCTCCAGAGGAGATGAAGCCAGATGGACATGTGAGCGTATGTGTGAGAGAATGGATGGCGATGTCTCTTGAGCTGACAGTGAGTGAGATGCCAGTGAATGTGTGATGGGCTTAAGTGTGTGAGCTTAGAGTGATGAAATGGTTGCCATACCCTGGCTGCACGGTGAGATCATTCATCCTCTATCTACAATGAATGGCCATCCTCTTCTGTGCAGCATTGGCACTGATCAACCCCCAAGCCTGGTCGGTTACCCTGCACTGCCCATCCTGCAGTCAGAAAGTGGGTAAAGGACATCGCAGCAGGCCTCCAAGGTGTCCAAAAGATGTTCCAGTGACGCATCGCTAAACTGAGGGCTACAGTCTTTTTGCCTTTCGTGGACATATTCCCTGCAGTAGTCCTGGGCTGGAAGCACTGAGATGTGTGTGCCTGTCTCAACTTTAAATATGGCGCCCGGCGTGATGAAGTGACAAGGTGATGGCATGGTGGGCGAATGAGAGCCCACCCGCCATCGAAACCGAGTGTTCCCCAGGAATGCATAACTAATGCGGCAGATTTGGGATGATAGGACATGAAAACCCACCATTGCAGCCAGCGAGTGAAATGTAACTTTACCTGCCCGCTACCACACTTAGTGCAAATTTGGGACGATTCCGCCCCAAGGCATGGGACACCAGTAGCCATTCCTAAATACAGTCTGATTTGGAGAATAAACAGAGATCATGCAGAGCAGGACAGACTGCTGAAAGAAAGGAGGAAGAGAAGCAGTGGGAGAAAGACTCTCAGCGGAAGGTCTTATCTATCATAAAGTTGCTCTTGGAGGAGGAGATAAAGCAATCAAGAGCGATGGTGGATAAGTAACCAGAAAGGAGTGGACAAACTGGAGGCTGATAAGCAACTGGGAGCGAGGGGACACGTTCGCCTTCAACAGAGGTGAGTGTTGGTGAGTAGTGACCCATGATTTTAATGTGGTTCATTCAGATGATTAAGAAAAATCCTTATTTTGGTGGCAGATTTCAATGGTCCCTTCAAGCAATGTTGTTTAGATTGCATGAAGACCTGGCTTTTCTAGGCACAGGCTGGTTGAGTTCAGGGGATATCAATTTGACAAAGGGGCATCGAACAGGCAAAAGTTGTCTTATCTGTATTTGCAAAAGGTCAAATGCAGAAGGTCAAATACAGGCCCTGGATATGGTGCCTACATCCATATAGTCGGCTGCTCAAAATATACATGTTCACATCACACCCTATCAGATGCTTGGATGCCTATTTTTAAAATAGGCATAGCATTATCAACTTTTCACTCTTCAATGTCTATAAAGACTACCTGAAGTCAATTCCCAAGATTGTTGCCATTGATGGGTTTCTTTATGCCTGTACTCTGCATACATAAATTAATTTTCCAACTCTTCTTAGCGTCAAGATGGGGTACAATTTATCTCATGTAAAGTATGTGTGTTGCGTTCAATGGAACCTGCTACATATACAGTATCCTCTTTCTACTGAAGTAATTGATTTTTAAAAATCTGAATTTCATAAATAATGATCTGAGACCCATCTCATCAGTGAACAGAACACTCCGATCGCATGAATCCTATATAATTTTGCCAAATTGTACATTATAAAATGCCAAACAGCAGTTGCACAAAGCATAGAAACAATACCTGAAGTATAGCACACCACAAAAACTAGAAAGTTAATTCGCTTAACATAAAATATCTGGACCTTTGAAGTGATTTAACAAAACTGTGCTGAGGGAACTCTATGGAGTCACAAAGTTTCTTTTTATTACCAATTGTATGAAAATATCACCAGTTTATCTTTAACTTGGCTCTGTAACAATGCAATTACTGAGCCAAAAGGAGCCGAGAAAATGTTCAGTGCTTTAAAGGAGTATTTCTTCCAGACTCCATTAAAAACACAAACAATCAAATGTACCATATTTCTCACTTAACAACTTTAAAAGAAAAATTGCTGCTATGTATTTACCAAACAAATGGTATCCTTAATTCACGAATAATCGACAAATTTGCCATTTTCTAAAATACTTTACTTCATACAATGCAAGTTAAAGGCCCCTGTTCAATAGCCCTGGGTGAGCGCTGTGTGGAAGGAACAAGTCAGCTGTCTGATCTTTCTAGTTTAGCCTTGCAACGATGTTTCCACAAAGTCATTCCCACCACATAAGGGGAGACCAACAATTCTACCGATTAAATAGTTATCATAATGAAAATAACATGGCTAAATTACATTCAAGATTTAATTCCAATTTACATGTGTCATTTAAAAAACACTGTTATTTCAACATAGCCATTTTCACAGTCAGCAACCATACACACATTTGTGCGCATTTATGTCAACACATTCAAAAACAATGTAACAAAAAGCTTAATTTATCCATGATATAAAATTTAATTACATTATTCTGATGATTGCACAATGTTCAGTATCATTCGTATTTATATCTTCAGAGGCTAAGCAGTCAGTATCCATAAGTAGCAAGACCTGGATAACATTCAGGTTTGGGCTCATAAGTGGCAAGAAACATTCATGCCGCCCAAGTGCCAGGCAACGGCCATCTCCAACAAAAGAGAATCTAACCATTTCTCCTTGACATTCAATGGCTTTACCATTGCTGAATCCCCCGCTATCAACATCCTGGGGAACACCATTGACAAGAAACTAAACTAGACTAGCCATGTACATACTGTGGCTACAAGAACAGGTCAAAGGCTGAGAATTCTGTGGCGGATAACTCATCTCCTAACTCTCCAAAACCTGTCCCCCACCTATAAGGCACAAGTCAGAAGTATTCAGATGGAATATTCTCCACTTGTCTGGACAATTGCAGCTCCAGCACCACTCAAGGACTCACCACATCCAAGACAAAGTAGCCCACTTGTTTGGCACCCCATCTACCATTTTAAACATTCACTCCCTCCACCACCGACGCACAGTAGCAACCATGTATCCTATGTGGAAGATGCACTGCAGCTTGTCAAGCCTCCTTCGACAGCACCTTCCAAAGTCTTGACTTCTACCAGCTATAAGGACAAAGGACAGCACGTGCATGAGAACACCACCACCTGCAAGTTCCCAATCCCATAAGTCGCACACCATCTTGACTTGGAACTATATCTCTGTTCCTTCACTGTCTCGGGTCAAAATCCTGGAACTCCCTTCCTAACAGCACTGTGGGATACCGATACTACATGGACGACAACAGTTCAAGGCGGTGGCTCACCAACATCTTCTCAGGGGCAATTAGGGATGGGCAACAAATGCTGGCCTAGTGAACAATGCCTATATCCTGTGAACAAATAAGAATGCTTGACAAATCTACTGGAATTTTTTGAGTATGTAACTAGTACAGTTGATGAGGGGGAGCCAGTGGTTGTGGTTTATTTGGACTTTCAGGAGGCTTTCGACAAAGTCCCACATAAGAGATTAGCATGTAAAATTAAAGTGCATGGGATTGGGGGTAGTGTATTGAGATGGATAGAAAACTGGTTGGCAGATAGGAAACAAAGAGTAGGAATAAATGGGTCTTTTTCCGAATGGCAGGCAATGACTAATGGGGTACCACTGGGATTGGTGCTGGGACCCCAGCTATTCACAATATATATTAATGATTTAGATAAGGGAACTAAATGTAATATCTCCAAATTTGCAGATGACACAAAGCTGGGTGGGAGGAGGATGCAGAGATGCTTCAGTGTGACTTGGACAAGCTGAGTGAGTGGGGAAATGCATGGTAGATGCAGTATAATGTGGATAAATGTGAGGTTATCCACTTTGGTAGCAAAAACAGGAAGGCAGATTATTATCTTAATGGCTATAAATTGAGAGAGGGGAATGTGCAACAAGACTTGGGTGTCTTCGTACACCAGTCGCTGAAGGTAAGCATGCAGGTGCAGCAGGTGGTAAAGAAGGCAAATAGTATGTTGGCCTTCATAGCCAGAGGATTCGAGTATAGGAGCAGGGATGTCTTGCTGTAATTATACAGGGCCTTGGTGAGACCACACCTGGAATATTGTGTGTAGTTTTGGTCTCCTTATCTGAGGAAGGGTGTTCTTGCTATAGAGGGAGTGCAGCAAAAGTTTACCGCACTGATTCCTCGGATGGCGGGACTGACATATGAAGAGAGATTGAGTCGGTTAGGATTATACTCACTGAAGTTCAGAAGAATGGGGGGGGGATCTCACAGAAACCTATAAAATTCTAACAGGACTTAGACAGGGTAGATGCAGGAAGGATGTTCCCGATGGTGGGGGAGTCCAGAACCAGGGGGTCACAGTCTGAGGATACTGGGTGTACCATTTAGGACTGAGATGAGGAGAAATTTCTTCACCCAGACAGTGGTGAGCCTGTGGAATTAGCTACCACAGAAAGTAGTTGAGGCCAAAACATTGTATGTTTTCAAGGAGGAGTTAGATATAGCTCTTGGGGCGAAAGGGATCAAAGGATATGGGAGAAAGCAGAGCAGGCTGTTGAATTGGATGATCAGCCATGATCATGATGAATGGCGATGCAGTCTCGAAGGGCTGAATGGCCTACTCCTGCTCCTATTTTCTATGTTTCTATGTAATAACATTTAAAGTTCAATAGTACTCAGTAATATAATAAAATGAGCAGGAATAACATCCTTATAAAAACAAAAAAACTGCGGATGCTGGAAATCCAAAACAAAAACAGAATTCCCTGGAAAAACTCAGCAGGTCTGGCAGCATCGGCGGAGAAGAAAAGAGTTGAAACGTCAACTCTTTTCTTCTCCGCCGATGCTGCCAGACCTGCTGAGTTTTTCCAGGTAATTATGTTTTTGTTTAGGAATAACATCCTTGTTTGTTAAAACACCAAGTTCCAGATTCACTGCAGTGTGAAGGTTACCCAGACTCAAGAATAACTCAAGGCTTGTACTCCACATTGTACAATGAATGAATATATTTGATTGTGTAAAAAGGGAGCCAGAAATGCTCTTTCACCCATTATTAGGGGATGTATGAGATCAGCAGGGTAATGCATTGTTTCTTATGGAGGAAATTATTTGTCCTCTGATGCTTTCACAAGTTGGCATGCTGACATTGGTATTTCAGTGTGTCAAAAGTCATGGCATGTTCCAGTGGTGCAGGGCATCAGGACTTCAAATCCACAGGTCACAAAGCTAAGGATACTGCAGTTTTGGGTTCCAATATAAAGTGGAACAACAATGAATCAAGCGACTTATGCACGAGAGAAGCAATTAATGCCCAACTTCAACAAGAGGATGGCAAATAGTCAAAAATAATTGCTAACATTTCAAAATAAAATTGCTGTTGCAAGTAATCAGCAACACTCGAGAGTAAAAATGACTTCTAGAGTGGTCACCAAGACATCCTTTTCACCAGGACAGCTGTTTATTTTTCTCAAACTGACACACATTGCCAACCTTATCATTTGTGAAATGTCTCATATTTCTTAACAATCCAGATATTTTCTCATGGTTGTAGAACCAAGCAGATGCTATCTGTTCTATGTATCCTGTTATGTTACTAAGCTAGATGTTAGGTGTATTTACAGAGCAGGTGTTACATTGGGATTTTTTAATATTACCATTTTCTCTCTAAGTGATTTCACAGAACTTCCCACAGATAGATATTCTTCCCTATGATACAGAAGCTCTCTCCTGTAAATCACCTTGGGCGATTTAGCAACTGCCCTACTTGCAATTAACTACTTGTTGGATTTAACAATCTTCTTGCTAACACTGGCATGACTCATTGCAGTTTTCAAATCAGTTTAACAGAGTGTAGCACTATTATATTTATTTATAACTAGATACATTTGAAGTACAAAACATTTGGCAAATGCTAAAAAGTCCAATATAAAACATAAGTATGTGCAATGAGTTAATTACCTTTGGAAGAATACCTTTGGATATAAAAAGAAAGCCTTGTTAGAAAAATTTGTCTCTGAATGGCAAATTCCACTTTCTTTTGCCTTTTCATACCACTTCTTGTATCAGTATTGAAGAATTAATTGTACAGCACCGAAACATTTGGCTAAACAGCTCTATGCTAGTGTTTATCTTCCACACAAGCTTCCTCCTACCTTCATCTCGCCTACAACATATTCTTCTATTATTTTCTCTTCCATGTGTTTATCTAGCTTCTCTTAACATACCTATGCTATTCACCTCAACCACTCCACGTGGCAGTCAGTTCCACATTATCACCAATCTCTGGGTAAAGATGTTTCTCCTGAATTCCTTATTGGGTTTATTCGTGATTATCTTATATTTAATGTCCCCTAGTTTAGAACACCCCTATTTAAATTGAAAGGTGATGTACATACTGCATTACTCATTTACACGGAGAACTATGTATTCCATCTGAACAGTTTCTATAGCTTGGAAGATACTGATAAACTGAACCAAACACCTTTTTTCTATTAACTTAATAATTCCATTGAATTAAAATTATCAGACAAGCTTACATTCCAATATTGCAATTGACTATATTACCCTATATGTTGGAGGCTGACAGGATTCTCAATATCTAAAGCTTTAGACACGTGATTTGGTTAGCTAAGGTGTAACTAGAATCTGACAATGATCCCACCATTTGTCTGTTCAGGTTACAGTAAGTGCCTATAATTTATTAGGTAGCTCAAACAAATCTGGATTTAAAAGACTCCACCTGCTTCTTCAATTGGTAAAATTTTTCTTCTGTTGCAAATTTGGAAGACAGCCAATGGAGACAGTACCTCACTTTGGCCATGATGCAGGGACAATAATATTCTATGTGCTTGTGCTGAAGCAACAGTCATAGGCCTGTGTTTGGATTCCATGAAAAGCAGACATTTGAAAATCACCAATAAAGATGATTACTTTTACTGGGACTCTGAATTCCTACTACACCATGCTTAATTCAGATATAGAAGATTACAAGGATAGCATCATTGGTTATCCTGACTTGTGCAACTAACTCCCGAGCTTGGAAGCCAGGCCTGGCTGAACAAAGGGTTGGAATAGTGTATATTTTAGATTTGACCT
The DNA here is from genome assembly GCF_017639515.1 of Carcharodon carcharias. Taxonomy (NCBI): domain Eukaryota; kingdom Metazoa; phylum Chordata; class Chondrichthyes; order Lamniformes; family Lamnidae; genus Carcharodon; species Carcharodon carcharias. The sequence goes on along the minus strand of NC_054474.1, from coordinate 162,950,781 downwards.
TCTTTGGGGTATCAGCATACTTTAGAAAGAATGCGAAGATCCTCAACAGGGTGCAGTGAAGATTTATCAAAATGGTTTCAGGGATGAGGGAATTTATCTACAAGGTTAGGTTGGAAAAGTTGGGGTTGTTCTCCTTGGAGCAAAGGAGATTGAGGAGAGATCTGCTAAAAGCGTACAAGATTATGACAGGTTTAGGTAAGGTGGACAAATAAAAGATGCTCCCATTAGCTGATAATACAAGGACAAGGTACGCAGATTTAAAGTTTTCGGCAAGAGATAAAAGGGGGTGTGTGAGGAAGAATTTTTCTTTTTTACACAGCAAGTGGTAATGACCAGGAATGCACTGCCTATGAAGGTGGTGGAAGTAGAGAAAATCATGATTTCAAAAGGAATAAGCACACGAGGAAAATAACCTTACAGGGGTACAAGAATAGAGTGGGGGAATACGACTAACTGGATTGCTTAACTGAGAGCTGGCACGGACTCGATGGCCTCGTTCTGTACAGTTATGATTCTATGATTATATGATCATAAGAAATAGGAGTAGGCAATCAGTCCCCCGCGCCTGCTCTGCCATTCACTAAAATCATGGCTAATCTGTGGCTTTAACTCTACTTTCCTGCCTGTCCCGCATAATCCTCGATTCCCTTATCAATTAAAAACCTGTCTAACTCAGGTTTGAGTTATATTCAATGACTTGGCCTCCACTGATCTCTGTGGAAGAGAATTCCAAACACTTGCAACCTTCAGAGAAGAAATTCCTCCTCACCTTTGTCTTAGGTGGGACACCTCTGATTTTTAAACAGTGGACCCCTAGTTCTATATTTCCCCATGAGAGAAAACATCCTCTCAGCATTTACCCTATTAAAGCCGCTGAGAATCTTACATGTTTCAATAAATGACATCCCATTCCTACCAGGTCTAATTTGCATACGTTGTGTTTCCCACTCCAAGCTGACATGACTGGAGGCAGCTGCTGCTTTTCTCTAATCTGTCCTTATTTTCTAGTGCACTCTTATTTGTATACTTTGTCCCTTCCTGTCACACACTGGTCATCATTACCCACACCACTACCCTGCACTAGTGCCTTGATTTTATGCATGTTTTCTGAAAACTGGATATTGCTATAAATATATTAATATAACTATTTCTGCAATGTGTTTATAATGTTGTGATCTGTTACTTTTTATGGAAATTTTATAAAGGGCAGTAATGCTCTCATCCTTATACAGGTCATTTCCACTCCATGATTTTATCTTCAATCGAGTCTCCATAACTTTACCCAAGATGGACATCAAACTCGCCAATCCTAGTTTTCTGGGTTACTTTTGTTACCATTTTAAAAAATAGGTGTAACATCTGCCTTTCACCATCCCCAGGCACCTCTCCAATATTCAGTGATTTCTGAAAGATCTGTGTCAGAATCCCTGCAGTGTCCTCAAGGATCCATGAATGCATCATGAATGCATCTTCCCTGGCCTCTGGGATTTATTTACATGAAGTTTACACAGCTGTTCAGCAACGAGGTTGAGTAGTAATGTGAATAATGTCACATTTACCCTTTCATTTCCTTTCCAGATCAAATAGGTTACCTGTCTTCTCCTTGGTAAACACTGAGGCTAAAAACATATTTATCACTTTTGCAGCCCACAAAAGGATCAGTTGTCATGCCTTCAGCCGATCCCACTGCAGCTTTCTCTCTAATAAAATTTTTAAAAAACTTTATTATTATCCTTCACTTCTTTTTCCGTATTCAATCCAAAACTTTCCTTTGCTATTTTTGTCCTCATTTTACAACTAGATATGGCTGGCTTGGCCACATTCATCAGATGGATGACAGCTGTATTGTATATCCAAAGACCTTCAGAATGGTAAATTGGCCACTGGATCACAACCTTCTTGATGCCCATACAAAGACAACTGCAAGTGAGACATGAAGGTGACATGGACAACTGAGACACAGTTGCTGATGCTGTTACCTCTGGAGGCTGGCAGTTTGAAAGGACATTAAAAAGGTGACCATAAACGAGGCACTTGCTAACTGAGAAGAGGGTCTAGAGAGAACAGAGGTGTAAAGTCTTTCTCTATAGTAAATGTGGTAGAAACTGCCTTGCCAGACTGGGGCTCCTGAGCCCCACCGGGCGATGTTTAACACAGAAATGACTATCATGAGACGGAAAGCTGCCACCATCACCACCACAGATGCTTCTTGGTGTGAATTCTGCATTTTTTTCCTTCGTGGCCATTAATGCTTTTCTCCTTAAGAGTTGTGTGGTAATCCTGTCTAATCAGGCAGGTAAGCCTTTAAAGGGTGGTACCTTTGCTTTGACTGGGGATACATTGGTCTACCAAACAGAGAAGATTTCCAGGGTAAGAGACATTCTGAGGCATCTGGCGAAGAACTTGGAAAGGGAGAGGCTAAATTCAGTTGTTGTAATCCAGTTTGGAACAAATGGCATTGGTAGGAACAGGGAGGAGCTCCTGCTTAGGGATTATCAGGAGTTAGGAACTAAATTAAAAAACAAGACCTCAAGGTTAATAATCTTTGGAATCATGTGCAAATTGGCAAAGAGATAGATAGATCAGGCAAGCTAACATGTGGGAAAGAGGGTTCCTTCATTCATGGGGCACTGGAACCAGTGCTGGGAAGGAAGGAGATGTACCGATGGGGCAGACTCCACTTGAACAGAGTGGGACCTAACAAAAAGAGTAAATAGGGAGGTGACAAAGACTTTAAACTAGTAAGATGGCAGGGAGGAATCGACAAAATATGAAACAGGCAAAAACAAGCTTAAATATAAATGAAATAGGGAAGGAGAGCATGGGGTAGATGAAACTGAGAGGGCATAAATGGCCAAGAATTAAATGGTATAAGTAAAGGTGGGTAAAAAAGGTGTTAAGAATGTCAGAAACTGCTATTAAAATTAGTTAAATTGACCATACAGTAACCAACACAGTGTCTATAATAAAACAAAGGAACTGGAGGGAATAATATGTTGCAAGGAACCAGATATAGTTGCGATTACTGAAACATAGGTACAGAAAAATCAGGACAGAGAACTAAATATTGCAGTGTATAATATGTTTAAAAAAGGCAGTGAGGGCAAAAGGGGAGGTAGAGTATTTGCAAGATAACATAATAGCAGTAAAAAAAGTAATGCAGCCATCAGTAAGACAGAAATGTAGCTTGAAGTAAGAGAAAAAAATGGATCAATTACAGACCACTGACCACCCGATAGTGGAAGGGAGGCAGAGAAAGAAGTATGGAAACAAATTAGGGAAATGAGTAACAAACAAGATTTTAATGACTCCATAATTACTTGGCCAGAAGAGCAGGCTAAAGGGGATAAGAGAATGAATTCCTACATTGTGGATAGGACTCCGTTCTAACCTAGTTAACAAGAAGCCCAACAAGGGAGGTTATGTAAAAACATAAGAAACAGGAGTAAGGATAGGAAATTCCCTCGCCCTGCCATTCAATCCGATCAAGACTGATTTTCTACCTCAGTTCCGTCTTTCCACATTATCTCCCTAACCTGTTATTCCCTTAGTATCCAAAAGTCCAGCAATCACTCTCTTGAATATACTCAACATCTGAGCATCCACAGCCCTCTGGATAGTGAATTCCAAAAATTTTTCTTCATTTCAGTCCTAAATGACCAATCTCTTATTATGAGGCTGTGAACCCTAGTTCCAAACTCCCCATCATCTACCCTATCATACCCTATCAAACCCCTGAAAGGGTCAGATTCAGAACCACCGTGATTCCATTTATGTCCATTGGGTTTATGTAACTGATGTCAGGCTGCTGGTCTCAAAGGCTTATGATACCAAAGGTTTCTGCAATTTTTGTCACAGCAGGCCAATGATCTTTGGTCATGGACTTCTTACAGGTGGGATATATACTGTAGATTACTCTGTTAAATCTAGTCATGGAAAATCAACCAAAGCAGGTAAGAGAAGTAAAAGTAGAAGAGCATCTAGGCAACAGTAACTAAAGCATAATATGATTCAAGATAATAATTCAGAAGGACATAAATATGACAGGAGGGAGCGTCTGGGTCCTGGCTTCTGAGCCAGAAGCTCTGAGTTCAAGTCCCATTCCAGGATTTAATGGCCATGGAATGTGTGTTCATAACAGGAACAAACAGGTTGATTATTAACTTTCAAATCCTTCTGATACTCCTATGGCAGGCAGTAAGAGCAGGAGAGGCTCCTGGTCAGCCATGCTTGATGCAGAGTGACATCCTTCAAGCTACAGCCCCTGACGTCAACCTAGCGACATGTTCCAGCAAAAAAAAGGCCAAGGAGAAAGGACGTATGTGTGTGCTCTGTCTGCCTCATGCATCTCTAGATGCAGGAAGTCTTCAAAATTTAAATAAAGGTGAGGGTAATTGATTAAGTTGAGTTGAGATAACTTAAGTTATTATTAACTTAACGAGTTAACTTAAAGGGTAAGTTGATTTTGAGAGGAATAGAACTTGGGAAAATAAAATGGACAACAATGTTGGCAAACAATGTTGTAGAACAGCATCAGGAAAGATTTAAAACGTTGCTTAACAGAGGCCAGGAAAAAATACATCCCACTAAAAAACAAGAACAAATTAAATACCAATCTGACACCATGGATGAGTAAAAACATGTGAAAAAATGGAGGATGAGGAAAGGGACATACACACAGTACATGGACAGCAGAGGAGAGCATGGTATGAAATAATATGAAGATGCTAGACTAAAAGTCAGAAAATTATTAGGCCAAGAGGAACAATGAAATTAAATGATCAAGGAACATAAGCAAAATAGTAAAATATTCTACAGGCAGATAAATAAAGGAAGGTAAGTTAGGGTAGGGCCATTGAGGGAAGGGCAGGATATTTTACTGACAGTGATAGCAAAATGCCAGAAATATTAAATAATTACTATGCTTCAGTTTCCACCAGGGAGATGGATCAGATGATATAACCACACTTAAAATAAAGGCAGGAGAAATATTAACGAAATTAAATAAACCCAGCCTGGATGAATTACATCAGTACATTTTAAAACAATCTAGGGAAGAGATAGGAAAGGTACTGTGCACATGCTTAGTAACTTATTGGAAAGTGGCATAGAGCCAAAGGATCAGTGGTAGCTAACATTACAACTATGGGGAGAATTTTCTCCACGTCAGGGGTTTGGGGTGGGGGGGGGGTGTTAAGGAAGGAAGGAAGGTTGGGCAGGACCAGGCATGCAGCCATTTTACGTGGGCAGGCCAATTAAGGCCCACCCAGTGTGACACGCACCCGGAAACGTTGTGCACTCCCTGTGCAGGCGGGGGGGGGGGGGGGAGTAGGCTGAGTCAGGGCCTGCGCTCTTTTGCGCATGCATGCAAAAGAGCGCAGGAATTTCCCAGAGGCACAGAGCTGCCTCAAGATGATGAATTTGATTTTTAAAAAATTTTAATAAAGACAGAAAAAAAAATAATGTCCCCTCATGTGACAGTGTCACATGAGCTGGGACACATCAATGAATCTTATTTAAAGATTTTATTAAACTTAAAAAACCTTCATGAAACCTCATCCCGCCCGTGGATGAGGTTTCATGGTAAATGCGAAGGCCGCCTGGCCTCTTTGCCTGCCCGCCAACCCTAAGCTTGGATGGGCAGCTTAGTTACGTGTTTTAATCGATATTTAAATGGCCTTAATAGGCCTTTGACAGCTTGGTGGGCGCACAGCCGACTCCAGTGCGTGCCTGCCGAACTGAATATCTGAATGACGCACGGTGACGTCAGGACACACGCACGATGTCACCACGTATCATTTTACACGTCAACGAGCGGGAGCCGCCCCTGCTCGCCGACCCGAAGATTTGCCCAAATTTGAGAAGGGAGATAGAAAATGTCCAGGGAATTATATGCTAATTGTATAGTAATAGTGTTTAGCTGTATGCCGGTGGTGGGGTTATGAGATGCCTGTTTATTTATGCATCACCATGAATAAAAACCTATAAAAATCTGTCAAGATTGGCCCGAGAAGGTTCCATCTTTCACCGCTAGGCTTTGTGAAGCATAATACTATAGACCAGTCAGCTTAACATTGGAAAAAATAATGGAATCCCACTATAGGAGAAAATTCAAAATCAGGTGGGGGGGTGGGGGGTGTGGGGGACGGGGACGTGCGTGAACCCGATTGGCGCACCCAATTGGGTCCGTGCTGCCATTTTGCGTGGGCAGGCCAATTAAGGCCCTCCCAGAAGCACTGAGCGCTCCCTGTGCAGGCAGGGGGAGGGATTCCCTGAGTCAGGGCCTGTGCTTTTTCGCGCATGCATACGAAAGAGTACAGAAATTTCCCTGAGGCACCTCTGTGCCTCAGGGGGATTTTAAGTTTTAAAAATTTAAATAAAGAAATTTAGGATTTGTCCCCTCATGTGACAGTGTCACATAAGCTGGGACATGTCAATGAACATTAATGGAAAAAATTATTAAATTTATAAACCCTTCGTGAAACCTCATCCTGCCTGTGGACGAGGTTCCATGAAAAATGTGAAGGCCGCCTGGGCTCTTCATCTGCCTGCCAACCTTAAGGTTGGACGGGCAGCTCAGGTTATTAGTTTAATTGATTTTAAATGGCCTTAATAGGCCTTTGACAGTTCGATGGGCGCGCAGCTGAGTCAGCTGCGCACCCTTCGAACTGAAAATCTAAATGATGCATGGTGACAGCATGGTGACATCGGGATGCCTGCCCAATGTCATGCACCTCAGCGAGCTGCCCCTGCTTGCCGGGCCGAAAATTCAGGCCTCAGAAACAAAAAAATATAATGAGTGGTCAACATGGATTTCAAAAGGGAAAGTATTGCTTGGCCAGCCTCACTGAATTCTTTGAGGGGATAACTGAAGGAGGAGATAAGGTTAATGCAGTAGATGTAATACATCTAGATTCCAAAAAGGCCTTTGATAAGGCACCACATAATAGATGAACAAATAAGGTCAGATCATGCAGAATCAGGGAACAATTAGCAGCATAGACAGCCAGCTGGCTACAGGGCAGAAAGCAGGGGTAAAGGGAAACTATGCAGAGCGGCAGATTGAAAGTGGACTCATATCAGGATCAGTGCTGGGCCCACTGTTATTCACAATTTATAAATGATGTAGAATTTGGAATCAAAAATACATTTTTAAAATTTGCAAATGATATCAACTTGGGAGGGATAGTCAGCAGCAAGGAAAACTGCACAAATTAAAGGAGAGAGTAAAAACATCTGAAGAATGGTTATGTAGTTGTAAAGTAGATTTCAACATGGATAAAATGTAAAATATTACATTTTGGTAATAAAAAAAGGTCACATATCACTTGGAAGTTAAGAATCTAAATGAGATAGGTGGGCAAAGGTATCAGAGAATACAAACATTCAAATCACTCAACATTGTCGCACAGGTCTAAGGCTATAACAGAAGTAAACCAAGCATTAGGGTTTATTTCCAGAGGGATAGATGTGTGAGATCATGTTAAAGTTGAACACTAATACAAAAGCAAAATACTGCAGATGTTGGAAGGTTCTGATGAAAGGTTATTGCCCTGAAAGCTTAACTCGATTTCTCTCCACAGATGCTGCCTGACCAACTGAGCATTTCCAGCATTTTTGGTTTTTATTTCATGCTAAACTTGTATTGAACCTCAGTTCAACCACGCTTGGAGTACTGTGTGCAGTTCTGGTCATCATATTACAAGGGTAAGGAGGCACTGGAGAGGGTGCAGAAAAGATTTCACAATGATGAAACCAGAACGCTATAATAGCTATCAGGAAAAGATCAACAGACAGGGTCTCTTTCCTCTTAAAAATAGAAAGCTGAAAGGCAACCTAGTAAAGTCTTTAAAATTATGAAATGTTTTGATATATTAGCCACAGACAGATTGATTCCATGTGTAGGAAAAAGCAAAATTATTATAAAGTAAAGAAATGAAACAGGGAATTCAGATGAATTTCTTTACCCTGGAATTGATGGGATGAAATAGTTGAGACCAGTTAGATGGATCTAAATGGATATAAGCATATGAGGAAGAAGAGAATAGAAGGTTACAATGATCACTTTAGATAAGGAAAGCTGGGAAGAGGCTTGAGTGGAGTATAAAAGCCGTCACAGACTGGTTGGCCCAAACGGCCTGTTTCTGCTCTGATTCCATGTCAGCTGGCCAAACATATTTTGCCTTTAACCAATCCGTTCTGGTTTTCAATTATTAAACTGTATTTTGTTCTGGATTAATATCTCAAAAACTAATATCTGAAAGATACTACACCACCAAAGTTAGGTTGATTAGTCTATAGTTGTCCCAGTTTATTCCTCTCCCCTTTTTTGAACAGGGGTAGAACGTTTGCAATCCTGCAGTTCTTCAGCACCACTGTCATGTTTAAGCAGGATTGGAATATTGTGGCCACAGGGTGTAAAATTTCTATGCTTATTTCCCTCAGCAACTCAGGATGCATCCCATCCAGATTGAATGCTGCCAACCTTTTCAGTACCTTATCTTCATCCAAATTTATCCTTTCCAATTTCTCTACTACCCCTCCCCACCCACCCTTACCAAAGCATTGGCAACATCTTCAGTGGGCAGATGCAAAGTACTCATTCAGTATCTCATTGTTCTCTGCCTTTACAGGATCACCTTTTTGGCTGCCAATTAGCCTCACCCTTCCTTTGGCTACACTTATTATTTATATATTTATAAATGAATTTTTTATTTCCTTTTATGCTAATGCCATTCTATTCTCATACACTCTCTTTGCCCCTTATTTTCTTTCTTAATTCTCCCCTGTACTTTTCACATTCAGCTTGGTTTTCAACTAAACCCGACTGTGATCATGAACCTCTTTACTTTTTCATTTTAACTTTTATATCTTGAGTCTTCCAAAGAACCCTCCTGGGAATGTGTCTGTACCAGAACTACCTCTTACTTGAAGGCCTCCATTGTAATGTTCATTAATGATTTCAAAGTTCAATTCCTACAAATTCTAAAGTTAAGAAATTAACATTCATTGAAACTTTACATACCAAGTTTAATAAAGCACCATTTTTAGGCATAAATCAGAATCTACACCTAGAATTTTAGAATGCTTATGTTTACTGTATATAAAGTGTATTATAGGTCTTTCTTTGTGATTTGCTACACAGTAAGTTACCAATTCCATTTAAATCATCTACCATCTGGGTTGGCACTGACTGGACCTAAAGTGGGATAATAAGGAACGAACAAAAAAAAGAGGTTGAGTGAAAAAAGATTTGCATAAAATATAATACCTCCTTGCTTCCAATGTCAATGGGCTCCATTTAATAATTTAACCCAGCCCAGCAGGGTTTTGCTGAATTGTCTGGGAGCTGACTTTCAGATTTTGGTCTGGAAGCAAATTAAGCACATTGAGAGTAATGGTAGGAAACAAGACACACACTGTGGGAATCTGTTTGGCCAATGATGTGAATACATAAATTGCATTTCAGACTAATGTACTTAATATTCCATGTAAATATTCCTGGAACTATTTTCTCTTTTAACTTTTGTCACTAACACTATACTGGCTGGTTCTAACACACTGCTGGCAGGGGCCCTGGTTTTTCCATGGATGCAGAACATTGTGTAACATGGAGGGGGTTGTGACAGGAAGGAGAGACAAACCTTTTTTTAAAAGTTGAAGCAGGAGAGAATCTGTACAAAAAATTAACAGATTCAACCCGATTACATATAGACATTTAATTCGGAAATCTGCAATTGTAACACATTCAGCAATAAAACATGGACAGTATTTTTAAAATGTGTTTAAGCATAGTTGTCAGAGTTTTCATTTTCCTATGGTTACACAACTGGTGCTTTGCTTACCTGTCCTCTTTCACAGGGTACATAGTCTTAGCCTGTCAACTACTAGGTCAACTACTTCAATGTTTATTCATTTAGAAAACATATGTTACTCTGAAATGCTTCTCTAACTATTGTGTGGATTGATACCATCAAAACATACCTGAACATTTCAAAACCTTCCTTTGGAAAGGAGCTACCATTAAGATCAGAAACAGAAAAGGTTGGAAATTATCAGCAGGTCAGGCAGCAGTTGTAGAGAGAAAAACTGAGATAACGTTTCAGGTCAATTACTTGTTCTGAGAAAAGGTCATCGACCTGAAACGTTAACTCTGTTCCTCTCGCCCAATAAATATTGCCCAATCTACTTATAATTACCAACATTTTCAGTTTTTGTTTCAGGTTTCCAGCATCTGCAGTATTTTACTTTTGTATTATTAGGAGTAGAATTGTTTTGGTTTTAAATTCATTAGACTTGCTAAAATACCTGAAATTGAGAGAACTCAAATATGATGGAGGCTTAAAGTTTTCAATATCCCAGTCGTTTCCATACAAACAACAACAGTGCATTGTCACTGCACTTATGGGCAAACAACAGAGCGGCAAGTTGCAGAGTTGCTTTCCCACTCTGCTGAATGCTTACATTCAACCACATAACTGTGGGATGGTGCTTGGCAGAGGCACTTCTCCACAAAGAGACAGTTTAGAGTGACATTTCTGCAGCCTGCTGGCAGTGCATGTGTTGAAAAGCAGGTAAACAGGAAAATTACTCACAAACGTTAAGAATATAAGAAATAGGAGCAGGACTAGACTACATGGCTCATTGAGCCTGCTCTGCCATTCAATACAATCATGGCTGATTTTGGGCTTCAACCTCATTTTCCCACCCACTCCCCATATCCCTTAATTCCCTGAGTCTCCAAAAATCTAACGATCCCAGCCATAAATGCATTTAATGATGGGGCATTATCCACAATGCTCTGGGGTAGAGAATTCCAAAGATTCATAATCCTTTGAGTGAAGAAATTTCTTCTCAACTCAGTCCTAAACGATTGCCCCTTATCCTGAGACTGTGCCCCCATGTTTTAGAATTCCCGCCCAGCAGAAACAATCTCAACGTCCACCATATCAAGTCCCTTCAGAATTTTGTAGGTTGAAATGAGATCACCTCTCATTCTCTTAAAATCCAGAGAACCTAAGCCTAAATTACTCTGCCTCTCATCCCAGGGACCAATGTCCAAATGCAGCAAGACCTGTACGATATCCAGGCTTGGGCTGACAAGTAACATTGTGCCACACAAGTGTCAGGCAATGACCATCTCCAACAAGAGAGAATCCAACCATCGCCCCTTGATTTTCAATGGCATTACCATCACTGAATCCCCCACTATCAACATCCTGGGGGTTACCATTGACTAGAAACTGAACTGGACTAGCTATATAAATACTGTGGCTACAAGAGCAGGTCAGAGGCTAGGAATCCTGTGATGAGTAACTCATCTCCTGACTCCCCAAAGTCTGTCCACCATCTACAAGGCACTAGTCAGGAGTGTGATGGAATACTCCCCACTTGCCTGGATGAATGCAGCTACCACAACACTCAAGAAGCTTGACACCATCCAGGTCAAAGCAGCCTGCATGATCGCCACCACGTCCACAACATTCAATCCCTCCACCACTGATGCACAGGAGCAGCGGTCTGTACCATCTACAAGATGCACTGCAGGAATTCACCAAGGCTCCTTAGACAGCTCCTTCCAAACCCATGACCACTACCATCTAGAAGGACAAGAGCAGCAGATAGATGGGAACACCACCACCTGGAAGTTTCCCTCCAAGTCACTTACCATCCTGACTTGGAAATATATCGCCGTTCCTTCAGAGTCGCAGGATCAAAATCCTGGATCTCCCTCCCTAACAGCACTGTGAATATACCTACGTCACATGAACTGCAGCAATTCAAGAAGCAAGCTCACCACCACCTTCTCAAGGGCAACTATGGATGGGCAATAAATGCTGTACATCACCTCCAATGCGAGTATTTCTTTTCTTAAAAGTGGAGACCAAAACTGCACACAGCATGCCAGATGCGGTCTCACCAAAAATCTGAACAACTGCAGCAAGACTTTATTCTTGTACTCCAACCCCCTTGCATTAAAGGCCAACATGCCAATTGCCTTCCTAATTGCTTGCTGCACTTGCATGCTAATTTTCTGCATTTCTCGTACAAGCAGACCCAAGTGTCCTTGAACATCCACACTTACAACTTTCACATATTTTAAAAAAATATTCTGCTTTTTTATTTTGACGACTAAAGTAAATAGCTTTACATTTTCCTATAAAATATTCCATCTGCCATCCTGTTGCCTGTCTACGTCTCGTTGCAGCCTATGTCCTCCCCATGGCTTGCCTTCCCACCTAGCTTGGTATCATCAGCAAACTTAGATACATTACTCTCTGTCTTTTCATCTAAGTCATTAATATAGATTGTAAATTATTGAGACGCCAGCACTGATCCTTGTGGCACTCCACTATTCACTACTTGCCAATTTGAAAAAGCCCAGTTTATGCCCAGTCTCTGCTTCCTATCCATTAACAAATCTTCTATCCATGTTAATATATTACCCCCAATTCCACAGGTCCTTATTTTGCCTATTAACCTTAAGTGCGGCAACTTATTGAACGTCTGTTGGAAATCCAGATATACTACATCTACTGTGTCACTTTATTTACCCTATTAGTTGTATCCTCAAAAAATTCTAATAAAATTGTCATAGCATTTCCCTTTAGTAAAACCATGTTGACTTGTTATTATCATAATATGCTTTTCTAAGTGCATTATTAAGACTTCCTTAATAATATATTTCAGTATTTTCCCAACAACTGATGTTAGGTTAATTGGCCTGTAGTTCACTGCTTTCTCCCTCCTTTCTTGAAAAGCGTGTAATGCTTGCCAACTTCCAATCCGGTGGGACCATTCCTGAATCTACGGAATTTTGGAAAATCATAGCTAGCACATCCATTACCTCTGCAGCTATCTCTTTTAGAACCCTAGGGTCCAAGGGAGTTGCCGGATTTCAGTCACTTATGTTTCTCTAGTACTTTATCTCTGCTGATATTCAGTTCCCTAATTTCCTCACATTTCAGCCCCTAGGTTATCATCCATTTCTGGTACGAAACTTGTGTCTTCTACTGTGAAGACAGACACAAAATATTTGTTCAATGCCTCTTGCCAGTTGCTCATTTCCCCATGATAATGTCGCTTATCTCTGTTTCCAAGAGACCAACATTTACTTTAGCTACTTTCATTTTTATATATTTGTAAAAGCTCTTGCAATCTGTTTTTACATTTCTGGCTAGTTTACAATCATTCTATTTTTTCCTTTTTTTAAATCAACTTTTGGTAGCCCTTTGATGGTTTCCAAAACACTCCCAATTCTCAGACTTGCTACTGTATTTTTTGCAACATTTTAAGCCTCTTCTTTTAACCCAACACTACCCTTAACTTCCTGAGTGAGCCACAGATGGGTCTTTCTTGCTGAGTTTTTGTACTTTAATGGAATGTATTTTATTTGAACATTTTGAATTGTTTCTTTAAATGTTTCCCACTGTTCATTTACCTCCATACCTTTGTCTATTTACCCAATAACCAGTTCTCCCCTGATGTCTATGTAATTGGCTTTGTTTAAGTTTAAGATTTTTGTTTGTGATTGGAATATGTCACTTTCAAACTTAACATGGAATTGAATGGTATATGGTCACTATTTCTCAGTGGATCTTTCACTAAGACATTATTAATTAACCCTGCTTCATTACACAACCTAGATTGGAGATAGCCTTTTCCCTAGTCGTTTCCACTACCTCCTGCTCCAATAAACTGTCATGAAAACATTCTACAAACTCATCTTTAGACCATTCTTTCCAATTTGATTGTTCTAGTTCATATGAAGATCAAAATCCCCCATAGTCATTACATTTTCTTTGCTTCAGGCTCCAATTATTTCTTGTTTAATGCTCTGTCCAATGGTATAACTACTGTTGGGGGCCTATAAACTACTCCCACAGTGTTTTCTGACTCTTGCCATTCCTAATTTTCACACATACTGGGCAGAATTTTGCTGTCAGCGAGCAGGGGGCGGGGACACCTCGCCGACGCATAAAATGACATGGGATGACATCGAGTGGAATCCCTGACGTCATCCCGCCCTATTTAAATTTTCAGGAAGGCGAGCCCGCAACAAATTCAGCTGCTGGCCTGCCAACCTGTCATGGCCAATTGAAGCCATTGAAAGGATCATTAAAGCAATTAAAGGACTTGCCCGTCCAACCCTAAGGTTGGCGGGCAGGCCATGAGCCCTGGCGGCAAATAGAAAAAACATGAAACCTCATCCAGCGGCGGGACGAGGTTTCATGCAGGGTTTTAAACATTTTAATAAAATTAGTATGTATATTATGAACATGTCCCATCTCATGAGGACATGTTGGGGAATTTTTTTTTTCTATTTCTAAAATTTTTCAGAGTGTAAGCGATCTCCCTGAGGCTGCACTTAGCCTCAGGGAGATGTGTGCTCTTTCATGTGCATGCTCTGAAGAGTCATACGAACATGAAGCACTACCACTATTTTTCTCTCCACAGATACAGTTAGACCTGCTGAATTTTTCCAACATTTTCTGTTTTCTTTCAGGTTTCCAGCAAGCAGTATTTTGCTTTTACATTATTGTATCACCTGTGTTAGAAGGTACAACAAATAGTTCAATTTTTTCTGCATATTTTGAATGCTTTACATGCAGGGATACAGGCTTTTATCAAAGCTGAGATCTCTAAAAAGATTCAGGGAGTGCTGTTCAAGACCATCTGAGACATACTTCAAATCAGGAGATTTGGTATACAATAAAAGGGAGGGTCACAGGAAATGGAAAGGTCTGAGACATCAGACTATCAAACATGGCACTCAAGCTATTAAGGTTCATTCCTCAGAATTAATTACAAAACCTTGGACTCTGATAGAAATAAACAAAGCACCTTGTACTTCAAATACTGAAGTGTTCTGTGATGAAGACCCTGAGGAATAGGATGCAGTAAATCAAAGGTTGAATAATGGTAATGTGAGTGTTTCATGACAGAGCTATCACATTCACTGGCCAATTGTACTCGGGTGGTATCTCTTCCAAAAGAGACTAACGAATGGATTGAGGCAACTATCATGGTACATGATGGAAAAGCTACTGACAAGTTTAAATATTGGTTGAATGTTCAAGATGATGGCACAATGGAGAGAAAAAGTGGGAAGTAAAAAAAGTGCAGTGCAAGTACTGATGTTAAGTCTGGAAGGGTCTCTAGCAACAGAACACAATCATACACTGCAGAAAGTGTTCAATAGTACAGCACTAGTCCTGGCAGACATAAAAGTCGAACTAGAGGCTATAGCTTAAAGAGGTTAGATGACAAAATAATAACCAAAGAACATTCTTGCAACAGAACCCGAAACAGAAGTTCCTCATGTTTGTGAAGTTTTGGCAGCTGCCTATAAACTTGAGGGTAAACTAATAAGAAAGGCAAACCAAAGGGAGTTAGATAGTTGGAGAGTTTATTCTGAGGGACAGGATCAGGGTCAACCAACTTTGTCACTTAGGTGGATTTGTACTGAAAAGGTCCTTGCAGATCGAATTAAGGTTAAATTGAAGTTAATTGCTAGGGGTTTTGAAGATTGACAGGGTTATACAGGTGATAGGATGGGATCTCCCACAGCTGATAAAATAAACTTAATAAGCTGTTTAGCTCTTTTCACCACATCTTTTCAGACAGAAGTGTTTCTGAAATCACCAAAGAGGTAGCAGATGCAGAAGGAAAACTAAGGAAAATAAACAAATGTTTCTACGGCCTGAATGATGCTTCCAGGGTCTGGTAGTTTGTGCTGAGATCTGTTTTACTGAAAACACATTGTGTTGAACTAAAAGTGACCCCACAATGTTTTATTTCTATTATAAAGAAAAACTTTCAGGCATTTTTGATGCATGTTGTTTTTTTAATGGGAGGTACTGTAGAATTTGAAAATGTGTTCTCAATAAGATTAGAATTTAAAATTGGGAACCAGGCCTGTTGGGCTATTGAATGTATTGATTTAGATATTAAGCAAGGTAGGTCTGGAATAACTTAAAATCAATTATCCTATTTAGCGTAGCGTTACTCCAATCCCAGATAATCATACAAGATCATCACAGAAAGATGAGGTTGTATCTAAAGAAGAAAGAGAGCAATTGCAAAGCTTGAATTATTTGTGCATTCAGACTAGACCAGAAACTTGTTTTGATGCGTTGGAATTAAGTTCTATGGGCAGGTTTTTCCAGTTGGCGAGCATGAGTGGGGCCCACTCGCCGATATGTAAAGTGACATGGAGGTACCTCAGGCATGTGTCCTGATATCAACCCGCGTCATTTAGATGGTCAGTTCATCGGGTGCACAGCCAATTCAGCTGCGCGCCCGCCAAACTGTCAACAGCCAATTAAGGCCCTTGAAAAACCAATTAACGTGATTGATGGGCCTGACCTTAAGGTTGGTGAGCAGGCCGAGTGTCCAGGCAGGCCTTGGAAAAAGCATGAAACCTCATCCACGGGCGGGATGAGATTTCATGAGGGTCTTTAAATTTTTACGAAAGGTTTCAATAAAAGTTATGAACATGTCCCAACTCATGTGACAATGTCACATGAAGGAACATGGCAGGGAAATTTTTCAAACCTCTTTATTTCAAGTTTTATATCGGAGACGATCTCCCTGAGGGAGCGCTTTGCCTCAGGGAAATCTGTGAGCTCTTCTGCGCACATGCGCGAAGGGAATCCCCCCCCCCCCCCCAACCACAGGGAGTGCATAGCGCTTCCTAGCACACGTCATACTGGGCGGGCCTTAAGTGGCCCGTCCATTGGCACCCGTTTCCCGCTCTTCCCCCCCAATGGGGGGAAAATGTTGGCCTATGATGCTAATCTTCCTTATGGGCAGTCTAGCACAGCTTATTTCATATTTCTGATGGGTGAGAATGGGAAATATTACCCCTTAGCTCAGGATGCTAAGAAAATAATATGGGTTAAAAACATTAAATACACTCAAATACCAAAACATAAACATCTTCACAAGAATAATTACTCCATATTTTATAACAAAAATTATATATTTTGTTGTATGTGTGTTCATCAAAACAAGGAATTTTAGTGCTGGCAATATCCACCTCTTTCCATTTGAGTGTTGATAATGAGCACTCCCACATCTTGGGCTGAATTTTGCCCTTGGTGGGCGGGCGGACTCGGCAGCAGGTGGGCAGTCAATCGCCGCCACTGAAACGGGCCCTGCCACCAATTAAGGCCCGCCCAACGTGACACGCAATGGAAAGTGCAATCCGCTTCCTGTGCGGGCGGCAGGGGGCGGGGGGGGGGGGGGGCGGGATTCACCAACTGCGAAAGGGCACACATCTCCCTGAGGCTAAGTGGTGCCTCAGGGAAATCGCTGAAAGGCTGTGAAAGATTAAAAATAGAACAGTAAAAAAAAATCATTAACACGTCCCCCTCATGTGAAAATGTCACGCGGGATGGGACATGTTAATAAAGTACACAAAAACTTTATTAAACTTTTTAAAATCCGAAATCAAACCTCATCCTGCCGGTGGACAAGGTTTGTTAAAAAAAATCATTTACCCGCCCGCCCGTTGGGCCTGTGCACCAAGCTGAAGTTCTCACGTGCCCCTCAAAATCTTCATCAATTGGTGACTTAATTGCCTTAACAAGGCCTTTAATTAATGGCGGGCGCGCGTGCTGCATGCCTGCCGGCCTAAACATCGCAAAGCCGCGTGCCGACGTCAGGACGCTCATGCGACGTCAGCGCATGACATTTTAAGCATTGATGTGCGGGCTCCGCCACCTGCACCTCAGCTAGAAAATTCAGCCCCATGTACGCCACAGCTAAGTTAGGAGTAAAGCCTCCTCGAGCCTGCAGTGACATGTCTTAGCTCGACTCTCTAGACCACTCTGCACTCATCCATTTTTTTCAGTTTTACACACCATCCTGTGGCCTCTGAGTGAGGTTAGGGACAGTTTTGAACTGTATGCCTGCCTCCTGTAGAAACTGGATTGAGAATTCTCAAATGAATTTCATACGGAGCCTTACAGCTAGCAAGAGAAAGTGCACCTCTTAAGTCTGGCCTGGATTTCCCCGAGGCGAAATGCCAGGGCCTAACCTAACACACATGAAGATAAACAGGACAATAATTGTTTGATTAAACAAGGAAATGCTTACAACTGTAATATTAAGACTGCTGTTCCTTTGCATTATGACCTTCTGGTCTATTTAAACACTTATCTTGCACTTTCTACACTATTTAGCATTTTCCTCGGGAAACAATCATCTAAATCAATAACATAATAGAAAATTACTAACAACTGCAAATACAAGAGAAGCAAAATTTTAGGCAGTACAAAATTGCATTCCTATTTTATAAAAATCGTCCAAACTTTTAAAAGACAAGAACAATCTGAGTCAGAAATATATCCTGTTTTAATCCATGTGGTAACTGGCTCTGGAAAAGTTGAGGTCATTGATCTAACTGTAAAGGATGTTTTTTTCAATTTAAGGATTTGGCAGCCTATCGTTTTCCCAAATTACCACAGGCTTCTCTACAATGAGTGCAGCTGCAAAATAAAACAACAATTGGACTCCCACACTGTCCAGTTGACAAATTGTATTCCTCAAAGAAAATATAGCCATTGCAACCAAAGTGGAATCAAATACTCAGTTTAAAATTAAAAATTCCAACAGTGACCACAGGCTTCCAGAGGAGCTTAGGCACTAAGTTCAATAAATAGGTGTTCATATGGGTCTCAATTCTACTGTGCATTGGTTATGTAGCGAGAACATTAACTGTGATCATTTTTACTTGTAAATTGGATTCGTATTAAAAGCTCCTATTTTGTTGGAATTATTATACACACATAAAAACCATTCCTCTCCTTGTGCACGAGGCATGCATTCATACTTAGAAAGCACAAATTATTAACTAAACATCCAGTAACAGCAGGCCATCATGTAGGAATGTGCCCCTAGTTCACAGAACAAATCACGATTATCTCAAGGCTTTTCTTTATAATGAGCTGATTACAATAAAAATTTCATTCTCCTGCCACAAAACAACATTTCAGCTGAAATATGAACATAACTATCATTGCCATAAATTTAGATTGGCCCAAAAAGACTTACTAGTCACATTGTCTGGATTAAATTACGATTTGGACTTCTCCACAAGTCACTGTAATAGGAAACTTTCTCAAAGTTTTCAAACGCTGCTGTTGGACTTTCCCACAGAAGTAATAGTTTTTGTGTTAGCAGGAAATGGGAGTCTCAAGGTACTATGAGTCAAAAACAATGATCTCCATATTTGGAGAAAATATAAAAAAAAGTCCACATCTGGAAAGCTGCAATGCAACTGTAAAATACTGTGGACACTTCCCAAGCAACAGCAGTAACGTAATTATTAATAATTCAGCTAGAAGTCTTGTCCATTCTCCAGGAGAGTTTTCGAGGGATGTTTAAGTTCACTGCAGAAGTTCATCCTTCCACTTACTCATAATTGGCTGCTAAAACAGCAAAAAGCATCGACATTACAGAAGCCCTGAGGGAGAAATTGTTACATCCCAGTAATTACGACAGAATTCATATTTTTATGATATTTTTGGGCTTGTCGGAAAGGAAACTGCAAACAAGTTGAAATGCACTCAGGATTTTAGTTCATATTCCACGTTTAGCAAATACTAAAGAGTCATTCAATTTATTCAATTCATAATTTTAGAAAACTAAATTAATATAGTGCAAAATTATTTCCTATAAATTATGAAATATGCAACAAGTTTCAATTGAGCTGTGTATATACATTTCAGAAAGGAATTCTACAGTTTTAAATTTAAAAAAATTGTATGGTATTGTGTTGGCCGCAAGAGCAATACTTAGGAACTCGACTTCCAAAATGCAGTCAATCTACCTCTTTCCAAGTCATTTTCAGTGAAAAATATGTTTGTAAATTTACTGAGCACTGTTTGAATTTTTCTGTTAAATCAAAATTAAAACACAATGAACTGAAGCGTTTATAGACATGCCAGATTAAAAGTAACTTATAAGCACAAGGAAAAATAATGTACTGGAATGGGATTTTTAATACTTATTTTGTTAAGCATTTGAAAAAAAATCTTTATTTCTCCTTTGATTATTCATGCTAAATACACTTCTCTGACTAATTGAGTAAGACTCCAATCTACTGTAGCCAGTCATTGGCAAATTCATAAATGGTTTAGGTCTTAGCATGAACCACCCTGAATTACTGCCTCTCCAGTATAATGAAGTGTCCATTCCCCTTTGCGATGGTCAAGATGGAGCTAAGCCTAGCCTCATGGGGAATTGTAAAGACAAACTTGTGTATCCCTATTCTTTGGAGTGGATAAATAGCTGTCATAATTGTTTACATAACACTTTAAAATAAATTATTGGATATAAAGTAAACTTTGAAATGTCCTTCAGACTAGATAAGTGATATGAATGCAAGATCTTTCTTTAGGCGCTTGAATGTTGGAAATTGATCCATTAAAGCTGTATTGTCCACTTGTTTTTGGTGTCAAACACTTGCAAGCTATGGTGAATATTTTTATCCTCTTGCACTAAATCAAAAAAAATGAAGATGAAGAAGGGGTGTGAGGGATGTGAGATGGCCACACCCACCATTATGGCTCCCTTAACTATATCAGCCCCAAACAAAACTCAAGACGACTTGCATAAGGAGACCTGCTGCCAACCTCCACCATAGAGGCAGTACTGTAAATGGCAGTCACAGTAGCCATGAACTCAACTATGTCCCCTTCAGTCAAGGTCATGGGGGTGATCTGTACTATCATACAATGTACAGTTACATCAAACATACATCAGGGACACATCTCAACTGGGCCAATGTCTTCATCACCTTTCCCAGTGAACAGCAGCAGCATGACAGTGCTGTCAAATGTCACTGTACTTCAGGATTTTTCAAAGTAAAGCTGTCATTGATGGGACATATTTGGTTGTTGAGGCCCCTAAGCACAATGCAATGACCTACATGAAAAAAAAGGGGTTCTACTCAGTCAGTGTTACCACCAACACTTAATTATGCAGATCATCTGCTTCCCAGGCAAGTGTCAAATTGACCCTATTGTTTACTGGGTGTGCAGGGATAGAGCAGGAGCAGCATAGCTGTTAGGATGGAGCCCAAAAATCCCTGGAGCACAGGGGCCCTGTTGAATTTAATGGCAGTGCCTCATTACCATGTTGTTTCCAACCTAACAGCTGGACAGATTGACAGGCTGGCTGTCAGGAGGCAAAGTTAGTGATAGATCATGGGACAAAAATTTGGGGGGCGGGGGGAGTGAGGGGGTTGCTGGAGCAGTGGTTGGGAGGGAGAGAACAATTGCGAGGTAGAAGGCTCAAGAGTGCATGTCTGGGGGCATCATTTCAGGAATTTTGCGACATGATGCCGATGGTATGCTCTACAAAGATCCGGACATCTAAATTAGTCTTTGTATCTCTGTTCTGCTTCCAGAACCTTCAAGCATCTGCAGTCTAGAAAATTTGATAGCTTTAAACCCCTTCCTTTGTCTTGTGGGTAAAAATTCAAGAGCTCAATTGACAGCCAAGGCCCTTTAATTAGTGTCAGCTGTGAACTTTGTGAAAATGCTTCCTTAGGCAACCTGCTGTGTGAGGAGATATTGAACAGGTAACGTATACTGGAAGCAATTGAATATTAGACACAAAGGACCATGTGAGTGTAGTCAGTGGAAGTGCTTGTATTATTTTCTATTGAATTGTACATGATCAGGAATTGTGAAGATTTTAATTTCTGAAATAAAAACAGAAAATGCTGGAAAAACTCAGCAGATCTGGCAGCACCTATGGAGAGAGAACAAGAGTTAATGTTTCGAGTCGGTATGACTTCTTCAGAGCTGTGATGGATTTTATACAGTTTAAGAGAGGGTGGAGCAGGTGAAGCAAGATAGAAGGTCAGGGATGGGTGGGACTAAGGAGAGATTGACAAAGATGTCATGGACACAAGACAAAGGGAGTGTTAATGGTAGTGGTAAGGGCTAAAGTGAAAAGACAACATAATCAATTGACAGGTGGCCCTGTGGGTGGGAGGTTTCTGACTTGTTTTCATAACACACACTACTCATATATTATAAACCAACTGGAATTTCTGTACAGCCATCATTTGTGGAAACTATTGTGACTTCTGTCATTTTTGCTGCTAATATTTCTACCCACTTATTCTCTACTTGGTCTCTTAATTCCAATGTATGATGCACACATGAGAGCAAAACTAAAGCGAAACAAATAGTTTACATGCTTCATGCAAGTTGTTCACACATATATTTAGCACTGCATAAAATTTACAGGCAGAATCAACAATTATGTTTAAGTTGTCGTCTGGTCACAAAAATTAAATGATGATATTCAGATGCAAGTGGAACAAGGTGTAAATCACAAATCAGTATTCATAAATAGACCATTTTCAAAGAGATCAGCCTTGCAACCAACAGTACCTTTATTCAACATAGCCAGTGAGAAAAATCTGACTATTTTGTAGTTTACATCAAACATTTTGTCATGACACAATAACACTTTCCATCAATAGGCTATTTGACCTTGCAGAGCATCACAGCTGAGCCTACCATCCACATATGTTCTGCAGGAACAAGCCCCCACCCTAGCCCACCAATACTGAGACTAATTGTAGTCTCTTGGCTAAGATCAGCTGACTTAATATAGAACATGCAGGATTGTTTGCTTTGCACAGTATAACATCTAACATTTGAGTATTGATGAAAAAAGAGACATGTCTAAGTTTTTCCTCTTGCACTCATCAGGACACTTTGCAAGTTGCCAAGTTCATAAGTACAATGAATGACCATCTCCAAACATCACCCCTTGATGTTCAATGGCATTACCATCACTAAATCCACCACTATCAAAATCCTGGGGTTTACCATGGATTTAAATATAGCAAATGTATCATCCACATATCGGAAAAATGCAAGATGTAGGAGGTTAGGTGTCATTCCATCGAAAACGCATTTCTCATGGAACCCAACCAAGATTTTGCAAGAGCTGGGCCTAGAGGGATCCCATGGTAACACCAAGTACTTGGGCATACACAATGTTATCAAAACTGAACACAACTGCCGAAGTTGCCGAGTTCATAGGTTCAATGAGTACTGATTCACAGAATGGTAGCAGGTCTGGATGGCCACGATATAGTGCTGCAGCGCAAATATCTATGGCTTCCTTAAGCGAAACATTGATGAATAGACTAACAATGTCAAATGAGCACATGGACACAGCACTGCTATTGATATGCAAGTCCTGTACGGCCTTTGCAAACGTGAAGGGGTCCTTCACTGTGTATGCGGAAAACTTGGTCAAAATTGGTTGTAACATTTCGCCCAACCATTTGGCTAATTCATGTTGCGCTGAACCAACAGCCTTGATTCAAACATAGACAAAAGAGCTGAACTCCCGAGGTGAGGTGAATGTGACTGCCCTTGACATCAAGCCAGCATTTGACAGTGTAGCAGCAAAGAGCCCTAGCAAAACTGGAATCTTTGGGAATCAAGGGGAAAACTCTCTGCTGGTTGGAGTCATGCCTAAGACGAAGGAAGATGGTTGTGCTTGTTGGAGGTCAGTCATCTCAGCTCCAGGACATCACCGCAGGTGTTCCTCAAGGTAGTGTCCTCGGCCCAACCATCTTCAGCTGCTTCATCACCTTCCTTCCATCATAAGGTCAGAAGAGGGGATGCTCACTGATGAATGTATAATGTTCAGCACCATTTGTGACTCCTCAGATACTGAAGCAGTCTGTGTCCAAATGCAGCAAGACCTCGACAATATCCAGGCTTGGGCTGACAACCGGCAAGTAACACTCGTGCCACACAAGTGTCAGGCAATGACCATCTCCAACCATTGCCCCTTGATGTTCAATGGTATTACCATCACTGAGTCCCCCACTATCAAAATCCTGGGGGTTACCATTGACTAGAAACAGTACTGGACTAGCCATATAAATACGTGGCTATAAGAGCAGGTCAGAGGCTAGGAATCATGCGACGAGTACCCCACCTCCTGACTCCCCAAAGTCTGTCCACCATCTACAAGGAACTAGTCAGGAGTGTGAAGGAATACTCCCCACTTGCCTGGGTGAGTGCAGCTACCACAACACTCAAGAAGCTTGACACCATCCAGGACAAAGCAGCCGCTTAACTGGTACCACATCCACAAACATTCAATTCCTCCACTACCGACGCACAGTAGCAGCACCGTGTACCATCTACAAGATGCACTGCAGGAATTCACCAAGGATCCTTCAATAGCACCTTCCAAACCTACGACCACTATCATCTAGAAGGACAAGGGCAGCAGATAGAAGGCAACACCACCACCTGGAAATTCCCCTCCAAGTCACTCAGCATCCTGAATTGAAAATATATTGCCCTTCTTTCACTGTCCTTGGGTCAAAATCCTGGAACTTCCCTCCTAACAGCACTGTGGGTGTACCTACACCAGACGGACTGCAGCGGTTCAAGAAGGCAGTTCACTACCACCTTCACAAGGGCAATTAGGGATGGGCAATGAATGCTGGCCCAGCCAGCGAAGCCCACATCCCATGAATGAATAAAAAAAGAAAGCATTTTTGTGCCATGACATGGACTCAACAAGCCTCCTTCTGTGCTGTAGCCATTCAAAGATGGCCAGGGAAGAATGGAAATCATTCCAATTTGATATCAACTTAACTAAAAGCCCTATCCTTGCATTATACACTATGCAATGCTGTATTTCAATATAAGGGCCTTAAATACAAAATTAAATTGATAAAGGTAACTGGATGGTTAGCCTGTCTAGTACAGTAAAAGGCTGCAGAGATTAATTCAATTTGTTTCAAATGAATCACAATTCAGAACAAATGTAAACAAAAAGATTTGAATCTCCAGGAGGAGCTGCTTCAAGCTACGTGTTACAACCACTGAATTACTGAACGAGGAAACAGGCTTCTTCACAAAGGAAAAACAGAGAAGAATTCAAAATGAACTTTCAGGCCGTTACACCATCTGACCCTGATTGAAACAAGGTGGTAAAATTTTTCACATGTACTTTGTCCACTCAGAGAAATGGCTGAAAGCACAATCTAAATATGCTTCTACACAATACAGTGATGAAGCAAAGAGAGTTCAGACTGCACAAATATAATGAAAGAGTACACCTCAGCACTAAAGGGGTTGAGGTTTACTTAAAAAAAGAACTGCGAGTGAATTAGTCAGACAAAAGCCTCAGCTGTCAAACTTTAAGAATGCTGTAAAATGGCTTCCAGCTCTTGATTATAATCAGGCTTACTATATAGTTGGATGTTTGATTTATTTACCATCATTAATTCAAAGTTAAAAATTGATTCAACAAAATCCCCAGTTAATGATTTCTGAGGAATTCCACCTCAAACTTCTTCCCCACAATAAATATAAATATATACTTGCCATTCCAGTCGTATGTATTCCATGCTCTTTTGAATTGTTCATCTGGCACATCACAAGCTTCTTAGTACATTCCAGGCATCAACTCAGACTGCCCTGTTTCCGCTGCAGTTAATAGTTGCTCCACTCTCAAAGCTCCAGCTGATGTAGGCTTTTTTCCAGTGTAATCCAACCCTGCCATGTCTCAGTAACATTCAGTATAAACTGGTAAAGAAAATCAGCAACTTTCAGCATGGCCACAGCTGGTGACTGTGTAGTCTTTGTCCTGCACTTATCAGGTGCCTGCTTCACAAGGCAGCAAGAGAGCCCTTCCCTTGACCTCACAAAAACACTCTACTATCTGTGAATACAGTATTAGTAACATGTTAACCATGTGGCCATCCTTTGTTTCAACATTTAACCCTTAGTGTTGTTCTACATTTAGCTATTGACAATTCCTCTGGTTAAAAAAATCAGTTTACTATGAAGGTATATTGGAATCACTCAATTTTGACTTTTTAACACTAACTCATTTTACACATACAATTCACACCATAGCAACCAGACACACAAATGTACAGATTGTGGAAAATGAGAAAAAAGTAACTAAATACAGGCTTTTATCAGCCAGTGGAAGATTTGCTTGGTTCTGTAATATTCTACAGATGTCAAAAGCTTTCTTCTTCCCATTATTCCCAATAGGTAGGAAGGAGGAGTGAAAGAAGCTAACCTGTTTATTTTCTTCCTGGTGTCATTTAGATGTTTAATCAGATTTCTTTACCGACAATTTCAGGACTGGACATGTTAGTTATCCACTATTCACAATCCATTTCTCTGCCAACCACTGAGGCATTAGTGAGGTAAAAGGGCAAGGTTTAGAAATTCAGACATGTGGCTTTAAGGACTACCTCTACACTTGTGTTTCCTGGTGCTAGCTACTTTAGGGCAAGCCAATTTTACAGCTGGAGCCTCAAACAGGCATTAGGCCCATTAATTGCAAATGCAATCAGCTCAGTACCTGTTTAGGCATGAGTACTTCAGGTTGATTTTTTGCCCTTTATCAATATGGCAGATGGCCTGAAAAGTGCATACTGTGTGACTGAATTTCTAAGCCTGAATCATTAGCAATTTTCGCACTGCCCTGAAATTAACTTCCACAGAGAAACTTAAATATCCAGAATGAATAGTGGTAGCAAAACAGGAACAAAGCAGCTAATTATCAGAATAAAGTGAATGAAATCTATCAGAACAGCTTTTTTAAAAAAATGTACTCTTCCCAGACATGGTTTCCTCTTCTTTGAGAGGGGTAACACAATACTGGGTATAGCCAGATGTACATTCCTACATAACGTTACTCAGCTAATGTTTCTTTATATGACACTAGGAACGGCGTAAGACTGACACACCACAACCTGCCTCTGATTCTCCTTTCTTCCCTAGAATGGTATCTGGCTTCCTTCAGATGCCACCCAGCAGTGATCAAACCAAAACTGTAAACTCATAACGTATGGCTTTGTCCTACATTCCAGACCGTCACATTAAATTTGCTCTGCCATCAGCTTTACCCACCACAGTTTTAAGCATGAGGGATGCCTGAATCCGTTACCAGGTGTACCTGGTTTGTTTTTACATGTTTGAACATTGCAACACTGATGATACCAGAATGTTGGCATTACTCAGAGCAGACAGATGATTGTACCACAGAGCTGTGTGTGTACAGTAAATGTGCTTTTTGATATTTGTTGTAATTTTCACACAAGCCTTTTATATAATCCTGCCAGCAGGTTTACTTTTAGTCCAAATTAGGCACTGCAGATGTCATATGGGTTTTGTTTCTATGACAACACAATGATATTCAAACCGGTTATCAAATCATACTCTCTCTTATGCTCTGACTATCTCTTAGCTCATGGGATAATAGTCTCTTTAAAACAGGACCCAATTGAAACTGCTGAATAAATAGCCATATTTATTAATTTATATTCTTATGTTCCTAATTTCATAAGGAGTGGATATTCTGATGTTTCCAATAATGTTGAAAACAGCATTAATGAAGAACAGAAAAGGAGAAAGCATTCCCCCAAATAAGTCAAATATCTTAACCAGTCAAAATTTACAGCTGCAATAGTGAAGGAGCTACCCTGAAGATTGAAGGATAGGTCGCAAATGTACGTGTGATCCCTAGCCCGAGTTGTGATGAATTGGGAGAAAGCTAGCAGAGGCTGCAACATCTCCTTGTGCTGAGACCAGCAGGGTCATCCTGAGCCCTACTAACACTTGGCTTCAAGAGGACACTGATGGAGTTTGGAAGTAGGTTGGACATCCACTCTCTATTTAATACAGCACAGGCCAGGGGGACCAAATATAGAGATAGTTAAATATTAGTTGTGGAAACCAAGAAATTGGAGTAACTTCTTAGCCCCTTTAGCCTTCAATGGGATCATGGCTGTTCCATGACCTAATTCCATCTATCCATCTTTGCCCCATATCCCTTAATACCTTTCATTAACAAATAAATTATCAATCTCAGAATTAAATTTAACAACTAACTTGGCATCAACTGCTGTTTGCAGACAAGAATTCCAAACTTCTATCACCCTTTGTGTGTAAAGGTTTTTCCTAACTTCACTCCTGAAAGATAAGGCTCTTCTGTTTTGACTATCCTCGAGTCCTGGATTCCCCATCCAGCAGAAATAGTTTCTCTCAATCTACACTATCATTTCCCCTTAATACCTTGAAAAAATAATTACTTTCAGGTGTCAACTGTGGATCAATGGTAGTATTCTCTGTTGAGTCTGACTGATATTTGTCTTAATCCTGGACCAGACCCTCAAGTTCTTGGTGCCATCCGGTTAGGGACCAGTATCTTTTTGTTTAATGTAGACAAAGTTTGAGATTCAAGACATTTGCTCAGAGAATAAAACCACAAGATTCCACGGGTTTTGAACAAACAATAATAAAGTTTACAATACAAGGTTAGAAAGATGAAAAATTTACAATATCGATCCTATACTCTAACAGTCAGGGTAACTATGAGGTACATGTGATTAACAGGCAAACCGTGGCCGAACGCACCACACTGCACCATAAATGGCAGCTGCAACCAAGATAGGTCTACGGATTTCTCAACAAACCATCCAGACATCAGTAAACACTGTGTCAACGAATGTTGTTGGAACTCTGTCTCTCTCACAAGGGATTCCAGTCTTCAACTTCGAAGATCTCGCCTTGGAATTCTCTTCAAAAGTCGCTCCAACTTGGACATCCTCAACAACGGTCCACCTGGCAGGGTTTCAATCTCGTCTCCTGAGACTCCATTTCCTTAGGTTCCCAAGTTTGCACTGACTCACAAGCACAACTTCAGCGCTTTGGCCACGCCAAGCAGAATACTACTGGTCCAAAGGATTACTTTTGTCCCACTTGCCCGCAGCATGGAGTCATCAACCATCTGTTGCCTTCTTAGATCTTCATGGCTACTCCTGAGCCCCCATTAATTAAAGTCTGCCAACTGCAACCCTTCTTCTGCTTGCAGCCTTTTTATCTGCTCCTCTTTCTTTTTCCTTAACTGGGACCTCTTCTTGTCACCACTCCTTGTCCAGAACGCTCTGATCCCGGTCACATGATCCATGCCTTCAGCCCGTAGTACTTCAAAATGCCAGGTTGCGCATGCGCCAAAAATCCCGAGGCCTGTTGGAATCTGGAGTTTCTGGACCGCACCTGCTGACAAGCTAAGTCTGCATCACATAACATACTCCCTCCTTTTGGATGAGACATTAAACCGAGGTCCTGTCTGTGATCTCAGGTAGATATAAAAGATCCAGCAAGGCAACAGTTTGAAAAACAGGATAATACTCAATGCTGTCCTGGCCAATACTTTTCCTTCAACCAACATCACTAAAACAAATTATCTGATCATCAAATAGCTGCTTGAAGGACCTACCTGTATGCAAATCAGCTGTTGTGTTCCTGCATTACAACAATAACAATGCTTCAAAAATCATTCATTGGCTTTGGAATGTCCTGAGGTCATTTACGGTACTACATGACTAAGTGTTTCTTAGCTTAAAAAATGAACAGTAAAATTCACTTAAAGTTCTACTGTCTCAATTTAGGAAGTGAAGGAACTAACAATCCTGTTATAATAAAATTACGACGTGCTTGCACAGAGTATATAAACACTAATCTTCTATTTCACTTACGAAATGAATGCCATAATTGAAGTTTAGCAAAATAAAATTATGAAAATTCTTGTCACCTTATCCATCCATAATCTAATACAATTAATTCAGATTTTGGGCTTTCTCTTTTTTAGCTTTATGTGTCCATCAGGGAAAAGTGCTGCCATTTTCTGCAGAAAGTGTCTTTTTCAATTAAAAAAATAATTGCCAAATAGCACTTCTCACCCATTTCTGCATGATTGTGCTACTCATTAAGGTATTTCAAACTGAAAGCAGCTGTCAGATAAAACCAGGCTGCAGAGTTGATGTAATGGAAAGATTATCCCGAGAGTAGTAAGAATGTGGAATTCGCTACCAGAATGAGCAGTTGAAGCAAACAGCATTGATGCAATCAAGGAGAAACCTGACAAACACATGAGTGAGAAAGGAATAAGACATGTTGATGGAGTTAGAAGAAAGCTGGGGAGGAGGCCACTGTGCATTATAAACGCGGCACAGATCATTTGGGCCGAATGGTTTCTTTCTGTGCTGTAAATGCTGCAATTCAGTCCATTGCAAAGTCCAGGGTAGTAATTGGGGCTGATTTACTTGACATCTGCCATCAGAGAACACCTTTTTCTCATGCGCAAACGTCAGGAAAAAGGGGTGAAGATAGTATAAGGAATCCACAGCCCCATCCCATACGTTATACCAGGGATTTCCTGAAGGGCAGAGTGTGCTCCCTGAAATTGGCATTGTATTTTGGACATGGCTCCCCTCTGACTGCAAAGTCTGAAGGGGTCAAAAAGAAAGCTGAAGATGATCCCAAATGATTAGTAGGAATTGTTTTTAAGTTTCCACCTGTCACTGGATCTTTTGGATGCTATCTTGAAACCAACTGCAGTCTTTTTCTTTCCCTGTTTGCTCTTCTTTCCAGAGGACAGGCCTGCGCCAGGTGTATTAACAGTACATGGCAGTTTTTCACCATCTTTCAATCATCAATATAAAACAGGTTTTGAGTTTATGAGGCCCAATATTAGACAGAAACAGTGTGCCCAATGTGTACTGCATTTTGAATATATACAATTTCTCACCATTTTTTCTATACTGCTCCTCTTTCTTATCTAATGCATGAATGTTTTATATCCCAAACATGAATAGGAACTCCAAATGATATTTCTTTCTGTAATCCTGACACCTGGCTACAAGAGGACACTGGTGGAGTCCAGCAACAGCCCACCTATTCTCTAAAGCCAATTATACACTTCCTGTTGCCCTGCTAAAGCTAACTTGGTTTAAATGTCAAAATAAATCTTGGACGTTCCCGATCTATATGGAAAAGCTACTGACCAAATTTCTAGAACTTAACCCGACCATGCAGAACAAACTGGGACAAGGCAAGATGTTTCACTGAAAGAAATAGATTACATCAGTGGGTAGGCCCCTTTTCCATGCTTCTGCGCATCTCAAATGGCCAATGGCCTGACAACAACTTGCGTGCCTGATGCCTTAGGTATTGTTAAGCATTAATGGTGAGAAGGTAAATATTAACCCTTTAAAATCTCACTGATTTGAAGAATTACAATGCCTTAAATTAACAAAAAATAGGTAATAACATTCTCAACACAACCATCTTAACTGCTATACCAATGGCTTTCCTTCCATTGTAAGGTTAGAAGTGTGGCTGTTCACTGAAGATTCCATAATGTTTGGCTTGATTTGAAACTCCTCCAATAATGAAATAGTCCATGCGGTCCCACAGAAAGATTGAAATAACATTCAAGTCTGGGCTGACAAATAGCTGGTAATCATCTTCTTCATGTTCATCATCAACAACTTATATTCACATATCACATTTAACATTATGAAATAGTTCCAAGGTGTTTAGAAACAGCAATATCAATAAAATATTTTTGGCATTTTTTTGACACTAAGGAGAATCAGGATAGGTGATCAAAAGCTTGGAAAAGGAAACAGATTTTTAGAAGAGGAGAGAGAGGTAAAAAAGCAGAGTTTTAGGGAGGGAATAAGCTTAGGGCCAAGACAGCTGAAGGCATGACTGCCATTTGTGCAACAATTAAAATCAGGGCTGCTCAAGTGGCCAGAACTGGAGGAGCACAAATATCTCATGCCACATAGTGCCAGGTAAAAATATCATCTCGAATAAGCCATCACTGCCTAACTTTCAATATCGCTACCAATGCTGTGCCCCACCATCAACATCTTGTCTGTATATTTTGACCAGAAGTTTAAATGAACTAACAGTATAAACATTGTGGCTAGGAAAGTAATGCAGTGGCTAGGTATTCTGCTACAAGTGGATTACCTCCTGACCAATGTTTCCCCCTAATTTTTTTTTGTTGTATGAAACCTGGTTAGTTCGATGCATAGCATCTTTAATTTTTTTTTGAGTGTCTGCAGTATGTGCACTATCTTAAACAGGAAAACTAGTGAACGGCCTGCAAGTACATTCCGGGTTGCTGTGCATTTGCACACATGCCAGCTTAACTTAAATATTGCTCCTTCCCCCACAAAGCCTCGCCACCATTTACAAGATTCAAGTCAGGAGTGTGGATAGGTGCACTCACAACAGCACTCCAAAAACCAAACATCATTTGGGCAGAACATCTGTGCTCTGCCCCACTGGACTCCATATCTATCTCATTCACCACTGATTTACGATAGCAAGATGTACGATACAGAGTGCACAGCAGCAGCTCATCAAAAGGTTAATTTCGCAGCATCAGCCTCCCTTGTAATCTCTACCACCAAGAAGAAGAAAAGTGATGATGTTGTGAGAAAATATCAATCCTTCCAAGGCAAAGACCATCCTGACGTAACCAGATATTGTCAACAACAACTTGTAATTATATAGTGCCTTTAAGGTTCTCTATGTCCCAAGGTAATTTGCAGGAGCATTATCAAACCAAGCTTGACACCAAACCACATAATGAGATATTCGGACAGATGACCAAAAGCTTTGTCAAAGAGATTGGGTTTAAGGAGCACCTTAAAGGAGCAGAGAGAATCTGGGAGGCAGATGGTTTAGGGATGGAATTGTGGAGCTTAAGACCTAGGCAACTGAAGGCACAATTGCCAATGGTGGAGCAATTAAAATGGGGGATACACAAAAGGTTAAATTTGGAGGAGTGCTGAGGGTTTGCAGGGTTGTAGGATTGGAGGAGGAGATTGGGAGAGGTAAGGCCTTTATATTTGTTGGGTCAATATTCTACAACTCCCTACCCAACGCTGGCAACAGTATCACGAGCACAACTAATGCAGAAATCGAAGGGGAAGCTCCATCACTTTCTCAGAACAACTAGGGATAGGCTTGCCAGCATCACCAACATTCTAAAAACAATATTTTTCTGAAGCTTCCGTGGATGTGTCCAGATTCTGTTTGCAATTTATTTTTTTTTCCAAATGAAGTCTTAATATGTACAGAATCTTACAAAGTTTCTGATGTTTTTGCAATTATATAACAAGATCAATTTCAGCCATTTCAGTACCTTCAGGTACTCCATAGAAACGAAACAATTCCAAAACACAAAACTAAGTAGACTGGACCCAAAAGTTACTTTTTCCGTGACTTTTTGTTTTGCAGAACAAAAATAACTTAACATATAAAACATGGCACTTACCAGTCAGCAAAATGTAAAAGTCAGTTGAAGCACCTGAGATTGATTCGGTCGTAAAATGCACATCATGTTTAATATTGTGCTTTATAGCTAAAAAAAAAACCTCTCATCAGTTATGAACATTTAGTGACATCATATGCATCACTACTCCAATAAATGTGAAACTGCTTTGTAAAAGACAGATTCAGGCACAGCCAGATTTATCAAGTGTACAGAACGAACACTGTAAAAGGCAACTTCAAACTATTTTATCTGTACAGTACTCAGTGCATTTGGATTGTGTCATCTTACAATAGAACTCGAACAATACAATGACTAGGGGCAGAATCTTTCGCTGAGCGGGCGGGCGGGCTAGCGCGCGGTGACGTCGGGTGAGCGTCCTGACGTCATTGCGCGTTCACGCGATATTTCGGTTGGTGAGTGGAAGCTGGAGCCCTGCCCGCCAAAATGAAGAGGTCAATTAAGGCCATTAAAAATGAAACTGACTTCGATTTTATGTTGACTGTGCAGCAAGCAGGGATTCGCAAGGGCAAAATGGGCTGGCGGCCAGCCAACAATTTGCAAAACCTCATCCACAGGCAGGATAAAAAGGATCGGCAGCATTGCCAGTGTGAGCAGTGAGGAGTTTGGTAGATAGTTTGCTGCTAGTGACTTATTGGTACTTGGCAGCTTCATCTGTGTTTGGGGCTTCATTCTTAGCATTTCTAGGCTTCATTTTAGGTCTCCTTGGGTGTCTTCAAGGATCCCAGAGGATTCAGACTGTGTGGACCCCTTCCTGGCATCAGACAGCCTTCTGTAACCTTAGTAATGGGGATTGTGGTCTCCGCTGGAGGCACCCCCTCTGAGGAGGAAGAGAGGGGCAGAAGGGAGAAGAGCAGCTTCAGAGGAGCGACCTGTGGGATGAGAGGCGCAGGCACAAGGGGTGCATTCCAGAGCATTAGGGGCCGCAGAAGACACCACTATCCTGCTGCTAGGGTTTACAGGTGGCGATGCAACTACCTCAATATGTCAAAGGTGCAATGCTGAAGGAGGCTCTGCCTCGCAAGGGAGAGGGTGACCTCCATTTGTCAGATGATTGGGCCTGAGCTCAGCTCCAACTGTGTGGGTGGACACCCCATGCCAGTGGTTCTGAAGGTCACAATGGCCCTCAACTTCTATGCATCTGACTCTTTCCAGGGGTCATGGGGGATCTGTGTTGGGTCTCCCAGTCAGCTGTCCATAATTGCGTCAGCCTGGTGACAGAAGCTCTGTTCAGGCGGGTATTGGGTTTCATTCATTTCCATACAGACAAGGCCAGCCAGGCTGAGCGAGCCAGAGGCTTTGCAGCGACTGCACACATATGGCCACCAAGGCTCCAGTGGGTCAGTGGGGTGCCTTTGTCAACAGGAAGACATTTCACTCCATGAACATGCAGATAGTGTGTGACCATAGGATGCAGATTCTGCAAGTCTGTGCAAGGTACCCTGGCAGCTCCCATGACGTGTGCATCCTGAGACACTCCCAGGTATTGAGGCTCTTCAGTGCTCCAGCCCAACTGGATGGATGGCTGCTGGGTGACAAGGGCTATCCCTTGAAAAGGTGACACCTCTTATGACACCTCTCTGCCACCCAAGAACAGAGGCAGAGCAGCAGTATAACAGGAGCCATGCCTCCACAAGGGCAGTGATAGAGAGAACCATAGGTCATCGGCCACAATTGAATCCAGTAGTGAGTCCGAACAGGAGCACGGTGAGGAGAGCACTGAGGGTCTGGAGGCAAACCTCTGTAACCTCCAGGGAGGCAGGGACACCTTCGACCAGCAGTCCTTCAGCTAGGCTACCAAATAAGCGCTACCACCTCATACCAGGGCTGCTGCCTCCATCCCGGATGTCAGAAATGACCCTTTCCTTTGACTCCCAAAGTCCACTCAGTGCCTGTGCAATAAGGTTTAGAGCCACCCACGTCCAACATTACATACTGGCATACCCTGCACCACATTAAATAAAAAAGATGAAGCATACTCAGGCCATTACAACAAAAGAAAACATATCTCATTTTGACAGTCCAAACAAGTTAACAGAACCTTCTCTGGTCTTCAACCCCAGATCAGCACACAAACAAAACATTGCACAGTAGGGGATCACCGGTGACCAGTCCCTCTTGTGCTCACGATACAAACTTACATTTGCGAGTGCTACGTCTTGGTGCTCCCCCCTTGCTGGCAGCAACATTAGGAGGCAGCCCGCTGACTCTGCTCTCATGTTGGCCTTGATGACCTTGGTGGTCATCCTCTGGCCAGTGGAGGCTGTGCTGGCCCCGCCTGGGAGGGAGCAGCCAGTGCCACGGCTGGCATCTCACCAGTCATCGCAGCCTCATCAGATGCCACAATCACTGGCAGAGGGGTGGAGGAGCTGCTGCCGTCATCCAGAGCGCCCTGAGAGGAGCCCGCAGAGATGACAGCTTGCTTGTGTGCCAACGTGAGGTCGTTCTGGACCTCCCTGCTTGCCATTGATGGACAGGCATCTAGCTGGGATGCTAGGTGCCTCATCCATCTCCCACACTGACACTGACAACCTGAGGTCAGTGCCTGTGTGACGGCTCACAGGTCCGAGTGCAACCCCAGGAAACCCTGATTCTGTTCTTGGAGCTGTGTTCTCCATGAGAGTCGCCACTCTTTCAATGGAGGAAGCAGTGCGCTCGGCCATGAGGGTGAACAGTGCTGATGTTCCACACAGACTCCTCCATAACGGAGACAATGCACCCATACCCTCATGGATCTTCATCAGATCCTCGCGCACATCTCGCTGGACATCCGGCATCTGCCGCCTAATGGACCATCCCAGAGGCTCATCGTCAGCCTTCGACTCAGAATCATCCAGGTCTCCAGGAGCTCTCCAACTGCCGGAGCCCTGGACACACTCTGCCTCCGCCTGCATCTCAAACTTGTGTGAAGTGCCCTCACCTTTGTGCATGGACATTGTAGCCGCCAATCTAAAACCACCGAGGTGCTGGTATCTGTGCTGGTGCCTGGTTCAGAGAGCGGGTGTAACGCAAGTGCATCTGGAGCCTGGCAGTCCTCTGACGTCAGGGGTGGCTCTTTGGGGTCCTGTGATTAGGTGCATGGTGGAAATTCTAAGGGAGAACAATGACATGTCATTAGTTTAAGTCATCACACTGTCACTGTGCATGCCAGGCACCCTGGTGAGACCATGGAGAACTGCATCATGGTGCCATCGTCTTTCAATGATCCATGGGAAATCCAGTTTTGTGGCTCCCATCAATGATGAGGCTACACAAGAATGTTTGCACCATCCGAAACTCTCACCTCTGTGCACTGCAACCTTACCTTCGTTTGACATCCCAGCCTCTCCACGGCCGGTTGACCAAAGTGTGTGCCAGCTCTCTATCTCCAAGGCATCCTGCTCGTACCTCGTGAGATTAGGAGGTTTTGGGGGCCTCCACCAGTCTGCGACCTTTCAATGTTGTTATGGGCTGTCTGCTCCCAAAAGAACAGAAGACCATTGGTTAGTCCACTCTCTACCTGCAACGCCACTGTAGCCTGGCCAAGCTTGCAAGGCACATCCGAGTCTTGGCCCTCGAGCCACAAGGCACTCAGTCCAAGAAGCCAAGGCTCACCCCCTTGGCCAGCCCCAGTGTCATTGACGGTTAGCACGCTGACTCTGACACCCCTGAGCAAGACAGGGGGGACAGCCAGACCATAACGCTTCAACACACTGATCCATGCCAACACAGTACTCACCCTTCATAAGCGCAGCATGTCATTAAGCCTCTTGCAGCACTGGACCCAGGTGCACCACACAGCATCATGGATGCTAACCAGAGCTGCCACCTCCTCCCAAGCTCTTTTTGTAAGGTGCAGTGGCCGCCTCCTTCCATCCCTGGGGTCATTGGCAGCCACCTCCTCCAGGAGGACCGCGAGGCCAGGGGGGCCAAGTGCCCACCCAACCTGCCTTCCTGCCTGGCGCTTGCAGCTGCACTGGAAGCCATAATTTCCTGCTAACGCCACCGAAGATGTCTTCTTTGCTGGCAGCCTTCGAGGGACTGTCTGGGCTGTTTTTAAACAGGCCGCCGGGTTGCCATCAGACCCGGCGGCCGACAGGCCCCCTGTCCTCGCTTGGCTCTTATCAACCAGTGAGGAGTCACGTTTCATAATGGGCGGGCCTTAATTGGCCCATCAGCGTGAAATCGCTGTCGAGGGCTGATCACAGGCAGCAGCCGGCTCCCCAGCTGCACTCGGACCCGCTGAGGCTCCCATCAATGATGAGGGTTTCACCCATTTCTCCTTGAAAGTTGCAATCAGTTAAACAACAGACTTAGCACCTGATTTTCTATATCTAAACAGCCTGCTGCCAACTTTGGGCACAAGTGCAGGATGCCCATTTAAAGACTTGCCTGAAAGGTGCCCGCCGAACTCAGAAATCTGCCCTAGCGACAAACTTAAACTAGTTGGGGCTAGATGGTGGTCGGGCGCGGGGTGGGGGGAGGTGGGGGGGGGGGGGGGGGGGGGGGGGGGGGGGGGGGGGGGGGGGGGGGGGGTCATTTTCAAATGCTGGCTGCCTGGATCTTGAAAAATGGGTGATCAGTAGTTGACAGTTTGATTGGCAATCTTGTGCATCCACTTGCCTTAAGTCTTTAAATGGACATCCTACACTTGTGCCCAAAGTAGGTAGCAGGCTGTTTAGATATAGAAAATCAGGTGCTAAGTCTGTTGACTAACTGATTGCAACTTTCAAGGAGAAATGGGTAAAGCACTCATGGCACGAGTCAGTCCCATTCCTCCAGACTTTAACAGGCCTAATCAGTGGTGCTTAAAGAGACTGCTTGAGGCCTTTCCCAAGAGGCAAGCTTTGAGGGCTTTATTTTGTGCGGGGAGCAGGGAGGGAGCACTGCTGATACATTCTTGTCCCATGATTTTTGGTTTAGTTCCAAACAATGGAAACCAGCTCTATCCCCTCCCCCCCTTAAGCCAGCATATATTTCACATCTTTTCTATTTTTACTTACTTCTGTTGAAGGGTCATTCGGACTCGAAACGTTAACTGTGTTCCTCTCCGCAGATGCTGCCAGACCTGCTGAGTTTTTTCAAGTAGTTTTGTTTTTGCAACGGATTTCAAAACATTGCTGTTTATATCAGCTCTGAGAAATACTACATGTTGGGCTTCTTCAATCACAAGTTTAGCAGAAAAGACTATTGAAGGTTTTGATATTCACATTGCAAGTCCAGGTTTGCAATAGTTACCTTCCCAGGTTCAATGGCACCCCTCATTCTAAGTAGATTCCATGTCTCTTACTTTGCACTGTCGATTCATTCTACCTATCTCTACTTGTATGATAGTGTAACTCAGAGGTGTAATAATAGTATCTCCTTGTGACATGAACTGGATATTCACAACTTTTTCATATAATGTTTCAATCTCTCTGGTGGTATGAGGCTTGATACAAAATGATGAGCTGCATTATCTCATAGTAAGGTGAAAACACTGAACTGCAGTTATGTTTTGACTTACTTAATTCAAATGTACAACTTATCATTGTGCAAATGAAGTCCTTGAAGCAAAGAGACTAGAATCCTTCTCTAGGAAGATCTGAGCTTGGAAAAACTTTGTGGCTGAAAATGTTGGCCATACAGATGGAGTGGACCACCGAGAAACTCCATGAGATAGTCTTTGTGGTGTCTGCTAATTCATGTCTAATTTATAGTTTTACCAACTGTGATTTTCCTGTTAAATTATAGTTAATTAACATGAATCAGAATCAAAGTAAAAATTGCAAAAAATGAAATTTCGATAATTTCTTCATTTGGCGGTCATCCGGTAAATTTGATTCTTTTGGTTTACCGATCGCCATGGGGATCGTAATTATGTCTCACTAAAATACTTTTGCAAGTACCCAGTGAGTGCCCAAACTAATGGTTGTGAAATATTTACTGAATAATGAGACAATCTACATTTGGATATACTGTTCAGTAACTTCTGAGAGTTTCTTATTAAAATATACATTATTTAAAGTACATTTTGAATCACTACTTTCAAGGTATTCATAATGCAGCAAAATAAATTGTGGACACATGCTGCATTGGAATTGATGTAAAAATAAGTAGTCACCTCTTCCAGTATTTATTTGTAACCAGATGACAATCTTTTGTCACAACATTTTCAATCCCCTGGCAGGGAACAGTACTTCACAACAGTTCACAAGGAGAGTACCCCAGGCAAGACTAAGGCAGATATAAGATGGAAGACATACATAATACAACAGTATCTGAGCTACGACCTTTCGAAGGATATCTGGGACAGTGCGTAAAAAAAATCTTAAAAGTTTTCTGTAACAAATAGTGTGATCATCAACAGAAAGGTTTTTTTTGTAAAAACTCAGTCTTGCACCTTTAGATAGTTCCTGAGAAGTGGTATCTGGAATTATTGAATGCAAAATAGGACCTTCACGTTCAACTTGTGATTTACATTGCCAATAGCTACAATGAGTTGCCCATATACTCTAGATAGCTTAATTCTAACACTGATTAATATCTCCATCCTGCTGGATAAATATCCTCTCAGCAAAATACAAACATAATGTGCAATGTGGTTGCCTTTCATCTTGCCAGTAAGACCAAAAGACCACCATTTCAAGTAACACTTTTCTTTTTAACTGCACTTCAATTTAATTTAATCACAAGGCAATTATAGAATATTACATTTGTATTATTTTCTTACTGAGTGAAACAGTAAATAAAGCCTGAATAGCATCTTCCCTTTCTCCCTTTTGAAAAAAGACTGTGTTCCCAAGTCTATTCCATTTACACAACCCTGCCTAGTTCAGAAAGTGGGGAAGCCTAGTTGACAATGACTACCATCAAACCATTTCCTGTTTATCCAACAGGACATATGCCTGCAAAAAAAATGATTAGGCGACTCTCCATTTCCTCACTTTGCGCCCCTGTACCTTGCTAAATTAGCCTGTAATTCCTGAAAATCTTTGACTGCACTAAAATATTTTTATTCAGAAACAAGTATATATTTCCTCTTTTAGACTTAATTAACTGCCTTATGCTCATAAAAAAATAACTTATTACTTTTGTTGGATTGGGTATGGGACTTCAGACTCAGCACATGGTTCATCTGTACCTTAATGCTTTAAAGGAGATCTTGACAAATTTATGGGACAGATAAGAATTAAAGCACCATGGAACGTCACCAAACATCATGTTTATATTTGAAGGATTAGTTTTGTTCTCTAGACTCAGGCACTGCATTTTAAAACATAAACACTGTTATTTTAGGTATAATGTAAGCAATTTAGAAGTTAATTAAACTAGTTCAAAAATAAGGCAAAACAATTATCCCAACATGCAGTAGAACATTATTACTACAAATTAGAAATCTCTCATCATAACTGATGTTTCGCCAAGTCCTATTGGAAGTGTTGTTAGTAAAGGACCTTATAAATAGAATTATTTAGAAAACTGTTTCAAAGATTACATTTTTTGAAATGGATTGCATGTCAAAATGGACTAAGGCAGCCTCATGACTGCTCTTGTGGATTCCAACCATCTTTCCCTTACCTCAAGAGGAGACAATAATGCATCCCCAGACATGAAAAGACAATTGAGATTCAAAGAGTGTTCAAATAATTTCAATGACTTGGTGACTTTCCTTCAAACACAAAGGCATTACCTGATACAGGCCTTAAGGTGTGAAAAAGCCTTGACACTTTTGAACACGGTACGTGGGAAGGAGATGTCAGATTGCGAAATAGGATTAACACTTGATTTATATGGAAATGACTCAGCATGACAGCAGCCATCTTTGCTTCATACTATATTGAAAAAGGCAGAAAGCTGTCCAGAAACAAAATCCATCTTAAAACATCTTCAGAGAAGCAGGCAAGAGCTTCAACCCAGGGAGAGACAGAAACAGCCAAGGGTTCTGCTGTAAGAGCTAGGCAGTTTTGAAAGTGCCACACCTGCAGAACCAGAAAAACAAAGAACCTTCTTTCGTCCCTGTATCCTGCTCCATCTACTAAACTCAGCTGTG
This sequence comes from Carcharodon carcharias, assembly GCF_017639515.1. Taxonomy (NCBI): domain Eukaryota; kingdom Metazoa; phylum Chordata; class Chondrichthyes; order Lamniformes; family Lamnidae; genus Carcharodon; species Carcharodon carcharias. The sequence goes on along the minus strand of NC_054474.1, from coordinate 162,909,584 downwards.
AAAGCAATCTCTGGCCATTCGACAGTGGATGGCATCGCAGCTGCAGAGACAATCCTCAAAACCTTCACTTCGGACAATGCAACATCTCAACTGAAAAAACAGGCCTGCACTGACTCAATTTTTATAAGTATCACTTTTATCTTAATCTGTGACTAATCTTTGTGTATGCATCTTTTAATGACTATCTTTTCTTAGGTAACTTCCAGAGCAATAGTGTGAAATAAACTAACCTTTCCTTTTCGAGTGAGAAGGCTTTGCTGCTAGGCTTTTTAATTGAGTTACTCACTCCAAGGATAACATATACATACTCACATAACAAATACATTGTTCAGGGATGACTTTTGGGAAATACCTTTTAAAGCGTCTGTGACACTAACTTGTTTCTCCAAGCTCTGCTGGAAATGCCATTATGTAGTTAGTAAAGAACCTCAGAGCTCCGAATGATGCACCCTTTATAAACAGAATTATTTTCAATGCCCACATGTTTGCAAAGGTTTGACTACTATTTTTAGTGTAGGCCTGAAAACCCATATATCACTTCTGTCGCAGCGCTCAAATGAAAAAAATCTATTGAGGTAAGATCAAAGGTCAATTTTTCAATCTGACAAAGTAAGAAATAAAGAATGGGATATGCTCCATGGACCATTAGGATTGACATTCTGTACACTGCGAGGTAAATTTACTTTGAGGCTGTGCCACAATTCTTTGAGGCTTTGCACCCCAGAAGCACATGATGGGAAATTTGAGTGTGTGATGTGCACAATTTTCTGATCATCAAATGTAATTTCTGAAATGCACTAACAGTGGGCAAGGCTTGAATGTTTATAAAAACAAAAAACTGCGGATGCTGGAAATCCTAAACAAAAACAGAATTACCTGGAAAAACTCAGCAGGTCTGGCAGCATCGGCGGAGAAGAAATGAGTTGACGTTTCGAGTCCTCATGACTCTTCAACAGAACTGAGTGAGTATTAGGAGAGGGGTGAAATATGATCTGGTTTAAGGTGGGGGGGGGGGGGGGGGGGGGGGGGGGTGGTGTGGTTGTAGGGACAAGTGAGCAGTGATAGGAGCAGATAATCAAAAGATATCACAGACAAAAGAACAAAAGAACACAGAGGCATTATTATCTAAACGAATGTGCTAATTAAGAGTGAATGGTAGGGCACTCAAGGTACAGCTCTAGTGGGGTTGGGGTGGAAAAACTAGCAGGACATAAAAGATTTAAAAATAATGGAAATAGGTGGGAAAAGAAAAATCGATATAAGTTATTGGAAAAAACAAAAGGAAGGGGGAAGAAACGGAAAAGGGGTGGGGATGGAGGAGGGAGTTCAAGATCTAAAGTTGTTGAATTCAATATTCAGTCTGGAAGGCTGTAAAGTGCCTAGTCGGAAGATGAGGTGCTGTTCCTCCAGTTTGCGTTGGGCTTCACTGGAACAATGCAGCAAGCCAAGGACAGACATGTGGGCAAGAGAGCAGGGTGGAGTATTAAAATGGCAACCGACAGGGAGGTTTGGGTCATTCTTGCAGGTGTTCTGCAAAGCGGTCGTCCAGTTTACATTTGGTCTCTCCAATGTAGAGGAGACCGCATTGGGAGCAACGAATGCAGTAGACTAAGTTGGGGGAAATGCAAGTGAAATGCTGCTTCACTTGAAAGGAGTGTTTGGGCCCATGGACGTTGAGGAGAGAGGAAGTGAAGGGGCAGGTGTTGCATCTTTTGCGTGGGCATGGGGAGGTGCCATAGGTGGGAGTTGAGGAGTAGGGGGTGATGGAGGAGTGGACCAGGGTGTCCCGGAGGGAACGATCCCTACAGAATGCCGCCAGGGAGGGTGAAGGGACGATGTGTTTAGTGGTGGCATCATGCTGGAGTTGGCGGAAATGGCGGAGGATGATCCTTTGAATGCGGAGGCTGGTGGGGTGATAAGTGAAGACGAGGGACCCTATCATGTTTCTGGGAGGGAAGAGAAGGCGTGAGGGAGGATGCGCAGGAGATGGGCCGGACACGGTTGAGGGCCCTGTCAACGACCGTGGGTGGAAAACCTCGGTTATGGAAGAAGGAGGACATGTCAGAGGAACTGTTTTTGAAGGTAGCATCATCAGAACAGATGCGACGGAGGCAAAGGAACTGAGAGAATGGGATGGAGTCCTTACAGGAAGTGGGGTGTGAGGAGCTGTAGTCGAGGTAGCTGTGGGAGTCGAGAGGCTTGTAATGGATATTGGTGGACAGTCTATCACCAGAGATTGAGACAGAGAGGTCAAGGAAGGGAAGGGAAGTGTCAGAGATGGACCATGTGAAAATGATGGAGGGGTGGAGATTGGAAGCAAAATTAATACATTTTTCCAAGTCCCGACGAAAGTATGAAGTAGCACCGAAGTAATCATCGATGTACCGGAGAAAGAGTTGTGGAAGGGAGCCGGAGTAGGACTGGAACAAGGAATGTTCCACATACCCCATAAAGAGACAGGCATAGCTGGAGCCCATGCGAATACCCATAGCCACACATTTTATTTGGAGGAAGTGAGAGGAGTTAAAGGAGAAATTGTTCAGTGTGAGAACAAGTTCAGCCAGACGGAGGAGAGTAGTGGTGGATGGGGATTGTTCGGGCCTCTGTACGAGGAAGAAGCTAAGGGCCCTCAGACCATCCTGGTGGGGGATGGAGGTGTAGAGGGATTGGACGTCCATGGGAAGAGGAAGCGGTTGGGGCCAGGGAACTGGAAATTGTTGATGTGACGTAAGGTGTCAGAGGAATCACGGATGTAGGTGGGAAGGGACTGGACAAGGGGAGTGAGAAGGGAGTCAAGATAACAAGAAATGAGTTCCATGGGGCAGGAACAGGCTGACACGATCGGTCTACTGGGACAGTTCTGTTTGTGGATTTTGGGTAGGAGGTAGAAGCGGGCTGTCCGAGGTTGGGCGACTATCAGATTGGAAGCTGTGGGAGGAAGATCTCCAGAGGAGATGAGGTCAGTGACAGTCCTGGAAACAATGGCTTGATGTTCAGTGGTGGGGTCATGGTCCAGGGAGAGGTAGGAGGAAGTGTCTGAAAGTTGACGCTCAGCCTCCGCGAGGTAGAGGTCAGTGCGCCAGACAACAACAGCACCACCCTTGTCAGCGGGTTTGATGACAATGTTGGGGTTGGACCTGAGAGAACGGAGTGCAGTAAGTTCAGAGAGAGACAGATTAGAATGGGTGAGAGGAGCAGAGAAATTGAGATGACTAATGTCACGCCGTGAATGTTACCTTGCAACCATAGTAGTGACACCAACACAATGCGATAAAAAGTGGCATCATCAAGTTCAACCACACTAACAATGAATGTGTCAATCTTAACAAATTGTAGGAAAACAGCTGGTTCTAATCATACTTAGAAGAATTCTTTCCAATGTATCCCCCACATCCACTGAATGTCATTGAGTTCCTTGTGCGACCACACACAGTAGGAAACCAGCTGTTATAAGTTGACAAATGTAGCTGATTTAGGTTTAATGTAAAAAGCATTAATCGGATACTACTAGAATCTAAGTCTGCTCTTATCCGGCGATTTTAAAATAAATTCAACTGGAACTGTGAAAGTATATTTGCTACGAGCAATTTTCTGCTTTTCTTCTCTCAGCATGGAATTTCACCTACTGGACACATCAGAAATTCAGGAGCGGCACTATTACTCAATATTGTGATCATTTGAAGTATGCTTGCTGATCCATTGTAAAAGAAAAGTTAAATAAATAAAATCAAAAATGGAAATACTTCCAATCCAAAGTCTCTTCTCTGGGATATTTATACATCCTACTTTTTTTGATATGTTCAATGTTGTGCTCTCTGTTTTCCACTGTCCTAACTCATCTTAGTTCATTACCTGATAACTGCCATTGAAAGATCCTTACTCTCAGGTAAATGTTTCTTTGATGATTTGAAACAAATTTCTTTGGTGAAACAATTATTGTTCTTTCAGCACTCCTAAAATTAGTCGCATGTTTAATTTTACTTGTTTTTTTCTTAATTACCATTCTTCATTTATTTATAAGAATTGTGTTATTGCTACTTTAATTATTCCTGTGCACTAATATATTTGGAATATCTTGCATTTTATGCATTTTTGCTTCTATAAGCCAAATTTATTGATAGTGGTGCTATATTGCTGAGCCCTTACCACATTTTCATTAATCAGTCCAGCAATACAAGAGTGAACAAGTAGCTATTTATTACTTTGAGATGTTCAACTTATTTATTTAAAATTATAAACCCATAGCTTAAGGTTAAAGTACTAAAACCCTTGTTGAAAAGAAATAATTAAAAATAATTAAAAATAGAAATAATTAAACAGTAAGAATACTTTCCTGTACAACTACATTAAAAGTACAGTTTTTAAAAAGTTGATTATTTTTTCTCCTGAATAATGGGGCAGAATCTTCTGTTCGGCAAGCGGGGGTGGGGCCCGCTTGCCGATGCGTAAAATGACGTAGGGTGACGTCGGGCATGTGTCCCAACATCACCCCGTGTCATTTAGATTTTCAGTTTGGCGGATGCGCAACTGAATCAGCTGCATGCCTGCCGAACTGTCAAAGACCTATTAAGGCCATTAAAAAAGTAATTAACATGATTAATGGACCTGCCCGTCTAACCTTAAGGTTGGCCGGCAGGCCGGGAGCCCAGACAGGCTTCTGAGAAAACATGAAACTTCATTCATGGGCAGGATGAGGTTTCATGAAGGTATTAACATTTTTATAAAATGTTTAAATGAAAGAAATTGACATGTCCCAGCCCATGTGACAGTGGCACATGACTGGACATGTCAGTAATTTTTTTCTGCTTCTTTATTGAACCTTTCAAACCTGAGCCGATCTCCCTGAGGGAGCACTTTGCCTCAGGGTGATCTGTGCACTCTTTCGCGCGCATGCACGAGAGAGCCCACTCCCAGCTCAGGGATTCCACCCCCCCCCCCCCCGCCCCCGCCCTCACAGGGAGTGCTGAGCGCTTCCTGGCGGATGTCACACTGGGCAGGCCTTAATTAGCCCACCCATGGAAAATGGCAGCGTGCCCCCAACCCAGGGCGCCAATCGGGAACCCGCCCACTCATGCCTGCACCTACACAACACCCCCCCCCCCCCCGCAAACGTTGTGTTGGGGGATGGGGGGTCCTGCTCATGGAATTTTAAATTACTTGAATTATCTTCGTAGAGAAGGTAACCACTCAGATTTCAACCTTCATATTAGTTACCTCAGAGGCCTGTGTTCAAGATTTCAAAACCATTTTATCAGTTGTGTTTTTATTTTGAAATATCAGCATAGAAAAGAAAAACTGAAGCTTTAGCTATGGTGTTTTTCTAAAGTAGCTGATTTCTGCAGACATGGTTAGAGTCTTTCCCCTCTGTGGCTCAATTTGAGTGCAGCCTAGATTAATGGTCAGCATCACCGGAGAAATTCAAGTACATTTTTTCAGAGAGTCTGCGAAAGTGATACCTCACCTCTTATAAAATTTGTCCCCACTCGTTATTATTATTCCTGACTCTGATATGAAAACTAAATGGATACCAGAGGATGCATTATAAACCTCCACCCTTAAGTATTAAAATTTAATGGGTCCAGTGGTTTAGCAGAGCTCTCAAGTACATACTTAGCTGTAGAACAGCAGCAGATTTCAGCCTGTAAGTCACAAGCTCCCTTCATTTAGGCACAATATTCTGACCATCATGGTGCATGGGGCAGACATGAGGGGTTAGGTGCTCTCTACCCACCTGTCAGCTTTGTTTGCTCGTACGTGGGTTGTGAACAGGGATGACAGTTCACCACTAATAAAAAATACAGAAAATGCTGGAAATACTCAGCAGGTCTGGCAGCACCTGTGGTGGAGAAACAGAGCTAACATTTCAGGTCTGAGACCTTTCATCAGAACTGGGAAAAGTTAGAAATTTAATAGGATTTGAGTGAGTGCAAGGGGGCGAGGGTGGGAAAAAGAGCAAAAGGGAAGGTGTGAGACAGAAGGAGGCAGGAGAAATTGAATAACAGTAGCATTCATGGCAAGGTTAAAGGGAGTGATACCTTTTGTAATTTCATCTTTCCTGCCCATCACAGATCTTTCCCTTTGTTCTTCCTCCTATCCTCCATCTTTCACTTGCTCAGATCCTATTACATTTCCAATTTTTTCCCAGATCTGCTGAAAAGTCACAGATCGGAAACAATGGCCAGTAACTTCTGAGCTTCAGGGCGTCATAACTGGGTGGTACCCCAAAGATGCGCTGGGGTACCCCCCCCCAACCAAAAAAAAAAATCCCCAAGTAAGGATTGCCCAGGAGATTGGAAATAAATCACTGGATATAAACTTCGGATGGTTCCAACTGTTTTACAGTAGCAGCTACCCAGAAAAAATTGGAAGAATTAAAACAACTTCTAATTTATGGGGAACTATAGTACTGACCCACCCCGACTCCCCACGGGACTCCCCACAGGACTCTCTCTATCACCTGAACCCCCGACTACCCCTCAGCTCCCCAATAACCCCCGACCCCTTGACTACACCCAATCATCACCACAGGAACCCCCGACCACCTAGCATCCCCCCAACCACCCCCCACACCACTGACCACCCACCCCCACCATCAATTACACCCCCCCACACCACTGACCACACAACACTCTTTTGACCACCACCCCCACCAACCACCTGAACCCCCTCCCAGTAACCATACACCCCCTGACCACCCTCATTCTGACTATGTCCCCTGACCCCCACTCCACCTCCTCCCCATCCTACCCATTTTACTTTCTCCCTGGCTTCCCAAAATGGCTGGACCTTTAAACTTACCTGCTTTATGCCACAAAAAAGGTGGCGTGTCTCCCTTACCTCTGACTCAGCTTCTCTCGACACAAGGCCTTGGGAACCGACTGCACTGCATTGTTCTCACCCAGCCTGAGTCGGAAGGTCAGACGAGATAAAAAACTAAGAGCGGAGTGGTAATCCGACGCTGATTGACACTCCACTGAAGTTACGGCTCAAAAACTTTGTTTATCTCCAAGATGCTGCTGAGTGCTTCCAGCAATTTTTGTTTTAATTTCAGGTTTCCGGCACACTGGGTATTTTTCTTTTTTGCTATGATGACAGTTCACCAGTCTGTCACTCCCTAATGCACTTATTGTAGATTCTGTATGTTGCTTTGCTCCGTGATCAAGCTCTGCTGTATGCCACAAGCATTTGTTCCACCACATCAAGAATGTCTTCCCTCAGAAGATGGCAGTGCAGGGGCTTATGGTCAAGGTGTACTTTTAAGTCACTGACCAGTATCAAACCCAGGGATGCCTGATGTGACCACCATGCACAAGTATATGCTTTCATTTCTCATCATTCTATCTTCCTCACCTCCTAAAAGCACAAAAGTTCACAAGACAAAATCCCGAGTATAGCACATTGCGCAACAGCACTTAAAGGACCATAATGTACCCAAATAAAATTGGCAAGAAGAAAAATGTGGAATGCATATTTTCAACATATTTGAAAGAAATTAGATTAGAAAGTGAGACCACATCAGTTAATTACAAGTTAGTTAATATGAAAGTCTCAAATCAATTTATGCAATGTCTAGGTGTGATATTTTATCAAGGTGTGACATGTTCATGCTACGGACTGACTTTTATAGGTCAATAGTTATTATTGTGAAATCCACAAATGGAGAGACTTCATGGCTCCGATATGAATCATAGCATTGTAAGAGGTTTATTTGTACAGTGAGCAAGTAATATAATTTACACAATCACAGTCTTACAAAATAGCAAATTTCCTCTCTCTCATGCACATAATTTGATTACAAATTGCAGAGAAAATCTTTACTCCAAAGTTACTTTATTAACCAAGCTTATAGCTATTGCAGAATTAATAAAAATCAACCAGTGCACAGTCATGGCAAAAGAAAGATTTGCATTCAACATATCTCATCATGGCTGAGAAATGACATAAATTACACCACAAAGGATTAATTATTTTAAAATAACAGCATCAAGTTAAAAAAGCAGATTTTGCATCAACTTTCTTTTTATGGTCAACACTGTAGCCACAACAGTACACAAAACAATGTAAAATACTAAAAAAAAATAAAAGTATTAGTATCTGTTGATTCACCTTAAACTTTTCCCCAGTAAGAACCATTTTAAATGAGTATCATTATGTTATAAAGAAAAGCCCTACATTGAAAGGATCAATGCTAAAAGTTATCCAGTAATTAGAACAGGCCTTACAGGTTTTAATGACTTATATTCCACTATCCTGAAAGCACTGTCAGACATCTGCCACCTGTTGCAGCCACAACCACAGGTCAGGGTGAGATCTGCATTGCTAGTGCTGTGATGGTAACCATGGCATGAACTTTTGTGCACCAGGCTCCTTCCAGGCCTGGGCTGAGGATATTTGCAAAATCTCGCAGTTTGCTGTCCATCATTACTTAAGGGAGGTCACTGAGGCTCTGCATTCCAGATAGGTAACTACATTTCATTCTCTCTTGTCAGAGGGCATGTGATGGAGCTAAGTGAGATTCCAGGCTTCCCCATGGTGCGGGGCGCACGCACCTCTCCCTGTATGTCAACTCTGAGATGTACCACAACCAGAAGGAATAACACTCCATCAACATCCAGCTGTTGCGAGACCATACAGAGCTTATCAAAACCTTGAATAGCTCAAGGTAACCATCAACATAGTCTGATCATATCATGTATTACACAAAGAAGAGCGTGCATATTGAGGTTTTTGCATCTCACAGTTAGAAATGCATTGGTAAAAAAAATTGCAAGAATTAGAAACAGTAGCTCAGTATTTTGGACTAAATTAGTGGTACAAATTTGTTGCAAGGTAGATAAGTTGTGATTCTGATCAATAGTATTGGAAAGTTAAATGGTACTAGCTGCTATACGAATTCTGGTTGTCAGCTCTATTTGTGTTTAGAAGAAAATAAAAATATACCATCTGTGGTGCAAAAGGCAGGATGCTTTCTTCAGCCTGGATTTTAGACATGACAGAACGTACTTATGGCATTCACAAAAGGTGCTTCCATTGCCTTGCACGGCTCCAGTTTTCCCTTCCACTGTTCCCACAAAACTAAAATGCAAGTAAAAATACTGGAACGTTTTAAGTGCAACTTAACTGAACTGAAACTACACACATTTCCAAGTGCACAGATTTTGAAAGTATACCTGATATCACCTACAGAAAGGTTCCAGCCAATAAATCAATATTTCTTGTATGTGGTGCATAAATCATGGAATTGCACATAATTTACAGCACTGAAGCAGGCCACTGCTGGTGAGCAATGAGCCTTCTCTCACTTATGCCATCTCACCCTATTTACTTCATCTCAACATAGTCTTCTATTCCTTTCTCCCTCGTGTTTATCTAGTTCACCCCAACCATTCCACGTAGCAAGTTCCACATTCTAACCACTCATTGGTTAAAAAGGATTCTCCTGATTTCCTCATCAAATTTTTGGAGACATCTGATTTTTAACTTCCTGTTCTTTTGAAAAGTCAGACCGACCAGAAACATTGGGCAGGATTTTACCGCAGACTGCGGGACCCTGCATTCTGAACCAAATGGAGGTTTTGCTGGCGGGGGGGGGGGGGGGGGGGGGGGGGGGGTCCTGAGCCTACACTTGCTGGCAGCAAGACCAGTTTAGCGATATTCCTAGTGGCAGCCTTCTAACTTGCCGCCTCCACACTCATCGCCCTATTAAGGATGGTGGACGAGCTTCCGATCATGACAGCCCAACCAGAAGGCCAGCAGATCTAGAGCCTCGCCAGCTGTACCTAGAAAAGGTGGGCATTGCTGAGATAGTTAGGAAACCTCAATGGAGGGACCTTCAGAGGGGTGAAGTCAGAAGGCCCCTCGGATACGAGGGGAAAAATTTCCAGATGCATCATTAGACCTGCTGGGCCATCTTTTTTGCCCATGACCCCCTCTTTTGTGTATAAAACCTTCAGCTCCATTGGGAGGTGGTGGCACAGTGGTGCTGTCACAAGACTAGTATTCTAGAGACTCAGGGTAAGTGCTCTGGGGACCTGGGTTCGAATCCCACCATGGCAGATGGTGAAATTTGAATTCAATAAAAATCTGGAATTAAAAGTCTGATGATGATCACAAAACTATTTCTGATTGTCAGAAAGGTTCACTAATGTCCTTTAGGGAAGGAAATCTGCTGTCCTTACTTGGTCTGGTCTACATATGACTCCAAACCAACAGAAATGTGGTTGACTCTTAAATGCCCCTGAACGAGAGCAAATTGGGATGGGTAATAAATGTGGGCGACGCCTGCATCCCATGAATGAATTAAAAAAAAAGCTAAGTTTTCATATGCAGCGGGGTGCAGTTCCAATGGTGACAGAATGATGCAAGTCCCCTAAATTGCCCCAACTGAGGCCTTAGCTATGCAAATTGACTTCCTGTCTGTATAGGGTAGGCAGCTGATCTATTTCCCATGCCTCCACTGGAAGCATCTCTAACAGAGGGAGTGTGTTGGGGGCCATCTTAACATGGCTTCCTGCTATTTTCCCGTCCCGCCAAGCCCACCACTCCTGGCTTGTGTAACAGATTTAAATATCAAAAAGGAATTGATATATACATGAAAACAAAAAACATGCATGGCTATGGGGAAAGAGTGGAGCAGCAGAACAGCTTAGATACTTCTTCCAAAGAGCCAGTATAGACATGATGGGTCGAATGGCTGCCTCTTCTTTATAATTCTGTGAAATGTCCATGTGATCCCAATAACCGGCAGTCAATTTTGGGAGATGCTTCCTGCTGCTTCAATTTTATTACAATGGGAAATTTTTAGGATTTTCCAACAGCTGAGAGCACGGCTCTTTGTTGCCATTTTGCACCGAGCCCAAGGAGAAAAATATTTGAACTCTAAATAAATGTAATTGGAAAGAAACCTCTAAAATGACTTTGAAACCTGGAAGGACTTCAACAATGAAAGGCTTCAATAATGAAAGAAACATTAAGAGGGTATGCCAATATTTTAATAAAGTACCAGTGCCATGTGGCTGAACAACTAGCAAAGACAGTGAAAGGAAAAAGAAAACAATTATTGTTAAAAAGACTAACATAGGCATATAGAAGAAAAAGCTAAGTAATGTTATATCATATTTTTAACACAAGGATTGAAAGCTATTAATCATGTAAATATCTAGAAGTATAACATTCATTTTCCTGGCTGCGTCAAGCTCTTACATTAGAGTCAAGTGCTATAGGCTGTAATATTTCCCAAACATCTCCAGTGGTAATGAACTTAAATTACTAAACTCATATCAGCTATTAATGATTGCATTTCACTAAACTACATGGAACAATTGTTCAGCATGCTATCCAGCTTTCATCTAAGGCTTTAAGCTCACTCCACAAATGTTTTTAAATCTGGAAAATATACTGAGCTTGTAAAATCCATATTTATGAAACTGCATCAGGTTTTGCTTTAATTGCCTGGATAATTATAATTTTTTGGTTATGGGATTCCTGCTGCATTTTATTCAGGGCTTGATATTATGTAGCATTGCAGCTTGGATGGAAACATAATTGTATTGTACAGTTTATAAAGCTGTATAGAGACTTCAATGTCTTGAACCAAATTGATTTAGAGTGCCAATACAGTACATGATTTAAAGAAAAACCTGCAGCATGGGCAAAACACTGGGAATAGCCATGAAGACAAATAGCATTCTGTGGGCTCATAAAAAGTAATCTTACTGCTGACCTGTTATGGGTAGACAACAGCATTACAAATATTTTCAATTATACCATTTCCAAATCTCTAGATGTAAGTAATAAATACTAAATCCTCAAATGGCACTTTATCCAGTAAAACAAAATCAGCTAAAGAACTGCAAATGGACAACTGAAGCACTCTTACATTTTTAGACAGCTCAATAATTAGAATTAAATTAGTTAAAGCACTCCATGTTATTTGCATATTCATTTTTAATTACATGCATTATTACAAAGTTAGAATTGCGTGTTACGATAGTTCAAAAAAGAAAACAACTACTGGATCTAGTCACGCTGTATATTCTGACCGCAGAAATGCTTGACCATAGGTCATGCAAAGGAAACTTGACAATTCTTAAATACTTGGATTATTTAAGGTGCAGTATGCAATAATTTTGCTGGAATAAAAACAGAAAATGCTGCAAGCATCTGTGGAGAGAGAAACAAAGGGCAGAATTTTGCCCTTGGCGAGGGTGCTGGGGGCGATCAGGAAGCCGACCTCCACCCACGATCAGCTCTGCACTGCAATTTCACATGGGCAAGCCAATTAAGGCCCGCCCTGCGTGGATCACGAGTGGCAGCGCTAGCGTTGCCTGTGTGGGTGGGGGGAGGAGGGAGAGGCAGGCCTAGCGCGCATTTTGCACATGCATGAGAAAGGGCGTTTCAATCTCCCTGAGGCACGGAGCTGCCTCAGGGAGATTGAAGCACTGTCTAAAAAAGAATAAAAATTTAATAAATCCTTCCTCCTCATGTGACTCTGTTACATGAGCTGGGACATGTTTTCAATTCAAAATTCAAGTTTTTATTTAGTGTTTATTTGCTTTAGGAAACCTCATTCCGCTCGTGTAAATTTGAACTTAATTAGATTGTTAGTGGCCTTAATAAGCCTTTTAATTATCGGTGGGCGCACAGCTAACTCCAGTGCGTGCCCACCGAACAAAATATCGTGAGACTGCGCAAAGACATCAGGATGCACGCCCGACATCATCACACGTCATTTTACGCTCAGGGGTGTACCCACACACTGAGTGTAATATTCTGCCCAGGGTTAACGTTTCGAGTCCGTATGAGTCTTCTTCAGAGAATAATTTTGCTGGGGCTGATCTAATTTTAAAAAGCAGTAAAGTGTGTATTTTAACCAACCTATCTTTATGACAAGAAGCGTACCTGTTCTAAATATTAGTGTATTCTCAAATTATAACTGCAATTTCAATGAGTGTACTAAATTTTAAAATTTTAGCAAGTAGAATTGCATTAAATAAATGGATACAAAGCATTGATTAAGCATGCAACTGGTCAATCTTTACTTATATTTTTCTGAAATTGAAATTTATTTATAAAAACAGATTTAAGAACAAAAGAAAATCAGAGGAAAGACCACAGAAAAATAATTCAGGCCAATGGGTGATTTGAATATAAGGAATAAATGTTCACCAAAGGATTGAACACTGCACTCCACAATCTAAATTATTATTTTTACTTGGAGAAGAAACTGCTCTACTTTCAGTCCAAAGGACCCATTGATCTACTACCACAGAGTCCAACAGCAATACTGGATATCTTCAAACATTATTCCACTATTATACCTCTACAATAACCTTAAAAAAGCATCCACTAGTGCTTTTAATTGGGCAAGTGAAAAGCAGCAGAGCTAACTATGCCTCTCTGCAGGCCATTTTATTTCTGCTTTCCTGACAATGAGCTTCTACTCATTAGCCAAAAGCATCATTATACTAGATTTTCCAGAATTGATTTTGAAAGCTGATTTGCAATTTTTGATAAGTTACATATCCGGGAGCAGTTTGAAAGAGATTATCCTCTGGTCTTACTAATAAGATGTCTGTTTTTAGTGATAGAAACATTGAATATTTGGGGAGATGGATTTGCCCCCCCAGGTGAAATGGCACAAAAGCTCATTTAAATTTTTAACGGAAATTAGACACTTTAAAGAGTGTATTTATATCTCCAGGAATGAAAAAAGTCTAGGTGAAAAGATTTCAGAAAATAAAGGTGTCTTTTTTAGTATGCACTGTTCATGGTCATTTCTGTATAAAACACAATGGACTGAATTTAACCATGGGGTTCTGCACCCCGACTTCAGGACAAAAAGCAGGTCCCGAGCCAATACCTGTCGGCAGCGGGTCCGGCTCTGCGATTTTACTGGAGGTGGCCTCCTAATTAAGGATAGTGAATGGGCTCCTTTTTTATATTCATTCACGGGATGTGGGCTTCGCTGACTGGGCCAACACTTATTGCTAATTCCAAGTTGCCCTTGAGAAGGTGGTGGTGTGCTGCCTTCTTGAACCAATGCAGCCCATGTGGTGTAGGTACACCCATAGTGCTGTTAGGAAGGGAGTTCCAGGATTTTTACCCAGTGACAGTAAAGGAATGGCGATATATTTCCACGTCAGGATGGTGAGTGACTTGGGGGGGAACTTCCAGGTGGTGGTGTTCCCATGCATCTGCTGCCCTAGTCCTTCTAGGTGGTAGTGGTCGTGGTTTGGAAGGTGCTATCGAAGGAGCCTTGGTGAATTCCTGCAGTGCATCTTGTAGATGGTACACACTGCTGCCACTGTGCGTAGGTGGTGGAGGGAGTGAATGTTTGTGGATGTGGTGCCAATCAAGCGGACTGCTTTGTCCTGGACGGTGTCAAGCCTCGAGTGTTGTGGGAGCTGCACTCATCCAGGCAAGTGGGGAGTATTCCATCATGCTCCTGACTTGTGCTTTGCAGGTGGTGAGCAGGCTTTGGGGAGTCAGGAAGTGAGTTACACATCACAAGGTTCTTAGCCTCTGACCTGCTCTTGTCAGCCCAATGAGTAGCGCAGCTCAGAGCCTTGTCTTTCCAGAAGAAGAGGTGGGTGCAACTGAAGCAGACAGAGATGGCCACAAGCCTTAGAGGCGTAAGTCAGATAAAAATTAGTGATGACATGGGGTGAAAGGCTCCGTTGATCAAAGGGGAAAGCCTCTAGAGGGATTGTTGGTGCCTTGGGGTCTGGCTTTCTTGCCTGAAGCCCTTTCTATGAGCCATGGAGCATCTGGCTCCAATGGCCACTGAGACTGCCCCAGGGAGGCTGTCTCTGTGAATTTGACGGCCTTTCTATGCCACAGAAGTGGGGGGGGGGGAGGCCCCCAGCCCCATTTATTGATCTCCAGAAGGGTGCTTAATTATGCAAGTCCGCTGCCCACTTCTGTGGAACAAGCAGCCAATCTGCACTCTGGCCCACCTTCTGATCACCGTCGGGCAACTTCCCCGACGGTGCAACAACATCAGGAAGCTGTTCCGCTGGGCATCCCTACTATTTTACCATCACCTCCATCTCTGCTCCCCTGTTGGGGGGGGCGGGGGGCAGTGAACTTCAGCCCCATGTCTCAGCAAACTGGATAGACTCTTTAACACTGGACCCTCTAAAACATCTGTGTGCCTTCATTTCCGGAAAACCTGACACAATCCAGTTGGTTTTCCGATGCCGCAGAAGAACAAAAATACTTTTGAGTTCAGTAATTGAACAAAGCTTGTCCCTTAGTAAAGGATATGTAATCCTGCTCACTCCCAATGTTGCCATTGGTGAATTATTTGTTTCATTTTACTCGAGGGGTAAATTCTAGATTCAAAGACTGGGCAGCCAATTTGGTTCTGTGGTCACCAGTCCATAATTTTTCCCCTATCTCCATTAAAGTGAATGATGGAAAATGATGGGTTGATAAGTGCAGAAGGAAAGTCTGTTTTACATTTCAAGTACATTCCATGTATGCCATTGAAATATTAACTGTTGGTAGTAATTTTACATTGTGGCCAGAGGGAAACATATTGATTATTTCTCTTAAGTGAAAGCTTGACATCTACTGCCAAGTTCTCAAAGAACCCTTATAAGGACTCAATGCTTGGCCTAAAAAAAAGGCAACTATTTGTGCACATACTAGAAGAAGGGTTCCCAAACTGTGGGCCGTGGCCCCCAGTGGGATTGCAGGATGCAATTTTGTAGTCAGTAATGGGAGCCACGGAGCTCAGACTGAGTTTTGACAGCTCTGAGGCCGGTTAAATGTTCGTGTTTTTTCCCCGTCAGTGAGAGTGGCTTAATCGTCTGCTCTCTGAGACCTGAAGTGGGTCTTTGCTTTTTTTTCAGGGCAAACCCAGCAATTGTAACCTTCCCCCAACAATAAATATTCATCCCCCCCCACCTGGTTAACTACCTACCACCCAGTCAACCACTCAACACCCTCTCCCCACACACAACCCCAAGAATTCTTCCCCCCACCCCCTCAAATTTCACTCTGGGGTCACACAAAGTCTTAGGCATTAAAATGGGGTCACATCAGGTTTTCGAAGCACTGCACTAGAATCATAGAATAATACAGCACCAATGAGGCCAGTTGGCCCATCGGGTTCTCACTAGCTCTTTTGAACAATCCAGTTATTCCCACTCCCTGGCTGATGCCCACATCCTTGCAATTGTTTTTTCCTTCAATTATTTATCCAATTCCCTTCTGAAAGTTACTATTGGTTCTATTTCAGCCTTATCAGGCACTGCATTCCGAAACATAATCACTTATTGCATATATGTTTTTTCTCATGTCACCCGTAGTTCTTTTGCCAATCATAGGAATATAGTAACAGGAGTAGGCTATTCGGCCTCTCAAGTCTGCTCTGCCATTCAATTAGATCATGGCTGATCATTTACCTTAACTCTACTTTCCCACGCTATCTCCATATGTCATTAGTCTCCAGAAGTCTATCAATTTTTGTCTTGAACATGCTCAATGATTAAGCATCTGCAGACCTCTCGGGTAGAGAATTCCAGAGATTCACCGCCTTCTGATTGAAGAAATTTCTCTTCATCTCCATCTTAAATGGCCTACACCTTACCCTGAGACTATGTCTCCTGGTTTTAGACTAGCCAGCCAGGGGTAACATCTTACCTATACCCACCTGTCACGCCCTGTAAGAATTTTGTAAGTTTCAATGAGGCCACGCCTCATTCTTCCAAATTGTAAGGAATTACAGACCCAGTCTCCTCAGTCTCTCCTTATGTCAATCCACCATCCAAGGGATTAATCTTATGAACTTCCATTGCACTCCTTCCATGGCAAGGATATCCTTCCTTAGATAAGGAGACCAAAACTATGCACAATAGTCCAGATGCAGTCTCACCAAGGCTGTATATAATTGCAGCAAGACATCTTTACTTCTGTATGCAAATCCCCTTGTGATGAAGGCCAACATACCATTTGCTTACCTAATTGTTTGTTGCACCTGCATGCCTGTTTTTAATGACTCATGAACAAGGACACCCAGGTCTCTTTGGACACCCGCAGTTCTCAACCTCTCACCATTTAAGAAATATTCTGCCTTTCTGTTTTTTCTGCCAAAGTGAATAACTTCACACTTATTCACATTACTCTCTGCTAACCAATTCTTGATCCATACTAGAATATTTCCCCAATCCCATGTGTTCCAATTTTATTTACTAACCTCCTGTGTGGAACCTTATAAAAAGCTTTCTGAAAATCCAAATATACCACATGCACTACTTCTTCATTATCTATGCTACAAGTAACATGATTTCCCTTTCATAAATCCATGTTGACAAAGCCCAATTTTACCAAACTTTTCTAAATGTCCAGTTATCACATCCTTTATAATAGATTCTAACATTTTCCCTACTACTAATGTCAGACTAACAGGTCTGTAGTTCTCCATTCTCCATCTTCCTCCCTTCTTAAATAGTGGGGTTACATTTGCTACTTTTCAGTCTGCAGGAACCTTTCCAAAATCCAAATTTTGAAAGATAACCACCAATGCATCCACTATCTCTCTAGCTATCTCTTTTAACACTCTGGGATGAAGCTCATCTGGTCCAAGGGATTTATCAACCTTAAATCCAGTTAACTTTTCAATTACTACCTCTTTACTAATACTAATTTCTTTAGTTCCTCAGTTTCACAAGTCCCTTGGTTGCCTAGTACTTCTGGGAGATTTCTGTATCTTCTTCTGTGAAGACAGACGCAAAATAACTGTTTAGTTTCTCCGCCATTTTCCTGTTCTCCGCTATAAATTCTCCTGTCCCCACCTGTAATGGGCCCACATTCGTCCTAGATAATCTTTTCCTTTTCACATACCTAAAGAAGTTTTTACAGTCCGCTTTTATGCTTCTCCCTAGTTTGCACTCATATTCTCTTTTCCCTTTCTTCCTCAATCCCCTTAAAGCTGTGCCCTCTGGTTATTGACTCTTCAGCCACTTTCAATTACTCTATCGTCAGATCACAGAAGACTTCACAGAACCATTTAGGACAGGTTTGTTCAGCTCATTGTGCCTACTATTCTGACTCTTAGAAAGAACTTTCTAGTTTGTTCCATTCCCCTATTCTTTCTCCACAGCCCTGTACCATTTTTCATGAAGTAAATATCCAATCCCCTTTTGAAAGTTACTTAATTCTGTTGAAATTGCTTCCACTGCACTTTCTGACAGCTCATTTCAGATCATCATAACTCGCTTGTTAAAAATGTCTTTCTCTCGCTCTGATTCTTTGACAATTATCGTAAATCAATGCCCTCTGGTTAATGACCCTCCTACCAGTGGAAAAAGTTTCTTTTTATTTATTCTCTCAAATTCTTTTATAATTTTGAACACCTCTATTAAATCTCCTCTTAGCCTTCTCTGCTCCGAGGAAACTTAATCTTAGCTTCTCCAATCAGTCAATCCAAATAGCTGCAAACTCACCCCTGGAACCCATTTCAGTCAATTTCTCTTGTACCGCCTCCAAAGCTTTCACATTCTTCCTAAAGTGTGGTACCTTGAATTGGACACAGTACTCCAGCTGGAGCTGAACAAGTTTTTTTTTTATATATATATATGTTCAGTATAACTGTCATGCATTTATAGGCAATGCTTCTATTTATAAAACTTTGGATCAGGCTCAAAGGGCTGAATGGCCAACTCCTGCTCCTAACTTCCAAGGATCCTGTATCCCATTGGTTGACTATCTGCAGCATCGGTTACTATGAATTTGACTTTTCTAAGAATGGCTAGTATGCTCAATAGTATTATTGTGGATGTTCATTTTCAGCATCAAGGGCGCCCCTGGGATCTGAGAGCACTGAGAAAGGGGAGTGTTCAGGATCTGACAATATTGGATGGTGTCGCTGGACAGGATTTTCTTTCCAGGGTCGGGAAACTAGTGTCAGGGTTGTTTCCAGGTCCAGGCCCTGACCCCAATCCTGCTCCGGGGAGAGGGCTGGTGCAAGTAGTCATAGACCACGGCTTTTGCAGACGTGGGCTGCTAATGGGCTGGAGGGCAGGTTGGGTGGCTAACTAGCAGCCGCCGGGGCAGGAATAAAGAATTTAAGGCAGGATTTAAGAATTGCGGGCCCCATTTAGATCCATCACGGCAACCATTACCATGGCTGTTGTTTTCTGGAGAAAACGCAAGCATCAGGCATCGAGGAAGGGGTGCAGAAGGCTGCCACTGGAGCCACAGCTTCCCCTTGATTCTCCGATGTCACCTTGAGGTCCTCCTGGGGATAATGAGATCCTCTTTCTGGAGGGTGAAGGAGAAGGCCACCCTCTCAAACAAAGCTGACATCACCAGAGGTGGCTGAGGCCACCAGCAGCACATGTGGTCCATGGGTAATGGTCTAGTGCCAGAAAAGGTTCAATGACTTGGCTCTGGCAAAGTGAGTGCAATGCCAGACCCTGATGACAGACCTCTAGGTATTCACTCTCCAGCAAACACTCCAGCTGAAGAGCCTGAGGGTGTATGCTGCTCCTGAAAATGGGAGTAACATGTGCCCAAGGTATTTACTAACCCCCTCATCAGAGCCCTAGCACTGCTGTGCACTTGCCACCACTGATGCATGCAGCTTCTTATCTATATGAGCTTTTGGCATTTGTCCAGAGGTCAGCAGTGCCGCACCTGCATTTTGTCCTTGCAAGAGAAAAGGGCTCACAATGTTAGAGGAAGTGGTCTGACAGGAAGAGGGGTCCCCATCCTTCACATCATGACTGCCATAGAGGAGAGTGTCATGGGAATTGCAAGAGGAGCAAAGTGGGAAAGGAGACATGAACATTCCTGGTGGAGAAGGTGAATAGATAAAGGGTTTACAATCCATTCTACCCAATCTGACAGCATGCCAAAGATTCAGCTGTATTGGGAAGCCTCTGCAGTGCTGAGGCTTCCCAATACAGCTGAATCTTTGGCATGCTGTCAGATTGGGTAGAATGGATTGTAAACCCTTTATCTATTCACCTTCTGAATTGGAGGGGGAAATGCCAGAATTCTGAAACAGCACCCAAGCACGAGCAGGAAACAGACAGCATTGGCAGCATTGTCATATTTAACAAGAGCACCCACAACCAATGAGGTGCGTGAACATTAGTGGGTCCTCGTGCCAATTAGATAAGGTGGTACTGGTGAAAAGCATATCATGATTCTGCAGGTGGTGGTGAGAGAGGCAGAGGCAGCTGTTGGCAGTTCCCCTTGGAGGATGGAAGACAAACACAGCTTTGCTCAAGTGAGCACAGATGCAGGGCTTCAGAAGTCACTTCAGAAGGAAATGGGGCTCTATGTTGACCAGCAGCAACAGATATGTACCCATATGTCAGGGTTCCCTGAGGCACTGAGCTCATGGCTGAGAATGGAGGAGTCCATTCAGCTCATGTGCATCAACATGGCTGAACACACAAGCTTCTCCATTGAGAAAATGGTTCCCTCTGATTCTGGGACCATTTATATACAGCAAGGCCCCGTGGATGACGCCGGTGCAGCAGCTTTTGGATGTGCTGCAAATGGCACCTGCACGACAAGGACAACTGCCATGGACATCTCAGCTGCAAGTAGAGACAAGCGAGCAGGCTGATTTCACCTCATCTGAGGCCACAAGGGGAGCACTGTGTATATGTGGTTGAGAGCGGAGGCCACCACATTGGGCAGAGCACTGGGTGGTTCACTGGGATTTGCCTCACCTGTAAATGTGCACACCTTGACTTTCTGAAGACAAATATAAAGACTGACACATGATAACAGACCTGTGAGCTTGGGAAAAAGGGAAGCAAGGGTCATCAAAATGGGATACTGATCTCTTGATAGATTTATAGTATTCATTGGCGTCAAGCGTTGATCTTTCAGCCTGTGTCTTCAATGGAGGTGCTCTCACAGGCAGCTTAAAGTCTGTTCCGGATCATTCTGTCCTTGTCTGTATCAGATGATCTCTGATGTTGATGGCATTCTGATGAGACTCTCGGTCCTGCAGTGGGCCTGGACACCTCCCAGTGCAGCCAGGGTGCCTGAGTGTTCTGCATCATCATCTTCCTCCTCAGATGGACTGTGGTTCCAGAGCCTCACCTTCTTCAAGGCCCTTGCCGCTCTGGAAGGCCACGTTACGGAGAGCGTAGCAGACCACCACAACGCATGAGACCCTTACAGGAGTGTACTGCAGGGTTCCACCTGACCAGTCAAGACACTGGAACTGAATCTTCAGAGGCCCCAATGGCCTACCTGATGGCAGTACTTGTAAATAGATTGCTTTGGTTGTAGCGCCTTGGTGGTTCCATCTCAGAGTTATGTAAAAGAGTAAGTAGCCATCTCTTTAAGGGATAACCCTTGACACTTAAAAATCTACCATGGGGTTTGGGAGGTAGAATGAGGAGCTGAAGCATCCTGGGATGTTGGAGGATGAATGAGTCATGGCAGCTGCCAGGATAACATGCACGAGGCTCCTGTTGTGGTCACAGACGGGTTCATGTTGAGGGAATGGAAATCGTTCCTGTTGATGAATTTCACTGGCCAGTCACTTGGTGCCTTGATGGCCACATGAGTGCAATCTTTGATGCCCTGCAACAGGGTGAATCCAGTAATGGAGGCAAAACCCACTACCCTTAGTGCCTGCGATGTCCAATTGGTCTGAAATTGGATATAATATCCAGCTTTTGAAAATAGGACATCAGTGACCTGTGAGATGCAGTGGTGTGCAGCCATTTTCAAGATGCCACCAAGGTCCACACCTGATCCTTGGAAGGAGCGAGAGGTGAAGAGGTTCATGCACACTGACTTTTACAGCTACTGGCAAGGCAAGGCGAGCAGTGCTGCAAATCTCTGTGACGCAGTCTCCTGTGGCTCCGGTTATCCAACACGTCCAGGCAATTCTGCCTTTTGCAGTAGATCCTATGCTGAAGTATGGCCTCTGTTGCCTCCTTGCCTCTAGTCCCTCTCTTCTGCCCTCCTCACACCTGGATCTCTGCTTCTGCTGAAGATGTTGATCCTGATTGCCACCAGACCCAATATCTGAGTATCATGCTTCCATTATCAGGTACTGAGTTTCTTTCACTCAGATGGACTCCCAATAATATCAGGCCCCCTCCTCTTCTGGCCCATGATGCCAGAAGGAGCACAAACCCCTGCACTGTCCAAGCATGTATAGACCACACTCCCAGATCTTCTACACACCCAATGACACCTGTGTGCCAATGGCTGAGTGTGCCTCTCTGTTATGCTCGGTTTTTTGTTACTTAAGTTGATGGTGTGGCCTGCTGTGCACCTCTATACACCTTGTGTCCCTGACCCACAGCAGGCAACCCATACATCCTGATCAAAATCCCAAAATGGTCCTCCAGAAGCTGCCAATGAGTTGGTTAACAACATCAATTGGCCACATTCCCAAACTGGGCTGGTTTTGGGGGCCTGCCTTCCCCCATCCTGAGGAATATCGCTGGCAGCAGGAACAGCGATAGGAAATCGGGGGCACTATATTTAGTGCCCGCCTCCTCTATGCCCATCCCTATCGGGACCTAAAAATTCAGCCCTCTAAGTCTAAAGTACCTTGAGGGAGTGGTGGGCCCAGGGTCTTGTAACACCGAGGGCACGATTTTGCCCTTGGTGGGCGGGCTGGGTTGGGGTAGTCAGGAAGCCGCCCACGATCAGCACTGCACCGCGATTTCACACACAGGCAGGCCAATTAGTGCCCGTCCAATATGAAACATGAGCAGCAGCGCTGAGCAGTGCCTGTGCTTGGGGTGGGGCTGGGGAGGGGGTGTGAAACAGCTGAGTGCGAACTTTGTGCAAGCACGAGTGAGCACTGCATAATCTCCCTGAGGCACAGAGCTGCCCCAGTAAGATGAAGAGATATAAAAAGTCTTTAAAAACTAGAAGTGTCATAAAACATGTCCCTTCATGTGACTGTCACATGAGCAGACACATGTTATTAAAGAAAGATTTAAGTTTTTATTTTATTTTTATTTGCTTTTGGAAACCTCATCCCGCTGTTGGATGAGGTTTCCAAAAAAATGCAAAGGCCGCTTGGCCATTTCGCCTGCCTGCTAACCATTAGGTTGGACGGGTAGAGAAGACTTTACGTTAATTGATAACTTAATGGCCTTAACAGGCCTTTTAATTATTGGCGGGTGCACTGCCGATTGAGCTATCGTGCGACTGTGCACTGACAATAGCATGCTTGGCCGACACCAACCCACATCATTTCACGCTCGAGCAGGTCGGGCGCACAACTGCCCACTGAGTAAAAACTTCTGCCCTGAGAGCTGGTCAGTAGTCTAGGAATATTCCTGGGAATGGTTCTAGAGATCACTGAGATAGGATTTATCAAGTTCAAGAGCTTAAGGGGGTGTCCATGGTATGGTAATATGGCAGTGATACAGTCTCGTAGCTTTGAGGAGCAGACAGCAAAAATGAGGTGTGAACCACTCTTTAACCTTTTGGAACAATTAGCTGCCCACATCCACTATATTCCTGTCCTTCAGCCTCCTTTAGTGACTGGTAACTCCTTTCAACTGTTCTGGGCTTTTGAAACAAGCTGGGGTATGAACTTTAATTAAAACAGTTGAAGAATCAAAAAGAACAATCAATAATTGCCAAATTTATTAGCATTTGGGAATGCTAAATTTAATGCTCTTTTAAATATCTATATATAGTTTAACCAATTTTCTGTAATATTAATTGTTGGTCAGATTAAGCTATATTGCACTATTTAGTAATTTAGTTTATAAAAAAACATGCTAGCTTACTCTACAGTACTATTTCAATATAATACCTGAATTAAAATAATTTTTATGCTAATTTGCACATTTGACAAGTCATGCATTTACCCCAATAAATCCATTTGGTTGCATGCTGCTAATGAGGATTTAGTGAATTAGCTGGAAAAAGGTTAATCCTGTCATCATTAATTATACTGATAAACCTCGATGCACCATCATGCACAGTGCTGTAAAAACAATTCTTTAAGAACTACACAGAGCAGAATTTCCTTAGGATGCTTCTTCTACTACTTAGATGAATTACAATAATCTCCAGTAACTTATTCTATGGCTATGACCAATCTTGTAACTAGGGAATTTCATAAAGGTTGGCACATGATCTACATCCATGTCTGTGATGCTCAAGTTATATATCAAACTCAAAGTACACAATGAAGCAGAACATGAACAGTTATCACCATTGCTTTTAAGGTAAATTATGTTTTAAAAAGTCTATGCTGCTGTCATTTAAATTTGTCTCATTTGATTTCCAGTCATTAAAATGCAGTAATTATCATACTAAAAAGCAACAAAAGTGTGCAGTAAATTAGAGGTATGAATAGCTTTGTAAATATTTCATGCAGCCAATATCTAAAATATTTTCTTCAAACAACGAGTACAAGTAAATTTGTTGGATCACTATAAGTAATAAAGTTACTGCTGACAAAGCAAATTGTTGTTTTGAATGATCATGAAGTCTTAAAAGCTTTACTTAAAATTATCTTTTACTCTTGTGCACTATTTGCAAAATTCTCCAGCCGAGCTCAGAGGGTACATTCTTGAGAAAATGTTTTTTAATATATCGATTCTATAAACATGGTTTCAAAACAATAAAATTGTCCCTTTATATGCTATTTTACATCAGCAACCTGAAAAAAATGAGCCGTGACACATGTCATAGTGTGTTACAGTGAGAAGATAAAGCCCTGTGGCAGTTAGAAAATAGGTTAGTATTCCAGGCACACCAAAAAAATCCGATGTATTAGTTTCCACACCAAATAATTTTTGGATCAACTCTGTGATAGGACTTAAAATGAAAGCATTTTTCGCTTTTCCCCCTGCCTACAAACCAAAGGGGAGCTTGGAAACAAAAACAACAGAAGATTTTGCGAAGACAACATATAGGGTTGACTTCCTTTTGCTGAGACTTGGAAACATTTATTCCCCAGGCACAAAGTGCAAATGAAAGTCGCAGATAAAAGCAATATTCGATGTTGTTTGGATTGGCTGGGAACCTTTCAGTTTCCAAGACGGGAGATGGGCAGCATGTGTTTGTGACTACAATCAGATTCCATCTTTGACACATCAGAAGCATGACTTACAATCAACAGGAGCAAAGTCTATTACAAATCTATTTTAGTAACTGGAAGTGTTCCAGTTTTCTCTGAACTGAATAAATTGTGGGAGCTCCCTATGGTAAAGAAGATCATGTATGTTTGATGCAAGGAGTAGGATGTTGAGGCAGGCTACCTTTCTTATTCAACTTACCCCCATTCCTTATTTTTCCAAAGTAAGATACATTAAGAAAACTCATCCTTTCTTCTCCAACATTAGCTTTTCCTTGTTCCGCACCTAAGCACTTTCTCTCTGGAACTCTAACCAGGTCCCTCCGCCCTGCTGCTTCCCTTCCTGCTTCTGAAAACCCCGCGTCTCGACCATATTTTTGGTTCCCCGTCCTCATTTTCCTTGCCCCATGCTCAATGTACACAGCATCCCATTCCTCATATGAAATTTATTTGGTCGTCTGCAATCTTAGTTTAATATGTGCTTTATCCAGTGCCTAACAGTTTTTCTTCCTTACTGTTCTTAGGATGTGAGCCTTGGTGCCCAGACAATATTTATTATGCCCTTTTGTGAGCTACTTTCTACTAACTATACTTACAACCGAGCACTAGACTATTTCAGAGAGCATTTGCTATAGATCAGACCAGGTAGAGTTGACAGGGAATTAGTGAACACCTGGCTTTTTAAGGCCAATCCAGCAACTATTTCCATGGTCATTTTGTCCCCCTTCTGTTCAGTTTTGTAACTCACCACAGTGAGATTTCAACTAATCATCTCCAGATTGCTTGTACAGTATGTCACAGACAGGACAGAGATGATAGGATGGTTCCCCCATTTTTCAACATCTCGACTAACCACAACAAGCTGTGTTTTACAGAAAAATAAAAATACCTGGAAAAACTCAGCAGGTCTGACAGCATCTGCGGAGAGGAATACAGAGTTAACGTTTCGAGTCCGTATGCCTCTTCAACAGTAGCCTTTTAACCCCCTTGAGTGCTGTGACTCTCAAGAACAAACACAAGCCAGGTTTTCTTGTACGTTTTAAAAAAAGAATGAATGTTTACTTCTCAACATCGAATGTAATCACAACAATGCCCATTCATACATGCAGACACACAAGAAAATATGATTACAAAAGAGGGTCACAAAAGCACATAGCTTTTTAACGAGTCCAAAAAAAATCACCATTATTCTCAGCTTTCGAAGTGGAAGTTCGAAACATTAAAGGCCTGACAATTTTTTTTGGTTCACTGAAGAAAATTGAGGTTGGAAGTTTCTGGTGATGATTTGACCGTGGCTTACTCCTTGCAACAGTAGGTTTCTGGCTTTGCTCCTGATGAAGCTGTAGTTAAGACTCTGTAGCAAAATCTGAAAATTTGGTTAATGGAATTCCAGGCAGGGTTCTTCCTTTCTGGGTGGGGTCTCTTCCCTCTGTGGTCTTTTTGTCTCCCAGACTGACTAACATGAGGCTGCTGCTCAAGATGTGTGTTGATAAATGTTTATCATAAGTTGGTTCTGTCAGATGACCATAGTTTAGGTGTTGTCATTGTTCACACAAGTGGTCCCTGACAACGTTAGTATTTACACATAATGGGGTTTGGATCTCGGCCATTTGCATCTCATGTTTTTCTTCCCGCCCATTCCATGGAATTTCATTCTGCAGCCATTAAATCTGTGTGGTCATTGTTCATCAGTTTCTGTAAGCATTTGGACAACTGTAGCTGTTAAATCCACAGGAGAGATCTGTTGCATTTTTAATGTATTCTCAAAGGAATGTTTCAAAAGATTGTTTATCAGTTTGATGTCCTGATGTCCAGTCTTGGGCAGTTTCATGTATATTTGCAGATATGGAGGGAGGTCACATCACCCCCTTGATTCCCTCTTGTTACAACGCAGATTGCCCATTATCCATGTTGGTTTTAGACAAATTAAAGTGTTCATATTTCATACATTCGCAGGGAAACCTGCATGGGTGTGACAAATAGGACAACCACTACTGTCTTAGGGCAGTGATATTACAGAGGTGTGTGGGTGTGTTGCAGGGGGCATTGCAGCCTAGCATTGGTACATTTCATTCAAAATGTATTTTTTGTCTTTAACAAGAGAGATACTTGCTGATAGAGCTGGTAGGAATATTGGCCATATACCACTTCACTGTTACATTTAAATATTCTATTGCATTTTTTGCATTGTATCTCCAACATGTGTCGCCAAAGCAGCCAATGCACGCACAGCAAGCTTCCACAAGCTAAGGGATAAGTATTAGTCAGGACACAGTGGAGAGCTCCTTGGCTCTTCTTCAAAACAGTGGGATCTTTTATTTGCACCAAAGAGATTAGCCAGGGCCTCAGTTTCACATCATATCCAATAGATGGCATGCCCGACAGTGCAGCAATGAAGGAGTGTACTGGGAGATAAATGTCATTTTCAGGTTGGCAAACTGTAACTAGTGGAGTGCTGCAGGGGTCAGGGCTTGGGCCTCAATTATTTATGACCTATATTAAAGACTTAGATGAAAGGACCAACTGAATTGTAGCCATACTTGCTGATGATACAAAGGTTAAGTTGGCAGATGGAGAATAATGTGGAAAAATATGAGGTTGTCCACTTTGGCAGGAAGAATAAAACAGCATATTATTTAAATGGAGAGAAACTGCAGGACACTCCAGTACAGAGGGATCTGGATGTCCTTGTACGTGAATCCCAAAAAGTCAGCATGCAGATACAGCAAGGCGGTTGGTGTATAAAAGTAAGCAAGACTTACTACAACTGTACAAAGAATTGGTGAGACCACATTTGTGTACAGTCTTGGTCTCCTTACTTAAGGGAGCGTATATTTTCACTGGAAGTAGTTCAGAGAAAATTTACTAGGCTAGGATTTACTAGGATTCCTAGGATGAAGGAGTTGTCTTATGAGAAAAGGTTGAGCAGTTTGGGCTGTTTAGAAGAATGACAAGTGATCTTGAGGGAGCTTGACAAGTTAGATGTTGAGAAGATGTTTCCTCTCATGGGGGAATCAAGAACAAGGGCTTTACAGTTTAAAAATAAGGGGTTTTAAGACAGAGATAAAGAGGAATTTATTTTCTCAGAGGGCATTTAGTTTTTGGCATTCTCTTCCACATAGAGCACTGGAGGCTGGGTCACTGAATATATCCTAGACAAGTTGACCTAGATGAGTTGGATCGATTTTTGATCAACAAGGGAGTGAAAGGGTATGGGGAAAGCGGGGTTAATCAGATCAGACATGATCTTATTGAATGGCAGAGCAGGCTCGATGGGCTGAATGGCCTACTGCTGATCCTATTTCTTATGATCAGCCTACATTATGCGCACAAGTCCCTGGAATGCGACTTGAGGACACACAACATTCTGACTCAGAGGCAAGAGTTTACCTCTGAACCACAGCAAATGCTATTCGTACACAGGGCCCTGCCCTCTGCAAGCAGAAAGAGCACGTCCAGGCATTGCGCCTTTTTAAATTAAATGAAAGCATGGGGAAGAGTATCTTTCCGGTGCATTCTCCATGGCAATGCTTTGACCAAAGTTGACTAGCCAACCAATGAACACCCTGTTTTTGTGCAGTATAAATTGTTGCTTCTGTTGAAATTGGTATTTTTACATCTACCCTGATGAGTGCAAGATGAAAAGCTTCAACAGCAAGTCTCTCTTTTCAGCAATACTCAAGTTCTGCACTGCCAAGCAACTATTTGTATTATGAACAACTTACCTACAGATTCATCATCAATAGTTACTTGGGAGACTCGCATAATCAGATACATATGTTGATTCAGTGCTGTTATTTATGTATCATTAAAACAATGGCATAATCCAGTTAAAATGGGCAAAATGCACATCCCCAAATACCATCTAATTTTTAAAGGCTGAAAATGTAAAATGAATTTAGAAATGGTTAGCAAATGCAAAAAAACTTCAAATTTGAATGCTCCTGTACTCCAGGGATATAGCAAAATGGTTGTACCTAACTTAAATTATTAAATTCACAAGATAAGTAAGTAGCTTTTAATATTAATTTATAATTTAAAGAGTTAGATGGAGTAAAATCTTAAACCCACTTCATTTTTAACAAGGAAACACATATCACAACTATGAATAGCAAAGGAATCAGAACAAGATTTGCAGATTCAATTACCTGAGTAACTGAAATGGCTTCTTGCTCATGATTTATGTTAAAATAATTTTTAAACATTATCATTAAAGCATACTGAACCATTTATCGATTAAAAAAGATCTCTGTTTAATACTTTATCAATCTGATTTATTTTCATTCCTCTCAGCATTCAGTAGCACTGGTGTTCATTTCTCCAGCTTCTTCTGACATTGAATGA
Source organism: Carcharodon carcharias (assembly GCF_017639515.1). Taxonomy (NCBI): domain Eukaryota; kingdom Metazoa; phylum Chordata; class Chondrichthyes; order Lamniformes; family Lamnidae; genus Carcharodon; species Carcharodon carcharias. Next base: position 162,880,198 of record NC_054474.1, on the reverse strand, counting down.
ACCTGACCCATTTTGTGCCCAATAAACTCAAAACAAAATAATGCTTTATACTTCTCTCCACTACTGCCGAGTCATTAGGTCTGCACATGAATATATAATTTTAATTTTTAATGGGGAACAGTGTAACTCACACAACAAATATTACCCCAGAGAGAAAAGATTCTGGTTTGCTTATATTAATGCCCAACACCGTTTCCTCATCTAGGAAATCCCTCTAATGGTGACCCTTCTAAAGAAAGATATACAGCATGACAACAAGCAACAACTGTACATAGATTCAATCTGCCACACCGCTGAGATCCCTGTTTCACCTTGGTTGCTGTGAAGGAGATGCTGAGTAGAAGAAAAATTGACCATTGACACCGCCCTTGAGGATTTCTTAGCATCCGAGAAACTAGCAACAGCTTGGATACAGGTTGATTGCCTCTCCCTTTGCCCCAGTTAGTCTGTGGCCAGAGAAGAAAAACAGATAAGATCTAATCTTAAAAAATGACAAAATACTTGAGATAGAAACAATTACAAGATAAACAACCTGACAAACAATAAGAGATTAAGAGGATTATCTGAAAACTCAATACGAATAAGTTTATAACTGGCAAGTCATGGAGTGAAACCTCACCTAAACAGGATGAAAGGAAATCTAAGAAAAGGCATACTGAGTGTAACAGAAAAACATGAGGTAAAATGGGGGAAGTGGACAGGACCAAGTAATGCATGGTGCTTAAAAATACTACTCAGCCAATGATAGGATATAGAAAGGGTCTGAGTAAAAGGGGAAAAAAACCTGGGCGGAATGGAGCACTGAATATATGTATCTCTATTCTTTGAACATCTAGCCATCTCTTCAGTTGCAGCTACTTCCCTGCAACTCTCAGTGTGGCATATTGGCTAAAGCACTGACTTCTTTTCTAAGAATCATTTAAATCAAGCTACTGCCTTGCAACCTTAACCAATCAATAAATATCTTGCAAAACAAGATCAAAGAAAATCAGTGCACTAGCCAAGTTTCTACTACAAAGCATGCAGCTCCCTCAAGTAATCTGGAAACTTTTGAAGGGAGCATTCACATAATAAACAGTAGGTCAGAGTAGGATATTGATGATCTGAAACCTGTAGAAGCCAGTGATAATTTTAGCCTGTGAGCTATCACATTTCTTGTACAGCTCCTGGTATTTTACATAAACAGGAGACCTTTTTTGGTTCTCAGGCATCATTTTATTTGACCAAAACAGTAACATAACCTGCAGAAGCAGGGCAAACAATCAGGCCTCCCTCTTTCTTTTTAAAGATGATTTTGTCACAGTAGCAAAATTTACTCCAGAGCCAAGAAACAAAATTAATCAGTTGTAATTATTGTCCTATCGTCCTTAAGAATGTGACCTATGTAATTTGTGATGCTATAATTTTATAGATTTGCAATTACTTAGCAGAGCAGTTGATTACATGCAGTATATGTTTCACACAAAAGTTTTTGTCACTGGAGCTGTTACTTTAAAGATAAAATAAAACATATGAAATGCATCTTCTAGACATTATCTATTTCCACCATTTTCTGTTTTTATTTCAGTCATGCGATGTTGCCTTGTTTCTTCAATTTGTATTCATAAAATTTCCATTTTGCTAAGCTATCTTACTGTCTTTCACAACTGCTCCCACCAACAGTGACATTTAGAGTTGCACATCTGACAGTGATAAAGTCTAAAACCTCTTCTCTACTTTGAGAGAATTTGATGAAGTGTTAAATGAACAGAAAGGATTCCAGTGGTGACCATTTTGGTGATGCAGCATCAACAACAACAGTTGTCCTTTAACATTGTGCAGTGCCTACCCAATAGCTGCTTAAGAAAATGCTCTACATGATGAGTTATGCAGATCATTATTGTTTGCTCTTTTACATTTTGTGAGGCTGGAGTTTTGGGAAGGATTGTTTTTGGCACTGCTGTTTCACTGTTGGGTAAATCCTAAATCAGATCAGAAGCTAAGGTACATCAAGGAACCCTCGCAAAGTTGAAGTCAATGGGAATTGGGAGGGAAACCCTCCACTGGTTGGAGTCACATTCAGCAAAAAGCAGACGCTTGTGCTTGTGAGAGGCTACACATCTCAGCCCCAGGACATCACCGCAAGAGTTCTTCAGGGTAGTGTCCTAGACCCAACCATCTTCAGCAGCTTCAACAATGACCTCCAATCCATCAATAGGCGAGAAGTAGAGATGTTAGTCAATGATTGCACAATGTTCAGTGCCATTCACGATTCCTCACATACTGAAGCAGTCCGTGTCCGTATGCAGCAAGACCTGGACAATGTTCAGGCTTCAGCTGGTAAGTGACAAGTAATATTTGCATCAGCCAAATGCCAGGCAGTGACCATCTCCAATCAGAAAGAATCAAACCATCTTCCCATGACATTCAATGGCATTGCCATCAACATCCTGGGGGGTCACCAATGACCAGAAACTGAACTGGACCAGCCACATAAATACTGTGGCTACAAGAGCAGGTCAAAACCAGGGAATTTTGCAGAAAGTAACTCACCTCCTGACTCCCCAAAGCCTGTCCACCATCTACATGGCACAAGTCATGGGTGTGATGGAATACTCTCCATTCACCAGGATAAGCGCAGCTCCAACAACACTCAAGAAGCTTGACACCATTCAGGACAAAGCAGCCCACGATACTGACATCCCATCCACCATCTTAAACATTCGCTTCCTCCACTGCTGGCGCAGAGTGGCAGCAGGGGATATACAAGATGCACTGCAGCAACTTGTCAAGCCTCTTTCAACAGCACCTCCCAAACTTGTGACCTTTAACACCTAGAAGGCCAAGGGCAGCAGACACATGGGAGCACCACCTGAAGTTCCCCTCCAAGTCACCACCCTGGCTTGGAAATATATTGCCATTCCTTCTCTGTCACTGGTCAAAATCTTGGAACTCCCTTCCTAACAGCACTGTGGGTCTACCCACACCAGATGGACTGCAGCAGTTCAAGAAGGTGTCTTCTCAAAGGCAATTAAGGATGGGCAACAAATTCTGGCCTGGCCAGCTATGCTCACATTCCATGAAAGAATATAAAGAAATCTAAATCAATAGGAACATGGATCTATACTTAATGTAGTCTCTGATATTCGATACATTCCACAAAGTCTGAACAACTCTACTCTAACATGTCCATTGATAACAAACAGTTTAATGAAAATTACTGTTAGACTGAAAAGAAAATATGGTTCAATATTGCTCTCAGAAAACAGCACTGTTTTCTCTCAAAGTCATTTTTGTTCATTCAGTCTACCAGCATAAATGTAATTAATGACAATGACAGAAACAAATTCTTGTGCCAACATGGGGGTGCGTTTTAAGTGAACAGGACTGAAAGCTGATGTGTGGGAGGAGGATTTGGCAAATAAAGTTGGCATTAGTCATTGCAATCTGTGTTTATCTCTGTAAATAAATGGCAGTGCTTGACTGATATGACAGCAGGATTAGAGCATAGAGTTGCCAACCCGTGCAGATTATCCGAGAGTCTTCAGAAATAGAAGATGTATCCCCTGGACACTGCTACTGGCAACTGAGAAGGAAAGCAGAGCTTTGCACCTCTGGCTCGTGCCTGTGCACTTTCACCACCTGGTGGGCTGCTGGTTGTTAGAACTTCACACTGAAACTGATCAACTTTCCAGGAACTCAATTGAGAGTTGGCAATCCAATAATAGCAAAATATGCATTTTCTTCAGGATGCATGTTCTGAGATCTAAAACTCAAAAATGAATATTCCATCCCAAAGTTGTATTCCTAAACTATTAGGGAACATGGAGAAACTCTCCCCACTCCACCACCCCCAAACTCTATGCACAACCAGGAAACCATTAAGAACAAATAATTGCATTTATAATGCATCTTTTACATTGGAAAATGCACAGCAGTAGTAAACAATCAAAGGTGAAGGTATAATGAGGAGTGGCTAAAAGCTCAGTCAAAGAGGTAGGTTTTAAGATGGCTATTAAAAGGAAGAAAAGTGTAGAGTTTTAGGATGGTAATTTCAGAGCTACGGCTCACTGGCAGTATTCTCACCCAAGTCAAAAGGCTGTGTATTCAAGTCCAGCGAATATGTGTCACATTAAAAATATATGCACCTTTATTTGTACGCCTTCATTCATTTTAGCATGCATTATGCACCAGTCCCTAGCCATGATTGCTTCTCTCTCCCTCTTGACACAAATCACTAGGCAGATGTGAATCACTTGGCTGGATTATTTGAAATAAAATCAACCCTCTCCACCCCTCCCAAACAACCAAGAGAAACATCAGACCCCTGCTCGATGATACCCCAGATAAAGGGTCAAAGACAGTGAATTTGCTTGGGGAACCAGCTATGCATCATGTTTTAGAGCATCATAATATGAATATACTGTACCAAAAAAGCACAATAGACAAGGTAACATACATGAATCTGAGCAAAACCCAGGTATTTGCAAAGTGCCACTAAACTGCACAATATATTTTCTTTTCAGGTTTTCACTCATTCAGACTGGACTGAGGTTATCACATAAGAATCACTAATGATAGCTTGCAGGTATCAAATTGAGCATCATTAAACTGCTAAAAGAACCTGGCAGTTAAACAGGTAGCATGTCTTTTTATATAAAGCAAGGATAAAAGTCATTTGACATTCGAACAAAAATTATAACATAAATGAAAAATATAACCAGCAGGCAAAACAGCAGCGCATTCAGATCATCCTGCTTTCTCATTAACATCAACAAATTACATATTCCCCTGATCAGAGCCGTCCTTCAGGTATCATTTGTAAGCACCGACTACAAATGAAATACTCCACAACCCTAGGTCAAACCTCGTAAAGTAGAAGCAACAGAAACTACTCCTGATAGTTCTGAATAATAACAAGCTTGTAAGGATATGTTACATTTGAATTCTGTATAGATGACCAGATTTACAGCTTATGGTTATACAGAGAGTGTCTTTTGCACAAGATCGCAAAAACTTTATTTAAAAAAACTGTTAAACAGAATGAAAATTAATTATAATAGGTTCTGAATTTTATATTGAAAATGCAAGTTTCACAAAGGATAAAATCCTACTTCTAAAAATTTATCTAGAATTAAAATCACAACTCAACCATCAAATTAACATACCTTTGATCCAATGATAAAATAAAAATAAAAGACCAGTAAGGTTGATTAGGTAAAACAGGACATTTTTATTGCCAAAAAGACCTATGATTTGTTCAAAACATCAACCATGGAGGTACAAAAACTTAAAAAACAGGTCTCATTTTACCGATGCTTTAGAGTTAAAGCACCAGAAAAGTCAAGGAACAAAACTTTTTTTAAAAATTCACTGTTAGTAGCAATATATCTGCCTTAATAATTTATAATCTTAGAGACCAAATAAGTTTAGTAACTTACTCAAGTGGAATTATTTGCCTTAAGAACAACTTCTAATGGAACATCACTTCTGACATACTAATGCACTGATAATGAATAATTTGTTTTAATAGGCTCATAATAAGAAATTGCCTCAAGCACATGCATCTTCATGTAGATATGCTTCTGTATAAATAAACTATAAATGAATACCAGTAATAGGGGTCTGGATGTAACCAGCTCCATGGAACTAAACAAAATGATGATCCCACCATGTTTATGGCTTTATGTTATCAGAAATGTAACTGTACATTTAATGTTTACATTTTTAATGTTAGTTTAAAATGTCCATCCTCTCATCTTAACAGGGAATTGATCTCATCAACACCAATCTCATGGAAAGAATAGAAAACAGAAAATGTCAAGTTAAATAATTTGTATAAAGTTAAATATGTAGTAATTGCACAAAGAATTTTTATTGGTTCTTTACTTTGAAAGGGCAGCATGAAGATAGCAGCTGGTTTGTTCTTTTGTTCTTCAAATTTATTTGAACCAGCAATTTCATAAATTGGCAACAATGAGTATCTTAGTTTATCAAATGCCATTATTGTGGAAGGGAAGATGGAGCACTGTAGGCTGCAATGAAGTATGCAGTAACATTGCTTTTATAGCCTGGAAGTTGATAGCTGGCCTGGATCCTAGAAGTATTATTTTGGAAGTCTAGTTTAAAAAAACACAAACAATGCCAAAGTATTTAAAGACTCAAAGGGTTAATGACCCCTAGCAAGGAGATACCATACTGCAGCACATACTTTTAAATTCAAAACTTGAATTAGGGTTACTATCAGTATAGCATGTTACTGTAGGTGTTCCTTCTTCTGTGATTTCCTTACAAGAATACCTATGTGAACATCCTTGACCTGCTGTTAATCTCATCTCAATTGTGTTGGAATATTTGTAAAGGTTCCACATTTGGTTTCAACCACCTCTGCTGTTTATATTTTCTTTAACTTGTTTCCTTTTCATTTTTAGAGCGGTTAACTCGCACCTTTTTAAATTAAAGTCATGAGTCAGAAACCTGTCTAGAAAATTGAAGGCAGACCATAAGAGGCCTTCTCTGCTGTAATTACTTTTTTTTTTCCCAACACAGCTCTTTCATGACCAATATCATCAATTCCTAATTCTTTCCTAATACTGGCCGAACTTCTTGTGGTGTTGTGATCCCAGCAGCCCAGCTCTCTCATTGCATTTGACACCTTCCATTTTTCTTCATTATCCTTCCATGGGATGTCACTGACAAGCCCAGCATTTGTTGCTCATTTCTAATTGGCCTTGAACTGAGTGGCTTGCTAGGCCATTTCAGAGGGCAGTTAAGAGTCAATCACATTAATGTAGATCTGGAGTCAAATGTCAGTCAGACTGGATAAGAATGGCACATTTCCTTCCCAAAAGGAGATTAGTGAAACAAACAATCCACCTGAGACTAGCTTTCAATTTAATTAATTGAATTTAAATTCCACTGGCTGCCATGGTGGGATTTGAACCCATGTCCCAGAGCCTGGACCTCTGAATTACCAGTCCACCAACATTACCACTACCTCCCCATACTACTGTCCACAGCAATGGGACTACTCTGGTCAAGTCACAAAAAATACCTTGTTTAATTGTGCTACTCTGCTCTCATTGATCTCTCTATTGTCATCAAATATTGCATTGTCCTCCAACCTCCAAATTGACTGCTGAGTTGCCAAGCAGGAGAGGCCAAAGCCAGGGACCCTTGGGTACAGTCCTGGGGTTAGCACAATCTTGGCATAGAGCGTGACACCATCAAAACATGGGAGTTGATGCTATTGTGGCAGTGGTGAGACAGGGGTTGAGGTTGGCAGAGGGGAGATTGAAGGCTTCAGAGGGGGACCGTGAAGTTGTGGGGGGGGGGGGAGGGGGTGCGCGGTGGTGTGTGGTGGTCGGAAGGAGGTCTGTTTCTCCAGGCACTTTTATTCTAATTGAATTTTTAATGTGAATCCTTCAGGGCATCTGTTGTACAGATTTCAGTAATTACTGTTTCACACATGTTAAGGCACGTTGTTTGTTGCAATACCACATCCCATCATAACTTCGACTAATTTCTTCACTTTCCACATGTTGCACAATTTGCTGCCTGTATACAGCAGTTTGTATTTCTGCAGCAGGCTTCACATCACAGGACGACATCTCAAAGTGTTTTTATATTAAGGAGGTCAAATCAATGAACATCAAGCAAGAGGCGAAAGTGGAGGAAACAATAAGCAACAGATCAAGGACCAGAATGAGAGAGAAGGGTTTTGCTATCAGGTTGAAAATGGGATGTAGCTGGGCAAACAATCCCATGGGGCATGAGTATAATGGCTTAACAAGTGGCTATCAATCATGGAATAGAAACACCAGATGCAAGAATGTAAAAATGCATGACAAAAGGAGATGAATATTGAAGGGTGGGAAAAAAGCAATTAGGAAATTTGAAAACAACAAAGTCAACTCAAAGATGGCATGAAGTGGAACTTAAATATGATGGGATGATGGGAAATTGGGTAAGGATGTGGGCAGTAGCATTTTGACTGAATTGCAACTTGTAGAGGGTTGAATCATGTTAGTCTTTGCTCAGAAGTAATTTCCGAATCAGAAGATCCTAGGTTCAAGCCATCCTAGCTGCAGGTCTTGAACACATAACCTAGGCTGACATCAAAGTGCAATGCCAGTGCAGTGCTAGGATATAGGAGACATTAAATTAAGGTTATGTCTCCTCTCACAGATAGATATAAAAGATTCCATGGCACTATCTGAAGATGAGCAGTGGAGTTCTCTCACTGTCCTGTCCAACATTCATTACGAAAACAACAGTTTAATGGTCATTTATTTCATTATTGTTTGAGGGACTTTGTTGACTGCAAATTGGCTGCCACGTTTCCCTCTACTATGGCACTAAATATACACAAAGTATTTTGGCTGTATAGCGCTCTAGGATGTCCTGAGGTCATGAAAGATGCTATATAAAATGCAAGTTCTTGATTTCATTTCTTTCTTTGAGCCATGAAAGCTATCAAGGAGACTTCAAGAGAAGTTGAGCCTCAGGCTATAGATGAACTGGCCTAAGAACTTGGTGGTAGAGGCGAAGAAGAAGAGATTTGAGAGGAATTAAAGCAGTTTAATCTGATTCCTTACCTGACACTCTTCATTTTCTCTAGTTTGTATCCATTGTTTGGTTCCCTTTAATGTAAAACATTTAATGATGTCGATCTGAATGCCTATAAAAAAACTAATGCACTTCAAAAACTAATTAATTGGTTTGAAAACAGTATGGGACATCCTTCGGCCATGGTAAGGTACTATATATATTCAAGTTCTTTCTTCATATGGCAGAAATAAAAATATATCATAGGATACAGGATTTACCTATTTTTAAATCAGATTGTGGTTCCTGAAATGCTTTTGGATTTCAAAACTAGTTTTTGTTGAAGAACTTTGGATATTGAGGTAACATGAGCAGAGGCTTATCAGTAACCTAATTTTTGTCCTGTTTGTAAATCTCTTTTGCTTTTGGTTGGTCAATTGTTGTTCAGTTCTACTCATCAGTAGAGAACCGTGTGATTATCAGCAATTACTGGCATGCCAGAAGAGAACAAGCTCAATGGATGAGGCAAAAATTGACCGGGTTAATGTGATGAATTATTTTTGAACAAGGCTGAGTTGAGTACTCACTGTATTCTGTACCAGATATGAATGTTGATTAATTTTCATGCAAAATTAAGAGGAGAAAGCATTACTAAATGTGGCTTGGAATTATAGTTATAGACTGAAAGGAAAACATTTGTTGAAGTAATACCCTTCTAAGCATGCAAAGCCAGTCCTGGACCTCTGTAAGGTTGTTGTCTGAGATAAGTTGACCTTGGTTGAATACAACTGGGGATCCCAGAGATAAATCGCTGAATTGTGCAAACTCCCAGTTCACGCACTAAAGACAAAGATTACACTACACTGAACCATTGCCTCTGGCAGAAAATTCCCTATTATAATGTCTTGTTACTATGGCAGGAATGTTTATGTGGGACATGATATACAAAAAATAATAAAGGCACTTAAGAGTATGCTATCAGCAATATTGAAAAGCATATGTGTAAATGGTGCTTTATGAAGACTTGCCTGTAAGATTAGATTGGTTTTCAAGTGGAAAATGTCAGTCTCATTCCCATAAATGGCTAAAAATCTAAAAAAGAATGTATACTACATTCAAAAATTAGTAAGCTGCACATTAGATCACCATATTTTTACCTGGGAAACAGAAGTTAAAATTCAAGCTTTTATTCATATTCACATTCATGGGAGATAAAAAAAAAAGCAAAGGAAGAGTCCCTTCTGCAGCATTGAAACAGACTTCTTATCAGCACACTGAAGAAGCAGCGTTGACTATACCAGTGGCTAAGCTATCCCGTCCTCATCTTCTGGTAGTGAGGAGAGTTTGGCAGAGACAAAACAATAAAATTCAAGTATTTGAAATTAAACCAATTATATGACAATGTGTACAACTTGCAAATGCATTGATTCCAGGTTGGTTTTACCAGCTTTGCTGGCAAATGGCAAATTTTCTGCAGAAGAGGCAGGAAAAACGCCATTTTGAGAAAAAGCAAAATAAATCAAGGATATTTACAAAATTCCACCTAGATTATATGATTCACTTCATTTTAGAATAAATGGAATTAGGGTTAATGTCTCTTTTGCCTTATTGTCTTTATTGACAGATTACCTTTGAGATCTAACACACTGGGAAAATACTTTCCTTGCTTAGTTAGCAGCAAATCAATTTCTTTCACTGACTTCAATCTATTTGACCTTTCATACCTATCCAACCTGCTGCGGGTGGATAAGGAAAGCCAGCCTACAAGAATGAAGCTGTAGCTCTAGAAACACAACTCTATTTTCCCTAAGAATCAGCTGAACAGTGTAGAAGTTAAGTCCTTGATCCAGCGAGAATTTTAAAACAATCTAAAGAATACATCAAAAATGGACTCCAACCGATAACACCTTTAAACACGAGATTCAACAGATACATCTATTTTTTAGAACCTTGAAATAATTTAAACCAAAATATGGGAAAGCCTGACTGAATGGCCATTCCAAGCACAGGCAAAGGCTAAAATATGGAATAAATATCTCCAAGCCTGAGCATAAGAGAGACAGGCAACTTTCATGATTGGGCAAAGGCCGAGCTGAGCGTTAACAATAGATTTTTGTTAAATCCTAACAGAAAATAAAGGTGAGCTATAACTAAGATTACCTCAGCTAGATTTGATAAATCATCTGCTTTCATGAAGAAGTAGGTAGTAATCAGTTGGGGGAGGGGGGACAAAAGCTGATAGTTATGATCAAGTGCAGCATCACTTGCCATTTGGTTATGGAAAACCTTAAACAAATAAATTTTAATATGGTGTGATATGCTTCGTGAGTGATGCTCATAATTCATCACCTCAAATTGCTCTCACCACTATTAGCTTCCAACCGGGCATAGGGACTTCACCTTGCCATTATTTAATTTAAAAAGCTCTGACCAAACACAGCCCAGGTTTGAAGGAAAATGCTGGGTGCTTTTCAGTTTAAGTAGATATCTGAAACTTATACCACCCACCATTATGTTTTCTTGAGATCCTAGTGTAAGGCAACACAGACATAATAAACTAAAAATTATAAAATCATACCAATCACATATTGTAAAATACAACAAAACAGCATACAAATGAGTGGAGTCTGTGTTCATTTATTCAGTGATCGATCATTTTTATCTTACTTCTCTTCTGACATATAATACTGTTTCATTACATTCACTGTCCTTGTTGTCTATGCTCTAAACATACATAGTTTTACAAAGCCAACTTATTGATAAACTTTCTCTGCCCTAGGATTAAATCAGGAATATCCAATCAATGCTTCTAATATTAGGTGCACTTGTCAGCATCACAAATGTTCTGGTTCTGAGTAAACTCATTAAATTATGATTCAGCACTGAAAACAATCAAGGTTTTTTTTTCATAACACAGCAATGAAATTTTTCTGATTGCTTTATAGGAGAATTAAGTCTTGCACCAATAACAGAAATTAGAATAGACTAGAAATGCAAGACCACAGCTAGGTGGACTGTGAAAACCGTAAACAAAAACCATACCAATGTAAGAGTCTTAACTTACTGTATGCAAAAATTCCAAAAACAAAGGGAGATTGATTCCATCTTCAGTTAGCAGCCATAGTACTTTACTCATCAAAGAAACTTGAAGATGTTTATGAGCACTTTCTGACTGGAGATGGACAAGCACCGACAGCCATAGAAACAGCATGGTCAAATGCTACACAGTAGCTGTGATGAAGCATCTGCTGGTATTCATTGCTGCATAATATAGTTATAGAATCTAAGTGAAAGCATACAAAGATTGTAAAACAACAGGATTCTTATGACATCCAAAACTGCAAAGTGAGGCTTGTTTGTTTAATGCTGCACGCTATATATTATATTCAACATTTTTTTTTCATTAAAATTGGCTGACCTATTATTCTGCAAAAGTGGTTTAATTTTCCTTACTTTTTTAAAAATAAAAGATCAGGCAAAGTGCCATAAATTTGACTTTCTGAAAACCTCAAGATAAATCAAGTCAGTTGCTAAGTTCATTTAAGACAACTGTCAGGTCAGTGTCTTTCGCTACCTCCTGACGGAAGTGCTTTATTAAATCAGCACCAGTGACAGCAGGCGAAAGGAGGGACAGCAATGTGAGTCATACAGAGCATCAAGCCTGAACACATTTAGCCCTTTAGAGAAAAAAAGAAAAAAAAAAACAAGCAAATGTATTTCACATGTAAAGTTAATAGAGTTTGAAAAACAGAATGAGCAAATGCAGCTTAAAAGTCAGTACTTTTTTTGTTGACCTACACATCCTTGGATTTAACATGCTCTATATTTGAAACTATATCAATAACCACTTATCTTCAGCAATTGTCCAGATACACTGTGACTGATTGAGCTTACCATGTGCTGTCACTCAGCCTTATCAACACTTCGGGTAAACCTGGCTGCAGCAATAAAGTCTGATTGCTTTGTACCAAAATATATGAAATATTGTGTCTGCCTGAGACAATGGGGTTGAGGAAGCAACAAACTGTACAATGAAGTGAGTGAAGGACCTATGAGAAGTCTTGGAAATCTGTGAATTTAAAAGGATCTACCTTACAGAAGTGTGCACTTAATCAGAATATTTAACACTGAGTTAATGATAAAAGGATCAGGATTCTGAAAAGTCAACATTTAAGAGCATTCACTGTGGTGATGGCAGGAGCTTGCAATTAAATCACTTAGCTATTAAAAACACTCACCGTTAAAATAAAATCTGTTGTAATGTCAGGAGGCTCACTACTCTCTAATAACTCTTGCTGATAAAGGAAGTGTCTATCTAACCCATTCAGATCAGGAAGTCTTGGGATTGATACCTTGCCCATGGTGAGTTTGTTTATCCCAGCTGAAGTGGCAATCTGGCACTTTAACTGGCTTCAGTCTCGTTGGTGAGAGGGGGTGGTGGTGGGAGGGAAATCAGCTATGGTTCCTGTGCCTGATTGCTACACAATAGCCCTTTCTAGAAAGTACAGTCAAATATCTGTAGTTAGCTATTAATTCACTGTTTTGGCAAAAATAATGGTCACTCAGGTGGTACGAGGGCTGATGAACATATACAGGCCGTACATCCAAATGCAAGCCTTTACTGAAGGAGAGAAAACAAAAGGAGAAAAAACGTATAACTTATCAAAAGCTTTTATCAAAAGCAATCCCTTTATTTCATCTCTTTGGGTCCCTTAAGGTCAAACACTTGGAAAAGTTGCGGAAGACTCCATGTGGATAGCCGTTCATCTACTTAAGCTTGAACTTCAATAAAAGAAGCATTTTAGTTCATGATGATGACATTTGAGGAAGGGGATTGGGAGAGGATAATTGAAGTAAATAAATGTAATATTTGTGGATGAATGTAGGTTAGGAATGTCAGGCGTAAGTGTGATACTAAAAAGAACTTGCTTTTCTCCGCAACTTTGCCAATTTTTTCTTTGGATTCCCAACCTTTTGCAAATCCAACCAAAACCAGATGTGACCATGCATTCATTGCTAAATGATTAGAATTGGATCATGTACACTCAATTTTAAACAAGTTTGAAAAATCTGACATGTAATAAATGACATGCATTAAGAGGAAGTATTATTGCTGTAGCACTGATACCATACTTGCACATTTTATTGGCTTATTAAATTGCAGTTTAAGTTTATGGAAAAGGCATGGGGCCAAAATCCTCTTCATGGTAAACAATAATTGCAGCTAAATTAATAGGGAACATCTGTCGTCAAATTCAGAATGGATTTAAAGCATCTTTCAAAAGGCCAGTGCAGCAATCTTTTTTCCTTTTGTCATTTTAACAGACAGAGCATGTGTAGACTGGACTGGGGATAATTAGATTCAATTTCACTTATACATGATTTACATGAGTTTGAACCACACTCATTTTCAATTTACTACTACTGAAGAACTGATATAAACATTGCTTCCATGACCAATCCTGGTGCAATACCCCAATGAATAAAATGAAAAAAGGAAAATAATTGGGTAGCCAGCACTATTCACTGGCTGCTTACAGCACAACATTCTTTTTACATGGTTATAGAATATTCATTCCAACAATGCATATCAAATTTAAATATTTCAATCACTCTACCCTAACTGAGTACAGGAAATATACGTCGATGGCTTATTATTCATAATTCCGCTTTCACTTTGCCCCTTAATTAATAAGAAATATGTCGAATGCCTTCTTTAGTATGGAATGATATATGCTGTTTGAAGGGAACAGATGGTTAATTATCACTACTTTTAAAAGCGAATTGCAAAATTGACGGAATAGCTTGGCGGGCAAGAACGTGTGGTCCCGGCTGCCTGAAGAGACTCAGCAGCAGATCAATTACTGCGATCTACACTATATAGATCGACGAAATGACTGAATAATAAATACCCCACTCATGTGGACAGTATCTTACTATTCATTATGATGGTGTTGAAACAAAAAAAAACACATCAAGTATCTCATCGCTACCGATCTTTTAATATAGTGGACTGAAAACACGGCCAGATTCAGCACCCTGCCCCCGCTAAAAAAAAGCAATCGCACGGACAGGTGACAGACTGAGCAACTCATCCCTACCTATGCACAGATACCTGTATTTTCAGGGGGGGGAAATGTCGGTTGATAAGCGGTTCGCTTTCAGATATCCTTGTACCACAGTCACCAACCTCTTCTCACAATAACTCGCGGTCAAGGTACAGATAGAACAGATTAACTGAACACTGCACTTTACACAGCCCAACCCCAAATACAATAGTCAAATGTAAATATTCAAAAACAAAGCGTGTACGTATGTGTTGAAATAGGACAATAGCCTGGCAGCCAGTTTTATTTATTCTCCCGAAAAAATATCAGGCTGTTGAGCTATAAAAAAAATTAAACTACTTGTTTAAATAATTAATTTCTTCCAAAATCCAGAAAATATGCACATCACAAGAGAACAGCACCAATAACCACAATAAAGGCATGCCTCGTTTCACACGAAACAAATGTGGGAACAATTAAGCTGGAAAAGATCCTTTCAATTCCGCTGTATTAATATTTGGGTTGAATCCTCGGCAGCTGTATAAAATCATTACACCATCGCTAAGGAAGCCAGTAATTGGGCAATACGTCCGCTACAAAGGAGACATTTGTTAATGCAAAGATATTCGTGCGGTGCCAGCAGTAAAAGACACGCAGGGAAGAAAAACATCAGAGAAGCTCTTTACCTTTCATTCTCCACGCTCCTAAATCCAGGTAAGATGTGCCGGAAACTGCTGTTCCTGTCGAGCTTGGGCTGGCTCTTTGTCCTTTTGATGGAGCCTTTCAGTCGACGGCTCAGGAACCCCTGTTGGCAAATGACAAGAGGAGAGACTATTGAGGCACTTCCGTCCGAGTGAAAGTCTGCGACTGGCCAGCACAGCCTTTGCTGTGAGCAGCGCACATCGTCAGCGTCGCTGCACATCAGCACATCCCACAGCTGTGAACAGTGGGAAGCGGCAACGCGGCGTTCACTGCACACTCCCTCTGCCTTGGTTGCCTTAGCGACTATTAACTCTCAGAATAACTGCATCTGTCTTGTGTGTAAGATACAGAAAAAAAATAGCATAGGCCTGTTACCAGCTCAGCACCTGTGAAACTTTTCTGCATTTTTTTGAAACATTGCGGTTACATTTAGTAACTGTTCAGGTGTTAACAATTTGGTTGAGAGATGAATTCTGCTGTTTTTACATGCAGTCTTCCTCTTGTCAGAAAACTGTTCACACATAGCAGTTCAATGCTCCATAAGTTTCTCACAGTAAGGCAAAGCGAGTATAAATAAATACGCGTTGCACTGGGCTAGCAACATATTATTCAGAACTCCCCTTAAAAGTATGCGGTGAGAGTGACCTTAGATTAAATGACTTCACACTGGGCCAGATTTTTAAACTGAGCCGAGTTTTCGAATGCAAACCGTGTTTTTCCCCCTCTAAAACTGAAGATTAAGTCGTATTTCTGATGCGATCATTATCTGTGTCAAAGTGCGAGGATTTTTAAGCGTCAGTAAGCAATAGATAAAATGCTAAATTGTCCATGAAATTAAAAGCACAATAACGATTTAAACCACACATACAAATTTTAAAACACGACACATGTAAGCTGATTAATTTAAATGTAATAAAGACAATGTCTGGTCGCATTGTTTGACCAAATTAAATTGCCTTTCATTGCATTTAACGGGAAAAACATATCCAGTTACACACGGGAGTAAAGTGTTTAAATGCACTCTGTCCTTATGATGTGATGATGGTTTTATAAAAGGTGCGCATTTAATAATAAAAACACAAAAAATTATTTCGATTGATAAGATTTTTCTAACTTTGTAAGTGATAGCATTTTAAATGTTTTTATAGTTGCCATGTTACCAAAATATGGTGATTTATTAAATAAGCTTTATTTAAAAAACATTTAATAAACAATTTTGGAGCAATCAAATCAAAGGAGTACTTAATGCATTTTGGCACAATTATCAGCCTCTGGAAAGATTTCATAAAAGTACATTTATATTAGTAAATATCTCAGGGAACACTGCTTTCTGCACCAATAATAACTTAGATTGTTGTGGTACTGATCAATGCAGTACATGTATTTTTTATTGTTTCATGCAGGTGAGCAAAAGTGGCGGATTTAAGTCAGCGGGGCCCTCTGCGCAACTTCATATTCGCCCCCACAACCCCAGCCAAGAAAAACAACATTCTCTCTCATCTCTTCTCTCGGTTTTTCATTCTTTGCAAATGTTGCAGTTCATTTATCTTGATAACTCGGCATTTACATTTAGTAGAGGCTAAGAGCTGCGATATTTTAACATAATTGCATATGCAAGTCATCCAGGAAAGAATATTTAATCCATTTTGTGTAAAGTAGAACTCTCTTTAAAGGTACAGAAAGATAAAGCTTAACTTTCACTACATGGTAACACTTTAATTGTGGATTTTCTACTTCCTGATAAACCAGATCTAACTGTCGCCAAATACAGGATAATTGTAATTCAACAAAATAAGTCCAACACACAGATGATGTGTGATTATTGTGTTTTTTGTCAAATGCAGATGAATGGTGTGCATGGAAGAGACAGTGTGAATCCCGACAACTCAGTGTCCTTCCGGAGAGCAGCACTGGCTGGACGGGCCGAATGGCCTCCTCCATTGTTCCATGACCACCCCCATAACCAGGCAATAACTGGGGCTCTCGCTCCAGCCCATTCATAAAAAACAAACCCAAGCGTGGGAATTTAAATCCTGCGGAAGTAACAACCACCAAAAACTGTTTTAAAAGTTGTTAGCAGATTGTTAAAGGTTTAATTCTAATTAACTTGCCAAGAAGCACCTAACTCCTTTTCTACATCAGCTGAGTGGCTGCTCAGTGTGTTGGTGGCTTTGGAGTTTGACACCCGGATCCCATCTTGTCACTGGTGAGGCAGGAGGGGTTCCCAGGACCTTGGAGGTGGAGGGGGTCCTGGGGCCTTGAGGGAAGGGGAGGGGAGGGAAGGGGAGGGGAGGGAAGTGGAGGGGAGGCGAGGCACCAGGCCGAGTGTGGCAAAGTGTTGTTGCAAAGCTGAGAGGAGCAGATGGCGACCATTTCCCGCTCAGCAAACGCCCAACATCAGCAGCGCTCGTGCCCCTTCTGACGCCATGACCTCGCTCTCCCCCTACCCCCACACCATGTGCTGCACCAGTGAGGATCTGACTCATTCGTGCACACAAACACACACCTAGAAATTTTTGCAACACAAAAAGCGGCAGTCTTAGACCATGCCCAACTCATGTTCTACTGTCTATCTTTGCAAAGGAGACCAGTAAATGCCATCTTGATTTAGAGCATCATCCCCTTGCGTATGCTTTATGCAGCAGACAAAAGTGATTTTGCTTTCTCGTTGGAACGTTGCAATTCATTTGTCAGATTTGTCCTGTATTTTAGGCCACCTCACGGTTTGTTTCACAGTAATTCTGCTACTGGTGAGCGTTGTTGACAAGGCCAGCATTTGTTGCTCATACTTAACTGCCCTTGAGAAGGTGGTCCTGCGGAGTTTTTCCGGGTATTTTTGTTTTTTTCTTGAGAAGGTGGTGGTGAGCTGCCTTCTTGAACCGCTGGAGTCCATCTGATGTAGGTACATCCACAGTGTTGTTAAGGAGGGAGTTCTAGGATTATCACCTAGCCACAGTAAAAGAACAGTGATATAGTTCCAAGTCAGGATGGTGTGTGGCTTACAGGAGAAGTTGAAGGTGGCGGTATTCCCATGCCTCTGCTGCCCTAGTCCTTCTAGATGGCGGAGGTCATGGGTTTAGAAGCTGCAGTCGAAGGAGCCTTGCTGTGTTGCTGCAGTGCATCGTTCTATATAGTACACACTGCTGCCACTGTTTGTCAGTGGTGGAGGGAGTGGATGTTGAAGATGTGCCAGTCAAGTGCACTTCTTTGTCCTGGGTGGTGTTGAGTTTCGAGTGTTGTTGGAGCTGCACCTATCCAAGCAAGTGGAGAGCATTCCATCACACTCTTGGCTTGTGCCTTATAGATGGTGGAGAGGCTTTGGGGAGTCGGGAGGTGAGTTACTTGCCACAGAATTCTCAGACTCTGACCTGCTCTTGTAGCCACAGTATTTGTATGGCTAGTCGCTTCAGTTCCTGGTCAATGGTAACTCCCAGGATGTTGATAGTGGGGGATTCAGCGAAGGAAATGCAATTGAATGCCAAGGAGAGGTGGTTAGATTCTTTCTTGTTGGAGATGGCACTCGTGTGGCGCGAATGTTACTTGCCACTTAGCAGCCTAAGCTCGAATGTTGTCCAGATCCTGTTCTATATGGACACAGACTGCTTCAGCATCTGAGTCATTGTGAATGAGTGACATCAGCGAGCATCCCCACTTCTAACCTGATGATGGCAGGAAGGTTGGAGATGGTTGGTCTAGGACACTACCCTGAGAAACTCTTGCAGCGATTTCTTGGGGCTGAGATGATTGGCCTCCAACAACCACAACCATCTTTCTTCATGCTATGTCGAACTCCAGCCAGTGGAGAGTTTTCCCCTGATTACCATTGACTTCAGTTTTGCTAGGGCTCCTTGATGCCACACTTGGTCAAATACTGCCTTGATGTCAAGGGCAGTCATTTCAGCTCCCCTTGAGTTCAGCTCTTCTGTCCAAGGTTGCACCAAGGCCATAATGAGGTCAGGAGCTGAGTGGCCCTGGCAGAACCCAAACTGAGCATCATTGAGCAGGTTATTGCTGTGTTAAGTGCCACTTGATAGCCCTGTCAATGACACCTTCCATCACTTTGCTGATGATCGAGAGCAGACTGATGGGGCAGTATTTGGCTAGGTTGGATTTGTCCTGCTTTTTTTGGACAGGATAATTCTGGGCAATTTTCCACATTGTCATGTGGATGCTAGTGTTGTACGTGTACCGAACAGCTTGGCTAGGGGTGCACCAATTTTGGAGTACAAGTCTTCAGTACAACTTCTGGAATTTGTCAGGGCCAACAGTCTTTGCTTTGTCCAGGGCCTCCAGCCATTTCTTAATATCACATGGAGTGAACTGAATTGGCTTAAGACTGTGATGTTGGGGACCTAAGGAGGAGGCCTAGAAAAGCATATTGTAAGTTAATACTGCTACTTTCCTTCTCCATAGCATACTAAAACATTGAGCTACCTTCAGACAGTGTCAGCAGAATAGCAAAAATATTGAACAGAATATAGTATTTTCAGGTCTAGGTATTTCATTTGTGTTCAGTAACTTAAATTGACATTGAACTGTTATGAAATTACTTGTGAAAAGTAGTGATTGTGAATTCAAGTCTAAACCTTAGTATTGGCTTTTTAAATTGCTGCATGATCTTCAAAAGAACCATACTCTTTTTGTCTTATTTATGTTATCAACAGATTTTCAGGAACTCACAATGAATTACCTAATAAACACCACCAGTCATAAGATGTGTAAATTGATTTAAAATGATGAATAATCAACACTGTGATCGTGAGTCAGGGAAGGTGCATTATCTGGAAAAACTCAGCAGGTCTGGCAGCATCAGCGGAGAAGAACAAAGTTAACGTTTCGAGTCCTCATGACCCTTCAACAGAACTGAGTAAAAATAGGAGAGGGGTGAAATAAAAGCTGGTTTAAGGTTGGGGGCGGGGTGGGGGGGTTGCTGGTTGTAGGGACAAGCAAGCAATGATAGGAGCAGATAATCAAAAGATGTCACAGACAAAAGAACAAAGAGGTGTTGAAGGTGGTGATATTATCTAAAAGAATGTGCTAATTTAGAATGGATGGCAGGACACACAAGGCACAGCTCTAGTGGGGGTGGGGTGAAATAAGACTAACGGCATAAAAGGTATAGATTTAAAAATAATGGAAATAGGTGGGAAAAGAAAAATCTATATAAGTTATTGGAAAAAACAAAAGGGAGGGGAAGAAACGGAAAGGGGGTGGGGATGGAGGAGGGAGTTCAAGATCTAAAGTTGTTGAATTCGATATTTTTTGTTTTGGATTTCCAGCATCCGCAGTTTTTTGTTTTTATCTAAGGTGCATTATCTACTTGGTGCCAGAGTAAGGGAGATTTCAAAATGGGTGGAAGGTATCTGGAAGGGGTTGGAGGAATGAGAATAAAGCTAAGGAATGTAAATTGGGGAAAATTACTGACAAAAAAGTAAAACAATAAGAAGCAACATTTAAAGGGAAGATCAATAAACACAGGCAAAGTTCAAACAAGAAAGGATAGGATGAGTTTAGGCAAGTGATTTAAAGAATTAAAATACAAAAAGAATATAAAAGTATATGGTAAGTTATAGACACATCAGACCGAATCTTCGGTCGGGAGCGGGCACGGGGTCATTTTACGTTGGGCCAATTAAGGCCCACCCAGCGTGACGCGCGCCCGGTAGCAATCAGCGGGTGAGGAGAGGAGGGAGATTTAGGGCCTGTGCTCTTTCGTGCATGCGCGTGAAAGAGCACAGAAATCTCCCTGAGGCAGCCCCGTGCCTCAGGGAGACAAAGTTCAAATTGAAAGTTTCTAAAAAAGGAAAGATATCTGAGCTGGGACATGTTTATGAAGAGTCAAAAAATGTTTATTCATTTAATAAGACTTTCATGAGACCTCATCCCGCCCATGGATGAAGTTTCGTGAAAAACGTGAAGGCCGCTTGGGTTCTTCGTCTGCCCGCCAACCTTAAGGTTGGATGGGCAGCCCTATATGTTAGTTTAATTGCTGTATTAATGGTCTTAACAGGCCTTTGATAGTTAGGTGGATGCACAGCTGCCTCCGGCACATGCCCGCTGAATGGAAGATCAGAACGACGTGCAGTGACATTGGGACTCACGCTCGACGTCACTGTGCATCATTTTACGCGTCGGCGTGAGGGGCTCACCCCCGCACGCCGAAGAAGAAATTCTGCCTATAAGTAACATAAGAGAATTAAAATGGAGATGGAGCCTCTATGGGACGAGGTAACTATGAGATGTGATAATCCCAGGAGGTGATATTGAAATGGCACGAATGCTGAATAGATACTTGGCATCAGTTTTCACAGAAGTGGGTACCAAAAAGGAAATCACCCCATAGAAGAAGTCAAAAGTGATATTGTAATCGTTAAGGGAGGAGACATTAAACAAACTTAAGAAAAATAAAGCCTTGGGTTCAGACAAATGTCATCAGCGAGTACTTAAAAGAAACAGAGGAGACACCAAAAGCATTGGTATCCATAAATTAAGTTTCCATAGAAAAAGGAATAGTGTTCACAGCAAATGTAATTCTTGTCTTCAAAAAGGGAAATAGAATTGCCTGAGGGAACTGTAGGTCAGTTAGTTTACACCAGTGATAGGAAAAATACTAGAATCTTTGCTAAAAGATCAGTTTAATAAAATCTAGGGACTGAATATGAAAAAAGCATGGATTTCTAAAAGGAAGGTCATTTATAACCAACCTTGTTTACTCTTTCCTCAAATAATTTAGTCACAGCAATGCAGTGGATGTATTATTCATTGTCTTTCAGAATGCCTTCGATAAGGTGCCACATAAGAGACTCCTAACAAAGGTCAAGGCATGTGAAGTCAGCCGAATGGATTGAAAGATGGCTAAAAAACAGAAAACAGAGTTTAGGAATTAAGGAAAGTTTCTCACACTGGTAAAAAGTGGGATGTAATGTCCAGCAGGGATCCATGTTATGACCACGGTTGTTCACCAAATAGGTAAATGATTTGGACCTGGAAATGGCAGTTCTGGAGACAAAATTTGC
Organism: Carcharodon carcharias; assembly: GCF_017639515.1. Taxonomy (NCBI): domain Eukaryota; kingdom Metazoa; phylum Chordata; class Chondrichthyes; order Lamniformes; family Lamnidae; genus Carcharodon; species Carcharodon carcharias. The sequence continues at coordinate 162,857,907 of NC_054474.1, read as the reverse complement.
AGACAATACCAAATTTAGGAGATAGCTTATCATGTGGAGCATTGCACCAAAACGCAGGGAGTCATAAATATATTTGCAGAGCGAGCAGATAACAAACAAATGGAATTCAAAATGGTAAAGTGTTAGAGGTTCATTTTGGTAGGAAGAATAAAGAAGCCACTTATTCCTTGGAAAGTAAGAAACTAAATAGGATAGGGGATCAAAGAGATCTGAGAATACAGATATATAAATTGCTGAGTAACACAAGTTTAAAAAGATCAGAGTGCAATGCCTAACTGGATGTTCGATACTTCTGATCAAGGGATAGCTCTGTGCATGTGTGCACCTGCACGTATGCAGAGCTCTTGTCCTGAATTATATTTTAATTATACAGAGAATACAAACTGCAATATTTGTACACTTAACAAAAATTGAAAGTTTTAGAAGGAGCTCCCTCACTTTTAATTCCAGTTAAGGATTCCAACTCCATTCCAGGACCTGAGAGCTCAATCTGCAATGTGTCATATGATAGCCGGGAGTGGGGGGTTGCTGGAGGTGAGGGTGGGGGTAGGGGGGAGAGGGGTGGTGGGTTGCTGGAGGTGAGAGTGGGGGTCGGAGGGAGAGGGGTGGTGGTGGGTTGCCGGAGGTGAGAGTGGGGGTCAGGGGAAGAGAGGTGGTGGGTAGATGCTGGAGGTGAGAGTGGGGGTCGGGGGGAGAGGGGTGGTGGGGGGGTTGCCGGAGCTGAGAGTGGGGGTCAGGGGAAGAGGGGTGGTGGGTAGATGCTGGAGGTGAGAGTGGGGTGGTGGGGGGTTTGCTGGAGGTGAGAGTGGGGTCGGGGGGGAGAGGGGTGGTGGGTGGGTGCTGGAGGTGAGCGTGGGGGGTCGGGGGGAGAGGGGTGGTGGGTGGGTACTCGATTGTTGGACGTGTAATTATAGTATAAATAGTCTCAAATAAGGTACTGTGATTTGACAGCATAGATACTTATTTACATAGATTAGACAGCTGACTGAATTACTTAGAGCTCTGCTTCTGAAAAACCATAGAACTAGTAACATTTTAGAAAGTTCGTTAATTCAAAAAGAAGCTTCAATAAAATTGCTACACATATAGATTTAGTGAAGTGCTGCATGTTTCAGTAACTATAGGACTGCCAGAATTTTCACAGGTGACAATTAATTGGTAGTGAAGTTTTAATATAAAATTGAGTGCAATAATGGAATATAACTTGATGTCACAGTGGAATAAATATTGAAATATATATTTCCCAAGCTGCTTCTCAGTAACAGTTTTAAAGAATAAAAATTGGGGAAGAAATGGGAACTGAGATACACCAAGTACATACAGAGGTATAGACGCATTGTGGTTATCTTACTGGAGTAGTGATCCATAGGCCTGTACCAATAATCCAAAGAGCATAAATTCAAACCCCACCAATGCAGTTTGAGAATTATAATTTAGTTTTTTTTAAAAAAAAAGATGTGGAAATAAAAAGTGGACATAAAACCGAGCCTGGCCTCTTTGTGACTGCAGTCCCACAGCAATGTAGTTGACTCTTAACTGACCTCCCAAGCAGCCTAGTTGTATCAAACTGCTCGTACTTCAAGAAGGAGGTCCACTGCCAACTTCTAAGCACAACTAGGGGTGGCCAACAAATGCAGTTCTTACCAGTAACACCCACATCCTGAAAATAAATTTTAAAAAGTCTTCTTTCATAGTAATTAGACCTGGGCAAATCAGACAAGTATTTTTAAATATACCGAATTCTTACAAGCAAGGAGGCAGTGGTGTAGTGGTATTGTCCCTGGACTAGTAATCCAGAGACCAAGGGTAGTAATGCTCTGGGGACCCGGGTTTGAACTGACTTGGAAACATATCGCTGTTCCTTCACTGTTGCTGGATCAAAATCCTGGAGCTCCCTCCCTACCAGCACTGTGGGTGTACCCAGACAACATGGACTGCAGTGGTTCAAGAAGGCAGTTCACTAGCACCTTCTCAAGGGCAACTAGGGATGGGCAATGAATGCTGGCCTACCAGCAACACCCACATCGCATGAACGCATTAAAAAAATCCTTTCAAAAACAGTTTTGGATTCTAAGCTTTACCAGCAAAGATATGCTCCTGTCTAGGAGTTTTCGAATATTGCTAATTGTTTTAGCATTTGTTTTCACCTTGTGCCAGAATGGTGTGGGAAAATCATGTAATACAAGTAACAATACATATGTTATTTCTATTATAGCTTCTTAAATTAAACATTACATTTAATTTAATACAATAATATAGTTATTCAATTAAACAAACAGCTTTTCTTTACTTTTCTTTGTAACAAATGACTTAAGTACATTAGTTGAAGCTGTGCCAGTGAGAATGATTCAGTAAAGAACTATCCATAATAGATTTTAATAGGATGTTCACAAAGTTTTGATAGGCAATTTATTTTGGCCCTGACCTATTTAGTTATAATTTAAATGTAGAATATAAAGTTATGTCAGTGCATTTTCATACTATTTGTAATAAATGCTACCTGCAGCCATGCTGAATTTTTTATAGGCAAAGGGATAGCTTGAGCTGCCTATTTACCACAGCCTCTGACAATGCTGCTCTGCAATTGTTTCAACAGAGCTGTAATATTTTTGACATTTTGCTTCCTCCTCATTTGGCCTAAAGCATTCTATAAAACTCCCTCTTGCACCCCTAGGTAGGAATTGATACAGATCTGAATGAACCCTGGGATCTCAACTGGTGCCCTCTAGTTGGGATTCCAACACACTATTTATGACTGGCTCACCAGAATGCCCAGTTCTGCAAGAATGCCGAAAGCCAGGCTGACAGACTGGTGGTATTCACAGCGATATCTGGTTTCCTGCAAGTGCAGGGCACCATCAACTGGATACCTGGCCTTGAGAGCTCCCTGGCAGCAGCCTGAGAGTTTGATCAATTGAAAAGGATTTCAATCATTCAACATCAAATTTGTGATCACAGAAAGCAAATCCTACATGCTTGTGCTTGGTACCCACAGAACTCTCACAACTCTTGCGTTTTGAGCCACTCACAGGTGCCACAGGTCTTTGAGGAACCTCAGTGATTACAGGGCTGGTTCCTCAGGGACAAGAGATACCCCCAGAAGACATGGCTGATGATCCCAGTTTGCTACCCACAGAGTGTTGCTGAGGAGAGGTACAATGCTGCACATGCCTCTACCAGGTCCTTGATAGATCAGACAATAGGCCTCTTGAAGATGCATTTCAGATGTCTGGACTGATCCAACAGGGCTCTGCAATACTCAACACAGATGTGTCCAGGATCATCACTGTCTGGTGCATCCTGCACAAGCTGCAAAGTGAGGATGTCTTGCTTGAGGGAGACATGGAGGAGTGAGATGCCTCCTCCGACATGGAGGATGTTGAAGGGGATGGAGCTGACAAGGGCCAGGATGTTGATGAGCCACATGAAGATACCATAGCAGGCGTATGATGTGGCAGACATGGCCGTGATTATTGGCAGCTACCAGAATCCAGGAGCAGTAAGGTGCCGACACCTTTTCACAATTGTTTGGTTTGTCGACTTTGCTGACTGGAAGGCCCCCGTACCTTTTTGCTCATAGTCATTATTTCTCTTAAAAGTTCCATGCTTTCCGAGAGCTTAATTAAATATCAGCATTCATCATCTGCCCTGATGTTGGTTTGACATATAAATGTGCTAAATAACAATTAAATGCATAGCCTCGGTGATAAATGGCTGCTCTAGAACCTGAACAACACTCTCTTCTCCCATGACCTTAGGCAACTTTAACTAGAATAGCAATTTCACCCAAACTCTCACCAAGTCAGTATGCATGGATGGCAGTCTATCAGTAGTTGGACATCATATTTCACCAGGGATGCCTTCATGTCACCCTGACACCTGCTTCCAAAGTGGGGCTGACCAGAGAGATCGCTCTTTCATGCATAACCAGATGGATGGGTCAACAGGGAGTAGCAGCATGAGAGCACTAATGCCCCATTGAAATCGCTCCTCAATGCTGACTGATAAAGCATGATCGTGCTCCTGCCTACCCCCCCCAAGTCGCCACACTGACACCATAAACCCAGAACCCTTGACATCTTTATCATGCTGTGAAGTTTCAAGGTTTCTTTGCAATATCCTCACCAAGAGTGCCTCTTCCAGACAATGAGTTTCTGAGGTACAACCACTTCGGACCCTGCAATTATCAAAACCCTTAGAAGTCTCTTTCTTAGATGGCCTTAGCATTAGTGCGAGACCATGAACTGTCATTTTGGACACACCAGCCAAGGCAAAAATGTTTCCTACATGGACCCTGCAGAGGCCTGAGAGAGCAGACTATGCATTATATTGATAATATAACAATCCTCGAGACGGTTCAGTACACAGGGGTCCTTTCTACACTCTCTCTCCTAATTTATAGAAGCACAGGAACAGGAGAAGACCATTCAGCCTGTCGAGCCTGCTCCACCATTCAATATGATCATGGCTGATCAAACACTTCAATGCCTTTTACCTACACTTTCTCCCATAATCCTTTATGCTATTGTTGATCAGAAATCAATCAATCTCTACCTTAAACACAATTGAACGTGCCCACCACATCTTCCTCCCGACAGTTATGGTAGCCTCTGGATTTTGATTGTTAGGAAGACGGTGTCCAACTGCAGTCTCTCACCTCAAACTGCATTCACAATGAACCTTGGCGCACACACAATATAAAAGCAAAATACTACGGATGCTGGAAATCTGAAACAAAAACATAAAATGCTGGAAAAACTCAGCAGGTCTAGCAACATCTGTGGAGAGAGAAACAGTTAACATTTCGAGTCCATGTGAACTCGAAATGTTAACTGTTTCTCTCTCCACAGATGCTGGAAAATCTCAGCAGGTCTAACAGCATTTTCTGTTTTTGTTGGCACACACACAGCTGGTTTAAGTCAACACGAGTAATTGTGTCATCCACATACAACTGACATCAGTGGAACAGCAGCAGGAGATACTGTGAGGTTGATGAACACATCTCCTGAGGTCACAGCATAGTGGGCTGTGAGAATTAGCTGACAGCCAGGCAGCACACTGACAACTGATGGCCAGTGCCTAATCATGTGCATGTGGGATTATAGACTACACTTTGGAGATATTGTGGAAAAACTGAAACAACAGAAGTTCCTGACTGGGCTCTGATGAGGGCCAACATTAGAACCATAGAAAAGTTATATCACAGAAAGAGGCCTTTCAGCTCACTGTGTCTGTGCTGGCCGAAAAAGAAAATATTTTTACAAACCAGCTGCCCATTTTAAACAAAAACAGAATTACCTGGAAAAACTCAGCAGGTCTGGCAGCATCGGCGGAGAAGAAAAGAGTTGATGTTTCGAGTCCTCATGACCCTTCGACAGAACTACCCATTTTAATCTCACCTTCCAGCACCTGGTCATGAGTTCAAGGTTTCTGCCTCTACCACCGAACCAGGCAGTGAATTCCAAACACCCACCATCCTCTGGGTGAACTTTTTCCTCATGTCCCCTCTAATCCTTCTACCAATCACCTTAAATCTGTGCCCCCCCACCCAGGTAATTGACTTCTCTACCAGGGGAAACGGGAAATCCCTGTCTACTCTATCTAGGCCCCTCATAATCTTGTACACCTCAATCAGTTCACCCCTCAGGCTCCTCATTTCCAAGGAAAACACCCCAACCTATCCAATCTTTTCTCATAGCTTCAATTTTCAAGCCCTGGTAACATTCTTGTAAATCTTCTCTGTACTCTCTCGAGAGCAATTATGTCCTTCCCGTAATGTGGCAACCAGAACTGTACACAAAATTCCAGCTGTGGCCTAACCAGTGTTTTATACAGTTCCATCATTACCTCCCTGATTTTGTATTCCATACCTCGTCCGATAAAGGAAAGCATTCCATATGCTTTCTTTACCACCTTATCCACCTGTCCTGTTGCCTTCAGGGACCTGTGCACATGCACACCAAGGTCTCTCACTTCCTCTGCCCCTCCCAATATCCTCCTCAAATGGATAAACTCACACTTCTCTGGTTTGAATTCCACCTGCCACTTTTCCACCCACTCAATCAAACCATCGATATCATTCTGGAGATAACAGCTATCCTTTTCACTATCAACTACACGGCCAATTTTTGTGTCATCTGCAAATTTCCCAATTATGCCACCCACATTTAAGTCTAAATCATTAATATATATAACAAACAGCAAGGAACCCAACACTGAGCCCTGTGGAACGCCACTGGAAACTGTTTTCCATTAACAAAAACATCCATCAACTATTACTCTTTGTTCCCTGTCGTGGAGCCAATTTTGAATCCAACTCGCCACATTCCCCTTGATCTCTTGGGTTTTTACTTTTCTGACCAGTCTGTCATGTGGGACCTTGTCAAATGCCTTACCAAAATCCACGTAGACAACATCCATTGCACTACCCTCATCAATCTTGCTCGTTACTCCCTCAAAAAATTTGATCAAATTAGTAAGACCTTCCCCTAACAAAACCATGCTGACTATCCTTGATTAATCTGTTACTTTCAAACTGACAGTTTATCCTGTCTCTCAGAATCGATTCTAATGATTTGCCCACCTATAATTATTTGGTCTATCCCTCACACCCTTTTTAAGTAATGGTACAACGCTCATAGACCTCCAATCCTCTGGTACTTCGCCTGTATCGAGTGAGGATTGCATAATGATCCTCAGAGCAACCGCTATTTCCTCCCTGGCTTCCATCAGCAGCCTGGGATATAATCCATCTGGCGCTGATGACTTATCCACATACAAGGATGTCAGTTCCTCCTGCAGATCCACTCTCACTTTGCTTATTGTATCTAATATTTCGAACTCCTCCCCTTTAACTAGAATATCTGCTTCATCCCTCTCTTTAATGAAGACAGAGACAAAGTACTCATTGAGAACCCTGCCCACATCTTCTGCAGAGCACAATTTACCATATACATCTCTGATCATCCCTATCCTTTCCTTAATTATTTTCTTGCTCTTAATGTACTGGTAAAATATCTTTGGGTTTTCTTTGATTTTACCTGCCCATATTTTTTCATATCCTCTCTTTGCTTTCCTAATTATCCTTTTTACTTCACCTCTGTACTTTCTATAATCCTTCTGCAGTATTAAGTTTTTTTTACGACTGTCATAAGCTTTCTTTTTCTGCTTTATCTTACCTTGTATACTTCTAGATAGCCAGGGGGCTCTAGATACAGCAGTGCCGCCCTTTTCCTTTGTGGGGACATGTATATACTGTGCCCGTAAAATCTTGCTTTTGAATGCCTCCCACTGGTCTGTCACTGATTTCCCTTCAAGTAGCTGTAACCAGTTCACTTTCACCAGATCACCTCTCAGCTTTGTAAAATTTGTCTTTCCTCAATTTAGAACTTTTACTCCTGTTCCATCTTTATCCTTTTCCATAATTATATTAAATCTAACTGTTTTATGGTCACTAGCTCCAAAATGGTCACCCACTGCTACTTCATCCAGTTACCTGGAAAAACTCAGCAGGTCTGGCAGCATCGGCGGAGAAGAAAAGAGTTGACGTTTCGAGTCCTCATGACCCTTCGACAGAACTTGAGTTCGAGTCCAGGAAAGAGCTGAAATATAAGCTGGTTTAAGGTGTGTGTGTGGGGGGCGGAGAGATAGAGAGACAGAGAGGTGGAGGGGGCAACCCCCTCCACCTCTCTGTCTCTCTATCTCTCCGCCCCCCCCACACACACACCTTAAACCAGCTTATATTTCAGCTCTTTCCTGGACTCGAACTCAAGTTCTGTCGAAGGGTCATGAGGACTCGAAACGTCAACTCTTTTCTTCTCCGCCGATGCTGCCAGACCTGCTGAGTTTTTCCAGGTAATTCTGTTTTTGTTTTGGACTTCCAGCATCCGCAGTTTTTTTGTTTTTACTTCATCCAGTTGCCCAGCTTCATTTCCTAAGGTTAAATCTAGAATTGCACCCCCTCTCATTGGGCTTGTTACGTGCGGGCTAAAAAAGTTCTCTTGAATACAGTTCAAGAACGTTGAGCCCTCTGTGCCTATTACACTGCTCATATCCCAGTTGAACTTAGGGTAGTTGAAGTCCCCAACTATTATTGCCCTATTGTTTTTGCACTCAGAAATTTGCCTACATATTTGTTCTTTTATCTCCTTCTCAATATTTGGGGGTCTATAGTACACTCCTATTAGTGTGGGTACCCCTTTTTTATTCCTCAGCTCAACCCATATGGTCTCATTTGTTAATTCATTCTGGAGCCTCAACTGGCCACAGGACATTGAAACAACTATTAGCAAGATGGAATCCACGCGACTTGCAAAAGGTTAAATTCAAAATATATTTACAAGTGTGAAGACTATATACAACGAGTGTACATTTGTGCCACCGGTACGTCTATGTGCAGCCCCAACCCAATGTGCAGCTAAGGTGGAGGCAGCCTGCTGATTGCCATGCCATGTTGACTGAGATGACTTTGGCAAGCATCCTCTGAAAGCCAGGTGCCAAAAGTGTCCCTCCCTGCTATTCTCCTGCTTAGGTGAAGCTGCACCGAACTCAGCCTGACCTGCTGGGATTATTAGCACAAGGGAGGTAGTGCTGCACGGCACCCTTGAGTGTCCCCGACCTGGCTGCCACTCCTCCACCCTGTGGGTGCCCGAGGACACCTTCTTGACTCATTGAGGAGAAGGGGCACCTTGAAGAAGGTTGAGGTGCCCTCCCTCTCACGTCTAGCCACTGCTTCACTGCATCCATGGCTAGAGTGATGGAGTGCAGGTCCGGGCACACATCTGGCAGAAACCGTGCAATCTGCTGGACCTGGGTCTCCAAGTTAGGAGCCACCATTTCCATGGAGAAGGCCAAGCACTCGCGTGCCAGATCCACACCAGCAGACAGAACGTGGATGGACTCCTGCAGCCTTTGGCCCAGTGTGTGGATGGCCTCTCGCAATTCTGCCTGATTTTCTCTAGTCTGTCTCTGCATCTCCAAGAGGTCTCTTAGGGCCAGGTCCAAAAGCTCATCAGCTGATTTGGGCTCAGTAGAGGCCTGTTCTCCAGCAATCCTCCGAGTGTCAGAGACCTCAGCTGTCACTGCCTCCGTAAACTGTGGATCCGTGTTAGTTATGTGCTTACCAGATTGTGACCTCGAGGCTGCTCTAGAACTAGGACCCACCGAAGTGCTTGTATCTGCGCTAATGGAAGGTGCAGGTGAACACTGTGACAATGCTTCCTCCTAGGATGCTGAGACTCCCTCCTCAGAGGTGGGCTGGAGCTGTGGCATGCCCTTCTAGATGCCTTCCCCCATTTCTTGCTAGTACTTGGAATAGAGGAAACAGAGATTTAGTGATTGACTAAGCAGGTGTGTCCATTAAAGATCACTGCCTGCATACTGGAGCTGGAGGCATCCTCACTTGGTTCCTGGGAAGTCCAATTTCACCTTCTGCACAGGCATGGTCACGTGCCATGCTAGCAATCTCAGCAACCTGCTCTTCATTATTGCTGAGCTGTCGAATTTCTGCCATACACCCTCTGGTCTTGGCCACTTTTTGCTTGTTATGGTCTATCTTGTCCGGCAGAAAGACAGAAGGATTGATTTGTGAGGCCAGTGAGTGAATGAGCAATTCAGAAGCACGCATGCCTGTTGCCACAGCTGAGCTCTACCCACTAAGTGATTAAGAAGCCGTTTGTCCTGCAACTCATATGAGATGGAGAGCTTAACATGGCTGGTGCACATTCAGTGTGATATCCCAACTTCCGGTCGTGTGTGACAACCCTGTGCACTCAAACCATAAGACTGCCTGATGCCCTTATGAGACCGTCAGATTGCAGTGAGTTGCACTTACCCTGGTGCAGCACAGATCATTCATCCTTTTTCTGCACCGGGCCCCACTGGTGTGAACCACCCCAGGGCTTCCTTCCAGGCTACAGGCTACCATGATCAGATTGGAGGGCCTCCTGCTCCAACCCTTCGGAAACAGCACCTCCTGCCTTTCCTGGACGGACTGAAGGAGAGTCTCCGGGGGGGTGGGGGGGAGTGGAATCACTGAACCATAGGGCAGCCGGTTGCTTTCTTCTCTTTGACATTTCTGTCCCGAGCTCCTGGCCTGCAGTGAGTGAATGGCCGTCCAGGAGTCCTTTAAATGTGGCAGCCAGGCCGTCAACTCCATGAGGGAACAACGGGGTGGACGACTTGCTGCCTGCCCTACCATGAGATTCAACATGCTCTGCGTGGCTGCATAAATAATGAACTGAACACTATAAGATTGCACGTGTTCAGCCATCCTGCAGCGGGAATCGCTCCAACTTCCCTGCCCCCACCTAACTTAGACTTCACTCAGAGCAGAAAATTCCACTTTAGTCCAGCGCATTCAAGAAAAACCTGTTAAAACAACAATTAATTTCAGCTATTTACTTAATGTTCTTTACAAAACTTCCTTATACCAAGTGAAACACAGATTTAAGGAATAGTGGCTGCTTCGCTAGTTTTATTTATTTTGTACTCCCAAAACAAAATCACAATCCAAGTACAAAAGCAGAATACTATGAATGTTGGAAATCGGAAATAACAATAGAAAATGCTGCAAAAACAGCCAGTTCTGACAAAAAGTCATCGACCTGAAACAGAGCTGAAGCTTCCCAATCTCACAGAGACAGGTTTGGAAGTGGGACATGAGCATAATTAAATAATTTCGCATGGGGGCAGCCTCCTGAAAGATTTCCACCACTGGCCAAACACACAGTCTGACCAGCACTGGCTGCTCACCCAGCAGTGGCCAGTAACTAAATAAGATCATTAAGTGCCCACGACAACAAATTGGTGACATCACTGGTATCTTTGATGCCTCCTCTAAATCCTGGAGCTGTGGGAATCAGCATGCTACAGCTATGGCTGCAGGTTATCCTCTGGAGGGACACCCTCTCTACAATGTGGCCACTATCACCTTCAACAACTTCAGAAATCTCCAGGATACGCCTCCATCTTGAGGCACCCTCACAAACACCACCTACATCAGAAGCACCCACCTCTCCCAGGCCAGGGTGCTGGCTGCCCAAAGCCTCAGGCGCTCCAAGCGGCTGTGCATCCCATCCACCATTCCTAATTGGACAGGGTTTTGGAGGTGGCCAGTTAATTGGCCATCTCTGGGAAGATAACACAAGTGGAAGGACGCTGACATCATCGCAGTTGGGTTCCACATATGCTCCTGACATTGGGGTTTTGAAACCTGCTGGAAAATTCAACCTATTAACTCTGTTTCTCTCTCTCCTGATGCTGCCAGACTTGCTGAGTATTTCCAGCATTTTCAGTTTGAACACCATGATCCAAATCTTGGGAGATCAAATCCATGCTGAATTTTAAAATACTATTTTGGTCTAATATAAGTATGACAATTATGACAGCATATATATTTTCAAAACTATATAGTTTGGAAAGAAAACTAATATTGATAAGGAGCGAGGCAGAACCAGGGTAAAACCAGTATAAATATTGTCTGCATTAGGGCCCTTGAGCAAATATGATTTAGAATCTTAGAGCCAACACAAGAAAGAAAAAAACATCAATTTCATTAAATCCCAATGACAAGGCTCTGTTCTTGAACCTTCTGTTGCCCTCTGCTTCTGCTTTCTATCAATTTGGCAGCTTACCACAATCCATTGAGATTCCAACAACTTCATATTTGTGCAACATAATCTGCATGAGGGAAATAAATTAAACACTCTTTATATTGTAATGTTTGTTACTTATATGTGTACTTTGCCTTTTAGGACAGATAAAGGTGTTCTGCATGTAAATGTCTCTGGTGATTTGGCTTGGAGCAAAAAACAAAAGTTCAGGAAATCTTAACACTAATTAAAGACATTGCTACTTATTTGTACAAAGTGGTAGATAGAAAATGTATGCTACTTATTTTGATATTAAAAATCAAAATTGCTTCTTCATTGAGATAGGTAAATTTTATCTGCTATGCTACTGTATCCACCAAATTATTGCTATAAAATGGCAACATTTAAAGGTCAAAGTATCTTGTTTCTGATTGGTGTCAGAGATTTGAAAACTTTAAATTAAATTTTAAATCACAATTACATCTGTTCCAAATTACAAATGACTAATTTTCTACTTTAAAGTTATGCATTGAAAATTTATCATTATGGGTAATGAATCAACATAGTTCTATATTACAGGGTAAAATACTAGTCAGGGAGCAATGGGTTATTATTATTAATAATCAAGTCTTACAACAAGAGCATGTGGATAATATCTTCATTAGACAACTTCATAATATTAATTAGGCTATTTAAGACCCAAATTGCATATGCAAATTCTAATTGGAAAATTGCTTTTCCTCTGCATCTCAAAAGTTTAAGTGCTAGTTTTATCGAATTTGAGAGTATGTTATGCTGTTAATCACATAATAATGAGACTTGGTAATTAGATTCAAGTCTTATATGTAAATTGTTATTCAAAAACTACACTTTTCTTGAAATGTAAAACCCATATGTCCTATTTTTCCAAAGCTTTGAAATTAATTAACTTTATGGAATAATTTACTCTGCAACACAACAAAAAACAAGTTTTCAGCCCTGTAGGTATCAAAGTATTATTCTATCAAACTAGAAGAACTTCCCTTTAAGTCTGAACAAAATTGTTTGCTGTTAAAATGTTTTTTTTATCTTGTTCCAATTTTTACCAACTATGTCTAAGATGGAAAGGGGACAGATGATTTAGTCCTAGACTTCTGACAATATCATTAAAAGTTAGTTGTTAGGTGTGTAACAATGCCCAGAGATTGTCGTCTTCCAGTATTTCTGTCCCATCAGGAGCTGCACTTGGTCACTGCTCAGTGTACCTCTCTCAGATATGAGGCTGAAATTACGAATTCAATAACATGCCAAAAATCAAATTCATGAAATTACCATTACCATGATTCTATGTGCTGCACCCAAGTGCAGTCTCAATGTTGGTTAGAACAAGGGGTCAAACATTATGCACAGAATATTTCACATGGTTTTAGTTTACACAAAACTCCACAAAAAATTTGACAAAATGAATTTTCAACTCTCACCAACATATTTAATTAAACCAAGAGTTAGACTATTTTGTATTAATACAAATGATTTGATATAGTAAAGGTAATAGACCTTGACGACTTCCTGGTAGCAATACTTAAGACTTGTGCTCTAGAACTAATCGCACTCCAAATGAAGCTGTTCGAGTACAGCTGTCAGACAATATAAAAAAAATTGCTCAGGTATGTCCTGTCTACAAAATGCAGGACAAATCCAACACGGCCAATTGCTATCCCATTAATCTACTCTTAATCATCAGCAAACTGATGGAAGCATCGAGTGACTTTTACACAGCAATAACCTGCTCACTGACATTCAGCTTGGGTTCCCCCAGAGCCACTCAATGCCTGGTCTCATTACAGCCTTTGTCAAAACATGGACAAAAGAGCTGAATTCCAATAGTATGGGGAAATGACTCACCAATATCAAGGCAGCATTTGACTAAATGTCATATGAAGGTATCCTGGTGAAATTAAAGTCAAAGGGAATCAGAGGGAAAACTTTCTACTGGTTGGAGTCATACCTAGCACAAAGGAAGATGGTTGTGGTTTTTGAAGACTAATCATCTCAGCCCCTCCATTCAATCCCTCCATCACTGGCACACAGTGGCAGCAGTGTGTACTATATACAAGATGCACTGCACATACTCACCAAACATCTTTCGACAGTATCTTCCAAACCTGCAAACTCTATCACCTAGTAGGACAAGGGCAGCAGATGCATGGGAACACTGCTATCTGCAAGCTTCCCTCCAAGTCACACACCATCCTGACTTGGAACTATATCGCCATTCCTTCACTGTTATTAGGTCAAAAAACTGGATATCCCTTAATAATAGCACTGTGGGTGTACCTACACTAGATGGACTGCAGCAGTTTAAAAAGGCAGCTCACCACCACCTTTTCAAGGACAATTAAGGATGAGGCAACACATGCTAGCCTTGCCAGCTATGCTCACCTGCCAGGAAAGAATAAAAGAAGCAGGCAACTGTCAGACATAATTACATTTTTTGATCTACATTATAAATTTGTTTTTACCAAATCACTTAGCATTAACTAATCCATTTAATAAACAGAAATCAGATATTATTTATATATGATAATTTGGTTAGACATACATTGCTGAAACGTATGTAGCAGATAGGAAGTTAGGAACATGGTGCAAATTTGGGACATTTCTGCCCTGAGTGCAATAGCAGGTGGGTAAAACGATGTTTTACCTGCTGGCTGCAATGGCAGATCATCCCAAACCCGCCACATTAATTATGTCTTCCCGGGATACACGACGTTTCAACGGCAGGTGGGCTCCGACTCGCCTGCCACACATTCACCTTGCCGCTTCATCACCAAGCACCACATTTAAAGTACAGTCGTACTCAGTGCTTCCAACCCAGAACTGCAGCAAACAAGACATGGCCCTGAAAGGCAAGATGACTGCAGCCCTCAAGCAGCTTTTGGACACATGGAGGCCCACTGTGTTGTCCTCTACCCTTGCTCTGGCTGCAGGAGGGGTAGCTCCATTACCACTCCAGCTTGGTAGGCGATGGCAGTGGTGATCAGTGCCAATGTTGCACAGAGGAGGTTGGCCATCCAATGCAGATAGAGGATGAATGATCTCATCTGTGCAGCCAGGGTATGGCAACCATCTCATCACTCTAAACTCACACACTCAAGCCCATCACATATTCATTGGCATCTTACTCACTGCCAGCTCAAGGGACATCACCACCAATTCTCACACACATGCCCTCACATATCCATCTGGCCTCATTTCCTCTGGAGGCTGCCTCCTCAGCCCTCACCGTCTTGAGGCCACTTACACAGATCAACATGTGCCCCCATGCACACCCTGGGATACCCTCCTTTTCCAGTACAGCTCTCGTCCTGCAGGCTATTCCCTTGCCTGAGGCCATTTCTCCCCCTTCCCAGAGCAAGACCTTGCCCTGCAGCATGTGGCTGATCTGGTAGGTACAGACCTACCCATGAGCCCCCCCTAAAAGTGCTGTGGTGCTGTCTGTGAAGCCTGACGCTGATGACTGCGAGTGCTGACTGAAATAAAGTTGGCAAACAATCCTTGAAGTCCTGAGCGAAGTACAGCCCGTCAAGTGCATGCCTTATATATGCTGTTGCGAAACACATCAGCGTGTTTTCCTGCCAATGTGGGACAATCCACCTGGGGTGGGATGAGTCCGGCAAGCTGGCCTCATAATAATATGCTGATGTATTACAATCAGGTTCCTGATGTCTGACGGCAAGTAACGTGGCCCACCGTTAGCGGGCGATCGCAAACCAGTTTCACAATGTCATAATTATATTTTTTGATCTACATTATAAATTTGTTTTTATCAAATCACTTAGCACTAATTAATCCATTTAATAAACAGAAATCAGATATCATTTACATATGATAATTTGGTTAGACATCGCTGAAACGTGTTTGTAGCGCAGATAGAAAGTTAGCAACATTGTGCAAATTTGGGACATTTCTGCCCTGAGTGTGGTAGGTGGGTAAAACACATTAATTATGCATTCTACTGACCAAGTATCCAGTTTATTAGGGAGCGAGTTCCAGGTTTCCACAGCCTGTGTGAGAAAAAGTTCTTCCTAATTTCACTCTTAAATAGCTAATGTCTAATTTTCAGATTATGCTCTCTGGATCTGGACCCTCCCATCAAAATAAATACTTTCCATGTGTCTACCCTATTGTATCTCTTAATCATCTTAAATACCTTAATTAGATCCCCCCTCAATCTTTTCAATTCAAAGGACCAAAAGCCAAGTTTGTGTAAACAAATTTGGTGCATGTGCATTAATTGCTCACATCAAAACTGTTGAATAGAAAATGTACTCCTGAAACCAGTTTATTCTCAATTTATTGCAACTTTGTACAGACACGATCTTAATAAAGCATTTGATGAATGTGACAACATAAACTTTAGCATTTCCTACCCACTTCAGGTTATTAAACTTGGGCTTGTTTCAACCCAGTTCAATCACATTAAAGAATTTTTTCATTCCACAAATATAAAAAGTATCTGACAGAACATGCTCAGTGGATCTATATTATGTGGCTAGATGTAGATTTGTAATGTGAATTGCTAGTAACTCCAGCCCACCTCCTCTAAATAATGGAATCCTATAAATTAGGCATAGAAAAGGCAAGAAATGGCAGGATGTTAAGCAATCACAGAATCGCAGAATTTTAATGGCACAGAAGAGGCCATTCGGTACATTGGGTTTGTACCAGCTCTCCAAATGAGCATCTGATCTAGTGCCATTGCCCTGCTTTTTCCCCGTACCCCTGCACATTGTTTCCAATCAAATAATCATCTAATGCCCTCTTGAATGTGTCAATCGAACATGCCTCCACCTCACTTCCAGGCAGTGCATTCCACACCCGAACCACTCATTGTGTGAAGAAGTTTTTTCTCACGTCACATTTGCTCCTTAAATTTGTGCCCTTTAGTTCTTGGTCCTTTCACGAGTGGGAACAGCTTCTCCCTATCTACTCTGTCCGGTCCCCTCATGATTTTGAACATCTTTATCAAATCTCCTCTTAACCTTCTTCTCTCCAAGGAGAACAGTCCCAACACCTCCAACCTATCTTTGTAATTGAAGTTTCTCATACCTGGAACCATTCTTGTAAACCTCTTCTGCACTCTCTCCAATGTGTTCACATCCTCTCTATAATGTGGCTCCCAGAACTATACACAATACTCCAGCTGAGGTCTAATGAGTGTCTCATATAAAATCAGCATAACTTCCTTGTTCTTGTACTCTTTGCCCCTATTAATAAAGCCCAGGATACTAAATGCTTTATTAACGGCTCTCTTCACCTGTCTTGCCATCTTCAATGATCTATGCAAATATACACCCAGGTCCCACTGAGCCTGCACCCACTTCAAAATTTCACCCCTTATTTTATATTGTCTGTCCATGTTCTTCCTTCCAAAATGCATTGAACTTCATCTGCCACCCATCTGCCCACTCCACCAACCTGTCTATGTCCTTTTGAAGTCCTACACTGTCCTCCTTGCAGTTTACAACACTCCCAAGCTTCATATCATCCGCAAACTTTAAAACTGTCCCCTGCACCAAGATCTAGGTCATTAATATATATCAGGAAAAGCAATAACAACCCCTGGGGAACTCCACCACAAATCTTCCTTCAGCCTGAAAAATATCTATTAGCCATTTCTACTTTTCAGCCAATTTTGTATCCATGTTGCTACTTTTTGTTCTCCTTTTATTCCATTAGCAACAACTTTTCTCACAAATCTGTTGCGTGACACTGTATCAAATGCCTTTTGAAAGTCCATGTACACCACATCAACAGCATTACCCTCATTAACCTTTTCTGTTACCTCTTCAAAAAGAGGTAACCTCTCCAGCAAGTCGGCTAAACATGATTTCCTCGTTAGAAATCCATGCTGGCTCTTCCTAATCAACCCACATTTTTCCATGTGACTACTAATTCTATCCCAAATAATTGTTTATAGAATCTTGCCCACCACTGAAGTTCAACTGACTGGTCTGTAATTGCTGGGCTTATCCTTACAACCCCTTTTGAACAAGGGTGTAATGTTTGCAATTCTCCAGTCCTCTGGCACCTCCCCTGAGTCTAGGGAAGACTGAAAAATTATGGCCAGCGCCCCTGCAATTTCTACTCTCAATTCCTTCAATATCCTTGGATGCATCTCATCCAGTCCCGGTGCCTTGTCAAATTTAAGTACCCGATAGTCTATTCAACACTTCCTCCTTATCAATTTTGAACTGTGCTAGTGACAGAGTTTCCTCATCTGTCACCATGGTCTGGGTAGCATCTACCTCCTTGGTAAAGGTGGATACAAATGTACTGAAACTAATAACTAAAAATAATGACAAAGCTCAGGCTAATAATTTCTGAAATTACTAAGGGTGGCACTGTATATTGGATCCTTGAGCGTTTGCCACAGTTAATATTTAGCATTATAGCCAATTAAAGTGTGCTCTCTGACATTTCAGAGGTACAAAGTGCATTAGAGGATTAAATAATTTTACAAAGTTATCAAACCAAAGCAACTCAAAATATACTGACATTAGCCAAACATGAAAACCAGGAGATTAGAACGTAGTACATTGTTTAGAAAGAGCATATTATTGATATTCCATGGTAATGCTTCTGAACAAAATTTTTAAAAAAAATTTCAGAAAGATTGAACAAGGTTTATAAACTGACATCTCAGATTGTACTTGCCCATTAACTGAGCCCCATGCTTTTCTAGGGACTTTGGGATTAATCAAGCCAAAACCATCAATCTAGTTAAAATTTCTTAATTTATGTTTAGTAACTTCAAGTTACTCAGGTAAGCTTTTATTTATAATTTTTAAGTGGTTGGAGATGTTTGAAATCTAAACTTTCAATTTTGGTTGGGGCACTTGCACAAAACTTTGCAAGTGGCAGAACAAATTGATAATGCATGAGAGTTTTGCTGTAATAAATTGAAGTATAGCATACAAAACTAAGGAAGTTATGCTAAATTTTTGTAAATAACTGGCTTGGCCTCAGCTGGAGTATTCTGTCCCAATTCTGAGCATTACACTTTAGGAAGGGTGTTCAGGCCTTGGAGAGGGTGCAGACGAAATTTAGCAAAGTTATATCAGGGATCAGCTGCTTCACATTTATGGAGAGACAGGAGAAGTCTCCTTAGAACACAGTGGAGATTTAATTGAGCTGCTGCAATCTTCAGCCAGAAATGCCGAGCGGATGATCCATCTCGGCCTCCTCTGGAGGTGCCCACCAACACAGATACCAGTCTTCGGTTAATTCAATCCACTCCATGTGATATCAAGAAATGGCTGAAGGCACTGGATAGTGCAAAGGCTATGGGCCCTAACAATATTCCGGCAATAGCACTGTTAAGACTTGTGCTTCAGAATTTGCCGTGCCCCTAGCCAAGCTGTTCTAGCACAGCAATAACACTGGCATCTACCCAGCTATGTGGAAAATTGCCCAGGTATGTCCTCTACACAAAAAACAGGGCAAACACAACGCATCCAATTATCGCCCTTTCAGTCTACTCTCGATCATCAGTGAAGTAATGGAAGGGGTCATCAACAATACTATCGAGCGGCACTTACATAGCAATGACCTGCTCACTGATGCCCAGTTTGGGTTCTGCCAGAGCCACTCAGCTCTTGACCTCACTACAGCCTTGGTTCAAACATGGACAAAAGAGCTGAATTCCCGAGGTGATTTGAGAGTGGCTGCCCTTGACATCAAGGCAGCATTTGACCGAGTGTGGCATCAAGAAGCCCTAGCAAAACTGGAATCAATGGGAATCAAGGGAAAACTCTCTGCTGGTTGAAGTCATACCTAACAAAGGAAGGTGGTTGTGGTTGTTGGAGGTCAGTCATCTCAGCTCCAGGACATCACTGCAGGAGTTCCTCAGGGTAGTGTCCTCGCCCAGCCATCTTCAGCTGCTTCATCAATGACCTTCCTTCCATCATAAGGTCAGAAGTGGGGTTGTTTACTGATGATTGCACAATGTTCAGCACCATTTGCAACTCCTCAGATACTGAAGCAGTCCATGTCCAAATGCAGCAAGACCTGGACAATATCCAGGCTTGGGATGACAGGTGGCAAGTAATGTTCGTGCCACACAAGTGCCAGGCAATGACCATCTCCACAAGAGAATATCTAACCATTGCCCCTTGATGTTCAATGGCATTACCATCACTGAATCTCCCACTATCAACATCCTGGGGGTTACCATTGACCAGAAACTGAACTGGACTAGCCATATAAATACTGTTGCTACAAGAGCAGGTCAGAGGCTAGGAATCCTGTGATGAGTAACTCACCTCCTGACTCCCCAAAGCCTGTCCATCATCAACAAGACACAAGTCAAGAGTGTGATGGAATGCTCCCCACTTGCCTGGATGGGTGCAGCTCCCACAAAACTCAAGAATCTTGACACAGTCCAGGACAAAGTAGCCTGCTTGACTGGCACAACATCCACAAACATTCACTCCCTCCACCACCAACATACAATAGCAGCAGTGTGTACCATCTACAAGATTCACTACAGCAACTCACCAAGACACCTTAGCCAGCACCTTCTAAACCCACGACCACTACCACCTAGAAGGACAAGGGCAGCAGATAGATGCAAACACCACCACATGCAAGTTCCCCTTAAAGTCACTCATCATCCTGACTTGGAAATATATCGCCGTTCCTTCACTGTCGCTGGGTCAGAATCCTGGAACTCCCTTCCTTACAGCACTGTGGGTGCACCTATATATGGACTGCAGCGGTTCAAGAAGGCAGCTCACCACCACCTTCTCAAGGGCAACTAGGGAGGGCAATAAATGCTGGCCCAGCCAGTGGAGCCCACAATCTGTGAATGAAAAGAAAAAATAAGGGGTTTTAATGAAGTAAACAAGGAACTGTGTCCAGTGGCAGATGGGTCAGTAACCTGGGACACATTTAAGACAATTGAAGAGAGCATTCAGTAATGCTCATGCCTCTGCCACCCTGCGTTAACTCAACATTATTTCAATTACACAGCTCTTCCTTAAGGCTTTTCCCTGCTTGGTTGATGTTCTGTAACTACAAAGCTGAAAAAAAGAAATACTTTCATTAAGAGCTTCCATCTCAATGAGGAGGCTTCAAGCCAATCCACATCCAATATACTAATCTGAAAACTCTGCTCACATTTTGACAGCTGTTACAAATTCCACCACAGCAGCTGAGACAATTCACAACATTCTGAAACAATCAACAACATTCTGAAGGAAATAACCCACAGCATTCTTTTAAAAAAAGTCAACTTGCCCTATCACCCAGCATTAAGGGATCCTTTAAAAAATTCCAGGATCCAAACCCGGAAATGTATCTTTGCCAAAGACTAATCAGCTCTTCCCTATATGTGTTGTTAGGAAATAAGAGATAGTTTAAGGAAGTTATATTGGTATTTGTCAGTGTTAGGGATGAGTTTTAAGCTTTAATGTTTAAGTTTGATTTGTATTTCTGTGCCTGTGTGTTAAAGAAAGGTCAAGTTGAGTTTTAGTTTCACTTTAAAAGGTGTTTACGTTTCTAATAAGAGTTTACAACTGTAAGGGAAGTTAAGCAAACACAAGAATAGAAAGGCAAGGCTGTTGTCTATCAACAGGGGTCCAGAGGGGCAGGTCCCTCCCACAGACACACACAAGAAACTAGAAACAGCAGTTTTTAAGTTCAGTTTTGAAGACAGCTACTAGGCAGAAGCAGCCTAGAAGGCTCAGTTGGCCAGTTCCAAGCTAAAGTTGGTTGAAAGTAGCTGCCAGAGAGAGACTGGAGCAAAAGGGGACAGACAGCCAGTCCAAACTAAAGATGCAAGTCCCCAAGTATCCAGGGGAATGGAACAGGAGAAAGTCCCAAGAAGACCTTCTAGTCAAAGGAAGGTCAGGAACCTGGGAAAGGTCCTGTTAAGTGAAGTTAAGAGTGAGGGGCAGAGAAATGCTCCGAGCTTCAAGCTTAAAGCTCCAAGCTGCTGGAAGCAGAGTCAAAGTGATATAAAGGCATTTGAGAAGTCAGAAGGTCCAAAGAGGCAACTGAACGTCTGTAACTCTTTGCTATGGGCATGTGAAGCCGTGGTGTACTGTGTAAAGTTTGAGTGCATGTGGTGACCCAGGGGAGAGGAACATTAGGAGGAGGGTTCAAAACGCTGGAGACAAACCCTTGTGGAAGGCATCTGAGAGAAAGTGTCAGTTTGGGAGAGGTTCCAAGTCGGGTTCTTGGAAAGTGGAGATTAGAAACCCTCGTGAGAAAGACAGAGTTCGGTGAGACTGGTTGGCTCAAGGCATAGCAAATGTCTGGGGGGAGTTGAGGAGAGATCCATAGCATCTGTCTGGGGTGGCATCTGTCACGTGGTTTCAGAGTGTGGTGTGTCTGACCACCAGTCACCAATTGGTTTACATGGACTGTACTTACTGTGAACATTAATGTATGAAGATAACTTTTGTAACTTGCATTATCCTTAAAATCTGTATATCTGTAAAAGTATAGTTGTGGGTGAAGGAGTATTGTAATATAGTTCATCTTTTCTTGTTTAATAAATGTTTTATGCTTCTGTTAATGTTCTTTAGCTGACTCTGGTGACTCTCCATGTATCTAAACAAACAAAAGTTAGGATCTATCAAGCTGGTTCCGCCCTGGGATCAGGCTCGTCCAGTTGTAACGTCAGCTGGGGATCATAACAAAGTGGAGGCTCTTCCGGGATTTGAAATGCAGACAGTGGGTGATTGGATGCAGAATAATAATTGGTTTGGGATGATCGTTTATAAGGTGGGAAATGCTTGACATTGGTGGGATCTCTGAATTTTAAAGAGTACATGGAGGCACAGATATACTGGACTTGGGAATTGGATTTGCTGTGAGGTATCTTATACAGGTTGGAATTCAAATTGGCTTTGGAGGTTGACAAGACTTTTTTTTTACAGAAGGAAGATATAACCCTGACTGGTTTAAAGAAATTAACCAAGAGTAAGCTAACGGAATTGGTGGATAAGCTGGAGATAGAATTACCCAAAGAAGCAAGGAAAGTAGATATAGTAGAGATAGTAACACAGTATTTGAAACTGGAAAGGATATTAGACAGGCCACGTTGGAATGAGAAAGGTAATACCAGCTTAGAAGACTGGAAGTTAAAAAAAGATCTCAGATGCTGAGGAAGGTTCTAATGATGGAAAAACCTTCAACCCAAACCTTGGTGGTGGGATGTTTAAGTTTGTGCAAGTTCTCCCAAAGTTCGGAAAGGGATGTAGAGGCATTCCTTATGTCATTTGAAAAGGTAGCTAGGCAAATGAAGTGGCCAAAAAAAAATCTGGACATTACTTTTATTGAGTATGTTGGTAGGTAGAGGTCATGAGGCTTGTGCTTCACTTAAAGAAGAGGTATTGATGGATTATGATGCAGTGCAAAAGGCTATTCTGAGTGTGTATGAGTTGGTCCATGAGGCATACAGGGGGAGGCGATGGCGTAGAAGTATTGTTGCTGGAATAGTAATCCACAGATCCAGGGTAATGCTCTGGGGACCCAGATTTGAATCTCACCATGGCAGATAGTGGAATTTGAATTCAATAAAAATCTGGAATTAAAAGCCTGATTTGTAAAAAAAAAAACATCTGGTTCACTTTCCTTTCGGAAAGGAAATCTGTCATCTGGCCTTACCTGGTCTGGCCTACATGTGACTCCAGACCCACAGCAATAGGGTTGACTCTTAAAGTGCCCTCTGATAGGAATTAGTAAGCCACTCAATTGTATCAAAGTGCTAAAAAGTCAATGAAAAGGAATGAAACCGGATGGATAACCTGGCATTGACCTAGGCACCAGAAACAACAACAGCAAACTCAGCCCTGTCGTCCCTGCAAGTCCTCCTTACTAACATCTGGGGGCTGGTGCCAAAATTGGGAGAGCTGTCTCACAGACTAGTCAAGCAACAGCCTGACAGGGAATCATATTTTACAGATAATGCCCCAGACAGCACCATCATCATCCCTGGATATGTCCAGGCCTATCAGCAGCAGAATGTACTCTGGGTAGGGCACATCAATATCCATCACTGCGAGTGGCTCGGTAGCACCACTACTGACAAGCTGGTTGAGTCCTAAAGAGCAAAGTTGCTAGACTGGATCTCTGGCTGGTGGTGAGGGAACCAGCAAGAGGGAAAAACATACTTGACCTCATTCTCACCAACCTGCCTGCTGCAGATGCACCTGTCCATGTCAGTATCGATAGGAGTGACCACCACATAGTCATTGTGGGCACCAAGTCCTGCCTTCACACCGAGGATACCCTCCATCATGTTATCTGGCGCTACCACCATGCTAAATGGGATAGATTTAGAACAGATCTAGCAACACAAGGCTTGGCATCCATGAGGCACAGTGGGCCAGCAACAGCAGCAGAATTGTACTCGAACACAATCTGTAACCTCATGGCCCGGCATACCCCTATAGTACCTTTACCATCAAGCCAGGGGGTCAACCCTGGTTCGATGAAGGTTATAGGAGGGCATGACAGGAGCAGCACCAGGCATACCTAAAATTGAGGTGGCAACCTGGTGAAGCTATAACACAGGACTACTTACGTGCCAAACAGTATAAGCAGCAAGTGACAGGCAGAGTTAAGCGATCCCACAACCAACGGATTAGATCTAAGCTCTGCAGTCCTGCCACATCCAGCCTTGTATGGTGGTGGACAATTGAACAACTCACTGGAGGAGGAGGTTCCACAAATATCCCCATCCTCAATGATGGGGGAGCCCAGCACATCAATGCAAAAGATAAAGCCAAAGCATTTGCGACAATCTTCAACTAGAAGTGCTGAGCGGATGATCCATCTTGGCCTTCTCCGGAGGTACCCACCATCATAGATGCCAGTCTTTAGCCAATTCGATTCACTCCCCATGATATCAAGAAACGACTGAAGGCACTGAATACTGCAAAAACTATGGGCCCTTTTCCAGCATTAGTACTGAAGACTTGTGCTCCAGATCTTGCTGCATCCCTACCTTGCTGTTCCAGTGCAGCTACAGCACTGGCATATACCCGGCTATGTGGAAAATTGCCCAAGTATGTCCTGTATACAAAAAACAGGACAAATACAACCCGGCCAATTACCATCCCATCAGTCTACTCTCGATCATCAGTAAAGTAGTGGAAGGGATCATCAACAATGCTGTCAAGCAGCACTTGCTTAGCAATTACCTGCTCAATGACACCCAGTTTAGGTTCTGCCAGGGCCAGTCAGCTCCTGATCTCATTACAGCCTTGGTTCAAACATGGACAAAAGAGCTGAACTCCTGAGGTGAGGTTAGAGTGACTGCCCTTGGCATCAAGGCCGCATTTGACGGAGTGTGGCATCAAGGTACCAAAGCAAAACTGGAGTCAATGGAATTCGGGGGAAAACTCTCCACTGTTGGAATCATATCTAGCACAAAGAAGATATTTTGGTTGTTGGAGGTCAGTCATCTCAGCTCCAGGGCAGCACTGCAGGAGTTCCTCAGGGTAGTATCCTTGGCCCAACCATCTTCAGCTGCTTCATCATTGACCTTCCTTCCATCATAAGGTCAGAAGTGGGGATGTTCACTGATGATTGCACAATTTTCAGCATCATTCACAACTCCTCAGATACTGAAGCAGTCCATGTCCAAATACAGCAAGACCTCAATAATATCCAGGCTTGGGCTGATATGTGGCAAGTAACATTCGCGCCACACATATGCCAGGCAATGACCATCTCCAACAAGACAGAATCTAACTATTACCCCTCAACATTCAATGGCATTACCGTCACTGAATCTCCCACTATCAACATCCTGAGGGTTACCATTGACCAGAAACTGAACTGGACTAACCATATAAATACTGTTGCTACAAGAGCAGGTCAGAGGCTAGGAATAGAGCGACGAGTAACTCACCTCCTGACTCCGCAAAGCCTGTCCACCATCTACAAGGCATGAGTCAGGAATGTGATGGAATATTCCCCACTTGCTTGGATGAGTGCAGCTCCCACAACACTCACGAAGCTGGACACTGTCCAGGACAAAGTAGACAACTTGATTGGCACCACATCCACAAACAGTCACTCCCTCCAGCACCGACGCACAGTGGCAGCAGCGTGTAACATCTACAAAATGCATTGCAGGAGTTCACCAAGGCTCCTTCGACAGCACCTTCCAAACCCACGACTACTACCGCCTAGAAGGACAAGGGCAGCAGATAGATGCGAACACTACCACCTGGAAGTTCCCCTCCAAGTCATTCACCATCTTGACTTGGAAATATATCGCCATTCCTTCACTGTCACTGGTTCAAATCCTGGAACCCCCTTCCTAACAGCACTGTGAGTGTACCTACATCACATGGACCGCAGCAGTTCAAGAAGGCAGCCCACCACCACCTTCTCAAGGGCAATTAGGGATGGGCAATAAATGCTGGCTCAGCCAGCGAAGCCCATATCCCGTGAATGAAACAAAAGGAAATATCTGGAAGTGACTTCTTAATCCACAAGGACAGGCCTGGGCAGGTCAGAATCACAGAATTGTTACAGTGTAGAAGGAGGCCATTCAGCCGATCGTGTTAGCACTGGCTGTCTGAGCATTTTAACTTAGTGTCATCTCCTGCCTTTTCCCTGCAACTCTGCATATTGTTTCCATTTAAATAATCATCCAATGCCTCTTGAATGCCTCAATTGAACTTGCCTCCACCACATTTCCAGGCAGGGCCTTCCAAACCCTAATTACTCTGTGTGAAAAAGCTTTTTCTTACCTTCCAATTGCTTCTTTTGCAAAACACTTTAAAACTTTGCCCTTTGGTTGAGTCGTTTACAGCAGGAAGTTTCTCCCTGTCTATTCTGTCCAGACCCTTCAATTTTGAAAACTTTTATCAAGTCTCTTCTTAGCCTTCTGCTCTCCAAGGAAACCTGTCCCAACTTCTCCAATCTTCCTCATAACTGAAGTCTCTCATCCCTGGAACCATTCTCATAAACCTCTTCTGCACTCTCTTCAATGCGTTCACATCCTTCCTATAGTGTGGCGCACAGAACTGTATACAATACTCCAGGTCTAACCAGTGTCCTATATAAATTCATCATAACCTCCCTGCTCTTATACTCAATTGATGAAGCCTAGAATATTGTATGCTTTAGAAACAGCTCTCTCGACCTGTCCTGCCATCTTTAAAGACTTATGTATTTATACACCCAGGTCTCTCTGCTCCTGCACACCCTTTAGAATAGTATCCTTTATTTTATACTGTCTCTCCATGTTCTTTGCACCAAAGTGTATCACCTCACACTTCTCCACATTGAACTTCATCTGCCACCTATCTGCCCACTCCACCAATGTGTCAAGGAGGTCCTTTTGAAGTTCTACACTGTCCTCCTCAAAGTTTATAATTCTCCCAAGTTTTGTGTCATCTGCAAACTTTGAAATTGTCCCCTGTACACCAAGATCTAGATGATTTATATATATATATATCAGGAAAAGAGGACCCCAATACCAGCCCCTGGGGAACTCCATTACAAACCTCCTTCCAGCTCGAAAAATACCATTTAACCATTACTCTGTTTCCTATCCCTCAACCAATTTTGTATGGGATACAAAGCTTAGAGGGAAGCCATCTCTTGCTCAGCACAAGGGAGGACCCTGCCTCAAATTCACCTTAGGTAGAGAATTGGGGCTTATTTGTTTTACCTGCCAGATTATAGTTCTTCACTGAAGGGGCTCGACCAACTTCAACAAAAAAGCCAGAAGCTTGCTGTTGTTTGGGGTGAAATCATCACCAGAAACCTCTGACCTTCATTTTTCTCCAGGTATCAAGAGGGGATCCTTCAGCCCTGTAATGTTTCAGCTACCAGCTGGAAGACTGATTAGAAGTGACTTTTTTTTAACCCTTTAAGTAATTTAATTGCACACTACATCTTTAGAAATCATATGTTTGTGTGAACAAGCGTGTGTACCTTGTATGTGTGAGGAGTGTGTGCTGTTGTAATTACCTTTTGGACGTTGCGAGAAATAAGTGTTTATTCTGTTGATTTAAACTTACAAGAAAACCTGTTTGTGCATGTTCTTTAAAGTCACAGTACGCAAGGGGTTAAAACACTCCTCTAAAATACATCTTGTTGCAGTCAGCCAAAAGGTGGGAAAATGGGGAATTTATCCCATATCATCTCTCCCTGTCTTAACCAATTAGCACAGAAGAACAAGAAGACAATTTTCATTCAATTATACATTTGTACAGACTCATAGAAAAATATTAGATGGCTAAGTTTATACATAAAATACATCAAGAATGAATAAAATTCTAGATCATTTAGATTTTTTGAATTCTCTTTTATCATCATCCCTTATATAATAATACATTGGGACCCCTAAATATATTTCATGAGAGAAAGAGGATGCTATAACCCATAAATAAGAGCATTGAGTAAGCTATGCTGCTTTAGTGCCCTCAAGAAACATTTTCCATGTACAATACAACCCACTGTGCCACTGTATTTCAATCAGATCTGTTATTTTGATCTGAGGCCTCTAAATCTGTCACTAAGATTTGTTGTTGTTGTTAATGCATGTATCCTGTAGTACTATGTATCTATTCAACAGCAGTTTGTCAGGTCTTTTGATCAGTATTAATGGTGGGTGACAGCTTTATTTTAAAATTCGTTCACAGGATGTGGATGTCACTGGCTAGGCCAGCATTTATTGCCCATCCCTAACTGCCCTTGTTCAGAGGGCATTTTAAGAGTCAACCACATTGCTGTGGGTCTGGAGTCACATGTAGGCCAGACCATATAAGGACAGCAGATTTCCTTCCCTAAAGAACATTAGTGAACCAGATGGGGTTTTTACGATAATCGATAATGGTTTCATGGAATCATCTGCCTTGGAATTCAAACCCGGGTCCCCAGAGCATTACCCTGGGTCTCTGGAATATTAGTCCAATGACAATACCACTAAGCCACTGCCTCGCCTTACTCAGCCAAATGGTTCTGGTTGACCTATCATAGTATCGTGTTGGCCAGAGTAGCTCACTATTCCATGATCTTATATGTCACATTCTAATCTTAAAGTATTGTAAACGTGTTTACTTTATCTGGTTCCCAATATGCACTAATAGAACATTCAATATTATTTCCAATTTATCCTGTAGTACTATGAATCAATGCAAAAACAGTGTTTTCCAAACGGAAGCAAAGTCAATATGCTTTACAAGCAACAACTTAATTTACGTGCAGGCTGATCATTCAATCACAGCTCTCTGTTTAATATCCATAGCAAACTGGAACTGATCTTGTGTAGAATTTATGTTGTGGCGTTTTCCCACATTACCAGACATGTAGCGCTGGCATTAGCATTTATTTTTTAACTTGTTTTGTCCATTGTTGAGCAGTACAGATCTTTTCCACACATTGGAGAGGGTCAGAACATTAAAGTCACCATGGTGACTATTCCACAACTACAGTTGTTCAATCCTTTCTCCATTGCTGTTGATGTTCATCAAACAACCCTGTAATACAAGCAGCATAGATTCCCAGGGCACAGGCTGCTTCAGCACATTACAGAACCACTCATGGCAGTAGCTCCATAATATAAAAATGTGGCATTCGGTTTTTTAGGAACAAATTAGCAGTCTGTATTTTATTTGTACTGTAGCATCCTTTGGCTACAATCATTTTCAATAATGACTGAATCAGTTTTGAGGTACCTCAGTAGCCTGTAGATCTGGAGTGTCACTTAAGGCTAGGAATTACTCTTGGCCATATTGGTGGAAAAGCATCTTATCTCTACATTCAGACGTTTCTTTCTGTTAATTTATAGAGGCATTAACCCATTTTATGTACTGTCCTCGCTAAGGAACCAACAGAATATACCATATAACACATTACTGATTCATCACAGATGGGTAGATATTTCGGATGTACCAATCTTCAAAGATTATCAAAATAAAATTCCCAAATCTTGCAGCATAATAATTTCCACACTTACATTTAATTAGTGCTTGAAATGTTCATCCTGGGCTCAGAATAACAGTTGAACCTGATAACTGCTTTTTTATGCAGGTGGCAATTTTATTCAAAAGAGGCCATCAATAATCATCACTCAAAAGCAACCAATGTTTCTATGAACTCAAACCCAACTATAGTTATGACATCTTCAATAAAGTTCAACAGGCTTCCTAATATTTGTTGTGTGCATGTTTCCAATTGATGTATTCAGAAGACTATAATGTATGTATATATCTTATAGCTAAAACAAATCAGCAATATGGTCAGACCATTACATTTTATCTAAACTAGTGATGTCAATCACAATTTACCTGCTGGAGCTGATCCAACATTCCTGGCATTTGGGATGGGCCAGGTTCAGCGAAAATTACATGCACACACTGGACCAGAAGTTGTTACCGGAGATATTGGCATATACGTCAACCTTTGAAGCCTCAAAAACCGCCTCCAAACACAGGGGTTGGTTTATACACCAAGTATAAACGTGAACTGCTCGTGCGGATTGTCACCATCTTTGTGGTTCATCACATGGGGTCTGCTCGGTGTGGGTGTGCCTTAAACTCCCACACATCTTCACATCTTACTGCCTGCTTGACTCCTCGCACCCAGTTATAAGGTACCGTTAAGTAAAACATCCATTTGTGGGGTAAAAAATTGAGGCTGACTACGAATGCAAATATAGCATATTGTGGCTGAAAAGGTGGGGGTGTCGACTTAAACGCTGAGTACATGCAAAAAACATGAAAAATAGGGTTGTCTTACACACTGGGTCGACTTATATGCTGCAATCTATGGTGTGTTTCACCCATTTGTTGGGCATAAAATAAGCAGAGCATATACTGATTTCTGGGTATAAGGTCCTGCATTGGTTGCACAGCTCCTATTAATTCAACCTCATTGTTTTTATGTGAACTAAATGGATCCAATGCTGATTCCAAATAACAAAAGAAGGGTCCTGTGTCTGATTCAAGGTCTTTCTGAAAAATGCACAAAAAACCAGTTATAACTTGACACACACCAACTAGTTTGTCTGGTTCCACAGTAGCTTAAACAGTGGTCCTGAAAAGGGACAACTGGAGGCTACTGAAGAAATAGTAGGGAAAGGTACCTTTATTTCCTCTTCTGTGGAGCCATGGGGAACAGAGTGTTCCTTGCAGCTCCATAGCACCACTGTGGACCATTGCCTGCCTCTGCTTGGTCTTCCTGCATCTCATTCTACCAAGTATTGGAGAATAAAATGTAAAATCAGATACGTAGCTCCCCATGGGCTGTGACAATTCTTGTCCTCTGTCTACTTGTTCCCCATTCACCCACCAGTGGAAACAATTTTTTGCTATTTACCCACAGTAACGGCCCCAGCTTTCGCCTTTTACTGGCTGTTTCTCTGTCAGTGCTGATCCCACTCACCATCTTGTTGCTGCCACTTCAGGGGCCTAGCATTTACTGTACACCCAAGACCCAAAGGTTGGCTGAAGTGAGGTGACAATAATGCACTTATAAATGGAGGAAGAGGAATGCGAGTTTGGTGCATTGGGAACAAGGAAGTCAGTGGAGATTGGGGAGGATTGGATGAAGGGAAAATGTGGTACAGAATCCAGGTGGTAGAGAAGTCATACTCTTGTAAACAGTAAAGGAGGGTAGTGACAATCATAGTTGACAAGGTAGGTCTTGATTTTTGAAAGTGTGAACATCTGTTTGAACCGCAGAGGGGGTGACAGAGGGACAAAGATGCACAACATTGCATTGGTTGAAGTATGTTATCTTAGTAATGGATATGAACATAATAACATTAGAAGTAGGAGCAGGAGTAGGCCATTTGGTCCCACAAGCCTGCTCCGTCATTCAATTAAATCATGGCTGATCTGATTGTGGCCTTAACTCAACTTTCCTGCCTGTTCTCCAAAACCCTTGACTTCTTTGTTGATCAAAAATCTGTCTAACTCAGCCTTAAATATATTCAATGACCCAACCACCAACCCGGCTCTCTGTGCAAGAGAATTCCAAACACTAATCATAGTCAGAGAAAAACAATTCCCCTCATCTCAGTCTTAAATGGGAGAATCTTATTTTTAAACCATCTGTCCCCTAGTTCTGGATTTCCCCAAGAGGGAAACATCCCCTTTACACCTACCCTATCAAGCACGT
Organism: Carcharodon carcharias; assembly: GCF_017639515.1. Classification (NCBI taxonomy): domain Eukaryota; kingdom Metazoa; phylum Chordata; class Chondrichthyes; order Lamniformes; family Lamnidae; genus Carcharodon; species Carcharodon carcharias. The sequence goes on along the minus strand of NC_054474.1, from coordinate 162,826,174 downwards.
TCAGAATTTTATATGTTTCAACAATAAGATCACCTTTCATTCTTCTAAGCTTCAATGGGTATAGGTCCAAACTGCTCAACCCTTCCTCAAAGGACAACTACTTAATTTCAGGAATCAGCCAAGTAAGCCTTCTCTGAACTGCTTCCAGTGCAAGTATGTCCCTCCTTAAGTAAGGAGGCCAAAACTGCACCTAATACTCTAGGTGTGATCTCACCAATGCCCTGTACGTTTGTAGCAAAACTTCCCCACTTTTATAATACATTGTCCTTGCAATAAAGGTATAAACTCAATCTGCCTTCCTAATTGCTTGCTGTGCCTGCATGCTGACTTTTTGCGATTCATGTTCCAGGACACCCAGATCCTTCTGTACTTCAGCATTCTGCAGTCTCTTTCCACTTAAATCATATTTTGCTTTTTCTATTCTTCCTGAAAAAATGGACAACCTCACTTTTTCTGACAATATACTCCATTTGTTAAATTTTTCCCACTCACTTAACCTACTTATATCATTTTTCAGGCTCTTTGTAACCTCCCCACAACTTGCTTTCCTACCTATTTGTGTATTGTCAGCAAATCTGACTGAAATACAGTTGGATAAGAAATTCATCCCCAGGCTAGGTGACATATCACCTGGTTCAACTTGTATAAACTGCCAAGAGGAGGGTGGATTCAGGAATAGAGGTTCAAACCTTTTGGCAGGTACTGAATAAGATAGTTTTGGTTTCCCAATGTTTACTTGGAGAATGTTCTGTCTTGTCCATCTTATATTAGATGAGCAGTCTGACAATACTGAGGTAGTTATGAAATTGTGGGTTGTGATTAAAAAAGTGGCCTAAGTGTTCGTTTGGCTCAGCACATAGCACTGCTATCTATTAGTCATAAAATTTTGGATCCAGGTTCCAATCCAAAATATGAGCACATAATACAGGCTGAGAGTTGAGTGCATTACTGAAGGAGTAAGGAAGCACTATCAGGCTGTTCAGGTGGGCATGCTATTACAAAGACTCTTCAATTCTTTTGGCATGCTGGCATCAGTACTAGAAAAACAAACACATGAACTGGCCATTCATTGCTTTTGCTGACTTGAATTATTGCTGTAAGGAAATGACAGCTAGATTTGCTTGCTTGACAACAATGACTGCATCTTCACTCATTGGTTGTGAAGGCCCATATAAATGCAAGTTCTTTCCTTCATGTATTCTACGTGCACAGTTGATGCTTAGTAATGTACCAACCTGAAAAAACGGATTTGTCATGCACAAGCTGTTCATGACTTTGCATTGAAATAAGCACAAGCACAGCATCAACAAAAATTAGCTTTATATTTTTATAAAATAAATGCAATGCAGAGCCAAAGTAAACCACAATGGGACAATGTAAAGAGAAAAATTAAACTCTCTCTTCCTCATTAAAATAATTCCTTCAGAAGATGACTCTTCACAGAAAAAAATAAAAAGATAATTGAAATAGCTAACCATTAGATGGCACTCTCCATCTACAGTGACAATCTTGCATAAAACTGGTCATTAACAGATCTAAATTGTGCCTTAATTACTTGTTTGCAACAAATTGTATTTAAATTCAAAAGAAGTGCACTTTTGAACTGTTGCATCTATTTGACAATATAATAGGCTAAGCATACTGCACAGTCGGTGCTCACACACAGCGGTTTCAGCTCCGCATTAACAAAAACTGTTTATTGTAATTTGAATATGAAGTCACCCAAGTCAAATTCAGGCAGGAGGTTTGAGGCCACCTCCAGGCCATAACTTATTTGACATCACTTGCAGCACAAGAAGACCTCAAAGAAACTTTTAAACTTCACTCTTAACCCTTGTAGCATTATGCTGCTCTCTCACATTAAAGTTGAACTGGAATTTGGATGCTGCTGGCCAGAGCTCCAATTTCCTTGGCCAGAGGACAGACGTGTGGCATCACTAGACCAGAGTTATACTCTAGCTTAGCTTTGTTCTCAGCAGGTCTGAAACATGGAATTGTATTAATATATTTGATAACATGTAGCACAAATACAATATTAAATGTTCCCATACCCATACTGGAGTAACAGTTTTCCCACCCACCCCTCAACCCCAGCTGTTAAATTCTCATTTTCATCAAAATAATTGGATTAATTGCTTTATAAAAAAAACCTCTATATAAATACTGAAACGGAAAAGCTTTACAATGCAGCTAATGTAGCTGTTCAATGTTAAAATGTTGATGTATAGAGTTTTAGAAATTTCTCTTCGCAAGGCAATCAATTTTTGTAAATTGAAAGCTCTTCTCCGGATCTCATTGCAATGTACTTACAATATTTAGTCATTTCATTATTAAGTTAGAGTTTCTTATAGAATCATCAAATGATTACAGCACAGAGGCCATTCCATCCATTGTGTCCATGCTGGCTCTCTGCAACAGCAATTCAGCCGGTCCTACTCCCCTGTCTTTTCTCCATAACACTGGAAATTTTGTCTCTTTTGGTGTTTATCCAATTCCCTTTTGAAAGCCACAATTGAATCTGCCTCTAACACACTCTTAGGCGCGCATTCCAGATCTTAAAAACTCTTTGCATAGAAATGTTTTTTCTTATATTACTGTTGGTTCTTTTGCCAATCGCATTAAACTGGAGGCCTCTAGTTCTCAACGCTTCCGCCAACAGGAACAGTTTCTCTCTATCCACTCTGTCCAGGGCCCTTAAGATTTTGAGCACCTCTGTCAAATCTCCTCTTACCTTCCCTATGGAAAACAACCCGTTTCTCCAATATGTCCATGTAACTGAAGTTCCTCATCCCTGTAACTATTCTCATAAATCTTTTTGTACCCTCTCTGAAACCTTCACATCCTTCCCAAAGTGTGTTACCCAAAATTGGACAATTCTCCAGTTGAGGCCAAATCAGGGTTTCATAAGGATTCATCACAACTTCCTAAATTTCTTAGTCCTGACAAATTTAAGATACCATCAGTTATAATTGTGAAAAAATACATCTAAGCATGCAGTCTTTTATTCTTAAGCATAAAAACCTAATGTAAGAGTGTCATGGTTTTATAATTAAAAACCTAAAGGCATCTACTGTAGTAACAAGAAAGAAATGTATGCCTTAGTGTATAGAATTAAACATCAAAACTCTGACAGACATACAGTAAAAGATTGAAAATTGTAATTGCAATTGTGCATGTCTATTAGGCAGGCATCACCAAGAAAGCTCACCCAACAACTGCTGTTAAAACACTAACAGAAAAAGAATTCTAAAAGAAGCCAATTTCAAGCAAGTTTGAACAAAAAGATTCAAAAATATTCAATGGCAACATTACTCTCTGTGCATCTCTCTTGATTAACATTTTCTCTCAATTTACAAATTGTGACTCTCTTACTAAATTACTTTTGACAGATTCAGGTTTGTGTTAGCTAACAGGGAAATGCAATAAGACAAATGACCCTGAAAAAACTGTATATACCCACAGGGTGGCACTTACTAAGAATGTGTATGTCTCTAATACTTTCTTAATATACATGCTTGTTTTCATTTGCAGACAGATGATTCAATCCAATGAACAAAGTAATAAGACTGAAAAATAGAATTTAACCAACGGAACAATACAAAAATCAGTGTGTGTGTATTAATTACAGTATTTAGACACAGTACTCACATTTGCTGACTAATACAGAAATGTACAAGAGTTAACCTTTGCAGAATTGGAAACGAAAAGAAGCTTTACACATGAATTAGAAAAAAAACGGTCAATCTGATAGCATAGTAGATTCTCTGGCTTAACTTTCAATGGTACGATCCCGCCATCATAGATGGTGGAATTTGAATTCAATAAAATTCTGGAATTAAAAGTCTAATGATGACCATGAAACCATTGTCGATTGTTGTAAAAACCATCTAGTTCACTAATGCCCTTTAGGGAAGGAAATCTTTCATCTTAACCTGGTCTGGCCTATATGTGACTCCAGACCCACAGCAATGTGGCTGACTCTTAAATACCTTCTGAAATGAACTAGCAAGCCACTCAGTTGTAACAAACCGCTACAAAGTCACAAAAAAGGAATGAAACCAGATGAACCACCCGGCCTCGACCTAGGCACCAGAAACAATGATGGCAATCTCAGCCCTGTCGACCCTGCAAAGTCCTCCTTACTAACATCTGGGGGCTAGTGCCAAAATTGGGAGAGCTGTCTCACAGACTAGTCAAGCAACACTGCCTGACATAGTCATCCTCACAGAATCACAAAAGCATACCTTACAGATAATGTCCACAATCACCATCCCTGGGTATGTCCTGTCCCACAGGCAGGACAGACCCAGCAGAGGTGGCAGCACAGTGGTATACAGTTGGGAGGGAGTTGCCCTGGTAGTCCTCAACATCGACTCGATCCCATGAAGTCTCATGGCATCAGGTCAAACATGGGCAAGTAAAACCTCCTGCTGATTACCATATACCGCCTTCCCTCAGCTGATGAATCTGTGCTCCTCCATATTGAACATCACTTGGAGGAAGCACTGAGGGTGGCAAGAGCGCAGAATGTGCTCTGGGTGGGGGAACTTCAATGTCACTCACCAAGAGTAGCTTGGTAGCACCACTACTGACAGAGCTGGCCGAGTCCTGAATGACGTAGCTGCTAGACTGAGTCTGTGGCAGGTGGTGAGGGAACCAACAAGAGGGAAAAACATGTTTGACCTCAGCCTCACCAACCTGCCTGCCGCAGATGCATTGGTCCATGACAGTACCAGTAGGAGTGAACACCGCTCGGTCGTTGTGGAGACGAAGTCCCGCCTTCCATCGTGTTGTATGGCACTACCACTATGCTAGGTGGGACAGATTTTGAACAGATCTAGCAACTCAAGATTGGGCATCCATGAGGCGCTGTGGGCCATCAGCAGCAGCAGAATTGTATTCGAACACAATCAGTAACTTCATGGCCTGGCATATCATCCACTCTACCATTACCATCAAGCCCAGGGGGTCAACTCTGGTTCAATGGGTGCAGGAGGGCATGCTAGGAGCTGCAGCAGGCATACCTAAAAATGAGGTGTCAACCTGGTGAAGCTATAACACAAGACTGCTTTTGTGTGCCAAACAGCTTAAGCAACAAGTGATAGACAGAGCTAAGTGATCACACAACCAATGGATCAGATCTAAACTCCGCAGTTCTGCCACATCTAGTCCTGAATGGTGGTGGACAATTAAACAGCTCACTGCAGGAGGTGGCGCCAGAGATGTCCCCATCCTCAATGATGGAGGAGCCCCGCACTTCAGTGCAAAAGATAAGGCTGAAGCATTCGCAACAATCTTCAGTCAGAACTGCCAAGTGGATGATCCATCTCGGCCTCCTCCGGAGGTCTCCAGCATTACAGATGCTAGTTGTCAGCCAATTCGAATCACTCCACGTGATATAAAGAAACAGCTGGAGGTACTGGATACTGTAAAGGCTAAGGGCCCTGACAATATTCCGGCAATAGTACTGAAGACTTTTGCTCCAGAACTTGCCGCACCCCTAGCCAAGCTATTCCAATACAGCTACAACACTGGCATCTATCTGGCCATGTGGAAAATTGCCCAAGTATGACCTGTAACAAAAAGCAGAACAAATCCAACCTGGCTAATTATCATTCCATCAGTACGATCTCCATCATCAGTAAAGTAGTGGAAGGGGTCATCAACAGTGCTATCAAGTGGTACTTGCTTAGCAAGAACCTGCTCACTGATGCCCAGTTAGGATTCTGACAGGGCCACTCAGTTCTTGACCTCATTACAGCCTTGGTTCAAACATGGACAAAAGAGCTGAACTCCCAAGGTGAGGTGAGAGTGACTGCCCTTGACATCACGGTAGCAGTTGACCGAGCATGGCATCAAGGAGCCCTAGCAAAACAGGAGTCAATGGGAATCGGGGGGAAAACTGCACTTGTTGGAGTCATACTTACCACAAAGGAAGGTGGTTGTGGTTGTTGAAGGTCAGTCATCTCAGCTCCAGGACATCACTGCAGGAGTTCCTCAGGGTAGTGTCCTAGGCCCAACCATCTTCAGCTGTTTCATCAATGACCTTCCTTCTATCATAAAGTCAGAAGTGGGGATGTTCCCTGATTATTGCACAATTTTCAGCACCATTCACGACTCCTCAGATACTGGCGCAGTCCATATCCAAATGCCGCAAGACCTGGATAATGTCCAGGCTTGGGCTGACAAGTGGCAAGTAACATTCACGCCACATAAGTGTCAGGCAATGACCATCTCCAACAAGAGAGAATTCAATCATCACCCCTTGACGTTCAAAGGCATTGCCATCACTGAATCCCACACCATCAACATCCTGGGGGTTACCAATGACGAGAAACTGAACTGGACTAGCCATTTAAATATTGTGGCTACAAGAGCAGGTCAGAGGCTAGGAATTGTGAGACGAGTAACTCACCTCCTGACTCCCCAAACCGTGTCCACCACCTACAAGGAACAAATCAGGGGTGTGATGGAATACTCCCCACTTGCCTGATTGAGTGCAGCTCCCACAACACTCAAGAAGCTGGACACTGTCCAGGACAAGGCACCACATCCACGAACAGTCACTCCTTCCAGCACCGACCCACTGTGGCAGCAGTGTGTACCATCTACAAGGTGCACTGCAGGAATTCACCAAGGCTCCTTTGACTGCACCTTCCAAACCCACGACCACTACCACCTAGAAGGACAAGAGCAGCAGATAGATGCAAACACCACCACCTGGAGGTTCCCCTCCAAGTCACTCACCAGCCTGACTTGGAAATATATCGCCATTCCTTCACTGTCGCTGGATCAAAATCCTGGAACTCCCTTCCTAACTGCACTATGAGTGTACCTACACCACATGGACTGCAGCGGTTCAAGAATGCGGCTCACCACCACCTTCTCAAGGGCAATTAGAAATGGGCAATAAATGCTGTCCCAGCCAGCAAAGCCCACATCCCATCAATGAATTTAAAAAACATCGATTTTGGCACAATAGAGAAATACTATGGGTAATTTGAGTTGATGTAGACTTGGAAAGCACCTATCTAGCTCATGCATGAAAAAATATGATAAAAATAGTAAATAGAATATGAAACCATTGCAGTAGTAAATGTGCTTTGCCATACTGAGGTCGGCATGTTGTTGCAGAGCAGTGGTCCAATGTGCCCTGAAGCAGCCAAGTAAGTTAAAAGAATTTGTGCCTACAATTCGCCATTCCACAAAAAATTCTTCAGCCTCAGCTGGGCCATTGGGCGTGTGCAGGTGATTCACCCAAGACTGCTATTGCACTCTTCTCGGCGGCCATTAAAAAGCAGCACTGACACAGCTGCACATGACCTCTCTGCTCTCTCAGTGAGAATTCTGTGGTTTCTAAAAAGTTTATAAAATAAAGTATTTGGGCACTATGGTATAAAACATACTGGTTTGCTCCGGTTTTATTCTATATCCACTGGTATGCTTGATACTTGTCTCATGAAATTGTCTCTTGGCCAAAATACTGGAAACATCAGATCACAGCTATTTAATTACGACTGAAATATAGTGAGTTATTTTGTAAAGAAATAGGACAACCAAATTACACACAGTAACTCAACACACAAACAGCAATGGTGCAAATGGCAAGTTCATTTGTTTTTGACAGTGCTGGTTGAGGGATAACTGGATGATGAGGTTAGCATCTCACTTAAAAGATGACATCTCTGATACTGCAGTACTTCCTATGAACTGAAATGTCAATCTATATTATGGCTTCAGGTCCCTGGAACCCACAATCTTCTGACTCAGAAAGAAGGGCAATGGGCCAAGCTGGTAATTATAATTCATAGAAATCACAGAAAATGTACGACATAGGAGAACGACATTTGGCCCATTGTGTCCGTGCTGGTTGATGAAAAGCTACCCAGCCTAATCCCACCTTCCTGCACTAGGTCCTTAGCCCTGCAAGTCATGGCTTTTCATGTAGACATCCAAGTTCTTTCTAAATGGAGTGAGATTATCTGCCTCAATCATCCTTTCAGGCAGTGAGTTCCAGGAGCTCTCTGGGTGGAAAGGTGTTTCCTCATCTCCCCTCTAATCCTACCGATTACTTTAAATCTATGACCCCTGGTTTTAGACTCCTCTGCTCAAATAAGTAGGTCTATTTATGCTATCTATGCCCCACATAATTTTATATACCTCAATTAAATCACCCCTAAGCTTCCTATGTTTCAAGGAAAGCAACCAAGACCAATCTAATCATTCCTCATAGCTAAACTTTTCTTGTCCTGGCAACATCCTTACGCATCTCCTCTGCATTAAGAAACTGTTGTCACTATAGGCTCAGGGTTCACTTGAAGTTTAACAATGTAAATTTAAAGCAATCCTCATTTCTTCTCAATACGTATCTTTCTCCAGCTAGACCTCTGGTTAAATATTACCCTGCTTGACAGGAGTTGTCAATTAAGTAGATTGAGCTGAGCAATTTCATGTTTTCTAGCCCTCCCCGACAAAATACTTTCTTTCCAATCCTAGCAAGAACTTAAGATGCTCACCCAGCTGAAATAATCAAGCTGTAATGACAGGGAGCCTTAGGACTCAAATTCAGTTAAAATTTTACATCTCATTACTGACTAAATTTAATAGAGGCTATCAGTTTGTATTGACTAAATCACAGGTCTATAACCTGTTAATGAAAATAAACACTCACACACAGACAATTCCTGCACTTGCAAAAGAAGAATAATTTAAAAGTTTCATTTTCATTAAATATTTTACATAAGAAAAGTTGTTTCAGGGTCTGCAATGAGAATGGTACCTAATTTTTAACAGTCAATTCTCCTTAGCAATCACAACATCAGTCACATTTCATTACATCACTTGTATTGCTCAATCTTCACACAAGTTACTCATTTAGAAAAACAACATAATGCATTTAGTATGCTAACATAATGCTGACAGTGATTGTTGTGAGAACATCCTGCACCTGTGCATAAAAATAAGTGACTGGCATCTAGGAACAATTGAAAATAACAAAATTAGTATTTTCTGTAACCTATTTTGAATATTGCAGTAATTAATCATTTTATTCCAGGATTGCCTCAGCAGTGTGGTAAGGAACCATGGTAGTTCTCTGTTCCTTTGTACTAAAAAGATAACCCAACAAAAATCAGAAAACCTTGTTCCTCAGGTGGTCTTTATTTCCCAATTTTTTTTCGTCACCCATTCATTCCTCCATGCCATGCATCTATTTCTGATCAAGAAAAGAGTCTGCCCTTAGGCTTTATCAAAACTGGTCTCCTATAAGTACTGCAAGGTAGATTCTCACTCTCAGACTGGAATTAGGAACTTATTGTTTGGGGGACCTTAGGCCTCAAATACAGTTTTATTGCCCCATTCAGTACACTCAGCTATTGTACTATTGTATGACCTGTACAATAACTTGCAAAGATTTTCAGGAGCTAATAAAAGGGTGCATCTTTATTCATTATAAGAGGAGGAGGATAATCACAATCAAGTGCCATAACAGGTTGTTTACCATGGAGTTGTGTGATGCTGATTCTTACCTGTGATTAAGTTTATAGCCTCAGCCAGGGAAGAGTCATACAAAGGCCAAGAGATGGGGAAAATAAAAATCAGCAAAAGAGCAATTTGAAAGCATTTATACTCCTTGCAAGATTGGAATGGGAACAAATTAGCTGCCTGTCTAATTGGTTATTGAACAGTACATGATAATAGAAAATCTGGTCTCCATATTATAAATACGATACAAAAGCACTAGTGAGGATGCAAAAAGGATTTATAAGGACAATGCCAGAGCTCAGAGTTTAGAACCATCAAGAAAGACTGAATAGATAGGGGTTCTTTTCTCTAGAAAAGAGATGATGACCTGATAGAGGTCTTTAAGATAATGATAAGGTCGACACAGAGAAAATGCTGAGGAGACCAAAACTGGAGGCCATAAATATAAGATAGATGATAAATCCAGTAGGGAATTTAGGAGAAACTGTGCTATCCATAAGAATGTGAAACATGCTACCACGAGGAGTAATTAAGGCAAATAGCAAATATGCATTTATGGGAAAGCTTGATAAACACAAGGGAGAAAAGAATAGAATATACTGATAGGGTAAAATAAGGAGAGTTGGGAGGAAACTCTTGTAAAGAGTAAACACTGGCATAGACCAGTCGAGCCAAATGGCCTTTTCTGGGCTGTAGAACTTAAGAAATAGGAGCAGAAGACAACAATATGACCTGTCAAGCCTGCTCTGCCATTCAATATGATCATGGCAGATCTTGGGCGTCAACTCCACTTGCCCAACTTCTCCCCATATCCCTCGATTCCACAAGAGACCAAAAATCTGTCTATTTCAGCCTTAATTATAGTTGATGATAGTACATTCACAATCCTCTGGTGAAAAGAATTCCAAACACGCACAACCCTTTGAGTGAAGAAATTTCTCCTCATCTCAGTGCTAAATGATCAGCTCCATATCCTGAAACTGTGGCCCTCTTGTTTTAGATTCAACAACATCTCAGTATCTATCCTGTTAATCCCCTTCATAATATTTCAATGGGATCACTTTTCATTCTTCTAATCTCCAGAGAATATCGGCTCAATTTACTCAGCCTCTCATCATAGGACAACCCTCTCATCCCAGGGACCAATCTAGTGAATCTTTGTTGTACTGTGTCGAAAGCAAGTCCTTAAGTATAGAAACCAAATTGCACATTATATTCTAGGGGTGGTCTCACGAAAGCCCTGTACAATTGTAGCAATAATTCTTTATTCCTGTACTTCCTTGCAATAAAGGTCAACATGTCATTTGCTTTCCTAATTGCTTGCAGTATTTGCATGTTGACTTTGTGTTCCTAGTACAAGTACACCCAAGTCTCTCTGAACATCAACATTTACAAGTTACACCTTTCAAAAAAGATCTGCTTTTCTATTCTTACAACCAAAGTGAATAACCTCACATTTCCCCACGTTATACTCCACCTGCCACCATGTTGCCCTGTCATTTAACTTGTCTATATCTCTATGCAACCTCTTCGTGTCCTCCCTTCAATCTGCATTCCCACCCAGCTTTATATTGTGAGCAAGCATAGATACATTATTCTTGGTTTCTTCATCTAAGACATAGAAATAAATTGTAAATAGCTGAGGCTCCAGTACTGATCCTTTCGGCACATCATTAGTCACAATCTGCCAACTTGAAAGTGACCCATTTATCCCTACTCTCAACTTCATATCCATGAACCAATCCTCTATCCATGCTTATATTTCACTCCCAACTCCATGAGCCGTTATCTTGTTTATTACCCAGTTGCATGGCATCTGATCAAAGATCTTCTGGAATTCCAAGTATACTACACCCATTAGTTCCCCTTTGTCCACCCAACTCGTTACATCCTCAAAAAAAAAAAAAAATTTGTAAAACAGGATTCCCCTTTCGTAAAACCATGTTGATTTATTCTAATGATAAACTTTTCTAAGTGTATTGTTAAGATTTCCTTAACAATAGATTCCAGCACTTTCCCGATGACTGATGTCAGGTTAACCAGTCTGTACTTCCCTGTCTTCTATCTTCCTCCTTACTTGAATAGCAGTATTACATTTGTCAACTTCTAATCTACTGGAACCATCCCAGAATCGAGGGAATTTTGGAAATGTATAGCCAGTGCATCCACTATCTGCAGCTATCTCTTATAGAACCCTAGGATGTAGGCCATCACGTCCTAGGGATTAGTCCCTTAAATGTCTCCAGTACCGCTTCTCTTTGATATTAATTGTCTTAATTTCCTCCTTATTATTAGCTCCTGGCTTACCCTCTGTTTCTTCCATGTAACTTGTGAAGTTGGGCACAAAATATTTATTCAATGTCTTTGCAATTTCCTCATTCCCCTTGATAATTTCTCCTGTCTCTGCTTCAAAGGGAGCAACATTTACTTCAGCTAGTGGGCAGAATTTTGCCCTTGATGGGCAGGCGGGCCTGACCGACTCTGCGGCGGGCGGGCAGCCAATCGCCGCCAAAACTGGCCCCACCGCCATTTTAGGTGGGCAGGCCAATTAAGGCCCGCCCAGCGTGTCGCCCGATGGGAAGCGCTATGAGCTTCCTGTGCGGGCGGGGGGGTGTTCCCCAACTGCCAGAGTGCGCTCTTTCGCGCACGCACACGAAAAAGCACACTTCGCCCTGAGGCAAAGTGCTGCCTCAGGAAGATTGCTGAAAGGCAGTGAAACGTTAAAATTCGAAAAATAAAAAAATCATTAACATGTCCCCCTCATGTGAAAATGTCACACGAGATGAGACATGTTAATGAAATACACAAAAACTTTATTACAATTTTTTAATTCCAATATCAAACCTCATCCCGCCACTGCATGAGGTTTGTAAAAAAATCACTTACCTGCCTGCCCATTGGGCCAGTGCGCCAAGCTGAAGTTCGAACGGGCCCCTCAAAATCCTGGTCGATTGGTCACTTAATGGCCTTAACAAGGCCTTTCAAGTGCTGACGTGCGAGATCCGCCACCCCCGCGTCAGCCAGAAGATTCAGCCCGGTCTCTTTTTGATATACTTGTAAAAGCTCTTTTAATCTCTTTTTATATCCCTGGCTAGTTTACTCTCACTTTTTTTTCCCCTTTCATCAACTTTTTGATGACCTTTTGCTGGCTTCAAAAACACTACCAATCCTCAGACTTATGTTGCCACCGGGATGGAGGGAGTGTGCAGTTCATCTAGCCCCACGACTCCACAGGTCGCACCATTAGTTTAAAAGTTTAATTCACTCACCAAAATGGCCAATTACTTACCTTCGCTACAGTTAGACCCAGAATAAAAGCAACTTTAACCAGGTTTCTTTCAATAAACTTAGAGTGATTGATTTATTATAAAACAAAATTTATTTTATAAAACAAGTGGCAAGAACTGGAAAACATAATTTGTATTCTGGAAGTGTAACTATCTATCCCTCTTAAAATGTGCGCGCACGTGCACGCGCGCAGACATGCACACACACACACACACAGACACACACACACACAAGGACAAATGGATAGAATCTCTGCAGGGATGGGTGGTTGAAGAAAATAATTTATAAAAAAGGTAAAGTTCACAGGGTTCCAATGCTGTCGATCTGGAGCTCCCTCATATGAAGACAGATTGCTAGTCCCATTAGATGTCTGGAAATTCTCACCAACGGAGCTTCGACAAAGAAGAAAATAGAGCCGGATCAATCCTTCTCATTTCAGCCTCTTGGGTTTCCATAGATAAGTTCCACTGAGACAAGGACTCCTAGCTGAACATCGATAACCACTCTATTTCAGGTAAGGCAATGAGAGTGTGAGCTGGGCAACTTTTCCCCTTCTCAGTTCATTCTGAACTGAGTTCAAACAACAAGCTTAAAACTAACAGCTCCTCCATCAGGCAATTTCCAGTAAATCACTAGGCCTTTGCCTTTAAAACAGTTCTTTTTTTCCATCAGTTAAAGTGACTGAAGTTCAAACAGCCCTCCTCAAGTGCCATGATTTCTTGGAAAAGGCATGCTTGCTCACAGTCCAAGGTGAACTCATGACCTTCTTAAAAAAAAAACGTGTGTCCAAATAATCCAATGTCCTTCCAAATTATAAAGGAAAATACAGTTCTTGAAGATATGGTTTTCTAACACTTACTACCATTATTGGCAACATTATCAGCATCTTCTTTTAATCTAATACTATCCTTAGCCTCCATTGTAAGCCATGGATGGATCCTTCTCACTGAGTTATTTTTCAATGGAATGTACTTTTGTTGAGCATTTTGAATTATTTCTTTAACTATTTTCCACTGATATTTACTGCCATAGCTTTTAGTCTATTTACCCAATCGACCTTAGCCAGCTCTCCCCTCATACCTATGTAATTGTCTTTAAGTTTAAGATTCTTGTTTATGATTGGAACATGTTATTTTCAAACTTAATATGGAACTCAATTGTATTATGATCACTATTTCTCTGTGTTATGTTTTACTATGACATTACTAATTAACCATGTCTCATTGTACAATATTAGATCTAAAATAGCTTTATCCCTAGTTGGTTCTGTAACATATTAGTCCAGGAAACCAATGTACAACTTACCTTTTCAATAGGTAAACTAGGGATAATTGCCACAGTAACAATTCTGTTTATTAAATAATTTCATAAATTGACTTTACACAAGGGAACAGATTCATAAGTTCCATAAAGAGTCACTACCTTTACTTCCTCTTTCATGAAACCACCTGGCACACAAATCGCATCATCGGTCACCATCAACGACTGATCTGCCCCAATAGCTCTCAAAATAATTTGTTTATTTATTTTGTTGGAGGAGTAAGAGAACACTTCGCTTCCCCTTCAAGACAAAACCTCTATAACCTCCACTGACCTGACTCACTCTATCAGTATTCAAGGAAGACTTCCCTGGACTATCCTGAGCACCATTCCCCACTCTAGGAGGTTCTGAGGGAACATGTTTCACTTGTACCATTGCCATTGTTTTAACACCCATTCCATTTTCTGGTACAGCCTTTTCTGAAGACTCCTTAAGTCTTCCAACAATTGGCTTTGAGGTGTCCTGTCTTATGGCAGTAAAAGCATGCTGGTTTCTTTACATTACTTCTTTCATCAACACTATTGTTTTTAATGATTCGAACAGCTTCTGCCTTCTTCCTAAAGTTAAATTCTGTTTTTTTTTCCTGCAGCTTCCTTGTGGGTTTACAAATGGAGATCTACTGCCTCCTGGCTGCCTATGTGACATAATATGCCCATCTGCCAAACCACCGCTTCCCGTACCTTGGAAACCCTAGGACCTTCCACATGTGACCTAATAGCCATTGGGATACGGTTTCAAAACTCTGCCGGTATTAATTCACATTCTCAAAAGTTTGTTCTACCTTCACTGATTGAAACCACCTCTCAAAGAACATTTCTTCCTCCTTAGCAAATACTGCAAATGTTTTATTCAGTCTTGTCTTTAAAATCTGAAATTTCAACTGATATACTTCAGGGACAAGCTCATAAGCATTAAGTACTGCAGTTTTAACTACCTCATAGCCTGAGGGTTGTTTTTCCAAAAGGCCAGGTACACATCCATAGCCTTCCTGACCAAAAAGCTTTGTAAAATGACAGTCCATGTGTCCTTTGGCCATTTTAACTTTGTAGCCACTTTTTCATACAAGAAAATATCTCAAGTCCATCTTCAGTAAATTTAGGCATAATTTGTAGACTCTTTGTTACATCAAAATCGGAATGAGACTCGATTCCTCATCCGAACTACTAGAGTCTCTTTCACCCCGTACCCAAGCTTTTCTCTAGCCAATTCATGCTTTCTGTGTTCTGAGTTTTCTCTCTCTTTGAAACTCTCTTTCCCTTTCCTTACCTCTTTCCTCCTTTGCTAACACCTCTCTCTGGAATTGTAATGATTGACAAAGCCATTCTGCTTTTCAATCGGTATAGTAAAATTCACTATGGAAATCCTAACAACTTTAACCTCAGCAAGGATCAAAGCTTGTAGCTGTCTATGGATTCAAAATCGTACAAGATCCCCCAATTTACATCATGATCCTATGCCAGACTCCCAAGTTCTTGATACGATCTGTTAGGGGCCAGTAACTTTTTGTTTAAGGTAGAAAAAGTTTGAAATTCAAGACACTTGCTGTGAGAATAGAGCCAAATGGGTTTTGAACAAACAAAAATAAACTTTATTACATATAATGTCAGAATGATATAGCAATTTATAACATCTATCTTATACTCTAACATTCAGGGTTAATGAGGTACAGATGAATTAGCAGGCAAACTGTGGTCCAACACACCACATGACACAAGAAATGGCAGATGCGACCAAGGCAGATTCAATGGATTGCTCAACACCCCACCTAGATGTCAGTAGCACTGTGAGTCAACCAATCTCGTTGAAACTCTGTCTCCCCCACGAGGGATTCCAGTCTTTACCTTTGAAGATCTCACCTATATTCTCTACAAGAGCCACTCCGACTCAGACGGCCTCAACAATCGTCCACTTTGCAGGGTTGAAATCTCATCTCCTGAGACTCCGTTCCTCTGGATTCCTGAGACCACCTTTCCAATCACAACTTCAGCTCTTCACCCGTGCGGAGCAGAATACTACTGCTCCAAATGGGTACCTTTGCCTCAACAACTCGCAACACAAAATCACCAATCTTCTGCTGCCTCCTTCGATCGCCAGGGCTTCTCCCGAGCCCTCCACAATTGCAAGGGCTTCTTCCGAGCCCTCCATGATTGCCAGGACTTCTCGCGAGCCCTCTGCAATTGCTACTTAAAGTCTGCCAACAGCAGCCCTTTTTCTGCTTGAAGCTTCTCTCTCTGCTCCTCTCTTTCTTGACTGGGGCCTCTCCCAATTCTCTGCCTGGGACTCTTCTCAATTATGATGCTCAGCTCCCTGTTCACATGACCCTATTTCACACTTTTTTTTTACGCAGGTGCACTGGGCCTGTCCTCACCTTGAAGAACTACAAAACGCCGATTGTTGATGCGCCACCCATTCCGCACGTTCATCTAACTCCTGAGGTATGCTGGGCATTGTGGATCCCAGCCTCTCTCATTACACTGTCACAAACCACTCAACAAAATTCACCTTCCAGACTATCTTTGACAATTGGATTGGTCCAGTCTATGTGAAGTCCCCCACAGCTGTAGCACTGCCCTTGCTACAAACTCCAATAATTTCTTGTCTAATGCTCTGTTCAATGGTAAAACTACTGTAAGGGGGCTTATAAACTACTCCTACCGGGATTTTTTGGCCTTTGCTATTCCTAATCTCCACCTATACTGCTTCTGCTTCATGATTTTCTGAGCCAAGATCTTTTCTCACTTATATCCTTATATCATCCTTTATTATTAGGGCTACTACTCCTTTTCCATTCTGCCTGTCTTTTTCAAATGTTGCGTATTCTAGAATATCTATTCCCAACCTTAATCGTCTTGTAACCATGACTCCATAATGGTAATGAGATCTAAACCATTTATCTCCATTTGTGCCACTAGCTCATCTATCTTATTGCAGATGCTCTGCACATTCAGATAAAGTGACTTCAATTTTCTTTTTTTTCTACTATGCCCTGCATGGACCTTAACCTCTGGTGCACAACTACGGTTAAACTCTCTGTAATTCCTGTCCCACCTCAGCTCATCTTTACCCACATCAATATACTTCACTATTGCCTCAACTTTTATCTTTGGTTTTCTAAATCTCCCTTCACCCAAACCATCCTCCCCTTTGTTAGTTTAAAGCCATTTTCCCTACTCTGAGCATATTTGCTAGTGCACTCCTATGTTTTTTTAAAATTCATTCATGGGATGTGGGCTTTGCTGGGTGCGCCAGCATTTATTGCCCATCCCTAATTGCCCTTGAGAAGGTGGTGGTGAGCTGCCTTCTTGAACCGCTGCAGTCCATGTGGTGTAGGTACACCCACACTGCTGTTAGGAAGGGAATTCCAGGGTTTTGACCCAGCGACAGTGAAGGAACGGTGATATATTTCCAGGTCAGGGTGGTGAGTGACTTGGAGGGTAACTTCTAGGTGGTGGTGTTCCTATCTATCTACTGCCCATGCCCTTCTAGATGGTAGTGATCGTGGGTTTGGAAGGTGCTGTCGAAGGAGCCTTGGTGAATTCCTAAAGCGCATCTTGTAGATGGTACACACTGCTGCTACAGTGCATCAGTGGTGGAGGGAGTGATTGTTTGTGGATGTGGTGCCAATCAAGCGAGCTGCTTTGTCCTGGATGGTGTCAAGCTTCTTGAGTGTTGTGGGAGCTGCATTCATTCAGGCAAGTGGGGAGTGTTCCATCAAACTCCTCACTTGTGCCTTGTAGATGGTGAACAGGCTTTGGGGAGTCAGGAGGTGGGTTACTCGTTGCACTATTGCTAGACTCTCATCTGCTCTTGTAGCCACAGGATTTATATGGCTAGCCCAGTTCAGTTTCTGGTCAATGGTAACCATCAGGATGTTGATAGTGGGGGATTCAGTGATAGTAATGCCATTGAACATCAAGGGCCAATGGTCAGATTCTCTCTTGATGGAGATGGTCATTGCCTGACACTTGTATGGTGCAAATGTTACTTGCCACTTGTCAGCCCAAGCCTGGATATTGTCCAGGTCTTGCTGCATTTGGACATAGACTGCTTCAGTATCTGGTGCTGAACATTCTGCCTGTCGGGCGGACGGGCCCGACCCAATCTCCAGCGGGCAGGGAGCTGATACCTGCCAGCGAAGCGGGCTACACAGCCATTTTACGTGGGCGGGCCAATTAAGTCCCGCCCAGTGTGTCATCCATCAGGAAGCGCTATGCGCTCCCTGTGCGAGGCGGGGGAATTCCCTAAAATGGAGAGTGCGCTCTTTCGCGCATGTGCACAAAAGAGCACACATCTCCCTGAGGCTAAGTGCAGCTTCAGGGAGATCGCCTGGAGTTTGAGAACTATTAAAAATGGGAAAAAAAAACCCTTACATGTCCCCCTCATGTGACAAGTTCACATGAGTTGGGACATGTTCATAATTTACACAATAGCTTTATTAAAATTTTTATAACCCTGCACGAAACCTCATCCCACTGCTTAAGGTTGGACGGGCAGGTCCTTTAATTGTTTAAATGATCCTGTCAAGGGCCTCAAGTGGCCATTGACAGGTCGGCGGGCCTGCAGCTGATTTCGCTGCACCCCCGCCTTCCTAAAAATTTAAATGGGGCGCGTTGACGTCAGGGGTTCCACCCGATATATTCCCGCGTCATTTTACGCGTCGGCGAGCGGGCCCTGCTCGCTGACGGCAAAATTCTGCCTTGTGTAATCATCGGTGAACATCCTGACTTCTG
Organism: Carcharodon carcharias; assembly: GCF_017639515.1. Lineage (NCBI taxonomy): Eukaryota > Metazoa > Chordata > Chondrichthyes > Lamniformes > Lamnidae > Carcharodon > Carcharodon carcharias. Next base: position 162,807,352 of record NC_054474.1, on the reverse strand, counting down.
ACATTATGATGGAAGGAAGGTCATTGATGAAGTAGCCGAAGATGGTTGGGCCGAGGACACTACCCTGAGGGACTTCTGCAGCAATGTCCTGGAGCTGAGATGACTAACCTCCAACAACCACAACCACCTTCCTTTGTGCTAGGTATGACTCCAAACAGCGGAGAGCTTCCCGCCTGATTCCCATTGATTCCAGTTTTGCTGGGGCTCCTTGATGCCACACTCGTCAAATGCTGCCTTGATGTCAAGGGCTGTCACTCTCACTTCACCTTGGGAGTTCAGCTCTTTTGTCCATGTTTGAACCAAGGCTGTAATGAAGCCAGGAGCTGAGTGGCCCTGGCGGAACCCAAACTGGGCATCATTGAGCAGGTTATTGCTAAGCAAGTGCCACTTGATAGCACTGTTGATGACCCCTTCCATTACTTTACTGATGATCGAGAGTAGGCTGATGGGGCAGTAACTGGCCGGGTTGGATTGTTCTGCTTTTTGTACAGGACATACCTGGGCAATTTTCCACATAGCCAGGTAGCTGCCAGTGTTGTAGCTGTACTGGAACAGCTTGGCTAGGGGCGCAGCAAGTTCAGGAGCACCATTCTTCAGTGGTATTGCCGGAATATTGTCAGGGCCCTTAGCCTTTGCAGTATCCAGTGCCTTCAGCCGTTTCTTGATATTACGTGGAGTGAATCGAATTGGCAGAAGACTGGCATCTGTGATGCTGGGGAGCTCTGGAGGAGGCCAAGATGGATCATCCACTCAGTACTGCTGGCTGAAGATTATAACAAATGCTTCAGCCTTATCGTTTAACATGATGTGCTAGGCTCCTCCAACATTGAGGATGGAGTTATTTGTGGAGCCTTCTCCTCCAGTGAGCTGTTTAATTGTCCACCACCATTCACGACTGGATGTGGCAGGACTGCAGAGCTTAGATCTGATCCGTTGGTTGTTAGATCGTTTAGCCCCGTCTATCACTTGCTGCTTTTGCTATTTGGCACGCAAGTAGTCTTGTGTTATAGCTTCACCAGGTTGGCACCTCATTTTTAGGTATGCCTGGTGCTGCTCCTGGTATGCCCTCCTGCACTCTTCATTGAACCAGAGTTGATCCCCTGGCTTGATGGTAATGGTAGAGTGGGAGTTATGCCAGGCCATGAGGTTACAGATTGTGTTTGAGTACAATTCTGCTGCTGCTGATGGCCCACAGCGCCTCATGGATGCCCAGTCTTGAGTTACTAGATCTGTTCTAAATCAATGCCATTTAGCTCAGTGATAATGCCACAGAACATGATGGATGGTATCCTCAACGTGAAGCCGTGACTTGGACTTTGTCCGTTCCTGTCACACTCTGGTTACCATTACTGGTATCACTACCCTGCACTATTGCCTTGTCCTTTATCTTTAACTTTCCAAATCTACACCATCCCATCACACTATTTAGTTGAAAGACTTCTAGACTTGAAGTAGAAGCTAGTTCTAAATGCTAATTTGTACCCTTATAAAACTACTAGTCCTGAGAGTAGCGGCACCAAGGTTGCTTTATGCATCAGCTATGAGAAGACCAAGACAATGATGACTAGATAGCAACAAGGCCCTCCTATCATCATCAGGCAACCACTTTCCCTATCTAGGGAGCAACATCTCCAGGGAGAGTAACGTAGAGGTTGACATCCACACCAGAAGAGGCAAGCCAGTATCGGTTTTCCAGCGAATCCACATGGTCTGGGTATCCAACGTCATCAACATGGCCATGGAGCTGTATCACTACATGCCAGTGAGACATGGAAGGGAACAGCAAAGGTGTCAGATAAATTGGTCAACCCTTCACCACCGCTACCTAAGACAGACCCTGGGCATCACATGGAGAGACAGCGTTACCAACCGAGAAGTGCTACAGAGGACTGGGCAGAGATGCCTGTGGGACATCGTGACGGAGAGACAACCAAGGCTGGCAGGTCACGTATTTTGCCTTCTGGTCAAATACCCTGCCAGAGTGGCAGTAGGATGGACACCACCAGATGGCAGAAGACGACAGGGATGGTCAAAGACGACCTGGTAAAGTACACTCGTACAGGAGGACCTCCAGTAGTGGGACACCACCTGGGCTGGGGTAAAAGAGATTGCGATGGACCGTGGCTGGAATCTTGTAGTCCTTAGTTCCTTGAGTCCCATGCAGGAAGAAGTCTAAATAAATAAATCTAATAAGTTTCCTTTCTCAGGATCTTCTAATCTATCATCTTGAACTCTAAACTGTCAACTCACAATTCAGGTGACCTGGACTTGATGGTTAGTGTCCTAGCTTTAAAATAAGCTACAAAAATTAGCCCAATACACTTTCTTTATTATTATTTCTAAAATGGATATTATTTTCTTGTCTTTACTAAAAACAAAGTTAAATTAAAATCCATATTCATTCCTCAGGTGTCAGTGGGCTGGATTTTGTTCAGCGACGACTCCTCCCCGACCCACCCTGGTTGGAAAATTGGCAGGCATCTAGTGTTACTTCCAGGGGGAAGCCCGACACAATTAAGTGGTCACCAGGCACTTAACTGTCCAGTGCGAGGCCTCCCACGTGACTAAGGGTCATGAGGGGTGGAAATCCTGTCCCTGACAGCTGCCGACCAACCAGAGGCTGGCAGCTCTCCATTGCAGGCAGGGTCACCAAGAACATTGGCTGCTGTCAATAATGTACTGAGGCCCAGCCCAGGATTTATGCTGGATCCCAAGACACAGGTGAGTAAGGAGGGAATGAGGATCACGAGGAGGGGGTCGATGGAAGGGGGGTGGTGGGGCAGGGAGTGGGGTCAGTGGAAGGGACAGGGGATGGCTTTCAGCGGATCCCCTTCCCGATGCCAGATCCCTTGATGGCACACAAAATGCCTGTGAATGAGGGGACCCCCCCCCCCCCCCACCCCCAAGGCCGCTGCTGAGCGGCCTTTGGGAGGCGCAAGGAAAAGCCGTGCAATTTCGGGGGAATCCCTGCGCTGCCACTAAATTTCGGTAAGCTCAGGGATAATTACTCTCAAGTTGCTCATTAGTGAACCTAATCGTCTTCCTGCTACCAGTGGGTGGGATTCCCACATCAGGTCTTTCCCACCCGCAATTTAATGCCTGATTCTCCCAACCCGCCTCGCTACAATGCCTGCTCCAGCGGGCTCACTAAATCAAGCCCAGTGAGTCAAACCTTTTCACCAGAAATTATTAAGAACACATGAACAAATTTTAAATTTGCACAACAAGTAGAAATGATTTTAATGTGATTTCTTAGAGAGGTATTGTTAGGAAGTTGATACAGTTAAGAATAAATTATTTAACAAAGAAGAAAAATGGCACTGTGAACAGCTTTTAAACCTCACAAAATATATTAGCTGACGTGACTACCAATCCAGCCATAGTAGCTGCAGAACTTTGCTTCTACCAGAAGGCACACCAGACATCAGGATTTCAGTTGTGCTAATAAATCTTGGCGTGCACAGGGAGTTTAAACAAATTACTTGCAGAATATACTGTCTACATTATGGATGCACCATTATATGCTCAACTATTTCATTTTTTATTAAAGATTTACTTGTATAGACAATACAAAGTAATGTAACTGCATAAGCAATTGCTTCCAATTTTAACTAGTCTAGTGTTAATCAGTAGATCTCAAAAGAATAATGTGCTAGACATCAGGTAAATGATTAAATGCATTTGAGAAATGATTTACCATGTGAAGTGAGGATTCAGAAAATGTGACTGGAAAATAGAAATAGTCACATAAATGTGTCACTGTCACAAAATACAATCAACCAAGTCATTTCAGAATTAAGTTTTGAAACCATTAAGCTCATGTTGCATAATTTAAACGTATTTTAATTGGAATGGACCAACCTCTAATAGGATTACTATTTTTAATGGCCAAGGCCTCTACTGTGAATTAATAAGCCTTTGGCATCAATAATACAATTTGATGCTTTAGTATTCTAATGCTGGGTTTTCTGTGTGAGAGGTTACATCTACCATTTATTACACATATACCATTTATCCCAGTTATTGTGTTATGCTACCATTGATGGAACTCATCACTACAATGTATTGATAAGTCAAGATTAAAATTATGTAGTTGTGATTAATTTTGGAATGGGGGCAACATCTTCCCCTTCACTTCTTTTGGTGTGCTTGTTCTTGAGATGTGGGATTCCAATGTTCGCAGGTTTGGGCCCCAGAGCTAATTTCAAAGAATACTGTATTCTATTTACTTAAAAAAAATTCAGAAATGAAGATATTGGAAGACATAATTATATATCTATTATAGATCAGGAGATCACCCCTGGTTCAATGAAGAGTGCAGGAGGGCATGCCAGGAGCAGCACCAGACATATCTAAAAATGAGGTGTCAACCTGGTGAAACTATAACATAGATCTACTTGCATGTCAAGTAACAAAAACAGCATGTGACAGACAGAGCTGAGCGATCCCACAACCAACAGACCAGATCTCAGCTCTGCAGACGTGCCACATACAGTCATGAATGGTGGTGGACAATTAAACAACTCACTGGAGGACGTGGCTCCACAAATATCCCCATCTGCGTCCCGTGACATAGCTCATTCAATATCTGGTACAGATGGGCAGAGTTATCAGTGGTCCTTGAAAAGAGCCTAGTAAACACAGGCCCACTGTCAACTTGGTTGAAGTCCTTGGTCGCCTCACTGAGCCAATTCCACATACCACTCCAGACCCAACTTGCTAGCCAGCTTAATATGGGAGTCAACTAATTTTCCACTCTCCCACACAACCAGTGGGCTGCAGCTGGCAGCCAGCAGCATGCTGAGGCTCAAAAATGGTTTGAAGCCTCATGTTACCACCAACCACAGGGTGGAGGAGCTGCGGTTCTGCTGATTTTTCAGCCATGTTGAGCTCCACATGAAATCAACCCCCCTGAGAGAACGCCTCATCTTAAGAGTGTATTTTGCATAAAACAACACCCCCTGGATAGTGTGTGCTGAGTTGTGAAATTCAATTTGGTGCTTCATTATACAGCTTTACTACTTAAATGGGAGTTGAGTTTGCTGGCTTTGCTGCCTCCCTTCCACCCCAGGGATTGCAATTCACTAAATTTCATGTGCTAGAAATTGGGGATGCCTGATTTTCTACCCTGTCATAGGTTAAAACAGCGTTCTAAACAGAAGTCATATTTTTCAATTCTGTCTGTACTCATCTTGGAGATGTTTATCTGCTTTGAATTCTTCCAATGTTTTTCATTGCTAATTTCTAACATCCTGCAATGGTAACTTTTTCACACTTGCAACCTAATGGTAATAGTGAATAACAATGCATGCAGAGATCAGCTGTGTGCCTGTTTACTCACAGTGTGGCTTCATGCCACTAACTAAGCATCAGAAAAATCAGGGCTCATGTAAACAATACATTTGACTATGGTTCTTTAAATTAAAAAGATAGATCAATTTAATTTATTGAACATTTACTCTTGATTCTTACAAAAACCTGAAATACTGTTTAGCCTTGAGAGAATGCAATTAAATCACCATAAAATACTGTAACCACAGTATAGGCACAGTAAACTTAGAATTATAATGAGCTCCCTCCTCCATCCCCACCCCCTTTCTATTTCCCCCTTCCTTTTTTTTTCCAATAAATTATATAGATTTTTCTTTTCCCACCTATTTCCATTATTTTTAAATATTTTAAAATCTTTTATGCTCCCTCCACCCCCACTAGAGCTATACCTTGAGTGCCCTACCACCCATTCTTAATTAGCACATTCGTTTAGATAATATCACCAACTTTAACACCTATGTGTTCTTTTGTTCTATTGTTGTTGACATCTTTTGATGATCTGCTTCCATCACTGCTTGTTTGTCCCTACAACCACCCCACCCCCCAACTTCTCTCTCTCTCTCTTCCCCCCACCCCCCCCGCCAAAAACCAGCTTATATTTCACCTCTTTCTTGGACTCGAACTCAAGTTCTGTCGAAGGGTCATGAGGACTCGAAACATCAACTCTTTTCTTCTCCGCCGATGCTGCTAGACCTGCTGAGTTTTTCCAGGTAATTCTGTTTTTGTTTTAGAATTACAATTGTTTGGTCACTCTTTATTCATTTCAAATGAGATCGATTTCGTCTAATTTTATGAAGCTGGAAGCAGATGTGGAGCACACAAGTTTAGGACCAAGATTACTTAGAGATTGAGCTTATTTAGAGATTGAGTTTATTTTCCATTAGTCCATTTATAATGAGATTGAATTTAAAAAAAAATGGGGTTTAGGAAAGCATAGAACTGGAAAAACTTTCCTGTCCATCTGGCCTGTCCCACATATATTGGGTTTTACCATACTAGCTAACTCTTGTGGCAAATAGGATAGTTGATTTACAGATGCAGTGTTATAGACTATTACTATTAGGCGGAGTTAGTCTCCCATATGAAAAGCCATCACTACATGATGTTAGATGTTAGAAGTTAGAAATATAACACTGTAAGAACTTAAAGATGCCCATGATGCGACGTTAGAATTGAAGCATCCATACTTTCCAATAGAGCTTGCATCGCAAAATACTATCTGTGGTGCTGGCGTATATGTTCTTGTTGGAATGAATGAGGGTGGCAAGGCCCTGTGCTTTGGTGAGGCCTGCTGCTTCGCCTTTCTCTGCTTCCTCCATGTTTGTAGATGCCACAATACCAGCGTGGCCTCCTCCAAGACAGCTAAATGTATACATTTAATTTACCCATTCATGCAATGTAGGTGTCACTGGCAAAGCCAATATTTAACGTCCATCCCTAATTGCTCTCGAGAAGATGGTGGTGACAACGGAGTGCCTTGTTATGCCATTTCAGAGGGTAGCTAAGAGTCAGGCAATGCTGTGGGTCTGGAAACACAAATAGGCTAAACCTGGTAAGGATGGTAGATTTCCTTCTCCAAAGGACATTAGTGAATCAACTGGGTTTTTCTTACAATCCAGTAGTTTCATGTCATCATACTGGTACTAGCTTTTACTCAGGTTTATGTAATAAACTGAATTTAAATTCCCCAGCTGCCATACTGGGAGTTGAACTCATGTTCCCAAATTATTAGTCCAGGCTCATGAATTACTGGTCCAGTAACATAATCACTAGGCTAATGTACCAATATAATTTCCTGAACCTTCATCCAGTTTAGATCTTGTGATGTTCCCTTGTATCAAGCAAGCAGAGAAGTGATCTTGGATCTTGGATGTTGTAAATTGAAGGATGAAATGCACATTGATAGACATACATCTGCCTTGCAGATTATCCCTGCTGCAGTAAGTGGTTACATATAATGTATAGGCTCATTGTTACGACTTTGCTTTTATACTTTAAATTTCTTGTGATAACACCTAGAGTTCTATTAGATTGTTTTTTAAAACAACCTTATCAACCCGAGATGCTGCCTTTAATGCCCTATGAACTTGTTCCCCCAAATTCCCCTTCTCTCTCTCAGTATTCAACCTATTAACGTTCCTAGTATAATTAATGTTGGATCCTTTTTTGACCAAAATATATCACCACAGACTTAATGACATCTGCTACTTTTTAATTCATTCTCTCAGCTCATCAATATCTCTTTGCAGCTTCCTTTGGTCTTCTAAAAAGTTAACAATATCTCCTGTTTTGGTACAGTGTACAAATTTCTAAAACATTCCCTCAACACATATCCAAATCATTGATATACACTGGGAAAGGCTTTAAGGTCAAATAACTGAAACAAACAGAAAATGAGACATGACCAGAGAGAAAGTCAACAGGAGATTTTTCCTTACTCTAATTTCACTATTTTAAAGTATAATTTTTGAAAGCAAATAAAATCTCTAAGGGAAACAAATAGGAAGGAAGTGTAGGAAACTGGTTGAGGGCAAAGGGGTATGAGTCTTCTGAGTACTCACCCATGGCGGAGTGACACAAAGTGGTGCAGAATAGGCAGGGCTAAGGGTAGGAGAGTGACTGTGGAACTTGGTGTGTGGAGGTTTCAGGGGTTGAACGGATAGCTCAAAGGAAGAGAGGCATGGATAGTGATAACAGTGAGGGGTATGGTAGGAAGATGAAGTGAAGGGGGCCACATTAGGAGCATTAGAATGGCTGAACCATGAATAAGAAGCATGGGAAGTGGTTGGGAAGGGAATTGAAAAGTATCACATTTTCCTCAGCCCCAACTGCACCCTGCAACCATTGTGGTTCTTTTCCCAATCAAAACAAGCCTTACCACTCATCACACCACATCAAATTACCTCTCATTCAATAGCAAATAAGAAAAAGACAGAAAGGAGAACAAAAATAATTAAGGAAAGAGAAGCAGAAGAGAATGAAGAGACACAGAAGTAGGAAAGACAGAGACAATTAGCAACAGAAAAACAAGCAGCTGAAAAAGTGACAATTTTCTCCAACTTACTATGTGCAATGCCACGGAAGATGAATTTACTTGCAAAGAAAATAGGCTTAGGAGGTATAACTACACAAAACTAGTTGCAAATAGGATCTATAAAATGCAAAGCAAGAGGAGACTGAATAATTATTCAAGATCATGCAGCCGCTTTGAATTTATTAAATATTTTACCAGCCCACATAAAAGTCCCTCCACACATGCAATGTATACCACAGAAAAAAGACTAAATATTATTCAATCGTACTGTGGAAGATATTTACAAGGAGCACTGGGAAGAACATATCTTTTCAGGCATGTTTTTTTAGATTACAGTGACAGGCTGATGGTGAAGCTGTACAAACTAAACAAATAATTCTACCATTTATGAAATTGATAGGGTAAATTAAATAGGAATTTAAAGAGACCTTCCCATTATATGCCTTACATGAAGAATGGCTCGTCTGCTCTTTTTGTAGAGTTTTTATACAGAATTTGTATCTGGATTCACTCCAGGAGACTCAAAAGAGCCTCACTTTTCAAAGCTGGAGTTGACATGACTGTTCAACAACCAATGTACAACAGAAATTAAATAGCAAAATATCACAGATACTGGAAATCTAAAATTAAAACAGAAAACTCTGAAAATGCTCTGCAGGTATGGAAGTATCTCTGGACAGACACACAGAGTTATTGGCCTGGATCTTGCAGTCCCAATACAGCGAACGCTAAGAAGAACACTGAAGGTCGCAAGAACACCGCAACTTCCAGTGAGCCCACTTACGCTCAAATCCAGAAGTTACCATGCTTCTGAATGGGCTTGAAAGAGCTCATGCTGATGATTTCCCTGGGATTTATCATGGGGCAACTTGGGATGATTTTTAATGTTTTTGTTCAGGACACTCCTAGCAGATGCAGAACCTGCACAGGATCTCATCCCTTTAAATCAACAAGTGTGAAAACATTCCCGCTCCTGCCCCAGCTCCTCTCCCCCTAACCCACCTGCTCCTCTCTTCCAATGCATCCCTGGCTCATTTATGTCAGAAACAGCACTGGGGGAGCTGAGGGGGGTGTGGAGAGGAGCCAGGTGTGTGTCGGAGGGGAGTTATATTTAAAAGGTTTTCATTATGGGAAGAAAATTCCTGTAGTATTACAACAGTACTTAAAATCAATGTCTGTCTATATTATGCAGAATGTAGTCAAAGTAGAAGTGATCCCAATAAATCAATAGTATATTCATGCCACCACATTCTTGAGATGTTGTGAAGTACTTTACATTTCCATTGGCTAGTCCTGATTATGTTATAAGAAATTGCAAAGAATCAAGAAACACTTAGCTGTCATTGAGTTGAACACAGACTTCAAAGGGCTTGTCAGCAGCTTGTAACGTCAAATGGAGGCATGGCTTCACTGGTAGCACGCCTCACCACTCTCCACTCACTTCACAGCTGGGGACCCACGTTACAGTCAGGACAGCAAGTTCCTGCTGCAGCTTACAGAAAAGGTTGGGCTGTATTTTTTCCTTGCGGTCAGCGCCTTAAGTCTCTACTTTGCCAGTGACTGCACAATTCAGGCCGATGTTTCAGGTCTGTGACCTTACATCAGAACTCTGACATGTTAACTCTGTTTCTCTATCCATAGATGCTGCCAGACCTACTGAGCATTTCCAGTATTTTTTGTTTTTACATCAGAAATTGTGATGTAATGAAGTGTACCGTAACTCCAAGCACAGGTTCAAACACTTGAGCCAATTGGTCTGTACTACAGATTGATATAAACCTCGTCCAGCCAAGTTATAATTGAAAAATACATTGGCTAATCTATTTCTTTTTGATAGCCCATTTATGTTCCTGAAATGGAACTCAGAACACCCACCACTGCACTGACGTGCATGATGTAATGAATAATATATAGTGGTTACAGATATACCAATCTTTTTTATATTGAGAGCAGGTTTAACAATATTGGAAAATCACATATGCATGCAGTGTGCACATATGGAATTATTACAAAATTGTGAATGAGATTTCAGCACTACTGTGCATATGCAAATCTGGTTCATGTGCAGTTAGTACAGAGTCGGATTCTTTGGAGGATGGAATCTCCAGTTCCGATGACCTCCCAGACTGCTGCAGCGAGGCCACCTCCATTAAGCTGGTAGCCTTTGCAAATTGGCTGGGGACAAAATGCTGACTAGGTTGGAAAATTAGCCCTAATTGGGGCCTTAATTATGTAAATTGGCTGCCACCTTCGTGATGTGGGCAGCTGATCAGCATCCCTGCCTGATCCTAGGAACCTTCCCCGGCAACGGGAATGCATTGGGAAGTCGTCGCAATGTGGCTCCCCACTATTTTCCGGGCAAGCCCATGACCAAAGGGTTGGGAGAATTCTGCCCTATAGTTTTCATATCATAATGGTGCCATCTAATGCATTAATGATGAAGGCACTAAATAGGATGAATGACTGGGTATCCTTGTGTGTCTCCCTTTTTTGAGATATAGAGCATTGTCTGAAGCTAAAAATATCAGTTTGGCTTGTATCAGGGTCACATCTTTGCTCTGGTTTACCTCCCCAGCTAAGAAATCTCCAAAGATTGTAGGCTCAGCTGCAACACCATATCAACACATTATAATCAACATTTGTTGTTGCTCGGTCCTCAGGGTCTGTAATATACATGACAACTCTCTCGTTCCCCTGTAAACAGTTCCTAGAACTGGATTACACATCCCAGATAAAGTCAGATTCGGCTGACAAAATCCACAGGCTCTAAGAAAGTTTTATAAACTGATGAAAGTTGTGCAAGCAGAGTGAACCTCTGCCTTATGACACTCTAAGATCTTGTACATAGCCACAATGCCTGCCATGGATATACCTTACAGAGCAAAACTGCTCTTTCACTGTTCTTGCACTTTTCTTTCTAATTATTCTACAAGCTTCCTTTGATAAGCCACAACAACCTGAAGAACCACCTTAAGAATGACTAACAGCAGCAAGATTTCTTAGTAATTTTCAACCTCATCATGATCTCCTTTATTTGTTAAGAAGCCACATATACGCTCTAAAACACCAAGGAATGCATGCTTCAAAGCAGAAGGTCTAAACAAACCAGCAATGCTGAAAGCGCAGCCTGACCTTAAAATAGCAATACTAAATATACCACCATGCCTTACTTATACCTCATGCCATTGCACTGCCAAAAATGCCTAATGATTGATTTTAGTACATCTGATGGCATTTAGCAAGAGTGTCAGGCTGCTTGCATTATTTATGTATTTTGCTGCACTCCTCCCATTAGAAGGCTGCATTATAACATGAAGGAGGCATGAAACTCAGTGCCATTGGATAGCGATAAGAGGGTAGTAAAAAAACATAGCAGAAATAAAATCCATGCTGCTACAGATAAAAAATAATAGTCAGTCATTTTAATAGGGGTCATCTACAGATCACTTAATAGTAGGGAGGGAGGAGGAGGACAAAATATGCAAATTAATTAGGGAAACAATTTTTAAAATATAGAAAAAAAAATCAAGTGGGGGGTGGGGGGGCTTTCAACTGCCCTGAAATCAATTGGGTAAAAGAGGTAGGTAAAGGGAATGGAGTTCCTACAATGTGTATAGAACTACTTTTAAAATGCAAGAGGCTCAACAAAGAATTATTCACTCCAGGATCTTGTAGTGGACATTGAACCAGAGCAGATAAGAGAAACAGAAGGTCAGCCTTGTAAGTAAGAAGAGGACTTAATTAGCTGTATTGCTGAGAAGGACTTAAGCATGACAAAGATGACAACAGGTTTTTGGTAAACAATGATGTACGTGAACAATGCGAAACATTTAAAACAGTGTTCAACAGGGTCCAGGAAAAATATAATCCACTAAAATACAAGAACAAATCAATGAGACACTATGGATGAATTAAGGAATAATGAAAAAACTGAGGGTAAGCAAAGGGGCATACACTAAGTATGTGGACAGCAGGGAAGAGCGTGGCAAGGGAGAACACAAAAAGATTAGGAGAGAAATGAATAAAAAATAGGAAAGCAAAGAGAAGCTATTAAATTAAATTATCATGGAAAATAAAATGAAAAGTAAAAAAATATTCTACAGGCATATAAATAAAAAAGGGAAGTCAGGATGGGAATAGAGGCACTAAGGGGTGGACGGGATAAATCACAGGCAGAGATAGTGAAATGGTAGAAATATTAAATCATAAATATACTTTCGTTATTACCAGGAGATGGGTCAGGTGGACCTGACATCGAAAGATGAGATTGGAGATGTATATAACCACATTTTTTTAAAAATTAAATAAACTAATCAAAATCGGAAACCTCTGGACTGGATGGATTGCATTCATACATTTTAAAATAATCTAGGGAAGAGACAGCAGAGGCATTACTACACACTTTTAGCAATTCATTAGAGAGTGGTGCAGTACCAGAGGACTGGAGAGTAGCTAATGTCATACCTATTTTTAAGAAGGGGGGAAAGAACATGTTCAGGAAGCTATGGACCAGTGGTAGATTTAGGTGCAGCTATATTCCTACAAGGGGAGGGTACAAACAGGTAAACAGAAACTCTAGCTGTATAAGTTTCTCAGTATCTTGATTTAAAGTCTGTCCAGCTTGGTAATAAGTTTATATGCATGTCAGCTAACTAACGTAAAAGATAAATGCTCAACATTGTGATGTTTTACAAAGGAGACTGTTCCAGAACTGAGTCAATCTTAAGATGAAGTCGGGACGCAAGCCTGATATCATCGCATATCATTTTACCTTCCAGCGTGTCGGATGCGCGCCCGCAAGCCGAATGTAAAATTCTGGCCATAATAATCAATAGTCAGCATAGATTTTAAGAGGGAAAGTCTTGCTCGACCAACCTGATTGAATTCTTTGAAGTGGTAACACAGAGTTGACAAGGGTAATGTAGTTGATGTAAAAATCTAGGTTTCCAAAAGGCCTTCAACTAGGCACCACATAATAGACAAATGAATAAGATCAGAGCATGCAGAAACTGGAAATAATTAACACAATGGATAGCTAGATAGCTGCAAGACAGAAAGCAGATTATTGAGGTAAAGGGTAAAGCTACTCAGAGGGGCAGAAGTTGGCTTCCATGAGGATCAGTACTGGGACCACTGTTGTTCACAATTTATATTAACAATTTAGATTTTGGAATCAAAATTACAATCTCTAAATTTCTGCAGAAAACCAAATTTGGGGGTGGGGAGTGGAATAGTCAATACGGAGGAGCACTTCAACAAATTATAGGAAAATGTTAACAAACTTGCAAAATGGGCACATAATTTGAAATTAATTTCAACAAGGGTAATTGAGGGGTATTACATGTTGGTAAGAAAAATGAGGTCACGTATTACTTAGAAATTAGGAATCTAAATGGGATGGGGACAAAGGGATCTGGGATTACAAACACACAAATCACAAAGTTGCAACGCAGGTCAATAATGCCATAATAAAAGCAAACCAAGCACTAGGGTTTATTTCTAGAGGAACAGATTTGAAATGTAGAGAGGTTTTGCTAAACTTGTATCGAACCTTGGTTAGACAACACAAGGAGTATGGTGTGCAGCTCTGGTCAGTATATTATAGAAAGAATATAGGGCAACATTTTCCCCCCCTTTGGGGGGGTGGTGGGGGGGAAGTTTAACGGGCATGGGTGGGCGAGCTTTGGGGCACGCTGCCATTTTATGTAGACGGGCCAATTAAGGCCCACCCAGCTGTCACATGAGTTGGGACATGTCCATAACTTTTATTTAAACATTTAATAAAAATTTAAACGCCCTCATCTCGCCCATGGATGAGCTTTCATGTTTTTTCTCGGCTCCCAACCTGCCTGCCAACCTTAAGGTTGGACAGGCAGGTCCATCAATCATCCTAATTCGTTTTCTAACAGCCTTAATAGGCCGTTGACAGTTCAGCGGGTAGGCAGCCGATTTGGCTGCAAGCCCACCGAACTGAAAATCTAAATGATGCGGGGTGACATCGGGACGCATGCTCAATGTATCCCCACATCATTTTGCGCGTTATCGAATGGGCCCCGCCCCTGCTCGTCAACCGGAAAAACCTGCCCATAGAGGCAGAGGAGAGAGTGCAAAAAAGATACCAGAACTATGAGGTTATATTCAACAGGAAAGATTGAACAAGCAGGGTGGCTTTTACTTAGAAAAAAAAAGGGAGGGGTGACCTAATAGAGGTCTTTAAAATTACAAAAAGTTTTGATAGAGACGACGGAGAGAGAGTGTTCCCACTTAAAGGGCAGAGCAAAACTGGAAGCCATCAATACAAGATAGTTCCATGAAATCAAACAGGGAATTCAGAAGAAACCTCTTTACCCAGAGAGTGGTGAGATTGTGGTACTTGCTACCACAGTGTATTGTTGAATGGTAAGATGCTTTTAAGGGGATGCTAGGTATACATTTGAGAGAGGGGTAAATAGAGAATTATGCTGATAAAAGTTAAATGAGGAAAGATGTGAGGGGATTTGAGTGGAGTAGAAGCATGGACTAATGGGGCCGAAAGGCTCGTTTTTGTGTAATTCTAAGTAATATTGATGGCTGTACATGAGCAAAGCAGTTGCAAGTTTCAGGATAATCTGAAATGCTCAGCATGAGAGGAAGTGCTACCTGGCCAACCAAAATGTAGTAGTTTTATTTAACACACCTCAGTTCTGCCAATCTATAAATACATAGGTAACTATAATTGCATAGATTGACAGCTCCAGCACATAAACAGGCCATATCCTGAAACTTGCAACTGCATTGCCCATGTACAGGTATGTTATATTCCTGGCCTTAACCATCAATCTTACTTAGAATCACACAGAAATTAGCCTTTCGGCCCAACTAGTCCACACTTATATTCTACTCAAAGCTCCTCACATCTTTCCTCATTTAACTTTTATCAGCCCAACTGATCTATACTCTACAAGAGTCTACTCCTATCCTTCTTCATCTAACCCTATCCAAATATCCTTCTGTTCTCTCTCGTGTGTTTATCCAGCTGCCTCTTAAATGCATTTATGCTGCTTGCTTCAGCTACCCATGTGGCAAAGAGTTCCACGTTTGTATCATTCTTTGGGTAAAGATGTTTCTCCTGAATTTCCTGCTGGAGTTATTGTTGAGTATCTTATATATATGGCCCCTAGTTATGGTCTCCCTCACATGTAGAAACATCTTCTCTACTTTATCAAAGCCTTTCATCATCTATCAGATCACCACCACATCCTCTTTTCAAAAAGGAAGAGCTCAGCCTATTCAGTCTTTTGCTGATAAATATATTCTTCCAATTTTGGTATGAACTTTGTAAATTTTTTTTGCTCCCTCTCCAGTACCTCTATATCCTTTTTAATAGAAAGGAAACCAGAACTGTGTGGTCCAATAAGATTTTGATACAAGTCCAACATAACTTATTTGCTTTCCAATTCTCTAGAAATTACCTCCAGTGCATGGCTTGCTTTCTGCATGGTCTTATTAATCTGCATTGCTACTTTTATTGATTTGTGCATCTGCACCCCAGATCCTTTAGCTCCTCTTCCCCATTTAGACTCATATTTCAAGTAGAATTTGGCCTGCTTGTTCTTCTTACAAAATGTATCACCTTACATTTGACTTTACTGAAATGAATTTGTAAGTTTATTTATATTGTCCTTTTTTGTCACATCAGGTTTGAATTTAGAGTTAAGATCAATTAGTGCTCCTGGGACACCTTAAACCCCAGATATGGCTAGTTTATCCATACAAGACCAATGCATATGTTCCAAATATATATCACTGCTAGAGTGATTAGGTCGATAACTTAATGCATCAGTTTTGCAATAACTGTGCTGTTGAGTCTAACAAATTATTTGCTGCAGTTACCTTTCTAAATATTCCAAGTGCATCCATATAGCCATCCATACCTCAGCGACACAGGTTGTTGAATAGAATCAAAAGCAATGCCATCCAGTGAACGTATTAGTCGTTTCCAATGAGCAAACAGTTATTATCAATTAATGTTTCCTTTTTATTTCAGTAAGTGCTATAGGGAGACTGGACAAAGTGCCTTCAACAGACAAATTTCCCTGCCATCAATATTATAGATCAGATAAGGTTCAAGAAGATAATTTGGTTGACATCACTCCAGTGTACAGATATCTGCTTCACTGTTATTAGAAACACAGAGGAGCTGTGTTTTGTTTTAAGGATAATTATACAGAATTCTTTACACTTAGAGCTACTTTCTCCCCACCGAGTTTGCACATGGCAGTCGTCTGGGTCAATTCAACAGGATGCACTGACATAACAACATTTAAGACAGAGATGAGGAGAAATGTTTTCTCTCAGAGGGTTGAGTGTCTTTGGGATTCTCTTCCTCAAAAGGTGGTGGAAGCAGAGCCTTTGAATATTTCTAAGGCAGAGCTAGATAGATTCTTGATTAACAAGGGGGTGAAAGGTTATATGGGATAGGCAGGAATGTGGGGTTGAGGTTACATTCAGATCAGCCATGGTCTTATTGAATGGCAGATCAGGCTCGAGGGGCCGAGTGGCCTACTCCTGTTCCTAATTCGTATGTTCGTATAACAACACATTTAATTCAACCATTGAATAAGGTGCTGTAAACTAAAAGCCTGCAAGCATCTTATCACACTGTCATTTGCACCCAAATGTTAGAATGGTCATTTAATTTCTTTCTCAGCTTTACGGAGGCTTACTTTAGAGCAGCATGTAATTTAAGGGTCTGCATGATCAGCAATGTGCATCATAAAGACACATATCAGTTCAGGGGTACTTCGAAAAGCAATAAACACTTAAAAGAACCGAGTTCAACTCAGCCTGCCTGTTCTGAATTCAATTGTCATTTTGATAATACTGCAAAACAATAACTTGTCTCATATTTTATAGAAAAAAGCATCTGTCCAGGGATACATCAAAATATGTACGGATCTCAAATGAAACAGAAAACGCTGGAAAGACTCAGCAGGTCTGCCAACACCTGTGAAACTTTCTCTCTCCAAAGATACTGCCAGGCCTGTTGACTATTTCCAGCATTTTCTGTTTTCACATCAGATTTCCAGCATTCATAGTATTTTGCCTTTGTATGGATCCTACTGGTTTTCAGCACAAGAGGTTTGCCAGTTGTGCATACACTGAGATTATCTACACATAGGATATTCTACATGTTTGACATGCACCTTCTTTCATTGTCTAAGTACATTTGCTAGAAGTATTTTTTAATGTCAAATGATCAGAATTAAAACACTTCTAATGCTCATCATAACTAACTTTTGTTAAAGTGTAAAAATCACCCAAGTACTTTAAGAAAACAGAATTTACTAGCAATGGACTAAGCATGAAACTTGCAGCCACATAAACCAGTTTATTTCCAGTTCTGATATGGATACTTTCTGTGATTTATATTTTGAGAGTTGGTTATGTCATTAAGTTCTAAGGTAGCACAATCAATAAGGGTTTTATGTAAACTGATCTTTATTGATTCGTCTGATCTGAGACAAATGCAATAAATTCATCATTTCCAGTAGAAGTCTATTGAAGCTCTTACTGCTAATATCATATGCAAGCACTTATTCAGAACACAATTCTCAAAATATTTATGCTGACAGGCTGACATTCTAAACTCAGTTTTGCTATTTTACTCTTATGGCACACTTACCAGGATGTTACTTCATCAAAGCAAGTGTGTTTGTGCTTATGATGAATACATTGAAACGATTAAAATTTCTTACTTTTTTCAGACCTGTATTTTTTGGATTTTGTCAATAACTCCCTTACTGAATCTCGGAAATTCATTTCTGGAAAACAGCAGCTTTGTACAATGATTCATATAAAATGTAGTCTTCATAATGGGTCACATTGCAAATGTAAATGTCAATTTATAACTCTGCACTGTCGCGACTGGATCATATAAAATTATGTTTCAATCAGGCTGAGTTGAATTTGATATCCTAAATGCTAAGTTTTTCTTTGGAGAACAAAACAACCTTTTATACACAAATATCACACCACTCTTGGGTTTTCAACTTTATTCACTTTCTACACTTACTTTACTAAACCATCATTAAAAAGCACTATTCATGTCCAACCTATTTGGAAAATGGAAAATGGCATCAGACAGCCTGGATCCATCAGCTATTCCATACTTGCAGGTAACAACAGAAACTTGCAGATACATGATGCAGTAAACGTCCCAAGGCATTTACAGAAATGGAAGGGATGTCGGACAGTAATAGGGTAAGAATTAAAGGAGGAAGAACAAAGCTTAAGTTTAAGCCCTTGCACCTGATGAGAATGGGGCATGAAGGTTAAAATCCCTGTAGCGACCTACTTACCTGATCTCACACCAAGCAAGACAGGACCTCAGTGAAATTCAAATTCAAAAGTTGGGGTCTGACAACAGCAGTCCTGACTATATTTTAAGCCTTGGCAGCTTTGTTTGGCACCAGGTGTGATTCTTGCCAAAAGGGCCAGATGTGAAGGAATAACAGGCCAGAAGAGGGCAGAAACGTTAAGTTTTTTTAATAAATGCTTTTCTAGTGGACAGCAGGAATGTTCTGAACCCACTAAATTACTAAAACTAAAGCCCTAGGCCCCTCTCCACCAATATGGCTGCTTATTGCCCAGCTCTCCTCTACCGCCCCCCCACCCCCCGGAGCCTCCCATCACTTACCCACTGCCGGAAACTGTTTCTGTGGGTCACTGGCTGCACTCTTTTGAATCCTACCCACCAAGCTGGCAGCATTGATGTTAGAATCAAGCAGGAGTTGGACCTGAGAGATTTAGTTTAAGACCAGGAGTTAAAATGGTCTAGGCCTCATATAAGTGAGTCAGGACCAAGTAAATTAAATTGAGCGATATAAATTCAATGAGCCTCAACTTAGCGATTAAATTTTAAGTAATTTTACCGTCACACGAAAGGGCG
Organism: Carcharodon carcharias; assembly: GCF_017639515.1. Lineage (NCBI taxonomy): Eukaryota > Metazoa > Chordata > Chondrichthyes > Lamniformes > Lamnidae > Carcharodon > Carcharodon carcharias. Next base: position 162,788,057 of record NC_054474.1, on the reverse strand, counting down.
CAGAAGTGGGTGGTTCCACTGCAGGGTTGTCCTCTGGAGCACTCCCAGGCATGCTGCGTCTCCGGCCTGGTCTCTCAATTGGAGAATCTAAGAAGAAAAATTTTATAAATCCATTTTGGTAACTGTGACCAGACACATACACAGAAAACTTAATATTTTAGCACAGATTTACCATAGCTTGAATTCAAACAAATTTAATAATTCTGATTGTTTAGTTAATAATGCACATCATGCTACAGTATTGAGCCAACAGCTCTAATGTTCCCCATCATTAATTAGCCTGCTAACAGCCGCTGTCTAGGTTTACACATAGAGAGTGTATATTTAAGACAATATAGAAAAGGGTTCTGAGAACCTGCGGAACAAAGACTTAATACGAGTGTTATCACCAAAGGAGAAAAGGAAAAGAAATTAGGAGAAATGAGAAAAGATAATTGATAAGTGTTCTACCAAATCACGTGCTATATATAACTGCATTATTTCACACAGCAGTTCCTGATGCAATCAAACTTGTCATATAGTCAAACACAGCTGTCACATAATTTGCACAAGAGTTGCAAATAATAAGTGACCAGTTAAGTATTTTTGTGGTGGCACTGGTTGAGAGAAGGTTGACCAGGACACCAGTAGTCCCAGCTCCTCTTCGAAAGGTAAAAAGGAAATACAAGCAGCAAGTGTAAAATCAAAACTATTTAAAGCCAGGAAAAGAGAAATAAATGGAAGGAAAGAGGGTAATTCTGGTAAATAGAAAACAAGGCAACAGCACAGCTCTTCAAATCACACACATTTTCATTCAATAACAAGGAACTCCATTTGTCAATCACAAGCCTTCGAGGTTCTCATTTGCAGTTTTCTACAAAAATATTAAGGATCTGCTGTTATCCTATCAGGTGAAAAATATCTCTGAGGAAAATTAGGTTACAACTAGAGTGCAAAATATACAATGTCTACATCTCTTAAGGCGCATTAATAATCGTAGTCTTTCAAAAATAGCCTTGTATGCCATTAGGGCATAAGGAAACCGGTATTACTGAAATACATGGTTGCAATATCTCTCACTTCCTTGCCCGATTGCCAAAACTGCTGTGTATAGGACAAGACAAGCTTTCAGAATAACATTTCAATATTGGAGGCTTAAGCCTTGAAAAGATTCGTGAGACAGTACTTGGATAAATATAACTGCCACCCTCATTTTTTAAGTAAATTTTTTCAATAGCTATAATATGAATTTGTAAATGAATTCTGAAAACAGCCTTTTTTTCTCAGCTCTATAATCAAATATTTTCCATGAAAATTGGAGAACAAGGAAAGTCTCACTTTGTTAGACACAAACTTAGAATTTCAGGTATAAGAAGATGCAGCAGTCACTTTAAGCAAAGGTCCCACAAACTGCAATGCAATAACAACCAGTTATTCTGTTTTAACCATGTTGATTGAAGGATAATGTTTGGCCAGGACAAAGCAGGGAGGACTCCCTATTTCATTTCAAAACACCATGGGATTCTTTTTACATCTGTCAAAGGGGGTAGGCAGGACCTTGGTTCGATGTGTTACCCGGAAGTGGGCTCCTCCTAAAGTGCTGCACCTTAGTACTGCGCTGAAGTATCAGTCTAGGTTCTACTCTCAAGTGCATGGAGTGGGATTTTGACATTGATTTTCTCACTCCACAGAGTTAAGACTACCACTATGAAACTATTTTCACTCTTTTGTTCCTCTTGTGCCCCAAACCATACCCCAGCTGGGAAGACATGCATAACTAATTTCCTGAGCTCTGACAATGCTGCCTCTACTAAATAACCAATTGTGTGGCTTAAAATGTCAGTTTAAGGGTGAGATTCCTTCTTTTAGGTTTTCTCCCCTAGCCCTTCTTGGTTTCTGTATTCCATAGGGCATCCAGAGCTATGGGAGTGGATGACTTGGCCCCAATACTTCCTATGCTAAGATGCATAAAAGACGCGAAAAATACTGCCTGTCCCTCCGTCCCCACCCCATCTTCCAATCCCAGCCCCAGCCGTGTATTCACTATACCCCCTGACCTTCCCCTCTCCGATGCTGAACGTTCAGTGCTCAGCAAAGGACTTAGTTTCATACCCTTACGCCCTCAACTCAATGAATTTTGGGCTCGGCATGATGCTGAACTCTTCTTCCGCCGTCTTCGTCTCAGGGCTCACTTCTTTGGGCAGGAGTCCGCTCCCCATTCAACGGATCCTTTCACCCACCTCCAATATTCTCCCTCCACCTGGACCCCTCCCTCTGGATTCTTACCTTCTCTTGATCTTTTCATTGAGAACTGTCAGTGCGACATTAGTCGTCTCAATTTCTCTGCTCCTCTCACCCATTCTAACCTGTCTCTCTCTGAACTTACTGCACTTCATTCTCTCAGGTCCAACCCTGACATTGTCATCAAACCCACTGACAAGGGTGGTGCTGTTGTTGTCTGGCGCACTGACCTCTACCTCACGGAGGCTGAGCGTCAACTCGCAGACACTTCCTCCTACCTCTCCCTGGACCATGACCCCACCACTGAACATCAATCCATTGTTTCCAGGACTGTCACTGACCTCATCTCCTCTGGAGATCTTCCTCCCACAGCTTCCAACCTGATAGTCGCCCAACCTCAGACGGCCCGCTTCTATCTCCTACCCAAAATCCACAAACAGAACTGCCCCGGTAGACTGATCGTCTCAGCTTGCTCCTGCTCCACAGAACTCATTTCTTGTTATCTTGACTCCCTTCTCTCTCCCCTGGTCCAGTCCCTTCCAACCTACATCCGTGATTCCTCTGACACCTTACGTCACATCAACAATTTCCAGTTCCCTGGCCCCAACCGCTTCCTCTTCACCATGGACATCCAATCCCTCTACACCTCCATCCCCCACCAGGATGGTCTGAGGGCCCTTAGCTTCTTCCTCGAACAGAGGCCCGAACAATCCCCATCCACCACTACTCTCCTCCGTCTGGCTGAACTTGTTCTCACGCTGAACAATTTCTCCTTCAACTCCTCTCACTTCCTCCAAATAAAAGGTGTGGCTATGGGTACCCACATGGGCCCCAGCTATGCCTGTCTCTTTATGGGATATGTGGAACATTCCTTGTTCCAGTCCTACTCCGGCCCCCTTCCACAACTCTTTCTCCGGTACATCGATGATTACTTCGGTGCTGCTTCATGCTCTCGTCGGGACTTGGAAACATTTATTAATTTTGCTTCCAATCTCCACACCTCCATCATTTTCACGTCCATCTCTGACACTTCCCTTCCTTGACCTCTCTGTCTCAATCTCTGGTGATAGACTGTCCACCAATATCCATTACAAACCCACCGACTCCCACAGCTATCTCGACTACAGCTCCTCATACCCCGCTTCCTGTAAGGACTCCATCCCATTCTCTCAGTTCCTTCGCCTCCGTCGCATCTGTTCCAATGATGCTACATTCAAAAACAGTTCCTCTGACATGTCCTCCTTCTTCCTTAACCGAGGTTTTCCACCCACGGTCGTTGACAGGGCCCTCAACCGTGTCTGGCCCATCCCCCGCGCATCCGCCCTCACGCCTTCTCTTCCCTCCCAGAAACATGATAGGGTCCCCCTTGTCCTCACTTATCACCCCACCAGCCTCCGCATTCAAAGGATCATCCTCCGCCATTTCTGCCAACTCCAGCATGATGCCACCACCAAACACATCTTCCCTTCACCCCCCCCTATTGGCATTCCGTAGGGATCGCTCCCTCCGGGACACCCTGGTCCACTCCTCCATCACCCCCTACTCCTCAACCCCCTCCTATGGCACCACCCCATGCCCAAGCAAAAGATGCAACACCTGCCCCTTCACTTTCTCTCTCCTCACCGTCCAAGGGCCCAAACACTCCTTTCAAGTGAAGCAGCATTTCACTTGCATTTCCTCCAACTTAGTCTACTGCATTCGTTGCTCCCAATGCGGTCTCCTCTACATTGGAGAGACCAAACGTAAACTGGGCGACCGCTTTGCAGAACACCTGCGGTCTGTCCGCAAGAATGACCCAAACCTCCCTGTCGCTTGCCATTTTAACACTCCACCCTGCTCTCTTGCCCACATATCTGTCCTTGGCTTGCTGCATTGTTCCAGTGAAGCCCAACGCAAACTGGAGGAACAACACCTCATCTTCCGACTAGGCACTTTACAGCCTTCCGGACTGAATATTGAATTCAACAACTTTAGGTCTTGAACTCCCTCCCCCATCCCCACCCCCTTTCTGTTTCCCCCTTCCTTTTGTTTTTTTCCAATAAATTATATAGATTTTTCTTTTCCCACCTATTTCCATTATTTTAAAATATTTTTAAATCTTTTATGCTCTCCCCACCCCCACTAGAGCTATACCTTGAGTGCCCTACCATCCATTCTTAATTAGCACATTCGTTTAGATAATATCACCAACTTTAACACCTATGTGTTCTTTTGTTCTATTGTTGGTGACATCTTTTGATGATCTGCTTCTATCAGTTCTGTCGAAGGGTCAGGAGGACTCGAAACGTCAACTCTTTTCTTCTCCGCCAATGCTGCCAGACCTGCTGAGTTTTTCCAGGTAATTCTGTTTTTGTTTTGCGAAAAATACTGGTCAACTCTCCCTACAGTTTCCTCTCCCGCCCTGTGGGGAATTACCTGGCCTTCACTTGGCACCTCCCCACAGTGCCACAGCTGCATGTGGAGGAGGAGTGCAGATATCAATGAAGCTGCAATAGAGAAGCATTCTTTAATAAATTACTATACTTGATATTTTTGTTATCAGCAATGTCATGGGAATTTTTTTGCTCAAGGATGTTTAAAGTTCTAAAAAGCATAATGCTGAGAACAATCATTTGAATTCAGTATGAACCTTAGTCATTGAACATTCAATTAAAAAAAAATCTACTTGTCCTTAAAGGTCTTTTCTGAAATGTCCTACCTTGGTTCAAAAATTGTATTTTCACTGCTGCAGCCTAGTTCAAGTTGTGACTTCTCCAATGCTACTTGAGGGTCTTAATTGAAATGAATTTCAGAAGTTTTAATCAACTACACAGAAGAGCAGAAAAAACCCACAGATAAATTTGTCACGAGTGCACCAATTTTGCTCTGAGGCAGCATTAGGATTGTAGTGAGTGGGAAGGAAAAATGGCACTTTACAGAGTACTGTATTTTGAAGGGCATTCTTCTGAGGTGGTAGGCGAGGTACATTGTCACAGCTGTGTATCAGGAGATTTGCAATGCCTTTTGAAACAAGCATTTAAGTCAAACCTTGTTGACAAATATGAAAGCTGGGACAGGGGCATTAAAAGACAAATATATTTTATAAAGATATATTGAATTCTCAGAACAAATTATTTAAAAAACATACCCAAAAATGTATGGGGTGACATTTGATTCCCTCCCCCGCTACAAATAAACTGGATTTTCCATTAGAGCTTTGTGAAATGCCATGGTTAAGTTCATTTCTAGTTAAAAAAGACAAAACTAAAAGTGGCTGTTCCTTTTATTTAACTGATAGCCCTATAATTCCCTTGCACCAAGGACATACTGCAAGTTACTAACAGTGCAGATTCAATACTGCCCTAAATTGGTGATTTGTTTTTAGAATTTGGATGATTCTGGCAAGACTGCAGTAGCAGGTTAGGTGGTGGACCTTCTATAAGTCACTGTATTCCTTATGCTTTGGTGCTGGTAGTTGTAATGGTGCTCCCACAATGGCGGTAGAAAGGATATTGGAAGGCATAGGAAGGATACTGAGTCAGCAGTGATGAAGTGACACATATCCAGTTCATAGTGGTGCATGTCTTTGAAGGCAAGGGGCAATTGGAAGTTTGTAGTGTTCCAATTACATTGCCATTCTTGTCCCTCTTAGTGACTGAGCTCACTTGGGAGGGCAGTACTGTGTAAGTAATCTTGGTAAGTTGTTGCTTTGCACCCTGTAGATCATACATACTGCACCACATTACATTGGTGATGGAGGTTGTGGATAATAAACCTGGTGGCAGGGGTAGACTATGGTGTTCTGGATAATATCTATCTTCTTGGATGTTATTGGGGCTGCATCCTCTCAGATGAGTGGTGAATATTCCAATGTCTCCAGGTGTGAGCCTAGTAGATTGTGGAGAGGATTTGAGGGGTCATTTGAGCCAGATTGTAAACCAGAAAGTGGTGTTGTGTTGCTTGGACTGGTATGACCTGCTTTACAATTGGAGTTGTGAAGAAAATTGGCCACTGGAATTATCAGCAAACTGCCTCACTTTTGATGTTATTAACAAGAAAAATAATCATTGATGGACCAGTTTAAGATGACTTGGCAGAGATGCTTCGCTGGGGAACTCCTGGAGTTGTTCTGGGGTTGCAATGGTTGACTTCTGACCATCACAACCATTTTTCTTTATGTGAGGTTCATCAGCATCCTTCCATCTATGTAAGATAATGATCATGCAGCAAATCCGTTGGGATGAGATAGTTCCTTATGATGCACTTTTGCTGATGGCTGAAGATCCGTGAGAGGCAGGTTTTGCCACAAGCATCCCGCATGAGGTGGCTGTCAGGTGTCAGTGGGGGTTTTGTTTTTAGTGTTGGTGCCTGTTGTCAAGCTGTGTAGCCACTGATCATCATGGTGGCAAATGTTAGTCCACAGGTTGTCACTATTTCACTCTGTCATTGGCTAGTGTCTCCCAGGTGTGAAAATCAATATTTAGGGCCTTGATGTTTTTCAATATTTTGCCTCAGTTTTCACGGTGGAGGACACTAGTACCACCCTAATAGTAACAGGTAGTGCAGAGGGTATAGAGGAGGAATTTAGAACAATCACCATCACTAGAGAAAAAGCACTGAGCAAATTATTGGGATTAAAGGGTGACAAGTCCCCAGGACCTGATGGCCTACGTCCCAGGGTCTTAAAAGGAAGTGGCAGTGGAGATAGTAGATGCATTGGCTATAATATTCCAAAATTCCCTGGATGCTGGAAAGGTTCCAGTGGATTGGAAAAATGCTAACATAACGCCCTTATTCAAAAAAAAGGCGGGGAGGGGGGGGCAGAAAGTAGGAAACGATAGACCAGTTAGTTTAACGTCTGTCATTGGGAAATTGTTGGAATCCATTATTAAGGAAGTGGTAATGGGGCATTTGGAAAGTCAAAATGCAATCAGAGTCAGCATGGTTTTATGAGGAAAGGCATGGACTAGTCAGGGATGGTCAGCATGGATTTATTAAAGGAAGGTCTTGCCTCACAAATTTGATTGAATTCTTTAAGGAAGTGACAAGAAGGGTTGATGAAGGTTGTGCAGTGGATGTTATGTACATGGATTTTAGCAAGGCATTTGACAAGGTCCCACATGGCAGATTGGTCAGGTAAGTAAAAGCCCATGGGATTCAGGGTAATGTGGCAAACTGGATAAAAGGTTGGCTTTGTAACAGGAAACAGAGGGTAATGGTCAATGGATGCCCTTGCGAATGGAAAGTTGTCTCAAGTGGTGTTCCACAGGGCTCGGTGTTGGGACCCTTGCTGTTTGTGTTATATATTAATGATTTGGAGGTGAACGTGGGGGGCACAATTGGGAAATTTGCAGATGAAATAAAGATTGGCCGAGTAGTGGATAGTGTAGAGGATAGCCATAATCTCCACAATGATATAGATGGGTTGGTGGAGTGGGCGGTAAAGTGGCAGGTGGATTTTAACATAGAGAAGTGTGAGGTCATACATTTAGGGTGGTCAAACAGTTACAGGGTTTACATTATAAATGGGAATATACTAAGAGGGGTAGATGAAGTGAGGGATCTTGGCGTACAAGTACAAAAATCCCTGAAGGCATCAGTTCAAGTAGACAAGGTTGTAAAGAAGGCATATAGAATGCTCTCCTTCATTGGCAGAGGTATAGAATATAAAAGTAAGGATATAATGTTGGAATTGTATAAAACACTGGTGAGGCCACAACTGCAGTATTGTGTGCAATTCTGGTCACCACATTACAGGAAGGACATAATAGCTCTGGAGAGTGCGCAGAGGAGGTTTACAAGAATGTTGCCAGGTTTAGAAAAGTGTAGCTATGAGGAGAGATTGGATAGGTTGGGGTTATTTTCCTTAGAACAAAGAAGGCTGAGAGGTGACTTGATTGAGGTGTACAAAATTATGAGGGGAATAGATAGAGTGGACAGGATAAAATTGTTTCCCTTGGTGGAAAATTCTAGAACCAGGGGACATAGATTCAAGATAAGTGACAGAAGGTGTAAGGGGGACATGAGGAAGAACTTTTTTATGCAGAGGGTAGTGGGTGTCTGGAATTCGCTGCCCAAGTTGGTGGTAGAGGCAGAAACTCTAAACTCTTAAAAAGTACCTGGATCTGCACCTTAAGTGCTGTAAGCTTCAGGGATATGGGCAGGGTGCAGGGAGGTGAGATTAGAAAGAACACCTGGGTGTTCTCAGGCTGGCATGGGCAAGATGGGCCAAATGGCCTCCTCCAGTGCTGTAACTTTTCTATGGTTCTAAATCGTGTTTGACTAATTTGCTAGAGTTCTTTGAAGATGTGACAAGCAAAGTGGATCATGGGGTTCCTGTAGATCTAGTATATCTGGACTTACAGAAGGCCTTTGATAAGGTGCCGCACAAAAGATTAATACACAAGATAAGACCACACGGAGTTAGGGGTAATATATTAGCTTGGATAGAGGATTGGCTAACCAAAAGAAAACAGAAAGTCAGGATAAATGGGTTTTTTTCTGGGTGGCAAGCTGTAACTAGTGGGGTGCCACAGGGTTCGGTCCTTGGGCCCCACTATTTACAACCTATATTAATGACTTGGATTCAGGGATAGAAGGTACTATAGCTAAATTTGCAGATGACACCAAAATAGGTGGGAAAGTGAGTTGCAATGAAGAAATAAGAAATTTACAAATGAATATGGACAGGTTAGGTGAATGGGCCAAAGTTTGGTAGATGGAGTTTAATGGGGATAATGAGGTTATCCATTTTGGTCGGTAGAATAAAAAGGCAACATTATTTAAATGGAGAGAAACTTCAGAATGCTTCAATGCAGAAGGATCTGGATGTCCTCGTGCATGAATCGCTGAAAGATGGCATGCAGGTACAGCAGATAATAAGGAAGGCAAATGGAATTTTGGCATTTATTGCTAAAGGAATAGAATATAAAAATAGGTAAGTGTTGTTGCAACTGTACAAGGCATTGGTGAGACCGCACCCAGAGTACTGTGCACAGTTTTGGTCCTCTTACTTGAGGGAGGATGTAGTTGCATTGGAGGCAGTTTAGAGGAGGTTCACTAGATTGATTCCAGAGATGCGGGGCTTGTCTTATGAGGAGAGATTGAGCAGTTTAGGCCTATACTCGCGAGAGTTTAGAGTGATGAGAGGAGAGCTAATTCGGTATATAAGATGCTAATGGAGATAGACAAAGTAGACCTGGAGCGGATGTTCCCCCTTGTGGGGCATGCTAGGACGGGAGGCCATAATTTTAGGCTAAGGGGCGGTAGATTTAAATCAGAGATGAAAAGGAATTACTTTTCTCAAAGGATCGTGAATCTGTGGAATTCACTACCTCAGAGTGCAGTGGATGCCAGGACGCTGACTAAATTTAAGGAGGAGATAGACAGATTTTTAATTAGTAATGGGTTGAAAGGTGATGAGGAGAGAGCGGGAAATTGGAGTTGAGGCTGAAATGAGATCAACCATGATCGGAATGAATGGCGGGGCAGGCTCGAGCGGATGAATTGCCTACTCCTGCTCCTAGTTCTTATGTTCTTATGTCACAATTGCAAGCATCCTTGAAGCAGAGCTTTGAGCGGCCTGCTGGTCTTCTGGAACCAGTCATGTCGCCATACAACGAATCCTTGGGAATACATCTGTCTTCCATCCTGCAACCTTGTCTGAACCAGCAAAGTCACCTTGACTTACTAAGTGTTTGCATATTCCCAACTATTGCCTTATCCAGGCAATCTCTTACATCGCCAGGTAGATGCAGTTAGAGTGAATTAAAAAACATTAAAGAAAACACATCTCTCTAGTAAAACTCAGTGTCAATGACTCCTCAGTGTGCCTATGAGGTCTGAAAGGGGTTAGATTTATTGTCAAAATAATTACAAGTGCCACCAATAGCTGAAACCTCGTGTGAATTTTGGCTCATCAAGGCAAAGGATTTAAGCGCTCAAAGAAAATAAAAAATCTTTGCATTTTTGGCTCTTACACATTTTATCAAGAACTCCACACTCAGATACAGGGTAAGTTACATGTAGGATAAAACAATCACTATTTTGCACCCCCTTGCAAATCTTAGTTTTAACTGCTTCCAGGATGAGACCTTCACACGCATCAAAATCTGGGTGAAATTCAAACCCAAATCCAAGAGGTGAAAGGACATGAACCAACTTACTAGTTCATCTGGCTGCTCCTCCTTTCATTCCAAAAATCTTTGCAGCTAAACAAGTGGCCTAGTTTTTGCAATCTGTAAAATGTCTAACATGAATATACAATGTGATGCTGTTGAAACATGATCATATATTCTTGCTCCAAATAAGCTGATTCATTCTATTCCACTTGTTAGCAATATAAAAAATCTAGAAAATAATGTTTTAAATTTCATTATGAAAACAAAGGATTAATCACTTAAAATGCCTACAAATTGTTTGGCAGTTATTGGAAAAATAGCACAATGAAAAATCTTATGGCTATTATGCAATATTAGAAATTCACATGGTGTAGTGGCAAATTAATTTAAATTATTGGTTAAAATTAGGGGGAAAAATCATCACACGCGCAAGGAACAAGAAATTAAAAATCTCTCGTAAAGCTGTTAACCACATTCTCAGGAGTATAACAGAGAATAGAAAACACTATGTAAGTAGGCTAATGAGTTTGATTATTGCACTATACATCATTTACTTTGTGTGCTGTATCATGGAAAAACATTAAATCTCTACACAAACTAAACACTGAGGTACAGCTAGATTGTTGTACCTACTGTTATTGTTTCATAAATTGAGGCACTTCTGTGGCACAAAGTTTAGTGACAGTTGTAGCTGACTTCAGCTTAAGGATCACTCCTGTCCAGCATAAATAGCCCACTCTGACAGTATTTAAAAAAACACTGGCATAGTAACAACTGAATTTTACAATACAGTTATTGGACCTCTGTTGCCCCTGAAAGATTCAGGGAATTTCTAAGAAGTAGATCAACAATTCTGACCATCTATTTGTGCAACAAATGGTACTTAACAGGGCCATAATAAGCCTCCTGACAAGCAGGAATACAAATCACTGATCTAGTCAATGCACTGAGCAGGTTACTTGTTTACAAAAGCAAAATACTGCATATTCTAGAAATCTGAAATGAAAACAAAAAATGCTGTAAATATTCAGCAGCTCAGGCAGCATCTGTGGAGAGAGAAACAGAGTTCAGCTGATAATCTTACATCAGAACTGAAAAATCTTTTAAGCAAGTATAGATGCAGGGGTACAAGAACATAAAGGAAGGTCTGTGATAGAGTGGAAGGCAGGAGAGATTAATTAATAAAAGGGGCAAGCAAAGAAACAAAAGCTGAGTGTAGAAGAGGCATAGTTGGGAATATTAGAATTATCACCAACAACTTCTGCCAAATAAAGAGCAGAGGCTATGTTCTGAAATTGTTGAGCTCAATGTTGAGTTTAGGGCCAGGATTTTATGGTTGGCGTGCTGGGGCAGGCCCAACACACTGGCACTTAAAATGACACGCGATGACGTCAGGTGTGTGTCCCGGCGTCATCGCACTGTCTCACAATGTTTCGCTCGGCGGGCGCGCACCAGAATCGGCTTCATGCCCACCAATAATTGATAGGCCTATTAAGGCCATTAACGAAGTAATTAATTCCAAGTTTACACTGCCTGCCCAACCTTATGGTTGCTGGGCAGGCAAAAAGGCCAAGCAGCCTTTACATTTTTAGGAAACCTCATCCAAGAGCGGGTGAGGTTTCCTGAAGCTTTTACGAAATAAGTAAAAAGTTTTTCTGAAAAATAAAAACATTTCCCATCTCATGTGACAGTCACATGAGGGAACGTTTCATTAAATTTTTATTACATTTGTTTATTTTTCTCAAAAGTGCTTCAATCTCCCTGAGGCACTGAGCTGCCTCAGGAAGACTGTAACACTCTTTCTCGCGCATGCGCGAAAGAGCGTTGGACCTGACTGTCCCTTCTCCCCCCCCCGCACACACAGGTAGCACTCCACGTGTATTATGCTGGGTGGGCCTTAATTGGCCCACCATGTAAAATGGCAGTGCAGAGCTGTACGTGGGCGGCAGGCGGCTGCACAACAGCCCCTGCCCGCCCCCGCCGAGCCTGCCCGACGTGGGAAAAATTCAGGCCTAGGAGTTTGTAAAGTGCCATTTCTCAATATTGAGGTTCACTGGAAGGATCATAGGACCCTCAGGACAGAGAGGTCAGAGTGACAGCAGGATGGAAAATTAAAATGACAGGCAACTGGAACTTCAGGATCCCACTTGCGGATTAGATGCAGGTGCTCTTCAAAGTGGTCACCCAATCTGCATTTAGCCTCCCAATGCACAGAGGGAACAGTCCCTTTGAAATGCTGAAATGGGAAGGGAGATGCATTTGGTGTTGCCAAAAATGGCAGAAGATAATACATTAAATGTGGAGGCTGGTGGGATGGATGGTGAGGACAAGGGGAACCCTATTGTGATTTTGGCAGTGAGGGAAAGGGGTGGCAAAAGTGCAGGAAATAGAACTGACACAATTAAGGCCCTGTCAACTACTGTGGAGGGAAATCCTTGTTTGAGGTTGATCGCAACAAGGTTAATTTAAAAAGGATCCCTACCCAGTGGATACTTTTCCTGGTCCAAAGGTATTTATATTTTAAAAGGAACCAATTTAACCATGCCTTCGAGTTAAATAAAAAATGAGTTTATTAGTTAATAAATCGCAAGAAAAAATAATAAAAATTCAACACACACACACACACATTAGAAATGAGAAGTGAGTCCAGAAATAAAAGTTAAAAAGATACACATATCAGTCTTTGACTGGTCCATGAAGAGTAGATGATGAAACAATGTGGCCGTTAAGTTGGGTAATTCTGGTACAGCTGACTTTGGGCAGTTGAGCAATTGGTTTGGAGATTCTTGGTTCTGCAGGTTAGCTGAAAAGAGTTGTCCAGTTTCCTTTTCGATTGTGGCTTTTCTGGCTTGTGACTTGCTTCAAATAATCAGAGATTTTTTTTTTAACCTGAAAGCGCAGGGATGCCTAGCTGATGTTCTTCAGCTGTGACCTTCACAGCACACCCTCACACATCAGGCCTGGAACACCAAAACTAGTACACAGAACTAGGGTTGCAGTTGGCTTTTTAACCCCTTTTCTTTGTATTTCTGGAAGGGTAAAAAACAAACATGTCTTTTGCCCAGATCTGCTTTCTTTTCAACTCACATCATGTCCAGAGTCTGGGCATTAACTCAAAAGAGATGGTTTCTGCTGAGGTGGTAATCAACCTTCATTATTTTCGCAACCACAGAACATTACAGTTCAGTTGTTGCATTGCATCTTTTCCTTTGAAGTGTCTCTGTCTGAAGTAGGCCATCCGACCTTTTTAGGTGCAACATTCTGTTCTCTGGACTAGTTAGTCAAGTGTAATCCACATAGGATTTTTCCAGCAAGTGGTTACTTTACAGTCTCAGCCAACTTTTGCTTGTATGCCCTATTTTTTAAAAAACGCATGTCTTACTTGAAAGTTCAACACATCTGTAAGTATTTCGGGCCTACGACCCATGGTCATGACAAAAGAAAAATCAGAGATGGACTATGCAAAGATGAAGGAGGATAGAAATTGAAAGCAAAGTTTTAAAATTTTCTCAAATAGGAGATGATAGCAAGAAATAGCACTGATACTGTCATCACTGTACCAGATTGTGAGGTAGAGCACCCAAGTAGCATCAGAACAAAGAATGTTCCCCATGTCCCACAAATAGGCAGGTGTAGCTCAGACACAAACAGGTAGCCGTTGCAACATCTTTTATTAGAATAAAGTTAATGGAATCAAAGCAGAAGCTGTTAAATGTATGAATAAGTTCAGCCTGACAGAAGAGGTTGGTGATGGATGTGGACTAGTTTGACCTCCACTCAAGAAACAAACAGAGACCCCTCAGGCCATCATGGTGGAGGCTAGAGGTGTAGAGGGATTGGACGCCCATGGTGAAAAGGTGATGGTTAAGGCCAGGAAACTGTTAAAAGTGGTGAGGGCATCAGAAGAGTCATGGATGTATGTGGGAAGGGACTGGTCAAGGAGAGAAAAAAAAACTGAGATAGAAAGAAGTCAGTTCTGTGGGGCAAGAACTAGCTAAAACAATGAGTCTAATAAGGCAGTCCTGTTTGTGGATCTTGGGAAGGAGGTAGAAGCGAGCACTGAGAGGTTGGAGGACTTTAAGTTTGGAGGCCACGAAGGGAAGGTATCCAGAGAAGATGAGGATGTGATAGTCTTAGAAATGATGGCTTGATGTTCAGTAATGGAATCATGGGTCCAGGGGGAGTTAAGAGGTGGTGACAGATGTGGCACGCAGCCTCTGCTTGGTAGAGATTGGTTTGTCAAACAACATTGTTATCGCTTTCAGCAGGTTTAACGATGATATTAGGATTGGGCCAAAGACAGCAAAATACTCCAAGTTCAGAGGGAATTAGGTTCAATTGTGTGAAGGGGCAAAGAAATTGAGACAGCCAATGTCATGCTGGTAAGTCCAAATGAAAAGATCCAGTGATGGCAAGAAGCCAGAGAGAGGGGGCCCAAGTGGAATAAGATTCTGGAAATGGGAGAAAGGATCTGATGTGAAGTGGGAGACTACTGGCCAAAGAAGTGGCCATGAAGTCAAAAGTGATGGAAGAAGAGCTCAGCATCATTCCTAGCTCAAAATTCATGGAGGTGGGGAAAACTGGCCTTTACTGAGGACTGATCATTCAGGGTCAGAAAGTGGAAGGTCAAAGGGATAGTGAAAACTTAGCAGATGTGAGATTAGAAAAAGGTATAGGGAGAAAGATCAGAAGGAAATTGGCATTCAAGAGTTAGCGAAGTTTGCAATCCTTAACACATGAAAGAGAGTCAAAGTGTTTTTTGTTGAAGTGCTGGTTGAGGCAAAGGATAAAATGGAACTGCAGACAGAATAGCTTTGAGATGCAGCAAGTCCATGTTGCTGAAAAGGCAAGTCAAGACTGTCCATGCGGCAAAAGCAACAGTTCGAGAAATGCTGAATAAATTGGAGATATCTAAATCACGTGTGGATCCGAAACATTAAGGGTGGAATTTTAGTTTAGTTTAGTTTAGTTGCTCTATGCAAAAACTGCACACATTGTAGTTTAACATAGAAGTAAAATGTATTTAGTCACAGATGATCAGACAACAGCAGTGTGAATTGAAAAATGATTCACCTATCAAAATAATCATATTTTTCCGTAAGCCAACACACATTTGTGCAACGTTTTGAACATGCTGCAAAGGAAAGATAGGAGATACTCTACCTTATAGTTTATTAAAGAGCACTTGCTTCAAAATGACAAACAGCACAATATAATTCATAAACACCACAGCCATACCATTTATTTTGAGTACAAATCAAATCTAATGTATATGCTGAAAGAACTGCCGTATCATTTTGACAACTTGCAGTCAAATACTTCATGCTTAGTGCATTTTTCTTAAATACAAATTAAAATACAGTGAAGTATATACTCTAAATACTGGGGCAATGTGAACTTAGTCGGATGAAGATTAACAATAGCATTTTTACACTGTTGTTTTAACAGTGAGCCAAATGCATTCAGAAAATAAATGAATATATCAAATAGAATTGGCTCCCAAGCCTTTCCAAAATGCTGCTCTGAATATAGCTGCAACAAGATGCAGAAGAACATTCTGGGAATTATATTCTTTTTGATCTTTACCCAGCTTCACTGTGGGGAAGAAATGGGCCTTGGTTAAGCACAGATGAGTAACTAAGTATGGAAGCAGTAAGCATGAACTTATCTTCTAATATTGAGCGCTGACCCCAAATGCCTATGCTTTGCTTAGAATACTAATTCAGTACATAAAGATCCTGAACTATCAATCTGCTGAAGAGCAGAAAAGGCTGCATTATTAAAAAAATACTTTTGTAGATTTTTTTTATTGGTAATTTAAGAACTTGCTGGCTTTTGATCTATTATGTTTGAAAAGAAAAGTGCAGGGTTCCTTACACTGATCATATTTTCCAATATGTCTATACTCCAGCCTTCCCTAGTAAGCAAATCCCCTTCTCCACTGGTGTGACATTCCACGTCTTCCAGCAGCTACCTGTCCCTTTACCTAGCCCCAGTGTGCCCAGTCCTATTTCAGATGGGCATCTCTTACAGAATCATTGAGATATTGCTCCATTTTGATTTGGGCTGCCAATTTTAGTGTTAGCTTGGCCCACTGGCAGCACTCTGGGCTCTAAATCCACGTCCTCCTGACTCAAAGTCCTCTGCAACATTTATCCCTCAAACATCAACAAAATTGCTTTTTTTAAAAATTCATTTACAGATGTGGGTGTTGCTGGCTAGGCCAACGTGTATTGCCCATCCCTAATTGCCCTTGAGAAGGTGGCGGTGAGCTACCTTCTTGAACCGCTGCAGTTCCTGTGGTGGAGGTACACCGACAGTGCTGTTAGGGAGGGAGTTCCAGGATTTTGATCCACCAACAGTGAAGGAACATTTAGTTTGCTGCTGTCTGTGGAACTTTGTTTTCCACAAATTAGCTGTCACATTTGCTTTACGAACAAAGTGATTACACCTCAGAATCAGTTAATTGTGAACACTGGAAAGCTGTGAGTTTGTGAAACATGCCATATAAATGCAAGGTCTTTTCTTCTAATACTTCAGGATTGACTGGTTTTCAAGGAATATTTGGCTGGAAGCCCTGAATGCGAAGTTTTCAATATCAGTCCAACAAATCAAGTACTTCACAAGGAATTAAGAACAGAAAATATATCAACTAACTTTTTTTAAAATTGTTATGGCTGCGGAAGTCGAGGTTAACAATCCATTTAATGGCTTCAGGTGATGCAGTGTGAACGGTTGTGATGCCACCAGGAATGGATCTCTTGGGGACAGAACGACAGTATGTGGGCGATGGTCCGACTTGGACGGCCACAGTCACTACTTGAACTGTTCCTCATGTTCCACTTGTGGAGCAAGCGGCCACATCTTCCTGGGCCCGCCCTAAAGTGGTTGAGGGTTGTCCAGATTTTCTGTGAAAGATTAAAAGCTGGGACTTCACCACTCGAGTCAGTTACCAGGTTGCGGTTGGTGATGTTTGCAGTCAGCCAGGAGATGTGCCACCAAGAGGCAGGGCTGGCGCAAGTTTGGAAGGTGTGGAGTGGTTTTATGAAGATTCCCATGTACTAACTGAAGCATATAGTCCAAATATCTCAAGTTGAATGTTACAGTCTGAGTCTGCTGATCGCAAACAGGTTGAAGCGTTGGCCTTTACTTATCAGGAAGTCAGCCAGAGCCACTGTTCTTGATGTTATCCAGACACAGCTGGTGGAAATTCACATACGGAGTGGTTAAGTGTGGAAAAGATCAGGCTCAGCCATGAGTTCAATAGTCAGTAGACAACGTCTTCAACATTTGCTCTCATGTGAATAGTAGCCCAAAGAAGTTACCACAAGTGATAACATGCTAATTAAATGGGAAGGAAGTGGAAAGGTTAGGCATGAAGGAAGTTGAAAGAAGGCTACGTCATCATGGAAGTGGGCGGGGATTTAGAAAGTTCTAGGGTTGCAATTCATCTGTGTTGCTGGGGTTAGGGTTAGGTTTTGCAGCAGGGGAAAAGATGTTGCTCTTAGCGGACTCCAGGCAGCAAAAGTGTTGCTATTTGCTTGCTCTGTGTAGTTGGGGCTCAGGAGAAACCCCCAGGAGTCATTTGAAAGCTCTGTGCAGTTAGCGAGATGAGACTGAAACCCTGGGAGGTGTGCAGTCATTGAGGGAGTCCAATATGAAATGGTTTTGAGGGAATTCAGAGGCTTGATCTTCGAAAGAGAAAAATTTGGACTCCCTCGTAAGGGAGACAGAGTTTCAATGAGATTGGTTGATTCAGTTTACTGACATCTGGATGGGTTGCTGAAAAATCCACGGGATGCATCTTGGTTGATTTGCTACTTATTGTGCAGTGTGGTGTGTTCAACCACAGTTTGTCTGTTACTTCATATGTACCTCATATTGACTCTGAATGTTAAATATAAGATAGATACTGTAAATTGTTTTATCTTTCTGACATTGTATAGCAAAGTTTATCTTTGTTTGTTCAAAACTTTTGGCTTTATTCACTTAGCAAGTGTCTTGAAACGCAAACTTTGTCTAATTTAAACAAAACGTTATTGGTCCCGAACCAGACCTTGCTAACAATTTGGGGGTCTGATCTCGGAACATAAAAGTATAAGCTCTACAATTAGTATTGAAAACAACAAGCCCAATGTCTTGTCATTTCTGGAACTTGCAACATGTTGATGCAACACCATCGAGGGTCAGGGACGGTGTTAAAATCTCTTTACAGGACAATGAATAATAGCTAGAGTGAGAATAAAGATTTAATGCATACATATAAGCTATCATGAGAACTTGTCAGTTTTCTAACTTAATAATTCTAGCAATTACTTTGATAGTTTTGAGATATTTTCCATTGAAATCATGCTTCTAGCTTTTTGTATTGGGGATGAATTCTTGTTAGCCTCATCTTTACACAAATATAAAGGTTTGCATTTTGAATAAGAGAAGAATGGAATATGGAAAGAAAGATTCACACATCAACCAAAAACAGCACAAGCAAACCCAAATATATGAGCAGCAAAATATATAGTTGCAAACGCTATTTTTCACCAATAAATAGTTCTTAGCATTGGGGCTCTAATCAGAACTCTAAACAGTCAGGTGTTTCATGAGTAATTTTAAGATTCGATTTCACCACAATTTAAAAATGAAGCAGTTACAGGTGAATTAGTCAACTGCTTAAAATTCATCTTATAATTCATTAATTGTGCAATTCATTCTACCCAATTACTAATTTCAAAATAAAAGGTTCTAAATCATTTTGGCTTGAGTGAATAAACGTTTGGATTGTTTTATGATGGAATGTATGTCTACAGCCCGACAACCACTGTGACACAAAGAGCAGGTTCTCTAATGAATTATAAAAATCCTCAATGCAACTTCTTTGTAGATATTTGAATTCTTCCAAATTCAGCACCGAGCTGTCCATGTGCCAAACAACTTCCTACCTACATATTTTATATTTCTAACAACAACACATTTTGTATGTAGTAACAGTATTGTACAACAATACTAACTGGTTATTGCTGAACTGAGTGTTTATTCAGTCTTTGTTTTGCAACAATTATATCCTTCATTTTAACAGAAGGTCGTTGATCAATTGTTAACCGAAATCAATTGTAGGAAGGGTGGATTGATTCATTGACTATTATGTTCAATAGATTACAGAACAACAAAAAGGTATTCTAAGCTACATATGCATTATAGGGTTATTATTTTACTATTTTATATGGATTATATTGAAGCAAAAAATGTAGCCTCAGGATGCAAGCAGACCTTTAGGAGAAGTACTTACTTTTTAAAAAACTTTTACTAAACACTTGGGAATTACAATTACAGTTAATTATTCCAAATGAACCTCTAATAACTAATTTACAGCTAGTCACTACTTTTTCTACCTTGTACCATGAATGTTACTGTAGGTGTTTATGACAGAAACTATAGCCTGGAAATTACCGTGTGTAACATTATCACATGGAAATGTAATACATTGCTTGACAGGGTACTCTGTATCTGCCCAGCTCTTGTGGCATGGTGTTAATACAATTAGTTCAGTTAAGCTTTTGGTCAGTGGTGATCCCAAGATGTTGACAATGGTGGACTCAACAATGGTGGTAGCAATGATGGTTAGCAGGACATGCTTGGACTTTTATCTTGTGGGAAAAGGCCACTTGTCAGTCCATGATCTACTGTAGATCAGCACTGTCTGAGTCTTTATTGGAGTAGCTGCAAATGGAGCTGAACACTGGAATCGTCAGCAGACAGTCCCACTTGTGAACTTGTGAAGTAGCTGAAGATTTTTGGGCTCACTCAGGATACTGCCTTGAATAATTCCTGCAGTGATGTCCTGATACCAAAAAAAGTAGCCCAGACAACCACAACCAACCTGTGTGTCAGGTATGACTCTAGCACTGGAAGGTTTATCCTTCAACTGTACTGGACTGCAGCTTTACCATGGCTCCTTGGAGCCTTTCACTGTTGAATGCTGTCCTGATGTCAAGGATAGCTATTCTTCCCTAGCATTCAACTCTTCTGTCCTCTCTGGATCAAGACTGTGATAAGGTCTAGAAGTGAGTGATCCTGGTAGAACCCGAACTATATGTTGATGACCAGGTTATTGGTGAATAGGTTTGATGGCACTACTTTTGGCTCACTTTACTGATGATCAGGAGAAGGCTGTTAAGATGATATTTGATTGGGTTAGATTTAGCCAGTATTTTTGTGATTAGGAGATACCCAAGAAATTTTGCACATTGCTGGATGGTTGTTTATGTCATATCTGCAGCATGAAAGCTTAGCTAGGGGTGCAAAGGAAAAGGAAGCGTCACTAATGCAGTCTGCGTTCCCTTCTGATATTAAATACAAAAAAACTGCGGATGCTGGAAATCCAAAACAAAAACAGAATTACCTGGAAAAACTCAGCAGGTCTGGCAGCATCGGTGGAGAAGAAAAGAGTTGACGTTTCGAGTCCTCATGACCCTTCGACAGAACCGTCGAAGGGTCATGAGGACTCGAAACGTCAACTCTTTTCTTCTCCACCGATGCTGCCAGACCTGCTGAGTTTTTCCAGGTAATTCTGTTTTCCCTTCTGATATTGTTGTGGCAATTTAAAGGAAACTTCAGAGATCCAAGGATATCATATTTCTCCAAATCTGATGAAAATAGTCACAAGAAAAATGTAATTTTATTTTAAATAATTTTATTCAAAGTAATGCTCAACTTTAACAAATCACTGGTTAGGCCTCAGATGGATTATTGTGCACAATTCTGGGCATCACATTTTAGGAAGATGTCAAGGCCTTAGAATGGGTACAGAGGAGATGTGCCAAGATGATATCAGGGATAAGGGACTTCAGTTATGTGGAGAGAGTGGGGAAGCTGGTATTGTTCTCCCTAGAGCAGAGAAGGTAAAGGGGAGATCCAATAGAGTTATTCAGAATTATGGAGGGTTTCAATGGTGAAAGTAGAAAGAAACTGGCCAGTGGGTTGGTAACCAGCGGTGATAAATTCAAAATAATTGGCAAAAGAACTAGAGATGAAATTATTTTATACTGAGGTTGCCATAATCTGGAATTCACTGTCCGCAAGTTTGATGGAATCTGATCCCATGGGACTTCCAAAAGGCAATTGGACATGTATTTGAAGAGAACTAATTTGCTGGATTATGAGGAAAGAGCTGGAGTGTGGGACTAAATTGCACAGCTCTTTCGAAGAATCAGCAAAGGCACAAGGTGGTCTCCCTCTGTCCAGTAAGATTCTATGGAATAATATTTTGTTCAATTTCATAAGATATATTTCAGAGGAATTTTCAATTTCATGAACTAAGCAGAATCATTAAAGGTTTGAATGGTAGAATTATTTGCAAACCTATGTCCAAAAGAAAAATTCCAGACAGAAAAAGATCAGCATATTCTTTTCCTGTGGTCCTTAAGAATCAATCAGTAAATAGTTACACACATTTTTGACATTTGATTTAATCAGAATCCATTTTTGAAAGCAAAAATTGCATTACATTCATAAATTTCACCCTTCATTATCAAGAGATTTAACCAAAATGGGAAAGTTAATAATTGACGTTCTTCCTTTAAATTCTAATTTGTATTATATAAGTAATCCCAGCATTAAACATTTTATATCTAATGAAATAGTATTAACCTGAACTTATGATATTTTTCAGTAGCAATTAATAATATTTCACAAATCAAATAAATATTTCTTGGTGTTATCCAACTTTCTAACTTTATGCAGGGAGGCCAAGGTAGTTTTAATTTCTAAAGCAATTGATTCATCCATTATAATATCTGGCCACGTGTCTAAAGGATAGCTGACATTGGAATGGGACATACTATTTTATAGCTTGTCAGTATCAGTTACATGTAAGATTTGTGCAGTACTGACATTCTGTCTGAAGACGTTACCAGCACATTAAGCAAATACTACTTTCAGTAAATGTTTACAAGTCATACTGAAGGTGTTCAGAACTCCATTACTGCACCAACATCGCCTTTACTTTGGATCTAATAGTGGTTCTCAAAATTGAATGCAAGTTAAATAAAAGTCTAGTTTATTAATTGCAAATCTAACCAAAGCACCAATCCAAAGCAACATTAACAATATAAAATGTGGTGGTTTGGAAACACATGCTTAATTTTAATTCCCCCATCACCATCAGTGGTTAGGTAATTCGAAAATGCTGTTTCTATCCAATTTTCTTCCTTCCTCTTTTGAAGAAAAATTTAAAAGGATCTTGACAAGCTTGATCTCTGGTCTGAGAAATGGCAAGTGCAATTTAATATGAGGAAGTATAACATTATGAGCTTTAGCAGAGGGAAGGTTAATGAGGATTGTGCTAAGTGGGAAAATACTAAAGATGTCAGAGCACAGGGAGTTCTTGGTGTTTTAATAGAAAGGTCATTAAAACAACATGCACCATTTTGCCAGGATGTTTAAAAAAGTCAACAGAATATAGGGATACATAGCAAGGGGTATAGCATATAAACCATCAGAGGCAATTTTATTATATTTGGCTGTGGTGAGACTATCTGAAGTGCAGCATGCAATTCTGGTCTCCCCCTATTTTAAAAAAGATATTCAGTTATTGGAGGAGATACAGTGAAGGGCTGCATGGTTCATCAATTTTTCTGCCTTGTGTAGAATTGAAGAAGTAGGGTCATTTTTAATAATTAAGAATAACAAGATAAAATAAATTGTAGGAGGAATCTTTTCACACATGGGTTGGTAAATGTATGGACAGTTTAGCAGTATGAGTATGGGGTGAGAAATCTTATTCAGCTCTTGGCAACAAATAGGATTTAGGGTTATTAGAAATGAACACAGGGAATAGTGTTGATAGGTGGACCAGCTGAACTGAAGCTCATCTCCTACCTGAAGCTATTACTATGACATTTGGATAGATTATTCTGGTTCTTTTTTTTTTAAACCTGGCCAACTTACTATTTCCAAACCAAGAGACAGTGCAGTCAGTTGTAACACCCCAACCTATGCCAATAATGTGTTTATACACTGCCACATTTCATGCTCCTTTAGTAATGAGGACCTTTCTGGTGTGTCAGGCACAGGTGTCTTTACCTTTAAGCTGTTTCACACAATGGAAATAAGATCAGGAGAGGTGTAAAAAGGGCTGTCGGTTCATTACCACATCTTACAATATTACACAAAGGTCACAATCTACCTTTTAAAGTCAGCACTGTTTAAAAGTAGGTTCTGATTAAAGATAATTGTTAATTTTTTGCCTCTCTATAGGTGCTGCCCAACCTGCTTAGTATTTCTAGCATTTTGTGTTTTTATTAAAAGCTAGACAAACATGATTGTGACTATAAAGTCTCTGTGCCTATTTCAAGGTGCTGCAGTTTAATCTTCACTTCACAACCATAAAAGTGAAACTAACTATTCATAAAGCTAAATATCAACTATTGCGCCTAGTTTCAGTACTTCAACTTTAAGCTGTACTTCCGGCTTTCCTAAAATTGGCCTCCAATGATTGACCATCATTGTGTTTCAAGGGCTGATTTTCCTGCCATCCTCTGCATAAATGCAAATGCATACTGTCTCTCTTGCCTGGTCTGTAACTATATATATTTCCAGGCTGCGTCACTTTCATATCCAGGATACTAGAAATTCAGCTGCTGAAGGCCACTAATTGGATAGAAGCCAGGCGGCCTACAGACCCATGGATCTCTGAAGAGGTCAGAAAAGCATGGCACTTACTTTTTAAGGTCCCCTTTGCCTTGTCACCTGGCCCCAAAGATCTTCTGTCTGAACAGGTGCAAATCCCATCACCAACTTGTTCTGGTGCTGCTGTGCTTGGGTGCCCCAGTGGGAGTACGTACTGAAAAATTAGGCAAAGGTTCCCTGGAAATTGCAGGGGAATGTAAAGGGGACAGTGGCCAAGCATCACAAATCTCTGTCCCCTTATCCTCTTTTTTGTACTTGGGTATTGAGTGGAAACAGGACAGGGAAATTGGACTGTAAAATTCTTCAGAGTTTCACTTCTAAAAAGAGAAACACGGCTATGTAATCCACCATCCTTACTGCAATTTGTTGTTTACAAGTTAGCTTTTTG
This sequence comes from Carcharodon carcharias, assembly GCF_017639515.1. NCBI lineage: Eukaryota > Metazoa > Chordata > Chondrichthyes > Lamniformes > Lamnidae > Carcharodon > Carcharodon carcharias. The sequence continues at coordinate 162,763,667 of NC_054474.1, read as the reverse complement.
TTTGGAAAAACATTAATTCTAAGTATCAATGTAACAGATGTTTCATATTCCTGCTAAGAACTGAACACTATCGTTACATAAGCCCTGATGCCAATTTATTATGCAGTTGTCATACTGCTACATTTCTGTCTTGTTAAAATGCTCTTCAAAATATTACTGTCAACACCGTAGGTGGGATATCTTACTTACAGCATGTTCCACTTGTCACATATTGTTCCTGACCTGACCTTGGTGCTTGGGAACAAAAGCTATACCTAGTCTTAGTTGAACAAAGCTAGATATGCAGGTCACGAACAGCCTTTAACCATGTGCGTCCCCTCTCCCAGTCATTTGTACGAATAGCTAGTCACTGCAGAGCTTCCATCTATTGTATTGTTTTTTTGCGGCACTGTGAATCAGTCTCCAATGATGGAAACAATGAGAGCTGGTACATTGTAAGTATCTTCCCACCAACAGACAGCTATTTGAATTTTTTATTTGTTTGAGAGGGGTGGTGGTGGAGGTGGCAGAAATAGGATGCTATTTCACATAACAAGCAATTTATGATTCATTCACAAGCAACCAGGTGCGAGCTGGATTTTTCAGAGGATGTAAATTTTAGAGCTCTATTTTCTAATATCTTTATCTGACAATGATGGTGATTACTAGGTTATAAATATATTCGGAAGTTTTGCTGATGATGATCATACTGAAGAAAATGCATGATGAAATAATTCAGCCTTTTTGGTGCAATTTACACTTGTATCACTCAATATTATGTGCAAAATAATTGACATTATAAGTAGATTAGAGCAAAAATACTCCAATCTAACCCTCAGTTTACAGATTTTTAGCTAACAAATATTTAATGTAAAACTGTTCATCTTTTGTGCAAATGTATGAAGCAGGCAGTTTAATAACACCTGCCAAAACAATTAAATCTGGGATGCTACAAGTACAAAATCTATGCAACTGTTTGGTTCATGGTATCTGCATTTCAGCTGAATACGATCTCAGCTGGAGTTAAAGCCATAAACAATGGCCCGGATTTTGTGGTCAACAGTGAAGCTACCATGCTCATAGCTGACCTTGAAGAATGCTGTCCACAAACCAGTTTCATATTTCTCAACATTAATTTCATTCTGATGCCATCTATAAGGGGTCTCTAGCATCCAGCAACAGTGATGTCACCAGACAGGTTAAGTAGCCAATTATACTGAAGAATTCTCAGACAGCAAACCAGGATAACAAGGTTTTCTAATTCACTTTTTATAATTTTACAGAAAACAGTAATAAAGATTGGGACACACACATGGGATTAAGGTAGGTGCTGAAATATCAAATAAACTTCAAAAGAAACTAATCTATGGAATATTTTAATCATGGAATGGAGAAATTTAGCATTCCACAAATATAAAATTAGTTTTCCAGGATCGGAGAGGTTGTCCAGAAGTATTTATGGCTTAGCAGTCCATCAAAAACTTCATACAACAAAACATAACTTCTCCACGGACTTTTACAACAGGGATCATTGCATAAAAAAATGGAAGTTCATATCAATTTAGTGATTTCTACGTGTTTTCCATCTCTTCCTCCTCCTCTTAGGCAGTCCCTTGAGATTGAGGATTGCTTCCACTCTGGTTCAATAGGTTCTGAAACGGCTGCAAAGTCCAATGCGTTATCTGCAGACTCTGCCACATGTGGAGCAGGCGGTGCTTGAAGAGTTGCAGGTTTGTGTGCTCCCTCCAACACTTTAACTTTGCTTCTGCACATTCTCAATGTGTTTGGTGCCTTCCCAAATGAACCTTCTGCCTTTTGGTTGGTCACAAGCCAGGGTCTCCCATGAGTCAGTGGGTATGTTTGACCTCTTTAGGGATGATGTGAGGACATCCCTAAAGCACTTCTGCTGCCTTCCTGGGTATCTCCAGCCACAATCGAGTTTCAAGTAGAGGCATAGCTATGGGAATGTGGTGTCATACGATGACATATCCCACCCAACAGAGCTGGTTTTCAGTGTTTAGTGTCTCTTTGCTGGGCAAGCTGGCTTGGGAGAGGATGCTGCTGTTTCTTCCCACTGGATTTGGAGGATCTCATGAAGGCACTACTGCTGATACATCTCCAGTGTTTTGAGACGCCTGCTGTAGGTTGTCCAAATCTACAAAGCATATAGGAGTGTGGGGATCACTGCTGCCCAGTAACCATGACTTTATTCCTGAGTTTTAGATCCTGGTCCTTGAATGCTCTTTTCCTCAGTCAGTCAAAGTCTGAGATGGCACAATGGAGGCAATAATGAATTTTGTCATCTATGTCTGCCTTCCTCGAGAGGAGGCTCTCAAGATATGGGAAAACAATCCACATTTTCCAGGATCGCACCATTGATCTTATTCAACAGGGGAGGTGTTTTAGTGTGAAAGCTGGTTGGAAGAGGACCTTAGTTTTCCAGGTTTTTACTGAAAGGCCCATTTTCTCATATGCTTCAGAGAAGGAATTGAAAATGACCTAGAGCCCAGTTTCTAAGTGAGTACACACACAAGCATCGTCTACATCCCAAAGCTCCTTGATTGAGGCTGGAGTGGTTTTGGTTTTGGATTGAAGGTGGCACAGGTTCGAATAGTTTCCTACCTGTTTTATAGATTATCTCCACGCATGTCGATAACTTGCTGGAGATGAGGTGCAGTATTGCAGCAAGCAAAACAGAGAAGAGAGATGCAATGAGATAGTTTGACCCAGTTTTCACTGAAATAGGGTTTGTGGCAGTTCCGTTGCAAGGATCACACATGCATATCATGGAGTAGGTGGAGTATAGCAACAATTTCTGAGGCTGCCAACTTTGAGGAGGATACTCCAAAAGCTTTTGCAGTTGACAGAGTCAAAGGCTTTCATGAGGTCAATAAAAGGCCATGTACAGCAGTTGGTGCTATTCTTTGAACTTTTTTTGAATCTGTCATGCAGTGAAGATCATGTCTATGGTGCCTCTCAATGGGTGAAAACCATACTCCGACTCTGGAAGAGTTCCTCGGCCACTGGGAGGAGGCAGTTGAGGAGGATCCTTGTACTGATCTTCCCTGTAGCAGACAGCAGGGGACTCCTCAGTAGTTACCGCAACTTAATTTGTCTCACATTTTGAAAATAGTCACGAACAGACTCCCAACATGTACTGTTCTTCCCAGATGAGGTATATGAGGTTGCTAAGCCTTGCCAGAAGTGTATCTCCACTGTGTTTCAGAATTTCAGCAGGGATTCCATCTGCTTCAGGGGCTTCGTTGCTTTCCAGCTGTCAGATGGCTTTTTCAACTTTGCCCCAGTCCAGCGTAGCACCGACAGCGAGCCAGATGGAGTATTGAGGAATAGAGTTGAAGACGTTCAAATTGAAGACAGAGTCTCAATTGAGGAGTTCCTCAAAACGTTCTCTAAAGTGAGCACTGAGTGCCTCCCTGACCGGGGTGGGCCCTTGTGTGCTTTGTCCATAGATTGTCATGCCAGTGCTGAAGAAACTGCGAACATCATTGGTGTCCTTGAGTTGGTGGACCTCCCGTGCTCTTTCTGCCAACCATTCCTTTTTTTATGTTGTGGATTTTATGCTGCACCACTACCTTCAGCCACCTGTAGGACTGTTACTTTTTTCTTGAGCTGTGGTGTAGTTTCCAGTCAAAGCAGGCTTTGCACTTACGCTTGATTAGGTCCTATATTTCTTGGTTGTTTTTGTCAAACCAGTTTCCTGGTAGACAGAGCAAGGACCTCATCACAGGTGCTTGTTGTGGTGGTGTTAAGGTCAGCCAAGCACCATGGGTGCTCTGTAGCTACTGGTGGTAGGAAGTTGAGAGGTTGGCAGTGATGTGCTGACTGAGAAGGGCTGCCTTGGTGGAATCTTTGAGGCCTTTGATGCTAATTTTCTTGTGACCTCATGGCAACACTTGTACGTGCTTGACTACATCTACGTTCAAGCAAGGGACCGTAGAGATGTCCACATCACCCGTACTATGACAGGTACTGACAACAGCTGGACCAATCACCACCTTATCCAGTATACCATCTCCATCAGCCTGGCCCCCAAACAACAGAGGCAACAGGGCAATGCCACTAGAAAATTCAATCTGCAAGGATTTCAACAGTACACTGTGGAGGAGTGGGGAATTGCTGACAGCAATCTCTGGACTTCCATGTTTGACTGTGCAAGCGCGGACACCAGATTTACTGTCAGTTTCACCTGAGTAATCACAGTGGACACCGATGATTTTTGACATCATTACAATATAAAAATCTGGGCTAATTGCCTCTAAATCTGCAAAATATTTTAAGGAGCAGCTTTTAACCAGATCACAAACATGTGCAGAGTTAACCCCCCTCTCTGCTATCCAATCAATATGCCTCAGAGCATCAATCTGATGCATTTCTCTTTCACATACCAGCAATTTTTTGACCTGAGTGAGGCTGCTAATTTGAGCCAGATTAGGGGTAGTTAGGAGCTGTACATCTGTGTTCACTAGAAATTGTTTTTAAATTTCTCAAACTTCGTACAACCATTGGAGCTTACAACAAATTGCATCTTGCATTCTGCCTTCCATTTCAAAGCACTTCACAAAAATGTGAGGAAAATGGATGCTGAGCAAAGGCAAGGGTCAAGGAGGTAACTAAAAACTTGGTTAAGGAAGTGGGATTGAAGAAGATTAGAAAGGAAGAAGCAGAAAGACAGAGATTTAGAAAGTTTCAGAGCAGTTTCACACAGCAAATTCTTAGGCAACTGAAGGCGCAGTCACATATGGTGCACAAAGGAAGGGGTAGATGCATAAAAGGCTGGAGTTGGGAGGGATCAAAAATTTTGAGAGTCAGGCTTCTAGGGCTGATGCTGGCTAGAGATAGGGAGGGGCAACATTATAAAGGAATTTAAACATGCATACAAGAATTCTAATGTTTAGGTCAGTGACAATAGGTAAACGGGAATTGGTAAAACAAAGGATACAGGATGGGCAGCAGATTTTTGGGTGCAATCAAGTTGAGGGACGGAAGATGATGGGAGGCTGACGAGAACATTGGCATTGTTGAGTCTGGATGTAACAAAGGCATGAATAAAGGCTGCATCAGTAGATGTGTTGAGGTAGGTGTGGCACAGGGTGATGTTATTTCTGTAAGTACAATCTTAACACAAACTGGTTCTGCATTTCCAGCAATACAGCTAAATGTTCCTCCTCTCAATCAATTGAATTGCTTGTCCCAAGGAACTCCAACATGATCTCAAACATAACATTAATAAAATATCTAAAGCTTGCGCAAGAGGTATTATATAAAAAGAAAAACAGTTATTTATACTTCTAACTTGATTGAGAGGGATAATATGTAACCCAAAGCCGTTATCTGGTATCCATTTAGATGATTTAACAGATTTAATTTCTTCAGCTCTATCCAGGGACTATCCTATACATTTAAACGATTAATGGCATGCATAGAGCTGTTATATAACTGATGATTCTACTGTGAAGAAACTTGGCTGAATGCTAGTATATTAAGGAATTGTAATTTTAACATTTCTCCTTTTATGCAGTTCACATAATTTTTAGTGAAAATGTAACAATAAAAATCTGGTAATAACTAAACTTTGAGTGATAGCAGCGATTTATATTTTCATCAGTAAAACTCACTTTATAATTAAAACAATAATTAACTGCCAAATGTCTGAATTTTTATAACAAAAAAAGACTTAGTAGCCACTACCACAGACTTAGTTCATAAGAACAAATATTATTCAGTGTCATATGGGGAGAAGGTGGGAGAATGGTACCAAGGGAATTGCTCATTCAGAGAGCCAGAGCAGACAATTGGCCAAATAGCCTCCTTCTGCATTATATAAATTCTGTGATCTACATGTGGAATCCATTCAAGCATTCAATGCATATATTTTAAAACAAAAATCAATAAAGTGTCACATAAAATAATTTCTGAGCAACTTGACTGACTGTATTGCTCACTCTCCTCTTTCATGATAACTACATTCTACAGGTGTGCTCTTAAGGCAAGCCTTGCAGGAATCCTCACTGTGGAGAAGGGGTGGAAGTGATGAAAAATACCAATAATCTAACCCTGTGTACGGGCAGGTTGGCAGAGAAAAAAAAAAATCGATAAACAACTTTCCCAGCTGCAGAAATCACCAGTCAAACTCTCCAGGATCTTTGGGCTTAGAAACCTCCACCTGTCTCAGCTGAGTCTAGCAGATAAAATGAGAATTATAAGGCACATGTGCTTCTAAGTTAACCTGAGAGGGCTGTGATTATAAATGCAGGAAAATTGGAAGTTGTAACATGACAGAACCTTGATATAGAAGGGCCTTAGTGTAACTTCTCATCCAAAGGATGGCACCTCTGATAGTGCAGCAGTTCAATGGTTGTGCCAGCCTTCATCAGGTGAAGTTTTTGCTCTGGTACTTGTTTTTAATTTTAAATGGGTTAACAATAGCATTAAGATAAGGTCAATTGAAAATTCTAGGCTTTTCACTACCCTGTTGACAGACCACCCTATTGTAAGTGCTCAAGTCTTAGATGGGAGCTGGATCCTACCATCATTTGAATGATACAGTGCACTCTAGTAGAGATGAATATCCATAAAACAAATAAAATCTACAAGTAAAAGGACATTTTATCCTGAATTTTCTCAATGTTACAGTAACTACCTCAGAGTATCACATATAAATATTTTTGCAAAAAAAACCTTGCACCCCAAAAAAGTACGAAAAAAGTTAATCCAACATTTAAAGTAGTTTCCATTGTGTGTAGCAGTTACCAGTACTAAATGCCATCTTCATTTATTCAGAAAGTCAAAAACCATTTAGTAACTGTAAACTAATCTTTCAGGTGTTGAATGCAGACTTGTACAAGCACAAGTGCATCTAAATATCGAGCCTGTATCTGGTATTTCCCAGTAGTGACCATATTCTATTCAGAGAACACTTAACGGTTCAAACACTTTCATTTATATTTTTCAGGACAATCTGTTCAAAATAATTTGGTGAAGCTAAAAGAGGGAAAAAATCATGTTGGATTTCTGATTTTATCTGTCCTAAGAAAGCATTCCAAACTACAAAATCAAAGCATCTAGTGCTCCAATACGAAATAGTGGGAAAGATCTAGAGGAACAAATTGGCAAGGAAATTACAGTGTGGCAAAAACTACAGAGTAGTTACAATAGGGGGCTTCAATTACCTAATATAGATTGGAATAGTAATTGTGTAAAGGGCAGAGGGGAAGAGTTTCTAGAGTGTGTTCAGGAGAATTTTCTACATCCATATGTTTCCAGTCCAACGAGGAAAGAGGCGTTGCCTGATCTGGTTCCAGGGAATGAGGTGGGATAAGTGGATAAAGTGACTAGTAGGGAACATTGATCATGGTAACATAAGGTTTAGGTTAGCTATGGAGAAAGACAAGGAGCAATCCAGAGTAAATGTAATGAACTGAGGGAAGGCCAATTTCAATGGGCTGAGAATGGATCTGGCTCAGGTAAATTGGAATCAAAGACTGGTTGGTAAAACTGTAGCTGAACAATGAACTGCCTGTAAGAGGACAAAGTTTGGGTATAATTGAGGTATATTCCCATAAGGGGGAAAAGGTAGGTTAAACAAAGCCAGAGCTCCCTGGATGATAAGAGAGATAGAGAGTAGAGGAAGCAAAAAAAGAGTGTATATGACAGATGTCTGACTGAAAATAGAAGTGAGAACCAGAGTGAATACAGAAAGTTCAGATGGAAAGTGAAAAGGAAAGGGACAGAACCAGAAGAGACCGGCAGCCAGCATTAAAGAAAATATTGGCCCATAAATAGTAAAAGGGTGGTAAAAAGAGGAGTGGGGCTGATTGGAGACCAAAAAGGAGATTTACAAATGGAGGCAGAGGGCATAGCTGAGATACTAAATGAGAACTTTGCAACTGTTTTTAAAGGAAGAAGGTGCTGCCAATGTTAAAAGGAGGTAGTTGAGACACTGGATGGACTAAAAGTTGATAAAGTGAAGGTATTAGAAAGGCTGGCTGTACTTAAAGTTGATAAGTCACCAGGGTCAGATCAAGTGCATCCAAGGACACAGAGAAGGAAGGGTAAAAATTAGGGAGACACTGGCCATAATTCTTCCAATCCTTCTTAGAGTCAATGGCAGGATATGTGAGGGGGCGGGGGGGGGGGGGTATGTGTGTGTGTGTGTGTGTGTGTGTGTGTGCGCGCGTACAAGAGTAAACCCAGCTACTACAGTTTAACCTCGTTGGTGGGATAGCTTTTAGAGACTATAATCTGGGACAAAATAAAAATAAACAATCATCTGGACAAATGTGAATTAATTAAGGAAAGCTAGCACTGATTTAATGGTACTTAACTAATATGATTGAGTTTTTCATGAGGTAAGAGAGAGGACTGATGAGGGTAATGCAGTTAATGTGATATACATGGACTTCATATAGGCGTTTGATAAGGTGCCACATAACAGACTTGTCATCAAAGTTGAAACCCATGGAATAAATGGCAGTGATAGCATGGGATACAAAGTTGACTGAGTGATAGGAAACAGTGGGCAGAATTTTGCCCTTGATGGGTGGGCAGGCCCAACCGGCTCAGCGGCAGGTGGGCAGCCAATTGCCGCCGCTGAAGCGGGCCCTGCCACCATTTTGAGTGGGCGGGCTGCCCGATAGGAACCACCATGCGCTTCCTGTGCCAGGGGGGTGGGATTCCCCAACTGTCAAAGTGCGCTCTTTCGCGCGACATCTCCCTGAGACTAAGTGCTGTCTCCGGGAGATCGGTGAAAGCTTTATAAACATCAAAAATAGAAAAAATAAAAAAAAGTATTAACATCCCCCTCATGTGACAATGTCATACGAGATGGGACATGTTAATAAATATGACTAAAACTTTATTAAAGTTTTTAAAAACAGACATGAAACCTCATCCCGCCAGTGGATGAGGCTTCATGTTTTCTCAGAAGCCCGCTGGTGCTCCTGGCCTGCCCGCCAGCCTTAAGGTTGGAAGGGCAGGGCCTTTAATTGGTTTAACTACCCTGTCAATGGCCTCAATTGGCCACTGACGGGTTGGCGGCCGGACAGGTGATTTCGCTGTCCGCCCACCTTCCTGAATATTTAAATGGGGCAGAATGACGTTGGGGGTTTCCTCGACGTCATCCCACGCCATCTTCTCATTGGTGAGCGGGCCCTGCCCCCAACTCGCCGATGGAAAAAATTCTGGCCAGTGAGTTATAGTGAAACAGTTGTTTAATTTGACTGGAGGAAGGTTAATAGTGGGATTCCCCCGAGGATTAATCTTAGGAAATAGAGACAGTTTAAGTAAGGTATATTTGTATTTGTGGGTGTTAGGGATGAGTTTTAGCTTTAAAGTTTAAGGTTGATTTGTATTTCTGTATCTGTGGGTTAAGAAAAGGTCAAGTTGAGTTTTAGTTTCACTTTAAAAAGTGCCTGCATTTCTAATAAGAATTTTACAACTTTTGGAGAAGTTAAGCAAACACAAGAGTAGAAAAACTGGGCTGTTGCCTAGCAATAGGGGTCCAATGGAGCAAGCCCCACACACACAGCACAGTGGAAAGAAGTTTGAGTTCAGTTTGGAGAACAGCTGCCAAGCAGATAGCAGGCTTAAATAGCCAGTCCCAAGCTAAAGTTGATTAAAAGCTACCAAAGAGAGACCGGAGCAAAAGGGGACAGGTAGCAAGTCCCAAGCTAAAGAAGAAAGTCCCCCATAATCCAGTGGGGTGGAACAGGAGGAAGTCCAAAGCAGACCTTCTGGTCAAAGGAAGGACAGGAAGTTGGAAATGGTCCTGTCAAGTGAAGTTAAGAGTGAGGGGCAGAAAGAGGCTCCAAGCTTCAAGCTTCAAGCTTAAAGATATAAAGGCTTGTGAGAAGTCAGAAGGTTCAAAGAGACAACTGAAGCTCTGTAACTCTTTGCTTTGAGCATATGTGAAGCATTGGTGTACTGTTGACTGCTGAAACAGTGAGAGAAAATGCGTGGAAGAAATCTTGAATGCACGTGGTGACTAAGGGGACAGGAACATTAGGAGAGTTTGAAACCCTAGAGGTGGACCCTTGCAATTGAGAGAAAGCGTCAGTTTGGGAGAAGATTCCAAAACGAGTTCTTGGAGACTGAAGATTAGAAACCAACGTGTGAAAGACGGAATTTAGTGAGACTGATTGGCTCATGGTGGGACAAGCATCAGGGGGTGGGGGGGAGGGGAGGCAGTGAGGGGTTGATGAGAGACCCACAGCCATCTGGTTGAGGTGGCATTTGTCACTTGGTTTCACAGTGTGGTGTGTCTGACCACAGGTCACCTAGTGGTTTACATGGACTGTGTATCTACTGTGAACGTTAGAGTACAACTTAGCTTTTGTAACTTGTGTTATTCTTATAAATCTGTTTATATCTGTAAAGGTATAGTTGTGGGTGAAGGAGTATTGTGATATAGTTCATCTTTTCTTGTTTAATAAATGTTTTATTCTTTTGTTAAAAATTTATGAACTGACTCCTGTCCCTCTGTTCCATAGCTACTCTCCACATATTTAAACAAACAAATTAGAAGTTAGGATCTATCAAGCTGGGATCAGGCTTGTCCAGTGGCAACTGGGATCATAACATCAGGACCAGTGCTTTTCTAGATCTATTTTGATGACCAAGACTTAGGTATTCAGGGCACAATCTCAAAACTTCCAGAAGACACAAACCTTGGAAGAACTGTGAACTGTGAGGAGGATTGTGACGGACTTCAAGAGGACATGGGCAGGCTGGTGGAATGGGAGGACATGATGCAGATTAAATTTAATGCAGAGAAGTGTGAGTGTTGAGATTCAAACGTGGCTTTTAAAGGGGAATTGGATAATTACCTGAAAAGACTTTCAGGGCAATGGGGAAAAGGCAGGGGAGTGGGACCAGCTGAGTTGCTCTTTTGCAGAAAGCTGGCATGGACATGATGGGGCAAGTGACCTCCTTCAGTGCTGTAACCATTCTATGATTTTAAATTAGTAAATAAACTATCCTGTGTCATCACATTAGGAAATCCAGGGAATCTGCAGGCAGGAAGCACCTAAACAATTCAGTATTTTTGTTAATAAACTTGTTCAAGTACAACTTGATGTGAATAGAATTCGATTGGTATGTGGCAAGTGCTGAAGGTGTGGTTTGGATAATGTCACTCCAATTGAATATTTTTCTTTTTGAGTCTCCATGTACATAAATGTTAGAAGCTTCTTATTAACCCTGATTTTGAGAATCTGATAAAAATGGTATTGAGCTGCATCAAGGTGCTGGCTCACCTGTCTCTACAGCACAGAGCACTGGCCAGGACTAAATTGTGATGCTAGTTCTCCCTCTCTCCACCATCGCTCACTATCCTAAACAGACCACAGACATGGAAAAATCTTGGCCAGAGCCACTTGCCTGAGAATCAAAATGACGACCAACTCTTTAAAAAAATGAGAACAGAAAATTGGAGTAATTGATCACAATGGCATAACGGAGGCATGCGCAAATCTGCTTTTTTTCCTGCTGCTGAGCCAAAGGCCCCAAGATCCTCAGTACAACCACTTCAATGTGACAAGCATGACCTCACTTTCGCTGCTAAAATTTCCTGTTGGGAAATCAAGACTTGCATACCAGTGACCCAATTCCCTGACCTTCACCCGTTGTCTATGGGATGCTGAACCATTGAGAAATATCGGCTGCTTAGGTTTATGTCAGTGCACAGCAGAATCTTTCAGTTGTTTTCCCATTGATGCCTGAAGGAGCAAGATGGATTCAAAATAGTAACTGAAGGAACTGAGGCAATTAGAATTCAGATACAACAGCAGTACTGTTTCCAGTTTTGCATTACATTATGTATTTTTTAATTATGAGAATTTCTGAAATGGAGAACTGAGTAAATGCTCTTAAGCTTTTCTTGGAGTATAAATTATTTTCTGATGAAGGCATGTAGAAAAAGCTGTAGCTCATTGCTTGCTGCAAAAACAGTGAAAATGAAGATAGAAAATTAGTTTGACACACTTAATCAAAATACCCCTGGGAACCTTAGGATAATTTGGTCACTATCAGCACAGAAAGTTAGCCCTAGCCTGGTACTAATATTGACAGTCATACAATTTTTAAATTAAAAAATAGTCTCATAGTTAAATAAGTAGAGAATATTACTCTTGCACTATGCCTCTGCTGACAGGAGTGGAGCTTTTTGCATCAATTTAAGTTCCTGGAATTCCAAGACAAAAAAGATAGGAGTTACCTGAAAATTAGGTTCTCAGTTTGAAATTTAAATTGACAGCTATTCCTTCAGAGAAAAAAGTTTGGAGTCATAATTTGTTTAGCCAAAAATATCGATACAGGGTGCATTAAGTTTGTGATAATATTTTCACTTAAATAAAGATAATGCAGCTAAATTCACATCAGCGATTTCAGGTTTCTGCCATAACTCTGGTAATTTAAAAAGTCAGACCGCAACCTCCATCTCAAGCAATGTGCAATATTATATGCAATTAGCATTGTAGTTTTAATTGAACATTTATACTTTTTATACTCCATAACCTTTATGATTCACTTGTAAGCTAAATTCGCATCAAAACAAATTATTACAAAATCTATTGCAATGTAATCTTAATTAATAGAATGAGCAAATTACTGATGTAACACTTACTCTGTTTGCTCACTGCATAAAAAAAATCCAGCCATGTATGTGCCAAAACATAGGTGTAAAATTTAAAAGATATACTTCAGTTATCTGCAAGGTCATTTATTCTCCGCTAATCAAATAGTGTTGCGATTAAATAAAATTTGATTACACTCATTGAAAGCTAATTCAGCTGGATTTAAAGTCTGCCAGATCAAATTTACACAGAAAATGATGCAAACATGGTAGAAAATTATACTGGATTGTCAAGGTTACTGAATCAGCAAAGATCAAATTGACAAGTCACTCTCACAAATTCTCTTTTTTTTTAGCATTTTCGTATTTCATAGAGAACCACTTAAAGTTCACATGCCACATTAGCATGCAAGAAAGCAGTTAAACCAAAAAAATCTGAATTAAATGTGCTACTCTTTAAAAAGAACAATGAAGTTGTTTAGATTGATGCAACTGTAGATTTCAAATGGTTTGCAGTCAGCCATAAAACAGATGAAAACACTGCTCAAATAATCTGCTCAAATATATTCTTGGGTTCTAGACACCTTTTGTAAAAACATTTAATAATTTTAAACCAAGAGAAAAGTCTTCCTGAGAATGATTTAACGTGTTTCTGATGTCAGCCTGGGAATAAAATAACTAACTTAAATCACCCAAAAGCTGATGTTCCTCTCCACAACCTTCATGTCGTCAGACAGATGCACAAACCCCAAGAGGTAGCTTCATCAATGAAGGGCAAAAAACACCCACATTTTCTGCCCCTGTCCCACATGCCACCCACCCCACCAGTAGTACCTTAGACTAGAAATTAGAGACAGAAAAAGGAGCTCAAGATTGATTGAGATCACCCAATTATTTCATGTAAAATTCTTACAAGTAGGTTGTGGGAAAACACTAGTTTCACTGCCTTAGACAGTGTTCAAATGCAGGGGGTAAATGACCATTTTCTGGTTTATCATGTAAACCGGTCAGAGGCACACTGTGATCATGTCTATAATCAAGAAGGGAGACAGTCTGATTGTGGTAACTACAGAATTATCTCGCTGTTGTCTGTCACAGGGAACATAGTTGAAAAGATCCCCTTCAATCGCCTCCTCCGAGTGGTTGAAGAGCTTTTTCCAGCGTCGCAGTGTGATTTTCAGCCATCAAGAGGCAGCACAGACATGATCTTCACTGCATGACAAATGCAAGGAACAGCACCAACTGCTCCCTGTGGCCTTATTAGACCTCATGAAAGTCTTTGACTCTGTCAACCGTAAAGGCTTATGAAGTATCCTCCACAAATGTGGCTCCCTCAGAAATTTGTCACCATCTTCCACCTACTCCACAATGACATGGAAGCCATGATTCTTGCCAATGGAACCACTACAGACCCTTTATCTCAGTGAAGACTGGAGTCAAACAAAGCTGTATCATTGCACGAGCCCTCTTCTCCATTTTCCTTGCTGCAATATTATGCCTCATCTTCAGCAAACTACTCACGGACATGGTTGTAATGTACAGGATAGATGGGAAACTGGTCAACCTACACTACCTTCATCCAAAGCAAAATTACTTCTGCATACTGAAGCTCAAAATGACTATGGTTGATGCTCGAGCGTGCTCACTCAGAAACTGAGCTGGAGGTCATCATCATCTTCTTCATCAAAGAATATGAGAAAATAGGCCTTTCACTAAACACCCAGAAAATTATGGTCCTCTTCCAACCAGCTCCCACTACGCAAACCACCCACCCACCCCCAGCCACTTAAGATCAATGGAGAGATCTTGCAAAACACAGACCATTTTTCATATCTTGGGAGCCTCCTCTAGGCTTAGAACAAAGAAATTCATCATCATCTCCAATGTGCCAGCTCAATCTTCGGCTGACTGAGAAAAAGAGTATTTGAGGACCAGGATCTTAAACCTGAGACTAAGGCTGTGGTTTACTGGACAGCAGTGATCTCCATGTTCTTATATGCTTCGGAGACTTAAGCAACCTACAGTTGGTGCCTCAAAGCACTGGAGAAGTATTAGTGATGCCTTCACAAGATACTCCAAATCTGGTGGCAAGAAAGGTGATCCAGCAGCAATATCCTCTCACAAGCCAATGTGCCCAGCATCCAGGTGCTAATCATTCAAAAGCTGCTCCACTGGACGGGACATGAAATTCGTATGGCTGACACCAAAGTCCCAAAACAACTGTTCTACTTGGAACTCGGTCATGGCAGGTGACTCCCAAGACAACTGTGGAAATCCTTTAGGAATGTCCTCAAAGCATCCCTGAAGAGAGTAAGTACCTTCCCCAAAGAGAGTAAGTATCCTCACTGACTCATGAGAGCCCCTGGCTTGTGACTGACCAAAATGGAGAAGATTAACTCAGGAAGACAGCGAACACATTGAGAGACTTCATCAGGAACACACAGAGAAGTTGAGGCGGCGGCGTGAGCGTACAAACTTCCAAAAAAACTCATGAGCCTGACCCTTGAAGCACCACATGCTTGCATGTGATAGAGTCTGAAGATCTTGAATTGGACTTATCAGCCATCTCAGAACCCATCAAAACCGAGTGGAAGCAAATCATCCTCGATCCTGAGGGACTGCCTCAGAAGATGACAAACAAAAACCTAGAAGTTAAGAGAAGAGGGTGACCTTTCTTTCACAATTAACATGCCTGCTAAAATAATGGACAAAGAAGTGTCATATGAACTCACTAAGCTTTCAGCTGCTAATGTTACTAAGTTCAGAATCAATTAAAAGGAGATTCTTGTAATAAAGTGTTAAACTTTATAATAAATGATGGTGAAGGGTTGACCCATCCTTAAAAGTTAATGAAGTGTCGTTTTTGAGTGCATTATTGATCAGATCAGCTCCCTTCAACCTTCACAAGGAGATGGAAAAGTTCTCCAGAGTTCCTCACTGAATTATCAATTACTTATTCAGTATTATGTAACAGTTCATACCACTAAATTAATCAATTCAACATTTGCATTTTGGAAGGATGCTGTGTGCATACATTTTCAGAGTACTGAGAGTAATTGATTAGAAGTACCAAATGGGCATTGCAATTCTATTATGAACATTTTCAAGAAAGATTTTGTTCTGAACAAGCAATGGAAGACTAGGTAATCTTGCCTCAGAAGCTCCAACTTAATCAATTTAACCCTAACCTGCCCTTTTCCCTCATGTCCAATATCTCAAATCTAAAGGAGAAAATTCAACTGAAATGCATACCCTTACTGCAAACAATGTCAGGCTAATTTGTGATGTTGTGAAAATCTTAACTATAATGTATCTTATTTATAAATGTTTTAAAGCCAGTGAACAAATGACAAGGGTTCAGGCACAGGAGCATTATTTTGCAATTTCAACCAGACATTTGACCTCACAAATGAATGATGTAGTGCAGCTTTGTCCATTATTGATATGGAAAATTTTGAGCCTTCTTGCTGACAGCATATGAGAGAAGGGCTTTTATCACAAGAGCTTGGGTAATCAAAAGCTAAATGGAAACTTTTAATGGAGTTGATTCAAGTAGAACAAGTCAAGGTCTAATTTAGTTGTAATGCATTAAAAACTCTAGAAGCAAACTTAAAGCTGATACTATTATTCCTATGCAGGTATTCTCCATGGCGTTAAGTATGTTCAGATGGTTGGCAAAGAAAATGTCTCACACTTCTACTAGTTGTAACTGAAGTTTCAAAGACAAAAAAGTTGAAATAGATCATATGTTTCAGATACAGGTGTCAAGTAAGATCTTATTGAGCATTCATGAAGAATACTTTAAAGAAGAGGGTCATTTGATTTATAAGAAAGCTGGGGGCCTTGCAACATGTATAGCTAGTCTGTGCTCTTAAAGGCAGCTGACTCCTCTTGAAGGGAAGCTATATTCAGTTGAAGAAGACTGCTGCTGACTGGCAGTATTGCAATTGGCTGAGGGGAAGATGAAAAAATGGAGTACCAAGGGAAAGAGAGGGCTCCCAGGTTCAAGGATGCAATGCTGGAGACCTTAGTGACAGAGGACAGGAGGAGAGAGCCAGGAGGTTCTCATGGAACAACCTCTGAAAGGAATGGGAGCCAACAGCAAGCTGAAGGCAACTCCTGGAGTCTGGCATCTAGTAGCATGTTCCTGCCTTATGCCCCTTTCTAAACTCTCATCTCACCCTCAAACTGCTATAGGGCATCAATTGTTGATGGTGTGACCATGGACTTCTTGATTTACCTCCAACCTTACCTTTCTGTTTTTCTGCTTTCAGACACTGACAAGCTGCGGCCTTCCCAGCCACAGGAGCCTCAGGAGGAAGGTAAGAGTAACACCACGCCACTAATGAAGAATCTCAGTCACGTCGTTTGACAGTCACAGCCACCGACTCAGATACCAGCACTGCATGAACTTTAGAGGGTAGGGCAGAGTCAGGATTTGCATGTGGTGAGTCACGGGCCATGAGGAGCTGCAGCCCGGCCAAGGGGAAAGGATAATTTGAGTAACTCACCAGAGGGCAAGGTGCCAGAGCAGTACTGCTACTGGGAACTCAAATGAGGATTTTGATGGAGAATCCCGATGAGCATGCACACGGAGATGCTTGTTGCATCAGCAGGCCTGCCAGACAGACTTATCATTGACAAGGAACATGGAGAAGTTCAACTCTAACGTGGGACAGGCCATTGCAGAGCTCAGAGTCCATTCTTCCAGCGCTTGTGGAATCATCTGTGATCTAGTCTGGTGGCTGCTGTCTCAGCTTCCACTCCAGCACAGGTGGAAGCCACTAATGTCTCAGTGTTCCTGTTGCAATCACGAGACCAATATTTGCTGCAATGCAGGCTCAGACTACTGCATTCACGGTTGCAGATCTCAGTGTTCAAAGGGGCTTGCAGACTCACAACAGTTCAGCAATTCATCCTCCTACAGACTACTAAGACTGCTGAAGCATCACCCTGGAGGAGTGGCAGTGACACCGCGGAGCACGAATCATCTGTCGCCATTCTCTGATTCTGTGAATCTGTCTTGTAGAAAGATAACATTTCTGCTCTTACCACTGCCACCCCACCAGTGCCCTTCCCAGTGCCTCTCAGCCAGCCAGCCCAGACTGTTGCTTAGGTGGTGCCGTTCTAACCCTGTCTTCAAGACCCAGATCTACTCGAGAGCATCCTACATGGTCATCTGAATTCTCCCCCAGTGAAAGACAGCAGCGTTCCTTCAGCCATGCTGCAGCCTTTGCGGTGGCACAGCATAGGAGCACTAGGACAGGCAAAGGCACCTGCAGGACAGGCACTAAGGGAATGCACAAGGATTAATAATTTATGTTTGTATAATTAGGCATGTTGTTAAATAAAGATGCAATTGAAAGGTTTTGTTGGTGGCTTTTTTTGCAGGATCTAGGCCAAAATGAGGCCGTGATGGAGCATCTGAGACGGAAGGTGGGGTAACAGTGAAGCCACAGTGGTGAAGGGATAATCTCCTAAGTGAAGCAAAGTCTCAGTAGACACTCCCAGACAGCCCATTCAGAATGAAGGGGAACTTGGATGCTTCCTTCATGGCTCTTCCTCCTCCCGAGGTGGTCCCTGGATGCCAGTTGACAATGTTAATGTCCTCATGATAGCGATGTCATGAGCAAACTACCATGAAATCTGATATGAACTCTGTAGGGCTCCCTCTGGAAGAACTGTTACTTGAGGATGCCAGTGGTTTGCTCCATGATATTTCCAGTGGCAGCATGGCTTTCATTGTACACCTACTGCTGTTCCATGGTCAGATATTAGGGTGAGGGAAGGGGAAGGAGTGTCATCAGCCACGTGTAAAGGGAGCAAACCTTGTCTCCAAAGCGCCACCCTCTAGTTCCTCTTGGTGGCCGAAAGATAGTGGTAACAGCAGACTGCCCCTCAAGATGAAGACATTGTGGCTGCTGCTAGGATATTGGGCACTTAACAATATAATTTTTTTAAATTCATCCATGGGCTGTGGATGTCACTGGCTAGGCCAGCATTTATTGCGCATCCCTAACTGCCCTCGAGGAGGTGGTGATGACCTGCCTTCTTGAACCGTTGCAGTCCATGTGGTGTAGATACACCCACAGTGCTATTAGGGAGGAAGTTCCAGAATTTTGACACAGCGACAGTAAAAGAACAGCAATATATTTCCAAGACAGGATGGTGTGTAGCTTGGAGGGGAACTTCCAGGTGGTGGGGCTCCCTTATCTGTCCAGATGTTAGTGGTCATAGGTTTGTAAGGTCCTGTCTAAGGAGGCTTGGTGAGTTCCTGCAGTGCATCTTGTAGTTGGTACACACTTCTGCCACTGTGCGTCAGTGGTGGAAGGAGTGAATGTTTGTGTATAGAGTGCCAATCCAATGGGATGCTTTAGCCTAGACAGTGTCAAGTTTCTTGAGTTTTGTTGGAGCTGCACTCATCCAGGCAAGTGGGGAGTACTCCACTTACAATCCTGCCTTGTGCCTTGTAGATGGTGGTCAGGCTTTGGAGAGTCATGAGGTGAGTTTATTGCCACAGGATTCCTAGCCTCTGACCTGCTCTTGTAGCCACAATAGTTATATGGTTAGTCCACTTCAGTTTCTGGTCAACCTCCAAGATGTTGACTCCCCAAAGCCTGTCCACTATCTATAAGGAACAAGTCAGGAGTGTGATGGAATACTCCCCACTTGCCTGGATGAGTGCAGCTCCCACAACCCTGAAGAAGCTGGGCAGTGTCCAGGACAAAGCAAACCACTTGATTGGCACCACATCCACAAACATTCACTCCTTCCAGCACCCACGCACAGTGGCAGCAGTGTATGCCATCTACAAGATGCACTGCAGGAATTCACCAAGGCTCCTTCGACAGCATCTTCCAAACCCATGGACATCTAGAAGGACGAGGGCAGCAGATAGATGTGAACATCACCACCTGGAGGTTCCCCTCCAAGTAACTCACCATCCTGACTTGGAAATATATCACCATTCTTTCACTGTCACTGGGTCAAAATCCTGGAACTCCCTTCCTAACAGCACTGTGGCTGTACTTACACCACATGGACTGCAGCGGTTCAAGAAGGCAGCTCACCACCACCTTCTCAAGGGCAGCTCGGGATGGGCAATAAATGCTGGCGCAGCCAGCGAAGCTCACATCCTGTGAATGAATTAAAAAATCTGCAATGGTAGTGCTATTGAATGTCTAAGGGCAATGATTAGATTCTCTCTTGTTGGAGATGGTCATTGCTTGGCACTAATGTGGCGCAAATGTTACTTGCCACTTGTAAGCCCAATCCTGGATATTGTCCAGGTCATCCTGCATTTAGACATGGACTGCTTCAGTGTCCGAGGAGTCACGAATGGTGCTGAACATTGTGCAATCAGCAAACACTCTGACCTTATGACAGAAGGAAGGTCATTGTTGAAGCAGCTGAAGATGGTTGGGCCTAGGTCACTACCCTGAGGTACTCCTGCAGTGATGTCCTAGAACTGAGATGATTGACCTCCAATAACCACAATCATCTTCCTTGGTGCTACCTATGAATCCAACCAGCAGAGAGTTTTCCTCCTGATTCCCACTGACTCTAATTTTGCTCAGGCTCCTTGATGCCACACTCAGTCAAATGCAGCATTGATGTCATGGGCAGTCACTCTTACCTCACCTCTGGAGTTCAACTCTTGTGTCCAAGTTTGAACCAAAGCTGTAATGAGGTCAGGCCCTGGCAGAACCCAAACTGAGCGTCAGTGAGCAAGTTATTGCTAAGCAAGTGCCGCTTGATAGCATCGGTGTGGTAATTAGTCAGGTTGGCTCTGTCCTGCTTATTATTTACAGGGTATACCTGGACAATTTTTCACATTGCTGGGTAGATGCCAGTGCTGTACCTGTACTGGAACTGCTTAACTAGAGGCCCAGCAAGTTCTGGAGCTCAAGACTTCAGGGTTATTACTGGAATATTGTCAGGGCCCATAGCCTTTGCACTCTCCAGTGCCTTCAGATGTTTCCTGATATCAAGTGGAGTGAATCGAACTGGCTGAGGACTTGGCATCTGTGAAGCTGGGGATCTCCAGAGGAGGCCGAGATGGATCATCCACTCAGCACTTCTGGCTGAAGATTCTTGCAAATGCTTCAGCTTTGTCTTTTGCACTGATATGCTGAGTTTCCTCATCATTGAGGATGGGGATATTTGTGGAGCCTCCTCCTCCATTGAGTTGGTTAATTATCCAACACAATTCATGACCGGATTTGGCAGGACTGCAGAGTTTAGATCTGATCCGTTGTTTGTGGAATCACTCAGCCATATCTATTGCTTGTTGTTTGACATGCAAGTAGTCCTTTGTTGTAGCTTCGCTAGGTTGATGACACATTCTTAGGTATGCCTGGTGCTGCTCCTGGCATGCTCTCCTGCACTCTTCATTGGGCCAAGGTTGATCCCTGGCTTGGTGGTAAGGTAGAGTGAGGGATATGCTGGGCCATGAGGTTACAGATTGTGGTTGAGTAAAATTCTGCGGCTGCTGATGGTCCACAGTGCCTCATAGTTGCCCAGTCTTAAGCTGCTAGCTCTGTTTGAAATCTATCCCACTTAGCATGGTGGTTGCACCACAGACATGATGGAGGGTATCCTCATTGTGAAGGTGGGGCTTCGTCTTCACAAGGACTGTGAGGTGGGCACTCCTATCGATACTGTTATGGATATCTGCATTTGTGGTAGGCAAGTTGGTAAGGATTAGGTCAAGTATGCTTTTCCCTCTTATTGGTTCTCTCAGCCCTTGCCGTGGACCCAGTTGAACAACTATGTCCTTTAAGACTTGGCTCGGTCTGTATTGGTGTTACCAAGCCACTCTTGGTGATGGACATTGAAGTCCCCCACCCAGAGTACATTCTGCACCCTTGCCACCCTCAATGCTTCCTCCAAGTGGTGTTCAACATGGGGGAGTACTGATTCATCAGCTTAGGGGGGTGCAGTACGTTGTCATCAGCAGGAGGTTTCCTTGCCCATGTTTGAACTTATGCCATGAGACATCATGGGGTCTGGGGTGGCTGCTGCTAGGGTATTGGGCACCCAACAATACAATGTGTTTTTTTTGTGCATGGTCACATGATAACTGCACATAGCTTTGCAGTTCCTTTCTGTACCTCTCTCCAGTGATTTCAGGGGCCTGCAAATAAGCCAACATTGGGAATCACATTATCCTGGCAAGTGTATGTGCCTGATTTTCCTCTTTTTAAGCAGAGAGAAGCAGGATATGATGAAATAACCTCTCCTAAAAGACAAGGTCTCCATTACCTTCCAGTACTTCGGGCATTGCTCCTGGTTGAGGTGGAGGTAAAAAGAAGAGTTCCCCAAAAACCCATGACGGGTAGGAGTTTCTGTGGAGAACCCTTCTACTCCTCCCTCCAGTGTTTTTCTCCTCTGTAGTGTCCGCTACGTTCGTGTGTCATGTTGCAGACCCAGAGGCACTGCAACTACAGGCCCAAACCTGTTGTCGTTTTGATTTAAAAAACTGACCAAATCATCTGCTCTCCCAGTATGGGTGCACCAACTCATCACACCACCTCCAAAAACATTCACAGTACTTTCACAAACTTCGCTACACTGAAGTCAAAAGCACTCAGCTGAAAGTTGGAAGTCTCGCCCTTAAGTAATGCTAGTTGGGGGTGGTCCGTACACAACTGAACATATGTTCAGCAGCGAGGTGAGTAGCACAGACATTCACTTGACCTGTGCAGTTCATGTTTTAAAACCGTGCAACAAGCCAGCTGGAATGGTTATTTGGCGTCACAATCTGAGCACTCTTAACGCTTCTAGCACTAGTACCTTTTCCTGAGTGGGATGGCGTAGGCTGTGCTGCAAGTGGCAGAAGTGCTGTGCACACCATTTGCCAATGACTTCCATAGCACAAGCACTAGCAGTAATTTCACCGTAAGATACAGATGGAATTTGCTAAAACAGACGGTCTCAAGGTTTGCCAGAATTATTCCAGCATTCTATGTTGCCAGATATTCCATCAAAAAATTATAACTGGTACAATTCTAGAATGTGCAGATTATATTCACTGACCTGGCATGCCATGATAAGATTAAAGGACTGCAGTAAAGAAGCCTGCTTTACAATGGGAAGAGCTGTGTAAAAGAGTAAAGGAAGCAATGAATTGTGCCTGTGCTCGCCCTCTGGGCCCATTGGAGGCACCTGCCCCCCTTCCCCAAACCACACCCCCACCCCCAGCTTCTCAAATCCAACCTCCTATCGTCCTGAGCAGGGTCTGCCAACTTGGCCCAGAGAGACCCTGGACTTATCTCAGCGTTGTGGAACTCCTTTAGTCCCAGAAATGGTCACCCCAGTGGCGCTGCTGGGACTACAGAGCTGCTGGCTGTCCAATTGGCTGGCAGTTCTCTAAGACAGGGCTTTCAGATTTCCTCCTGGAAGAGGGGCAAAAGTCCCACCTCCAACCAATTAACGCTGTTTTCATGTAAAATGGCTGCAGGACAGCCATCGAGATAGTGGGCAGGCTCCCCTTAACCTTTTAGCTGGGAGCGATGAGAGGAGGAATGCAGGGGGCAGTGACCAAAGCACATCGATAAATCCATACTACTCTCCCACTCAGAAGATCAAAGCAGTTGTGGTAATTTGGAAAAGCTTAAACTGTCACCACAATTACCGCAGTAGGAGAAATTGAACAATTTCCCAAAGATTTAAAAATTGCCAGAAATTTGAATATCTGTCAACATCAATGCTCAAATGTGCACCATAAATGTGCAATTAGATAACATATTGTTTTTCCTGATCTCCTATAAAAACCATATTAATTACATAGGTAAGCAGTAATTTGAGTCTCCCAGTGTTCTTTTTACATATCTGGAGAGATACATAGCAGGATCTCTGAAAATGACCTGGAGTTACAGGAAACCATCCTTACTTATACTGTGCAGCAATCCAATTATTCCTATCTGTACCTCTTCAGACATTGACATTTCCCTGTTGACTCAGTGGCAACCTCACCTAGTTTGGTACAGGTCTACAAAGACCAATAAGACCAACAAAACTGGTCAATCCATAGTTGGAGCTGGTTTAGCTGATTGTAACCAATGCAAGAGTGGACAACTACATTGCATTCATTACTACAAAATCTGGGTGATGAAAAATAAATTTGACTTTTTTCCATTCCTGCCTGTTATTCAGTGACCCCCTGCCCCCCCTCCTGAAAGTACACACACATTCATCAGCACAGAATTGGGCTTCACTGTGCTAATCTCCATGGTTAATAGTCCATGTTCTAACATTTCAAAGGATAGAGCATACATGCCAATATTTGACTTGCTGCATTTTTTCTAACAAAGAGTAAAAAGATATACTGTATTACAAGTGAAACAGCATTGCAGTAGCTATTGTCAGCTGTCACAAAATTGTCTATTTTGGAATGCTCCCCAACATCTATAGCTCTTGAAAATAGAAAAATGAGCTGAAGAACATAATGAAGCAACAGAAACAGGTTTCACTATAGATTAGCACTATAGTTCAGCAACTGATGGACAAGCAATTATACTGTGATGGTTTGCAACAGAGGTTGCTTTTCTCACCACTGCTCATTTTTCAGGCATACATGGAGATCCATTCAGTTCAGTTTTCATTTTATTAAAGGTGACTTGTCAAAACATTGTAAAGAATTACATGCCATCTGCTAAGTAGACCTGAAATGAACGGCATGCTACAGTGTACTGAAATGTTGCACTATTGTGTGAAATCCTTACTCCCTGTTCAGTCACAGATCTTGGGATCAAGATTGCATACAAACTAATCACACTGCAATTTGCTTAGAGAAAGAACTGATGACTCCACTTTAAATTTAACACAGATAGTTGAAGTCAAAATAAACAAAAGCAAAGGCCATTAGCAAATTGAAACGTGCTTGGGGAAAAAAAAATCTGTCAGATAAAGAAACAAAAGTCAAAGCTTAAAGCTGACAAAATAAATTGTCTATCAGAAATATAAAAAAAATGTGGTCTGTAAAATCACAGCCTGTCACAGTGTTGAAAGAAATCCAAAACCATGCTTTTATCTCCAGGGCGTACAGTTCAGCAAAAAAAATGCTTATGCTTCTAAAATGCTCGACATGTTTCCAAAGATTTGGTCTGATTGATATGTCACGTAATCAGCTTGCAGCAATAGATTTTAAAATGTGTTTTATTACCTTCAAGTTTTTTGATGAAAATTGTCATTTTTGTATCAATTTCATAGAGCAGTTTAGAAAAGAACGTACGCTAAACTTGCTATTTATACATACATAGGAAGTCTTCGATCACTAATTTTAAACTGATTTTTAGTTCAGGAGTTTTTTCAATATTAGGTCATAGATGTGAGCATTGCTGGAATTTATTACTCATCCCTAACTGTCCTTCAGCAGACGATGGTGAGCTGCCTTCTTGAATCGCTGCAGTCCATCTGGTGTAGGTACATCTGGTGTGGGGAGGATTGGAGAATTTTGATCCAGTGACAGTGAAAGAACAGCGATATAGTTTCAAATCATGATGGTGTGTGGTTTGGAGGGGAACTTACAGGTGGCGATTCCCATGTGTCTACTTCCCTTGTCCTTCTAAGTGGCACAGGTTGTGGGTTTGGAAGGTGCTGTCAAAGGAGCCTTGGTGAGTTGCTGCAATTCATCTTATAGATGGTGCACACTGCTGCCACTATGAGCTGGTGATGGAGAATGAATATATAGTGGGGTGGATGGTGTGTCGATCAAATGGGCTGCATTGTCCTATATGGTGTTGAGCTTTTTGAGTGTTGTTGGAGCTGCACTCATCCAGGCAGTGATGAGCATTCCATTACATGTGACTGGAGACTTTTAGATGGTGGACAGGCTTTGGAAGGTCAAGAGGTGAGTTACTTGCCACAGAATTCCTAGCCTCTGGCCTGCTTTAGTAGTCACAGTATTTATATGCTGGTTCAATTCAATGGTAACAACCAGGATGTTCATAGTGGGAGAATTAGCAATGGTAATCTTGTCAAATGTCAAGGACAAATGGTTAGATTCTACCTTGTTGGAGATGGTCAATGCCTGCCACGTGTGTAGTGATATCACTTGCCACTTAACAGTCCCCGCCCGAATGCTGTCCAGTTCTTGCTGCATGCAGGCACGGACTGCTTCATTATCTGAGGAGTTGTAAATGATACTGAACACTTTTCAATCATCAACAAACATCCCCACTTCTGGCCTTATGAAAGAGGAAAGGTTATTGATGAAGCAGTTGAAGGCAGTTTAGCCTGGGACACAACCCTGAAACTCCTGCAGCAATGGCTGGAAGACGATTGGCCTCAAACAACCACAGGCATCTTCCTTTGTGCTAGGTATGACTCCAATCAGTGGAGAACATTCCAATTCCCGTTGACTTCAATTTTGCAAGGGATCCTTGATGCCACATGGTCAAATGCTGTCTAGATGTCAAGGGCAATCACTCTCACCTTACCTCTGGAATTCAGCTCTTCCGTCCACGTTTAGACCAAGGCAGTAGAGGTCTGGAGTTGAGTGGTCCTGGCAGAACTAAATTGAGTATCGATAAGCAGGTTATTGCTGTGTAAGAAAGTTCTGCTTGATAGCAATGTCAATGACACCTTCCATTAGTTTGCTGATAATCGAGAGTAGATTGAGGAGGCGGTGATTGGGCAGATTGGATTTGTCCTGCTTTTTGTGGGAAGGATACACCTGGGCAACTTTCGACATTGTTGGTTAGATGCCAGTGCAGTAGCTGTACCAGGACAGCTTGGCTACGGACACAGTTAGTTTGGGAGCACAAGTCTACAGCCAGGATGTTGTCAGGGCCCACTGACAACCTACACTCCTCATTCAATCATGGTTGGTTCCCCATGATAATAGTAGAACATGGGAAATGCCAAGCCATGTGATTACAGATTGTGGTTGACTTGAATCCTGCTGCTGCTGATGGCCCACATGCCTCATGGATGTCCAGTTTTGAAATGCTTGATTGTTCTGAACCTATCCCATTTAATATGATGGTAGTACCACACAACACCATGAAGGGTACTCTCAATGTGAAGGTGGGACTTCGTCTCCACAAGGACTGTGCAGTGGTTACTCCTACCAGTCACAGATAGATGCCTTGGTAACAGGTAGATTAGTAAGGGAGAGTTCAAGTAGTTTTTTCCTCTTGTTGGTTCTCTCATTACCTGCCACAGGCCCAGTCTGGAAGATATGTCTTTTAGGACTCTGCCAGCTTGGTCAGTAGCGGTACTGCTGAGCTACTCTTGGTGATGGATAATAAAGCCTCCACATAGAGTATATTCTGTGTCTTTGCTATCCTCAGTGCTTCTTCGAAGTTGTGTTCAACAAGGAAGAGCAATGATCCATCAGCTGAGGGAAGGTGGTAGGTGGTATTCAGTATGCCCTCGCCCATGCTTGACCTGATGCCATGAAAATTCATGGGATCTGGGGTCAATGTTGAGGACTCCCAGGGCCACTGCCTCTCAACTGTATACCACTGTGCCACCGAAATCAATCTGGTTTAAATGTTGCAATAAAATGTGAGACGTGCACTGGCGATGCAAGACATACCCAGGTCTGGTGATGGAGGAGTCTGGGACAGTGGCTGTAAGGTATGATTCAGTGAGTATGACTCTGTTAGGCTGTTGCTTAACTTATCTGTGGGCTACTTTCTCAATTTTGGCACAAATCACTAGAGATTGTTAAGGAGGACTTTGTAATGTCGACTGGGCAGGGTGTGGCTTTGTCATTTCCAGTGCTTAGTTCAATGCTGGGTGGTCTGGTTTTATTCTTATTCAATTTTTCTGTAGCACTTTGATACAACCAAGTGGCTTGCTAGGCCATTTCAGAGGGCAGTTAAGAGTCAACCATATCGCTGTCGGACTGGAGTCACACGTGGGCCATTCTGCGTAAGGACAGCGGATTTCCTTCCCTGAAGGACATTAGTGAACCAGATGCATTTTTACGACAATCAGTAGTTTCGTGATGATCATTGAGATTAGCTTTTTCTTCCAGATTTATTAACTGAACTTTAATTTCCCCAGCTATCATGGTGGGATTTCAACACCTGTCTCCAAAGCATTAGTGTGGGCTTTGGGATATGTAGTCCATCAACATTACCACAATGCTACAGTCCTTATTTATGGTATGCAAAACTGTGAACTGTCATAGGGTACAAAATTATGCACTCATTGCAAATCAGATTAAGTTGCAATTTAAACTTGCACGGATTTGCCTTGTAATCATGTCTGTAGTACAAATAATTACATGACTAGAATGACATAACTCTAGTTACAAATGATAAACCCATAGAATGACAATGTTGACTGTCAGGAAATACTTTGCAAATGCCATAAAATCTACAATATTCTATAAGTAGGAACAAAATTCTGTGATAAATTCCACCCTCTGTTTTATTTGCTTTTGCTTCACAAGGATGAAAATAAAAAGCGTCTACTGAATGTGAACAATATCCAGCACAGTGGCTTAAACAAAAAGGCTCCTAGAAAACAAATGGAACCCTCTCCTTTTCGCTATTACAAGTAATAACCCAGTATCAACAATCAGTATATAAATCATGAACTTGAATAGCTGCCTTTTATCAAAGTTTTACAAGTGCAAGTTTTAAAAGAAGCAGAATCAGTGAGTACTTCTAAATGAAACATTACAGTATGCATGTCATAATTTCAAAATCTGCACTGCTGTCCACTTTCATTTTAAGAACCAATGCTGAATATTATGTCCCACCAGGTCTCAGCTTTATCCAATAATTTCCATTTAACTACATTTTTTTAAAATGTAAGCCAAGCAAATATTGGGGTGTTGTGACCACGTTGGCAACAAATCATTTCCATGCATTATTACAATTAAAAAAGTACAGCTATAGAATCAAAAAGACATGCATTTAAATAGCACTTGGCACGGTCACTGGATGTCTCAAAGTGCTTTACAGTCAGTGAAGTACTTTTAAAGTATAGTCCTTGTTGTAATGCAGGACATGCATCAGCCAATTTTTTGCGCACAGCAAGCTCCCATAAACAACAATGTGATAATGACCAGATAATCTATCTTTGTGATGTTGATTGAGGGACAAACAATTGTCAGGACATCGAGGAGAGTTCCCATACTCTTTTACAAACATTGTGCGATGGGATCTTTTACATTCACCAGTGCAGGCAGATGGAAACTCAGTTTAATGTCTCAGCTAAATGACAGCACCTCCAACAGTGCAGCACTCCTTCAGTACTCCATTGGAATGTCACCTTGATATTTGTGTTCAAGTCTTGGAGTTGAACTTCAAACCATGACCTTGTGGCTCACAGACAAGAGTGCTATCAGCTGAGCCAAGGCTGACACTGGGTAACTGAGTAAGCAAGTTCAGTTTAGGTACTGTAGACTATTGCGATTGATAAATCCAGACACTGCTCGAATAGGCAGCAGCCTGGCTCAGTCTGTGCTTTTCTTCCACCAAATCAGATTAGTATTTACTGAAATATAATTCTGTCTGCTGATAGCTTGGTCAGAAGAGCTGACAGCCTTAACAGTAACTTTATCTTAAATTTGTCAATAGCTTATTCATAAGTTATTGCCACAAACTATCGATACTTTTCCAATAAATTATCCCCAAACAGCGGGGTAGTTTAAACAGAATTAGCTAGTTATCTTAAATAGTTAGATTTTACTACAGCTAATAATTACTTTCATTTGTAATGTAGTAAATCAACACAATCAGCACTATTCCCAATGTTATGCTAAAAGCAAAATACTGCAGATGCTGGAAATCGGAAACAAAAACTCTGAAGAAGAGTCATAAGGACTCGAAATGTTAACTTTCGTTTCTCTCCACAGAAGCTGTTGGACCTGCTGAGTTTTTCCAGCATTTTCTGTTTTTGATTCCAATTTCCTGTGTACCTACTGTGCTCTGCGCTTGTGCTGAAGCCCTGGGCAGGCCAGGAGCTGTGGTCCTCTGCCCATAAAACACAGAGCATGAACCCAAAAATACAGATTCCCTCACCATAGGAAAACAACTGTGCACTTCAAGACAGGCTATAACATTAGCTAATAACAGAAACAAGAAGGTAAAGCATACAATTGCTCCCCCAGTAGCTTACTTTAAGAAATCATAACCTCTGGGTTGTTAGTCTAGTCCCATAACCACAAGGCACAACACTCTTGCCCTCTGGCATTCCCAGATCCCTCTGCCTTACCACTTCCCTCCTTGATTGCAAAATTCTTTTATTTCTAAACTCTTCTTTGTTCCCTTTGCCTTCATCTCCCACAATAAATGCAAATAGCTCATGGACTTCTTTGCCACTAAGATTGAGATCATCCAATCAACTTCCTCTGTTGTGTCCCTTCATTCCACTAGCCCACTTCATCAGACTTCCCCATTCCTGAACTTGCATCATTCTCTACATGCTCCCCTATCTTCCCTCATTCCTTCTCTAAGCTCATCCTATCTATGAGACACACCTCCAGTCCTCTTAATCCCATTCCCACTAAACCATTGATCACTTCTCCTCCTGCTCACCATGTTAGCCAATATAGTAAATGTTTCTCTTTCTTCAGATGTTGACCCTCTCTCCTTTAAATGTGCCGTCATCACCTTTCCCTTAAAAACCACCCTTGACTCCATTCTCCTTGAAAACTACAGTCCCATTCTCCCTTTCCTCTCCAAAGTCCTTGAACATGGTGTTGCTTCCCAAATCCATGCTTATCTTTCCTGGAGCTCTATGTCTGAATCCCTTGAGTCAGATTTCCATCCCTGCCACAGTACCAAAACAGTTCTCGTCAAAGTCACAAATAACATCCTATGTGACTGTAACAAAGGTAAACTTTCCCCCCTCATCTTTCTTGACCTGTCTGCAGCCTTTGCCATGGCTGACCACTTCACTGCCTCTTCACTGCCGTGCAGCTGGGTGGGACTGCTCTCACCTGGCTCCATTCTTATCTAATCATAGCCAGAGAATCACTCACAATGACTTCTCTTCCTGCTCCGTTACCTCTGGTGTCCTCCTTGGCCCTCTCCTGTTTCTACCATCTTCACCTGATTAGCACCTCTCTTGAAACATCCCCCGTTGCTAAATTATCAAACTGCTTATCTGACACTCAGGCCTGAAATTTGCTCTGATGAAATACTGCAAAGACTGAAGCCATTGTATATGGTTGCCACTGTGAAATGCATAATCTAGAAACAGACTGAGATTAAGCCAGTTTGTTCACAGCCCTGGTGTCATATTTGACCCCGAGATGAGCTTTTCATAGTCAAGCCATCACTAAGACCATCTATTTCAACCTCTGCAATGTTGCCCTACTTTGCCACTGTCTCAGCACATCTGCTGCTGAAACCCTTAGTCATGCCTTTGTCAGCGGACTAAGACCTCACGTTGGATATTTTTATAAATTATATCCTCAAGACTAATTTCTAAAATTTTTAAAACTGGACAAAGACCTTTGAAAATTGGCTGAACCTAAGTCTGTCTGTGACCCTGAACAAAAAGAGCTATCATGGCTGTGTTGCAGAAACTTGCACCTTGTTATCTCTGAAGAGACACTAACAACCCCTGTGAACTGCAGAGACCAAATTCAAAGAGAACTACACAAAGTCTATCTGCATTTCATAAGCCAGGCCTGGCAAACCAGAGCCTATTCGTCTGCTAGGACAAAGGGCCAGGCAACCTTCCTTTCAAGTCT
Source organism: Carcharodon carcharias (assembly GCF_017639515.1). NCBI lineage: Eukaryota > Metazoa > Chordata > Chondrichthyes > Lamniformes > Lamnidae > Carcharodon > Carcharodon carcharias. Next base: position 162,732,432 of record NC_054474.1, on the reverse strand, counting down.
TAATGGTTGGAACATTTAACAATCTCAGGGACCCAGACAAAGGGATGCACGCCCTTTGTCAAAGCCAGAGTGGAGAGGTGAGAGTCATGTGACATAAACCTCTAGCTAGTGGAACTAGTTATACTGCCTTGCTGTACTGAAAACGCAGTCTGCCTTCTTACCATCTACAAGCAGCAGCACAGAAAAGATTGAAAAACTGGTCCCATCTACACTTTCTACTGGAACTTCTGTACCATTGCCTACAAGGCTGATTCATATCTGCTGGCCACTTTCTTGTGTGAAGTCAACTCCACTAGAAAAATCGATTATACAGAATTGGTTGTCAGTCTGTCACGAAGGAATATCTCATTGGACTTTGATTCTAGACTCTGGACTCACGGGAAACGATAATTCTTTTCTCTGTGGTCTTTGCCCTGTAAATCTTTCTTTTCTCTATCCCTTTTTCACTGTATGATGGCACAGGGGTTACATTGTGATCCTCCTCCCATGTTTGAGTGTGTGCAAATAATCTAACCCTTTGAGTTCATCCCATCTCGAGTTTGCTGTGGGGTTATTAATAGCAAATTGGGTCACATCAAAACTGAAGGGTTTGGACCACTTACAAAGAGGGAAGTAAATCAAAAACACCTTTCTGTTTACAGACGGGAGGTGAGAGGAGAATTAGTGTTTAAATTAGCCTCCCTCCTGTCCATAACAGAAATTAGGAGCTCAAATCCTAGATAATGCATTTGAATTTGATCAGAATCCAAGTTAAGACGAGCCAAGTCTGAGATAAAAGGGCCAACTGAAAACCAAATGAGGAAAACTCAGTGGCTGGAGCAAATTTTAAAATACAGTAACTTACCACAGCAAATTCCTTTTCCATAACACTAAGAAAATGGCAACTTTTGATTTATTGATGTGGGTCCAGCAAGGCATTTTGAACGGTGAAACATTAGTGGCCCTTAGCATAGAACAACTGAAAAAGCTGTAGGAGGAGGTACAGTTAAAATTGCCCAGTAAAATGAAGAGAAGTGAACTGATCCTGTTGTTGGTAGAACATTTGGATCTCAAGTTACTGATAAAGCAGTTAGATGTGGAGCTCAGCCATGACTCAGAGTCCCCTCCCCCAGCAAAAATCAAGCTGAAAAAGCTCAGATTGCAGCTAGAATTTCAGGAGAGAGAGAGAGAGAGAGAGAGAGAGAGAGGGAGAGCGAGCGAGCGAGCGCAAGGGAAGAAGAGAACAAGAAAGGGAAAGAGAATTCCGGCTCTGAAAATTGGAAATGGAACTAACAGTTCAAAGGGAGAGAGAGGCCAGTCAGCTGGAAGCTGCAAGGGAAAATCTCTCTCTACCTGATAGCACTTCCGATCCCTCGAACCCAAAACCACTCTCTGAGCTCCTCAGGTACGCTAGATTCATTCCCAAACTCGAAGAAGTGGTGTGGAGTCATTTTTTGCCACTTTTGAGAAAGTAGCAGAACAGCTAAAATGGCCAGCGGATACCTGGACATCTTCAATTCAAAGGCAGCTGTCAGGGAGAGCCCAAGAGGTCTAGTCCATGCTGCCTCCCTGAAGTGTGCATGAATTTTGAGCAGACCAAGACTGCCATCCTAAGTGCCGACGAGTTAGCAATTCCGGAATGCTCATAAACACACAAACCTAGAAAGAGTTTCAACGGCTGAAGCAAATCACTTTCAACCAATGGCTAAGGTCCCCAGGAACCCCACAAATCTATGAGGGGTTCTGTGAGTTGGTATTGTTAGGCGAATTTAAAAATAGCTTACCCTCCAACCTTTGGATGCACTTGTAGGAGCAGAGAACCCTCACAGACATAGATGCAGCCATCATAGCAGGCAGCTATGATCTCACCCATAGGCTGGGAAATTCAGGCAGACCTTTTCCAAACCATTCCCATGAACACTGGAAAAATAAGCAGGGTGATCTCGTTGGAAAGCACCCCACCCCCAAGAAAAGAGAAGCCCTCCTGCAGTCCAAAAGAACAATCCCCAGAAACTGGTGTGTTCCTATTGCAATAAAATAGGCCATTCCAGGCCTGAGTGCCGGAGATAACGAAGGAAGCCTGTTGATCTGACAGGGCGACCTCCGTGAAGGAATACCTCATTGGAATTTGATCCTGGACTCTGGACTCACATGAAACAATAATTGCTTTCTCTGTTGTCTTTGCCCTGTAATTCTTTCTTTTCTCTACCCTCTTTTACTGCATGAGTGCACAGAAGCTGGACTGCGACCCTCCTCCCATGTTTGAGTGTGTACAAATAAACTAACCCTTTGAGTTCATCCTATCTAGAGTTTGCTGTGGGTTGTCAATAGAAAATTGGATCACACTAAAAGAGAGGGGTTGGGAAATATGCCACGGCTCATAAAGGGGGGGGGGGGGGGGGCGGAACAAATCAAAATACCTTTCTGTTTATGGATGGGCGGCAAGAGGAGAAATCAGGGCTGTTTAAATTAAACCCCTCCTGTCCAGAACACCTTCATTACCTCTAGACTTGATTATTTCAAACCACTTCTAGCTGGTTTTCCACATTCTACCCTCTGTTAACTTGAAGTCATCCAAAACTCTGTTGCCTGTGTCTTAATTCACAGCAAGTCCCATTCCCTTATCACTTCTGTGCTTGCTGACCTACAAAGGCTCCATATAAAGCAACGCCTTGATTTTCAAATTCTCATCCTTATTTTCAAATTCCTCCTTGGCCTCGCCTCTCCCTATCTCAGTAATCCCCTCCAACCCCACAACCCTCCGGGAAAGCTCCACCCCTCAAATTCTGACCTCTTGTGCATCCCTGATTTTACTCATTCCACCACTGGTGGTTGTGCCTTCAATTGCTTAGATCGCAAGCGCGAGTTTGTTCTTCCTCTCCGCCTCACTTTCCTCCTTTATGATCCTCCTTAAAACTTCCCTCTTTGACCAATTCTCAGCTCATCTGGCCTAATATCTCCTTATATGGCTCAGTGCCATACTTTGTTTAGTAATGCTTTCATAAAGCACCTTGGGACATTTTATTATGTTATAAGTGCTACATAAATTGTTGTTGTTGTACCACCTTGTCTTTATCTTTCAACTACTGTTTTCCCCTCTCATATGTTGTTCACCATTTTTCTTCAAAATGTAAAATGCTTTTTGAAACATTTTCCCATATGCATGGAGCACACAGAAATGGAAGTTGTTGGTTTTACTTAAATTCGTAATAAGTATTATGCAATTGCAACCAAATACTATGGTCTTAATCTTAGAATGGCCAAGAATATTACTGTTCTATCCTCAATGGTTTGAACTGGTGTCCACCAGGTTGAACCAATTCCCCAAAAGCACTCAATGAAGCCATGTTATCTCCGCAGAAAAGCTTCTGGGGTAGTTGAAATTCTGACCACATCCAAGTTAATTTTTTCTGAAAAAACAGCAACAATTAGAGCAAAACAGAAACACATCATCACTAAACAGCACATTTTCAAAAGCCCACACGTTTATCTGTGGTATTAATTGGATTATGGCAGGAAACCCAGGAAATCACACAGCCCACTTAGCTTTTTGCAACAGTTAGAAATGAAAAAACATGTTCCAAGTCCCTTAGATAGATGTTATTCTTTAAAAAAAATAAATAATTTTCCCTTTCCTTCCCATTCACTGTAAAAAGAAATCCTAATATCAGTAAATCAACAGCAAAAATGCTACCTTATAAACCTTTACAGCCTCTGTCTCCTGTTGTGTGTGCAGCATATTTGAGAGGAATTTATTTTTGAAGAAACCAACTACAATCACTACTCTATCAAAATCTGCAATCTGTCATTTAGAATGGAGTGGAAATGTTTTGATCTAAAACTGCTCACTGCTGCAGGAAAACAGCTCCACATAAATGATGGAAAAAGTACCAACTTATCGATACATTTATTTTAAAATTCTAATAAAATCTTGATAGATGTAAGCAACGTGAAAAATGGTTACACTAGTTCAGTCAAAATTTATTAAAGGGAGTGTCCTTACACTGTAAAATTTTCCTGAATGGAACATATTCCTAATGTTAAGTTTCTTTCTGCAATGTGATTGATTCTTGGGCCCCTAAATCTTGCATTTATATTAAATGGTTTGGAATAGGATATCATGCTGTAGAACTATACAATTATCATGGGTTTCCAGTCAATATTTTCACCAGACAGTTATGTATGCCCCATTTGAGTAGCCTAGAAAGTTACATATTAAATTGAAGACAAAAAAAGGGCTATTCAAACGATTATTAAACTCTAGTATTTCAAATTTGCAGTATGGTCAGTTTTGCAGACAGTTCTTCTCCCAGAAAGTCTTATAAGTCAAGCAACAATGCAGGGGAATGCACTCTTTATTTATAAACTAGGATTAGTAACTGCAAAAACAAGGCTTGAAATTTACAGTATGGAGGAAGCCAAGATGTAACTAGATTAACAGCTGACTATAAATTGAATCAGACTGTTGCTTCTAGCATAGCTCAGCATACCGAGCTATGTGGCTGCTTCTCTTAAACACAACTGCTTTCTACTGTTGCTTTCCCGTAATACATTAATTCAAACCAGAAAATCTCAGGCTCATCGGCAGCCTTGCCATGTTATCAATAATGGTCTCTCTAGAGATTTTCACCAAATGCTTTTTAAAAAAATCTCTCCTCCTAGCCCCAAAATTGCAGTTGGTACACTCTTCAGAAGTTAACTACGCGCAGTTCGTGGATAAATCCACCCTGCCATTAGACCCCGATATTGCAGTTTTAGCACCAAGTGAAAATCATGCAAACTTCTGCACGTAGAACAGGCCGCTCAATGCAACATCAGAATTGATTATACTGCTGACAAGCACTTTAGTAGATTAAGTATGAATTTAAACCCCTACTTCTGCACAGGCGAGAGCAGACAAGTGATTACTGCTAAAATATGTTAAATATAGGCTACCAGAGTAAGAATATCTAATTCACTGACCAAAAGGTGGAAATCCTCATCCATGAAGTGTGGGAAAGGAGGGCTGTCCTGTGAGATGGAACAGTACACTCCTCAAAGGCAACTGGCTCAGCAAGCGTGAGATTGCTACAGACTCATCAATTTGCAGGCCCCAGCTGACCAGGATACAAGCCAGGAAAATGACTGACTTAAAGAAAGCTGCTACTGTAAAACTACAATTCAGCTCTCTATGCCAAATACCTGTCTCAAGTATGCATATCACAAAGTGAACCTTCACAGCCTGTAACTCATTTTGTGCAGAGAGATCTTAAGTGTTTAAAGAAGCTTATTCTGTCATGAGAAAAACAGGTCATTAACATAATGCAGTTTTGGACAAATAAAAGCATCAATCTACAACCTGCAGCTGAAACTGTAATCAAGTAGAAATCTTAAAAAGGGCTTGACACAAAAAATCATTGTATAACCTAGCTGCATAATGAACATTCATTAAGAATCATACAGGATGGCAAACAGTATGTTATTGTCCATGATACTTCAACAAGCAACAGCTGAAGGCTACACATGTACTTGTACAAGCTGGAACATAAGAAAAGTGTAGATGAAAGGAGTACCCAACATTGTAAGCCGTAGCCACCAAATATGGAGACTACCTGGACTTTTCAGTGACCAAGGCTATCAATGAGGCGCTAAGGAAGAAATGAAGGAGGATGAAGCTGGGGGCTTTCCTACAGCTTAGGCCAATATCATTGTGTTTCTCATTATGCTTATGGTCTGATTAGTCACTGACGTATAGGCACACAGTCAATCTCAAAAACCTCACTTATGTTGAAATACAAAAATTGCCTGAAGGTGCTTTTGAATGCAGCATTTTGATATTTGTAGTCATGGAAAAGAAATCACAGTATCCACAAGCAAGCCATCATCTCACAGCATACAACGTCACTTTCTGTAGCTTTGTTAAGCAGAGCAGCAATGCCTATTCAAGAAGGCACTAATAGAGATTGTAAGCAGCTTGCACCAGGTGTGTCATGGTTCTCAGGTTAAAAAAAAGAGCAAGTGATGATGAAAGTTGAGGACCAGGCTGCTGGGACAGCAACACGTTTCAAATTTCTACCCTGGGCGCAGCCATTTACACTAAAACTACTAAGAAAATTGCTTACTGAGCCAGATCACCTACAGGAGTCATAATACTCTAATGCAAAATACCCTCCAAGGCATGGTTCTGAGTTTATGGATGTTTGCTAGCAGCAACAAATGAATGGTTATCTAAACTGCAAGCTACATGGGGCATATAACTATTTCAGTGATATCTGCAGCTGAATTTTGTTAAGGCCGGGACGGGGGACAGTTGATCTAGCCCCCACTACAAAGGTCGCACCATTAGTGGAAATGTTTAATTCACTCACCCACATGGCCAATTATATACCTTAGAGCCAGAATAAAAGAGATTTTAACCAGGTTTCTTTCAATAAACTCAATGATTGATTTATTATAAAACAAAACTTATTTTTTAAAACAAGTTGCAAGAACTAGTTAACGCATTATTTGTAATCTGGAAGTGTGACTATCAATCCCTCTTAAAATTCTCCATCGTGCACGTATACACACACACACTCATAAACAAACCTCGGACAAACAGAGAGGTCTCTGCACAGATGGGCGGTTGAAGAAAATACTTTACAAAATAAAGGATAAAGTTTGCAAAGTTTTGATGCTGTCGATTTGGAGCTCCCTCGTGTGAAGATAGATCGATCGCTGGTCCCAGTAGATGTCTGGAGCTTCTCACCAATAGAGCTTCAGTGTGCAGGTAAATAGAGCTGTATCAATCCTTCTCGTCTCAGCCTCTTGGGTTTCAAAAAAACAGACAAGTTCCACTGAGATGAGGATTCCTAGCTGGATACTGATAACCACACTATTTCAGGCAAGCTCGGCAGCTTCACTTTCACAGTTCATTCCCAACTGAGTTAAAAAATATTAAAAACTTAAAGCTCCTACATCAAGTGATTTCCAGTAAATCATCAGGTCTTTGCCTTTAAACCAGCTTTTCCCCCATCGATTACAATGATTGCAGTTCAATAAGCAAACAGCTTTCCCCTCTTATGTGCTATGTTGGTCAGGTGATGTCTTGGAAAAAGCATGCTTGTTCACATTCCAAGGTGAACTTATGACCCTTTTTTAAAAAAATCCAGGTCTGCTTCCAAGTGTCCAGATAATGCAATGTCCTTCCATATTTTACAAGAAAATTTTGTCCTGGAAGATATGGTTCTAACAATTTTCAATGGTACAGGTAATAACTGCAGTGACAGTATCACTCATTAATTCTCGAGATTGTTACGATACAATACTTCTGTTCCAATCAACAAGAGGGTCTTTCATTTCTCCAATATATTGAATGGTCAGATGGAGAAAAACCTGAGGATGAGATTCACAGACCGCGAATTCCTGAGTGGATCAATTAACATGATGATCAAGGCACAGTCCTGAGGGAATACACAACAGCAGTAAAATAGCCTCATCCATGCCTGCTGCAGCTACAGCCTCACTGAACGATACATTAGGCACGTGACGCATCTTGTGTATGACAGCTGGGGGCTGATTTCAAGTCCTAAATGAGAATGAAGCCTACCAAGCAGCCTCAGATTTTGTTTGATTGGATACAACAAAGGATTAGGAGAGATGCAGTTACAGAGATGTGCCATGTGCTTCAAGAAGGCCTGCAGACAAACTGAAGTACAAGAAAGGACACTACCAGTGTCTTTCAAAGTGTTTAAAATTCTTAATTTTGATTATTTTGGACCCTCTTGACAATGCTGATGGCACAATTTGTGTAGTGGTATGAGCATAGAGAGTCCAGTTGTACTGATTTCTCAAACTTTTTTTTAAAAATTCATTCATGGAGTCCAGGCATTGGTGGCAAAGCCAGCACCTGTTGCCCATCCCTAATTGCCTCTGAGAAGTGAGCCACTACGTTGAGCTGCTATAGTCTATGTGATCTAGGAACACCCGCACTGCTGCTGAAGTGGAAGTTCCAGAGTTTTGAACCAGCGACACTGAAGAATGGCGATATATTTCCAAGTCAGAATGGTGTGTGACTTGGAGTGGAACTTACAGGTGAAGGTGTTCCCTTGCACCTGTTACCCTTATGATCACTACCTTCTAGAAGGACAAGTTCCAAAAGCACTGACATAGGAGCTCTGGTGATTTGTTGCAGTGTGTGGGAGGCAGAGGGAATGAAGGTTTAAGGTGATTATGGTGTGCCGATCAAGGAGACTGCTTTGTCCTTTGAGTGCTTTTAAGCAGCACTCATCCAGGCAGGTGGAGAGTATTCCATTACACTCCTGACTTGTCTCTTCTAGATGGTGGACAGACTTTGGAGAATCAGAGATGAGTTACTCACCACAGAATTCCCAGCCTCTGGCCTGCTATTGTAGCCACAGTATTTATACGGCTTGTCCAGCAAAGTTTCTAGTTAATGATGACCCCCGGAATGTTGATATTGGGGAATTCAGCAATGGTAATACTGTTCCACATCAATGGAAGTGGTTAGATTCTCTCTCGTTGGAGATGGTCATTGCTTCGTATTTATGTGGCACAAATGTTACTTCTAAAACTGTAATGCAGGAACTATGCTTATATTTAATTGTTCAGAAAAATGTACACTGGCAGATAACTAATGTAATCCCTATATTTAAGTGGGGGATGGTGGGGTAGAACACGTCCAGGGAATTACAGACCAACCAGCTTAACATCAGCAGTAGGAAAACAGATGGAACTATAACAAAAGGAGAGAATAGAAGGACATCTAGAAATGAGAACTGTAATCAATAGTCAGCATGGATTTCAAAAGGGAAAATCTTGCTTGGCCAACCTTATTGAATTTTTTGAGGAGGTAAAGAGAGAGTAAACAATGATAATTCAATAAATGCAATTTATCTGGATTTTCAAAAGGACTTCCAAAGCTGCCCCTTAATACACTAAAGAATAAGGACAGGGAATGAGGAGTCAAGGTAAAAGTGGCAAAATGGATTGCTACTTGGCTTCAAGACAGAAAAAAAGCAGTGTCAGAGTAAAAAGTGCCGGAAAAACTCAGCAGGTCTGGCAGCATCTGTGGAGAGAGAAACAGAGTTAATGTTTTGAGACCAATATGGCTCTTCTTCAGTTCCAAAGAAACTTCTTTAACCAAAGAGTAGTGAGAATGTGGAACTCGCTATCACAGAGAATGGTTGAAGCGAATAGTATAAATGTATTTAAGGGTAACTGGGCAAGCAAATGAGGAAGGAAGAAATAGATGGTTACAATGGTAGATTTGGATGAGGAAAGATGAAAGGAGGCTCAAGTAGAGCATAAACACCAGCCTTTACTAGTTGAGCCAAATGGTTTACTTTGGTGCTGTATACCCTATGCACTCTGTCAATGTGTTATCAATTACATTGTTAAGGAAAACAGGTGATGGGCAGTTGAACACATATAAATAGGAGATAGCTGGGACACTGGGTGTGGGTGAGGGGTGCTGACATTGGGCAAAGTCAATAAACTCTCTCAGCAAGGAAAGGCTCTGTGCCTCAGTTTTGACTTTGCCAACCAGTTTGAATCCTGTTAAACATTGGTAGTGGAGGTAGTTGGCCTAAAGATGAAAATTGGAAGATAAGATACCATTTCAGACCAAAGATTGTAACTGGAGTTACTTTGGAGAAGAATGGCTAAAACCAAGTGTAAAGGTTCAGAGTATGATTTTCCATCATTATTCTGTGAAGCTGAACATTATGACCAATGCAAGAATGAAGTGTATATATGGACATGGGTTATGTCCTTACCAAAGAAAAAGCAAGGTATGGCCTTGGCACTTTCACTTCCCAACAGAAGCAGGATCAGGTGAAAAGTATTTTCGGAGCTAGAGGCTCATCATTTGGATATTGAGGAAGATTTAGACAATCTCTTAAAATTTATGGACAAAATTTATAAGAAAGATGATCTGTTAAATGCATATGAGGCATGGTCAAACTTTGATAATTTTACAAGGATGGACGGTTATTCCATAGAAGAATATATCACAAGTTACATACAAGATTGCAGAAATTCTATTTGGCGATCCCTAATTCAGTGTTTGCTTTCAAATTGTTGGATTGTGCTAAGGTATCAAACATGGATTGGCTCCTGGATTTGACTGGAGTTAGACTCTCAGAAAGACACATGCTTTTGGGACTGAAATCTGAAGCTTCAAAAAAAAAAAAAGATTGTCGTGAAACATTCATTTCCAGCCTATTCATGGGTCTTTCAGCGGTAGCACAAAAGATGAAGGATTTAATGTTGGCAGCTTTTCGGGACCATTTAGATATGGGGCGCAAGCGTCAATACAAAAGAACTACCACAAACAGAAGAAATGAGGATAGACACCCTTTTGGTGGCTCTAACAGACAACAGGAATTGGGCAACTATGGCAGGAGAATGAACCCCATGAATAACCGAGGAATAGTAAACAGGTGTTTCAGATGTGACTCAAAATATCATAATGTAATGAATTGTCCAAAACAAAATAACAGGATTTTTGAAATGACATATGACAAGGAAGGATCAGAAGGGGAAGATGACGTTACTGATCATTCAGAAGGAATTGTATTGGTCACCAGAAGCTTCAGTCTGGTAATGGGTATTTTAGTTGTGGACTCATTCAATTGTGCTGTGTTAGGCACTGGGTGCACGTCCCCAGTAGTGGAGTGGATTGGTTAAAGTGTCACCTGGATTCTCTAAGTAGTGAAGACCAAAGGAAGGTCAAGGAATATGCAAGTTCCGCATACTTCAGGTTCAGGGACAATGTGTTAAAATCACTAAAGAGAGTGGCAAATCTGTGTAAAATAGCCAGAGTAAACCATTTTATCAGTACAGATGTAGTATCCAGTGAAACACCCTTACTGTTTAGTAAGCCGTCTATGAAAAAAGCTCAAATGAAGTTAGATATGGAACATGATAAAGCAACTGTTTTTGGTAATTCTGTAGACTTACAGTTTAGACAATTGGGACGTTATTGTATCTCCTTATCAAGGCCTACCATTTCTAATCACGATGTTAAAGAAGTGTTGATGACATCAGGGAGTAGGAATTTAAAGGAAAGGCAGCAAATTATTTTAAAACTACATTGGCATTTTCCCATCCATCTTGTTATTGGTTAAACATTCTATTAAAGGATGCAGGGGTAACGGATGATGAATATACTAACTTAGAGAAGAGGTCAGTGAGAAATGCAATACATATAAAAAAAATAGGAGGACACCATCACGGCCTGTAGTGAGTCTCCCATTAGCGAGAGACTTCAATGAAATTGTAATAATGGACTTGAAGGTATGGGATAAGGACAAAAACATTTTTCTCTTTCACTTCTTAGACATGGCAACTAGATTCAGTATTTTAACAGTAATGTATGTCAACTGTAATATATAGTAAAGACACAAAGGTAATTGCAGACAAAATAATGGAGAAATAAATAGAAACTGGACTGGGAGCACCAGCTAAATTCCTAACTGGCAATGGGGGGAATTTGCCAACGATGAACTGAAAAGTATGTGTGAAAATATGAACATTGTGGTAATGAACACAGCAACAAAAAGCCCCCTTTATTAATGGGATTGATGAAAGAAATCACTCAGTAATTAATGAAATGCTTCACAAAATCTTAGCTGACCAATCGAGCTGTAAAATGACATCTGCCCTGGCATGGGCAGTCCATGTGAAGAATTCACTTCAAATGGTTGGAGGCTACAATCCCCATCAATTAGTTTATGGGAGAAATCCAAAAATACATTCAATGGTGTGGGATCATTTCCCAGCCTTGGAAGGGACTACGATTAGTTCAATTTTTTCTGAGCATTTGAATGCCCTGCATGCAGGGAGAAAGGCACATATCAAGGCAGATGTTTCAAAGAAAATTAGGCAGAGGCCTTTAAATATATAAGGTTTGTGTGAAGATTGATGCATTTTTGATATTTTTGGGAATATGGTGGTATTCTATAAACAAGGGAGAGACTTGAACGTGTGAGCAGACTTGAACGTGTGAGCAAGCGAGGAAGTGGTTGTGCGAGCGAAAGAATGAACGTGTTTGTGTGAGATTAAACTGGAGGAAGGTTAGTAAAGACAGCTTGTAACTGGGAGCAGAGATGAAAGGTAAAGGTGCTATATACATGCATTTGCAATGAGAGGCTATGGTGAAGTTGAATGTACGAGCAAATAGGTTTGGTTTTAAAATTTGCATTAGGTTATAGGTAAGGACTTAACTCTTAAGCTGTTAAATTTCAAAGGGAGTTTAAAAGTGACAAGGGACTTTTACAACTTGCTAAGGTTTCATAGGTAAACAACGGAAGGTTATTAAATTTTGTTTGACCCACAAGTGGAGGCAATAGGAAAACTTGAAAGAGTTTATATTTTTGAAAAATTGAGTTCAAAAAGGTGCTTAGAACAATGGAGTCTAAGCTAAAAGGGGAAAAGGATATTTCAGGATATTTAGTTGTGTTGGCTGTGTGCAGAAGATGTTCTGAGACCAGCTCTGTGCTGAGAAAAGTTGTGAATTTGAAGCAGCCATTCAGTTTCAAACCAGAAGAGCCTTTGAGCAGAATTTTGCCCTTGATGGCTGGCAGGCCCAACCAACTCGGCGGCAGGCAGGCAGCCGATCGCCGCTGCCAAAACAGATCCCGCCGCCATTTTACATGGGCGGGCCAACAGGAAGCGCTATGCTGTAAGACATTAAAAATAGAAAAATAAAAAAATCATTATCATGTCCCCCTCATGTGAAAATGTCACACGAGATGGGACATGTTAATGAGTTACACAAACAATTTAGTAAACATTTTTAAAATCGAAATCAAACCTCATCCCGCCACTGGATGAGGTTTGTGAAAAAATCACTTACCTGCCTGCCCATTGGGCCCATGCGCCAAGCTGAAGTTTGCACAGGCCCCTCAAAATCCTGGTTGATTGGTCACTTAATGGCCTTAATGAGGCCTTTAATTTAATTAATGGTGGGCGCACGTCGCGCTGCATAGCGTGCCCGCCGACTGAAACATCGCGACGCCACGCGCTGACATCGGGACGCTCGCACGACATTTTAAGTGCTGACATGCGGGCTCCACCACCCGCACGTCAGCCAGAAGATTCAGCTCTTTGTTTTTGAAAAGCAGTCTGTTTCTGAACTTCCTTCGGTGTCATATGGTATACTTTACTAAAGTAGCAGCAGTTTTTGCCTTGGGTAATATTACTGGATTTACCCAACCAGATCGTGCTTGCAAAACTCAAAACACAGTGTCCGACATTAGATGTGATTCTGCAATTGGACAACATTTGTTAAATAATCCTCAATGTGCTAAGAATTACACTGACAACCAATTTAAGGTAATCAGTCAGGTTCACAATGTGGTGCATTTACATGTACTGAAGGCTACACAGATTAATACACAGGTCTCTGTTCTTTGCAGACAGAAACAACAGGTACATACATTGTTTCTGTTTCAGCTACACAAAATAAGTGACAGCCATTCACTGACTCATTCCTCAGGGCAATGCCTTGACGAATCAGGGTCAAACTTCCTGGCTTAAATTTCAAACAATGCTTGGCAGTTAACTGTCAGTCACCATCAGTGGTGCATTCTCCATGACAACACCACTTGGCAACCAATCAGCACTCTCTTCACACAGTATAAATTGTTGTTTTCCTCCATATATTGGTATTCTTGTGAGTGTCCTGATGAGTGCAAGATAGAAAGCTTAGACATATCTCTTTTTTCAGCAATACTCAAGTTCTGTACTACCAAATGACTACATAAACAACTACAACACAAAGAAGAAGAAAAAGATTGGTTAAAGAGGGGGAGTATAGGATCTGCTAATGGTCGGCTGTATTATAGTGAGACACATAAAATAAGAACAAATATAATTTGTGTTTTTTCAATTAATTTGAAAGATTATTCTTGTGTTTTCAAAAGTCAATGAACTCTCTGAGCAAGGAAAGGCAGCCTGTTTTAGTTTTGACTTCATCAACCAGTTTGAATCCTGTTAAACAGTCCTGACTTACCTCCCATATTCTATCCTCTGTAAACCTGATGTCCTAATTCACATCAATCCCATATCCCTATTATCCCTATGCTCTCACTCAAGCAATGTCTTGAATTCAAAATTCTCAAACTGGTTTTCAAACCCCTCCATGGTCTCACCCCTTCCTGTCTTGCAGTCTTCCTCAGCCTGACAACTCTCTAAGATATCTGGGCTCACCTTATTCTGGTCTCTTGAGCAGCTCCAATTTTAATTGCTCCTCTATCAGTGGCCGTGCCTTCAGTTTTCTGAGCCCTAAGCTCTGGATATCCCCCCTACACCTCTTCACTTCGCTCTTCTCCTTTTACTCCTTAAAGCCTACATCATTCAGCAAACTTTTGGCCATTTGTCCTAAAGGCTCATGTCATATTTGGTTTTAAAATGCTCCTGTGAAGCATCTTGGGATGTGTTATTACATTAAAACACTGTATAAATGTAAGTTGCTGTACTGGACAGAACAGCACAACTCTGATCTAATACAAAAACAGAATTACCTGGAAAAACTCAGCAGGTCTGGCAGCATCGGCGGAGAAAAGAGTTGACGTTTTGAGTCCTCATGACCCTTCAGCAGAACTGAGTGAACGTTAGGAAAGGGGTGAAATATAAGCTGGTTTAAGGTGGGGGTGGGGAGGAGAGAAGTTGGGGGAGCTGGGGTGGTTGTAGGGACAAGCAAGCAGTAATAGGAGCTGATAATCAAAAGATGTCACAGACAAAAGAACACAGAAGTGTTGAAGGTGGTGATATTATCTAAACGAATGTGCTAATTAAGAATGGATGGTAGGGCACTCAAGGCACAGCTCTAGTAGGGGTGGGGTGGAAAGGCTAGCAGGGCATAAAAGGTTTAAAAATAATGGAAATGGGTGGGAAAAGATAAATCTATATAAATTATTGGAAAAAACAAAAGGAAAGGGGAAGAAACAGAAAGGGGGTGGGGATGGAGGAGGGAGTTCAAGAACTAAAGTTGCTGAATTCAATATTCAGTCTGGAAGGCTGTAAAGTGCCTAGTCGGAAGATGAGGTGCTGTTCCTCCAGTGTGCGTTGGGCTTCACTGGAACAATGCAGCAAGCCAAGGACAGACATGTGGGCAAGAGAGCAGGGTGAAGTGTTAAAATGGCAAGCGACAGGGAGGTTTGGGTCATTCTTGCGGACAGACCTAAGGTGTTCTGCAGAGCAGTCACCCAGTTTACATTTGGTCTCTCCAATGTAGAGGAGACCGCATTGGGAGCAACGAATGCAGTAGACTAAGTTGGGGGAAATGTAAGTGAAATGCTGCTTCACTTGAAAGGAGTGCTTGGGCCCTTGGACAGTGAGGAGAGAGGAAGTGAAGGGGCAGGTGTTGCATCTTTTGCGTGGGCATGGGGAGGTGCCATAGGTGGAGTTGAGGAGTAGGGGATGATAGGAGTGGACCAGGGTGTCCCGGAGGGAACGATCCCTACGGAATGTTGCCAGGGGGGTTGAAGGGAAGATGTGTTTGGTGGTGGCATCATGCTGGAGTTGACGGAAATGGCAGAGGATGATAGGAGTGGACCAGGGTGTCCCGGAGGGAACGATCCCTACGGAATGCTGCCGGGGGCGTGAAGGGAAGATGTGTTTGGTGGTGGCATCATGCTGATCTAATGCCTGCAGTGAAGGGCCTAATCTGTTAAAACTACACTCCGCTCCTGAACATAAGAGTGAATATTGTTTTACCAACAGTCTGACTTGTTTTCAGTTCCTTTCCACTCCATGATTCTATGGTTCAGTCTTTTGTTCTCCCTCTGTCTCTAGAGCCCTCCCAAACCAAGGGCTTAAGTTTACCATTCATATTTGAAATTCATGAACCTCATAGTGTATTCAAGGCATGCAAAATATTGCATAAATAAATTACTATCATCTCCAAGTTCAATGATCTGCAGGAGGGAATTGGTCACACCTTCAAATAGCATTTTCCTACTGTCACGAATGTGTAATTATAATAGTATAGATTTTTGTAGCAAACTGCAACCTGCTTCAAAATAAGGACACAAAGGAACTTTAAAAAAACATGGCTCCCAAAAGTTACACGACTTCTCTTGTGGATTCAACTACTATCAACCAGATGGAGGAACCAGACTGTGCTTATCTCAAGAAGGATCACAAAAGACATTTGAAATTCAATGAGCCTCGGAATGGACAATGGGATTATCTAAAGGTGTGAAAACTCATGACACCATTGATTCTGGGAAAGGCTTCTTCAAAAGACTGCAATTTAATTAACTTCTTTGCTTTGTGGAACAATGTTAAGTCAATCAGCCATTTTTCTATTTTTGAACAGTACGAAGGAGGCTGTAAGAAACCATTTTGTGTGACAGTGTGAAAGACAATACTAGCACACAGTATTCAGCTGAACCAACCATGAGCCACATGCAAGAGCTAGGGTTCCCTACCATCAGGAGTTACAGTAAGTTATCTGAAAAATCATCTCGGGGCTGCTGAAAAGAAATCAGGCAATCTCCAAATGTCGGTGCCTGCAATTGCTAGTAAGGAAAAGAGCCTTTACTTCCCTCCCAGCATCTGCTCCCTATCGAGGCCACCTACAAAGCAAAACTCCGACTATTCAACTTCAAAAGCCACTGCAGCTAAACCAAACCTCAAATTTCAATCCCTCCACTTCGGACAGAAGGAATTCCAGCAAAAAGCCTGCAACAATGTCTCACAGTCTGATTTGAAATCTCATCTTTAAATGTCTTTTTTTCTTTATCGGCTTTTTAATCTTTGCATCCATATATAGTGTTAATAACTTTATCACCTTTACTTAATTAACTTTCAGCAGTAGTTTTGTAATAAACTAACCTTTATCTTGTTTAAGAATACAGTTTGACTGCTGTTATTTTTAAATTGAATCCTTCACAAATTAAAAGGGGAATGCATACACACACACAAATTCTTAATTCACAGACCAGTGAGCAGACACCTTTTACATGGTTGTGATACTACCCTAATTAGCATTAATACAATATGGAAATTTGAGACAAAGTCCATCGCCCAGCAGCTAGAAAAACAGGGTTAGTTGCCAATTTAGAATTCTTCAAGCTTTAGCTTTTAAAAGTGAAACAGCACACATATATGTAATTCTGCTTCCAGTTACCTTTATAGTAGCAATACAATGGAATTCACCACAATGGTATTGAATAAATACCTTTTCTATACAAGACATACTTAAACTAATAAAAACAAACATTGTTTTAGAATGATATTTAATGCAACTATTATTAACCACATCCTCTTTCAACATTTAATTAAAAGGACCGGAATTAAAGTAGGAATGTGATTTAAAGATGCTTCAGGAATTTAGAGAATGCTTCATATGAGTGTCTCTTTATTGAAGCACAAATCACAATTTTAGTGTATTTTAAAAGCTTACTTCCTTCCCTGTCCCTAAAATCTTGATGTGCCATTTATAATTTCCCATAAAAAACATGGTCCAAGATTTCTAGCACTGCTCTTAAACTGAGCAACTTGGAGCATTCAATCACTCTCAAATTTTTCCTCTCTCCTTGTCAGCTATATCTTCATGATGGCACAACGTGAGGAATCAAAGTTGGAAACCCACAGCCTACCAACATTATGGTCCACCAAACTACTCTATCTAATGTGTCTTCTTTCCACTCTTGATCAATGAAAAACTACTAGAATACCAAAACTTTGTATTTATTAAGGGTCCAATAAACATACATCACACTCAGATCTAACAGATATACAGTAACTGAAAAAAATAAAGTTGGCTATCATTGCAATGAGCTTCTGTTCATCTGTTGCTGTTGATAAACAAATATAATGTTGAAAGGACTGTAGTTAAACTGGATTTCTAGATGGTTTCCACAAACCATAGAACAGCTGATTATTAATCACAAAATGTCAGCGATTATGGCCTAGGTCATAATCTTTTGGAATGATGAAATGTGATGGAAACAATTGCAATTGTAGAATGACACACAACAATAAAAAAAAACATTCAGCCATCAGTGCCTTCTGGGAATACAAGGACTTGGTTAGACCCTTGTTCTTACTACAGGAACTCTGGAACCTGGAACTTAAACTAAATACATGACCACAAAAACTTGTGTCTGTTAGGGAACCAATAAAATTTGTCACTTGGAACTTGAAATGTATATCTGGCAGACCAGATTTACATCTATTTTGGATTACACAAACCTAAACATTAAAGTTAGATATAATGGTCTGGAATATTTGAAACATACTGAACTGAGGTTGAAGTATTCCTAGTTGACTGTAACTCATATGCTTGAATTTAAACAAAAAAACACTGGCTGTAATTTTTCTGTTCACGAATCCTAAAGTATTGTCCAGTGTTACAGACAACTCTCAAGCATTTTCTTACCAGTTGGTCTCAAAGATAGGTATACACCATATCCATTTTATAGGTATTTTTCAACTCATTACAGTCCATTTGGATATGATTTATTGCAGCTTTTGCATTTGGTCAGAAGTCTGAAATTATTCCAGGTCTTAATAATCATTGAACTATGCATAATAAATCATGCTATTAGTGATGTATTCAGATTTTGTTCAAAAATTAGTTTATAACTTTTTATAATTATATCTTATGTAGTGTGTGTAAAATATTAAAAAGAGTAAATACATTGCTTATCTAAGAGAGCTTTTTTTCAAATAACAGTAAGTGAGGTTTAAGGATCATTGCAGGAATGTTTGTGTTTTTGTGAACTTCAGCCAAGTATCTGACAATTAGTTAAGCTGATAACAAAGTTGAAATGTCCCTTAACTTACTTTTTAATTTGCGAGGACTAACCTGTACATTAGAACAATTGTTTACTATTTCCTGCTGGCTTTGAGAGCATCATGGGGTTTGAAATTGACAGGATGCTTTGGGTGTACTTGGATGCTGAATTCACACCCATCTTTACTTCGGCACTGAGCTGGAATTAAATGTATTGTAGTAACATAGGATCATAGGTCCCAATATCGGAAGGGACCGAGGGCAGGGAAGAGGTCAGTAATCACTGCAAAGGGGCAAGAGAGGTCATTGGGGATTGGCAGGAGAGGTGGCAGTAAGAGATCACTAATTATGAGAGAGGGAAGATAGGTCAGCAATTGGGAAAAGGACTGGCCAAAGGCTACTTTGAGGAAATGGAGAGCACTCCTACTTCTTTTCCAGGCACATGAAGAATGCTGGAACAGACAATTGTGAAACTGACAGCTCTTAATTTCCTTTAGCTGTCAGGCTTCCTGATTCCTGTAAAACCTGCACTGCTGAAGTAAATTTTAAATTGGGCTCCCACAATACAGTGTTGTTAATGAAGTGTTCTGCCTCTTCATGGAAGGACTCTCAGGGGCCATGAAACCTGGAACATGTTTCACATATTTGACTGTTTAACCTCCCGCCAGATCCTCAAACACACACCCTCCTACCATGGGAAAGTCAGAGGTCATAATCGCTTGTCAGTGGTCACGAAATAATAAAAAGGACTGGCCACTGGAAGAGCAGTGGATCATTATAATAACATTTAATTTAGAGCAGTAATGAGTTGGGGTAATCAGGAGCTTGGCATCCAACATTCTCGCATCTCTTTCAAGTATCATGGCATTCTGGAAATAAGTGCAAGAATACTGTAAATATGTAACTATTCCAGTTTTTTCCAATTTATCCCAATGTAAGACACCTCTTAATGATTTAACAAATAAAATATAATAAATGTGTGGCATACATTTTACTTTTGGTTTTACTTGACAAATTGACAGATTTGAAAAATGGGATTTGATAAGCTACCTCAAATTTTGTATTGCACAGAAGTACACACTCTTAAGGGCAGAATTTTGCCCTTGATGGGTGGGTGGGCCCAACTGGCTCAGCGGTGGGCAAGCAGCCGATTGCCGCCGCCGAAACGGGCCCCGCCGCCATTTTGAGTGGGTGGGCCAATTAAGGCCCGCCTGATGGGAAGCGCTATGCACTTCCTGTGCTGGGGGGATTCCCCAATTGTCAAAGTGCGCTCTTTCGCACGTTTCCCTGAGACTAAGTGCTGCCTCAGGGAGATCGCTGAAAGCTTTATAAACATCAAAAATAGAAAAATAAAAAAAGTATTAACATGTCCCCCTCATGTGACAATGTCATACGAGATGGGACATGTTAATAAATATGGCTAAAACTTTATTAAACTTTTTAATAACAGACATGAAACCTCATCCCGCCAGTGGATGAGGTTTCATGTTTTTTCAGAAGCCCGCTGGGGCTCCTGGCCTGCCTGCCAGCCTTAAGGTTGGACAGGCAGGGCCTTTAATTGGTTTAACTACCCTGTCAATGGCCTCAATTGGCCACTGACGGGTTGGCGGCCGGACAGCTGATTTCGCTGTCCGCCCACCTTCCTGAATATTTAAATGGGGCCGGATGACGTCAGGGGTTTCCCCGACGTCATCCCACGTCATCTTTGCATTGGCGAGTGGGCCCCATCCCCAACTTGCTGACAGAAAAATTCTGGCCTAAGCTTGGCTTGGAATATATATATATATATATAGTCATTCCTTCATTGTCATTGGGTCAAAATTCAAACTCCCTACTTAACAGTCCTGTGGGAGGACCTTCATCACACAGACTACATCAGTTCAAGAAGGCAGCTCATCATCATCTTCAAAGCAACTAGGAATGGGCAATAAATGCTGACCTTGTCATCTGCACACATATCCTGAGAATGCAATGAAAAACAGGGCAGTATCAAGCTCGCTATTTATGGGAATGGGGCATCGCTGTTTGCAGGAGTTTTGGACCATTCCCAGGCTTGACTGTGCAGGTGGTAGTGGGAACATGGTAAATATCAGTGGCCTGATCACACGGAGTGGGAAACAGGTTAGCTCGAGGGGTAGGTTCCTCCTGGAACACAAACAGTGTTAGAAAGGCACAAGCAATGATTGGGTCCAGCCATTCTCATCTTCCTTCAGCTGCCAGATTTCCCAAGCCCCAGATCTGGACCACAAGCATGAAATTTAAAGCACACCTAAAATTTGAGGCACACAGCAATTTAATGCACGACATATCTGTCCTGAGAGCAGAAAAGTCACTGCAACCTCCCTCCCCACAAACATGATTGAACATGGTTTAAAATCACTTAAAACTGAAAGTAGGTGCACTGGGAGTCAGGTTTCTCATTATTGAGTTTTTAAACACCCTCCAACCCATCCTCACTGCCTGCATCCTTTCAGGTGGTTAAACTTTTCCTCGTACTCAAAAGAAGCTCAGGTTAGAGCCAGTGGTACAAAACTGTAGTGCTGATTTTTCAATGCATGTTCCTTTGCCTGCTGAGAGCACTGCTTCAGTGAATTTACCCTTAGACCATATGTCCCCATTTTAAATTGCCCCTTTTTAAATTGTTCCACTTTAACAACACACAGTTAATGGGGCCAGTATTCAAGTTCAACATTGAGGTTTCTTTTGCTATTATTTTGCCCGGGGTCTGAGTTAAGGTCACATGATCCAAGCAGCACCACTTTGGACAGCCTCTCCTGCTCCCCACCTGCCCTCTCGGCAACTGCCCCCCCACCCAACTTGGTGGCCTTCCCACTTGCCAACCCTCTTGCCTTGAAACTTAGCTCGCTACCCTCTGATTCGAAGCTGTTCTCGCTCCAAAACTGTTCTTCCTGCCTCTTGCCGCTCATCTCCCAAGCCCTCGCCTACAGTGGGAGGTTCAGGGAGCAGGTTGTAGAACAAGCAGGAGATTTCATAAGTGGGATAGGCGGCAAGTGGAAGGTAAGTAGAAAGTTAGCGCACTTATTTTATATTTTTTTAATTTAGTTTATTTTAAAAGTTATTTAATTTACAAATATAGAAAATTAGCAACATAAAGAATAATATTCTAATTTTTTTCTGACAGGAAAGATCCTACAAAACTAAGGACAGCATTGATATTTGCTGTAATGGGAAAATATGATTCGGTTAAAATTGTTTCAAGCAACACTTTTCAGGAACGCAACTACAATGATAAGCGAGGAATTACTGAATTCCAATTTCTAACATGTCTGGGGAAACTAAACTATCAAAGTTCAATCTATTAATAAGCTTTGCAGTCACTGCAGTAAACAAAAATAAATATTGTAATTAAAAGAAAGCTCAGTACTACCTACTGATTTTATCTGAGTTCTTTTATAAGGATCAGCTGCTGTGGGCTGTTCAAAAGTTAAAGATAGGGCAGAATTTTCTGGCTGACATGCGGGTGGCGGAGCCTGCATGTCAGTGCTTAAAATGTCACGTACTGATGTCACGCGGGCGTCCCGACGTCAGCGTGCAGCATTGAGATATTTCGGTCGGCGGATGCGCACAGCAGCGGGACGCGTGCCCACCATTAAGGAGAGGCCTCATTAAGGCCCTTAACTTGCCAATTGTCCAGGATTTCAGGTGGCCTGGGTCAGCGCACAGGCCCAACGGACAGGCCAGGACTGGACAATCCACCTCCAGGGGAGCCACCTTTGGGAGGCCAGGTGCAGGCACAAGGGGCGCAGGGCCAAGAGGTTGTCCAAGGTGGAAGGGGCAGCAGAAGACGCCACTATCCTGCTGCCAGGGTATACAGGCAGCAAAGCAGCTACTTCAATGTGACTGAGGTGCAGTGCCGAAGGAGGCTCCGACTCTCAAGGGAGACAGTCAACCATATCTATCAGATGATTGGCCCTGAAATCTCCCCTAACTGTGTGGGTGGGCACCCCATGCCAGCGGCTCTGAAGCTCACAGTTGCCCTCCACTTCTATGCCTCTGGCTCCTTCCAGGGCTCGGTGGGTGATCTTTGCGGTGTCTCCCAATCAGCTGTCCACATTTGTGTCAAGCAGGTGACAGACACTCTGTTCAGACTGGTATTGACCTTCATCCACTTCCGCTGTGACCAGGCAAGTCAGACATAGCGCGCCAGAGGCTTCACGGCCATTGCTGGCTTCCCCCACGTCCAGGGTGCTACAGACCATCAAGGCGGCAACAAGTGAGCCCGGTGCCTTCGTCAACAGGAAGGGTTTCCACTCCATGAACGTGCAGAGGTTCATGCCTTCACATGCACTCTGCCTGTACTCCTCCATCGCAGAGACCAACTGAAGCATACCCTTATGCAACCCTGCCAGATGCAAACGCGCTTCCTGCCACTTGTCCTGTAGCTGCTGCATTGGTGACAACTCCAGAGGCACGTCATCAGTGCCGGACTCAGTGTGTGCCTCGTCCCCTGCAGCCCTCCGGCTACTGGTGTCATCGGCACACTCTGTCCCTACCATCTCCTCCAGCGGTTGTGAAATGCCCTCTCCACTGTGACCCAGGACACTAGCCGACGGTAAATTCCCCACCGAGGTGTTTGTGTCTGCGCTGGTGCCTGGCTGGCTGAAATGATGTGCTGCAAGCTGCACATGTTGACCCTCAGGTGTGGAGGGAGGGCCGTGGGGTCGAGGTGCGGGTTGCTCTGGTGGTGATGCTGAAATTAATGACAAGGACAGTGCATCAGTTAGTGTACATGCACTTCAACCTTTCATCCCTTCCCCCCCCAGCCTCATAAGTCGCTCACCCTTCAACACCCTAAGGAGACGAACATTGGTGGGGTGGAAACAAGTCAAGAGGAGCCCCAACCATTAAACGCACATGCAGACAGACTGGTCAGATGGTCTCAGGAATGCCACATGGCATGTTATGTACCATTGGAGTGGGGAGAGTGCAGAGGTACCTGACCTGGATGCATTGTGGTCTGGATAGTTGTGGGGCTGAGGAAACATCGCAAACAGTTGTGACATTTGCTGTGGATCACAGGAGATTGAAAGATCACATTATTGACCTTCATTCCGTTAGGAGGGGCATAGACCGGGTGGGCAGAAGGCAACATTTCCCCTTGGTGCAGGGCTGATTAATGTCTAAGTTGAGTGCCATGATGTTCACAGCTGAGGTGCTGAGGACCTTTTGGACAGAGTAATGTGGGGCGCACTGGCTGAAAGGGTGCTGGAGGTCCCAAACCCCCTCAGATGAAATAAGTCTTTGGCTGTGCAGCAGCAATGCCATGGCATGTTAGACCATGGTGATAGGGGTCACAAATGGGATAAGGTGACTTTGGAATGTGGTGGAGACGCGAATCCTCAAGGGGACAACGGACCTTTGTGTATGACCCACACGTCAGAGTGTATCAGTCTGTGAATGAGCAGTGTTGCAGCATCAACGATTGCACTAACCATCTGTGGTTTGGATGGTGTGCAGACAGAGTGGATGGGACCGTGGACCTCAAATACCTGCCTGTCGGACCCCAACCTCACCACCCCCGGTCGCCCTGGCCTCCTGCTTCCTCCCCAGCTCCATGACCTGCTTTTCAAATGTGGTGAGGCACAGGAGCAGGGCGTGCCCACCGCCAATCCTCTGGCACTCCCGAAGATTGTGTTGACTTTTTGCCTGCAGAACAGGGAAGAGGACGTATTGGATCTGATCGCTCACGTACTCTGCACACGCACGCCACACCCCAATCACAGTGCCCCATCTAAGGCCTCCAGCGGCTCCTGTCCACACTACTGGTGATCAATCCCCAGAAGATAGTACGGCTGCTCCCAAACCCCTCCCCCAATGACCACCTTGGACACATTCGGGATCCATCACTTTGAATAGCACATGGGTCTTAGAGCCCATGGCAAGAAGGTGCAAGTAGGTGCAGGCCGATGCCAGCAGATGGCACTTGGCCACAACACATTGATGCTCCCCTTGCACCATCTCATCACCATCAATATAGCATGTGTTGCAGTTCTGAGTATGTGTCTAGTGGCCTCCCCTGCAGGTTGCCCCTAGACTACTCAAATGCCACAAACGCCAACATATGCAATGGGGAGAACCCATCTCCTCCTCAACCACTAAGGCTGATGTAAGCATGGTCAGTGCCCATTTGTCCAACCAGTGTGCGCCAAATGCCCTATGCAGTAATGACAGCAAGACGTCGGGAGGGGGGATCGCACAAAGGCTAAAGCTACCTTCTGGGTCAAATGGCCAAGGGCAACATGGTACTCAGCCGTCCAGAACGCAGCAAATCATTGAATCTTTTGCAGCACTGTGTGCCAGTGTGCCACACATCATCATGGGCACTCACAGCATCACCAACCTCCTCCCGCGCCTGGCTGGTGACATGGGGGGTCCTCCTCCTCCCATTCTCCGGATACAACAAGTGCCGATGGCTGGAAACCTCTTGTTGGAGGAGGACAGCAAGGCATGCATCGGAGAATCGAGGGGCACAGTGGCCCCCCCGCTGGCCTCTCCTGCAGCCTACCCCCCTCCTCCTGCTCGTGCTCTTCTGCATACACAGCTCCCTCCCTCACTCCCCAAGTGGCCATGGTGCACTGCCTCAAGTAGGCTGCCTGGCCACTCTTTATACAGACTGCCGGTTCCCCATTGGAACCGGGGGTCTGAGCGCGCCTACCTCTATGACTATTTTCCCGTTCTCCACAGGAGTCGCTAACCCGCTGGGCGGGCCTTAATTGACCCGCCTGTGGAAAATAGCAGAGCAGCCCGTTTTTGCGGCAGCAATCAGCTGCCCACCCGCCGCCGAGTCGGTCAGGCCGGCCTGCCCACCAAGCAGAAAATAATGTCCATAAGTTGTGCTTTGTTCCTGTGGTAAAATGCAAATGACTATTTAAATGTAAGTTCTTAGCACACAATGGGTAAGCCATTATAGCAAGATAATATAAACGGGAGACAGAAATGTAGTTTTGCTGTGTTGCTTATTGTGCTGAAGTGCTTGTTATAGGAAGTTATATTTTTAAAAGTTAAATTGTTAAGCATTGTTGCCTGTATTTCTCGACATGATCTCAAGTTTCAGCTGCTCTTGAACTTCAAAAAGCATTCTCAAAACAGAACATTGAAAGATAATCTGAAGGATTTTCCCCTTGGCGATTTGGGGGCGGGGCCGGCTCACCGACTGGAAAATGCTGCGGGATGACGTTGGGAGGCATCCCCGACGTCAGCCTGGTCCATTTAAATCATCAGGAAGGCGGGCGGACAGCGAAATCAGCTGTCCACCCGCCGACCTGTCAATGGCCAATTAAGGCCATTGACAGGCTAATTAAGATCATTAAAGACCCTGCCCGTCCAAGCTTAAGGCTGGCGGGCAGGCCAGGAGCCCCAGCGGGCTCCAGATTATTCATGAAACTTCATCCACTGGCAGGATGAAGTTTCATGTCTGTTTTTAAAAGTTTAATAAACTTTGTGTGTTTCTTATTAACATGTCCCATCTTGTGTGACATTGTCATATGAGGGGGACATGTTAAGAATTTTAATATTTCTCTACTTTTTGACTTTTCTTACTTGTCAGTAAATTCCCTGAGACAGCACTTTGCCTCAGGGAGCAGTGCGCTCTTTGACAGTTGGGGATTCCACCCCCCCCCAACACACACACACACACACACACACACACACACACACACACACACACACACACACACACACACACACACACACACACACACACACACACACACACACACACACACATACACACACACACACACACACACACACACACACACACAGAGGAAGCGCATAGCGCTTCATGTCGGGAAGGTCACTGGGTGATCATTAATTGGCCCACTCACTCAAAATGGCGGCGGGCCCCATTTTGACGGCGGGGGTCAGCTGCCCATCCGCCGCCAAGCCGGTGGGGCCCACTTGCCCATCGAGGGCTAAATTCTGCCTAATATGTTCATCTTTAGATTTTATTTTCAGAGTCATTTGGATTCCATCTAGGCATCAAAGAAGCCTTTTTTTAAAAAACATTTAAAAATTGAGTGTCGCTCATCTGAAGAAAAAATAACTGCAAAAGATTTTCTCAGGTGTTTTGATAATATGCTTTACACATGATACTAACTGAATTGTAGGCAGAAGGATGATTAGAGAAGACATGAAGTAAAGAACAGCAATAAACTGATATTGCAATGACAAAGTCGAAAAGTTAGTAGAATGCTAGACTGGTTATAGCTGCAAGTCAGTGCTCAGAATGTGAAAGAAATTATACCCTAAAATGTAAAAATATTAGCAATAGAAAAAAAGGAAAATTTAGAGATACAAATACATAAATCTTTAAAGGGGAGGGTAAAAGTAGGAAAGGCTGTGAAAAAGACAAATCAGATTCTGAGTTTTGTATATAAAGAATGAACTTGCATCTATATAACGGCTTTCTTTTTTTTCAGGACATCCCAAAGTGCTTTATAGTTAATGCTTTACTTCTAAAGTATAGTCACTGTTGTTTTGTAAGCAAATGTTACAGTCAATTCAAACACAGAAGTGTCCCTAAACAACAATGCTGTAATAGCCAATTAATTTGTTTTTGATGTTCGTTGAGGAATAAAAGTTGGACGCCCGTAGAAGTGCTCCTTTTCAAAGAGTGCTTTGGTCTAACATCTCATCCAAAGAACGGCACCTCTAACTATACAGCATTATACCATAAGACCATAATGCTGAAATATAAACAAAGCAGCATGAAAGTTATACTGAATTTTTACAAGGCATTTGTTAGATCACAATTGCATGCAATTCTAGGCATTCCATTATAGAAAGAATATTAGAACCAGGAAAAAGGTGCAGTAAAGATTCAATAGAATAATATAGTTCATGACAAGATACTAATATCTATAATGTTATCGGAAAGCATTTTTAAAATGGAGTTGTAGTGGGCTCCGTGTTTGACTGTGTCTTAACTGAATTAAAGCCAACTAGTTTGGGTGCTTTGATGTATAGTAGTTTGAGATGTTAATTGGGTAAACAGTAAGGAAGTTAAAGGGTAAAGTGTACATTTGTTGCATTTGTTGAATAAAGCATTCAAGAGTGGGAGTAAAATCTTGCACCTAGCAATATTGCTTGGCATTTCCCAGCTAATAAAATTAGCGGGATGAAAACGTAATTGTTAGAAGATATGGTTAAAAGCCTAGTGATACCATGGAAATTTTACATTCAAAAGGGAAGCTAGATATAATGAGGGAAGGGAGATTGTGTGTAAGGTAGAGGCATTTAAGGTCTAACTAGCCTGTAAGCCTCCAACTGTGTTCTCAAAGGAACCAAATTGCAAGGAACCTCATTTTGAATTCATAAGATCAAATGTGCTTTACCTGGTGTCTATTTAAAATTTATGGGTTACTGTTGCCTTGGGGGAGATTTACCTGGGAGTGATTAATTTTGGGATTTGTTTAAAAGCTATTATGGTAGTAATTTGTAGATATGTGTATGTGTTTAATTTGTTGTAAATTAATAAATGTTTAATTTAGTTTTATATAAAAAAACCTCGAGGCTCGTGGTCTTATTCCTGAATTCAGAGCTGCATCTCAGACATACCAATTGAAAATATAGCCTTTGACAGTTGTTTCAAGTTTCCCTCTGGGATTTAAACTCAGCCTTTACCAGATGCTGTACCATAACAATAGTAAATAAAATTGAAAAAGTGGTGCATTTTCCACCGGAACATTGAATAGAGTTTTCAAAATTATGAAAACATTTGGAGAAGGTAAATTGTGAAAGATTTTTTCCATTGCTTGGAGAAAATGGCATCAGGGATACAGGCTCATGATTATCACTAAGAGAATGAACAGGAAATTTTGAAAAAATTTTTCACATGAAGCGTTATTCAAAAAAAGATTGCTTTACTATTAGGAAGAAGCTGGAATATCATTTTAAAAAGCTGGGCAAATATTTCAAAAGGAAGAAAATAAAATATGAGAAAGGGGCGGAGAAGTGAGATTTGAGTAGACAGCTTCATTTGGAGAACCAATACAAGTACATTTTGCTGATTGCCCTGCTGTGCTGCATCCTTTATCATTAAGACACCCCAGCAACAAAATCTACTGCCAATGTATCCAACAACTGACTTTGCATGGGACCATTTGCAGTGTTGTTTTTCAGGTTAACTGCTGAAATATTATGGAATGCACAATAAATGCCTGAAACCTTGAACATTATTCATCTAATCACTATTCCACAATGAATTTAGCAGAACAATGAGAACTGAAAGTGGATTTTGTCTTAAAGAAAAAAGAAAATACTAGAAACACTTTAAAGATGATATACTATTGGTGGACTATACGCAGCTTCTTCATCCATCTGTACATAAAGAACTATAAAGTCAAGTTGCTGCAAGTACAGGATACATTTTTCTTCCTAAACAG
Source organism: Carcharodon carcharias (assembly GCF_017639515.1). Lineage (NCBI taxonomy): Eukaryota > Metazoa > Chordata > Chondrichthyes > Lamniformes > Lamnidae > Carcharodon > Carcharodon carcharias. The sequence continues at coordinate 162,703,317 of NC_054474.1, read as the reverse complement.
ACAGAAGTGATATTTGGTAATAATGCTCATTGTTATGTGCTATCACTACACTGAAAGAACATCATTTGTTTTTCTTGGCTTTACTGTTTCTTGATGTAATGCATGGGAAGCATCAGCAGGAAATTAAAGTTCACCCCCCTTACCTTCATCACACAACAGGAAGCTATTACTCAGTCATCTATTTTTGATGAATGTTATAATTGTTACATTTAATATGCTTTAATATACAGCTATATAAAGGTTGGAATGAATGCTGTCCTAAAGCCTCAGCATATAATTTTTAAAAATACTTTTCTGCAATATGCAGAAATCAATAGCAACATTTAGAACTGCAATACTGCACCTAGTAAAATTCCTTCCATTAGTAAAGCTTTACTTTCAAGTCACAGCCTGATATAGATGGGAATCTGTTACAGTAGGATTTGACTGAAAGTGTCAGTTTATTGAAATTTTCATACGTTGTTCAATATTGCAGTGCCTTTGCAACACACCTCAGAGTAAGCTCCACATGGACCACAGGTTTAATCAGAAAATGTCAGCCATTGTATTCCCAACCTTGCTTAAAATTTCAGTAGCTGAAACAGCTTTGTGCAATTTCCAAATTAACCTTTGCCTTCACCCTTGTTCTTTTCTCCTGATATCTACGTGGCTCTGCACAGCTCAAGACTAACTTGAACTTTTAGGCTGAACTCAATTATGGATCTGCAATGTGAACAAAGGCATTGCTTCTTTACTCTTCTGGCTGCAGTTATAATCAAATACACAATGCTAATAGCAATATACTTACATGATCACATTTCGAATTTCAATGGCATTGCTTTCTTTGCCCACCTGCTGGATCTGAGAACAGTGTGGAGTAATGGAAAGTCGAATGTGTAGATTCTTGTAATTGTCACTAATTTATGTATTACAGTCTAACAGTTAGATCTAATCATAATTGATCCTAATAAATACCACCATGTCACAATACTTGTTCAAAACAATGAATTACAATTCAACCAAATAATTTACAACAGGCCAATTTTATCAAGCCTATTATTCCACAGCAGAGACAAAGGAGACTTACAAAATACAACTTTACTCAGACGTTTCTCCCTTGCACCAATAAAGATTACTCAAGGTCTAAGGTCAGAATCTGGCTCAATGTTGCCTAGAATAGATGAAAGGTTAAGATAGCTAAGCCCACAGGCAGCAAAGTGTGTTGCACTAAACATGCTGTATCATGGAGAGAGAAAAACCAGTAACTTCACCAGCCACGGTATGCATTCGTATAGATGAGAATCAATAACGATAAATTGCATATGTGAGTTAATGGTCAGCAGCAGAAAATGGATTATGAAAATTCCTTTATAGAAGGCACCTAAGATTCTAGTTACTATGCAGCAACAGAATAAATAGAAAAGACAGCAAGCTCTGGATATTCTTGCATTAAAACAAATGCCTGCCGTAACTGACCACATTCTATCCCCAGTTTTTAAAAAATAAGCTATATAAATATGCTGAGCGCACATTCACTAATCTAATTGGCTGGTCCCTAGCAATTGGCTCTGTGCTACTTCACCGCATTAATTTCATTGCATACTATAAATACCAGAAATTGATAGATTCATTTATACAATGTATAGTCACTATAAATATTTAATGTGAATAAATCAGTCTGAAAGTGTGTCACACTTTCCCATATTGTGTGCTGGTATGCACGTTGTTATATCCAAATCCTATTAGACTTGTAGACTAACTAAATGCTGGGACAATAATGTGTCACATGAAAAAATAATGAGCCTTATAAAAGACCCTTGCTCCAATAGCAGTTGCTATGGGTCATTATCAGTTAAAACCCTTGTACTCTTTAAAAATGCAGAAAAATGAAATTCAAGTTAGGGGTTTGAATTTCAATAAGACCGTCAAAAGGAACACATCAAAAATTAATTTAGAAGATGAATGTTCAAGTCTGGAACTGTGAAAACCAGACTTGCCTTAGACAGCTAATCTATTCTGTAATTTACTGATACTGCCCGGTGGTAAATGTTCCATGGATTCAACAATGGCTAATGATTTGAAGCAAGTTGGACTACACTGTACTGCTAGGCTAGCTTGACAGTTAGTAGGTTTCAACATATTCACTCAGCCATTTACCACGTTTTTTTCTCTAATTCAAATTAAGAGATTTATTACAGTTCCTGGTTTTCCATTTGTATTTTCCACAGGGGCTAGCCTGATTATTTAATGCAATGAATTTCATAGAAATCAAGCTGACAATCTAATATACTTAACCTCACTAACTACAGATTTAGGCTGAGAATGCAACTTGATGTAACTCACTGCTTGCTAGCAGATAAACTAAAAGGGTCATGGATGGGAAGCCGTGACATAGTGGTATTGTCACTAGACTAGTAATCTAGAGACCTAGGGTAATGCTCTGCAGACCTGGATTCAAATCCCAGGTGGAATTTGAATTCAATAAAAATATCTGGAATTAATGAAACCATATCAATTGTCATAAAAACAAACGTAAAAAGGAAATCTGCTGTACCTACCTGGTCTGGCATACATGTGACTCCAGACCCCCAGCAATGTGGTTGACTCAATACCCTCTGAAATGGCCTAGCCTGTATCAAACTGCTAAAAATAAGTCAATAAGGAATGAAACCAGATGGTTTCCAGACCCCATAAAGTCTCATGGCACCAGGCCAAACAAGGGCAAGAAAACCTCCTGGTGATTACCATCTACCATCCCCCATCAGCTGATGAACCAGTACTCCTCCATGTTGACCACCACTTGGGAGGGAGCACTGAGGGTGGCAAGGGTGCAGAATGTACTCTGGGTGGGGGACTTCAATACCTATCAGCAAGAGTGGCTCAGTAGCACCACCACAGACTGAGCTGGCTGAGTCCTACAGGACATAGCTGCTAGATTGGGTCTGCAGCAGGTAGTGAGGGAACCAAGAGGGAAAAACATACTTGACTTCATCCTCACTAACCTGCCTGTCGCAGGTGCATCTGTGACCATTGCACAGTCATTGTGGAGACAAAGCTCCGCCTTCACATTGAAGATATCCTCCATCGTGTTACGTGGCACTTACCACCGTGCTAAATGGGATAGATTTCGAACAAATCCAGAAACTCAAGACTGGGCAACCATGAGGGGACGTGGGCCATCAACAGCAGCAGAATTGTACTCAATCACAATCTGTCACCTCATGGCCTAACATATCCTCCACTCTACCATTACCACCAAGCCAGGAGATCAACCCTGGTTCAATGAAGAGTGCAGGAGGACATGCCAGGAGCAGCACCAGATATACCTACAGATGAGGTATCAACCTGATGAAGCTATAACACAGGACTACTTGTATGCCAAACATCATAAGCAGCAAGAAACAGACAGAGCTAAGCAATTCCACAACCAATGGATCAGATCTATGCTCTGCAGTCCTGCCACATCCAGTTGTGAATGGTTGTGGGCAATTAAACAACTCACTGGAGGAACAGGCTCCACAAATATCCCCATCCTCAATGATGGGGGTGCCCAGCACATCAGGGCAAAAGATAATGCTTAAGCATTGCAAGCATCTTCAACCAGAAGCACAGAGTGGATGATCCATCTCGGCCTCCTCCAGAGGTCCCAGCGTCACAGATGCCAGTCTTCAGCAAATTCAGTTCACTCCATGTGATATCAGGAAAAAGCTGAAGGCACTGGATACTGCAAAGGCTATGTGCTCTGACAATATTCCAGCAATAATACTTAAGACTTGTGCTCCAGAACTTGTCGCGCCCCTAGCCGTTACATTCAATGGCATTATCATTGTTGACTCCCCCACTATCAACATCCTGGCAGTTACCATTGACCAGAAACTGAACTGGTCCAGCCATATAACTACTGTGGCTACAAGAACAGGTCAGAGGCTAGGAATCCTGTGGCAAGTAACTTACCTCCTGACTCCCCAAAGCCAGTCCACAAGTCAGGAGTGTGATGGAATACTCTCCACTTGCTTGGATGAGTGCAGCTCCAAAAACACTCAAGAAGCTTGACACCATCCAGGACAAAGCACTTGATTGGCACCTGTTCCACAAACTTTCACTCCCTCCACTACCGATGCAGAGAGGCAGCAGTGTGTACCATCTACAAGATGCACTGCAGGAACCCAGCAAGTCTCCTAAGACAGCACTTTCTAAACCCATGGCCACTATCATCTCGAAGGACAAGGGCGGCAGACACATGGAAACAACACTATCTGGAAGTTCCTTTCCAAGCCACTCGACATTCTGATTTGGAAATAGACTATGTTGCTTCACTATTGCTGGGCCAAAATCCTGGCCCTTCCTCTCTAACAGCACTGTGGGTGTACCTACATCAAATGGACTGCAGCAGTTCAATGTGGCAGCAGACCACCAGCTTCTCAAGGGGAATTAAAGATGGGCAATAAATGCCGGCCTAGCCAGCGATGCCCAAATCCCATGAATGAATCAAAAAAAAACCTCTGGTTGCAAATTTGACAACTTGCTATTTGTGTTCCTGAGACACTTAATCTTTCGCATCTAGATAAATACAGAGCACCACCCCTTTCAAAGTTTCCTTTTCTGATGGGCAGAAACACTCCTGCATCTTTAACATATTTATTTATGTTTAAAAATGCCTTTCCATCAGTGCAAGTGAACTTCACAAAAATTTTAGACAAAAGACTTACAGGACTCAGGGAAGTATAATGATGGGGTCCAAAAGAGCTTGGATATTGGGCCTCAGACTTTATTAGATTAACGATAATGTTGCGGGAGCAGAGCATGCAGCTAAGCTACAAATTCCTGTCTATAGATAAGTGATTGGAGGTTGAAGCTGAGGGAGGCAATTGGGTGCTCAGGGAGGAAGAGATTAGGTCTGGGGGCATGCAATCAGTGATTCAGGGATCGTGAATGGTGTGGTTGGTGGGGAAGGAACTCACAATCTATAGGCAGGGAGGGAGTTTGGGGTAGGTGGTTGCAGGGAGAGAAGGCCTTGGAGGTTGGGATTCTTGAGTCCAGTAGCATCATTATTCTGGATACTGAATTTGGTAAGTAACTCACCTTTATTTTTAAAAGCATAGGCAATGTTTAGGTTGGCTTCCCTGGAACTGGTTGCCTCAGAGTAAAACAATGCTGATGCAAGCACCAGGTCAGGTATTAAGGTCCCTTACCTACGTATACAAACGGTCTAACAACTGCTTCAGGTCTAGGTAAAGGACACCTCTTGTTTGTCCTAATCCAATATGGTAGATGGTATGTGTAAGTACACTTGCTGTCTGCCATTTTGGATCCATAGGAGGCCAGTGAGAGCCTGAACATTGGAGCTCAATTTAACACCAAAGTCTAGCAGATGTCTCTCCATCTGAGTAGCGTGCATATGACGTATCTCAAGCACTGATTCTGTATTCTAATTTATTTTCTTATTTGTTGACTTATTTGAAGATTAATGCCATTATTGCATATCTAATTTTTACAAAAATAAATCTCAGCTTGATGTGCGATTTTCTTTGCATAGCTGACACGTTCTTTTGCAAGTTAGGACGTGGAGGCCTGGGAGTACGTCAATACTTGCAGTGTGCTGCTTAAACAGAAAATTTTGAAATTCACTATTTTAAAGATGCAGTACCAAATCGGATTAGGGAAATAATGGCCTGCACATGCAACATTTTATCAAAAATATTTCTGCAAAATGTGTCTTCAAAATAAAAATGGAAAGAAAGTAAAACTTTATAAAGGCGTTAGGAAATCTTTCCCTATCTAGAAATATAAGATAATTCCTAAGGAATGTATATTAGTTGACACTATCATTTATAATGTGAATTTTGTTTGGCTATGTTAAGAATGTTCACCTTTCAGTTCACGAGTATGCATTACAAATCAATTCAGAGTAATGCACTTCATTTTATTTCACAAATATCTCTGTAAACAATATTGTGTTTTAACCATAGCAGCAGCTCCTTCATGCAAGAACAGTCTTAGTGACCAGACTTTTAGTGTGCTGCCACAGGCTTGCACTAAATCAGATAAACAAAATGACGGGTGTTACATCTTTAGCAGCAACCCATGCTTTGGTCAAGTCACTGTCAGTCCATTTATATACATAGTAAATCCTCACAAACCTGTCAAATACATCTTTGATCACACAATAGACTTGAGTTTCACCATGGCAGTGATCAATAATAGAGGGCTGCTTTGCTAGAGAATTCTGTCTTGGAAATACTCAAGTTTAAGGTATAACTTGTAATAAAACAAAACCAAAGACTTGGAGAAACAAATACCTTACAAACCTCCATTGTGCAATATCCTACCTTTTCTGGCTTTAGTCACCATTGTATAACCGTTACAGGATTTATATTTGCATAAGACAAAATGTAAATAGGGTCTACTTACCTTACTGTTTTCATTAAGCAAGAGTTAGTTACCTCTAGATTATTTTCAATTTTGCATTATAATGAAGCAGAAAACAGCAGCAGAGAAAGCAGTTAATGAGGCAAAATTTACAATTGGTATTTAGAAGGTATGATGGTTACAGTAATATCATGCCATAAATCCTCTTGGCAATCTAGATGCTCAATGAAAAGTAGTCATCCAGATCTGAGGCTTGTGTCATTTCTCTTCTTTACTTTGTTAAATATAGATTTAATTGACTTGAATTCATATCAGTTTCTTATTTTACAATAACAATGTTACGTTTTAACTATTAAAGAAATTTCAACTTAGACTCTGGTAAAATTGCAGCGAAGTACAGCTTTATCATGAAGTGGGAGTTAGACTGATGAGACTTTTTTTTAAATGTTGCTTTTTCTATATACAATTAAAACAGATACTTGTGCAATATGGGAAACAAATCACCAGAAGCACACAAGATTCTTGCTGAAATTTCACATTCACAATACTGAAAAGGTTTCAAATATGGAGCCAAAACATGAGAGAGATTAAGATTTTGCAGCACTGTACTCTGGTTAACACTATCTATATTACCCCTGTTGCCTGGCCTGTTGCGACTCCTGGAACGACTGCGTTGTCTCTGAAGACGTGACCTGCCCAACAGTCTGTAGTAATAGGATGGACGTGCCGAGGTTTTTCTGCTGTTAACTGACATTTTGTCAGTAATTTCTTCAATCTGTACAAATCAAACTTCTGATTGCTAAAAGTCCTTCATTATGGTGAATGCACACAGCAATATTTATAACTAAACTTTTTTAAAGTGCAAGCTTGCCCAAGCTTGTTGTTAGTCATACTTCTGCACTATGAGAAGATAAGCTTGTTGCATTTGGAAACTGAATGCTGTAGCTTTCTATGGACCAGAGAACAAAAGTTGAGCTTTATAAAATCCTGAACTGGAGTTCTTCCATTCACATTGTGACAGCTTATACTGTTCCAAAAGAATAATATATCAGTCATTCTTATCCTATCGCTAAGTTACACCGTAAATAAACTATTACACAAATTCCATTGTACCACAGTTTACCAAGTAATAAATTAAAACATTAACACAGTATTTGACAACTAGTTGCTCTGTAGGAATCTATTCCAGGTTTTCAAAGAATACATGGGGCCCATACAAAGTTAAAGGCAGTACGGAAATGAGCCAATCAAGTTAACATTAGATGAGTTCGGGTCAAGTAGGCAAGTTCACAGCTGGACAACAGATGAATCCAATTTCATACTAGAATTGAAGCTGAACTTTGGAATATGCTCTAGCCCTCAGCACCGAAATTCAAATTGAGCAATGAAGTATTATAAACAAATCAGGAAGTTCAATATTCAATACTGGCTTGAATATTGCTTTGCTTTGCCTGTGGGGAATACTGAAGGTGAGTCAGGTAAACCCTTATGAAAAACAGAAGTATCTTACTTCTACTACCTATTTCCATTTACTTGCTTAATCTTATTGTGTCACTTTAATCTCTGTGGGTTACACAAACTCTCATCACTGGATAAGAAAAAGTTTTCTTTTACAAAAGGAGTGGAAATAAACGTATGTTAACAAGGAAAGGGGAAAATGAATATGGAAAATACATATTAATTAATTTAGGTACATGTTCATTTTTATATTTCATATTTACTGCAACATATCCAGTCCAATCAATAATCGTAGCTGCTTTGCTAAAGATTTTTTTCCTTTTATGCTTTTTCTTCGAAGCAAAAACAACTGCAAACTGTTAAGACAAGAACAATTACATTTTATGACTGAAAATTAAGCATTTCAATGTCTACAAATGACTGGAAAACTATTGGAAACTTGAAAGTAAAATGCCAATTCAAGACAGGAAGGCACATTTGGTTCAATAACTGACAAGTTGCCCATGGAAACAGGATTTTCAGGAAATGTCAGTTCTCAAAGACAGGAATCTACACTTTTCACAAAATTTCAGTTTGGAAATGTTTGAGAGGTTTACATTTTGCCTCAGGTCAGTAAAATGGTGTAATTTTGAAAGACGATTAACCGCTGCAGAATTCAACAGAATTAACAGCAAGGAATTCAAAGAAGGTAAAGGCCAAAATTTTATATTTCCTAAGAGTCCTTTCACCCTCCCCTGTTTGCTGCAGAAATCTAGATAGACACTGTTGGCTGCTGCCTTCAGGCTAAGAAATTCCTTTGAAGCTCAAAATTGTTTTCCTATGGCTATCAGTTTATTACAGTCACCTGCAAACAACATTACTTGAAAATTATTTTTAAATTGAAACAGCCCACAGTGCTGTAATTAGAACACAATCAACAGCATATGGTCATAATTTTATTAGCATTCTCTACACCATTTCAATGCCTCCAATTTTCTGACAAGGTCTACTTTACTTTTTAAGAGATTGCTTGTGTGCTGCATAAATCCATCCAGTGCACAAAATATTTTGAAGAAGTATTTACACAGTGTAACCTTTTTAAACAGTTCATATGACAAGGTGAAGAATGTTAGTGCTGAGAAATGGGAACTCCTCCCATTTCAGGGCTGCACGGTCAGCATCAAACGCTCCCTGTGAAACACTACAGCCAGACACAGAATAAAAAGCTCCTTCTATTCTGCCCAACAAAGTTGCTCAGCCCCAACCTCACTACAGCACAATTTATTACACTGGCATGACTTTTTCCCATTCTCCACAGCCATCCTGTGGGTCGCTCTCAAGGTCACTGCCAATTAATGGCCCTCTACAGCTTTGCCTGTCCCACCTCCCTCTACCAGCTTATGTTTCACCTCATTTCTCTATTTTCTTAATTCTGATGAAGAGTCATATGGATTCGAAACGTCATCTGTGTTCCTTTCCGCAGATGCTGACAGACCTGAGTTTTTCCAGCTATTTTTGTTTTTGTTTCAGATTTCTAGCATCCGCAGTATTTTACTTTTATATTAATGCCAAATTAGGGTTAGTTTTGCGCTTTGTAACAAGGAACTGGATTAAAATTGCCCAGATTCATGTCACATTGGACCCTAGAATAGTGGTCTGGAGTTTCCTGTATATTTTAAGCAGGTCAGGAATCTTGATCATAAAAATACACTTTTGATCCTGGTTAATATGCTTGGGCCAGAATCATTTTTCAGCACTTTCTCCAGCCCCTTCAATGAAGGCCTCCATGATGGGGGTGCAGAAAAACACTCCAGTGAGGTCTGCTACAGTACTGCTTGCAGGAGGTTCACTGTACTGCTTGTTACACTTGTCTATAAGTGGACAGCGTTTTTAAACAAAAGTGACAAATCACACGCAATCAATCACTCTGCAATTGACTGCAAAGGTGTTTTCATCATTCAAAACTTAAAAGGCTTTTTGTCCCTCATAACAGCACTGGATGCCAGGGCAATGAGGCATGGGCAATAGATTGCCAATGATGCTCACATCCCATGAAAGATTTAAAAATGCTTTGGCACAAATTGCAGAATACATGCTGGATGAAGCACTTTCATCGATTGCACACCATAACAAAACACCAGCCCTTGTTTGAGCAAACATGCTTTCACGTTGGTGTAACTCCAAGAAAGGTGGCAGAAAGCAGGGTGAAACCAGTGTAACCTAGGAGGAAAATCTAGACCAATATATCTAAAATTATAATTATGAGAAGTAGGAATGAATACCACTTAAACAACCATTCTCAGGAACAATTATCTATTATTTATGTCAGTAACATTTACTCAAGGTCCCAGATTACATTCATGTCTTAGAAAAGTCCCTTGCTACACCAGAAGCTGCAAACTAAAAAAAAAAGGCTTAACGAACAATATATATTGAACTTACTAAAAACTCTATCAATTCCTTGAAATTCTGGGCTACGTTTTCTACCTATATTTATAGCCAATGGACACCAGATGTCTCCTATCATCAAATATAAAGAGATAGCTGCTCAAGAGGCTTATGCACAGGGAAATTATGAAATGTAATGTCATTAAAATATTTGTAGGATATGTAAATTCAATTTCTCAAAACCTGGAAGAACAGCAGCTGGCTATGGCATTTGTGATTAGATGAATTTTGAATCAGTTCTAACCTAAATTCTCTATGCTTCCTCCGTGGTTTGCTGTTTTTGGCTACTGCTCTAAAGTACCATGGCTCCTGTTATACACACTACCAGAAAATTTTGACATTTTGTGTTCAAATGCAATCGACAATCATTTGGCATCAAAAGGTCCAACAGTAACTACCTCAGTATTTCCTAATGAATATGTTTAAGATCCAAAGTGATATTTCACACAGTCAGATTTTCATTGGACTTAGGAGTAGGCCTTGGGCGCTTTGAGCCTGTTGATCTGGCTGTGGTATCAATTCCACCTTCCTGTCTGCCTCCCATAACTTTTGACTCGGTTGTCTATCAAAAATCTATCCAACTCTTGAATAAATTCAATGACTGAGCCTCCACTGCTTTCTGGGGAAGAGAATTCCAGAGACTAACAAGCCCTCTCAGAGAATTTTCTTTTTCCTCATCTCCATCTTTAAAGGGAGACCTCTTATTCTTAAACTGTGACTCCTAGTTCTAGTTTCCCCCACAAGAGGAAACATCCTCCCAGTATAAACTTGATCAAGTCCCCTCAGGATCTTAACATGTTTCAATAAGGTCACCTCCTATTTTCCTAAACTCCAATGATATAGGCCCAACCCGTTCAACCTTTCCTCTTAAGACAAGCCTTCATCCCAGGAATGTCAAGTGGACCTACTTCGAATGGCTTCTTATGGAACCATATTCCTTTCAAATAAGGAGACCAAAACTGTACACAGTCACCACAGCTGTAGTAAAACTTCCCTACTTTTAACGACAAACATTCCATTTGCTTTCCTAATCACTTGCTGTACTTGCATACTAACTTGTGATTCATGTATCAGGACATCCAGGTCCATTTGTACCACAGAGTTCTGCACTCTCTCTCAATTTAAATAGTATACTGATTTTCTATTCTTCCTGCCAAAATGGAAAAGTTCACATTTTCCCATATTATACTTTACCTGCCAAATTTTTGCCCATTCACTTAAGCTATTATATCCCTTCGTACATTCTTTACCTCCTCTTGACAAATTATTTCCCTACCTAATGTGTCAGTCCCTACCTGGTGTCACTGGCAAATTTAGAAATCATACATTTGGTCCCTTCATCCTAGTCTTTGATATAGATTGTAAATAATTGAGGCCCCAGCACTGATCCCTGTGGTGCTCCACTAGTTACAACTTGCCAACTCGATAAAGACCCACATATTCCCACTCTCTGCTTCTTGTTAGCCAACCAATCCTTTATCCATGCTATTATGTTACCCTCTACATTATGTGCTCTTATCTTGTATAGTAACCTTTTGTCATGAAGCTATTAATGTATATAATATTATTGGAAAATATTTTTCTTTTAAAATAGTGGTTTAGTCTGTGGGTGTGTCTTACTTGGGTTAAAGCTAGTTAGTCTGGGTGCTTTGATGTGTACTAGTTTTGAGATGTAAGCGAAGTAAGAGTGCATTTGCATTTTTTGAATAGAGCATTCAAGAAGTGGGGTGAAATCTGGCATCTAGCTAGCAGCGACCTAGCAATATGTTTATATTACTAATAAAATTGGTACTATGAAAAAGGTTTTATTGTTAGAAGAGGTGGAGTTCAAAGAGGCTAGTGATTGATGTGCTGGATATAACCGAGAGCAGTTTTTGTGTGTGCAGGGTGGAGGCAATGTAAGATCAGAGCAGCTGTAAGCCTCCAACTGTCTCCACAGAAACAAAGTGAGAGGAACCTCATTTTGAATTCATAAGGTGAAAATGCTTTGCCTGGTGTCTGGTTAAGTCTATGGGTGATGTTGCCTTAATGGAGATTAGTTTGGGAATTCGTTAAAAGTTAATGATAGTAGTAATTTGTAGCCATGTGTATATATTTAATTTGTGTAAATTAATAAAATGTTTCATTTTGTTTAATATAAAACCTCTCGAGAACTGGTGGTCTGATTCCTGAATTTAGAGTTGCATCTCAAACATACCACTTTAAACAAATGCCATAACTTATATTTTTAAGTTTCACTCTGGCATTTTTAAATAACTCAGCTTTACCAACTGCTGGATCATAACACCTTTGATGTAACACCTTATGAAATGCCTTCTAGAAATCCAAGTACACCACATTTCCTTTATCTAACTTGCTTGTTACTTCCTCAAAGAACTCTAACAAATTAGTTAAACACAATTTCCTCTTCACAAAACCATGCTGACTCTTCCTGGTTGCATTATGATTTTCCAAATATCCTGCTATAACCTCCTTAACAATGGGTTCTAGTAATTTTCCCATAACAGCTGTTAAGCTAATTGACCTATAGTTTCCAGCTTTCTGACTCCTTCATTTCTTGAATAAAGATGATGTATTTGTTATTTTCCAATCCACTGGGATCCTTCCAGAACCTAAGGAACCTTGTAAGATTATAACCAATGCCTCTACTATATCTGCAACAAATTATTTTAAGATGCTAGAATGCAGGCCATCTGATCCTGGGGACTTGTCAGCCTTTGGGTCTAATAGTTTTCTCAGCAACTTTTCCCTGGTTATACTGATTGCTTTAAGTGCCTCCCTCACTTTCACCTCGATTTTCAAGTATCTCTGGGAAGTGTTCAAAGTCTTCTACAGTGAAGACAGACACAAAATACCTGTTCAATGCCTGCACTATTTCCTGGTTTTTCATTATCAATTCCCCAGACTTACTCTCTAGAGGACCAACAACAGCTTTAACTACTCTCTTCCTATTTAAATACTTGCAGAAACTCCTACCATCTGTTTTTATATAGCTCGATAGCTTTCTTTCATATTTTTTCTCCTTTTTTTAGTCATTCTTTGTTGGTTCTTAAAATCTGACTAATCTTCTGACTTACCACTAATCTTCACCAATTTATACAGTGTTTCTTTTAACTCGATACTATCCTTAACTTCCTTATTTAGTCAAGGGTGATGCACCCTTTTGAAAGAGTCTTTCATTCTCACTCAGATAATTCTTTGCTGAGTTATTAAATATCTCTTTAAAAGTTTGTCACTGCAACTCTACTGTCCAACTTTAAAACACAATTTCCCAGCTCAGTTTAGCTAGCTCTGCCTTCATACCCTTATAATCATCTTTATGCAGGTTTAAAACACTAGTCTTTGACTGACACTTCCCTTCAGATTGAAGGTGAAATTCTATCATGTTATGATTGCTGTCACCTGGAGGCTTCTTTACCATGAGGTTATTGATTAATCCTGTCTCATTGCATATTACCAGGTCTAGAATAGCCTGCTCTCTGTTTGGCTCTAGAATGTGCTACTCTAAGAAATTGTCCTGAATACACAAACTCATTTTCCAGGCTACCTTTGCCAATCTGATTCACCTAATTTACATATAGATTAAAGTCACCCATGATTATTTAAGTACCATTCTTACACACCCCATTTATTTTTTTCCTGTATATTCTGTCCTACAGTATAACTACTGTTAGTGGGCCTATAAACTACTCCCACAGGCGACTTCTTACCTTTTGTATTTCTTATTTCTACACAAACTAATACTACATCTTGCTCTTTTGAGCTAGTCATCTCTCACTACTGTACTAATGTCAAGCTTAATTAACAGAGTTACCCCACCATCTGGCAAGCTTAATTAACAGAGTTACCCCACCACCTTTTCCTAACTGCCTATTTTTCCCAAAATGTCAAATAACTTTCAATACTCAGGTCCCAGCCTTGGTCACCTTTCAACCATGCCTATGGCCATCAGGTCATACATATTTATTTTTATCTGTGCTAACAATTGTTACTTTTTGTTATGAATGCTCTGTGCATTCAGATAGTGATAGACTTTCCTAATAAAGACAATTACATTTCAATGTTTGATCAGTTACCGCTTACTTCCCATCTGAAAAGGTAACATGAAATTTAGAAACATCTGGCACTTGTACTTGGTAGTCAAGCAACACAGAAAATGAAATCTGAGAAAACTGTTGATATAGCAGCTGTGGTAGACAGGCTATTCAACAGCCAAATGCATTTGTTTTCTTTATGCTATCATAAAGTCACATGTCAAGACACATGCATGCTCGTTGCACTTTTTGGTATAACACAAATGAGTCACAAACAGGATTTGAAAAATCTTTTCAACTTGTTCAGACCTCTATATGCCCTCATATTTCATGATTATATTAATGACGCCCCTGCCAATTTTGTACCAAATAATAACGTAGATTTGACTGCCAGCTATGTGATAATCAATCTATAATTTATCCCCATCTGGTTGTCCGTGCTAAGACCGGTGCAGAGGTCTGTAACATATGATTTTTATTTCCATCAATGAGGGAATCATATTACTCACAAGCAATAAAGTTAAAAGAGTCATTGACTCAAAGGTAGCTTTATGTAGCAAAAGGTCTAGGTCCTGTGATTACATTACAAGCTGGTCTTCCAGAGTTCCTTCATAAATCTGGAGATTGAGGGCACTTCTCTGCTGAATCGGCCCTGTGTGACAAAAATTCAGTCACCACCATAAACACTTTGATATAGTTAAGCTTCTTGTCTTCAATCAGCAATATTGCAAAAGTAAAATTATAGAAAACTCACATCTTTGTCTAGAAGCCAAATTCAAAATCTTTTCTGTTTTCTCTGCAATTCACAGACTGAAATTAGTTCACTAAAAGAAAGGTTTGTATTTATATAGAACCTTTCATAGCCTCAGGACATTTTAAAGTGCCCTGCAGCTAATTAAGTACTTTTGAAATAATGTCACTATTGTAATGCAAGGAACACAGCAGTCAATTGCACACAGCAAGGTCCCACAAATAGCAATGTGATAATGACCAGCTAATCTGTTTTTAGATGTTGGTTCAGGGATGAATATTAGGCGGGACATCAGGAAGGCACCCCACTCTTCTTCCAAAAAGTGCCATGGAATATTTATGTTCACTCAAGGAAGCAAACAAGTCATCAGTTTAACATTTCAGCTAAAACATAGTACTTCCAACAGTGTAACACTACAGTATCAGCCTATATTTTTGTGTTCAAGTTTCTGGATTGGGACTAGAACTCAGAACTATCTGACTCAGTCAACAGAAGGGATATACATAAGCAGCACCCGTCTCTCTCTCTCTCTCTCTCTCAATTTCACAATGTGGGAAGAAAAAGGTTTGAGACCCAGTGGACCAAGCATTCTACACAGAACACAAGAGTTTTCAGCATTTTCTGTTTTTGTTTCATTCTATCAGAATCTGCAATTTTTTTAATATTATTCATCAATTAATCCATTTTTAGAATATGTGCAGGAATCATAGTGATGTTGGGTTGAAATCAAACTTTGATCAAGTTGGAAAGTAATGTCCACCCCTTCCAAATATCTCCCAGGAGGACAGCAGAAATGCTTTAGGCATGTCCTCAAAGCATCCCTGAAAAGGTCAAACATCCCTCCCAATTCATGGGAGTCCCTGGCTTGCAACAGATCGAAATGGAAAAGGCTTATCTAGGAAGGCACCAAATACATGAAGAGGTTCATTGGGAACCTGCAGAGGAAAAGTCAAAGCAGCGGGAATGCACAAACCTCTAAACAACCATCTACTCAACCCTTCAAGCACACCTGTCCTGGATGTGGCAGCATCTGCAGGTCGCGCATTTGATTTATCAACCGTGTCAAAGCCCATGGAATCAGAGTTGAAGCAAGTCATCCTTGATGCTAGTTGACTGCTTAAGAAGAGCTAATCATATGGCAGAGAAAAAAATAGGATACGTTCATAGGGTGAGTTGAACTAAGGTGGAAGGAGGCTTATATGGAACATTAGCAGCTGCAGGGTTGAGCGTGCTGTTTCGGTGCTGTAAAATTCTGTAGTGTGTTATGAAAGATACAAAAGTATTAGCTATAGTAAAAAATGAAAAATGGCCCCAACTTGCCATTGGAGGGAGCATAACTCAACTTAAGCAGCAAGATGCACCCGCCTGGGATCTCATCAAAGTTCACTGGAGATGGGGGATGACCCTTAATTGTAATACCATTTTGATTACGCAAACAGTTGGGGCACATCTCATCTGAATTTTGGCATAGGCCAGGAAGTCCAATGGAGGTTACCAGGTTCACTCAGCACCCCAGTAGCTCTTGGTAAAGGACAGCATTGAACTAATTTTTTTAACAAACACCAACAACATTGCTCTCATGGTAGAATCCAGCAGGGTGATCCAATATGATCACCCATAGAATCTAAGAGGTATGTTAGTGAAGTGAGGGAATAACCCTTTTGAACAGTGTCTACTGTTCATGCATCTATTGTGATTCTCCCATATGGCAGCAAACTCCAGCTGGCTTCCACCTAATCAGATGTGAGTAGAGAAAATCCAGCAATGGTCTGTGGTGACCAGAATATGCGTAAGATAACCTGATGAAGTCTGTGGTGTGAATAAGCTGTACAAGTAGGGGAGTGTTCTAAGGTAATGATGCCCAAGCATCCTGGCAGTGTCACAAAGAAGCTACAGATCAGCTGCGATTTGTAATAGACTGTCAAGGGATCATAGGGTGTTCATGACCCTCCCAGTCCTGACACTCATTCTGCAACTTTTCTAAAGGGATTTTAACTTCTGTCTCCCAAGAATATCTTTGCTTTAAAGAAGGCTATAGACTAATGAAAAATATTAATGGACTGGTCAGGTGGGCTGAAAAGTGGCAAATGGAATTCAATCTGAGAAGTATGCAGTAACACTGGGAAGAGTGCCCTGCAGTCAGCATCACGGTGAAGCAGTCTGGGAAGGATGTTCTGCAGTCAGCATCACGGTGAACCAGTCTGGGAAGAGTGTCCTGCAGTCAATATCACAGTGAAGCAGTCTGGGAGGAGTGCCCTGCAGTCAGTTCTTGTTAAAAATAACAAGAGTGACCTCACAAGACAGTGTGAAAGCATGGCGGAGAGATCAGAACCAGCATGAATGTGGAGAAGCTTCAAAAAGTGATGTCAGCGTAAAGGTGAGAGCAGATTAGTGAGGAGTACATAAGTGTTTTTCTCCAGTTTAAAATAGATTAAGCTAAGGAAAGGTAAGAGTTCGAGTTTTTATTTAAAGTACATAAATCATTTAACTTTTTTACTGTATTTAACTTAAAGTAAGGGTTTTTTTTCAACTAGAGGCATGGCAGGGCAGCTCAGTCCTGTGTTATGTACCGCCTACAACATGTGGGAAGTCCTAGACGCTCCTTGCGCTTTGACTGACCACGTGTGCAGAAGTGCCACCAGCTGCAGCTACTTGAGCTCTGAGTTTCGAAGCTTGAGCGGCTGCTGGAGACACTGAGTTGCATTCGCGAGACTGAGAGTTTCACGGATAGCAGGTTCTGATGCCACGTGCGAGTGACTATAGAAATAAGTTAGTCCAGATAAACGTGTGGCTGGAGTGATGGTGCAGGAGGGAGGGCTTTAGATTTCTGGGACATTTTTGGGATCATTTCTGGGGGCAGTGGGAGCTGTACGAGGCTGCACCTAAACTGGAATGGGACCAACATCCTTGTGAGGAGGTTTGCTAGTGCTGTTAGGGAGGGTTTAAACTAACTTGGCAGGGGGATAGGATCCTGAGAGGAGGTTCAGCAGGGAGAGATGCACAGCCAAAATTGGAAGAGAGAGCAACTGAGTCTGGAAGGCATAGAAATTATAGGCCAGTTAAAGCACAAGGGATAAAAACAAAAAACTGCAGATGCTGGAAATCCAAAACAAAAACAGAATTACCTGGAAAAACTCAGCAGGTCTGGCAGCATCGGCGGAGAAGAAAAGAGTTGACATTTCGAGTCCTCATGACCCTTCAACAGAACTAGGTGAATCCAAGGAAAGGGGTGAAATATAAGCTGGTTTAAGGTGTGTGTAGGGCACTCAAGGTATAGCTCTAGTGGGGGTGGGGGAGCATAAAAGATTTAAAAATATCTAAAAATAATGGAAATAGGTGGGAAAAGAAAAATCTATATAAATTATTGGAAAAAACAAAAGGAAGGGGGAAGAAACAGAAAGGGGGTGGGGATGGAGGAGGGAGTTCAAGACCTAAAGTTGTTGAATTCAATATTCAGTCCAGAAGGCTGTAAAGCGCCTGGTCGGAAGATGAGGTGCTGTTCCTCCAGTTTGCGTTGGGCTTCACTGGAACAATGTAGCAAGCCAAGGACAGACATGTGGGCAAGAGAGCAGGGTGGAGTGTTAAAATGGCAAGCGACAGGGAGGTTTGGGTCATTCTTGCGGACAGACCACAGGTGTTCTGCAAAGCGGTTGCCCAGTTTACGTTTGGTCTCTCCAATGTAGAGGAGATCGCATTGGGAGCAACGAATGCAGTAGACTAAGTTGGGGGAAATGCAAGTGAAATGCTGCTTCACTTGAAAGGAGTGTTTGGGCCCTTGGATGGTGAGGAGAGGGGAAGTGAAGGGGCAGGTGTTGCATCTTTTGTGTGGGCATGGGGAAATGTGGTCTCCTCTACATTGGAGAGACCAAACGTAAACTGGGCTACCGCTTTGCAGAACACCTGCGGTCTGTCTGTAAGAATGACTCAAACCTCCCTGTCGCTTGCCATTTTAACACTCCACCCTGCTCTCTTGCCCACATGTCTGTCCTTGGCTTGCTACATTGTTCCAGTGAAGCCCAACGCAAACTGGAGGAACAGCACCTCATCTTCCGACTAGGCGCTTTACCGCCTTCCGGACTGAATATTGAATTCAACAACTTTAGATCTTGAACTCCCTCCTCCATCCTCACCCGCTTTCTGTTTCTTCCCCCTTCCTTTTGTTTTTTCCAATAAATTACATAGATTCATCTTTTTCCACCTATTTCCATTAATTTTAAATCTTTTATGCTCCCCCTACTCCCACTAGAGCTATACCTTGAGTGCCCTACCATCCATTCTTAATTAGCACATTCATTTAGATAATATCACCAACTTCAACAGCTATGTGTTCTTTTGTCTGTGACATCTTTTGATGATCTGCTTCTATCACTGCTTGCTTGTCCCTAGAACCACACCACCCCCCCTCCACTTCTCTCCCCACCACCCAACAACCACCACCCCCCCCGCCCCAAACCACCACACAGACTTTAAACCAGCTTATATTTCACCCCTTTCCTTGGATTCACCTAGTTCTGTTGAAGGGTCATGAGGACTCGAAACATCAACTCTTTTCTTCTCGGCCGATGCTGCCAGACATGCTGAGTTTTTCCAGGTAATCCTGTTTTTGTAAAGCACAAGGGAGTTTGGCAAGGTTGGATGGTATTTATTTTAATGCAAGGAATCTGACGAATAAGGCAAAGGAGTTGAGGGCACAAATTGACATATGGAAGTATGATGTTATTGCTGTCACAGAGACATGTTTGAGAGAGAGTAGGATTGGCAGCTCAATATTCCAGGATATAGAGTCTTCAGGTGAGGTAAAAGAGGGGGTATCGCAATATTGATCAAGGAATCAATTACTGCAGTAAGGAGGGATAACATCTTATAAGGCTCCTCAAATAAAGCCATATGAGTAGAACTTAAAAACAAAAAAGGAGCAATCACATTGCTGGGAGTGTACTATAGGCCCCCAAACAGTCAGAGAGAAATAGAAGAGCAGATATGTAGGCAAATTTCAGAGAAGTGTAAAAATAATAGGGTAGTAATAGTGGGGGATTTCAACTTCCCCAACATTAGCTGGGTTAGTCATAGTGTGATAGGTTTAGAGGGAGCGGAATTCTTAAAATGCATCCAGGAGAGCTTTTTAAGTCAGTACGTAGAAGGCCCTACAAGACTTAATTTTAGGGCATGAAGCCAGGCAAGTGGTAGAGGTATCTGTGGGGGAGCATTTTGCAGATAGTGATTATAACTCTGTTAGATTCAAGGTTGTTATGGACAAGGACAAGGATGGGCCAGAATTGAGAGTTCGAAATTGGGGGAAGGCCAATTTAATAAGATCAAATATAATTTGGCCAGAGTGGACTGGGAGCAGCTACTTTTAGGTAAATCTGCATCAGAGCAGTGGGATTCATTCAATAAGGAAATAGGGAGAGTACAGGGCCAACATATTCCAGTAAAGATAAAGGGTGGGACCAACAAATCCAGGGAACCCTGGATGTCAAGGGATATACAGGATTGGAGAGAGAGAAAAAGGGAGGCTTATGGCAGATACCCAGGGCTCAAAACAGCAGAAGCCCTAGCGTATAGAATATGTAGGGGGGAACTTAAAAAGGAAATTAGGAGAGCATAAAAGGGACATGAGAAAACACTGGCAGGTAAAATAAAAGAAAATCCAAAGTTATTTTACAAGTACATTGAGAGTAAGAGGATAATAAGGGAAAGAGTAGGGCCCATTAAGGACCATAGTGGTAATTTGTGCGTGGAGCTGGAAGACGCAGGTAGGGTTCTAAGTGAATACTTTGTGTCAGTGTTCACAAGTGAGAGGGATGACATGGATATGGAAATCAGGCAGAAGGACTGTAATATAATTAAAGAAATTAACATAGAAAGGGAGGAGGTTCTAAGTGGTTTGGCAGACTTAAAAGTAGATAAATCTCCAGGCCCGAATGAAATGTATCCCAGACTGTTGAGTGAGGCAAGGGAGGAGGTAGCAGAAGTGCTGGCAATAATTTTCAATACCTCTCTGGCCACAGGAGAGGTGCCAGAGGACTGGAGGACAGCCAATGTGGCACCGTTATTCAAGAGGGTAGGAAAGGATAAACCAGGGAACTACAAGCCAGTCAGTCTAACCTCAGTAGCAGGGAAACTATTAGAAGTAATTCTGAGGGACAGGATTAATCTACAATTGGAGAGGCAGGGATTAATCAAGGACAATCCACATGGCTTTGTTAAGGGGAGGTTATGTCTGACCAATTTGATTGAATTTTTCGAAAAGATGACCAGGTGTGTAGATGAGGGCAATGCATTTGACATAGTCTACTTGGACTTCAGCAAGGCTTTTGATAAGGTCCCACATGGGAGACTGAAAACGAAGGTAAGAGCCTATGGGATCCAAGGCAGTTTGGCAAATTGGATCCAGAATTGGCTGAGTGACAGGAAGCAGAGGGTGATAGTCAAGGGGTGTTTTTGTGACTGGATGCCTGTGTCCAATGGGGTTCCACAGGGATTGGTGTTAAGTCCCTTGCTGTTTGTGGTATATATAAACAATTTAAACTTGAATATTGGAGGGTTTATCAGTAAGTTTGCAGATGACACGAAAATTGGTGGGGTGGTAAATAGTGAAGAAGATAGCCTTAGATTACAGGAGGATATAGACGGGCAGGTCAGATGGGCTAATCAGTGACAAATTTAATCCGGATAAGTGTGAGGTGATGCACTTGGGCAGGACAAACAAGGCACGGGAGTACACGATGAATGGTAGGACCCTGGGAAGTATCGAGGATCAGAGGGACTTTGGTGTGCATGTCCACCAGTTCCCTAAAGGTAGCAGGACAGGTAGATAAGGTGGTTAAGGCGGCATATGGGATATTTGCCTTTATTAGCCAAGGCATAGAATATAGAGCAGGAAGGTTATGCTGGAACTATATAAAACGCTGGTTAGGCCATAGCTAGAGTATCGCTTGCAGTGCTGGAATCCGCATTATAGGAAGGATGGGATTGCACTAGAGAGAATGCAGAGGAGATTTACCAGGATGTTGCCTGGGCTGGAGAGTTTTACTTATGAGGAGGGACTGGATGGACTGGGGTTATTTTCCCTAGAGCAAAAGAGATTGAGGGGGGACATGATTGAGGTGTATGAAATTATGAGGGGCACAGATAGGGTAGACGGGAAGGAACTTTTCCCCTTGGTGGAGGGATGAATAGCCAGGTGGCATAGATTTAAGGTAAGGGGCAGGAGGTTTAGAGGGTATGTGAGGAAGAATTTTTTCACCCAGAGGGTGATGGGAATCTGGAACTCACTGCCTGAAAGGGTGGTAGAGGCAGAAACCCTCATAACATTTAAGAAGTATTTGGATGTGCACTTGCAATGCCATGGCAGACAAGGCTATGGGCCTAGTGCTGGAAAATGGGATTAGAATAGCTAGGGGTGGTACTTGTTTGACTGGTGCAGACTCGATGGGCCGAAGGGTCTTTTTCTGTCCTGTAGACTTCTATGGCTCTGTGACACAATTGAGGAAGTCAAACAAGGCAAGGGAATACACTGTACATGATAGGATTCTGAGAAGTGGAGAGAAACGGAGGCTTTGGAGTGCATGTCCACAAATCCCTGAAGGTAGCAGGTCAGGGAGATAAGGTGATCACAAAGGCATACTTGCTTTACTGGTCAAAGCATATGGTATAAGAGTAGGGAGGTTATGTTAGGCCTATAAAGAACATAGGTTGGACTATAGGTTGAGTACTGCATGCAGTTCAATTCACCATGTAACAGGATTAATGTGATCACGAGAGAGGGGATAGAGAAGATTCACGAGAATGTTGCCAGGAATAGAAAATTTTAGATAGGAGAGAAGATTGGATAGGCTAGGATTTTTTTCTTTGAAACAGAAGAGATTGAGGGGAGATTTAGTTTAGATATATAAAATTATGAGGGGCCTAGATAGATTGGATAGGAAGGGTC
This sequence comes from Carcharodon carcharias, assembly GCF_017639515.1. NCBI lineage: Eukaryota > Metazoa > Chordata > Chondrichthyes > Lamniformes > Lamnidae > Carcharodon > Carcharodon carcharias. The sequence continues at coordinate 162,680,363 of NC_054474.1, read as the reverse complement.
TCTTTCTTTTAGTAGAGAGGTCAATAATCAGAGGATGTAGATTTAAAAGTAATTGGTAGAGGAGTAGAGGAAGGTTGAGGAGTAATTCTTTTTACCTAAGAATGGTGGGAATCTGGAACACACTTTTTTTTATTCATTCACAGAATGCGGACTTTGCTGGCTTGGCGATCATTTATTGCTCATCCCTCGTTGCCCTTGAGAAGATGGTGGTGAGCTACCTTCTTGAACCACTGCAGTTCATGTGGTGTAGATACACCGAGAGTGCTGTTAGGGAGGGGGTTCCAGGGTTTTGATCCAGCGGCAGTGAAGGAATGGCGATATATTTCCAGGTCAGGATGGTGAGTGACTTGGAGGGGAACTTCAGCTTGGTGGTGTTCCGATCTATCTGCTGCCCCTGTCCTTCTAGATGGTAGTGGTCATGGGTTTGGAAGGTGCTGTCGAAGGAGCCTTGGTGAATTCCTGCAATGCATCTTGTAGATGGTACACACTGCTGCTACTGTGCATCGGTGGTGAAGGGAGTGTGCCAATCAAGCAGGCTGCATTGTCCTCAACGGTATCAAGCTCCTTGCGTATTGTGGGAGCTGCACTCATCCAGGCAAGTGGAGAGTATTCCATCACACTGCTGACTTGTAGATGGTGGACAGGCTTTGGAGAGTCAGGAGGTGAGTTACTCATCGCAGGGTTCCTAGCCTCTAATCTGCTCTTATAGCCGCAGTATTTATATGGCTAGTCCAGTTCAGTTTCTGGTCAATGGTAACCCCCCAAGGTGTTGATATTGGGGGATTTAGTGACGGTAATGCCAAAGAACATCATGGGGCGATGGTTGGATTCTCTCTTGTTGGAGATGGTCATTGTCTGACACTTGTGCGGTGCGAATGTTACTTGTCACTTGTCAGCCCAAGCCTGTAGATTGTCCGGGTCTTGCTGCAATTGGACATGGACTGGTTGGTTGGGCCGAGGACAATACTGAGGAACTCCTACAATGATGTCCTGGAGCTGAGATGACTGACCTCCAACAACCACAGCCATCTTCCTTTGTGCAAGGTATGACTCCATAGAGTTTTCCCCCGATTCCCATTGACTCCAGTTTTGCTGGGGCCCCTTGATGCCACACTCTGTTGAATGCTGCCTTGATGTCAATAGCAGTCATTCTCACCTCACCTTGGGAGTTAAGCTCTTTTGCCCATGCTTGAGCCAATGCTGTAATGAGATCAGGAGCTGAGTGGCCCTGGGCGCAACCCAAACTGGGCGTCAGCGAGTAGATTATTGCTAAGCAAGTGCCATTTGATAGCACTGTTGATGACCTCCTGCATTACTTTACTGATGATGCAGAGTAGACTGATGGGGCAGTAATTGGGCAGATTGGATTTGTCCTGCTTTTGTGTACAAAGCCATACCTGGGCAATTTTCCACATAGCTGGGTAGATGCCAGTGTTGTAGCTGTATTGAAACAGCCTGACCAGGGGCATGGCAAGTTCTGGGGCGCAAATCTTCAGTACTATTGCTGGAGTATTGTCAGGGCCCACAGCCTTTGAAGTATCCAGTGCCTGCAGCTGTTTCTTGATATCATGTGGAGTGAATCGAACTGGCTGAAGACTGGGCATCGGTGATACTGGGGACCTCTGGAACAGGCCAGGATTGTCCACTCGGCACTTCTGGCTGAAGATTGTAGCAAATGCTTCAGCCTTATCTTTTAAACTGATGGGCTGGGCTCCTCCATCACTGAGGGTGGGGATATTTGTGGAGCCGCCACCTCCAGTGAGTTGTTTAATTGTCCATCACCATTCACGTCTGGATGTGACAGTACTGCAGAGCTTAGATCTGATCCATTGGTTGTGGGATCGCTTAGCTCTGTCTATTACTTGCTGCTTATGCTGTTTGACATGCAAGTAGTTCTGCATTATAGGTTAATACCTCATTTTTAGGTATGCTGGTGCTGCTCTGGGCATGCCCTCCTGCACTCTTCATTGAACCATGGTTGATCTGGCTCGATGGTAATGGCAGAGAAGGGGATATGCCGGGCCATGAGATTACAGATTATGTTCTAGTACATTTCTGCTACTGCTGATGGCCCACAGCGCTTCATGGATGCCCAGTCTCAATCTATCCCATTTAGCTCAGTGGTAGTGCCACACAACATGATGGAGGGTATCCTCAATGTGAAGGTGGGACTTTGTCTCCACAATGACTGTGCAGTGGTCACTCCTACCGATACTGTCATGGACTGATGCATCTGCAGCAGGCAGGTTGGTGAGGATCAAGTCAAGTATGTTTTTCCTTCTTGTTGGTCACCTCACCATCTGCCGCAGACCCAGTCTAGCAGCTATGTCCTTTAGGGCTTGGCCAGCTTGGTCAGTAGTGGTGCTACCGAGCCACTCTTGGTGATGGACATTGAAGTCCCCGTTGCCACCCTCAGTGCTTCCTCAGCTGAGGGAGGGCAGTAAATAGTAATCAGCAGGAGGTTTCTTGCCCATGTTTGACCTGATGCCATGAGACTTCATGGGGCCAGAGTTGATGTTGAGGACTACCAGGGCAAATCCCTTCTGACTGTATACCACTGTGCCACCACCTCTGCTGGTGAGACAGGGCATATCCAGGAATGGTGATTCTGGGACATTACCTGTAAGGTGTGATTCCATGACAATGACTATGTCAGGCTCGACAAGTCTCAGAGACAACTCTCCCAATTTTGGCACTAACCCCCCCCAGATGTTCCACGCAGTATACGAAATAAGGTAAATGAGCTTGTGGCGCAGATTGAAATTGGCAGGTATGATGTGGTGGGCATCATGGAGACATGGCTGCAAGGAGATCAGGACTGGGAGCTAAATATCTAAGTATATACATCCTTTTGAAAAGATAGACAGGTTGGCAGAGGGGGTGGGGTCGCTTTCTTAGTAAGAAATGAAATTAAATTGATAGCAAGAAATGACATAGGGTCAGATGATGTAGAATCTGTGTGAGTAGAGTTGAGGAACCACAAAGGTAAAAAAACCATAATGGGAGTTATGTACAGGCCTCTTAACAGTAGTCAGTATGTGGGGTACAAGATACACCAGGAGATAGAAAAGGCATGTAAGAAAGGCAAGGTTGCAGTGATCATGGGGGATTTCAAAATGCAGGTAGACTGGGAAAATCAGGTTGGTAGTGGACCTCAAGAAAAAGAATTTGTGAAATGTCTACAAGATGGCTTTTTGGAGCAGCTTGTGGTGGATCCCACTAGGGAACAGGCAATTCTAGATTTAGTGATGTGTAATGAGGCAGATTTGATAAGAGAGCTTAAGGTGAAGGAACCCTTAGGAGAAAGTGACCATAAAATGATAGACTTGACCCTGCAATTTGAGAGGAAAAAGCTGGCATCAGATGTAACGGTATTACAGTTGAATAAATGCAACTACAGAGGCACGAGGGAGGAGCTGGCCAGATTGACTAGGAGATAAGCTTAGCAGGAAAGACAGTGGAACAGCAATGGCAGGAGTTTCTGGGAGTAATTTGGGAGAGTCAGCAAAAATTCATCCCTAGGAAGAAGCAGCATACTAAGGGGAAGACGAGGCAACCATGGCTGACAAGGGAAGTCAGGGACAGCATAAAAGCTAAAGAGAAAGCATACAATGCGGCGAAGAGCAGTGGGAAACCAGGGGATTGGGAAGCCTACAAAGACCAACAGATGACAACTAAAAAAGAAATAAGGAGGGAGAAGATTAAATATGAGGGTAAACTAGCCAGTAATATAAAAGAAGATTGCAAGAGTTTTTTTTAGATATATAAAGGGTAAGAGAGAGGCAAAAGTGGACATTGGGCTGCTGGAAAATGACGCTGGAGAAGTAGTAGTGGGGAACAAAGAAATGTTGGAGGAACTGAATAGGTACTTTGCGTCAGTCTTCATGGTGGAAGACACGAGTAACATCCCCAAAGCTCAAGAGAGTCGGGGGGCAGAGGTGAGTATGGTGGTCATTACCAAGGAGAAGGTGCTAGGAAAACTGAAAGGTCTGAAGGTGGATAAATCACCTGGACCAGATGGATTACACCCCAGAGTTCTGAAGGAGATAGCTGAAGAGATAGTGGAGGCGTTAGTGGTGATCTTTCAGAAATCTTTCGAGTCAGGGAGGGTCCCAGAGGACTGGAAAATCGCTAATGTAACCCCCCTGTTTAAGAAGGGAGTGAGGCAAAAGACGGGAAATTACAGGCCGATTAGCCTGACCTCGGTCGTTGGTAAGATTTGAGAGTCCATTATTCAGGATGAGATTTCAGAATACTTGGAAGTGCATGGTAAAATAGGGCAAAGTCAGCCTGGTTTCATCAAGGGGAGGTCATGCCTGACAAATCTGTTAGAATTCTTTGAGGAGGTAACGAGTAGGTTAGACAAAGCAGAGCCAATGGATGTTATCTACTTGGACTTCCAGAAGGCCTTTGACAAGGTGCCGCACAGGAGACTGCTCAGTAAGATAAAAGCCCATGGTGTTAGAGGCAAGGTACTAGCATGGCTGGAAGATTGGCTGTCTGGCAGAAGGCAGAGAGTGGGGATAAGGGGGTCCTTCTCAGGATGGCGGCCAGTGACTAGTGGAGTTCCGCAGGGGTCAGTGTTGGGACCACAACTTTTCACTTCATTCATTAATGATCTAGATGAAGGAACTGAGGGCAGCCTGGCTAAGTTTGCAGGTGGAGGGATAGATAGTATTGAGGAGGTGGGGAGGCTGCAGAAGGATTTCGACAGGTTAGGAGAATGGGCAAAGAAGTGGCAGATGGAATACAATGTGGGGAAGTGTGAGGTCATGCACTTTGATAGGAAGAATAGAGGCATAGACTATTTTCTAAATGGGGAGAGAATTCAGAAATCTGGAGTGCAAAGGGACTTTGAAGTCCTAGTCCAGGATTCACTTAAGGTTAACTTGCAGGTTGAGTCAGTAGTTAGGAAGGCAAATGCAATGTTGGCATTTATTTTGAGAGGACTAGAATATAAAAGCAGGCATGTGTTGCTGAGGCTTTATAAGGCTCTGGTCAGATCACATTTAGAATACTGTGAGCAATTTTGGGCCCCGTATCTCAGGAAGGATGTTCTGGCCCTGGAGAGGGTCCAGAGGAGGCTCACGAGAACGATCCCAGGAATGAAAGGCTTAACATATGAGGAACGTTTGAGGACTCTGGGTCTATACTCGATGGAGTTTCGAAGGATGAGGGGGGAACCTGATTGAATCTTACAGAATATGAAAGGCCTAGATAGAGTGGACATGGGGAAGATGTTTCTATTAGTAGGAGAGACTAGGACCCGAGGGCACAGCCTCAGAGTAAAGGGAAGACCCTTTTAGAACAGAGATGAAGGGAAACTTCTTTAGTCAGAGAGTGGCAAATCTATGGAATTCATTGCCACAGAAGGCTGTGGAGGCCAGGTCATTGAGTGTATTTAAGACCGAGAAAGATAGGTTCTTGATTGGTAAGGGGGATCAAAGGTTATGGGGAGAAGGCGGGAGAATGGGGCTCATAAACTTATCAGCCATGATTGAATGGCGGAGCAGACTCGATGGGCCAAATGGCCTAATTTCTGCTCCTATGTCTTATGGTCTTATGTTAGTAAGGAGGACTTTGCGGCGTCGACAGGGCTGAGATTGCCATTGTCGTTTCTGGTGCCTAGGTCGATGCTGGGTGGTCTGTCCCGTTTCATTATTTTTTTGTAATTTTGTAGCGGTTTGTTACCACTGAGTGGCTTGCTAGGCCATTTGAGAGTCAACCACATTGTTGTGGATCTGAAGTCACATGTAGAACAACTGATTTCCTTCCGTAAAGAACATTAATGTTCAGGGTATTAGGGTTTTTAATCCCAGTGGCAGGCTATCCTAGATTTGATATTGTGCAATGAGAAGGGTTGAATTAATAATCCTGTTGTGTGGGGTCCATCAGGGAGCAGTGACCATAACATAACAGAATTCTTCATTCGTATGGAAAGTGAAGTAGTCCGATCTGAAACTAGGGTCCTAAATCTTAAAGGAAAGTGCGAAGGTATGAGGCATGAGTTGGCTAAAGTAAACTGGGGAACTTCATTAAAAGGCAAGACAGTGGATGGACAATGGATAATATTGTATGCATTGCAACAGTTAAACATTCCTTTCTGGTGCAAAAGCACAATAGGAAAAGCGGCCCAACCATGGCTGACAGAAGAAATTAAGGGTAGTATTGTATCTAAAGAGGAGTCATATAAAGTTGCTAGAAAAAGTAGCAAGCCTGAAGATTGGGAGCAGTTTAGAATTCAGCAAAGAAGGTCCAAGAGAAAAATTAAGAGAGGCAAAATGATGTATGAGAGTAAACTTGCAAGGAGCATAACAGTGGACTATAAAAGCTTCTATAAGTATGTAAAAAGAAAAAGATCAGTGAAGACAAATGTAATTCTGTCACAGTGGAAAATGGGAGAACTTATCATTGAGAACAAGGAAATGGCGGAGCAATTAAAGAACTACTTTAGTTCTGTCTTCACAGAGGAAGATACAAATAACTTCCCAGAGATACTAGGGAACCAAGGGTCTAGTGAGGAGGAAGAATTGAAGAAAATTAGTGTTACTAAAACAATAGTGCTGGAGAAATTAATGGAAACAGAAAGCCAATAAATCCCCAGGGCCCAATAATCTACATCCCAAGGTACTAAAGGAGATGGCCATGGAAATAGAGGATGCGTTGGTTGTCATCTTCCAAAATTCTGTAGGCTCTGGAACAGTTCCGGCAGATTGGAGGGTGGCAAACGAAACCCCACTATTTAAAAAAGGAGGGAGAAAACAGCAAATTACAGACCGGTTAGCTAACACCAGTAGTAGAGAAAATGCTAGAGACTATTATAAAGGATGTGATAACAGGACACGAGGAAAATATCAATGGGATTAGAGAAAGTCAACATGGATTTATGAAAGGGAAATCATGTTTGACAAACCTGCTGCAGTTTTTTGAGGACGTAACTAGCAGAATAGATAAGGGAGAACCAATGGATGTAGTGTATTTGGATTTCCAGAAAGTTTTTGATAAAGTCCCAATTAAGAGGTTAGTGTGCAAAATTAAAGCACATGGGAATGGGGGTAATATATTTGCATGGGTTGAGAACTGGTTAGCAGACAGGAAACAGAGTGTAGGAATAAATGGGTCTTTTTTGGAGTGCAGGTGGTGACTAGTGGGGTACTGCAGGGATCAATGCTTGGCCCCAGCTATTCACAATATATACCAATGATTTGGATGAGAGAACCAAATGTAATATTTCCAAGTTTGCTGACAACATGAAACTTGGTGGGAAAGTGAGCGATGAGGAAGATGTTAAAAGGCTTCAAGGCGATTTAGACAGGTTGAGTGAGTTGGCAAAACATGGCAGATGCAGTATAACGTGGCTAAGTGTGAAATTATCCACTTCGGAAGTAAAAACAGAATGGCAGAGCATTATTTAAACAGTGATAGATTGGGAAATATTGATGTACAAAGGGACCTGGGTGTCCTTGTATACCAATCATTGAAAGCAAGCATGCAGGTGCAGCAAGCAGTTAAGAAGGCAAATAGTATGCTGGCCTTCATTGCGAATGGACTTGAGTACAGGAGCAAAAATGTCTTACTGCAGCTGTACAGGGCCTTGGTGAGATCACACCTGGAGTATTGTGTGCAGTTTTGGTCTCCTTACCCAAGAAAGGATTTACTTGCCATAGAGAGAGTGCAGCAATGGTTCACCAGACTGATTCCTGGGATGGCAGGATTGTCCTATGAGGAGGGATTGGGCCGACTAAGCCTGTATTTACTCGAGTTTCGAAGAATGAGAGGAGATCTCATTGAAACATATACAATTCTGACAGAGATGGACAGACTGGATGCAGGGATGATGTTTCTCTGGCTGGCAGGTCTAGAACAAGTGGTCACAGCCTCAGGATAATGGGTAGACCATTTAAGACCGAAATGAGGAGAAACTTCTTCACTCAGAGGGTGGTGAACCTACGGAATTCTCTAACACAGAAGGCTGTAGAAGCCAAGTCACTGAATATATTTAAGGAGGAAATAGATAGATTTCTAGACACTAAAGGCATCAAGGGATATGGGGAGAGCACAGGAGTATGGTGTTGAGATAGTGGATCAGCCATGATTGTATTGAATGGCAGAGCAGGCTTGAAAGGCCGAATGGCCTACTCTTGCTCCTATTTTCTATGTTTCATGCTGCTACTATGCAGCAGCAACACAAGTGGTATTTGCCATTCACAGGGTGCTGCCATCAAGCCAAAAGGCATTCTGCTTATCACACAAATGAGTAACACGGTATATGAGTTTCAATGCCAGTGTGATGCTTGGTATGTAGACCATATGTTCAAAAGACTTGCGGATCATATCAAACAGCATGTCCCAGCTGCTGTTTGCAATGGGCAGGGAACAGACCATACCCAACCAGCCCGTGCTTGCAAAACTCAAAACACAATGTCCAACATTAAATGTGATACTGCAATTGGACAACATTTACTAAATAATCCTCAATGTGCTAAGAATTACTCTGACAACCAATTTAAGATTGTCAGTCGGGTTCACAATGTGGTGCATTTGCATTTACTGGAAGCTGCATATATTAATACACAGGGTCCTGTTCTTTGCAGTCAGAAAGAACATGTACTTACACTGTGCCTGTTTCAGCTTAACAAACTAAGTGCCAGCCATTCGCTGACTCACTCCTTAGGGCAATGTGTTGATCAATCAGGGTCAACTGCCTGATTTAAATTTCAAACAATGCTTGGCAGTTAACTGTCAATCACCATCAGTGGTGCATTATCCATGGCAATGCCACTTGTCAACCACTCAGCACTCTCTTCACATACAGTATAAATTGTTTTCCCCCTTTTTTGGTATTCTTGCAAGTGGCCTGATGAGTGCAAGACGAAAAGCTTAGACATGTCTCTTTTTTCAGCAATACTCAAGTTTTGTACTACCAAATAACTAATTGTATAACTGCAGTGCTACTGATCCAAATCCATGCAGCAAGTTGAAAGTATGGTATTACTACTCTAAAGAGCCTAACAAAAGGCAGAAGGGTTGTCACATGCTTGTGAGGTTATTGGACAGGTTACTAAAAGGCTGAGCGAACAAAGACTGATGGTGCAGCAATTACAGAAATATAATTTTTGCTTTCAGTTGTCATACCACACAAATGTTCTAAACAATTTACAGCTTATTAAAACGGAAAGATTACTGAGGATCTTTCAAGCATGTGAAATGGAGAGTGAGTAATGAAAGGCCTTCACAAAAAATGAAACCATCATGATAATCATTCATTCTTAACAAATTGTTTGTCCCGTAGGTTTTTATTTCTTTCACTAAGTTCTTACAAATTTCAGTTTTGAAATGGTTAACTTCAATTAAAATGGCTATTCGAAACTACAGATACAATAAAATTGTTTCCCCCCTTAAAAGAATCTTACAAAGTATAAAAATCACAATTTAAAATGTTTGAGGTACAATAGCAGAAAATAATTTAAATAATATTCCCACTCAGTCATTCTATTACAGCACAATAATTGCTTTATTTCATGTATACTGAAAAGAAATTGTTTACTAATGAGGACTGCAGTGGTTCAAGAAGGCAGCTCACACCAACTTCTCAAGGACAATTAAGGATGGGCAATAAAAATGCCAGCCTAGCCAGCAACGCCCACGTCCCGTGAAAGAATAAAAAAATAATGAGCAATAAAGCACCACACTGTACAACCTGAATGGTTATTCAAAGCCACTTTTATAATGATACCAGCCAGAGATGCATGATTTTCCAACCACTATCGGCACTTTCCATTACAAGGCCAAAGACCTCCAAATATCCAAATACTTAGGTCAGTTCCATGAGCTGTGGTTGGTTTCTAATTAGTTCTTTTAAATTAATATTTTTATCCCCTTGGAAACTTGTCACTGTTCCATTATGTCACCAATGGGAAAGTATTTCTTCATTTTGTCCAGGCTCATGCATGGCAACGGGCACTGCAATTTTGGACTGGTTGAAGAAATAGTTCACCGTCATCAAACCTCAGGAAAATATCAATTAGTCGGAGCAGGTATTTTTAAGCGGTTAATTGTGCTTGTGTGAAGCTGTTCATTCCTGCCGCACCAGTGATACCTGGCTTCACCCAGGATTGCTTTACCCAAGTGTCCATTCGGTTGGTGAGAACAGGGACCATTTTCAAGATATTCAAATACGGGCTGTTGCTGCTGAGCACAATCATGTCCTCACATGTGTATTTGCAGCTGAAATTACTAGATAGTGATCAGGAGCAACAGTTCTGGCAGATTTCCCCTTTCTCTCTAGTCTAAGGATGTTGAAGATAATTACAATGCTTCCAGGGCTACTCTGGTTTAACTTAAGACAGGCCAGGGTTTGAAGCTGGGACCTTCCTGATTTCTCTATTTTAGTACTTTAAGCAGTAATGCAATAAAAAAATATACATACCATATGTTGGTGGCTCTCTCATTTGTTGCAGTCTTTAAATCATGATGTTTGTGACCACAAACAGACAGCTGAAGAGTGAGGTCATTGTTGGACTTTATTGATTTAAAGGGCTATCTCATGCATTAATTAGCTTTGGTAATCTGCTGTAGACATTTATTGCAAATTGTTGGGGCTGATTTCTGGTCATTTAACAGTTCTTCAAAGCTATGCTATTTTTAAAATTTCTCTTCTTTGCAGATCCCTGAAATTACTGATATCCTTCCAAAGACTCCAATAGTAAACCCAATGTAAAGCAATGCTATTATTGCAAATGAAATGTCTTTGTATACAGCAACAAAAACAACATTTGACTAATACAATGAGCCATAACTTCTGACGGAGTGGCAATTGAGTTGGCTTGCCACTTGGCTGAAAAGTTCTTACCCTGAAATCCAGGTTATCCTATCGCACCCGACCTTCTGACTCAGGCCAGACGAGATCTGGGCAGAGCAGCATGTCTCCGGGGCCTAGCGATGAGGGCTGTAGAGTCACAGGTAAGAAAACCCCGTCCCTTTTTTTTTTTACAGCATTAGCACCGGGCAAGTTTAAAAGTCTAGCCAGGTTTAAAGGTGCTTGACAAGCCAGGGAGAAGGTAAGTATATAAGGTAAGTGAATAGGATTGGGGGTTGGGTCTTGGAAGGGGAGGTATCGGGTTGGGTCAGGCCTTGGGGGGGTAGTGGCATCGCGTCGGGCCTTGGGGGGAGGTGGGGGTGAGAGTCGGTCCTGGCAGTGGCTGGGTTGGGGTTTGAAGGCAGCTGTTGGGCCTGGCCAAGGGAAGAAGGGATGGGTATGGGGCAGACCCGTGGGGCTAGGGAGTCCCGTGGGCAGGGTAGTCAGAGCGGGGTAGTCAGGCAGTGGGGGTTGGGGAGTCCCCTGGGGGTTCAGAGATGTGGGGTGAGTCCCATGGGGAGGTTGGTGTGGGACAGTACAATAGTTACCCAGAGTTAGAATTGGTTCTAATTCTTCTAACTTCTTCTGGGTAGCTGTTGATGTAACAGAGTCAGAACCATCTGAAGTTTGCAATTTAGATTACATTTTCAGATTGTTCCCAGTGCAGGGCAATTACCCATCAGAAGTTTGCACTTCCCGGGCAATTACCGTGCAATCCTTACCTGGGAACTTCTGGTTTTGGGGCTGGGGGTGTCCTCAGTGCATGTTTGGGGTATCCCAAATACGACACTGTGGAGCTCAGAAGTTACGGCTCATTATGTCTTTAATGTAAGAAGGTACATTTAGTATGCAGATACTGCAATTCACTATGGATGCAAACAAATCTTTGTAAAGCAGAATGCTGAGTGGATCTGACCTGCAGATCAAAACTTATAAACATTTTTCAATCTTCAAAGTTGCCTAGCCAAACAACAAATAAACTGTTTGGCTTGACCATGTTTACCTAACAATTGGACTTTGTAACCGAGCAGGACACAACAACACCTTACCTTAACTTCTGAATACGACAATGTTCATGACTGATACAACACTCCTGTTCTTATAGAACAGTGCATTATAGTTATGTCAACACAGGAAGCCATTTGGCTCTCTGTACAGAAATCCAACCAGTCCATTCCCCTGCTGTATCCCTGTAGCCCTGCAAGTTTATTTCCCTTAAGTGTCCATCAATTTCCTTTTCAAGTCATCATCTTTGCTTCCACTGATGTCAGAGACAACGAGCTCCAGGTTATTACCACTTGTTGCGTAAGAAGTTCATCCTCGTCTCTCTGCTGCATCTCTTGCCCAAAACTTTACATCTGTGTCCCCTAGTCCTTGTACTATCAGCTAATGGGAACATGTTTTTTTTTAATCTATTTTATCTACCTTATCTAAGCCAGTCATAATCTTGTACACCTCTATCAAATCTCCCCTCAATCAACTTCTCTAACCTAGCCTTGTAGCTAAAATCCCTCATTCCCAGAACTATTCTGCTAAATGTCCTCTGGACCCACTCAAGGACCCTATTATCCCTCCTAAGTGTGGTGACCAAAATTGAATACATTACTCGAGTTGTTGCCTAACAAGAGATTTATGAAGGTGCAGGATAACATAACTCTATTTATGAAGCCCCAGATCACATAGGCTGTGACCACTCTCTCAATTTGTCCTATCACCTTCAAAGATCTATACACGTGTACCCCCAGGTCTTTCTGTTCCTGCACACTCTTTAGAACTGTGCCATTGGATAGTGCCTCTCCCTATTCTTTCCACAAAAATGCATTACCTCACACTTCTCTGTATTAAATTCCATCTGCCATTGTCTACCCATTCTGTAGCCCTACTGCAGTCCACTGGTATCATCCTCATTGTCTACCATCCTCCAGTCTGAATAACAACCATTTTCCACAAAGATAAAAACAAAAAACCGCGGATGCTGGAAATCCAAAACATAAACAGAATTACCTGGAAAAACTCAGCAGGTCTGGCAGCATCGGGGGAGAAGAAAAGAGTTGACGTTTCGAGTCCTCATGACCCTTCAACAGAACAACTTGCTGCTTATTGTTCTTAAGCCTTTTTTTTTATTCAAGCTGACACTGACCTTCCAATCCATAAACCTGAATTGTTTTGTTAAACAGGGTTTTATGTGGTACTTTGTCAAACATTTTCTTAAAATCCATACGGACAACAGCCATTGCTTTCCCTTCATCTACCTTCTGTTACTTCACCAAAAAAACATTAGATTCTTCAAGTACAATCTACAAATCCATGCTGGTTCTCCTAAATTCACTCAAACCTCTCCAAGTGCCTATTGATTTTCCCCTGATTATTGTTTCTTGCACACCTCTGATGATAAACTGACCAGCCTGTAATTACTTTGAATGCCCTTACACCCTTTCTTGAATAATGATGTCATATTTGCCACTTTCCAATCCTTTGGTATTTCCCCTGTATCTAGGGAAGATTGGATGATAATGACAAGCCCTTCCGCTATCTCCACTCCCTGCTCCTTTAATAATTTGACTTAGAAAGAGCAACACCATAGGTGATTCACATTTGTATCTATAGACGTGCACACAAATTTTCAATGCACTCCCACTTGCACAGAGCAAACTTTCCACCTTACAATAATATAACCTAACTTACCATGAACAATGGCATGGGAGATCACACTGTAAATAAGGAAAACTTAAGAAATATGATTACCTCCAGGCCCTAAGCTTGAAAGCCTGTGTTTTAAAGCGGATTCTAATAAACAATCTTCCAAAGATTTAAGTATTCACTAGATGGCCAAGAATTTTTACATTATAGCATTTATTCCACTCATGTTTGATTTGGCATCACTTCATACATGTTTTAGAATTTGTTATTTTAAACATTATCATGCAAAATTCTTGCAGTCCCAAAGATGGAATGTTTAAGACTTATGAAACTAAATTTTCTGTTTGTAAAGATGGGCACAAAAGCCATTTAAAATGCTTAAGAAAAAATATTTAGTGGTCGTTCAACTGAAATGCATTGTTTGACCTTATTTTAGTCTTGTAAGTCTAAAGAGATTTGCTTTCAAGCTCCAGGGCAATTCCTCAAGTTGCACAACAGTTTGAGGCCCGTCTCAAATTCATGAAATTGCCTTGAGAGTTAACATATTGAATTTACTTAATAAATGGTGGCACCAGGAAGCATACAACAGCTGTTAGATGTTATATTACAAAGAGGCTTCTTTACTGAATGCACATTTCCCCTAGCAGCAATTAAGGTACACAAACAAGTTCACATTTGTCATTTTAAAATTATTTCTATTCTAAATACCAAACCCTGACCATACCACGCATTTCTTCTCTAACATTTTGTAAAGGTGTCATTCAACAAGTCAAGTAAATGGCGAGGTCAGAAAATCTGTTGCTTATGTTACGGGCCTGTCCCTGCATTTTGTTAAAAGTCCAGGAGATTATGACGAGCTTCTAGGTCAAGGGAGAAGATCACAAGTAGCTGCTCTGCCACATTTATACCACTGTTGTAGCGCCATGCATTTTAAGACCCAACATGACTATTATTTTAGAGGGCAAGAATATACAAATGCATCACATTCTTTTGTGAGATGTGGGCTATCGTTGTCATGGCCGGCATTTGTTGTCCATCCCAATTTACCTTGCTAGGCCATTTTAGAAGGCAGTTAAGAGTCAACTCTTGAGTCATATACAGTCACATATAGGCCAGATTGGGTAAGGATGGCAGATTTCCTTCACTAAAAGACATAGTGAACCAGGTGTGTTTTTACAACAAAAAATAACATAGCTAAAAGAAGGGACATGTCAAAGCTTTTCATCTTGCATTCATCAGAATACTTCACAAAAATACCAAGGGGAAGACAACTATTTATACTATATATGAGAAGAGACTGCTGATTGGTTGGTAAGTGGACTCTGACTGGTAGAGGCGTTGCCATTGGAGAATGCACCAGTGATGGTGGAATATTCCCCCTAAATGGTGGAACATTTTGGGGACAGGGATCATTGTATTGTGTGTTCTAGGATGATGACAGAAAAGGACAATAGGCAATCCAGAGTAAGAATCATTAACTGGAGAAGATCGACTTCAATGGGCCATGAATGGTGCTGGGTCAGATAGACTGGAACGAAAGATTGGCAGGAAAAACTGTAGCTGAACTTTCAAAAAAAGAATTAGTTCGGGCACAGTCAAGGTATATTCCATTGAAAGGGAAAGGTAGGGGAAACAAATTCAGAGCTCCCTGGATGAAAAAGGAGATTGAAATTAAGATAAAGAAGAAAAAGTGCACTCATGATAAGGTATAAAATACAATTGAGAACCAACAGGAATACAGAAGGTTCAAAGGGGAGATGATAAAGCATATTAGAGAAACGAAGAAGGATTATGAGAAAGGACTGGCATCCAACATAAAGAGGAGTCGCATAGTCTTCTATAAACACATAAATAGTAAAAGGGCGGTAAAAAGAGCAGTAGCGCTTATTAGAGACCTAAAAGGGAATTCACACATGGACGAAGGGGCCATGGCTGAGGTATTAAATGAATACTTTGCATCCATCTTTACCAAGGAGGTAGATGCTATTCAGGCCATGGTGACAGATGAGGAAACTGTCACTAGAAGGGTTCAAAATTGACAAAGAGGAAGTATTAAATAACAAGGCACCGGGACAAGATGTGATGCATCCAAGAATATTGAAGGAAGTGAGAGTAGAAATTGCAGGGGCACTGGCCATAATCTTTCAGTCTTCCCTAGACTCAGGAGTGGCACCAGAGGACTGGATAATTGCAAACATTACGCCCTTGTTCAAAAAAGGTTGTGAGGATAAGCCCAGGAATTAGAGGCCAGTCAACTGAACTTCAGTGGTGGGCAAGATTCTAGAAACAATTATTCATAGAAACATAGAAGATAGGAGCAGGAGTAGGCCATTCGCCCTTTGAGCCTGCTCCGCCATTCATTATGATCATGGCTGATCATCCAACTCAATAGCCTGCTCCCGCTTTCTCCACATATCCTTTGATCCCCTTTGCCCCAAGAGCCATATCTAACTCCTTCTTGAAAACATACAATGTTTTGGCCTCAACTACTTTCTGTGGTAGCGAAAGATAGAATTAGTGGGATAGAATTAGTAATCACATGGAAAATTATGGGTTGATAAGGAAGAACCAGCATGGGTTTCTAAAGGGAAATTGTGTTTAACTAATTTAAAGTTTTTTGAAGAGGTAACAGAAAAGGTCAATGAGGGTAATAAGCTATTAATGTGCTGTACTTTCAAAAGGCTTTTGACACAGTGCCACACAATAAACTTTAAAAAAGATACTGCTCATGGAATAAAAGGGACAGTAGCAACATGGATACAAAATTAGCTGAAAAATAGGAATCAGAGAGTAATAGTCAATGGATATTTTTCAGGCTGGAGGAAGGTTTGTAGTGGTGTTTCCCAGGGGTCGGTATTGGGACCCTTGCTTTTCCTGATATATATTAATGATTTAGATTTTGGTCTGTAGGGGACAATTTCAAAGTTTGTGGATGATATGAAGCTTGGGAGTGTTGTAAACTGCGAGGAGGACAGTGTGGAGCTTCAAATGGACATAGACAAGTTGGCGGAGTGGGCAGATATGTAGCAGATGAAGTTCATTGCCGAGAAGTGTGAAGTGATGCATTTTGGAAGGAAGAACATGAACGGACAATATAATGGGTGAAATTTTGAAAGGGGTGCAGGAGCAGAAAGACTTGGGTGTATATGTGCGTAGATCATTGAAGGTGGCAAAACAGGTGGAGAGAGCAGTTAATAAAGCATATAATATCCTGGGCTTTATTAGTAGGGGTACAGAGTACAAGAGCAGGGAGGTTATGCTGAATTTATAGAAGACACTCGTTAGACCTCAGCTGGGATGTTGTGTACAGTTCTGGGCACCACATTATAGGGAGGATGTGAACACATTGGAGAGATTGCAGAAGAGGTTTACAAGAATAGTTCCAGGGATGAGAAACTTCAGCTATGGGGATAGATCAGAGAGGTTGGGACCGTTCTCCTTGGAGAGAAGGTGGATAAGAGGAGATTTGATAGAGATGTTCAAAATCATGAGGGGGCTGGACAGAGTAGGTAGGGAGAAACTATTCCCAATCGTAAAAGGATCAAGAACAAGACGGCAGAGATTTAAAGTGATTTGTAAAAGAAACAAATATGTGATGGGAGAAAAAACTTGTTCACACAACCAGTGGTTCGGGTATGGAATGCACTGCCTGGAAGTGTGGTGGAGGCAGGTTCAATTGAGGCATTCAGGCGGGCATTAGGTAATTATTTGAATAGAAACAATGTGCAAGGGTCCGGGGAAAAGGCAGGGCAATGGCACTAAGTCATAATGGTCATTTGGAGAGCCGGTACAGATACAATTGGCCGAATGGCCTCTTTCTGTGCCGTTAAAATTCTGAGATTCTGTGACTGACAGTTAACTGCCAAACATTAGTTTAAATTTCAAACAATGCTTCATTAAGTTAATGAATGATATAGTTTTTTTTCAGGGAATGGGGATACTTTGGACATCATAAAGCACAAGTTATGGTAAAAATTTCAGTGTGTTTTAAAAAATAAAATAACTGCAGGTCTGAATGAATATGTGTAGTGCTATATTAGGCTACTGGATTAGATATCTATTCAATAGGCAGTTATAGGTTCTAAAGCTAGAACCTTATGTTGCATTTCTTTTTAATAATATGAGGTGACAAGTACTGCATCATTCTACAGAAGAAATGATAGTAATGGTCTTATTTCTATAATCATTGTATGGAATGCAATGTAAGTAGCCAAGCCAATTACATATTAGATGAAAAATTTGCAATTTTACAGTTGTTAACTTTTGTGAAATTGTTATGCTGTACAATCTTGTTAACTGTTTTCACTCAATTCTCTGATTACGCTTCCCTTCCATTAAGCTTGGTAACATCAGGTCTGACCTAGAATTCAATGCTTGTTTTCAATTATTTTACCCATTTCTACTTGGCAATTCTGTACAAGTTGCTCCAGGTTGACCTTTAACAAGGCATTAGCAAGCAAAAATCCATGTTTTAAAATTTTGCCTAATTTCTTTGATCCTTCTTCTAGTAGGAAAGATGGCAGAGACTGCCAATGCTGATAATAAAGGAGATAAAGGAATAGGTCGGCAGAAATATCAGTGAATAGCAATGACCGTGCGTAAAACAATGAACAGTAGAGGCACATAATGTGAATGAAACCACATTGAAATAGGTATTTTTCTTTACAGTCCCAAGCTTTAAGCACGTTTAAATGAACTGCAGTGAGGAAAGTTTGATGGGGATTACAAGTCCCTTTCAGAACCCATCATATCTTCCTTCTATTAATGTAAATGGAAGAAAAATCAAGCAGGTTGTGTGTACAGTCCTACCCACCAGGTTATGTTTTCTATTCTGCTGGTGTGATGCTTCAAGCCCAGGTAGTACAGGTGAAAAGTCTACCTATCTAAGCTATTTGATTGTAAAGCTGATGGCAAAAACAAAGTGCTGACAGAGAAACTAGTGGATAGAAACCAACCATTGTTCATTGGACAATACAACATACAGAATCCATTTGTAACGCCACCTGAATGGAATAACAATGGACATCGCAACTTGTCATTTCTAATACAATGATAAACGGCCTGTTACAAAAAGCTACTTTAACGCTACTGCAATTAATAATTTTATTTCAAATCATTCTTCTGGTTATAAGTCATTTGATGTTATTTACAGATCAAATTATATTTTGCATTATCTGTTGATACCACTATAATTATGTCTTTGTTGCAGTATTTACATGAAGTCTGATACGGTTCTGAAATAAATTATATAATTTTCTTTCATGTCAATCACTTGGGAATACATCGAGTGTCTAAAAGCATTGTTTTATGTTGAGAAAATGGTGGCCAGGATTAAATTCCCGCCTGAAGTCAACAGAGCTTTGGTTGATCTGTCAAATTTTCCATCCCGCCCGCAATGATTCCTGCCGTAGGTGGGACTGGAAAATCCCAGCCAGTGTTTCTCTGTGCCCTCAAATCCAAGTCACAAAGCCCCTGGCACTTGTACTCAAAAAATCTTTGCGATTAATCACTTTCCCATCGGGAAGAACATATTTAAAGTGAATACCCCTATTGAGGTAACTTAAAGGAATAAAATCAAAGTATATAAAGCTCAATGATATATTTTAAACACAAAGACCATTAGAATTGCCATTTATGTGCATGCATGTTTTTCTCATTTATGCTCTTTGGACCTTAAGTTTCAGCTCCCACCTTTCCCCAGAGAAAAGATTGCAACCAGGGATTTCCTGATTGCCAGAGCTCTGTTACTAGCCCTCTTGTCTACTGAAAGGTTCATTGTTTTACAAATAAGCCGCTGAATCACTTAATACTTTATGCAACAACTTTTTCATGTAATTGGCTGGTTGGCTGGTGATTTCCACATTCCACATTGAAAATGAACTTCCACCCTTCATGTACTCAGGACATTCCAAAACACTTTATAGGCAATGAAGTACTTCTGGTGCACAGGCACTGTTATTTTGTAGGCGAAAACAACAGTCAGTCTGTGCATATTAAACAGAATAAGATAAGATGAATCACTACTTCCTGTCCCTGACTTGTGACCAACCAAAATGAAGAACGACCATTTGCCATATATTGGGAGCCTCCTCCTGATGAAGGCAGACATAGACAACAAAATTCATCATTGCCTCAAATGAGCCAGCTCAGCCTTTGGCTGACTAAGGAAAAGGGTATGAGGACCAGGATCTCAAACCTGAGACTAAGGTCATGGCTTAGTGGGCAACAGTGATGTCCATGCTCCTACATGCTTTGGAGATTTGGAAAGCCTACAGCAGACACTCAAAGCACTAGAGAAATACCACCTGCAATGCCTTTGCAAGATCTTCCAAATCTGGTGGCACAAAAGGTGGTCCAACAGCAGAGGCCTCGCCCTAGCAAACCTGCCCAGCAACAAGGCACGAATCACTCAAAGCCAGCTCCACTGGGCAGGACACATAGTTAGTATGCCTGACACCAGACTCCCGTAGCAAATGCTCCACTCAGAACTCTGTCGCGACAGGAAACTCCTCAAAGCTCCTTGTCTTAGGGCCTGTGTTCCAGAAGACTTGTTTTTCTTTAAACTGTATTTTTCTAACTTTTGCTGGCATTCATAGGGGAAGCAAACATGCTATTCTAAAGTGACAGTGAAATCCTAGTAGTAACATTATTACATCTATACATTTGGTGCTGAGGATCCCTGTACTTCCTGGAAATATACCAGTAAAACTGTCAGCCTACATATATACGAAACACCAGACTTAATTTGCTGCCAGTTTACAGTGAAACTGGCTGCATTAATAGTATACAAACATGGGAGAGCTGTGTACTTAAGTCACTCTCCAGCCTACGCTATAAAAGCAACTTATGATTTAATTCTACTTCCCTGGTGTTACAGTTATGAGGTTTATAAGATTATGATGTTTTGGGACTGTATTTTTAAATTTAGGGTAAAATGAAGGAGCCATGTGAAGTATTCTAGAATCTGTCTAACAGTAAGCCTGGGTGGTTTGATTGTTATAGGAACAGGAGCAGGCCATTCAGCCCATTGGGCCTGCTCCACCATTCAACTAGATCACGGCTGATCCTCTACCCTTAACACCACTTTCCAGCGCTATCCCCATATCTCTTGATATAATTAGTCTCCAGAAATCTATCAATTTTTGTTTTGAACATGCTCAATGATTGAGCTTCTACAGCTACCTGGGGTCGAGAATTTCAAAGACTCACCACCCTCTGAGTGAAGCAGCTCCTCCTCATCTCAGTCTTAAATGGTCTACCCCTTATCCTGAGATTATGTCCCCTGGTTTTAGACTCACCAGCGAGGGGGAACATCTTACTGACATCTACCCTGTCACGCCCTGCAAGAATTTTAGAAGTTTCAATGAGGTTACCCCTCATTCTTTGAAAATCCAGGTTATACAGTGCAAAGTAATTGTTTAGTTCCTCCAGGATTTCCCTGTTCTCCACTATAACTTCTCCTCTTCCCACCAGTAATGGGCCCACATTTGTCCTAGCTAATCTTGTCCTTTTCACGTACCTAAATAAGCTTTTACAGTCCATCTTTATGTTCCTCGCTAGTTTGTATTCATATTCTTTTTTCCGTTTCTTAATCAGTTTCTTGATCCTCCTTTACTGTGTTCTAAATTACTCCCAATCCTCAGGCTTGCCACTTTTTCTGGCATCCTTATAAGCCACTTTCTTTGATCTAATGCAATCTTTAACTTCTTCCATTAACCACAGTTGATTTACCTTTCCCTATGGGTGTTTGTGCCCTAGAGGAATGTACATCTGTTGTAGACAGTATGGTATTTCTTTACACAATAGCTATTACTTGTCTACCGTCAAATCTTTTATGAGTATTTTCCCAATCCACCATAGCCAATTTGCCCCTCATATCTTTATAATTTCCTTTCTTCAGATTTAAGACCCTAGTTTCAGAATGAACTATATCACATTGAAACAAATGCCACATTCTATCATATTATGGTCACTGTTTCCCAAAGGCTGCTTTTCAGCAAGGTTATTAATTAGCCCTTTCTCACTACACAACACTAAATTCCAAATAGACTAGTTGGCTCCTCAATGTTCTGCTCCAGAAACCCATCTCATACACACTCCAGAAATTCCCCCTCCAAAGCATTAGTGCTGATTTGGTTAACCCAGTCTATGTGTAAATTGAAGTCGTCCATTATCAATATTACCCATGTTACATGCATCTTTAATTTCCTGATGTATACTGTTCGCAGCATTAGGACGGCAATTTGGTGGCCTATAAACAACTCCCACCAATGTTTGGTGGCCTATAAACAACTCCCAATTTTGCTGCCCCTTGCTGTTTCTTAGTTCCACCTAAACTGATGCTACATTTTGATCCTTCAATCCAAGATCCTCTCTTACTAATGTACTGATCTCATCCCTTATTAAGAGCGCTACCCAACAATTTTTCATTTCTGCTCATCCCTCCTGAATGCCAAGTATCCTTGAATATTCAGTTCCCAATCTTGATCACCCTGCAGCCACATCTCCACAATTAAATCATATCCATTTACCTAAACCTCTTTGCGAATACTACATGCATCCAGATAGAGTGCCTTTAATTCTGCTTTTTTAACATTATTCTCTATTCTGCTCCTATTGATGCTTGCCTGTGCTTCACCTGTCTTCTACTTTTGTTTCTACTTTTCTACATCTTTTTACCAGTTTTGCTTCCCTCGAATCTGAGCTCCCTCTTAGGTTCCCATCCCCATGCCAATCTATTTTAAACCCTCCCCAGCAGCACTAGCAAATCTTACAAGGATGTTAGTCTCGGTCCTGATGAGATGCAGCCTGCCCATCATGTACAGGTCCCATCTGCCCCAGAACTGGTCCTAAAAACCTCAGAAATCTGATGTCCTCCTTCCTACACCAGTTCTCCAACCACATGTTCAATCACTCAATTCTCCTATTTCTATGCTCACAAGCACGTGAGAGTGGAAGTAATCCTGAGATTACTGCTTTAGAGGTCCTGCTTTTCAATCTCCTTCCTAGAAATCTGCTTTCAGGACCTCATTCCTCTTCCTACCTAAATCATTGGTACCAACTTGTACCACGACCTCTGAATGTTCATCCTTCCCCAGAAGAATGTTCTGCCGCCATCCATGACATTCTTGACGCTGGCACCAGGGAGGCAACATACCATCCTGGGGTCACATCTATGGCCACAGAAATGCCTGTCTGTTCCCTCTAACTATTGAGTCCCCTATCACCACCACTCTTCCTCCTTCTTCCTCCCCTCTTGTAGAGCTGAACCGCCCGTGGTGTAGGATCAGAATCCCCTATAGCTGGGAAATTTATGAAATATGAAGCCCAAACCCACGGACATGTTTTGACCTCATGTCTTTTCCCACACAATACTGAAGCCAAGCTGCAGCCAACAGCACAGGGCTGTACAGCAAGGGGTTAATAAAAGACAGTGGCTCATCAAAAGGGTTTGGACATTGTTCCATGATAGCAATCAGTCAATGTTACCTAGGGAACATAAGAATTAAGAACAGGAGTAGACCATTCAGCCCCTCGAGCCTGCTCTGCCATTCAATAAGATCATGGCTGATCTTCTTGTGTTTCGATTTCCACATTCCCATCTAACCCCAATAGCCTTAGATTCTTGATAGACAATGGAATCAATCTACCTCTGCCTTAAAAATATTCAATGACCCCGCCTTCACCACCTTGTGAGGCAGAGAATTCCAAAGTCGCACAACCTTCTGAGACAAAAAAATTCTCCTCATCTCTGTCCTAAAGGGTGACCCCTAATTTTAAAACAGTGCCCCCTAATTCTGGACTCACCTACAAGGGGAAACATCCTTTAGATGTCACCTTGTCAAGGCCACTCAGGATCTCGTATACTTCAATCAAATCACCCCTCACTCTTCTAAACTCCAGTGGAAACAAGCCCAGTCGGTCCAACCTTTCCTCATAAGACAACCCACTCATTTCAGGTATCAATCCAGGAAGTCTCCTTTGAACCGCCTCCCAATGCATTTACATCCTTCCTTAAATAAGGAGACCAAAACTGCACACAGTATTCAAGGTGCAGTCTCACCAATGCCCTGTAGAACTGAAGCATAACATCCTTACTTTTATGTTTAATCCCTCTCATAATAAAGGATAGCATTCCATTAGCCTTTTTAGTTACTTGCTGAACCTGCATACTAACTTTTTGTGACTCGTGTACTAGAACACCTAGATCCCTCTGCACCTCAAAATTAGGCAGCCATTCTCCATTTAAGTAAGACTGTGCTTTTTTGTTCTTCCTGCCAAAGTGAACAACTTCAAATTTTCCCACAATAAACTCCATTTGCCACATCTTTGCCCACTCACTCAATCTAACTATATCCATCTGCAACCTCATGTCCTCTTCACAGCATACTTTCCCACCTATCTTTGCGTCATCTGCAAATTTAGCTATCATGTCTTCACTCCCCTCATCTAAGTCATTGATGTAAGTCGTAAAATGTTGAGGCCCCAAAACACACCCATGTGGGACTCCACTCATCACATCCTGCCAATCAGAAAAAAGACCCATTTATGCATATTCTCTGCTTTCTGCCAGTCAGTCAATTTTCTATCCATGCTAATATGTTACCCACTACACCATGCGCTTTTATCTTCCATAATAATCTTTGATGTGGTATCTTATCAAATGCCTTCTGGAAATCCAAGTACAACACATCTACAGGCTCCCCTTTATCCACTGTGCATGTTACTCCTTCAAAAAACTCCAATAAATTGGTTAAACATGATTTTTCTCTCACAAAACCATGCCGACTGTTCCCTATTGCCTTGAGCTCTTCTAAGTGCCCAGCTATAACCTCCTTAATGATCGTTTCTAATAACTTCCCCACAACGGACGTCAAGCTAACTGGCCTACAGTTTCCTGTTTTCTGCCTCCCCCCCTTCTTGAAGAGAGAGGTTATATTTGCTACTCTCCAATCTTTCCAGAATCTAGCAAATTTTAGAAAAGTAACACCAGCACATCGACTACCTCATTAGCCACTTCTTTTAAGACCCTAGGATGTAATCCATCAGGACCCAGAGACTTGCCAGCCCGCAGCTCCATCAATTTGCTCAGTACTATTTCCCTAGTGATTTCAATTTCACCAAGTTCCTTTCTCCCGTTCACCTCCTGATTTTCAGCTATTACTGTAACGTTTTTTGTATCCTCTGTAGTGAACACAGAAGCAAAATATTTGTCCATTTCTTCCACCATTTCCTTATTATCTACTATTAACTCCCCAATGTCACTCACTAGAGTACCAACACTCACTACTTACTCGTTTCCTTTTTGAATACCTGTAGAAACTCTTGCTATCCATTTTTACATTTCTAGCTAGCTTCCTCTCATACTCTAATTTTCTTTCTCCAGACTAAACTTTTAGTCATCCTCTGCCGTTCTTTATATTCTGTTGAATCATTTGTCCTGCCACTCATCCTTGTGGATTTGTATGTTTTTTCCTTAAGTTTGATGTTTTCCTTAACATCTTTAGTTAACTATGGATCGTGGGTCCTCCCCTTAGAATTTTTCTTTATAGTACGAACTTACTTATTCTGAATACTCTGAAATATCCCCTTAACTGTCTGTCAGTGCTTCTCTATTGATCTATCCTCTAGCCTAGTTTCCCAGTTCACTTCAGCTAGCTCAGCTTTCATCCCCACATAGTTGTCCTCATTTAAGTTTAAGATACTAGTCTTAGACCCGCTCTTCTCCCTTTCAAACTGGATGTAAAATTCAATCACATTGTAGTCGCTGCTACCTAAGGGTGCCTTTACCCTGAGGTCATTAATTAATCCTGTCACGTTACACAATACCAAGTCTAATATTAACCTGCTCTCTGGTTGGTTCCAGAACATGCTGCTCTAAGAAACTATCTTGAAAGCATTCCAACAACTCCCCATCCAGGCTACTATTGCCAATCTGATTTTTCCAGTTTGTGTATAAATTAAAATCACCCATAATTATTGCCGTCCCTTTGTCACAAGCACACAATATTTTCTCTTGAATACTTTGTCCTACACTGTGGCTACTGTTAGGGGGCCTGTAGACCACTCCCATTAATTTTTTTTTTATCCCTTACTATTCCTCATCTCCACCCAAACCAATTCTACCTCCTGATCCCCTGAACCAAGGTCATCTCTAACTATTGCAAATGCCATTACCTACCATTGACTAACGCAATCGAGAGACTTTTTACCAGATAAAATGGCACAAGGAACATCCCATTAATATTCAAACCCTCATTGACCTTGGAGCCAGTGTTGTCACTGTATTGCCTCAAAAACAGCAGGAGAATTGTTTAAACAATGTGAGAGCTGATTATATTTGTCTAGGATACATTTTCCATTGAAAGACTATTGTTTCAACCAGCATGAACTGATCATATTTGTCTGGACTATGCCTAGACTAAACTAAGAGTGCTAACCACTGGACATTGAAATGAGTTGGCCAGGCCAGGAGCAGAAATGGTATAATTGGGGACGGAACTCGTGGGATGACACTGTTTTCTGCTGGCAGTCAAGGAAGTTGGTAGAGTCTGGTCAACTCCACCGAGGGACTTACAACACCATTAGAAGACCAAATGAGGGGTGATTGTAAGTATTAAGTTAGGATATAAAGATTCAGTTAGTAAGTTAAGAACAAGGTAGGGGTTTAGCCTCTGATGGGACAGGGTTCCAGGTAACTGTAACTGTATTTCATGATTGCTGAATGCAGCCCATCTTTGAGGGCTGTGGATAATTCAATAAATCAATTGTGAATTATCAGAAGAAACATGTCTCACTGGTCATTCTGTTCAGGGCAGAAACTTGTGAATCTTGAGTGTGGGAAGGGTCTCTAAGGGAGAAAGAGAGAATCCCCCCCTCCACCTTACAGCGGTGCCAAGAACTTGGCTCTCACTGCCCTCCTCCAAGGAACCAACACCCTCACCAGTATCCAAAACAGAAAACCAATTAGCAAATGGGACCTCAGGGGACTCCTGAACTACCTGCCTGGTTCTCTTGGACTGCCTGGCAGTCACCCATTCCCTTTCTGGTTTTATGTTCCTGGCCTGCTGCGTGACCACCTCTGTGAATATGCTATCCACGTAGCTCTCAGCCTCGCATACACGCCACAGTGAGTCCAGCCACTGCTAGAGTTCTGAAACTCAGAGTTCAAGTTTCTGCAGCTGGTGATACTTCCTGCACATGTGGTTGTCTAAGTCACCTTTAGCATCCACAACTTCCTACATACTACAGGACACGCATTCCACGTGACCAAGCTGTCCTGCCATGTCTCAACTTTACTTCACTTACGTTAACTTTATTTTACTTTGGCTCACTTATATTACTTTTACTTGGTCTTAACTTAATGAACCTTACCACTATTGATAAACCTTACTAGTACTGATAAATCTGACGAATAATACATTTTACCAGTTGAAGTAAACATTACTTAAAGCACCTCTTTCCCCACGCAGTAAATTCCCATGTGAACCTAATTCGCTACTGACTCTGCCTCGATAGTTTCCTGTCTCCTCGTGCACCCCTTACTGTTAACAATCAAAAGAAGGCTTAGGATTATTTTACCGGGATGAAGGTGCAAGGCGTTTACGCTTGGAAACATTGGCAGCAGCCTGTGTTAACAGTGGAGACACTGTGAATCCCACAAAGTCCCAGAAAGGTGTTGAAAGTATTGCGTTGTAAACAGTTGTGCTATAAACTGTCCATTTACTTCCAAGGTGAAAGAAAATTGGCTTCAAGAATACCTAATCAGCATTTCTACCTGGATGCAAGGCTAATGTGCTTCACACTGCCATGAGGAAGAGTGCAGGTGAAACCATTTTTGAGATCAGATTGCAGGCTGCCCTACAAATCAATGTATGCTTGGCCTAAATAGCCAAGTGGTTATGGTACTGGGTTTGTAACCCTAAGATCAACAGTTCAAATCTCACAATGGCAAACTATGAAACTATGTAACTTCATCTGAAACAGATGGAAACGGGTTTGTACTCGAAAGAGTTACAAATCAATGTATATCATAGACACACAGCAGTTTTGTGTGGTTAGGAGAGGGAATAGGCTGCTTGGCTTTATGAACTACCAGAACCAGGTGAAAGAGGGATATGGTCTCTAGTTGAAGAGATGCATCCTGCAGCCAATTAAGGACTCTAGGAGATGTGTTCTGGCATGGCCAGAGGGGAAGAAACATCAGGACAAGCTTTACTGCCGATAGTGGATTTCAGAAACTCTCCGAAAACTGAGGGGAGTGCCTTGAGGCAGTCACTCAAAGTTACTACTCCGCGAAACATAAACTTGTTGGAGGGCGGGAGCAACTGTGTACCATTTTCTGTAAGAAATATAATTCCATGGAGAGTGCAATGTGTGATAAGTACAAAGGGGGAACATACTATTCTGTACAGTAATTCCTCACGTAATATCGTAGTTCAGTTCCTGAAACATGCAACTTTAAATGGAACAATATTAAGTGAATCAGATTTTCCCATTACAACCAATGCAAAAGCTTTAGTAAGGTTCTAAGACCTTTCCCATTAGAAAAAAAGTTAAAACATGATACCCCGTAAGTTTAAATACCGTACATGGCTAAATTATATTTGTAAATAAAACAACTTTTAAAATTAAATAAATTTTAAAACATAAAATAAATATGCTAACTCTTTCTAATTACCTCCCACTCGTCGTCTCATTGCTCGCCACCTCTTCTGCTCCTCACCTCTCCCATTCCACAACCCTCTAGCTGATCATGCTCCCCAACCCTCCTGCTCACCGGCCATCCTGCTCGCCACATCCCTCTCCTGAACCCTCGCTCTGAGCGAGAGCTCTGGAGATGAGCAGCAACAGGCAGGAAGGAACCTATGGAGCGAGAGCAGCTTGGAGTTGCAGGGTCGCAGAGGTAAGCTGAAAGCTGAAGAGTTGACGAGTGATTTGGGGTGGGGGGGTGGGGAGGTATTGGCAACAAGCAAGAGGGTCAGTAGCAAGCGGGAAAGGCTGCTCTAAAATGGCACCAATTGGATCATGCAACCCTACCTCACTCTAAGCACAAAGCTATGTTAATGAGAATTCACGATGCTAAACATGAATACTGTCCCCATTAAAAACACAACATTAAATTGAAATGACTTAAAACGTGGCAAATTAAAGCGAAGGCTTGCTGTAGTTTAACATATAAGTTGCCTGCAAAAATAATGTTTAGTTAAGTGTTTTTAGTAATTTGTTACAGACAAAATCTTAAAATGTGAAATCTTGTTAGGTCACCCTTTTCAGCTATTAACTGAAAGTTCAAATTTAATTTTAAATGTTATTGGTCTATATGGGCATCGTTAATGCTGGTTCATTAATAAATATTCTGTAATCCAGTCATTTATATTATTGACCAAGATGCAAATTGGAGACTGAGGGTGCATTATAAAAGTAAGATTTGGGTTAGTCCAAATTTTCAGAAAGCCCAACTTATTTAAAAATATTTTAATATCAGTTCTGTTAAATATATATAGTTCAAAGAATTTGTGAATTCCAATGCATTAATACTAGCATTTTCTCGCAAACAGAAATTTTTGTGACATGAAAATCTCATTTTAACACTCTCTTTTCAAACTGAACAATCAGAGCATAAGTATACAAACAAAAATCATCCCGGCTGCAAGGGTTAAAATGAATTTTCCTTTCTTTTTGTGTTTTAGTTAATGGGAAAAGGAGTGTGTGTATAACATCTATTCTTTTACTGGGCTTTGAATGATTGCTCTAAGGTTGCTTCCCTGCACAGTATGCATGACCTCATTAATTATAAAGGACCAATATAATTAGAAAGACTTTCTTTGTAACATTAAACAGAAAATAACCATAAATATTTCATCACATATTGGGCCACAGCTTGCTGGAGCAGAGCATCATGCAAGTGCATTGTTAGTCAGGATTGTTTGACCATGTTTAGTTTTTAAAACATTTTGCCCATGATATTGTTGAAAAAAGTGAGCTAATAATGGCAGTGAGCGTAACAGGGCATCTGGGTCCTAGTAAACAATGCGACAAATAGTATGCCTCTCAGAATAAACAGAGGAAGGGCTACAAAGGAAGGTGAAGTAGGGTCAAATAAGGTCAGAAAGAGAAAGGGAGAGAGGAAAAGAAAGATTGGATTCAGGAAGAGGGAAGAAAGGAATATACAAAAAGGAAAAGAAAGAAACCATGTCTAAAAATGTAAAATTTGACATTTTTAAAATCTCCTGAAACAATTCTGTACTTAAAGGAACAGGACTCAGAACTTCTAATTGTTTACTTACTGGACAAGATAGGTTGATCGGCAGTTATTAACTATGCCGTTAAAAGGGAACTTTTACATTGTTAGTTACTAATCTTAAACTTTGTGGCTTGTTTACTGGGCAATTAAGGTGCAAATGCAACATCATGAAAGTTATAGAAAGGTTAAAGTGAGATGCCATTTGCAAAGATAGCAGCAGAGTGGCACAAATCATCCATTGATGTATTTACTACCCAGTTTATTAAAAGAATTTTAATTTATCTTTGCCCACAGACAAAAAATACCCTCATGTTTTTAAAAGCAATGTTATATCCTTTGAATTCTATTTTCCAGCTTCTTCAAAATGCTCTCAGCTTCAAATTTCACTCAATTAAATCACTGAACCATATTTTATTTCCAAACTTCTCTGGACGCTACACTCAGTAAAGCAGTAAAACCTCACAGAGCAGCAAGAGAGGTCCAGAAACATAATTGCTAAAATTGGTTTTGTGGGGCCAGGAACAGAAGTAGTGCTTCTCCAAATTCTACAAGAATAAAGTGAGCTGCTGCCCCGATAGGTTCCCTCTCTCCTCCATCAATGCAATTCTTCCCACCCCAGACCTACCACTTTCCCAAGAACCTTACTCTCAAAATGGATTATTTCCTAAATTTTCAATGTAAAACGCATTGATAATTTCAGCACATATAATTTTTAACTGTAGCATTACAGACATAAGGCGTTTTAATGTACACAGCCTGATGTCCCCTCTCCTCACCTGTCCATAGGCGGAAAGGTGTTTTTGATTTTCCTCTTGATAAGTGGTGGTGTATTTTTCCAACCCCTTAGTTTTGGTGTGATCCAGTTCTCTATTAATAATCCCACAGTAAACCTGAGCTAGGGAGGGTTAGTTTATTTACACACGTTCAAAATGCAAGGTGGGGAGTGGGGGTGCTACATAGCCCCTCGTACATTCATACAATAAAAAAGGGATGAAAGGAACAAAGAGGTTGAGGACAAAAACCACAGAAAAGATAATTATTGTTTCATGTGAGTCTAGAATCAAAATCCAATAGTGTATTCTTTCAAAGTCGGCAGGGTGAAGACTGATGCTGGATAATTCACCTTTCTAATAGAGATGACTTGCATGAAGAAATAGGCACATAGAGATGATTCAGTCTTGTAGGCACTGGTATGGACGTTTCACAGAAAACAGTGTAGGTGGGGAGCCAGATATTCAAACCTGGAACAGAACTCTAGTTCTGCTACTGGCTGCTAGATGGATAACAGCAGTCTGAGCATTTTTCCAGCTTCACAAGGCAGTATTATAGGTTCTAGCAGCTTTCGGCGGGGGTGGGGGGGGGGGGGGGGGGGGGGGGGGGGGGGGGGCTCTCATGTGACATGACTTCCACTTCTCTCCTTGGTTTGGACAAGGATGTACATTCTTTGTTCGGATTCTTGAGATGGTTAATGTTTCAACCATTATTAAGTACAGAGGTTTCACCGTACTTTTGTCCTTGCAGACTCGTCATCTCTGCTGGCCAGGGCCTGGCCTTAGAAATGTAAAGGGCCTTTGTATAATTCTTTGGGATTAGCACCTATTTAGAGATAACAAGGTTGTTGCTGTTCCGAAGGCCAGAAATTCCTTGAGTGCCTCTTGGTCAGTCATGGTATCAGTCAGTTAAAAGCCTTTATCCCGATTTAAAGAAAAATGTATAAATTAGCCAGGGTGATATATATATATTTTATAAAAATATGAAGTGACGTCTTAGCCCCTGCTATACCCTCGCCACCTCAAGGAAAAAAAAAAGGAATTCTATTTCATTGTTTTTTTATTATGTGGTCTTAAGGAGGGAGAATACGTGGTGAAGTATTACATGTATTCTCTCATTCATACTGGCACCTCAGACACAGAGCGAACAGGGGCATTGGCAGTTCCCTGTTGCATTTTCGTTTTGAGGTTTCAACTCAGGACAGAGCATCAGCAAGGACATTGTCTGGTCCTGGGATTTGGAAGATTAGGTGACTTGCAAGGATTCAAAATTCACTGTATGGAGCCGTCTATTCGGGGCAAGAGTTCTGGATTCACTCTATTGGGGATCAGGCATTCCAACCTCCTGATTATGTATCCTCAAAAGGAGCTGGGGGTTTTGCAGGGTGGTTAGCACATAGGGGGCAAGTGAAGGCCAAGCTGCTCTGGGTGATCTGCAGGGGAATGCTGGGCATCGCCCTCTGTGGGTGCCAGGCCCTTGGATATTAGGGCTGAGCTGCTTTTGAACAGAAGTTCAGAGGTTTCAGTAGAAAACAGTGTAGGTATGGGAGACAGATATTTAAACCTGGAACTGAACTCTAGCTTGGCTGCTAGATGGAAAATTGCAGTGTGAGCTTTTTCTCAGCTCCACGAGGCAATATTATAGGTTCTAGTAGCTTTGGTGGGGGCAGGCAGGGGTGGTGGTGTGTGCTGCTGTGGTGTCATCTGACATACTCCCACTTCTCCACCTTAGGACAAAGGATATGTATTCTTTGTCTGGACTCTTGAGATGATTAATGTTTCAACCATTAATAAGTTCGGAGTTTCAGGATCCTTTTGTCTTCACAGACTGATTGTCTCCATTAGCCAGGGCCTGGGCTTCGAAATGTACAGGTCCTTTACACAATTCCTTGGAATTTGATCTCCTCAGTCACAGGGGGCATTAGCACCTCTTTAGAGATAATGAGGTTGCTGCTGTTCTGAAGGCCTGAAATTCCTTTTGTGAGAGTCATAGCCAATCATGGTTTCAGTCGGTTCAAAGGCTTTATCTTGTTTTTTTAAAAAATGTATAAATTAGCTAGCATGGAATATATATTTTATAAAAATATAGAGCGAGGTCTTAGACCCGACACTAGAAATTTCATATAACCTGCTTTGTATTTGCTCCCCTTTCACATCTCTCCCATTATTTCTTTTAATGTGCTATTTAATGATTATGATTAACGTTAGAATACTCTTACTGGCACTATTTTTATCAATGAATAAATGTGTTCGCTTAACTTTTACTTGTGAGAAAACACAAAACTATTTGACCACAAAACCTAATGTTAAGAGTTTCAGCAATTCAGCATCAGAATGTATTCCCTTACTGTAAACCATAGATTACAGTGTAAAATCACAAGATCAAATGCATGACTGCACTACCAGTGAGATTGCATCATACATCTTTCTGTCTCTGCTTAATGTACTGGCAGCTCCTCAGAGCAGTCAGGTTTCCATATACATAAATAGTGGATTATTGAGTAAAAATACATGGTGACTCTATTACTGTTTAGTGTTTTTAAGAGAATAAAGTGAACAGCACATGCTCGATTAAACATGGAAATCAGGAAGTTGCCATATTGCCAATGGTTCTGAAGGTGCATAGCCATGAACCTTTAGGCATCGGGCTTCTTCCAGGCTAGAGCTAAAGATAATTGCAACATCTTGCAATTTTCTGTCTACTGTTGCATAAGGAAGGCAGAATCAAAATTTCAGCTGTAACTTCAGAAGTCTACAGCTGTGAGCCTGATTCTGCCACAGGTGAGTTAGTAGATATGCTGTTATGGAGTGAAGACTGCACATTTCTGCAGGTGAAAAACTTGGAAAGAAGACTGTGAGGGATGTATTCACAAATGGCAAAGCAAGCATTTCTGATATGTTAATTAATAAAGCGTTTTCTTTTATCACTGCATGAATGTAAATGTTCTCTTCATATAACTCCCATATGTAAATTAATAAATTTGTATGTGCAACAAGGGGGAGGAGAGCAGCTAAGAGAGAAAATGGTGTTCATCATCATGTAGTCACAATTCCATCATTCCACAGGCAGGAGGAAATGTGGTAATGAACGCCAATGCTGATCATAGTTGAAGAGCATTAATGCAAATGGCCGAGAGCCATAAGCAACTAAACCTTGTTCAAATACTGAAAATAAAAACCAAACCAAAATAATGCTGTGAATGACGGTGAGAAGAGTGATTGGGGTAGTGGAAGGTACCTGCTTTTGGAACATAAATAAACTTGTCCACTTCACGATATGTAAACTCCATAAACAAACAAGTCTTTATCAAAAGGTATATCTCAAAAAATTCAATAGTTTATGTATTTAATGTCATAACTTTAAAAAGAAGCACATTTGTAGTTATTTTCCAAGTCCCAATAATAACTTCCTGGCTTTATGAAGCCAGTGCTTCTACATCACAGGGAGGAATGGGAGATACAAACAGAAAATCCTGGTAATCTCTACAAATAGCAAATCCTATACTCAGCATAGATGGGATCAAAGTTTCCTGCTTGTTGGTTAAAAAGTTCCTATTGAAATGACTTTAAGCAGTCTCAATCTGGTTTCTTCTAATGGGCATGAGAGCACAAAACTGTCGCCAACTAAGGATTATGTTGGTGGGGAGGGGGTAATTGACAATCTTGGAAATGCGGAGGGTGTATGGGAAATGGAAAGAAATATCATCGGTGCAGTCAGGGTCTCTTCCAAATTGGGCTCCACATGTTGTTGGAGCAGATCAGTGAGTTTTAGTCTGCAGCTAGGTGTGAGTTTCCTAACCGTGGAATGCTTGATGATGATACTGGGTGCCTGAAATGGGATGATTTCCCCAACATCCCCTAACATCTTTGCATCTTGATGAACATACAATAACGTTTTGGAAATTCAGAACTTTTATTCAAGATTCCACAAGTTGCTTGCTATGGCAGGCGGATGGCAAATGCTAAGCTGCCCAAATCCCAGAGGGAAGCTTGAAGCAGCTGCCACAACTATTTGCAATTTGTATTTATTTCAAGATGTGGGCTTTGAATTCAGTAAAAAGGCCACCAAGTCTTACAGTTTTCCAACAAAACTAAATTAAACTTTTATTAATAGAAGAAATGATTTTAAGCACATACAAATTACTACTATGATAACTTCTAAACCCCCCAATTATTCTAAACCCCCATTAAGACAACAGTGAGACACATAGATTTTAACAGACCCAGGCAAGTAACACACAATACCCTGAACAGTCGAATTCAAAGTGAGTTTTTCTCAGCTTCAGTTCCTTGCAGACAGCAGCTTGAGTCTTAGATTCTGGAGGCTTTTCACACTTGAGTTAGATCTTAAAATGCCTGCCCTTACACACAACCTTCGCTCCTTTATACATATTTTCCCCTTTGAATGCAAATTCCCGTTGTTTCACTATTTGGACTTTACCTCTATAATAATAAAATCTATCACAGTACCAATTTTACCATCTTTGTGAAAAATAAACAAACTGTTTCTTAATTTCTCCTGGCTAGGTGTAACACTGCACTCCTTCTTTTGAATTCAATCTAGTCTGTTTTATTTAAAAATGCAAATATTCCGTTTATATCTTACATTCTAAAGCTTCCCCCATGTTTACCTACTTAACATTTCAAACCTAGCTTATCTTCTGATACATCAAAGACTTCAGACCAGCTGCCTTCAATTCAATTAAGTCCCACATACACATGGACACAGACCCCACTATTACTCTAGTTTGCAATAAATACCAATAACATTATGAAAATTATATCTTCCTGACATGTTGTATAAATTTTTATCTTTTGTGTGTTCTGCATAAATGAACACTAGAAAGGAAACTCATATAGCCATTTATAATAAATTACATAGGAAAATAAGAACTGTAGAGCCAAAAAAGTCAATTCCAATTCCTTTGTCTTTTCCTGGTATTCAGGAAATGTCTTATTCTACAATTCTTCTCCTGTCCTTCAAATCAGATTCTTCACCTAATACTTATCCAGCTCTCTCTTGATTTTACTGGTTCAATTATTTCCACTGTCTTCTTTGCTAGGCCATTGCATGTGTTCACCATGCTCTGCAAAGTGCAGATTTTGGCAGGAGGTTAGCAGAGTATTAGAAATTAGAAAATATATACTTAGAATAAACATATATTTAGTAATCAGCTTGAAATATGTTATATGTAGGTTGTGTTTTACTGGAAACTATGTAAAGTTAACAAATCAATGGAACAATTATTCTTGGCCGATGATAGCTGTACCTAACCCAGAATGGGGCCATGGTCAGGCAGGGCCTCTGCAGTTTTATTTAATTCATTCATGGGATATGGGCTTCGCTGGCTGGGCCAGCATTTATTGCCCATCCCTAGTTGCCCTTGAGAAGGGTGGTGATAATCTGCCTTCTTGAACCGCTGCAGTCCATGTGGTGTGGGTACACCCACAGAACTGTTAGGGAGGGAGTTCCAGGATTTTGACCTAGCGACAGTGATGG
Organism: Carcharodon carcharias; assembly: GCF_017639515.1. Lineage (NCBI taxonomy): Eukaryota > Metazoa > Chordata > Chondrichthyes > Lamniformes > Lamnidae > Carcharodon > Carcharodon carcharias. The sequence continues at coordinate 162,644,349 of NC_054474.1, read as the reverse complement.
AACGCTGATATGTTTCCAAGTCAGGATAGTGAGTGAATTGGAGGTTAACTTCTAAATGGTGGTGTTCCCAACTACTTGCTACATTTGTCCTTCTAGATGGTAGTGGTCGTGGGTTTGGAAGGTGCTGTCGAAGGACCCTTGGGTGAATTCCTACAGTGCATCTTGTAGGTGGTACACACTGATGCTATTCTGCGTCGGTGGTGGAGGGAGTGAATGTTTGTGGATGTAGTGCTACTCAAAAGGGCTGTTTTATCCTGGATGGTGTCAAGCTTCTTGAGTGTTGTGGGAGCTGCACTCATCTAGGCGAGTGGGGAGTATTCCATCACCTTCCTGACTTATGCCTTGTAGATGGTGTACAGGCTTTGGGGAGTCAGGTGGTGGGTTACTTGTCGCACTATTCCTAGCCTCCAACCTGTTCTTGTAGCCAGTGTTTATATGGCCAGTCTAGTTAAGTTTCTGGTCAATGGTAACTCCCAGGATGTTGATACTGAGAGATTCAGTGATGGTAATGCCATTGAACATCAAGGGGCATGGTTGGATTCACTTTTGTTGGATATGGTAATTGCCTGACACTTGTGTGGCGTGAATGTTAGTTGCCAATTGTCAGCCCAAGCCTGGATATGGTCCAGGTCTTGCTGCATTTGGACATAGATTGCTTTAGTATCTGAGGAGCTGCGAATGGTGCTGAACATTGTGCAATCATCAGGGGACATTCCCACTTCTGACCTTATGATGGAAGAAAGGCCATTGATGAAGCAGCTGAAGATGGTTGGGCTGAGGACACATCCCCGAGGAACCTGATGTCCTGGAGCTGAGATGACTGACCTCCAACAACCACAATCATTTTCCTTTGTTAGGTATGATTCCAACCAGTGGAGAGTTTTCCCCCTGATTCCCATTGACTCCAGTTTTGCTAGGGCTCCTTGATGTCACACTCTGTTAAATGTGGCCTTGATGTTAAGGGTAGTCACACTCACCTCACCTCGGGTGTTCAGCTCTTTTGTCCATATTTGAAACAAGGCTGTAATGAGGTCAGGAGCTGAGTGGCCCTGGCGGAACCGAAACTGGGCGTCAGTGAGCAGGTTATTGCTAAGCAAGAGCCACTTGATAGCACTGTCGATGACCTCTTCCAATACTTAACAGATGATGGAGAATAGAAAGGTAATTGGCTGGGTTGGATTTGTCCTGCTTTGTGTGTACAGGACATACCTGGGCAATTTTCCACATAGCCAGGCATTTGCCAGTGTTGTAGCTGTACTGGAACAGCTTGGCCAAGGGCAGGGCAAGTTCTGGAGCATAAGTGTTCAGTACTATTGCCAGAATATTGTCAGGGCCCATAGCCTTTGCAGTATCCAGTGCATTCAGCTGTTTCTTGATATGCGTGGAGTGAATCGAATTGGCTGAAGACAGGCATCTGTGATGCTGGGGACTTCCAGAGGAGGCCGAGATGGATCATCCACTCGGCACTTCTTGATTGTAGCAAATGCCTTATCTTTTGCACTGATGTGCTGGGCTCCTCCAAATTCCACCCAGGATTTGAACCCAGATCCCCAGAGCATTACCCTGCGTCTCTGGATCACTCGTCCAACGACAATACCACTACAGCATCGTCTCCCCATGAGAACACAAATGGATAGATACTTCAAACAAACAACCATACTACATCACAATGTCAACCTTGCTTAATTAAAATGCTTGCTGAAATGTACAAGTTAATTTGTGTATCGGAATAGAATCTGAGTTACTTCAGTGAATCATTATGGTTCAATAGTGTAATAAGAAATAGAACTTAAGTGGCCATTTTGGACAGCTTGTTAGCAGGCCTTACAAACAGCTTTAATCATAAATAGCTGTTAATAGAACCAATACAAATAAGGAAACCTCTGCAAGTTAGTTTTGAAGGCCAAGATGGAATGTTTCTTGGGAGACTGAAGCTTGAACTAATCAGGGTAACAACATGAGATGAAATAAGGAGAAAATGGTTTAAAGGCCTGAGTGATCAGTGACAGAAGATAACTGCAAAGGATCAAGAAGCTAACGGTATGTGGCTAACATTTAGGCCAGGTCTTTACCTCATTGCTTAGACAACGATTTCAGCATCCTTTATTACTAAAATGTCCAATAAATTCTTTATAGGGCAATAAAGCCCGTTGATAATACACCCAGGTTCACCCTGGAAAAAGATATAAAGTAAGTGACTTTGGGAAGGCTCAGTTCAGTAGGCAATTACCAAGGTTGTAAGGTTTTTCTGTATAATTAGTTTGTTACATATTCATCTTAAACTCTGATTAAACTCAACATATCCACCATATTGGCGAAGTCAATCCTGATTGATTGGATAATTGATAACGAACTGTGCTTAAATTAAAATATTAACCATTTGGAAAAATTAAAATTGATAGAAGAATGGGCAGATAGGTACCACATTCTCCCAGTTCAGTGCAAAGAAATGTTTTATATTACGTGGGGAAAAAGAAAAGAACAGGACAAGGAACCATAACCTAAACAAGATTCTCGAGTATGTAGAGGTGTAGATACTTACATCTTTAGCTTGAAGTTCATGCAGGAAAGCCCATTAAAAAGGTCAGCTGAGATACAGGATCTTTTAATTACAAGCAATGAATATAAAAGTAAGGAAGTTGGACTGCAGTTGAAGCCACACAAAGGATAATAAAAGTTAAACTGGAACAATACTCAGTTATATCAGATTTCAGGCTCAAAATTTGGACATTTTTCACTAAAAGATTAAGGTAGTAATCTAAAAGGGATTTACAATTTATGCTGGTTTTGAAAGTATGAAAGACTGTCCACTGGTTGGTGAATCATAATATAAGGGAATACAATTGGGATTATCACCAGAAAATGAATGGGAAGTTAGAAGTTTTTTTTAAATCCAAGAGATTCTTGGAACTTGCAATATGTTATTGAGTGTATATAACTAAGAAGGGAATTAGACAATTATTTCAAAAATATAAAGGAACAGCACAGGAAAGAATTGACAAGTCCAACTGAAGAGCTCAAATCAGCACAGGCACTTCTTTCCTGTGCTGTCCCTTTACATTTTTGAAATAATTGTCTAATTCGCCTCCTTCTATAATTATGATTCAGGACATGATCAATGACCATTCTCAAATCATGTTCCTTTACAGTTTCTATCAACAGAGCTGTGACATACAACCATTTTGTGTTTTACATGGTTGCTGTAACTTGCTCCTCCGATATGTTCCTACACTTACCCCATTAAAGCGTACCATATTCCAGCCCATCTATATAATTGGTGCGAGACTCTCTGAAGATGATCAATTTCCTTTCTACTGGTGACCTGCCCAAATGTTTGCTGTATTAACAGCAGAGTTAACAACTACTACAGATACCCTGCTCCAAATTACTGAAATAGACTGTGAAAAAATGGATTTCAGTGGAACTCTATTGGTTACCTTTTCCTAGGCATGGGATTTTCCGTTAATCACCATCTGTCTTCTGTTCCCGAAATAATTTTTAATCCATCTGGACAATCTGTCATCTGTTCTATAAACAATATTAGTCTTACATGAGCAACTTTGTCAAATCTCTTTTGAAAATTGCAATAAACTGTATCAATTGAATTACCCTTGGTTAACTCTTCCCAAAAAAAAAATAGAAATATATATGGGATAAAAATTTATGTCAACTGCTCATTATGATAGCTGTGCACATTAAATATTAATTTATGGTACAATGCAGAATGACCTATAGTATATTCCCCCCACTATAGATGAGACACTAACTGGCATGTAACCATTAAACTGGGTGATAACATCTAGTGCCCATTGAAAGTCCTTTCCCTCAATCTTCTGTCAAGCCCAGCACCGGCATGTCAATGATGAACTTTCAGTCAATACTTTTAAAAAACGGACACCAACCAGCTGTTAAGAGGCTGCCACAAATCATGCGACCTCTGGCATTTGGACCACAGACAGCAAGGCTCAGTCGAACACCTAATTAAGTGTGGAAATCCACAGCCATCCAGGAATTCATACATTTGTCTTAAGCATCAGCTAACACAAAAGGTTATGGAGTTTTCCAAACTGCCTGTCTCCATGGGCTGAATTTTATGTTATCAGGTGGGAAATCGCGCAAGATGACGTCAAGCGAGTGTCCCAACATAATCCCACGCTTGTGCGATATTTCGCTCAGCGGATGCGCGCAAAAATCGGACACACACCCACCAACAATTAAAAGGGCAATTAAGCCCACTAACGGTGCAATTGTCTGTTATTTCTCATAGCCCATCAAACCTTACAGTCGGCAGACGGGCGAATCAGCAGGCAGCCTTCACATTTTTCACCAAACCTCATCCAAGGGCGGGATGAGGTTTCCGTTATTAAATAAAATAAAAATAAATATCTATGGACAGCATTGTTATCATCTGTATGTTCAGGTGCCTGGTTGTGATGCTTGGAATTTTTTTTTTCTAATTTTCAAAACTTTATTTCATGGTATTTGGGTCTGCAGCTCCCTGAGGCAGCTTCAGGGAGCTTTCTCTCAGTGCTCGCCCCCGCCTGCATTGACGTCATCGCCTGCCCTCATCCCGGCAGCACTGAGCTTTTCAGCATGTACTTCACGCTGGCTGGCCGTTAATTAGCCAGCCAGCATGAAATCACAGTCGGGGGCCCGTTTCCTGGCTGATTCCAGACCTGCCAAGCTGAAAATTCAGGCCCATGTTTCGTACAGAACAAAACAGAAAATTGAAACTCAGTTGGTGGCAGATGGAAGTGGATGGCCTCTATCACTGTCCCATTATATCCTGATGGTTTTCCACATCCAAATTAGACAGGGTGAACCGCAAAGGTGTTAACCCATGACACAGGATGTATAATCAAGAAAAGCACCACCCCTTATTTGGAAAAGGACTTGTGGAAAGTCACATGGTGAGGTAGCCATGTTTTTGTCCGCTTTTAACAATCAGCTAGGAGCTGTGTGCAGGCAGTTCCACCAAAGCCATCAGAATCATCAGTTCAGCCAGTCTGTGAACCAGACTCAGAAACAAGCTACAAGACATCAGGCAGCCAGGATATGTAACCTGTTTCAATTTAAAGTTCACCCAAGAACCAATCTCTTAGCTATTCAACTACAAGAAACCTCACAACCTGCTGTGTACCCTTCATTTTACCAGACCCTCACTCTAACTTTAAATCATCAAATCCAGTCAAAAGACCACAGGTCTGTCGCGTTGGGGACCAAAGATCATAAATCAGAAACTGAGATAATTGTTATCTATAAAAGTGAATGACCTTTATCTGTATCCAATTTGTGTGTGTGGGTGCATCAGACCAAGTGTGTGTGACATTTAGTTTGGGGTAAGTGTGAGAGAATAAATAACCTTTATTTTAAACTCAAAAGCTTGCTGCTGAATTTTTTAATTGGGATACACATTCAAATAGGGTAAAAAAGCACACCTCTTTCCATGCAAAACATACCGATCACAGACAATAAAACAGCACATACATTCTGTCCGTGACACTTCTGAGAATTCACAAACTGTTCCAGCAGTAAGGCACACTGGTGATTTTTTTCCCCTGACCACATCAGAATGAATCTTCCAGTATCCTTAAATTTCTACGATTTCTGCCTCTTTGACCAGAGAATGTCTTCCCACCTGCATTTTATCTGGTAGCTAAAAGAGAAACAGCGCTTTCCCCCCTGCTGATCACAGCAACTGCCACTCTTGGACTCTCTCACTCTGTCTGTGTATTTTTATAAATCAGATTGCCTGAGAGTCTGCAATTCTACCCATGACAAAGCCAGCTGCTCTTTCCTTTGTTTTCAGGTGTTAAACTTGGCAGACGGATTTCAATAGCATTTGACCTGAGCCCCCTGTCTCCATGATAACCAGGCCACACAGGCTTATTGCTGGGAAGAACTAGCAGGAAGTCACATGCTCCTTTCTATTATGCCATTTTGCCTTGAATTAAAAGAGTTTAAAACACAACCATCTTATAAAACTTCACATACGTATTCCCATTAAAAAATTTGTACTTATTTTTGGATTCTTGTTACCCTCCAATTTGTGTTTCTATTTCTTTCTATTTTACTAATACTTTTCTTAGCTATCCTGTGTTGCATTTGTATGGACTTTGTATCGCGAAGAATTTGATTGTTTTGAGGTTATTTAAACAAAATATTTCATTTCCTAATAGTGTTGAATGGCCTCTAATAAATACATCCTTTGGTGTTTTATTTAAATGTAGTTTCTCAATTAGTTTCTTCAAGAATTTCCTTCAAAATCCAACAAATCAGTACAATACTACCTACCTGATGAGGGGGAAAAAAACAAGCACACCACCATTGAGTTTAGAGAATATTTTTTGAGAGAAAATGTTTTTCAATAATACTTTAAATGTTTTCTGTAAATCGGTGTCTGAAACTTTATTCTGAAGCATTTCTTAGTAATTTGTTGTTCAGGATTGAACTATAGTTAACAAATCAACAACTGGCCACTAATGTGAACAAAAGAATCCTGCTGCACAATAAGAATGTAACATAAAAGAAATGATTGTTGTTTGTACATTTGAGATGATTCCAGGCTGCAGCAATTTGATTACTTACCACAAAAAAATCAGGGCCAGGTGGATGTGTCAAGGGATTATTTTTAATGTTACCAACTGGAACATATCAACAAAAATAGGTACCTTGCCACCCTGGCGTTTTCAGAAATACTTGGAACCACTGGGTCTATGTCTTGCTTGTGTTTATTTTTTGTTGTGTCTTTTATAACTTCCAGGTTTTTATATTTTTGTATTTACAGTAATGTGGTCCTTTGGTTTCTCCGATACTCTGATTAATTGAGTGTATATTTTGTTGACGAATCAATGTCAGAGATCAGAATCCCTAATTGGCAGCAGGAAAATCATAAGAGATCAGAATGAGAGCAACAACAGGGCCTAGGAATCAAGCAACAGGGTGAGGAAATGTGTCAAATTAAGCTGCAGCGGTGAAGACCAAGCAAAATGACAAAAAGAACAATGAAATAATCTGATTTGAAGTTGATGAAAGGAATATCTTCCAGTTAGTGACTTGCATGTTCTCAAAACACCTCAAAGTGCTTCACAGCTAACTAATTACTTTTGATGTTATGTAGGCTCTATTGCAGTATCTTATCAAGCTTACTTTTGACAGCACCTGCCAGTCCCATGACCTCTACTGCCAAGAAAGATAAAAAGAGCAATTCCATGGGAATACCATCACCACATTCCCACGTCATACATTGCTTTGATTGGGACATGTATCTACATCTTTGTCAGCTCTGGAAAAAATCCTGAAGCTCCCTACCCAACACCATTATTTGAAAACCATTACTGCAAGGAAAGCAATAGTTCAAGAACAAGGCCAATCACCAATTTTCTCAGGATAAATCAATCGGGATAGCCAATAAAAGCTGCCTTTCCAGCATCATCCACATCTTAACAAATTAGATACATGGTCACACAGATACCAAATGAGATAAATGGGCCAGTTAACCTGTATTGATGGCGGTATTGATTACAGGATAAATGTTGGCCAGGACAACTCCCTGTTCTTCTTCAAATCTTACCTTGGAATCTTTTTCACTTCCATATCTGATGGACCCTTAGTTTAACATTTCATCCAACAATACAGCATTACACTGAAATGTCAATCTAGATTATGTACCAAACCTCTGCTGTGGGTCTTGAGCCCACAACTTTCAAAAGCAGTGGTGTCAAAATCTAAATTGATACAGTCTTGCTGCTTTATCTTGTAAAGTGTAGTGTAGAGCCTTCAATGCATAAACCAGAAATGGGACTCTTACGAATTTAGAAAACACACACCTTCCAGCTTTCTGAAAACTCCCACCTGGCTATTTCCTAAGTATACAGGCAGATCAAACATTATTGCCGTACCATAAATAAAACTAACAGTTTTTTTTTATAAGATCCACAGGGGGTATTCTCAACTTCAATAGATTAAAATTACGTGCAGTGCTGCGCAATTTTCTGATGTGCACTGCTGACAACTAAGGCTCACCACTGTCAGCATGTACTCAGAAAATTACTTCCAAAGAATGGTAATAAAAACCTTCATAAATACATGTTATGAGCCTTCTCAGTAGTTCTGCAAGTAAATGGTTTCCAGGTTTGGTCTGTGCTGAATTAGTGAGGGCAGCACTACAATTGGCCTCTGTGTTCACAGTTGGAGTATAGGCACATCAGTCAAAGCTCTTGCTTCTGTCTGCTCTCCAAAGACGTCCTCATTGGAGAGTGATCAGAAGTGATCAATGGCTGATGATATTATTAAACTTAGCTGTGATTTTGCTTACACATGAAGAGTGGATTTCAAGAGGTATGAAAGGTCAGCTGGCACTCGTGGAATTGCACGCCAACATGAGGGGGTAGAAGAGAAAAAATGGAAGGCAATCATCCTGAATATCAAAGAAGTAATTCATTTACCAAAAGAATACCACTATATTTTGAGATGCCTTGATGCTTAATTTTGCATAAATCATCAAATTACCTTTAAAGTTATTGAAACAGCAATGGAAAAAATAGTTACCTTGGAATTCAAAGGTGTGACGGTTTTCAAATGTAATCTTAACAATGATGATTTAAGTCTGCATAAGGACCCCTGAGAGGGCCTGTTAGTTCAGCTGGTTAGAGTGTGTGCTTAATAACACCAGCAGCACAGGTTCAGTCCCTGTACTGGCTGAGGTCGTTTTTGGGGCTTTCCCCTTCTCCTTGCCCAGTTGAGATATAATGGCATCATGGAACCATGATTAGCAACGCTCAGATGAAGAGAGAGGATAAACTTAAGTTGCCCAAGCCTAAAGAAGAGCTTCCCCAGTTTCACCAGGTGTATTATATAAACGTTAAGAAAGAAGGCCTATCCTATATTGTTCAAGCACATCCTTTGACGATTAAAAGACAGCATAAATAGTATTAGGTGGAGGATTTTTCCAAAAGGATTTTGAGAGGATGCAGGATGCTAACAATAAAGGGAAGAGAAAAAGTAGTAAAAATAAATTACAAAAACAGACTAATTTTTTTGTCAATTATACATCTAATGCCATTAACTTCTATTTCTTAAGATTTTTCTGTGATAAACACTCAAATATTTCATATCACACTTATTAGGACTAGAGCCCCTGGTCAAGAAATCAGTTAACAGGCACCCAAGAGTCCACCATGATAGGCAACCTGTATCAACCTGTATGTTCATTTCAAGCCAGAAGTGCACCACTTGGTTAGGGCTTTTCAGTAAATGTTCAAGCACATACAATAGGCCTAACATCTGCTTTAAATCCCTTTGCTAAAATAGTCTGCAAATGACTGATGCATCATGCATTACACATTCAGCTTCTTCAAGCATTCACCGGTCAGACCAGTCATTCCAGTCATTCTTAAAGGGATCACTGAGGCTACCAAGGCAAGTTTCACATTTTCCGGGATGAGAGTGGCCAAAGACAAGATGATCTGAAAATTAGTAGCCAATGATAAAAAGTTGTGAATTTTTTTTGCAACAAGGAATCATGTACACATAATAGTGCAAAGCCACTGGAACATGAGGGGCCTGAAAATTATAGCTTTCTTAAGCATCTGTGATGAAATGCAAATGATTCCAGGCCACTTCAAACGGGTGGACTTGCAAAAATATCATGAGATGAATGCAGTTGGGCTAATTTTTCAACTCTAAACCTAAAGGCCATCTGATCTGGCCAGGATGCTGACTTTCCAGTTACATCATTATAAAGGAGCAGAATACAAACTCTACGAAGTATCAGTGATATCTGAAAGAGAGGAGGTGGTGGTGATGGAAGGTTGGGAACGGTGGGAGGCAGTCTTCTGTGCATTAACACAGTATAAGCACCACATCACATCTCCAGGTGAGTACCAAGTCCAGTTTGACATTGGAGGATAGCCAGGTATGGGAATTTGGGTACAGAGTAGAGTTGGGAACACCACAACGCCTCTCCCTCACTAATCACACCCCCTCTCCCTCACTAATCACACCCCCACTACCCCCTCACAAAGTCTGCACAGCCAACCCTGTACCTGAACTATGATTGCCCCGCACACTGACAGAGCACTCATCTCACTCAACATCCCTGCACCTGGTTAACAGAGAACTCATTGGTGGCTTAATTCAATAACAATAAAAGTGATCAAATTAGTGTCCTCCAGTTCCCTGGGAACGGCTCCAGCTATGGACATGGTCGGTAGCCGGGTCCAGCCTGTTGAAAGACTGAGTGATAGTTCCCCTGGGCCAGCTCTGGCCTCATTACTGGTGGAAACTCCTTCCTCTTTTTTTCATTTTCTGCATCTTTTCCTCAGCCTCCTAAAGGATGGTAAAGATTGGTGACGGCACAGCCAAAAGTCTCCTGCATGGTGGCTGCGTGACCGGCCAGAATAACTACTCCAGATTGTCAATGTCTTATCGATTACATTGCTAAGGTTTGTTAATGTCAATTACATTGAATGGGAAACAGATGATGGGTATTTGAACACAGAGGATAGCTGGGACACTGAGTGTGTGAGGTGTGTTGACGTTGAACAAAGTCAATAAATTGTCTCGGCAAGGAAAGGTGTCATAGCTTTGACTTCACCAACCGATGTGGATCTTGTTAACACAGCTCTTTCAATCACAGATTCCCTCCCTCTTACCCTTGCTGTTCCTCCAAACATAGATTCTGTCTCTGGAAGAGCAGCAAGAGCAGGAGGGAGGGAACCTATGACTGGAAGAGCTGGAGCAGCAAGCATGGGAGAGACAGAATCTGTGATTGGAGAAGCAGCTCTCTCCCTCTCTTGTGCACGCTGTTCCTCCAATCACAACTCTGAAGTCAGAGTCGGAGCATATAATTAAAGTGGTGGATTTCTGAAAGACCAGTATCAGAAAAATCACCAAACGGCAGAAATTTCTCATTCCTGCATTCATTACTTATTATTGTGGTACCAGGATGTGCAGTGGTTTCCCTCTCAGCTCCACAATAAAACCATTCACCTCCTTCCCGATTGTCTGCCCCCTCTCCTAGACATAATGAGCTGGTCAAGGCCAGCCAATCACGTCAACTGGTGAACTGTCTCTGATGCCGCAAATGTTGCTCGCAATTCACTGCTACTGTTCAGCTGATGGACCAACTTGCCAAATTGTGTCCCAGTTCAGGCATAATCCAATGTCTAGGCAGAGCTCAGAAGTGAAGAATAATGTTTTCAATTAGGCAGTCACTTGTCTCATCATCGTTTTTACAGGAGGCAGATATCCAAACTGCAAATACCAGTTAGTAATGCTTAAGCACACAGATTTCAAAATTCCGTACTTGCCAGTTGAAAAACACAGCTCTGAAGCTATTCTATCCCAGGCGGGGCATAATCACTGAACAATTATGCTAATAGATGTAACTGTAAATTTTATGGTATTACACTTACATCTGCAAGACAAATTAACTTTAATATTTGTAGTAAGTAGTTTTAGAAACAATTAGGATCTCACAGCTTCCTGTTCCATCACTGCCACCATCAGGAATAGACCAGAAATATTTGTAGTTTTTTTGCAGTTGACATGATTTATATCTTAACAAAAAACAATGACTAGATAATTCCTGAATCACAGGGTTATGAATAATTGTGCTCAACCTTATGGTTTGAAGCATAATTCACTTTGTAATTGCCAATAATGCATCCATTTTTAAACTAGCTTCTACATTTTCATTTATTTTTCTAATCAGTTTAATGAGTTCATGTGTGAGTAAAGTATCCTATACTCTCTACAATTCATGTTGGTGGCTTTAGCTCTTCCCAAAAGTGCCCAGAAGCATCCATCCTGCATGTCTTCTGGGTTTAGGCATGGGGCATGATATCCAGGATTTCCTGGTTACAAGAGAGGTGGGAAAAATGAAACAGTAAAGAAAAATAAGTTTACATTATAACATTATTATTAAAAGTACATAGACAATAGACAGATAAATTATAGTCACATAGTTTGGTAATTCCATAATGGAAACAATTAAGGAAAAACAGAAAAAAGTGTACAAATTTGCTTCTACATAGTTAAGTAGCATCAACAATGTGCTAAAGAGCAATCATCAGTCCTGATGCTTGCACGAACTGTACATGTTGCAATACATAAAAGGGGAAAAAGATTCCCAAAGCATTGCAATATGAAGATAATTTACATGAAACACAATATTAATGGCCACTTGTTTCATTTTAACAAGCCCTAAGCTGTATTAATTACAAATCCAATTATTTTTAAAGATTTATTTGTTCTGCAAACACTAAACAAATTCTTAAAATTAGGAATACAGGTTAGATAGCCAATGACTGAAATTAATTAAATGTGTCCATTGTTCATCCTTTATATGAAACTTCTGACAAGATCAGATGCTGACCCAGTGGAACATTATAATTTAGAGAATGCAAGTTGAACAGCACTAAAATTTAATTCTCTTTCGCTCACGGGATCTAGGCATCTGGCAAGGCCGTCCCTAAGAATCCCACTGCCACCTTCTTAAACCGCTGAGTAAAAATGGAGAACGCAGCAGGGAACTGTTAACTGCCAAGCCTTTTAACCAGGCCAGGCCAGCTCAGCCGACAGCCTCCGTATCCACATCTGAACTGTTTCTGGAGTAGGGCCTGGTGGCAGGCCTTACTCCAGCATGCACCCACACCCTCCTCCCCACCCCGGAACAAAGATCCCCCAATTTGGGATCATTTTCCCGTCTTCCCGCTCCCCCCTCCGCCCCGGGGCGGATGCAGCAAGCTGGAAAATTTCCCGACTTTGTGCACCCATCTTGGGAGCAAAAATCCAGGCCACAATGTCATTTTCAAGAATAGCATACATAGAAATGATGCAACATTGATGGATAAATGAAAGATACAGCAAATGGGTATAGATAAATGATGTTTAAAAGAAATAGAAGAAATAAAACCATATACTGACTTGTGTCTGTTCTTGAAGTGGCCTTGATCCTGGGATGAATAATTTGAGGTCATGAACAGTGGCCCTAAAATTCCTGGGTTGGAAGAGAATACATGTCCACAGGTGTATGAATTTGGGCCAGGGGCCAAGGTCTACCAGACTTCCATCCCAAAATACAATCCCTCTCTCAGCAGTAGACATAAAAATCAAAGTTAGGATGGCTTAATGTCACCTGTGAAACCTTGCGACTTTCTATGAACGTGTGCCACAATTCAAAAAACAGTTTGTAGGACCTGCTCTTCAATATTTCTTGGGATTAAATGCAGCTGGTTGGGGCAACAGGTTGAAGAAAAACACTGTTGTACTCACTATAAGCACTTACCTGCCTTCTTCCTTGGACAGCACTGTATTTAAAGAGAAATGGGAAATTTGTAGGTAAGTTACCAGCTTTATGTGATTCACAAGCTGGAGGAAGAGCTAGTAGAGTTAAAGGAAACAAACTTAATCAAACAATGCGAGACAATGACATTAGTAGTACCATGTTACATTGTTTATGAGTCAAGGTGCCTTGTGATACTCCAAATAGCATTGCTCGAATATTGGGGTAAAGAACACTCATTTGTTTTTCTGCGTTTCAGTACATTGCCTTGTTAATCAGCCGACAGGAGATATTATTCTCCCTTAATTATGAGATCCCTAAACTTCTGTAAGGGAATCCTTGGGATTACTCACCAAGCACAACCACACCAAACCCCATGCACATAAGTCCCTGCAGCTGCATTTGAAAGCTTCTTTCTAGTTATGTCCTTCCCTTCTCTAAATTCTGACAGTAGTATCTTGGCATCAGCTTCTGAAAAGTTCAGTGCTTGCCCTTTCACTTGCAGCTGTCACTACATTCCTTCTGACCAGTGCCTTCTCACCACTATATATGGTTGCAGCCCTTTATATAAGGAAATATTGCCCTTTCTCCATGACTCCAGCCAACCTGTCATGTCTGGTCTACTGTTGGCAGGTCTCACATCTTTGCCCCATCAACTTTTTGATAATTAGCTGAAGTTGGGATTATTGGCAGTTAGTCCCCTAGGATGCTGGTAAGTATTCCATTCCTCTGCACTTCTGCCATTATATCAGGGACCCAATAATTTCCAAGCCAAGAGTTTTAATAATAGATATAGTTTTGTTCTTAGAGTGCGGATGATGCTCACAAGGTTGCGTTTATTTCCCATTCCCAGCTGCCATGAGAATTAGTGAGCCCATTTTGTAAATCCCTATAGTCCTTCTCATGATGATGCTCCCACAATGATCTGCCAGGACCTACATTTTATATGAATGACCATAACCTAAATTAACGCAGGAATTTTGCAAGATGAATTGGAAGATAACAGGTGAATAATAAACCAATGGTCAAAAAGAGCAACTATGGATGCAAAGGAAATCCCACAACCTTCTTCACATAGGTCTACTGTTTGTTTCCAACTGCTGTTTACCATCTAAAAATTTCAGCAGCTTCTGCTTAATAGTTAAACAAAATTATTAAAAATGCCTTGGTCTATATAACAGTGGTTTTGTTTAATGGCACTAATGAAAAATACAGGGCAAATGCACAGCTCCATTAGTGAAAAGTCCAATAATATGCATTTCAGAGATTTTCCACTACGATATTCTTCTTGGTCATCTGTCTGCATCATTGTTTCTGAGGCTGAGATGAATGACAAGTCGATTATTATATACTTGGAGTAGAATGCTAAAAATGTGATTTGGTTGAAAAGCCATCACTACCGAGAAAATTGCTTTTATTATTACCAAGCTCATGTCAGTGGGAAATGGTCTTTGCTGAGCAGCAAGTAATAGCATGGTGAGAGACCATTATTTGCTGATCTTGGAAAGTACAGGCTAAAGCTTGCACAAATTGATGAAGAGTTTTGTGCTTATACCAATCTCAAGCTGATTGGTAAAAGTTCATGAGAAATGCCTGATGTGAGTCACCCTCTGCATCCTTTTCTTTCACGAGAGAAGCACATGGACTCCAGTATTCATCTCGCCCTGATGGCCCTTACCAGCTTAGAAATTTGTCACTGGGACAGAGAAATTAAGGATGTAAACCTACATCTAGTAACCTACTAGTATACTAACCTCTAGTATAATAAATTGAAACATTTCCCTTTTTTTTTTAAAATGATGGAGCAATCTGAAACAAACCACATTTTTTGTGTAACAATGATCAAACGTACATTCCAGATTACAGAAAAGTCTTTCAGTATGCAGTATTCTCAAACTTTCAGCTACTAACATCACAGCCATGATGTCATTTCTGTAACCTTCACATATTACAGGTAATTACAGGGAAGCTTGCTTAACGTCTGAGGTAGAGATTTCTTTTCAAAGGTCTTTAATAAAGGATGAAATTACCACGTATGCAGATAAAAGAAAAACTGTAGTAAACCACTGATTTAAAAAGGAACAATTGTGCTCAACAAGCCTCAGAATTATTTGGTAACTGGGAGAAATGCAGTGAATGTAGTACATATGGACTTCTGAAAAACCTCTGACAAACAACCACACAGGGAATTTTTAAAGAAATACAAAATGTGGAAGTGAGGAAAGATTGAAAACTGAGTTAAGAATTGGTTAGAGAGAATAAAAAAAGGAGTTCAGGCCAATTTTTCAGTTTGGTATGAAGTGGGTAGTTGTGTCCCTCAGGGTTCAGTTCTAGGACCACTTCTGTTCACTGCAAATATCAATGATTTGAATATAAGCCTAGAGGGAGAGGTATCAAAATTTTCAGATGATACCAAAAATATGTGAAATAGTTAATTCTTCAGAAGACAAAGGAAGTTGCAAAGGGATATTCATGGATTGGGAGTAAGGGGCTAAAAAGTGGCAGATGGAATTCAATATCAGCAAGTTTGAGGTGATGTATTTTGGTCACAATAAACAACAGCTGGATGGAAGCAGGCTTGGTGCTTTGGAAGTGCAGAGAGGTTGGTGGGGAAGTCATAGGACATTAAAGATAGTACCATCAGGTTGAGAAAAGGTTGAAATAAAATGATGAAATTCAATGTTTTCTTAAGAGAGATATAGAATATGAAATACAAGTAATAATGACATTAAAACCTTACTAAAACCTCAGTTAGAGTAATGTGTGCGGTATTGGGTATTGGTACAGGAAGGATATTGAAGCCTTATGCAGGTTCATAAGGCTGCTTGCTAGTATGAGAAAATATAGATGTTAAGAATGGCTTGAAAAACAATTTTTTTCATTAGTACAATGCAGCTTATGAAGTGATATGACAGAAATGTTTGAAATTATGAAAGGATGTGTGATATGATTGCTAACTTTGATTGGACATATTCCTAGAAATGTCCTCACATGACCACCCATCTCCAACTGCCCTCACAAACCTGCAATTAGCCACCTATCACACCAATCCTTGTGGCACATTGCCTTCCCACACCAACTGGAAAGTGGAGAGATTCTTCATTACTGTACTAAGTACATAAAAGATTAATTGGAAGAGAGTTAATTGGAAGGCAGGAGGAATGTCATCACACAGTTGAGACTGCGAAATTCACTTCTAGAATTAGTGATTGAGGCAAAACCACAACATTCAGGTTAGACTGGATAGGTGGAAAGAGGAAAAGATGTGAAGGTATGTAGGGGAACAAATGGGGAAGTGAGATTAGAACTATTTGCTCATCATGGAGGGCAAATGTTAACATAGACTTTATTGTGTTGAATGGCTTGCTTCTGTGTTGTCATTTCTATATGTTTTGATTCCCCAAGGTACACTGATATAGGAAACAATATTTTACTACTCTTCATAGAGTATTTTTGCTCATTGAGTACTTTCATTTTGGTTTTATTAGTTTTAACAGGACTAATGTATAATAAACACAAGTAGATCTCAAGACTGAATCTAACAGCTTTTAAAATGTTACCATCCCGCCTTTTTGTTACATTCTCATTCCTGGGGCAGGATTTCCTGCCTCTGCCGAGGTCAGGAACGAAGGCCAACAGGCCTGAAAATATAGGCTCCAACCGGCTTGTCAGTTTCCCAACGTCAATTATTTTGGAGCCAACGGTTTGGGACCCAGCAAGGCAACCCACTCCCAGGAGGTGGGCAGCCAATTAAGCTTAAGAGTCTTGTTAATGTTAAGTAACAGGGGCCAGTTATGATTTTCCAGTCAGCCTCCAGTTTCCTGACATGCCAGAGGGCAGTTCAACTGCCTGGAGGCAGGCACCCAGCATCAGGCCAGGGTGCCAGCGTTCCAGTCTGCCTGGGTCAGGATGCAGCCAAAGCCCATCCTGGAGAGGGTTCCATCCCTCAAAATTTCAATTTATCAACCAAGTTATCTGTACAATTCTTTTTTAAAAAAGTGGTTCAGTTTGAAACTAGGAAGGTGAACCTATTTGTTATAAGACACAACAAATAGCCATTTGATATGAAAATGTCTAATTTCATGACTCAAATGTTTCAGGAGCAAGGCTTTTAGTTTGGGATTGAAGTTTTTAAAAATATGATGGAAGCACCTGGTTTCAAAAACTGGTAAACAACCCTGAAGTAAGTGTAATTCAAACAGACTTGGATTAATTCCAGTTCAAAAGAGGAAGTTTTATTGTATTGAAGATTATACAGGATGTTGGTAAATAATATTCACACCTAGGGTTATAATGGCTACTTTGGATCTACCTGAAGGAGGCAGTTTGTCTCAGGCATCTTGGAAAATGCTTTGAAGTTGGATAGTAAACCAGGGAGGTTTCAATTATTCATATGGGTTCCCCAGATCAAAGAAGCTAAATGTAACTTGTAAACACTGGGTTTCTTGCTGGAACCGGCAAGTCTGGAAGGCCATTACCTCCATTACAGATATAAATTAGTCATGTGGGTTCCAGAATGAATGGATTGTTTTGAAGGTAAAAGATAATTAGTTTACACTTTTATTTTAAGCATCCCAAGTATGACACATTGCCATGGAGATGGGCTGTGAGGGCTAGGGAGGTTCCTTTGTTTTAATTTATCTGTGTGCTTGCTCTCAGAAGCAGCTTAGCTAGGGCAGAGATTGAGTCTGCCAGGATCCATAAAGAATCTGTGAGACCAAAAGCTGTACAGGAACTGTGGGAGCAGACTGGGATAAAGCATTCTATGTCTGTCTAAAGCCAGGACAAGGAGCTTAGAGGCCATCCAGAACCACTAGCATGAATGCAATGAGGGTGCAAGCTTGAGCTGAGAAGTCCACAATTTTTTGTGAGGTTTTTGTGAAGTTTTGAGAGCAAGTTGGAGGTTCGCTTTGTCAAAAGATCCCCATGCAATCTCATACCTCAGAGATTAGCTGGAACATGGAGGAGAAATCCAAGTGAATTCCAGAGAGCTGTGGCATACTTGGTCGACCCAGGAGGAGAAGTGATTGAACTTTCAAGATCTCATAATATATAAGGGAACTCTTGGGTGGAATATCGTTGATATTGTAAGGCTTAAATAATAAGGGTTTATGAAATATAGTGTTAAATTAGCAGTACTTGCCTTCTCTAATTCTTGTGTAGTAACGGTTTTTGTGTCAAACTTGAAATCTTGAGGTGCAATTTCTTTCGGTTAATAACCAGGGGTTTCTAATTTCCTTTTTTTAAAAAAGTTCACCCTCAAGATCAATCGTCTCCCTCAAGGTCAAAAGTCATTTGGAAACATCAGTGAGCAGATATTTCCTCTGTTGTATCTCTGCTTCTATGGTCTGTCTTCTACAGACTGTGTCTGTAAAAGATTTGTTGTTTCTGGAAAACTTCAGGTGTTGTTCAATCACTTAATTAGCCATTTTGACATTAGCATCTGCCTTGCTTCAAGGTTAATAGTTTACCTTTCTGCCATATCCATTAACAAATACTACCTAAAGTAACCTCAACAGAACCACCTTGTCTGAAACTGCATTTCAACAGTGCAATTATACTAGGTACAAGACCCCATTAAATATTATGAAGTTATAAATAAATACTACATGTATTGACCTAAATTAAAAATTTACATTCTCACCAATTTCAATCAAATCTATTAATATCCTACAACTATGCTGGTCTATAATTACAATATTATGCATCTAGATAGCACCAAAAATTAAAAATTGTGTGGGTTTCAGTATTGAAAATTTCATGTCCAACTTATTGCAAAAATTAAATGATCACTAAGGCTTTGCATGGCTTAGTCTACGGGCTTAGTGTGTAGTTAAGCCATATAAAAAATTATTAAACCTCATGAAAACTTACTACATGAATTACCCAATTCACAGTAAAC
This sequence comes from Carcharodon carcharias, assembly GCF_017639515.1. Lineage (NCBI taxonomy): Eukaryota > Metazoa > Chordata > Chondrichthyes > Lamniformes > Lamnidae > Carcharodon > Carcharodon carcharias. The sequence goes on along the minus strand of NC_054474.1, from coordinate 162,625,159 downwards.
TGACAGAAAATGTTTTCCAAACCACTAATACTTATTCATAGACAAATGCTTAACTAATTCGCATTATGACAATTATTGCCCTGTCTGCACTAAGTTTCTTTTTCCACCTACCCTCCATCCACACCCCCAAGCAAGATCAGTTGGGAGGGAGTCAAATTTAAAGCTATTAAAAGATTACCAACTTCAACAAAAGATAGTTTGAAGCTTGATTTTCATTCCTCCAAGTATTGTGTTCTTATTCATTGATCTATTATTTATTTTGAGCTAACTACCATGACCTCAATATGGAATTTTCAGGATGTTTTTATTGTGATTCCCAACCCTACTTCTTTCAAAATTTATTTCCTTCTTTATATTGTGCAGAAATACTAAAACATCATGGTGCATTGTCATGACAATATGCAAGCCAGTTACTTTAAAATAATAATGTTCAAAATTCCATTAGCAAGAACCAAAATTTTTGTAGAAACTTAAAGATTTTCCTAGCTCCCTCAATAGCTTTGTAGATAAAAGCATCATATACTAAAGCACTCATCTCTTTGGGCTTTCATCATGCAGATGTTTACATAAATAAGGTTGGTCACTTTCTGTGTTCTACTTGGCTGCTAAGTCTCAATAACCAGCAGAGGGAGTCTTCAAACTTTTTACCTGACAGCTATTAATATTTTTCAGATTAAGTGATTTTCAAATCATATTCAAAAATGTGATGAAAACACTAGTACAAATGTGAGATTCAAAACTTCAAGTTTTCCATTTTTAAACACACTGCCAGCAAAACTTGCGCCTTACAACACCCAATTAAATAAACTGGTGTATATGTTTCTTATAAAAAATAACCTGCGTCAGTCACAAATACTCAAACTACAGAATGTCAACGTTCTATTTTGTTAGTTTTTAACTAACACTTCCTTCCTATTTTAATTAAGTATTTAACTATTCTTTACACTTCAATTATGCCACTCAGTGAATGATAGGGAGGGTACATAACATGTTCAGGATCATCCTTTACACAGTTCCTGTGCTAGCCACTTTGGGGTGTGGAGATGTGATACAGGGCAGCTTCACCAATGATTTCCCCTTTCTTTATGTGAATAATTACTCTATTTTCCATTTCCCAGAACATCCAAAATTAGAAGTAGATTCTAACCCACATTTGACTACAAGATGACACAGTGCATTGAATTACTAACACATGTGCTTTACTGCCTGTCTTCAGGAATTTTTATAAGATCCTGTGAAAGAATCTCAGGACTATGGTGAAAATAAATAAAGCCCCTCTTGCTTTTCAAAATTTAAGGAAAACAGTAAAAATAATTATGATTGTTGATATTTGAAAGTGCCAAGTGTCAGAAATCCAATAGCCACGTACATAATCACTCCCCTCACTTCAGCTTGCATGACTGCCCTAGAACTCCCATCACCAGCACAGCAACTCTGAAGGCTGAATTCAGATGGCACTCAAAAGTTCCGTAAAGGACAGCTGTAGAATGATTCGCAGTCATAAATTCCATTGGACAGTTGCAAGAATTCAGACTCTCAAATCCCTTAAACGCTAATGGATAGAAAAATTTAAACAGTGTTGAATGCAATTTTCGGCATTCTTATTAATTCACTCTAGTGCCAATCTGCACTATTCTGATAAAATCATTCAGTGAATTAAAGTAAACAAGTTCTTAACTTAGTAGAGTACAAATGAATGCACACAAGCATATTAGATAGTCCACTAAAAATATAATTTGGAATAAAATTAACTGCTAGGATTGCTAAAACTCAAAAATTAGATTTGAGTTTCAAAATCTGATGTGATTTCTTGACTTTAGAATATAAACCAATGGAATTTATTAAAATAACACAAACCCCAAAATTCCAACAATGGCATAAGTGAAGTGGGAGGGATTTCTACCTGCTGTGACATCCAAGTGTTGATTCTGTCCTAAAATGGAGGATCAAGTAACTTAGCTTTACTTCACATTTTTTCCTGATAGAATATCCTTATTCAAGATCAGTAAGAGTATACATATATCCAGACAGAAAGCATTTATGTGACATGTTAATTACAATATCAGTTTTAAAAATGCTCACCCTATGATTGTTTCAGATCATTGCAGGTTATATTGAGAGACCCAAAAATATCTCATGTTAGCGTGTTTGCAAATGTACGAAAATGACAATAGCTGAAACAAAGGGGCTCATTGTACACTGGTAAATTTATGACGGATACAAATACAGAAATACTATTTTGTATCACCTGATATAGTTTTGATATTTGATCTGCTGTTTTAATAGTAACACTGGTTTTGTAAGAATACCATTATGATCCAGAAGCTGTATCCACTCTATATTCTGTCCCTCAGAGTTGTACAAAATTACACTACTTGTAGCAATCTGCTGACTGAATTTAACCTATACTTGCACTTTATTACCAAATGCTCTTTAAATTTAGGGAAGGCATCATTTACAATAAAAGTATTCAGGTTAAAAGAACAAATATTTTAATTTGCACACAGATAGAAATATGATGCACAATACATAAACAATTTTTTAATATTCATTCATGGAATAAGGGTGTCGCTGGCTAGGCCAGTATTTATTGCCCATTGCTAATTTCCCTTGAGAGTATGCTTTCTTGAACTGCTGTAGTCCATGTGGTCACAGTGTACCAACATCACATGGACTGCAGCGGTTCAAGGTGGCAGATCACCACCACCTTCTCAAGGGCAACTAGGAATGGGCAATAAATGCTGGCCCAGCCAGCGAAGCTCACATCCTGTGAATGAATTTTTAAAAATCTATGACATTTCTTTCTGCTTTTTAACAGTAATTTTCAGGCCAAGATCTGTATTGGTCCAGCTTCGCATTTTAAAGTTAAGATCTTCTGTTTAATAACAGTTTTTCCTGTGGTACATGAAATTCAGTCTCTCTTATTCCTCCTGCTCACTCTTAGGGAACTTTTCTTAAAAATCTCCTTCAGTTAAAACTTATAATCACATCATGTAGTTCAAGTAACCATTCTAGAATGGTCCTCTTTCAAATTCCTTAACTTTAAACCTTTAGTTATCACAACAATTCTATTAACTCCTTGGTGCAGTAGATCCTAGGCATACTCAAGTTCATATATCCAAATAATATTTCAGAACAGTACGATAACTATGTAGGAAGAGAGGAATATTTCAAAAAAGATCGCAATGACACAAATAATTTGTTTTCAATCAAGGAAACATTGTTCCTAATTAAATTAAGGAAAACAGCCAGTTTAATCTTTTTGCCCAACACATCTGATCTTTTGTATTGTGAAATAATCCTTTGAAATTTCAATGCTCCACTCAAAATGTTTCCACAGATTTTAAACATTTTCAAATAAAGACTACAAATATTTGAAAAACTGCAGTCTGTGCAAATGTCAAAATTAACTTTGTTTCAACCATCACCTTTCTTTTAGGGAGAAGATTTAGGCAGTTTCTGTTGTGCGCAGCAAATAAACAGCACTAGTCACTCATAAGAAAATCTATGCGGTCAGCCAAATATCTAAAAAGGGAAGATAATGGGAAACCAGCAGTTGGGGTATAAATTTGGATTCCAAAATGCATTTGATAAGGTGCTATATAAAAGGTTACCATGCAGGAGCTCATGGTTTTGAGGTTAATGTATTATCATGGATAGAGGATTGGCTAACAGGAAACAGAGTTGGGATAAATGGGTCATTTTCAGGTCAGCAAACTGTTAACTAGTGGAATGCCATAGGGATCAGCGCTGGTGCCTCCGACTACTTACAATCTCTATTAATGACTAATATGAAGGGAAGTATTATAACCAAATTTGCTGACAATACAAAGTTAGGTAGGAAGGCAAACACAAAAATCTCTCTATCTCTTTGCAGACTAAATGAGTTGGCAAAAAATTGGTAGTTGGAATATAATATGGGAAAATGTGAGGTTGTCCTCTTTGGTGGGAAGAATAGAAAAGCAGAATATCATTTAAATAGAGAATGACTACAGAGTGCTACCACACAGAGGGATCTGAGTGTACTCATACATGAAACACAAAAAGTTATCATGCAGGTACAGCAAGTAATTAGGAAGGCAAATGGAATGTTGGCCTTTATTGCAAGGGGGATGAAGTATAAAAGTAGGGAAATCTTGTTACAATGTACAAGGCATTGGTGAGACCACATCTGGAGTACTGCGTACTGTTCTGGTCTCCTTATTTAAGAAGGGATATACTTCCATTAAAATCAGTTCAGAGAAGATTCACCAGATTGATTCCTGTGATGAAGGTTGAGCCTATATTCATAGGAGTTTAGAAGAATGAAAGGTGATCTTATTGAAACAGAACCAGAAGTACAGGGGGCAGTTTCAAAATAAAGGGTCTCCCTTTTAAGATGGAGGTGAGGAGGAATTTCTTCTCTCTGAGGCTGGGACAGTGAATATATTCGAGGTTGAGTTAGACAGTTTTTTGACCGATGGTGGGGGGGGGGGGTGTCAAGGGTCATGGGCAGTGGCCAAGAAAGTGGAGTTAAGGCCACAGTCAGATCAGCCATGATCCTATCGAATGGTGAAGCAGACTGAGGGACCAAATTGCTTACTCCTGCTTCTATTTCTTATGTTCTTCTGCTCTTAAGCACAGCCTCCCGACAGGGTATCTAGGACCTCTGTGAACAGGGCAAGCAACTATTTATCCTTAACCAGATTGAAGAATCAATCATTAATGAGAAACACAGGTAAAATAGTGAATTCAAAATCAGATCAGACACAAAAAACAAAAGAGGGGGAAAGGAAGAGTGGATTGGGAGAGAGAAATAAGGCAGCAAAGAAAAAATAATATATATTTTTTTAAATCTCCAACTATAATTAAAAGCTTACAACACGAGACTCCACACTTATGGAAGTTAATTTTCAGTGCCGAACAGGTTGTTTGGCAGTAATTAAGACTCACCACGTCATTAAAATAGTACTTGGACAGGGATAGACAATCCACAACTCTTTCTGGGCGATTTTAGCTTGAAACCAGTACAGGAACTTCACACCATTCAATAAATTTGAATAGAGAATGAACATGAGATGCACCATTTTTGGGAAGCTTATGGTACAACTTCACATCTTGGATAGCATCTAAAAGTATATAGGTGCTTATCAGAAATATGTACATAATGCAGTTAATTATTTTCACAGTAAAATCCAGACCCTTCACTCAAATACATTTGCTAATGTGAAATTGGATGTGGTAGATGGTATCCAGCATGCTAAATTGATTGAAATGCATTATTAGAAGCAGAACAAAAACATATTTCTCTTTCCATTTTCTTGCCTAAAGGGTCAAGACATCCATCTGTCATTCCATGCAACAGAGGAGGTATTGGTTGAAGCGTGAGTCAAGAGTTCAGGTTTAGATTGCTGAACAGCTCCTGAATCAATAAATCAATATAATACACCTTGATTTCAAGACAGCTACAATAATCTCAACATTTGAAACTTGAAGATTTGAGTGTTTTACAGGAACAACAGGAATGAAGAAAGTAAAAATGCTAACCAAAAAAAGACAAATTATATACATTATATTTTAGGTATTCAGGCAAATTAGTGGAGCTATTATTATAAGCATATGATTTCTAATTCTAGCTGACTATAGGAACCTGTGCAAGGTCTTTGGAATCAGCAACATACCGAGCTAATGAAAATTCTATGTTACCACCAGTGAGAAGTGAGGGGAAAAAATGAAGAGAGTATAATAAATGAGGATGATCAATGCTTTAAATGAAGCAGACTGAGGGACCAAGTAAAATATATTTATTGTGAAAAATAGAGTTATGAGAGCTGTTTTTAAAAATGGTTAACAGATACAATGGCAAAAGCCCTTTACCTGGAAACACTGGCAGAATATCTGTTTTCATTGAATGGGGAAGTGTCAGTATGGAGAATGCAGACCCAGACATAAGGAGGTAAAGAGATGAGGTAGATCAGAGAGCAATGATTAGGTGATGCCAAGCTTAGGCTTTAAAAACTTAAGGAGGGAAAGATTGAGAGAAACCAGAACAGAAATTCCAGCCTGATACAATTTTAAAGGGAGTGCAAATCTGGGGGTTGTTCGTGCTCACATATTCAAAAGGTGTCAGGACAGGTCAATGAAGCAGCTAGTAACGTATATATAAGTGTATATAAGGTCCCATAAAGGACTATAAATGATTTTAGCTTTATTTGAATATAAACAAACAGATAAATTTACTGATAATAAGGGTAGTAGCAGCAGCAGTTATGGAGACAGCAGAAATGTAAGCCTTCAGCAGGGTTTGATACTGATTTAGAATGGTACCATTGCGTATTTTGTGAAAAATTATGTATTGTAACTGGGAAAGAAGCATAAATAGCCCCAGAGAAGGAAACTGTGGCAATCTTAAGAAAATAGCTAGAGTGTGCAGAGGACCAAACTAGACATGATTCGATTGTTCTTGGAAAATACTGTATTCTTTCCCAATTATGATTCACTATTTTCTCAATCTTCTGCTTTTGATCTATTTTTTAACCAAATATTATACACACTTGATATAAGGTCACTGACTTAAATAAATATTAATGAAGTTCGAATGGTTATTAGAGTACACTCAGTATAACTCAAAATTAATATTTTTTTCACCAGTCTACATAATGTCAAAGCATCTGAAGGCAAAATAAATGTCTACTGCAATGCACAAAACCGAGATGTTTGATGCTCACACTCACTGGAATTACTGGTTTTAGTCATGTTGCCATTGGAGGCATCAAGTACATGTCAGACATTTCTCCGACGAGTGGAGAGAGGAGAGATAGGATGTAAAGTCTCCTCTACATTATTCTTGCACAATTTCCAGAAGTCAGAAAGAGCAACTGGCTCCTGAAGAACAAGGTAGAACGGAGGTTACCCCTGGACAAGCCTGATCCCAGAATGGAACCCAGCTTAATAGATCCTAACTTTTAATTTGTTTGTTTAGATATGTGGAGAGTGGCTACTAAACAGAGTTACTGGAGTCAGCTAATAAACTTTTAACAAAAGAATAAACATTTATTAAACAAGAAAAATGAACTATATCACAATACTCCTTCACTCACACCTATACCTTTATAGATATATACAATTTGTAAGGATAACACAAGTTACAAAAGCTGTCTCATACCCTAATGTTCGCAGTAAGTACATTGTCCATGTAAACCAATAGGCACCATGTGAAACCACACTCTGAAACCAAGAGACAGATGTCTCCTCAACCAGATGCTATGGATCTCTCCTCAACTCCCCCCAGACGCATGTCACACTGTAAGCCAACCAGTCTCACTGCACTCCATCTTTCACACAAGGGTTTCCAATCTCCAATCTCCAAGACCTCACCTTGGAATCTTCTCTCAAACCAACACTTTCTCAGATGCCTTCCACAAGGGTTCACCTCCAGGGTTTTGAACTCTCTTTCCCATGTTCCTCTTCCCTGGGTCACCACATACATTCAAGCTGTCTTCCATGCACTCTCTCTCACCAACTCAGTCATCAATAGTACCACTGCTTCACCTGCCCATAGCACAGTCACAGTCCTTCAGCTGTCTCTTGGGACCTTCTTGCCTCTTGCAAGCTGTTCTCACTTTAAATCTGTTTTCTGCAGCTTTTGTTTCTTTAAATCTGAAGTTTGGAGCCTTTCTCTCTGCCCCATACTCTTAATTTCACTTAACAGGAGCTTTTCCAGGTTCCTGTCCTTCCATTGACTAGAAAGTCTGCTTGACACTTTCCCCTGAATTTTGAGGTCTTTTCTTTAGTGAAGGCTAGCTACCTGTCCCCTTTGCTCCAGTCTCTTTCTGGCAGCTACTTTCAACCAACTTTAGCTTAGAGCTGGCTATCTGCCCCTTCTAGGTGGCACCTGTTTGGCAGCTATCTTCCAACCCAGCTGAACGCCAACAGCTTCCAAAACAAACTGCTGTTTGTAGCTTTTGTGTGTGTGTCTGTGGGAGGGACCTGCTTCTCTGGACCCCAGTGGCTAGGCAACAGCCCAATTCTTTTACTCTTATTTGTTTAACCTAGCTGCAACAGTCGTAAAAAAGAAATGTAGGCACCTTTTTAAAATGAAATTAAAACTCAATTTGACCTTTCTTAATGCACAGATACAGAAATACAAATAGAACTTAAGCTTTAAAGCTAAAACTCATTCCCAACACCCACATTTACTAATATAACTTTACTAATATAACTTACTTAAACTATCTCTATTTCCTAACAGGGTTTCTTATGAGGAAAAATTGTTGTATGCCCTCATCGGAAGGTGCTTATCCTCAATCCAATTTTCATTACTCAAACACAAAACATTAGATTTTTCTCTCATTTTTGAAATTTTCTATTAACTGGCATAATCAGATCCTTCATATTTGGATTTTCTGCCTGGATTGGTTTTCATTTCCCAGTACTTTGCTTGATTTTCCTTCCTGACTGTCTGCCATTACCCCCATCTGTCTCTTGCATCTAAGTGCAATAGGAATTTTTTTTTGTAGTTAATGAAATGCTGAGAAAAACACTGTACAGATCAACTTCTTCAATTGCCATTTTTCACATCTAGTTTGAGACCGAGGAGGATTAAAGTATAGGAGTTCACAACACGGGTGGCAGGAATCAATTGAAAAAATGGTTTTGGCAGCTGGAATTAAATAGAAAATAAACAAAGTAATTTAAGAAGAAATATTCTACTGCTCAGGGTCACAATATAATAGAGGCAAGGAAATCTGACCTATAAATGGCATTTCCTTTAATGTCCTAGGCTCTCCTCTCCCAGCCACTAGATCCTCAGAATATTCTCCACCACCTAACCCCACCCCCAACAGCGTAACCTGCAGCTTGCAGCTTTCTCCTGGCACCAGTAGGTGGCCACCAAACCACTGGATCTTTTTCCTTTGTCACTAGCCAATCACTCTTTCCAGCTGAAACAGGTGAGCCGTTGATCAGCAACATTCAAATAGTAAACTTCTGGTTGCAGATAGCATTCCCACCCAACAGTTTAAAATCGGCCCTATTAATTCTTGCATTCAAGTGGAACTCAAAATGCCCATCAAATTTATCTACCCCTACACCCGCCCAAGCAAGATCAAGAATGAAACTACTTGTGTGATTAGTATCAAATATTAACCGTTAACCCCCAATAACTTCATTAAAATGGCAAAGGAACAGAGACATTGGCTGTTAATGTCACAAAACATTACTTCAATCTGCATAACTGCATTATTTTTTGCCTGAATTGCTACAAAAATGGTACAGGCTTTCTATCAGTTCTTAATACAATTTAACAGCTGAGAAGGTAGACAATTGCCTTGTTCCCTTGCAACTGTTGATGCAGCAGTTAAGTCTGATCATAAGAATGTTTACAATTTCAAAATAAATTTTAAAGAAGTATTCATCTTTATGATAATTTTGTGTACTGTATATGGGAATAGGCTATTATCAGTTAATGAAAAGGTACCTCCGTTTAAAGCGCTTTCTTGTTTTTAACACCATTTGTAAATAATGGAACTTATCCGAACAGTGCTGCCTTCATTTTCATTTTAGCACAGTTACTGCACAAGCGCCAAGAACCATATAGTAACTGCACATGCGCAGTCTGTTGTTTTTTTTTTAAACACAACACAGCTTCACTCACTGCTTCTTCCAGTCCCTTGTCAATTCCCTCTCCCTATCCCCTCACTCCCTCCTGCTTCCCAATCCTGATCCTCTCACTCCCTCCTGCTCGCCCTTCCCTCTCCCTCCAGCTTGTCACCTCTCTCCCTACCACACGCCACTCCCCTCTCCTGACCGTTTCACTCCCTCTTGTTCATCGCCATTGAGCAAGGATTCAAGAGAAGGGCAGCGGGAGGATCAGAAGAGGGATGTGGCAAGCAGGAGTGAGGGGGTCAGGTGAGTGAAACAGCGAGCGGGAAGCAGAGGGGTGGGGAAGCAACAAGCAGAGTGGTGAGCGGGAGGGAGCAAGAGGGACAGGAAGCGGCAAGCATGAGAAAGTGAGAGGGGTGGGAAATGGTGATCAGGTTGGCAAGTGAGAGGGGCGAGAAGCAGCAAGCGGGGTTGAAGGAGAAGAGGAAAGTGGGTGGTGGGAAGCAGCAAGAGGGAGGGGAGTAGGAGGAATAGGAAACAGGTTTGAGTAGTAGGCTGAAAGGATTTTTAGGCCAGTTAGGTTCAAGACAGCAACATAAACCACCCTTATTCACATGGCTTCTTATGGATATGGATTTTCATTTAGCTGTAATGTGCAGAAAATAGTCTTGTTATGACACAGCAGATGGTAGTGCAAAGCTGTTCAAACCCCAGAGGGAAACTTGAAACAACTGTCACAACCAATTTTCAATTTGTATAAATTTCGAGATGCGGGCCTTGAATTGAGTAGTAAAGACCACCAAGTCTAATAGGCTTTTATAAAAGTAGATTAAACATTTATTAATAAGAGAAATGATTTTAAATACATACATAGATCTACCCATTACTACTATGATAACTTCTAAATCCCCTAATCAATCTAACTCCTAGTTACACTTTCGATAAAGCAACTGTAAGACACAGATTTTAAAAGACCCTGGCAAAGAAACATGATACCCTGAACAAGTGGCTTTCCAAGTGAGTTTTCTTAACTTCAGTTCTTTAAAGACAGCAGCTTGAGGCATAGAGGCTGAAGGCTTTTTCACATACTTGTAAGATCTTAAAAATGCTTTCCCTTACAAAACAGTCTCCTCTTCTTTATACATACCTTCCTCTTTGAATGCAAATACCCATTGTTTCACTATGACTTTGATCACAAAAACCCTCTCATAGCACCAAGCTTTACCAGTAATCTTTGGGAAAAATAAACACACAGTTTCTAAACTTCACCTGGCTAGTGACACATTTCACTCCTCCTTTGAAAACAATCTAATCTGGTTTATTTCAAAATGCCAAATGTTCCCTTGACACCTATGTTTCTAAACTTCCCCATGTTATCCAATTAACATTTCAACCCGAACCTCCCTACTTAGATCAAAGCACTCAGGCTAGCTGCCTCTAATTAAATTAAATCTCACACACACACACCCACCCCACTATTACTCTATTTTACAATAAATTCCAGTAACATTATGAGAATTATTATATTTTCTTGACAGTCTTGTGTTTTAAAGTGCTTTTTTAAAAATATCTGTTCCTGGGATATGGATGTTGCTGACAAGGCCAGCATTTTCTGCCCACCGCTAACTGCCCGAGGTGGTGATGGCGAGTTGCCTTCTTGAACCACTGCAGTCCACCTGATGTAGGTACACCCACGGTGCTGTTAAAGGAGGAGTTCCGGGATTTTGACCTGACAGTGAAGGAACAGTGATAAAGTCCAAGTTAGTCTGGTGTATGGCTTGGAGGAGTGGCGTTCCCATGTGTCTGCCTTGTCTTTCTAGGTGGTAGAGGTCACAGGTTTGGAAGGTGCTGTCAATGATGCCTTGGTGAATTGCTGCAGCGCATCTTGTAGATGGTACACATTCTGCCACTGTGTGCCAGTAATGCAGGGAGCGAAAGGTTAAGGTGCTGGATGGGGGTGTCAATCAAGCAGGATGCTTCGTCCTAGATGATGTTGAGCTTCTTTGTCAGAGCTGCCCTCACCCAGGCAGTGGAGAATATCCCATCACACTCTTGACTCGTGCTTTGTAGATGTTGGACAGGCCTTAGGGAATCAGGACGCAAGCACTCGTCACAGAATTCCCAGTCTCTGACCTGCTCTTGTGGTCACAATATTTGTATGGCTGGTCCAATTCAGTTTCTAGTCAATGGTAAACCCCAGGATGTCAATGGTAGGGGATTCAGCAATCATATTGCCATTGAATATCATGGGGAGACAGTTTCTCTCATGTTGGAAATGGTCATTGCCATTATCAACCCAAGGCTGAATTTGTCCAGGTCTTGCTGCATGCAGGCACATCAAGTTTCAAAATCTGAGGTGTTGCGAATGGTATTGGACTGCTTAGGCTGTCCCTTGGGGTTGTGGATGGTCTTGCTTCCACATTAAAAAAAAAGAGTTCTCAGGTGACTGAACAGTCCAATACACAACCTACAATCTCTGTCACAGGTGGGGCAGACAGTGGTAGGGGGAACAGGTGGGGGGGGTGCCTGGGTTGTCACGTGCTTCTTTCGCTGTTGGCGCTTGGCTTCAACTAGCCCTTGATGATGAGACTCAAGGTGTTCAACTCCTTCCCGGATGCTTTCCCTCCACTTCACGTGGTCTTGGGCCAGGGATTCCCAAATGTCAGTGAGGGTGTTGCACTTTTTCAAGGGGGCTTTGAGGGGGTCCTTGAAGCATTTCTCTCTCTTGCCTTGCCAAAGCTCAGAGTACAGTGCTTGTTTTGGGAGTCTCATGACAGGCATGCGGATAATGTAGCCCGTCCAGCGGAGCTGATCGAGTGTGGTCAATACTTCGATGCTGGGGATGTTGGCCTGAGCGAGAACATTGAAGTTGAAGTTGGTGCACCTGTCCTGCCAGTGGATTTGCAGGATCTTGCGGAGGCAGCGCTGGTAGTACTTCTCCAGAATTTTGAGGTGCCTGCTGTACATGGTCCACAGGTCTGAGCCATATAGGAGGATGGGTATCACTACTACTCTGTGGTGAGCTTGGTGCCAGGTTGGAGGACCTGGTCTTCAAACATTCTCTTCCTCAGGTGGCCGAAGTTTGCGCTGGCACGCTGAAAGTGGTGTTGAACCTCTTCGTCGATGTCTGCCCTTGTTGACAGTCGGCTTCCAAGGTATGGAAATCGCTCCATCAACATCAATGTAGCTCCAAAGCAGCGACGGCAATGGATATAATGCCGCAGGAAAATCGACACTGAGGCACTCAAGGATCCTGATAAGAGAGCCCTATTCAGTCAATGCCTCACTACGAACCTGGCAACTCCAGGTGACTCAGAGACGCAGTGTCTATAGCGCCTGGTTGGCCCTCAAGGCCTCGATCATCAGCATCTGCGAAGAGACATTTGGTCACTCGACCAGGAAACAGCAAGACTGGTTTGAATGAGAACGACCAGGAGATCGAGGAGCTGATAAGCCACAAGTGCATGGCATTTCTGAACCTGAAATAGCAACCCAACTTGAGAGCAAATAAGCAGCTCTACAGATGGCAGAAGGCTGCTGCCCAGCAAAAAACCCGCAACCAAAAGAACAGATGGTAAGTGAGAAAGCATAGGAGATTCAACAGTTAGCTAACAACCATGATGTGCGGGGTTTCTTTAGCACAGTAAAGACCATCTACGGCCCAAGCATAAAAGGCCCCACTCCACTGCTGGCCATGAACAGAGGAGTGCTCTTCAAGGGCAGAGAGGCAATCAGCACCCGCTGGAAGGAGCACTTCAAAGATCTTCTTAACAGAGACCATCTTAAACGTGAGAGTCCTTGATTCCATCCCACAGCATTCTACCCGCCACCATCTCAGCACAACCCCAGCCCGGTACCAAACACTGTGCAATTATCAGCGAGCATCCCACTTCTGGCCTTATGTTGGACAGATGATCATTGATGAAGCAGCTCAAGATGGTTGGGCCTAGGTCGCTACCCAGAGAAACTCCTGCAATGATGTCCAGGGGTTGGGATAATTCACATATCCAACAACCATAACCATCTTCCTTTGTGCTAGGTATGAGTCTAACCAGTGGAGATTCCCCAGTTCCCACTTGTCAAGGAATTATCATATTTTCCTAACTTATTGTGGAATACTTTAAAACAGGCTTATGCCGGGACCTGAGTGGCTAATTTAATTAAAGATGATTAGACTGCAAGGTTAAATTATCAAAGAAGTTAGGTGTAAGACTGGCATTTGAAATGGAGATGAGTATACTAGGGTGAGGTCTCAGCAGAGACAGGGTGATTGAAATTAGCATTTTTTAGATAAGTGGAGAAGTGTTTGATTTTCATAGAAACATGGAAAATGTTTACAACTGGCAAGGTAAATAAGGCAAGGTCATTACATTAATTTTTCGCAAAAGTGCTGGCCATATTGATAACATGAAAGATTTTTATATTCTGGGAAAAGTAACTTCTAAAGGCAAGTTGAAACAATGGGATTTACAGATCAAAAAGGGAGAAATATATTTAAAGAAGGATGGAAGGCTGGGTGAGGTGTAGCCGTTTGAGATCTTGAAAGGTTACCCCAGATTTGTTGGATAGCTTTTTAAATTTGGAATCTATTTGGACTGTTGCCTTAAAAGGGAATGTGTAGTTGGGTGTCTGGTAAAATGGGAATTTTGGTAACTGTTATAACTGTGTGACTGCAATCTTGTATGTGCTTAAGCTTTTTCTTCTTTTGTTAATAAATGTTTTAATTTAATATTTAAAATCTCTAAAGGTGGTACTCATTACTTCTGATTTCAGTGCACAAGCCTTCTCGTAATAAATACAAACTACAAAATCAATGTGAAAGTGTGGCCAAGTTTCCCTTGTGGATTTGCATAGCCTGGCAAATACCACCTGCTATATTATAACACACTGACTTCAGCTAGGGCTCCTTAATAACACTCTGTCAAATGCTGCCTTGATGTCAAAGGTGATCATTCTTACCTCAACTCTGGAATTCAGCTCTTTTGTCCATTTTAAGACCAGGGCTATATGGCCATGGGGAATCAAAACTGAGCATTGAGCAGGTTCCTGTTGTGCAAGTGCCCTTGATGGTACTGTCAATGACACATTTCATTAGGTTGCTGATGACTGAAAGTGGTAATTAGCCAGATTGGATTTGTCCTGCTTTCTGTGCATTGGACATAGCTGGGCACTTTTCCACATTGTCAGGTAGATGCCAGCATTGTAGCCATAGAATAGCTTGGCTAAGGGCATGGCTAGCTCCGAGGTGCATATTACAGCGGGGGTGTTGTTCAGACCAATATCTTTTGCTGTATCCAGTGCGCTTTCAGCTGTTTCTTGATATCATGTGGACTGAAGCAAATTGTCTGAACAGTAGCATCTATGACAGTTGGGACCTCAAGAAGAGGCAGAGATGGATCTTGGCACGTCCAGCTGAAGAGTATTGCAAATGCTTCAGCCTGGTCTTTTGCACTGACAATATTAATAAATATATCTATCAACAGCAATAGAAAAATGTACATTTATTACACACTTGGAAGCATTATCTAAACATTTGCACTGGCCCCCAACTTTCACATCCTCAGTTCACTCAGTATTGGGTTGCTGAGCCAGAACTACCACCCACAGACTAATTCTGATGCTGACCCAGTGGTCATGAAGTCCACTCATAACATCTTTGAGGAAAGTGTAGGCTGAGAATAAAGGAGGATATTTTATAAGTATTGGATGTACAAGTGGAGTAACTCAATGGAGATATGATGGAGATAGAAAAACTGAGAAATAGGATTGTGTTGTTACATGAAGCACAGCAAGAAGAAATCAGATAATTTTGGGAATCACTGGGTTTCCAATGCCTTTGCAAAGTCTGTGGCTGGAAATCGAGTAGGGCCGGTTAGCTCAGTTGGCTAGAACGTGGTGCTTTACAATACCAACGCGGGTTCAATCCCTGTATCAGAGGAGGTAGTTCTGGGGCTTACCCTTCAACTTGCCCCAAGATATCATGGTATCATTGAGTCATGATTAACAACCCTCGGACAATGAGGATGCGACATGAAGGGAGAGAGTAAATAGGGATAGACCATGCAAAGATGAGGGATGGGGTGAAAGCAGATGGATAGTTAAGAAATTCTTCTGACCAGAGCAAAAGCAGGAACCACTGTTTCTAACATAAAAAGAGGTCAGGGTGGTGTCTGAGTAGGATTAGAGCTAAAAGTGTTCCGCGTATAGAATATGTTTGGCTCTGACCCATGCAAGTTCTCATAGTGACACTTTTCTTCAGAGGGACTTTTTTTCAATATGATTTGTTCCTGGGATATGAGGGTCACTGGCAAAGCCAACATTTATTGCACATCCCTAATTGCCCTTGAGAAGGTGGTGGTGAGCTGCCTACAACTGAGTGGCTCAGTAAGCCACTTCAGGGAGCGGTTAAAAGTCAACCACATTGCTGTGGGTCTGGAGTCACATGTAGGCCAGATTAGGTAAGGATGGCAGATTTCCTCCCCTGAAGGACAGTAGCAAACCAGATAGGTTTTTGCTACAATCCAGTAATTTCTTAATCATTATTAATGAGACTAGCATTTTATTCCAGATTTCTTAATTGTGTATAAAACACTGGTTCGGCCTCAACTGGAATATTACGCCCAGTTCCGGGTGCCCCAATTTAGGAAGGATGTGAAGGCATTAGAGTGCAGAAAAGATTCAAAAGAATGGTTCCAGGGATGAGGAACTTCAGTTACTTTGATAGATTGGAAAAGTTGGAACTGTTCTCCTTGGAGAAGGAAAGGTCTTGTGGAGATTTGATAAAGATATTCAGAATCATGAGGGGTCTGAACAGAGTAGACACGGAGAAACTCTTCCCATTGGTGAAAGGATCAAGAACCAAAACACACCAATTAAGGTGGTTGGCAAAAGAAGCAATGGCGATGTGAGGAAAGCTTTTTTACACAGGAAGTGGTGAGGATATGTAATGCACTGCCTGAGAGTGTGGTGGAAGTATATTCAATCGTGGCTTTAAAAAAAGTGCATCATTATCCGAAGAGGAAACATTTGCAGGGCTATAGAGGATAAGGCAAGGGGGTGGAATGAGGTGAATTGCTCTTGCAGGGAGATGGCACAGGCCCAATAAGTCAAATGGTCTCCTTCTCTGCTGTAACTGTTCTATGATTCTATGATTTGCAAATCACCTAACCTCAAGTGAACACAATTTCAATTAACACGAGTGATGTCCTGGTGACCAAGGGCATTTAAATTACAAACTTTAAATGCAGGGAAAAATAAAGAAATTGGAGTGGTGGCAAAGGGGAACTATTAAATGGAAGAAAGCACTTCATTATAGCCATCACTGAGGAATGCTCTAAATGACAGTCATCCTGATTGCTATGTGCTCCTCTGCCTCAAGCAGCTGGAGATAGTTTCTCGGGAACCTCCATGTATTGGGTTTTTTTAGACAGCAAACTTGTAAACAGTATTGCAATTATGTGGCATAAATACTTCGGAGTGTTCTGTAGGCCCTTCGTCATGGAAGGGAGTCTGGCACCCATTATCTGGTCTGCATTACATGTGGCTCTAAGTCATGCTATGTGGTTGATGTTACTACCCTGTAAAATGGCCCATGAATCCTGTCAGTTGCCAGGGAAACAAAAGGTGGACAATAAATAGAGCCCTACCCACATCCCAAGAACAAATATCTAAAAGCTTTAAGATAAAAGCAAAAACTGTGGATGCTGGAAATCCAAAACAAAAACAAAAATACCTGGAAAAACTCAGCAGGTCTGGCAGCATCTGTGGAGAGGAACACAGTTAATGTTTTGAGTCTGAATGACCCTTCAACAGAACTAAGGAAAAATAGAAAAGAGGTAAAATATAAGCTGGTTTAAGGGGGGGTGGGACAGGTAGAGCTGGATAGAGGGCCAGTGATAGGTGGAGATAAACCAAAAGATGTCATAGACAAAAGGACAAAGAGGTGTTGAAGGTGGTGATATTATCTAAGGAATGTGATAATAGGTGACATTAGGGGTAGAAAGCAGGACGAGCAAGGTTCAGATAGCCCTAGTGGGGATGGGGTGGGGGGAAGTGATCGAAGAAAGCTAAAAGGTAGAGATAAAACAATGGATGGAAATACATTTAAAAATAATAGAAATAGATGGGAAAAGAAAAATCAATATAAGTTATTGGAAAAAAGCAGGATCGGAAAGGGGGTGGGGATGGAGGAGAGAGCTCATGATCTAAAATTGTTGAACTCAATATTCAGTCTGGAAGGCTGTAAAGTGCCTAGTTGGAAGTTGAGGTGTTGTTCCTCCAGTTTGCATTGAGCTTCACTGGAACAATGCAGCAGGCCAAGGACAGACATGTGGGCATGAGAGCAGGGTGGAGTGTTGAAATGGCAAGTGACAGGGAGGTCTGGGTCATGCTTGCGACAGACTGAAGGTGTTCCGCAAAGCGGTCACCCAGTCTGCGTTTGGTCTCTCCAATGTAGAGAGAGACCGCATTGGGAGCAGCGAATGCAATAGACTAAATTGAGGGAAGTGCAAGTGAAATGCTGCTTCACTTGAAAGGAGTGTTTAGGCCCTTGGACAGTGAGGAGAGGGGAAGTAAAGGGGCAAGTGTTGCACCTTCTGCGGTTGCATGGGCAGGTGCCGTGGGAGGGGGTTGAGGTGTAGGGGGTGATGGAGGAGTGGACCAAGGTGTCCTGGAGGGAATGTTCCCTGCGGAAAGCCGCCAGGGAGGTGAAGGGAAGATGTGTTTGGTGGTGGCATCATGCTGGAGTTGGCAGAAATGGCGGAGGATGATCCTTTGAATGCGGAGGCTGGTGGGGTGATAATTGAGGACAAGGGAGACCCTATCATGGTTCTGGGAGGGAGAGGAAGGTGTGAGGGTGGATGCGCGGGAGATGGGCCGGACACGGTTGAGGGCCCTGTCAACCACCGTGGGTGGAAAACCTTGATGAAGGAAGAAGGAAGACATGTCAGAGGAACTGTTTTTGAAAGTGGCATCATCAGAACAGATGCGACGGAGGCAAAGGAACTGGGAGAATGGGATGGAGTCTTTACAGGAAGTGGGGTGTGAAGAGCTGTAGTCGAGGTAGCTGTGGGAGTCGGTAGGCTTGTAATGAATATTGGTAGACAGCCTATCACCAGAAATTGAGACAGAGAGGTCAAGGAAGGGAAGGGAAGTGTCAGGAATGGACCATGTGAAAATGATGGAGGGGTGGAAATTGGAAGCAAAATTAATAAATTTTTCCAGGTCCAGACGAGAGCATGAAGCAACACCGAAGCAATCATCGATGTACCAGATAAAGTTGTGGGAGGGGGCCAGAGTAGGACTGGAACAAGGAATGTTCCACATACCCCATAAAGCGACAGGCATAACTGGGGCCCATGCGGTACCCATAGCCACACCTTTTATTTGGAGGAAGTGAGAGGAGTTTAAGGAGAAATTGTTTAGTGAGAGAACAAGTTCAGCCAGACACAAGAGATCACTGGTGGATGGGGATTGTTCAGGCCTCTGTTCGAGCAAGAAGTGGAGAGCCATCAGACCATCCCGGTGGGGGATGGAGGTGTAGAGGGATTGGACGTCCATGGCGAAGAGGAGGCGAGTGGGGCCAGGGAACTGGAAATTGTTAATATGACGTAGGATGTCAGAGGAATCATGGATGTAGGTGGGAAGGGACTGGACAATGGGAGAGAATGGAGTCAAGATAGCAAGAAATGAGTTCCGTGGGGCAGGAACAGGCTGACACGCTCGGTCTGCCAGTACAGTCCTGTTTGTGGATTTTGGGTAGGAGGTAGAAGCGGGCTGTCCGAGGTAGAAGCGGGCCGTCCGAGGTTGGGAGACTATCAGGTTGGAAGCTGTGGAAGGAAGATCTCCAGAGGAGATGAGGTCAGTAACATCCCTGGACCCTTCACCCCTGCCTGTCCCTCTGTCCCATCCCATCTTCCAATCCCAGCCCTGGCCATGTATTCACCATATCCCCTGACATTCCCCTCTCCAATGCTGAACGTTCAGTACTGAGCAAAGGACTTAGTTTTATACCCTTGCGCCCTCATCTCAATGAATTTCGGGCTCGGCATGATGCTGAACTCTTCTTTCGCCGCCTTCAGCTCCGTGCTCACTTCTTTGGGCAGGAGTCCTCTCCCCGTTCAACGGATCCTTTTACCCGCCTTCAATATTCTCCCTCCACCTGGACCCCTCCCTCTGGATTCTTACCTTCTCTTGATCTTTTCATTGAGAACTGTCAGTGTGACATTGGTTGTCTCAATTTCTCTGCTCCTCTCACCCACTCTAACATGTCTCTCTCTGAACTTGCTGCACTCCGTTCTCTCAGGTCCAACCCATTGTCATCAAACCCGCTGACAAGGGTGGTGCTGTTGTTGTCTGGTGCACTGACCTATACCTCGCCAAGGCTGAGCGTCAACTCACAGACACTTCCTCCTACCTCTCCCTGGACCATGACCCCACCACTGAACATCAAGCCATTGTTTCCAGCACTGTTACTGACCTCATCTCCTCTGGAGATCTTCCTTCCACAGCTTCCAAACTGATAGTCTCCCAACCTCGGACGGCCCGCTTCTACCTCCTACCCAAAATCCACAAACAGGACTGTCCTGGCAGACCGATCGTGTCAGCCTGCTCCTGCCCCACGGAACTCTTTTCTTGCTATCTTGACTCCTTTCTCCCTCCCCTTGTCCAGTCCCTTCCCACCTACATCCGTGATTCCTCTGACACCCCACGTCATATTAACAATTTCCAGTTCCCTGGCCCCAAACACCTCGTCTTCACCATGGACGTCCAATCCCTCTACACCTCCATCCCCCACTGGGATGGTCTGATGGCTCTCCGCTTCTTGCTCGAACAGAGGCCCAAACAATCCCCATCCACCAGTACTCTCCTGCGTCTGGCTGAACTTGTTCTCTCACCAAAACAATTTCTCCTTAAACTCCTCTCACTTCCTCCAAATAAAAGGTGCGGCTATGGGTACCGCATGGGCCCCAGTTATGCCTTTCTCTTTATGGGGTATGTGGAATATTCCTTGTTCCAGTCCTACTCTGGCCCCCTCCCACAACTCTTTCTCCGGTACATCGATGATTGCTTCGGTGTTGCTTCATGCTCTCGTCTGGACCTGGAAAAATTTATTAATTTTGCTTCTAATTTCCACCCCTCCATCATTTTCACATGGTCCATCTCTGACAATTCCCTTCCCTTCCTTGACCTCTCTGTCTCAATCTCTGGTGATAGACTGTCCACCAATATTCATTACAAGCCTACCGACTCCCACAGCTACCTCGATGCAGCTCCTCACACCCCACTTCCTGTAAAGACTCCATCCCATTCTCTCAGTTCCTTTGCCTCCGTCGCATCTGTTCTGATGATGCCATTTTCAAAAACAGTTCCGCTGACATGTCTTCCTTCTTCCTTAACCGAGGTTTTCCACCCACGGTATTTGACAGGGTCCTCAACCGCGTCCGGCCCATCTCCCGTGCATCCATCTTCACACCTTCCTCTCCCTCCCAGTATCATGATTGGATCCCCCTTGTCCTCACTTATCACCCACCAGCCTCCGCATTCAAAGGATCCATCATCCGCCATTTCTGCCAACTCCAGCATGATGCCACCACCAAACACATCTTCCCTTCACCCCCCTGGTGGCTTTCCGCAGGGATCATTCCCTCCAGGACACCCTGGTCCACTCCTCCATCACCCCCTACACCTCAACCCCCTCCCACGGCACCTTCCCATGCAACCACAGAAAGTGAAACACCTGCCCCTTTACTTCCCTTCTCCTCACTGTCCAAGGGCCTAAACACACCTTTCAAGTGAAGCAGCATTTCACTTGCACTTCCCTCAATTTAGTCTATTGCATTCGCTGCTCCCAGCGTGGTTTCCTCTACATTGGAGAGACCAAATGCAGACTGGGTGACCGCTTTGCGGAACACCTTCAGTCTGTCCGCAAGCATGACCCAGACCACCCTGTCACTCGCCATTTCAACACTCCACCCTACTCTCATTCCCATCCTTGGCCTGCTGCATTGTTCCAGTGAAGCTCAACGCAAACTGGAGGAACAGCACCTCATTTTCTGACTAGGCACTTTACAGCCTTCCAGACTGAATATTGAGTTCAACAATTTTAGATCATGAGCTCTCTCCTCCATCCCCACCCCCTTTCCAATCCCGCTTTTTTCCAATAATTTATATCGATTTTTCTTTTCCCACCTATTTCCATTATTTTTAAATGTATTTCCATCCATTGTTTTATCTCTAACTTTTAGCTTTCTTCGATCACTTCCCCCCACCCCATCCCCACTAGGGCTATCTGAACCTTGCTCGTCCTGCTTTCTACCCTTAATGTCACCTATTATCACATTCCTTAAATAATATCACCACCTTCAACACCTCTTTGTCCTTTTATCTATGACATCTTTTAGTAATCTCCACCTATCACTGGCCCTCTATCCAGCTCTACCTGTCCCACCCTCCCCTACCAGCCCTCCCCGAAACCAGCTTATATTTCACCTCGTTTCCATTTTTCCTTAGTTCTGTTGAAGAGTCATACAGACTCAAAACGTTAACTGTGTTCCTCTCCATAGATGCTGCCAGACCTGCTGAGTTTTTCCAGGTATTTTTGTTTTTGTTTTTAAACTAAAACCTTTGTTTAACTCTTGCTTATCTGAAAAATATATGAATTAACAGGAAACTGAAAGTGTTTGAATAGGGTAGCACTGGCTGTAACTGCTAACTGAAATGGCCAACATCAAATTAATCACAAAGCAATAAACCGCAGATACTGAATATTTGAAGCAAATTCAGAAAACGCTGGAAACACTCAGCAGATCATGTCAGCATCAGCTCAGAAAAGATTAATGTTTCAGGTTTGGTCCCTTTTCTGTTTTTGAGAAGTGTCCAGAACTGAAACACTAACTTATCAATTCTCTCTAGAGATGAAAGTCAAATTAATAATGCAAATATTTTGCTGAGATATTCTGGCACATCAGAAGGTAAAGAGGTTTTCAGAGAACTTAATGATTAAAGGTGAGGCAACGTGCTCTCTGGTTCTCGAGTCAAGATTTATTGCTAGTTAAATTCATTTTTAAAATTCTGATCTTTGTTTCAAATCCCTCTATTGCCTCGCCCCTTCCTATTCCTGTAATCTTCTCCAGCACCAGAACCCTTTTGAGATATCTGCATTCATCTAATTCTGGCCTCTTGAGTATTCCAGATTTTAATTGCTCCACCACTGACAACCACACCTTCAGTTGTCTAGGCCCTAAGCTCCAGAATTCCCTCACTACACCATTCCATGTCTTTATCTCCATCTGACTTAATATTCCTTATGTGGCTCGTTGTCATATTTTGTTTTATAAAGCTCCTGTGAAGGCCTTGGGATGTTTTACTATGTTAAAGGTACTATATAAATGTAGGTTTGCTTGTTAAAGCAATTTTTTGCAAGAATTTTGAAGCAGATGCAAAGACTCCAAAAATTTACATGTTTATAATACTGCGGCAATATTTCAGTCAGGACAGATAAAATTATATCACTGCCTTTAATAGAGGTGTTACACAACATTAGTTTCTCAGGTGTGAAAACAATTTACTCAGTGAATGGATCATACAGTCTTCATTCTATATAAATGTGTTCATGCAGAAAATTATGGCTCAAAACAAAAATATTATGTATGTATAACAAATAAAATCTGCAGAAAGTGTAGAAGGGGCTGGCAATTGAGCAATAGCACTAATGGTGACCCAAAACTTTTATTACACATCTAGAAATATCAGAGTGTCAAACATTTAACTTGTCTGTGAAAATATAACTGATAGTATGTGCAAAATATTAATTACAGAGCCTTATGTGGAGAGGATTGAGTGTGATGTTTTTTATGTGTATTATACTTTTTTGACTGGTGTAAAACCAATGTCAAGGACTTTGATTATAATGCTAACAGATGAATATTAAAAGTTTCTGTTGCTGAGATAGCATTTACTTTTGCAGTCATATGATGGATAGATATTGGAAGTATGCCCATTTTCTAATCGAACTCCAATGTGCGATGAAAGGATGCCCTTATTTAAGAATGGATATCCTTCTATATTTTTATCCACTTATTTTTATTTATTTTCATTTTTCTTCATTTATTCATCATTTTATCCCCACCTTTTATCCTATTTTTGATTTTTTCCCCCCCATCACCATCCCCTCCCCCACCCCACCCCGACAAGGGTCGTCTGTCACTTGTTCATGCTGTTCTTTTCAGAGTGTGTCAGAATATCTCAGCAAAATATTTGCATTATTAATTTGACTTCCATCTCTAGAGAGAATTGATAAGTTAGGAGAATTGATAACAGGAGGCTGCTCAGTAAGATAACAGCCCATGGTGTTAGAGGCAAGGTACTAGCATGGATAGAAGATTGGCTGTCTGGCAGGAGGCAGAGAATGGGGATAAGGGGGTGCTTCTCAGGATGGTGGCCGGTGACTAGTGGAGTTTTGCAGGGGTCAGTGTTGGGACCACAACTTTTCACTTCATACATTAATGATCTAGATGAAGGAACTGAGGGCATCCTGGCTAAGTTTGCAGATGATGCAAAGATAGGTGGAGGGACCTATATCAATTTTGGGCCCTATATCTCAGGAAGGATGTTCCGGCCCTGGAGAGGGTCCAGAGGAGGTTCATGAGAACGATCCCAGCAATGAAAGGCTTAACATATGAGGAACGTTTGAGGACTATAATCGATGGAGTTTAGAAGGATGAGGGGGGATCTGATTGAAACTTACAGAATATGAAAGGCCTGGATGGAGTGGACGTGGGGAAGATGTTTCTATTAGTAGGAGAGACTAGGACCGGAGGGCACAGCCTCAGAGTAAAGGGAAGACCTTTTAGAACAGAGATATGGGGAAACTTCTTTAGTCAGAGAGTGGCGAATCTATGGAATTCATCGCCACAGAAGGCTGTGGAAGCCAGGTCTTTGAGTGTATTTAAGACCGAGATAGATAGTTTTTTGATTGGTATGGGGATCAAAGGTTACAGGGAGAAGGCGGAAGAATGGGGTTGAGAAACATATCAGCCATGATTGAATAGCGGAGCAGACTCGATGGGCTGAATGGCCTAATTTCTACTCCTATGTCTTATGGTTCGTGTTTCAGTTCTGGACACTTTTCAAAAACAGAAAAACGACCAAACCTGAAACATTAAACTTTTCTGATCTGATGCTGACATAATCTGCTGAGTGTTTCCAGGATTTTCTGTATTTGCTTCAAATATTCAGTATCTGCAGTTTTTTGCTCTGTGATTAATTTGATGTTGGCCATTTCAATTAGCAGTTACAGCTAATTCTACCCTATTCAAACACTTTCAGTTTCCTGTTAATTCATATATTTTTCAGATAAACAAGTGTTAAACAAAATTTTAGTTAAAAACAAAAACAAAAATACCTGGAAAAACTCAGCAGGCCTGACAGCGTCTGCGGAAAGAAACACAGTTAACACTTACCCTTGTCCTGCTATTATCACATTCTGCTTTCTTGCCTTAATGCCACCATCAGCACATCCTTTAGCCCTTACCACTACCATTAACACCCCCTTTGTCCTTTTGTTCACGACATCTTTGTCAATCTCTCCTTTTCCTGGCCTTCTATCCAACTTCACCTGCTCCACCCTCCTTAAACGGTATAAATTTCATCACATTTTTACTTCTCTTTAGCTCTGAAGAAGAGTCATCTGGACTTGAAATGTTAACTCTGTCTTTCTCTCCACAGGTGCTATTAGACCTGCTGAGATTTTCCAGCATTTTCTGTTTATGTTTCAGATTTCCAGCATCCGCAGTATTTTGCTTTTGTCCTTCTATATGAAGTTTCAATTAAATTTAATGAAGAAACTTAAGTCACTGAAATAGCAAGCATAAGAATAGAGAGAGAGAGATATATATTATGAGTAAACATAATTTGGTACTCAAAGGAATTTCAATAAGTTAACTCATTAAAAAATGTTGCTTAATAATATAATTGGTTTACTAGGGGGTTATGACGCATTAAGACTAGAAATTAATGTTAGTAATAATAGTAGATGAACGCTATCCACAGTTCTAACAGGTATTACCTGTTCAGTTAAATTAAAGGACAGGGAATGTTGAGCATTTGTCCACTATTATCGCTAACTGCAATTTCTAAGCTAATGATGAAACAAGTCCAGATGACAAGGTCTCATGCATATTTATTCACTCTAAATTTTGTAATGTATCAAGGATACTTGATTTGTCCAACCTTTGATTTTTTCACAAGTGAACATGTCCAAACTTTTATGCAAATACATTTATGGGTGAAAATTCTGCCCATTAGTAATTTTATCCAAAGAGTCAGCACAAATACAACATTTATTCTAGATGTTTTAGCAAGAAACCTGAGAAGAGTGACCAGTTTAAGTTCAAACTTTAAAAGGATTATGCAAAAACACTGAGTAAAGATTTGAAGATGATATTTAGGATAATGGAAAGTATGAACAAGATTGAAGTAAGCAACATATATAACTTGTAAAATGTGCAAAGGAATTAAAAATGTCCAAAATTCACAAACGCTAGCAAGATCAGAGATTAGGAAAAATAATTGCCTCATATAGCAGTCACATGTAATAGAATCCCAGAGAAGTAATCAATTCAGGCTTAAAAGATATTTTCAAATGAAGTTGTATCTATAGCCTTCATGCTCTTTGTTGAAAAAAGATATTGAAACAAACAAGGGGCGGAAGCTGGTCAGGCGCATTGTTAAAATCATCCAAAGAACACCAACAGCTGATGTCTCACACTGATTCCAATTTTAACCAGCTCTTCTGAGCAAGTGTGAGGCACACTTACCAGCAACCAGGATTGAGGGTTTTTTTTTTTAGAAATCCTTTTCCCTAGCTGCAAAGTCTACAATTAGGAGTGATAACTTCACAATTAGGGATAAGACATTTAGGATTAATATATCAGGAGAAATTTCATCACTCAGAATTCTGAACCTTTGGAACGCTATATTCCAGGGGGCCGTGGAAGCTCATGAATAGATTCAAGACTGAGATCGAAGGGTTTCTGAGATCTGGGGATAGAGTGGTAAAGTGGAATTGATATAAAAGTTCAGCCATGAGCATGCTGTATGGCACAGCAGGTGTGTGGAGCCATATAACCTACTCCTATTTTTTATATTTTTATGTTCAAATGGTCCTTTTAAATATGTGGATTGGGCTCCAATTATGTTATTGAGGCTTGACGGCTATATTAATCAGAGACCTGTATGCAGGAGCACTGTGGCTTTCCTACCAAGCCAACATAGTGGAAGGAGGAGGAGTCACGGCTAGCGGAGGTCCAAAAAGGTAAAACTTTTTACTTTTCCTTATGGGGATAGAAGGAACACCTGCCTGAACTAAGTTGCAATCAGGCTGCAGAATTACCAATGGACTTTTCATACATTGTCCAAAAAAGCTGGGATCTGCAGGTAGCATGGGAGGGGCATCTATGATGGAGTAATTACATATTGACTGCGGATAAAGCAAGATAAATGCGAATGAAAATAGTGTTAAGTTCCTAAAATAGAAATCCTGTTTTGTATTCAACCTAACTCTTTTATTGAAACTATCAATGAGAAATTTCACCCTTTGATCTCTCTTTTTCTCCCACTTTGCTTTAAAATCTATTCTCTATTTGTCATCCCACAAGAAGTTGTGACAGCCAGCGGAACATACATGACCAATATATTAACTCTCCACTACTGGATAATGTGACTCAAATAAGCAAGTAGTGAGTCACCAAAGACAGAAGAACTGTGCATCACCTCTACATGATTGCTACGTTACTAGATTTCAGTGTCAAAGGAATGTTACATATACATATAATAAAAGATTCCCTAGAACAATTGTAGCAAATCAAAAAGCATAAACTATTATGGATGCTGGAATACAAAGGTAGCTTAACCAACAGCAGTATTTTAAAAATAAAAAGCATTTCCATTCTTCAAGGGGAGCAACGGCTGCAATTTTACTGGGTACTAACTTTGTTAGAAAATTTTCAGACCGTGAAAGCAACTGACACACCATTTCAGTACTGCAGCTTCTTTGCTCGTTGTTGAGTCTATTCATGTACTCCAACATAAAGCCATAAAAATATTTTCTAAAATTATCATACCAATCATGAATTGCATTTATTTATCATGCAATTCTATTCAAATATAAAGCAGCATAATTAAAGAATATGTGTACATTGACAACAAAAATGGATGCAAGGTATTTCACAGCAAAAACAAAACAGCCAGGTTGTTAGTGTGAGATTTTATCCACTCACCTACAGAGAATAATCATCCAGATTAAAGGTTGTCCAACAGTATAGGAGGAATGTATTCCGAGGAGTGAATGAATAATTTCATTGATGGATGTACAATATGCCAGCATCCGCAGGTCAGAAAATTCATTCCAAGGTGGAGGCAAAAAGAACAAGGTTCAAATCAGACATGATTCCACAGAAATTGCAAAGGATTTTGAGAAAGTGAAAAAAAAACTTTTATTTTCACCCACAATGATGAAAAAAATGTTTCTTTTCTCCAAAAGAGTAGACTTTATAACAAAGAGTTATGAATCTTGGTCAGTATAGGAGGCATAGCATACAATTCAAGCAGCAAGTTGTTTGTCCAACAATAATGATTATTCCCCAGGGATTTACTATCTCAATGACTGAACAAGAATCTCTTCTTGAAATTAATAATGTATGCTGAATGACAATAATTTGTTTTATTCATTGGGCAACAGATAATGATAGATACATGGTCACAGATTTTCCATATAAGTACAAGTCTGCATTTATTACTGACTCATATCTTACTGCACTGACTTTGGAGACAGCAGTGTTGTAGTTCTGGTATTCATTATTTCAATTTCAAAAGAAGGACAGCATAACAATGTTTAGCCAGTCAGTAAATATATATGCATTTTGTTAACCCAATGTTTGAGTTTCAACCACAGAATTGGACTATTATTTATTTTGCAGCAGTATATATTAATACCAACTATAACTTGATTGTCAATTTCAAATCAATATTTTATTTCCACACCAAGTCACTCTGAATTAAATCCAGTTTAAAATTGGGACTATCGGAATACAAGTAATTCAACAAAATAGACATCATAATAAAACATTTCTAAGCTGAACTGTATCAATAGACATAGATGGATAAAATCTATAGATTTACTTATTCTGCAGGTGCATTCAACAACCTTGTAACATGCTGACAATAACATTTTTGGTTAAACATTTTTCTGTCACATTCTCAAGTATAAATGAGTGTAAACAGACCAGACCAACAGCTGCTGTAGATTTTGTGCACCCAAAAGGCAAATTATAAGATGTTACATTAGTAAGAGCTGGCTTGAATAAACTGTTAACAAAATGTAGCATAATCAGAGTTTAGGTGCTTTTGCACCCACTAAAGTTTTACTTGCGCAATTTAATTCCATAATTATATAATAACCTTGTATGCATTACAGATCTGTTATTGCTCATTAATCTGTATATAGGTCTATTAAAAATCCTTTGGTATGTTCATTCATCATTAAAAATTATCAATTGCAACATATTGGACTGGATTTTGCTGTGATGAAATGATGGTGAAACAGTCAGCGTTTGCCATCATTACTCCACTAAACTGACAGTAACTTCTGGAGTTTGGACATATGCAGCATAACATGGAAATCCAGAAGTTACTGTCAGTGAAGCTACATTCCTCCATAGCATGCGTGGTAGATATTTCCACAGACTGCATGCTCCCTTACAATCATGATTTAACAAAAATCTCTTGCTGTTAACAACCCTAGAACAAGTTACATTTTGTTGATTGAGGTATATGCAACTGGGTTTTTAAACAGCATCCTAACTTCATGACTATTGTAAAACACCCTTACTGGCCTGGAAAAGCTGATTTTACATTTGTGGAATGTCAAATTGCTCCACAATTTATTAAAATTCTGCAATTTTTAAAAACATTTTTAAAAATCCTTTTTTAGAAATCGGTTTATCTTTATTTTAGCTTCTATCAGAATACAGTCATACATTTTTTTGCTCCCTGAAAAAAATCCAACACATTTATTTTAAATGTTTTAACTTCCTGGTTTGCTGTGTATGAATATTTCAGTTTGATCGGTTGCCCCCCTACTTGCTGACATGACCACTATGCCGCTGACTGCAAAATCCTAATCATTAAGCCACTGCATTCAAATAACCTTGTGAAATATTCGGATGCCTGGGTTTAATCAAAGCTTTATATCATAAGATAGCATGCACCATATATTGTACTTCAAAGAATGACAAGAAAACATCACATTGGATGATCAGCAATTTGTGAAATTTTGAGCCAGAATCTTTCATATATTTTTTGCAATGATAGCAAGCTGTTCAGATTGGCGACAACCCTCAAATGCTGTTTTATTATGTTTTTGTAACAATTGCAGTAGTTTTGTGCCAGAATCAAGTGATATTTCGAATCCATAATTTAAAGGGCCAGACCAAGTTACTATAGAAAATAAAAGTAAATAAACTATCTTAAGGACCACAAACCAAGAACACATTTTGGACAAATGAGCTAACAGCATATTTGCAGCACAACTCCAAAAATTCCAACAAAAAGTGGTTCCATTCCCAGATAGTAATGAATATTTAAATCTCTAGCACCTTGGATTTCAGTCCAGTTTAAGCAAGGAACCCAAATTTATGCTCCACCAATCACACGAGCCAAATACCAGTCAGATGAACAACTTTCTTCTGGCCTCCAGAGTTATTAAGATAACTTCTTTTTCATTTTTACAACCATAGAATTGTTTAGAACCACGTAAAATAGATTAGAATTAAAATGTTGACACTACTTAATAGAAAGCATTAACTACTTACTAGTTAATACTAGTAACTAATTTATTAACAATAATTTATATAAAATAGAACAATATTTGTAGTGTTGATAGCCATGGGGTGATGTTAGATTATCATATACTTAAAGGGGAACAATCTGTAGGTTGAACAGACTAAGTGCTATCTCCCACATTGTTTTTGTTTAAAAACAAAGGTTCTTTATTCTTCTTCCCTTGTGACTTTGCAAATTGTAATCATGTGCTGGCAGCTATGTCTGGTTTCACAGCCAGATTACCAACTCTGAAATATTTAAACAGCAATTATTCAAACCACAGCAACTCTATGAACATTAAGATAACTGAATTAACATTATGAAATATATTTTCACTTGTTTTATATCATGTTCCTGAACTGCAAACACAAGTCACAATTACAGCAGTTTAATTCAACTACAGAGCTGACTGCACAACATCAAATACTTTATTTTCATTGATTGCAAGTTATCAATAAAATCATTAGATTACTCCAACATTGCTGTGCCACATTTCAATGACAGGAAAATGCTATGATTAAGCTACAGAAAAAAATGGTTCATACACACAAGAGCTAATTCCTGCATTAGTTACACCTTCTTGTTTACTGATTTTCTTTCTGGCTTAAATATAAAGAAGAACCCACTAAATTTTTAGACCTTGAAATCTATCTCTATTTTCTTTATCCATTCTATAGTTTATATTAGCTTTGTGTCCGCTACATCAAGCAAAATAATCCTACATGCTATTCGCATCTTAGAATTGACAACTCTCAATTTAATTCATGAAATGTGCAGAGTCTGATGAGAAATGACTGACAATAAAATACATGTCATAATAAATTCAAACAGAATTGAATTTTAACTTGTCTTGATAGGGAAATTAGTTGTTTACTGGGTGAGATATCTTTATCTAAAGAAGCGATTCAAAATCATCAGCAGCTAAAAGCTATCCCCAAGGCATTCACTGCCTTATGCACATGAACAGTAGTTACTTGAAAAATTCACATACCCTGCTGGGCATAATCGGCTGAGAAATGCCACATCTCTGCAATTCGTGGCAGATAGTTAGTGCTGGATAATCCTCTAAAGAGTGCTCTGAATGCCAGTCACTCAACTATTTTAAAATTAATTTCACAGCAGGGTAATATGTGTATTTTAAATATCATAATAATAACCAAACTAACTTTACCCAACAAACCATCCAATATTACAAAAATCAACTAATGACCTGCGTGCCCATCTGGCCTATAGTGCTCCAACTCAGGGCTGCCTAACTAGCTGCAGCCTGGCAGATGGAAGGCTGCTGAGCTTCAATGGAGAATTGCAGATGATTTTGGATATATATATATGGAAGGCACCTTTGAGCAGCTCCGGTCCCAGAAGACCCAGCCTGGACTCCACGACCTCAGCAAGAGTGGCATCAGTCTGAGCTGGCTGGTTAACAGGTAAGAGCAACTGACAGGCTGGCAGTGATGCTAGCGTGAATGCTACACCATCAAAATCAGTGTTACACACTGACTGATGTCACGATCTGCCTAATCTGCATACTTCTGGTGCACACTTCTAACACCCATGCTAACATTCTCAAACAAGATGGCATTCATTGCAAACCATACCAGAAGCGTTTGCGTGCAGCACAGAAGATATTTTGGCACCAAAACAATACAATGAATGTCAAAACTATGGCCACTAGACAGCCCAATTTTTCAACCAATAAATCTAAAAGGATGAAAGACTTGGATTTATTTAGTGCTTTTCACAACCTCGAGATGCCCAAAATGCTTTTGAAGTGCAGTCACTGTTGTAATACAGAAAAGGCTGTAGGTAATTTGCACAGAGCAAGCCCTCACTATCAAGTAATATGTTAATGACAATATCACTTTTTTAAAAGAAGTGATATTGATTGCAAGATAAGTATTTTCCAGGTCACCAAGGAGAACTGCCCTGCTCTTTCTTGTGTTCTGTGACCTTTTATATCTACCTGAGGTAGGAGATGGGGCACTCAGTTAACATCTCATCTGAAAGACAGCACCTCCAACATTAAAGCACTCCCTCAGTACTGCACTAGAGTGCCAGCCTGGATTTGTGTGCTCTGCAATGGTATTTGAATGAGCAATCTTCTGACTCAGAGGCGAGAGTGCTGCCAGCTGACACAAATGAAACTGGTTTAAATTAACCTACTTCAAATTAAGTATACAGAATGGCTAATTACTGGATATTTACAATTTGCTTATTCCTTCTATCTTCCACTGCTTTCAAACTATTTCCAATAATTTAACTGTGTTAATTGTCAGCAATACTGTCTGCACATATAACAGAGTAGGCTATAAGCCTTCTAAAACCTCGAAGTTCAGATGTCAAGATAGAAATCTGAACTGCAGTTTCAGGCAAACCTCATGCACACAGTTGGAAATAATGCTATTTTATAAAAAAGATTAATCCCAATTGGACCAAACTCTGGACTTTTCAATTCTTCCACTAACACAGACTCACAAAACATTCCCACTGCATTCTAATACCAAACAACAGATTCCACTGAACTGCTCGTTAAAAACGGTGAAATACATAAGTATGCTTTTGTTCTCACAACTGTGAAATGTAAAGGCAGCATTTCACATTTTCTGGAAAACTTTTTTAAAAATTCTTTCACAGGACATGGGCGTCACTGACTACGCCAGCACTTTTATTGCTCATCCCTAATTGCCCTCAAGAAGATGGTGGTGAGCTGCCTTCTTGAACCACTGCAGTTCATGTAGTGTACGTACACCCACAGTGATGTTAGGGAGGGAGGTACAGAATTTTGACCCAGTGACAATGAAAGAACAGCGATATAATTCCAAGTCAAGCTGGTGTGTGATTTGGAGGGGAACTTGCAGGTGGTGGTGTTCCCATACATTTGCTGCCCTAGTCCTTCTAGATGGTAGAGGTCGCAGGTTTGGAAGACGCTGTCGAAGGAGCCTCGGTGAGTTGCTGCAGAGCATCTTGTATATGGTGTACACTCCTGCCACTCTGCAGTGGTGGAGGGAGTGGATATTGAAGGTGGTGGATGAGGTGCCAATCAAGCGAGCTGCTTTGGCCTGGATGGTGTCAAGCTTCTTGAGTGTTGTTGGAGCTGCACTCATCTAGGCAAGTGGAAAGTATTCCATCACACTCCTGATTTGCATCTCGTAGATGGTGGACAGGCTTTGGGAGTTGGAAGGTGAGTTACCCTGTAAAATTCCCAGCCTCAGGTCTGTTCTTGTAACCACAGTTTTTAAATGGCCAGTCCAGTTCAGTTTCTGGTCAATGGTAACCCCCAGGATGTTGATAGAGAGCAATTCAAAGATGGTAATGCCATTGAATGTCAAGGGGAAATAGCTGGATTCTCTCATGTTGGAGATGGTCATTGCCTGGCACTTGTGTGACATGAACGTTACTTGCCACTTATCAGCCCAAGCCTGAATATTGTCCAGGTCTTGCTGCATATGGGCACGGACTGCTTCAGTATCTGAGGAGTCACGAATGGTGAACGTTGTGCAATCATCAGCGAACATTCTCACTTCTGACCTTATGACGTAGGGAAGGTCATTGATGAAGCAGCTGGATATGGTTGGGATAGGACACTACCGTGAGGAATTTCTGCAGTGATGTCCTGGAACTGAGATGATTGAACTCCAAAATCCACAATCATCTTCCTTTGTGCTAGGTATGAGTACAGCCAGTGCAGCGTTTTCCCCTGATTCCCATTGACTTCAGTTTAGCCAGGGCTCTTTGATGTCATACTCGTTCAAATGTTGCCTTGATGTCAGGGGCCGTCACTTTCACCTCATCTCGGATTCAGCACTTTTGTCCATGTTTGGAAGGTCAGGAGGTGAGTGGTCCTGGTGGAATCAAAACTGAGCATCAGCGAGCAGGTTATTGCAGAGTAAAGGCCACTTGATAGCATTGTTGATGATCACTTTGCTGATGATCAAGAATAGGCTGATGGGGTGGTAACTGGCTGGTTGGATTTATCCTGCTTTCTGCAGACAGGACATACCTGCACAATTATTCACATTGCCGAGTAGATGCCAGTGTTGTAGCTGTACTGGAACTGCTTGGCTAAGGGCACAATTAGTTCTGGAGCACGTCTTCAGTATTATTGCCGGAATGTTGTCAGGGCCCAAAGCCCTCAGCCGTTTCTTGATATCGCATTGTAAGGGGAGACTGACGAATGGGGATCATGGGATACTTGGCGTAAAACCTAGGTTGCTAAAACTTGAGAGAAGCTTGACTGTGAGACAGAATCATATAAAAGACTTAATCAAGAGGAGATGGGATCAGGGGAGGAAGAGACAAAGAGACATATGACAATCTGATTAAGGAAAGATGAGATCAGGGGAATAAGCTGGAAAGATCTAATTAATGACAAAGCAGCTGGTCAAATGAATTTTTTGTAACTGTATAAACTGACTGCTCAAACATTGTACTGTAGTAGAGTGGGGCTTCTCCTTGTATGCTCATAATAAAGATCACTCGCTTGAACAAGACATCCAACTCGCAAGGCACTTTTGGGTACTGGGGCAAGCCCTCACCCTTTCAGCATGGACTGAATCTAACTGGCTGAGGACTGGCATCTGTGATATTGGGGATCTCAGAGGGAGGCAGAGATGCATCATCCACTCTTGCACTTCTGGATGAAGGTTGCTGCAAATGCTTCAGCTTTGTCTTTTGCACGGATGTGCTGGGCTCCCCCATCATTGAGGATGGGGATATTTGTGGAGCCTCCTCCTCCAGTTAGTTGCTTAATTGTCCACCACCATTCACAACTGGGTGTGGCAGGACAGCAGAACTTAGATCTGATGCGTTGGTTGTGGGATGGCTTAGCTCTATCTATTGCATGCTGCTTTCTGTGTTTGGCATGCAAGCAGTCCCGTGTTCTATCTTCACCATGTTGACACCTCATTTTTAGGTATGCCTGGTGCTGTTTCTGGCATGCCCTCCTCACTAAAAAAATGGTCCCAACCTTTTGTGTATTGAAGCACAACGTTTAAGCTTCAGTTTATTGGGCCTTCAACTGGCTCAAGACCTACCTTCTACAATCAAGAAATAACAGACAACATATGGAGATCAAAGAAAAGGCAAAAGATGCCTTAAAAAGATGAACTTTTGGTTAGGATTTATCTGCAAGGTTAAGTTAAAAATGCACCCCCTTTAAAAGAATAGCATCTATGGTAAACAAATTGCAGTAACTCGAACAGGAATCTAATGAAAATCTGAAGCAATGAATGCTTAAATCGTTCGCTGTTCTCAACTACAAAGCTACGACTTAAACCCCCTTCCCCCATCCCCTCCACCCTCATCTCCAACAATAAGTGCGAGAAGATTATGGCCACTTTTGCCACTAAAATCGAGACCATCCAATCAGCTGCCTCTGCTGCATTCTTCCCTTCCACTAACACATCAGGACAAACTTCCTCTAATGCTCCCACAAATTTGCATCTTTCTCAAGTTCCTCTCCTATCTCCCCTCTGAGCTAATCTTGTCAATGAGATATACCTCCTGCTCCCTTGACTCTATTCCCACTAAACCTCATCAACTCAACTTCCGTCCTGGTTCCAATGTCAGCCGATAATGGTTCAGGCTTTTCAGGCGTTGTCCCTTTCTCTTTTAAATCGGCTGTCGTCACCGATCTCCTCAAAAAAAAACAACCCTCGACTCTCTGACCTTGCAAAGTTTTGTCCTATTTCCAACTTCCCTTTCCAAAGTCACACCCCAAATCCATCCCATCTTTCCTGGAATTCCATATTTGAATCCCTCTAATCAGTTTTCTACTCTGCCACAGTACCGAAACAACTCTTACAAAAGTCACAAATGACATCTTATGTGATTGTGACAAACGTAAACCTTCCCTCCTCGCCCTTCGCAACCTGTCCACAGCATTTGACACAGTTGACCACAACATTCTCCTCCAATGCCTCTCCACTGTTGTCTGGCTGTGTAGGACTGCAGTCACCTGGTTCCATTTATACCTAATCATATCCAAAGTATCACTTGTTCCTGCACCACTATCTTTGATGTCCCGCAAAGATCTATCCTTGGCTCTCCTATTTGTCATCTACATGCTGCCCCTTGGCAACATCATCCGAAAACACAGCATTAGTTTTCACATGTACGCTGAAGGAGCAGTCCGCTCCGCCTCACCACAACCTCTCTCAACTCCTCCACTGTGATAAAGTACCAGACTGCTTATCTGACAGCCAGTACTGGTTCAGCAGAAATTTCCTCCAATCAAATATTGAGAAGATGGAAGCCACCATTTTCGGTCCCCACTCCAAACTCTGTTCCTTACCTATTAGCTCCATTCCTCTCCCTGGCAACAGTCTGAGATGACATCAGTACGTTCACAACATTGACATCACATTTAAATCAGAAATGAACTTCCGGCCACATATTCCTGAAATTGCTAAGACTCCTATTTCCACCTCCTAACACCAACCCACTTCGCCTGTTTCAACTCATCTACTGCTGAAACTCTCATTCATACCCTAGTGACTTCCAGACTCCAATATTCCAATGCATTCCTGGTGGTTGTTGTAAGGTATTTGGCAAAGTTAGTTAGGTCTTATTAAGGTATTCATAGTGTTAGGTAGTTCAACAGTAGTTATTTATTAACTACTCGAAACAATATACATAGGTACAGTAAAGGTCCAAGCTGGAGCGGCTCCATGCTTGCTTCTACACACGGCTCTGTCGAACACCACCCTGACCTGACACCTAGATGCAGGTCATGTGCTCTTTAATCACCGTGTAGGCGGTACTGCACTCAGTCCCATGTTAATCCTTTTATGTGCCAGACCATTCTGCTAGTGGTCTCCCATATTCCACCCTCCATAAACTTGATGTCATCCAAAACGCTACTGCCTGTGTCTTAACCCAAACACAGTCCCATTTACTGATCACTGTGCTTGCTGATCTTCTCTGGCTTCCATTCAAGCAATGTCTTGACCAATCCCACAAGCCTCTGAGATATCTGTGCTTCTCTAATTCTGGTCTCTTGAGCATCTTGGATTTTAAATTGCACCATTATTGATGCTGGGTGTCTTCAGTTGTTTAGGCCTAAGCTCTGGAATTCCCTCCTTACATCTCCCCACTTTTCTACCTCACTTTCCACCTTTATGACATTCCTTGAAGCCTACCTCTCATGACCAAAATCTTGGTCAAGGACCTAATATCGCACTAATGGCTCAATGTCATATTTTGCTTTATAATGATCCTGTGACATGCCTTGGGATATTTGATTACATTAAAGACACTACAAATATCCCTGAACTATCTCTGACTTTCTCTTTTGCTCCTCCTGCCCCTCCTCCCTATTTCAACAGCATTAAACCCATCACATCCCTACCTCTCGTCAGTTCCAAAAAGGAGTCACATTAGACTCAAAATGTTAGCTCCATTTCTCTCTCCATATATGCTGGCAGGTCTGCTGAGTTTTTCCAGCATTTTGTTTTTATTTCAGGTCTCCAGCATCCACAATATTTTGCATTTTATATTACTATACAAATATATGTTGTAAAGTTGTTGTTTTTTGTTCCTCCAGACACAGTGATAATGTTGAGATAACAGTAAGTACTGGTTGATCAAATAATGTTCCTGCGTATAATGATACTAAATACAGAATAACGTGGTCAATGTGAGAAGGAAAAAAATCATAATTCATTTGTGAAATAACTGTATGAAAAGTCATCTGATAGGTCTAACGAACATTTTACTGGAAGACTATTGATTAAAATCTACAGTTCAACACTAGACAAAGACAAAGCATAAGTAATTGCCCCTTCCACTAGCGTGATTTATATTTTTGCATTTTAGTTCCAATCTTACTGATGTTTATTGCTTCAAATGAATTGTTTTTTGCAGCACTAAATTTCCTGTGCTCCCTTCTATGTTAGAAGACTTGAATAACACCCTCAAGGTGTTGGAGTATCTCATTCAGTTACAATGAAAACATCACAACCTTGTTAAGCAAATTCTGGCAGTTTGCCTGCATTTATTTGTGCATAATTCTGATCTTTGTTTCTGTTACAATAAAAACTACAAAGCAGGGGCAATAAATTCA
Source organism: Carcharodon carcharias (assembly GCF_017639515.1). Classification (NCBI taxonomy): domain Eukaryota; kingdom Metazoa; phylum Chordata; class Chondrichthyes; order Lamniformes; family Lamnidae; genus Carcharodon; species Carcharodon carcharias. Next base: position 162,586,635 of record NC_054474.1, on the reverse strand, counting down.
GCCCTTTAATCAACAGCTGCCTTAATTAAATTATGCTGTACAAAGTAGAGTCCTGTCTATGCTCATCTAAAAATGACAGGTTGCCTCATGGCCTATCAAAAGCATTCCTTTATCAGAAATCCTTCAGTTACTTTTAAAGCTATCCTTTCTCCTACAGTTTACCAAGTATACAGACATAATCCATAGAATTTAAAAAATGGAACCAAGCCTTGTGGGATTTGTTCCTGAAACCTCTAAATAAGGTTGAATAGTTCTGTTGAAGGGTCATGAGGACTCGAAACGTCAACTTTGCTCTTCTCCACCAATGCTGCCAGACCTGCTGAGTTTTTCCAGGTATTTCTGTTTTTGTTTTGAATATAACTTTCCCCAGGTTATATGATGGTAAGAGGCAAATGGCTAATTTTAGCTTTAGTTTTCTGCCCTACCATTTTTGCAGCAAAATTACTTTTTTTAACATTTCCATCCTTTAAGTAGAGAAACAAAAATCACAGACCACTAACCCTAATTATGGGCTTTAGCTTTAGTTCCATTACTATGTGGGCTGATTCCAATTAGCTGTGGTCGGCTTAACCTTCAATCAAAAAGTATTGCTATGGTAGAAAAAACAGAGCAATGGCAAAAACAGATTCTGAATAAAAGAGATGACCCCAACCGCCTCAGGCATCTGGTTTGTCATCCACCTTTCCATTTTTTTGAATATTCTACCCTTGGGTTTACTGAAAGTTCAATCAGTTCCACATGACACTTGCCTATCTTGATGTGCACCACAGTGATACATCAGTCCAAACAATGGTATGTACAACCTAATTATCTGTAATATGTTAAAACAATGTCATTTTGACTGGTATCTAGAAAAAGCATGATACTGTGATCCCCTTGAGATCAAACAGAGCTTGAAGCCAGTCCACCATCTACAAGGCACAAGTCAGGAGTGTGATGGAATACTCCCCACTTGCCTGGATGAGTGCAGCTCCCACAGCACTCAAGAAACTTGACACTATACCGGGCAAGGCAGCCCACTTAATTGGCACCACATCCACAAACATACACTCCCTCCACCACCAACGCACAGTAGCAGCAGTTTGTACCATCTACAAGATGCACTGCAGGAATTCACCAAGGCTTCTTCAACAGCACCTTCCAAACCCACGACCACTACCAACTAGAAGGACAAGAGCAGCAGATAGACGGGAACACCCGCCTGGAAATTCCCCTCCAAGTCACTCACCATCCTGACTTGGAAATATATCCCCGTTCCTTCACTGTCGCTGGGTCAAACTCTTGGACCTCCCTTCCTAACAGCACTATGGGTGTACCTACACCACATGGACCACCACCTTCTCAAGGGCAAACAGGGATGGGCAATAAATGCTGGATACAGAATAGTTTCACACAAGATATGCAGTGTAACTGGCAATTTTCTCCAATCCTCCATTGTGAATGTTACACAGAGATTGGCTTACAGCATTGGGTCTTAGTATAAACATGGCACAAGATGTGAGCTGTCCTGCTTTAAGACAATCACTGCAAGACAGGCCAGCTGAAAATAGTGCATTATCTGGAATACGTGTAAGGGTCTTTAAGGTCACAAGATTGTTGTAACTGTTGGGCATAGTTCAGTAGGTCTTAAGATATTTGTAGTCTTGGGTAGTTAACACTATTTATTAACTATTAGAAACTCTACACATAGGTGTAGTAAAGGTCCAAGCTAGGAACTGACTTCATGCTGCTTCTACATACAGTTCTGTCCAACACTACAAGGACCCCTAGCTGTGGGTCATGTTTCTCTTGCATCACTGTGTGGGTAGTATTGTACTCATTCCCATGTTAACCCTTTATGTGCCAAATCCTTATACTACACACCCCCACCCCCTGACTCTTAATCCAATATATTTCCAAGTTGTCCCAGTTTACGCCATGTATTTACATTGTTATTACTACCTCACCTCCCCCCTCAAATCTCTGAGTTCATAGCTTCAGGCGGTCTGGAGGCCTTATAATCCTTTCATTTCTTGTTCTCACCACTGTCGGAGGAGCTCTGTCGCACAGTTAAGCTTTGTTGAAATAGAGGTTGTTCTGGTATCTGGGTGTCTTTTCATCCTCTTTTTTTGTTCTTTAGCACCGAATCACTCATTATCGATTCCCCAATTCTAATGATAGATGGTGGTTGGTTTATCCCGCTCTTTACGGGGCAGATGAACTCTGGGCTTGTCCCTACAGTGTTTTTTCCCTCTTCTTCCTTCGTGCGGCTGTCCCTTACACATGCTAGGATGGAAGATGTCTCTTCCTGTTGTAAGGGTGTCACCTTTGCGTTTGGCTGTGTGATGTGCTGCCATCAATGGGTGGCTGCTTCTCGGTTCCAGCAGCATCATCTGTGGCACTGTCATGCTGACTGGTGATTGCAGCATCTGCTCTGTGGTCTCAGGCTTTATCTCTCCAACTGGCACTGAAGCCAGAGGTTGACACTCTTCTCATTGCTGATTCCTCTCGAGGTGTCATGGTAACCATCTGAGTGGTTGGCTGGTCTGACCAATGAGGGGCTTCTGGCACCTGTAACAAAAGTGGACAGCCCTGCTCTGCAAAGAAAGAAGACAATTCAGAGCCGAAGTCCCAGTCAAGAGAATCTTGCTTATTGGAGCTCTCAGGAATGCACAGTTCTGTATAATTTAATGACATCTTCGGCCATTGAGGAGATTCAGGGTTCCACAGGCATCTCTGGTCAAGAGAGAAAAAGGTTTGTTACAGATGACGTACATCAGCTTGAAGATTTGCTTGTCACCGTACATTAATGGTTCCAAGATCATGCCTATGATAGGAAGTTGGATTCCTCCATGAAGTGGTGCATCTGTTATTTATAGCCAGGGGTGTCCCAGCCACTGTTCTTTATCCTAAATGACCATAACACTGGCTCCCATGTCCAACATAAATTTTGAGAGATGGCCACTAACCAAAATGTCCGCATCCCAGAACGAAAATCCAGGATCTTTGACCCCACTCAAGAAGCATGGTTGTGTGCTCTCAGTGTGCTGTCTCAATCGTGTGAATCCTCTTGGGATCATCTGTGCGTTTTAATGTTTTGGCTTTGGATAGCTTCCCAAAATATTCTATTTAGTTACACTGAAAGCTTTGGGCTGGAATCGCCAGACATTGATCACGCCTGTGGGGGTGCTTTGCTCTATAGCGCTGGCATGGTTGCTCTACTGGTCAGTTAGGATATTGCTTCCCTTGGCCTGGAGTGTCCCTGTTTCACTGACTAGATGGTGGTATTTATTTTGTACCACGGTTTGCATTCTCCCCTTAATATGGATCTGTGTTGCAAACAGATATCAGATTGCCTGACAATCTGGATAGCTTTCTCAAGGGTTAGATTAGCTTAAAAGGATGTCTGAGTGTGCGTCACCCGCCACTATTACAATTATTCTGTCCCTGATTAGCAGAAAGTACAAGTCACTGTAATCACCGTAATGATTTGTGGATTCCTTGTCTAGCTATTATATCATTGGCTATCAGGCCTACTGAATAAAGCAGCACGTTAACTTGTTCAACTTCTGTCTCTATATCCAGACCTGAGCAATCATGTATCTAAGGAGTCTCTTTCTTCAAAGTCCTCAATTTTATGATTGATCTGGGCCTTGGATAAATCCAAATTGATCTGAAAGAGTGGATTTCTGATCCATGGTTAATATTTTTAAATTGCAGGTCCAGCTTTAAAAGGTTTCTCAAAATTCAAGATGACACTGCCATACACTTTTACACAAAAGGTTTTCCCACACTTGCTGGTTTTGGCAGGAAATGGCATTTGTAATCTCAGCATTTAAGTTTTTTTAACAATGCCTGCCTGGATTGATTGGTTAGACCTTGCCCACTTTAATGTAATGTTCTTGGGTCTTGGAAGCATCTAATCCCAGCTTTTGCAGGGTTTTTTATGCTGTCTACTCAGTAGCGATTATTTTTAATTAATTTGTTTTCTTTGTTCAGAGCAAGCTTGGCCGCCACGTGACTCAGGAATCCGGTTTCTCCTCTTGCGATTTAAACAGCGATTTCTGACTACTACTTTTTCAAGGATTGAGTTGTTCAGGAATTTAAAATGTCTATCTCACCCCTAAGTCTGCTGACTCTGCACACTCTGGACGTTGAAGCTGGGCTTCCACAGGATTCAATGGAGTCTTCTGTTGCAGTGAGGTATTTCCTTTCTGCCTTCAGCTTCCAAGCATTTCTTTTGTAGCTTTTCTCTGGCGATTTCCTGCTGTACACTCACTTTGCACCTAATGCATTTAGGGAAGGCAAACAAAACAAGAGAATACTGAGGAAATGAGAGGATATTGAGAGGGGCTGAGGAAATGAGTGTCCATGTGCACAGGTCCCTGAAGGTGGTAGGACAGGTGGGTAAGATGGTAAAGATGGTACAGAATGCTTTCCTTTATTGGACAAGGTATTGAATACAAAAGCAGAGATGTAATGCTGGAACTTTATAAAACTCTGCTTAGGCCACAGCTGGAATTTTGTGTACAGTTCTGGTCACCACATTACAGGAAGGACATAATTGCTCTGGAGAGAATTCAGAGGAGATTTATAAGAATGTTGCCAAGGCTTGAAAATTGCAGCTATGAGGAAAGATTGGATAGGCTAAGGTTGTTTTTCTTAGAACAGAGCAGGCTGAGGGGTGACCTAATTGAGGTGCATAAAATTATGAGGGTAGACAGGGAAGATCTGTTTCCCTTAGCTGAGGGGTCAGTTACCAGGGGCATAGATTTAAGGTGTTTAGTAGAAGAATGGAGAAGACATGAAGAGAAACCTTTTCTCCCAGAGGGTGGTGGGCATCTGGAATTCATTGCCTGAATTGGTGGTTAAGGCTGAAATGCTGAACTCATTTAAAAAAGGTACTTGGATCTGCACACAAAATGCTGTAACTTACAAAGCTACGAACCAGGTGCTGAAAAGTGGGATTAAAATGGGCGGCTAGTTTCTTTTTTTTTCTCTTTTTGGCCGGCACAGACATGATGGGCTGAATGGCCTTTTTCTGCACTGTAATTTTTCATGGTTCATGAGCTTTTCTTCAAGTCAGAATGCTTCTTAGATTTTTTCTTCAGTTTTCCAGAATTTTAAATTTTCTTCTGCAGTCTCTGCAAAGTTTTGAATTGCTCCATTCACTACCACCATGTTGTAAAGTATTGGGCATAGTTCAGTAGGTCATAAGATATTTGTAGTCTTAGGTAGTTCAACAGTAAGTATTTATTAACTATGAGAAAATATATACATAGGTATATTAAAAGGTCCAAGCTAGGAGCTGTCTTTATGCTTGCTTCTACACAGAGCTCTGTCTAAAACTACACCGACTCCTAGGTGCAGGTCATGTATTCTCTTACATCACTGTGTGGACAGGACTGTACTCAGTCCCATGTTAACCCTTTATAGCCAGACTCTTATGCCACAAGAATGAGGGTATCTGTGGTGTCATATTAGGCTTCAATGTCAGAATTTAAATGCATAGTTACTGAGCAACAATGCAACGGCTACAAATATTTGAATATTACAATCAGTAGCTCTATATGCTGCCTTCAATTTGGATTAAAATCACCAAATCCAGTGAATCCAGCTTGTCTCGGTGAGTTTTTGATTTTAATTTAAGCTTATTCAAGAATAACACCTCCTTTGTGATCAAGGTTAATAGCTGGTTCACTTATAATAATAACATACATCTACTTTATACCACTTAGATAATAGATGTTCACACCAACCGATGAAGGTAAAATTCCATGAGAGGTAAAATTATAAATTGGAGTTACAGTAATGTGAGATTCAAGCACACAAACTGAAAGAAGATTATAAAACAGGGATTCTTTATTCCAATGGCATCCGATCTTTATACACATTAATGGAAAAGCTTAGTTCAGAGAAATGAACTATTTATCATGGACATTAATGGCCAAAGCACCAGGTCCATCAACATACCATTGAGAGGTTAACTCCAGATCTCTCAACAGCCAGGTAACAGAGCTCAGTTGGTGGAGCTTTGGCTAATTTCCTGTGACCATATGGCCCAGATTACTTGTCTTCCAGACATGAGGATCTTCCTTGCCTTGTGGCCTCTCAAACTCAGGGGTGCTGTCCAGGCAGTCCGCAAAAATCTCCAGCAACTAATCGCCCAAACCATTGCTGCTTCCAATCTCTCTAGCCACTGTCAGAGACTTAAGTCTTCCCTATTTGTGGCTTTGGCTCCACCACGCTGCAACTCACCAATCTCAAACATCTGCACCAGCTCCTTGTTATTGCCCTTAACTTCTATTTCTTCACTAGCTTCCTGGTTTCTGCTCCTTATTCAGCCTGCACTCCGGGCTCAGGCTCTATCCCCAGCCTGCCAAAGACTTTGTCTCTTGTCAAGAGGGAGTCCCCAAGGCCGACTGATTCCCTGGCCCGGTGTCCTCCTAGGCTGATGACCTCCGCTGGTGGGGACCTATTACCCCGTAGGGAATGACCCACAGTGGATGAGGCCCAGCATCCGGCCCCACTCCAAAGTCAGGACACCGAGCTTCTGCTCATCTCCCTCGCTATTACCATACGTTATGGTTTTGAAGTATAATAGAGACTGATCAAACATTGGATTAATTAACTTGGAAGCCTGATCAAACATTAGATTAATTACCATTGCAGGTAACAAAGGAGGTGTTATTCTTAAATAAATATTTAATTACAGTGGACAAACTCATGTCTGGGTGAGTGCAGCTCCAACAACACTCAAGAAGATCAACACTAATCAGAAAAAAAACAACCCACTCTTGAACAGCACAATGTGGCAGCGGTCAATGTCAAGTCGAAGATGCAACTTACCAAGGCATCTTCAACAGCACCTCCCAAATCTGCAATCTCTATTACCTAAAAGAACAAGGGCAGCAAGTGCATGGGATCACTACCACCTCCAAGTTACCCTCAAAGTCACATACCACACACAACTGGAAGCATATTGCCATTTTTCAGCATCATTCGCTCAAAATCCTGGAACTCCCTATCTAACAGCAGTTTGGAAGCACATGTGCACTGGTTACGATCTGGTTAGAGACCGTTAACATTCAAAGAGAAATCCGAACACCTCTTTTTAACCAATAGAACTACTCCACAAGATTTCAGTTTTTTTTTAATATAAACAAAGGACAAACTTTATTGAATAAAGAACAAACTCAACAAACAAATACGATTAAGTTAACACGCTAGCTTATAACCACATACACTAGGCCCTTAGGTTTACTTCCCCCAAGAATTCTCTTATACATTACAATATCTTAAATTTATTAATTTGTACAGGGAACAACCTGGCGAATACTTTAATTCTCCTCAGCTGCGGCTATTCTCAGAGGTAAAATTTTCATTTACCATCTCTTGACTCTGGATGCCCCAGTCCCTTGTCTGATTACTTTTCCAACACTTCCAAGCTAATCTGCTAGCTGCTTTCTTTGACAAGACTCTGTGAAGACTACTGCAGAATCTTGCACTAGCTTAAAACTTGGCAATCTTCCTGCTTCTATTCCCTCACAAATTTCAAACTAAGATTAAGCCTTTCCCACATTCCACATAGTGAATGTTGTTGTTTTTTGCTCTGCTTACAGCATAGGCCTAGCTAACTATCATTTACTTCGGCTATCTCTTCGTGAGCTGCAAGCCACACCAGGTCCAAACTGCATCTAATTCTTTCAGCAAACATCTACATAAATTGAAACCAGTGAACCTCCCTAAAATCCACCCATTTCCATGACAATGTAGCATCCTCTGGGACATCCTTGAATAGACCTTTAGATTAAGTATCCCTCGTTTAAAATTTCTTCTTTGATCTGATGAAAGAAATGGGTTATACAACCTTTCATGGTTTACTGAATACTTTAAATTAATTTAGCTTTAACTTGCAAGACAAAAACATCTTTCTGGACTGCCCTTACTGAAATAATTGCAGGGATCATGTCCCCTCCAAAGGGTCCACAGATAGGTCAAGCATTGTTTAAGTTGCCCCACCTGTTGTTTTAAGATCTTACCTTTCTAGATGTTAACCTCTTAGGTCAACATGGCCCCAATCTTTTAAGTGTAATCGGCTCCAAGCTTGTTTTAATTGCATATACCCCATTTTCAACAGTTAAAATTTTAATTCCTAAAACTAAAAATTATATACTAAAACACATGAACCATGAACATACACAACACAACAGAGGTTCAAGAAGGCAGATCACCACCACCTTCTCAAGGACGTTGAGATGAGCAATAAATGCCCACAGCCGATGAATACATGAAGAAAAAAAATCTGCAGCAGTACTGCTCTATACTGATAATACAGGAACAAAGCTGCAGGGCCATTATAATACTTCAACAGCCTTGACCAAAATATGCTAAGATAAGCTCAATTTTACTTTAGTCTTCGATAATTTTGCAGCTGTAGTAGAAGCAAAATAAAAATATTTATTGTGGAAATAGTCACTCTAGCCAGTTTTAAAAGTCTGCAATCACTAATAAAACTGAAATTACCCTTTGGTAAAGTAATATTACAAAGGGTAGTTTATATTTCTGACAAATCAAGTCTCAATCCAATACTTTATCAATCTGACATTAAGGGCAGAATTTTCCAGTTGTCATGTGGAGGCAGGCCCTGCACATCTGCGTGTAAAATGATGCGCGGTGATGTCGGGCAAGCGTCCCGATGTCACCACGCGCCATTGTGATATTTGGCTGGTTGGGTGGGCACACGCCATTAATTAACGAGCCACTTAAGGCCCTTAAGTGTTCAATCGACACCGATTTTTCGGCACCCGTGCAATCTTCGTGTTGGCGCCCATGCAATCTTCGGGTCAGCGCAACGGTCAGGCAGGTAGGTCACATTTGTATTAACCTCATCCACGGGCGGGTTAAGAGGGCTCACTGGGGTCGTGAATGTGCAGAGTCAAGTGTTTATTTTCGAAAGTTTTACAAACTTGCCTGTGTGATCTGCAGTACTTCAGAACACATATCAGCTGCTTTTTCTAGGCCCTTAACCTTCAGGTCAGCACTCTGCTGTAAGGAATCTTTTCTGGGCCTGCAGGTTTCAGGAAGCCTTCCCTTAGCCTGGGAATGGGAGCTGAACTGTCCATTGGAGACAGCTCCTCTGAGGAGGAAGGGAAGGCTAGAAGGGGGAGGAGGCCAGGATTGCACATTCACCCTCCAGGGGAGCCACCTTTGGGAGGACAAGCACAGGCACAAAGGGTGCAGGGTCAACAGGAAGTCCAAGGTGGAAGGGGCTGCAGAAGGCACCACTATCCTGCTGCCAGGATATACAGGCGGCAAAACAGTTACCACAATAAGTCTGAGGTGCAGTGCCAAACGAGGCTCCATCTCTCAAGGGAGACAGTCAACTATATCTGTCAGATGATTGGGCCTGAGATCTCCTCTGTGTGGGTGGACACCCCCTGCCTGTGGCTCTGAAGGTCACAGCTGCCCTCAACTTCTATGCCTCTGGTTCCTTCCAGGGCTCAGTGGATGATCTTTGTGGTGTCTCCCAATCAGCTGTCCACACTTGTGTCAAGCAGGTTACAGACACTCTGTTCAGGTGTGCATTGACCTTCACCCGCTACCGTTGGGATCAGGCAAGCCAGACACAGCGAGCCAGAGGCTTCGTGGCGATTGCTGGCTTCCCCCACGTCCAGGGTGCTATAGACTGTACACATGTGGCCATCAAGGTGCCAGCAGGTGAGCCCGGTGCCTTCGTCAACAGGAAGAGCTTCCACTCCATGAACGTGCAGATAGTGTGAGATCATAGGATGCAGATTTTACAAGTCTGTGCAAGGTATCCAGGCAGCTCCCACAACGCCTACATCCCCAGACATTCCCAGGTGCCGGGGCTCTTCAGTGCTCCAGCCCAGCTGGATGGATGGCTGCTGGGTGACAAGGGCTATCCCCTCAGAAGGTGGCTCATGACGCCTCTCTGCCATCCAAGAACAGAAGTTGAGCAGCGGTACAATAGGAGCCACGCCTCCACAAAGGCTGTGGCAGAGAGAAGCATCGGTCTTCTCAAGATGCACTTCCAATGCCTGGACCACTCAGGGGGCTCACCCCCAGTACCCCCCAGATCATGTCTTGGTGATGGTGGTTGCATGCTGCACTCTCCACAACCGTGCACTGGAAAGGGGGGATGCAGTGGGCAATGAAGACGTCGACACAGTGGCTGCGGCTGCACATGATGAGTCCAGCAGTGAGTCAGAGGATAAGCATGCACAGGGAAATGCTGAGGGGGTAGACACAGACCCCGGCATACTCCAGGGAGGCAGGGACACCCGGGAGGCTTTAATCCAATGAACCTTTAGCAAGCATATCACAGATGGTCCACCAGGACAAGCATGGGCTGTCGGCTTGACATTCGACACCTAAGTGAAAAATCTGCCAGGTTAGCAACAGTAACTAAGGGCATTGTTAATAAAGCTGAATGTCCAAAAAAAGCACTCATTACAGTTTTGGAAACCGTACACATGCAGAAGAAAAGAGGCAGCCTCAGCCATGGTGACACATCTGAATTTAATGTGTGAAACAAAGCAGATTACAAAAAAAAGACAAGAGTGTTACAAATCAAATAAAATCACAAAAGGCCTCATCTCGGGCCAACAGAAAACCATCAGTGAAAAACCCTTGGTGTGTCTAAGGTGCTTTATGCTTTTGTTTCCGGGCACTATGTCTTGGTGCTGCCCCATCGCTCGGAGTGACACCTGAGACAGCCTGCTGACTCTGCTGTCCTGTTGGCCTTGACCTTGGCAGTCATCCTCTGGCCCCTGGAGCCTGTACTGGCCCCGCCTGGGAGGGAGCTGCCAGCTCCACAGCTGGAATCTCCCCAGTCGTCGCATTCTCACCGGATGATTAGGTCACTGGGAGAGGGATGAAGTAGCTGCCGCCCTTATCCGGAGCGCCCTGAGAGGAACTCACAGAGGCAACAGGCAGCTGCTGCGCCAACATGAGGTTGCTTCAGACCTCCCTGCTTGCTGTGGATGGATGGGCAATGAACTGGGAAACTTGATGCCCACACCATCTCCCACACTGGCACTGGCCATCTGAGGTCAAAGCTGATGTGAGGGCTTGCTGGTCAGAACACATCCCCAGGAAGCCCTGATGGGTCTTCCTGGAGTAGGCTCTCCAGAAGAGTCGCCACTCTCTCCATGGGACACATGGTGCTCAGAAATGTGGCTCATTGCTTCGGTGAGCATCCATGTAGACTCCTCCACCATGGAACCCAAGCCAAGCACAGCTTCAAGTATCTCCCCCAGATGCTCTCGCACAACCGGCCGCATTTCCTGCACCTGCTGCGTTGCGGACGACTCCAGAGGCACATCATCAGGCACTGACTGAGCATGTGCCTGGTCCCCTGCAGTGCTCCGACTGCTGGTGCCATGGGCAGTCTCTGTCAGCTCCTCTAGCGACTGTGAAGTGCCCTCACCACTGTGCTCCGGGACACTAGCCGTTGTTCGAGTTCCCACCGAGGTGCAAGAATCTGCGCTGGTGCCTGCCTCGCAGAAATGGTGTGACACTGGTGAGACTTCAGGCCCCTCAGGTGTGAGAGGGGGCCTCTGCTGCTCCGCCTCCCGGCCCTGCTCCAATGATGCTGAAAGGAAAAACAAAGACAGTGGATCGCTTAGCATGGAGACAATGACAAGTCCATCCTTGTCCCCCGGATCACTATGCGCTCATCCTTCCGTAACCAGTGGTCAAGCCATGTTGCAAAATTAAATCATTTAACATTCAGCAGTGCTATGGCTGTCGGGAGAACAATGCTGACCTCACTGTTGGGCATAAATACCTGGCCGTGGCACCCCAGCCTCACGGGCACCATTGGACCTGGGTGCATGGCGCATCCGCAGATCCAGGGCCTCCTGCTTGAAACGGCTTAGAATGGCTAACTGCGCCTGGCCGCCGTCAGTCCTCATACGCTCTGCCGTGTTATGAGCATTCTTCTCCTGAAAATGAAAGAAGTTCATTGATTTGTGCAAATTGCACATGGACTCTGTTCGTAAACAGCCCACCCCAACCAGAGGGGGACATATCAGAGCTCTAGTGCCTCCTAACCCTGCCACTGCCGAGCACTCACACAAAGATGCTGGGCCTGCTCTGGGGGGTGGGGGGTGGGGGGGGGGGGGGGGGGGGGCGGGGGGGGGCTCCTTCTCCCAACCCCCAACCTGGGGGACCAGCACCTCCCACTGTGCTGCCACCTCCTCAAGGGGGGCAGCAAGGCAATTATCTGAAAAATACGGGGCACATTGCACTCCACCCCCAATGTCTTACCCTCCAGCCTGGCCTGTCTCCTCCGCCCTACCCTCCAGCCTGGCCTGTCCCGCTGGCCTACCCTTCGGACTGGCCTGCTCACCAGAAGCCCTCTGCTGTGGCCTTGCATTTTCCAGTGTGAGCAGCCTAGCAAAGGCTGCCAGGCCTTCACCTAAACAGGCTGCCAAGTCACCATTGGACCCGGCGGTCTGTCCACGCCCACCACCCATCCACTCCCGCTATCCTTGGGAATCGGGAAATACGCTGGGCGGGCCTTAATTGGCTCGCCTGCGTAAAATGGTAGCGTGGACTGATCACAGGTGGTGATCAGGACCGTGCCCATTTCTGCTCCTCCCACCCCCAGCCAAAGCCACACAGTGTTAAAGAATGGTAACCACAATTTGAAGTTTTACATATCTGTTCTTCTGATATTATTAATGGCCTGGACTTGGGTATAGATGGCATAATTTCAAAATTTGCAGATAATACGAAACTCAAATGTAGTAAACAGGGAGAAGGATAGAAACAGATTTTAGTTGGACAAAGACAGATGGGTGAATTGGGCAGGCACATGGCAAATGAAATTTAACGTGAGAAGTGTGAAGTGATTCATTTTGGTAGGAAGAATGAGGAGAAGCAATTAATACCAGGTTATTATTTTTTAAAAGAAGAACAGATAAACCTGGGGGGGGGGGGAGCGTACATGCTTTAAACATGGCAGAAGTAGTTGAGAAGGCTATATAAAAAGATATATGGGACCATTGGCTTTATAAATAGAAGCAGAGAGTACAAATGCAAGAAAGTTTTGCACAACCATTATAAATCACTATCTAGGTATTTATCCAATTCCCCTTTGAATGTTACTTCTGAATCTTCCTTCACTATTTGCATTCCAGATCATCATAACTCACTGCAAATTGTCTATGATTCCAAAAGTGATCAAAGTTAACATAAAAAACTTAAGTTCAACAATGATTTGGTCACCCCTCCTAACATCACTTTTTGGCTCCATGTTCAATTTTGCTTAATTGTACATCTGTGAAGCACCTGGATGTTTTCTATGTTAAAAATGCCATACAGATGCAATTATTTGTAAGATGATTTCATGCTATATTGGAAGGCCAGCTTATTTATATAATTTCTCAACATGTCTGCTGTATAGTGCATCACGTGCTGAAAGTAGCTAGCACTCAAACAATGGGTTGTTGATCTACCACTGAAAATTTATCTCCATTACAGTGCATTACAAACAGGAAATAAACCCTGGCAATAAGAGAGAAAACTCAGCAAGTATCACATGGTCAAATGCAACATTAAGCATTACTATCGTGGAAGAGTTATTTCTGAGTATGCAGCGTTTACGAAACTGGATTTAGTTAGTGTGCAAGTAAGTATTCTTTCCCATTAGTCATTTTCCCCCAAAAAAACTTGTGCTTCTTTTACATGCAAATAATTACTAATAATAATTATAACAGTTAATAGACCAATGTTTGAAAATTTAGATATGTAGCCTGCCATCTGCACTGTGCAGACATTAGTGCACAGTCTACCACTGGATCAATATAATTGATGTACTGAATCATTTTAATAAAAATGAACTTCCTAAAATAAAATCATAAGAAATGTTAATGTAAAATAATCAACTAAAGTCTTTCAGGGTAATTGCAAAGTATAGTTCTAAAAAGATGACGATTATGTGCAATTAGTTTTAAGCACTATAATAGACCAGCACTGCTATAGGAATGAAGAACAAATATATTTCTCCTCTCCATTCTGGTAGAAGAACGTGGCAAGGTTTAAGTACTCATCGCAAATTCAGGCTCAAACTGGGTTGGCTTCTTGTTCTTTACTCTGGCTCCATGAGGTTTCACTCACTCTATGAGTGACTTGGAGTTAGTCAGTATTTAGCGTTCCTCGAAACTATTTATTTAGAACTATTTACATCCAAGACCTCATAGCAAGTACATTATCCTCTAGACAGTGTTCTGTGTCTTGTTCCCTTGGAGTCTCTTGGTCATCCGACCCTAATATTATGCTTACATCATCATGAATATCATTGTCTAATTAACATAACCATTAATCCTTTAGTCTCATAATTTTCCATCCTGGTGCTGAACAAGAAAATCTGTCCCATACAGTCTCAGCGTTTTTTATTACATCCTTGAGTTTCAACTATCAAAGTGTCAATTAACAAGAAATAACTGTCAACAAGACATGACGGGGCCATTGATATGATCCCGGTGCAACAACAGAAAGACTGCAGCTTTTTGGACAATGTACCTTGCAATGCTTTAAGATGATTTCATGCTATGTTGCAAGGTCAGCTTATTTAGATAATCTCAATGTGCTAGATGCAGGGGGGCTTAAACAGTGGGTCACCTAATATCAACAACTCATAAAAGACTACTGATTACGATTATGCTCTTTTCAGAGAGCCAGCACAGGCATGATGGGGCGAATAGCCTCCTTTGGTGCTATAACCATCCCATGACTATGATTAAAGCTGTCCTGCTATTGAGAGGAAGAAACAACTACAATATGGCAACATAAAAAAACTACTCACCTTAAGAAAACTATAATTAGTAGCATTAACATGGCAAAGGTATTTTACAGAGCAGAAACAATAAATAAATGAAAAATAACAGATGTTGACCCATGCTGGATGAGTTACAAGAAGTGACCAAAAGCTTATTTAAAAAGATGGATATTAAGAAGGATTGTAAAGATAGAATGTGCAACACAGAAACAGACCATTTCACCCAACAGATCTATGCTGGTGATTATGCTCCACACAAGACTCCCCCCATCCTACTTAATCTAATCCTATCAGCACAACCTTCTATTCCTTTCTCCCTCATGCATTTAGCTAGTTGCCACTTAAATGCATCTATGCTATTTGCCTCAACTGCTCCTTATACTTAGAAAGTTCTATATTCTAATTGCTCTCTAGATAAAGAATTTTCTCCTGAATTTTCCATTCAAAGTATTAGTAACCATTTGATCTGTTTTACATGAGGAAGTTGAATCATTTAAGGACAGTTCAATGGAGTGTGTCAACAGTAGAGAGGTAATGGAGAAAGATATTGTTTTGTATAAGATCCTAAATTCTGGCATAGCCTCCATACCAACAGTTCTGACTGTGCTCTACAGCCCTTGGACTCCTTAGATTCTCTGACTTGTTTGCCATTATGTTACGTAAAAGAACCCTAGAAAAACGCTGAGATTTTCCTGGAGTATCTGTAGCTCTTCTGAAGTTAAATTTACGAATCCAGAGAACCTGCATGTAAACTCAATCCACTGTGTTCAGTATATTCCCATGACAACTGATCAGAACAATGCAATCGGAGAGATCTGCAATTGATTTATATGACTTTAACAAAAAATGGCAAAACACCAAACACACATGTTCCAAGATTAGATCATTATTATAACAAAACAAACCTGAAATAAAGTCAGACAATGCAGGTCAGACAGCATCTGTGGAGGGAGAAACAGATTTAATGTTCTAATGAGAAGTCACCAACCTGAAACATTACTTGTTTCTTTCTCTCCACAGATTCTGTGTGATCTGCTGAGTGCTTCTAGCAGATTTTTGTTTTTATTGCATTATGATAATTGAACATTTGTATTTGGTAAACCAATTATGAAAACATTCACTGTCAAAATGATTAGTTGTTACAGCCACAACAAGTTTGCAGTAGAATTATAGCAATGGTGCATCCATTCATATAAAAGTAGCACTGAAGTAAACAATACCAGCATTATGTACAATTGCTATGTCAATGTATAATTTTGTCATTTTCTGTGTGCCCAGGACTGAAAAATTTTTTATGGTACTGTATCCAGTTCTTTGGTACTCTACTCTTGACACTAATCTCATAACATAAGAACATAACATATGAACCAGGAGCAGGGGTAGGCAATTCAGTCCCTCGAGCCTGCTCCGCCATTCAATACGATCATGGCTAATCTCATTTCGGCCTCAACTCTAATTTCCTACCCTCTCCCCATAACCTTTCAACCTGTTACTATTAAAAATCTGTCCATCTCCTCAAATTTATTCAGCATCCCGGCATCCACTGCACTCTGCAGTAGTGAATTCCATGGATTCACGACCCTTTGAGAAAAGTAATTCCGTGGCTAAATGTTCCAAGTGTCTTCTCATCATGCGTCTGGAGTGCCTCCTGCATCCCTGAGGATATGGGACAGGTCTCCTCTCCATCTCCTCCGCTAAGACCTTCAAGCACTATCTGAAAACTTGGATGCTTGTACTCTCCCACTGTCAGCCAATCTTCACTCTTCCCCAGATCAGATTCACTTGCAGTATGACACTCAGCACCTGCTCCAACCACAATGCCCCTCTCTTTTAAAAGTGCAGGCTAGCTTTAAGTAGCGTAGGTTAACAAATAGTGCACACTAGTAATCCTAATGGGTCCCCTGTTGATGTGTGCAACCAACAAACAGCACAGGTAGTATTGGTTGCATGTAGAAACATTATAATTAGCAGGTAGCACAGTTAGCATGCTGTCTGTGTTCCACTAAATGGGCACTGGTTAATTGCGCTTGTTTCAGGGGACAATCAATTCAATTCCACTACCTCGTATAGTGAAGCATTTCTTCCATGCTACATTGGTGTGGGCTTAGATTCTGTGCTCAAGTTGCTAGAGTTCACTTGAATCTATGACCTTCTGACTCAAATGCAAATGCTACCACTGAGCTTACATGCACTTTTAACTTCTTATGAATGAGGAACAATAGCACTGGGTTGTAAAAGGGGTAATTATTTTGGGTGGGGTAGGGGAAAACCTAAAGAAAGAGACCAAAATGATAAGCTAAATTAATCGCTCCATTTTGTGCATCCAAATATGTTGAAATATACTGCAATGGCATTTGGTTTGCCAACACATGCTGAAAGCCACAAGCTCAGCTCCTCTCAAACCATGGTGTTAGCTTCTAAGTGTTGGCATAGATCAGCAGATGAATATTCTTCAGCCACTGTCAAAAGTACAGAAATCGTTAGATTATCAGATATCATTAGATTAGCACTAACAATACAAAATGCTTAAATGGGTTTTCACAGTGATAATTTCACATCCAAATACTGACTCAGCTTAAAAAACAGAAAATATTGGAAATACAGGTTGATCAACACTTGAAAGGAATGATGCTTTCTAATGAAAAGATGCACTCAAAACCTATTCTTCTATTGGTGCTCACTTCTCAGAGATTCTGATTTTTATCAGACTTCTAATGCTTGCAACTTTCTTATATACTCATTCAGAACATTTGTTATAAATTTCAGGTGTTCTTTTCTCTACATGCCCTTCCTCCTGCTGCTAGTACAACTATTTTTAGCCTGTAATGCAAGTTTCACAGTTGGATGAAGGTCCACTACTTGCTTGCCTCAGGTTTGTTAAATGATAGGTCACCAATCATATGTTTCATTCCCCTATACAGACTTGGTGATTACTGGAAACTTTGATCATTTATGCAGAAGAAACAAACTCACCATGGTCACGTTAAATAGAAACATGCTGCTGCTGTCAGTACAAGTTTTCCTACTTCTAAAATGAGCTTCATTTGGAAATTCATTTTTGAAATTATATAATCCGCTGATAACAGCTCCTTAATATCAGGTGGCAGGTGTTAATTGATTTTGACAACAGATTTTGACAAGTGCTGGCAAACAAGATATTAGTTACCTGTTACTTGGTCCCTAGCTGCATTACCTGATTCAGCAAAAAGTAACACAGTTAGGTGTTAAGTAGCAGCCATTACTGGAAATATCTGATAAAGTGTAAGTAAATTCTAAGCATGCGTAATAGCACCCTCTTATGGCCATTTGTGTATGTATGTATATAAGCAAACCGTAATAAAACCAGTGTCAGTTGGGTACTTGAACTCAATATGCATGCACCAGTCTCTCTATCCTGCAAGATATCAAGTCTGGCAATCAAGTGGGATTGTGGTTCTTCCCTAGCCAAACACATTTTGGTTGGAGAAGCTTCCAACAAACCAGCAGAGGAACTGAATTCTTTTTTCACTGAGAAAAGTTATTTGTACACGTGGGTGGACAGACCTTCAAAGATACCTGCATCAACAGGTCGTCTGGGAGAGTACAGCTGTAACTGAGAGACTATGTGGAATAGCTTGAGATGTTATTCACTGCTAATATTATCCTCGAAGATCCTGATAATCCAGCTGTTAGTTAGGCATTGAGTTAATGGAAAAGGGTGATCTTTTTGACAGAAAGAGGCCCAGAAGTGTATGAAACGCTCAAGAATTTGCTCACCCCTGTTAAACCCAAAGATACACCACAGTCTGACATTCTCAAGTCATTGAAGATTGCTGAAAGCCATCGGCTTGGAACAAGGGATCAGTTGCCCAAGGAGGAAATTGGAGAATTTATCGTGGCTTAGAAAAAGCTGTCCATTCATTCGAATTTTAAGGGAGCATCGTAGGACAGATTAGTGTGTGGTTTAAAAAGTGAATGCATTTGCAGTTAGTTGTTGACATCGCAAAGTTAACTTTTGACATAGCTTGCCAAACAGCATTGTCCACGGACGTGGCAGAACGATACTTGAGAGAAGTCAGAATCAACAACCGTCAGTCATCGGCTGAAGTAAATAAACTGCCACTGAGTAAGGGGAAGGCTCCAACAGTAGTTAGTAGTATCAACGGTACTTACCAGTGTTTAGGCCAACATTGGGCACAGAATTATTTTTCTGAAGACAGAGTGCTACAGCTACAAGAAAAAGTCATCTGCCAAGGCATGTCAAAAGAAATGCATATAAGAGAAAATGCTGGATGGAGAAAATGGCAGTCACTGCACACAGTTGTCGAACAGCACTAGGTCAATGAGGGGTCAGTTGAGATCCGCACCATTGAAAGCACAAGGATTTCCAGTAGAAACCCACAGGGTATCTTAGCAGAGTTAGATGGAGCTGTGGTAAACATGAAGGTCAACATGGGTGCATTAGTTAGTGTGATTTCTGAATCGCCATACCGTCAAAAGTTGAGTTAGCACCAGCTGGGGAAGTAGATGAATTACGAAGCTATGGAGGAGAGAAAATCCCCATAATGGGAAGTGTCAGTTCCAGTCACATGCAGAGAGTAATGTGCAAAATTGCCCATCATTGCAGTGAAGGGTAAAAAACCATTCTTGTTAGGAAGAAACTAGATAGCAGCACATAAGTTAAACTGGAAGGAGCTTTTTTTTTTACATCGATGCAAAATTCACAACGCAAGACAACATGATCGCAAAGTGCCGTCAGGTGTTTAGTGAAACCAGCAAATCTATTCAAGGATATAAAGGCCAACTTACCAATTCAGAGGAATGCAAGACTAGTTTACTGCAGCCTCATCCAGTGCCCTATACTCTAAGGGAGAAAGTAGAGCAAGAGCTTAAGACTGAGAACATTAAGGTAGAACAGAGTAGTTTGGTACTATCACTATGGGAATAGCTTAAGACAGATAGTAGTGTAAGAATATTTTGGGGATTATAAGGTAACTGTAAATCAGGTTCTGGAATGTAATCGACCCAATATTTTGCCAAATGTGGAGGGTGTGGTCCGTTCACAATGCTGTCAGGAGGCCAGGTTTTTTCAAAATTACATCAGACAAATGCCTATCTGCAACTTGAATTAGATGATGATCATGAGGGCAGAATTTGCTGTGCCTCCTGGTGTCAGGCATGCTTGGTGGCATCAATGGACAATATGGCAAGAAGGCCAAAAATCAGTTTCACAACATCGTGAAACTAGTTTGCAATCATCTGCTTCACCCGTCAATGGCAGCCTGCGTTTCCCGCCGGCAAGCATCAGGAACCTCATTGT
Organism: Carcharodon carcharias; assembly: GCF_017639515.1. Lineage (NCBI taxonomy): Eukaryota > Metazoa > Chordata > Chondrichthyes > Lamniformes > Lamnidae > Carcharodon > Carcharodon carcharias. The sequence goes on along the minus strand of NC_054474.1, from coordinate 162,566,548 downwards.
AATATATCTGCATATCATTATAAGGCCAGCTCGCCAGAATCATCCCCCCGAGCTGGATCATCCAAGCACGTCAGTGTGTTTCACAACAGCAAACATAAGGTAAGCACTTGGCAGGCTCCACTTCGAGGGAAGCTCGGAGATGACACACAGTAATGTTGCGCAGCGCTCGCCAGGTTCACCTGTTGGGCTTCAAGGTTAAGGCGTCGCATATTCCAGCGAGGGCACAGGCAAGTCTCTTTTTCCTGGCTGGCAGGCAATGCGATGCCGGGGCAAGGGCTGCGGTTGATGGTGGTGCACAAGCACATGCGGGGTTGGGGAAAGGGAAGCAGCCACGCATTAGGGAAGCCTTGTATAAAGTGACAATTTCTCTGCAGCTGAGACAGTTCAGAGGCAGTCATATTGACATAATTGGAGTCGGGCTCTAGCTTACCTGCCCACTCAACCAACACAGAGGTGTGAAATTGCCACCAAATGCTCCTGAATTTTTCACCCCTGAGGCACAGACTGCAAACTAATGAGCATTTTACAGGACTGCAGAACAAGTGAATTACTGGGCATATTGTACAATCTCCTTGCTAAAGTTGACCATGGAGCACTTATTGGTGGAGGTGCTCACAGCCCCTTGCAATGTCATCATTCAGGTTTGGACCACTTTCCCCCATGGTTCAAGCTAACAGTGCAACCTTGCAGTGCAGGTCAGAAGAATGCCTGCACCTGAGCTGAGCACAGCATGCAGTCCCAGTGGGCGAAGCTGCCACCAGTCAGTCAGGTATGGTGGGGGGTGGGGGGGGGGTTGGTTTCAGGCAACCACGCAGAGCACTAAACTCTGGCCATTCAAGTGGTGGCCAGCACTCTCCAGGATATAGTAAGGGGCCTTCAGACTTAACCAAGAAAGGGTCTTAGAACACCCAAGCTAACCCACACATCTCTTCCTTTCATCTTGCAGGAGTACAATTTCAGGAACATGGAGCCTGGTGACCTAGCTATATGCCTCATGGCATATATGGAGTGAAGATGAAGGAGGAGAGAGCGACAGAGGCCCTTGGCTGGGCAAAAGGAGCAGCACCCTCAGCAAGGTGGGGCGGCTAGGGCTCCTGCACACGCCGCTGAATAGCCACAGCAAGCCATTGCTGTTCGCGCCAAGCTAGACCCAGGGTCTATAGATGCCGCCTTTCATTCCTGCAGATGACCGAGAACCAGTGTCGCCGAAGACTGGGCATGTCTAGGGAGCTGGTTGCATCAGCATTTGGCACCACGGGGACATGGAAGGTATCCACTGCCAGTGGCTGTGAAATTGAGTGCGACGCTCAATTTTTAGGCCAGTGGTCTGATGGATGTTGCAATGCTGGATCCTCACTTGGTAGAGCACCGCTGACCTCACCATCAGCACAGAAACAGTCCAGATCCTTGCTGGCCAGCTGAATGGCTCTATTTTCAAAGTCGTGAGGATCTTGATTTCAGGCATTCCTCCACTGGTCTTGCAGCCTCTTCCTGTTGTTGTATGCCAGCTTGTTCTGCATGAATAGAAATGGAGAGAGTGTATGCACAATGTTCAGCACCATTCGCGACTCCTCAGATACCAAAGCAGTCCATGTCCAAATGCGGCAAGACCTGGACAATATCTAGACTTGGGCTGACAAGTGGCAAGTAATACTCATGCCCCACAAGTGACCATCTACAATAAGAGAGAATCTAACCATCGCCCCTTGTTCAAGGTGAGGGGCAGAAGGTTATGGGGGGATGTGAGGAAAATCTTTTTTACACTGAGGGTGGTGACGGTCTGGAATGCACTGCCTGGGAGGGTTGTGGAGGCGGGTTGCCTCACATCCTTTAAAAAGTACCTGGATGAGCACTTGGTACGTCATAACATTCAAGGCTATGGGCCAAGTGCTGGTAAATGGGATTAGGTAGGTAGGTAGGTCAGGTGTTTCTCACGTGTTGGTGCAGACTCGATAGGCCAAAGGACCTCTTCTGCACTGTGAGATTCTGTGATTACCATCACTGAATCTCCCACTATCAACATCCTGGGGGTTACCATTGACCAGAAACTGAACTGGACTAGCCATATAACTACTGTAGCTACAGGAGCAGGTCAGAGACTAGGAATCCTGCGGCAAGTAACTCACCTCCTGACGCCCCAAAGCCTATCCACCAGCTACAAAGCACAAGTCAGGAGTGCGATGGAATGCTTTCCACTTGCCTGGATGAGTGCAGCTCCGACAGCACTCAAGAAGCTTGACACCATCCAGGACAAAGCAGCCAGTTTGATTGGCACCTCTTCCACAAACATTCACTCCCTCCACCACTGATGAACAGTGGCAGCAGTGTCCACCATCTACAAGATGCACTGCAGAAACTCACCAAGGCTCTTAGGCAGCACCTTCCAAACCCACAACCGCTACCATCTAGAAGAACAAGGGCGGCAGGTACATGGGGACACCGTCACCCAGAATTTCCCCTCCATGCCACTCACCATCCTGACCTGAAAATATATCACTGTTCCTTCACTGTTGCTGGGTAAAAATCCTGGAACTCCTTCCCTAACAGCACAGTGAGTGTACCTACACCACAGGGACTGTAGCGGTTCAGGGAGGCAGCTCACCACCACCTTCTCAAGTGCAATAATTGCTGGCCTAGCTAGCAACACCCACGCCTATAAAAAAAAACATTTTGTTAATTTTCACCAAGTAGAGGGGAAACCAGTTTAAATCGACAGATCGTCAGGGGCAAAGGAAGTTCCTGTCAGCAGAGGGATTGGTACTGAAGCACTTGGGCCCAGGGACAGAGGCAAAATTCCTGTCAGCGTGTGCCCTGAATAGTGCAGGTTCCTTTGGAGACAGAGGCTAATACCTGTCGGCACGAAGAGCTGAAATTGTTCTCTAATTCTTTTGGACTGGTCATCTATTTGAAGGCTTGAAATCTGTGGTGTTTGGCTGAGAAGAATAGTTTTGTTTTATTTTTATAAGTTAATTATTAAGTCTTTAGTTAACTGATAAGTGCATTGTTGTAATGTTTTGCTTATCTTCAATAAACTTTGGTATTATTTGTTAATTCAGTGTCTTGAGTCTTAGCCAGGTGGCTATGTCTCTGTCAAACTAAATCAGTTTAAAGGGTCAATTTGGGATCCAGTAAGTAGGCTGCCTGAAACTAAAATAACTCAAGTCGAAATTTATCAAAACACGCATTTAAAAAAAAACTACACCTATAATCCCTTATTCCTGAAACTATTCTAGTAAATGCTGGACATCCCTAGCTAACTTTTTTCGTGATACTCAAGATTGGGCTCAGGTCTAGAACAGGTTCCTTTGCAAAGCATCACAATGTTGCCATGTATGTCTTCAGTTAGTCATATAAAATACACAAACTCATTACCAAGCCAGATAAACTTCAAATCAAGCTTCTAGTAAATTCCTACAGATAGCATTTCAGTTTACTTATTTAGTTTAGTGTATTATAGAATCACAGTATGGTGTTTAGCTGCTGGTGATTTTAGCTTGTTTGTTACAGTATCAGTCTTAAAATATGAAATCTAGTGTGATTCTTGCTTTGGTCACTAGGAAACGCACATCTTTTTAAAAGTTATCAGTCTCTACAGGGATTGTAACATTATCTTGTTTTTGTCCTTAAATGGAAATCCACTCAGTTAAGGGAAATTAAGGATGGGTAATAAATGCTGAGCTTGCCACTGAAGCCCACATCCATGAATGGGTAAAACAAAAAAAAACCATTGAGCTGTCTTTCATTTCTTTAATGAAAGCATTAAAAGTTTTTACTTAGTAGCTCAGTTATACTTTAATGCAGTGATAATAATCATGAAATTTTAAATCCATACAAATGTACAAATTGAGGTATTTTGACTAAAGGTTGATTCCTTCAACCATTAGAATATATCTGAAGCCTGAAGGACCAGGTAATTGGTAAATTGCACTCCATGGTACCCAGTTTTGCAAAGGATCAAATTGTGAAGTAAAGTGGAGGTTAAAATGGCTAGCAATAAACCATCAAATATGGAGAGACTCATAAGCAATTTATGTTGACTATATCCCAAGAGTTTTTCTTTAAGATATTCTCTTTGTTTTATACAACTAGCAGATCATCCCACTGCATGTTCACAGTAAGCCAGAGAATTTGTTTAAAAAAAAAATTGGGTGCACTTATGCCACAAAATGAAGAACAATAGGGCCACTGATTCACAGTAGTTGAGTAAGTGAAATTCTTCTTTTACTGAAACGGGCAGGGGCATGAGTCTGACAGCATTGGTAGGGGATAGGAATTCCATGTCTAGTATCGAAGATTTGTGACTTTTAAGGCATATCTGTAAACATTGAAATTGATGTTTTACTACCTTTGTCTCTCACTATACTATATGAAGGATAGCTTTGACTTTGGACAATAGTGTAAAATGCAAAATATTGGCTTGGCTAATTGTTAAACACACCTCTCCTGATTTCCATTTCAAATAAAATCAAGGAGGTATTTAAAGGCTGGTAGAGTGTGTTTTGAGCTATTGTTCAAAGTCAGAATTATTCTTATAGCCTGTTTACATTCTGAACATAAACAATTATTATTAAATAGTAACAAAACACAGTTAGTAATTACAGATTTCAATATTGAACTCTGACAGCTGTTGGTGACTAAAATGCTTATATTTTCTGACTGTCAGCAAAATTGGCAGTAATCAGAAGAGATAATTAAAGGCTTGTGCTTCAATTCATCTAATCTTTTATCAAAAATGAACACAATTACAAAGAGGAAAACATGCCCTCTCTTTCCAAGCTTAATGCACTTTCTAGGTTTATGGAACACATTAAAGCCACAATAGGTGTGTAATTGATAGGTTGACTTTTAAAGAAAAATGCACACTGCTTTTTAGCTTACGAATGAAAAATGTATACGTAATCAAATAATTTTGAAAAATGTTTGAACAGAACCTGTTAGAGTATTCCATTAGTACAACTGATCAAACAGTAGTGACGCAAATCGGGAATTAGGTATATTGGACATGTTCAGGCCACACAGCCCAAATTTAGTTCACAGAGTAACAGCTTTGAGCAAAAATATCTTGTCTAATCCCCAGCTTTTGGGAGAAGCTAAAGCCTCTAAGTAGAGACTTTTAATGCTTTCATTAAAGAAATGAAAGACAATTCACTGCTTTTTTTTGTTTTGCTCATTCATGGATAGAGGCATCAGTGGCAAGGTCAGCATTTATTACTCATCCCTAATATCTCTTAACTGAGTGGACTGCCATTCGAGGACAGTTGAGAATCAATCACATTGCTGTGGGTTCAGAGTCACATACACATTAGACTGGCTAAGGACATCAGATTTTCTTCATTAAAAGGGCATCAGTCAACCAGATAGGATTTTACAATGATCCAGTAGGAATATGGTCATCACTCCTGATAATAAATAAATCTGGAATAAAAAGTCAGTAAAAGAATTTAAATTCCCAGCTGCCGTGGTATGATTTGAACTCATATATCCACATTAGTCCAGGCCTCTAAATTATTAGTCCAGTATGCTACCATGCCCTAGAGAGAAATATAAACTTTTGATTTTGTTTAAACCCTTAGCTTGGATATGAGGTATTTCAGCTACTAAATTGAGAGAAAAGAATGGCAAATGAAAAAATTCAGGAAGTATTGTGCATGACTTGTGAACACCAGATAGTCAGATTGCTGAATTATAATAACAAATGCACACAGGCAAAACTTGCTACAGGAATTTAAAATGAGAAATATGGACACAAAATGTATGCCACAAAATCTGACGTGTGTATGTAGACAAGTAATGAATCCAGGCAATATTCTTAATATAACAAGACTTCTAAACAGTGCAAGCACCATTACTGAGCTGATGCCACTTGTGTTGCAGCCATTTTCCAAGTCAGTAGCTATAAAACCCAACCTAGGATTAATAGCATCATCCCTTTGCTTTGGAGAACTATGTAAAATCAATGAAATGCAAGTGGAAAGGAGTCATTCCTAAAAAGTTACATAGAAAATCAAGAATGTGAGATAGCCATAAATGGCACAAGGGCAAAAAACTTGAGATGGAGGTACAGTGAGTATTAAGCTATACAATGAATGAGAGATGGGAAGACAGTGAGTGTCCAGCAATAGACCAAAGGAAGTGATGGAAAAATGGGGTTGGGCAAATAAACTGTTGCAAAGTTATTGAATCAAAGCCAAAAGAATGTACACGAAGGTGGATTTCAAATTCATCCAACAGCCTATACTTACCCTAAGTTACAAAACTGGGCACTCCTTTTGTCTTGATAAGATGACTCAATGGGTGCCCTGGAGGATCAGGTTCAATCCTTAGCCCATACTAGGTTTGTTAATCTTAACCACAGTAATAGTAAAGGCTAAAAAAGGAGGGAGAAATTAGCCATGGTACACACTTATGATTGCTATCCAATGCCAAAACTGAAATTGTCATTTTGTTCTCTCTCAGCACTCAAAAAAATGAAGAGTAATCACTTCTGGATGTGTTTGGCCAGTAACTTTTCTCAATTAGGAAGCACATCATTATCAGATAAAATCAAATTTAATATTTATGTCAATTTATGTCACTAAAATCTGTCGTCACCAAAATTAGTAGCTCCAGCATAAACTGCACCTTATTTTTGGTACTAAAATGCAGTGAATTTGAAAAAAATTATAGATATTTCCATGTTGCTCAAACTGCACGTAAGATAGATTTAAACCCCTCCTCCCCATCAAGCTGGCATGATCACCCAATAATTCTGAAAGCAGGTCTTGTGGTTTTGTCAGTATTGGGCCAAAGAAATGTGGGACATAAACAACCACTCTGTAAAAGACAGTCAGCTCTGGGCCTCCCAATATTATAGTTCTAAATAGAAAGGTAGTAGGTCTCAGAATATTGGTGTCCATTGTGGCAGCAGGCCAGGTCACTTTCATTGAGCTTATTCCTCCCAGCCTCATAAAACTGATGAAAAAATTACTGGGCTCTTCTTTGACTGGACCTGCCAGCTTATCCTGGGCGGAGTGTGCATAATCTTTGCCTAGTGCTGTTCTAAAATGGCAATCAGAATCCCATGTACATCAGGGGTCTTCAATTTGCATCTTGAAAGAGCCTTTTCAGCTGAGCATTACAACAGCCCATAGCTGGCTCTGCAGAAAATAGGGTCAGTTATACCATTGGTGCTATCAAACCATTTCTGCTAGGCAGTCTGAAAATGTTCCTCACTGTGTTAATGTTTTCAGTCACTGTTTTCAATATAGTTTTCGATATTCAGTGATAGTTTTATCAATTAAAGAGCCACATATAGAAACAAAAAGGTAATAATCTCCGGATTACTACCTGAGCCACGAGCTAATTGGCATAGAGTCAATAAGATTAAAGAGGTAAATGCGTGGCTCAAAAATTATTGGGGGAGAAATGGGTTTGAATTCATGGGACATTGGCACCAGTACTGGGGAAAGAGGGAGCTATTCCCTTCGGATGGGGTCTACTTGAATCATGTTGGGACCAGTGTCCTGGTGAATCGCATGACTAGAGTTGTAGATAGGGCTTTAAACTAAATTGTTTGGGGGGGGAGTGGCGGGTTCAGTTGCATGGAAATATAAAAAATCAAAGTTTAAGGAAAGGGTAAGAGTGCAGGTTAGCAACGAGGTGGATTGTTACCAAAACGTTAAAGGAAGGGACAGAGTGCATGAATGCCATATTATACCAAAGAATCATATAAGAGTAGGGAAAATTGACAATAGGGCAAACTTAAAGGCTTTTAATATGAATGCAAAAGGAAAAGTAGGCTGATGTAGCTTTGTTAGTAAAGGAAGAGATCAGTGCTATAGTGAGGAATGATATAGGCACTGGAGAGCATGACAGAGTCAGTCTGGGTAGAAATAAGAAATAGCAAGGGAAAGAAGTCCCTGATGGGAGTAATCTATAGGTCCCCAAACAGTAGTTTAACAGTAAGGCACAGTATAAACCAGGAAATACTGGGAGCATGTAAAAAAGGCACAGCAATAATCATGGGTGATTTTAATATGCATATAGACTGGACTAATCAAATTGGTTAGGGTAGCCTCTAGGGATAGTTCATAGAGTGTATTAGAGATCGTTTCTTGGAGCAATATGTTGTGGAACCAGCCAGGGAGCAGGCTATTCTGGATTTGGTTTTGTGTAATGAGAAGGGATTGATTAATGATCTCATAGTAAAGGATCCTCGAGGGAAAAGTATTCATAGCATGCTAGAATTTCAAGTTCAGTTTGAGTGTGAGAAACTTGAGTCCCACACTAGTGTTCTGGAGTTAAACAAAGGTAACTACATAGGCATGAGGGCATATTTGGCCCTAGTGGACTGGGCAGGAAGAGTACAAGGTAGGGAAGTTGATGATCAGCAGCAGATATTTAAGGAGATATTCAATTCCTCCCAAGTAAAATATATTCCAAAGAGGAAGAAAGATGGTAAGAGGGGGAAAAGGCATCCATTGCTAGGCAAGAAAGTTAAAGATAACATAAAGGCAAAAACTAAGGCATACCAAATTGCAAAGATCAGTGGCAGGCTAGAAGATTGGGAAACTTTTAAAGATCAACAAAGGGTTACTAAAAAAATAATAAAAAGAGCAAAGGTAAATTATGAAAGAAAACTTGAGCAAGATGTAAAAACTGAAAGCAAAAGCTTCTACAAGTATATTAAAGGAAAGAGAGTAGCTAAAGTGAATGTTGGTCCCTTGGAGGATGAGACTGGGGAGTTAGTAGTGGGGAATGCAGAAATGGCAGAGATGCTTAATCAATATTTTGCCTCAGTTTTCATGGTGGAGGACACCAGTACCACCCTAATAGTAATAGGTAGTGCAGAGGGTATGGAGGAGGAGGAACTTAGAACAATCACTATCACTAGAGAAAAAGTACTGAGCAAACTATTGGGATTAAAGGGTGATGGCCTACATCCCAGGGTCTTAAAGGAAGTGGCAGTGGAGATAGTGGATGCATTGGCTATAATATTCCAAAATTCCCTGGATTCTGGAAAGGTTCTAGTGGATTGGAAAAATGCTAATATGACGTCCTTATTCAAAAAGGGGGGGGGAGGCAGAAAGTAGGAAACTATAGACCAGTTAGTTTAACGTCTGTCATTGGGAAATTGTTGGAATCCATTATTAAGGAAGTAGTAATGGGGCATTTGGAAAGTCAAAATGCAATCCATCAGAGTCAGCATGGTTTTGTGAAGAGTGAATCGTGTTTGACTAATTTGCTAGAGTTCTTTGAAGATGTGACAAGCAAAGTGGATCATGGGGATCCTGTACATGTAGTATATCTGGACTTCCTGAAGGCCTTTGATAAGGTGCCGCACAAAAGATTAATACACAAGATAAGATCACACGGAATTAAGGGTAATATATTAGCTTGGATAGAGGATTGGCTAACCAACAGAAAGCAGAGAGTCAGGATAAATGGGTCTTTTCCTGGATGGCAAACTGTAACTAGTGGGGTGCCACAGGGTTCAGTCCTTGGGCCCCAACTATTTATAATCTATATTAATGACTTGGATTCAGGAATAGAAGGTACTATAGCTAAATTTGCAGATGACACCAAAATAGATGGGAAAGTAAGTTGCAATGAAGAAATAAGAAATTTACAAATGGATATGGACAGGTTAGGTGGATGGGCCAAAATTTGGCAGATGGAGTTTAACTTGGATAAGTGTGAAGTTAGCCATTTTGGTCGGAAGAATAAAAAGGCGACTTATTATTTAAATGGAGAGAAACTTCAGAATGCTTCAGTGCAGAGGGATCTGGGTGTCCTCGTGCATGAATCGCTGAAAGCTAGTATGTAGGTACAGCAGGTAATAAGGAAGGCAAATGGAATTTTGGCATTTATTAATAAAGGAATGGAGTATAAAAATAGGGAAGTGTTGTTGCAACTGTACTAGGCATTGGTGAGACCTGGAATACAGTGTGCAGTTTTGGTCCCCTTACTTGAGGAAGGATGTAGTTGCATTGGAGGCGGTTCAGAGGAGGTTCACTAGATTGATTCCAAAGATGCGGGACTTGTCTTATGAGAAGAGATTAAGTAGTTTAGGCCGATACTCACTCGAGTTTAGAAGGATGAGAGGAGATCTAATTGAGGTATATAAGATGCTAAAGGGGATAGACAAAGTAGATGTGGAGTGGGTGTTACCCCTTGTGGGGCAGTCTAGAACGAGAGGCCATAGTTTTAGGCTAAGGGGTGGTAGATTCAAATCAGAGATGAGGAGAAATTACTTTTCTCAAAGGGTCTTGAATCTGTGGAATTCACCACCTCAGAGTGCAGTGGATGCCGGGACGCTGAATAAATTTGAGGAGATAGATTTTTAATTAGCTACGGGTTTAAAAGTTATGGGGAGAGGGCGGGAAATTGGAGTTGAGGCCAAAATGAGATTGGCCATGATCATATCGAATGGCGAGGCAAGCTCGAGGGGCTGAATTGCCTACTTCTGCTCCGAGTTCTTATGTATAATTACTCTATAGATCTCTACATAGAAACACAGATGATCTTGGGCAGAATTTTCCATTTGCCGTGTGAGCATGTGCCCAACACGCCAGAACGTTAAATGACGCACAATGATGCTGGGCGTGCATCCAGATGTCATCGCGAAGTTGCACGATATTTCGTTTGGCGGGTGCGCACTGGCCGATAATTGATAGGCCTATTAAGGCCATTAACCAGGTAATTAACCTGAAGTTTACACTGCCCGTCCAACCTTACGGTTGGCGGGTAGGTGCAAAGGCCAAGTGGCCTTTATGTTTTTTAGGAAACCTCATCCACGAGTGGGATGAGATTTCCTAAAACTTTTACAAATTAAATAAAAACTTGCTTTGAAAAATAAAAACGTCTCATCTCATGTGACACAGTCACGAGGGGGTGTTTCATTTAATTTTTGTTTTATTTATTTAAAAAGCGCTTCAATCTCTCTGAGGCAGCTCCGGGCCTTGGAGATTGAAGCGTTTTTTTCGCGCGCATGTGGGAAAGAGCGCTGGACCTGACTCTCCCTCCTCCCCCCGCCCGCACAGGTAGCGCTACCACTCACGATCCACGCAGGGCAGGCCTTAATTGACCCGCCCACATGAAATCGTGGTGTGGAGCCGATCATGGGCAGCTCCGCAACCACCCATGCCCGCTACCACCGACGAATGGAAAATCCTGGCCCTTATTTCCAGTAAATTGCTTAAATATTAAATGTCAAAAGTTTTCTTTCAGAAATGAATGCTTTGAGATATAATATATTTGTGAACATTTATAGGCAGACCATCATTTTATACTGAAACCTGGGATGATTATTAGTTTTTTTGTAAATCATATTTTGTTTTTAAAACATTTAAATTATGCATTTTGCTGTACTACACAGCAACATAAATTAGCTTTTTGCTACAGTGAATTCAAACTGTGCTAATCATCTGTTTTGTAAGGCTCATTTAATTGGTACTTATTCTATACAACTATTCTTCGAATCCAAATTGGATCAGTCAATTGCAGTACTCCATTACGATCCTGCTCTCACCCAACATCTGCCTATACTAAAAACATTGGGATTAGCTGAAATTTTCTCCCTTTTTCCAACATTGTCCAGGCCAAATATTGTACATCTACAATCATCCTGACTGAAGCCAGTTATGTCAGCTCAGGCCAAGGATACAACCTGACACATTCTTGGTCTGTACTGTTCCGTACTACACAATGGGGATTGTTGCTTACATAATATTAACTTTATCTCATTTCAAGAAGTTAAAATAGATGGATCTGGCTGAGAATTGAAAAATTAACTCAAACAAGCTTGAGCAGCATACAAACTTGAAATTTATCCTGTAACTGTTGGGAGGATGAGGGTTTTCCCTTTTCTCAATTTTACATCTAGTTCAGATTTTGGTGGGGGAGCAGTTGGCTAGCACGTGAATCAGATTATCAGATGCCTATAAACATTCACAAATATAATACTTTTACCACAATTCCACCTGAGGTAGACTCTGGTCTGCCTCCTTGTCCTACCTATAATAAAAATAAAAATCGCAATATTTAGCAGTAGTTCTGTGAATGATCATGAAGGACCTGCCTTCGAGCAGAGAACTCAAGACCTAGTTCAGATAGACTCACTAAATGATACAGCATTGGGGCAGGTATTAAGGTCCACTTTATCTGTGCTGGCTCTTTGAAAGAGCTATTCCAATTAGTCCCGCCCTTGTTTTATTTCCCGTAGCCCTGCAAATTTTTGCTCTTCCAAATATTTTGCTTCTCAACATAACAATCTTCAAAATATGGTTATACTTCTTAAATGGCAAAATGCTACTACTAAGTCACTGATTCAGCTGAACTACAGACTACTTTCTAAATGAAGTTAAAACAGTCTCAGACAAATCATTCAACATTTTTTGAATACCCACTGAAACATTAGACAAGTTTATCTTTCATAACTGCGTTAGATCAACAATCATTCAAAAATATTTGTCCGCAGTGCCATTGCAGTAAAGTTCAGAAGAATCTCTCCAACTGCCTGTCACAGGAGTGTCAAGCTGGCCATACTGAACGGAATATACGATTTAATCAAGAACTAAAAAGACATGAAAAATGCTGTAAACACTCAGTAGTTCAGTTAGTACCTGTGGAGAGAACAAATGAGTTAATATTTTGGTTGAGGATCTGTCATCAGGACAGACTAAGCAGCAAAGAACAGATTTTCAATGGCTCCACCAGGAAAGAATGGGGCAGATGAGGCCAGAAAATCCTTGTGGCAAAACTACCATCCCATTCCCAATCTGACCATGGTTTCTTAAAGGGACCTCCCACTGGGGTATCCAAGTGTTCATCTGTATCAGGTGGTTGGACCTCTTCAATGTGCAACTCATACACATGATCTTGATTGCCATGTTGGGAGACAAGTAGGCAAAATTTGCATCATGCACTGGCTGCCCTGTTTTACCTAGCAATACAGGTGAAAAGGACCAACATTTGTAAGTTTAAGAATATTTTTGCAGTCGCAAAGTGAGAGGAATACTGATGACAGATATGTTTAACATATCTGTAATAATACACAGCAGATCAATGTTAATGGCAGAGAAAACTAATGCAACAGCTGTATAAAGTGTACTTACTGTCAAATACAACAGACTGAAATAATACTGTGAGATTTGGTGTCTTCAACACAATTCTGTAAATAATATCTAACAACATTTTAGTGGCAGCCCGGTGATAGACAAGATGCATTATTATAGCACTGTGCTTTGCTTAGGGATGTGAAGGTCAGAGTTCAGAGTTTTGACTCTTTTCAATCTCTTGTTTTTAAATTTTTTAATGTCAGGGTGACTGCTAATTAAGGGTGCAGTATTTCTCATGGGAATGAAGGAGGAAACAGCATAGCGTAATTAAATTCAAGCTTAGAGTCACAGCATTGGCCGTGCTGGAGAATGCTTTAATTGTATGCACTCTCAACTACATAGTGGTACAACAGGAAGCAGTGCAAGAGAAACAAAAACTAATTGAGAGTGAGGGGAATGAACCAAAACCTGCTCATGTGTTTGCCTTTAATCAGTTATGTTCTCATGAAAAAGTAGCTTGTTGCTAAGTAACAGGTATTAGCTGGTACAGATCACAATCCAGTATTAAAACACAGTAAAACCTTCAAACAAATTTTTGTTGTAAATAATAGCCGGAACATTGCTAAAAATCCTCATCAACATAAATTTCTGGGCACATTTTCAGTTTAATTAGCTGTTGGGACCAGTTAATAGATAGATAACTTCAAAGCATTTCAGTTAACTTCTACATTAACTGTAAAAATAATTGTCAATAGGTTATCACCAGCTAACCTATTTGTACCATGATGATTCTACTGAATACCTGGTCTTCCTGCAGGGTGAAATTGTGTAAGTCACAGTAGCTAACAACAGTTTAGGAAGTCTATTCTTGGAACATACTGCAGGGGACCCCGATCAACTTAGCCACCTGAAAAATCCCTTCAATTGTTTGTACAATCCAGATTCTTGTTCTAATATGAGCCTTGTTGCATTGCTCCCCTGCAGCCATTGTAGTCCTAAGTACAGAAACAATAAACCAAGGAGGCACAGGTAGCCTTTATCATTCAGAAGGCATCTCTGAACTTACCCTTACTGCTGCAATAGAACTGTGATGCGAGATTACCACAGTATGAATACATCCTATTACTTCTCAGTGTTACACACTTTAACATGCAAGAAGCAGGGCTAATGATCACATATATTGAGGGTGCCACATCTGCACAATCTGAGCGCCTGGAAAATTTAGTGACTCAATAAAAGTTAATCATCTTCTCACTCATCTGAGATCACTGTTAAATTGGATAAATTATGCAACCTTGGCAAAAAAGGCATTTGTCCTTGAAGTCTTCAGGGGTTTTTTTGCAGGAGCCAATTGCATATTGTAGCTAAAAAAACATTTGTTTACCTTCAAGGGACTGACCAAGGAGATGTGACCATGTTGTCTCATAGAATAACTCTTACAAATTTCTTTCCAATTTATTTCAGTGATATGCCCCCTTTTCCCACAGCTGCATGTCAGCCTTCCTCTTAATGGGAACCTGTGCCTCACTATAACTGTGGACTATCTGTCTGAGATTCTTTGCAAGTGTGCAAAGTCTACTGAAAGGAATCAACTTGATGAGCTAAAAAGCCTTTTCAAATTCTTTGGGGAGAATTTTCTGGGTGCGGGGTGGGGGCAGACGCGCAGCTGATCGGCTGGGCGCCATTTTATATGGGTGGGCCAATTAAGGCCCCCCCAGCATGATGCACACCTGGAAGCGTTGTGCACTCTCTGTGCAGGCGAGGGCTGTTGCCTGAGTTGGGGGTGCACATATGCACGAAAGAGCGCAGAAATCTCCCTGAGGCACCCATCAGTTTTAAGTTTAAACAGTTTAATGAAGTGTTAAAAAAATGTTTATGACATGTCCCCTCATGTAAAGCTGTCGCATGAGCTGGGACATGTGCATTAAATTTTATAGTTAAAAAAATTTCTGAAAATTTTAAATCATTCTTGAAACCTCATCCTGCCGGTGGATGAGGTTCCATGAAAAATGCGAAGGTGACCTGGGCTCTTCACCTGCCCGTCAACCTTAAGGATGGACGGACAACTCAGCTGATTGCCTTAATTGCCTTTTAACTGGCCTTAATAGACTTTGACAGTTTGGTGGACATGCAGCTGACTCGGCCACACGCCCGTCGAACTTAAAATCTAAATGACGCGCACGCCCGACGTCACCCCACGTCATTTTACACCTCGGCGAGCAGGCCTCACCCCCACTCGCCAAGCTGAAGACTCTGCCCTTTATCTTGTATCTCCATCTCATTTGCAGGTGATAAATTTCCACTGTGAATATACCCTCAAGGCAAAAGTAATTCTTCAGAAATTCTGCCTCACTTACACTGCAATTTAATACTTCATGATTATCCAGTATAGTTTGACATGGTGTATGATTAACTTCATAAAGGCTACTTGTTACCTGATTAATTCAAAATGTCTGCACTTAAAAGGAATGCCAGTCATACTTTCTTTTCCCCGTGATTATTTCAATACATAGAGCTATTTCAGCCTAAAAGAGCCCGGCATTGGTACAAAGCTTATGAAGTAAAGGATTCAAGAAATTTGCATGACACTATTAAGAATCTCATAATGCTGGCAGGAATGTAAGCATTAGGTTAAAAGGTTGAGATTATTGTGGTAAAATTATTTCTTGGTGTGTATGTCCAAAGTATACTATGTAATCTACACCACCAATGATGCCAAGACTCAGGGCTCCAGCGAAGCTCAACTAAGATTAAGGAGCAATGATTCTCCAAACTGAATCCAACAGCCTTTTGTCCAGACTAGTCTCAAATATGCAAGTGGCAATGAAATTACACTCCTTTTAGGTGAGCAACTGAAAGGGAGAAATCTACCTCCTGTATCCTACAAGTTTATCCTGAATGGAAACTCAACCATCATTTCAGATGCAGATTTGATAAAAGAAACAAATGCAATAAAAAGAACATCTCACGGCAAACAGTATAAATACAATAGTGAACACCACCTTAGGAGATTGGATGCAATGGGCAGAATTTATATGCCTGCCTCAGAGGCAAGTTCCAAGAAGTGGGGAGGGAGGAGTGGAAGCCATTGATCATGCAGGATGGTCCAGGATGGGGAGCATGCTGCCTCCTCCGATTAAATCCGAGGCAGGAAGGCTTGCAGGTGGCGACTGATGCTCACTTAAGGGCCACATCCTGCTGCTACTGGATTTCAACCGGCGGCGATCAGGGAGCTTGCAATGTGGGGAAAAGCACCTAACAAACACAAAACATCTAATAAATATCCCCAAAACAAACATCAGTTCTGCTCAGTGACAGAAGAAAGCCTATCCAAAACAAGATTATTGACTCCATTTTTATTCAATACCCTAATATGTGTAAGACATTTTTTTATAAAATAATTTCTGCCTCAGTTATTGTTCTGCCTTGCTCATAATATATTGTCATTTACAGATTGAAAGGTTAAAACCACAACTTTCACAATATCTTTCCCTCAAATCTTTTTAAATGGTTGAATGCTCTTGGGCTTTTCTATGTGGTTGCTGTTAAGAGTTGGCTTGGTGCAATATTTGTTATTGTGAACATTCTCATGATGCATTCTCCTACACTAACCAAAGAAGTTAACAACAGGGATTTTCAGCCCTCTGGCCCAGGTGAGTATTTCAACTTAAGTCTCAGGCTCCTGAAAGAAAGACAGGCCTAAGACATCACCTAACAAATGCTGCATGCCTTACTTTGGTAATCACCTTTGTAGTCTAAAAGCCCAGTGACCTGAATTACAATTCCAACCTGTGACACAAGTGTGCGCATTGGACAGTGATAATGTAAACAGTTCTGCAAATCTCTCTCAAAAATTTACTATTAAATTCTGTTACAGTTATGTTAATCCACTTCATCCACAAAGTGAACAATTAACAAATACAAACCGTGGCCTGGCTGTGTGGATTGTGAACATCACTTGTTATTATTCAATTAGGGTAATGGCTGAAAGGGTATTTCAAAACTTTGGACATTCGGACCAGATAAATCAACGTTTCCATTGTTTTGCTTTGTTGTGTGTGTTGGAGTAGTTGAAGGAGGAAAAGTCACGTTATTTCTTTTGATCATCTTGAATTTGAGCAATTCAGTGAAAGATTAAATGCCTGCAATGTCAGCAAAAATGAAGGTGATGCTTGAGGCATTAGGGAGATAAAGTAATGATAAAGAAAACAAAAACTGCAATCTAATTTGAAATATATCAGCTCAGTTAATTTGTTATCACAGCATGAAGCAATGCCCTGAATAAATAAAGAACAGAGAATGAAAACAGATAAACCACCCTCTTAGGTTACTGCCAATTCAACTAAATTAAGCACACAGATAGGTATTGTTGCTTTTCTTTTCTCCCCTTTCTTTTCCATTGATCTCTCTTAATGATCATTACATAATGCTATTCGAAAACAAAATAGTCTTTGTAAGGGTTTTAAAGTTGTTTTTGAAAGGTTTAGTTTCAACAAACCTTCCTTGGTTTGGTTGAGAAGAAAAGCAAAAAACGTTGATGTAGTTTGAGCAATCTGCATTCTGAATTAATTCTTTCCAGACAAAAAAAAACAAATGTTAATGCTATTCTTTCCTGTATCATATTCTTTTAAGTATATCTAGCTCATAATAAATATGTACTTTTTCAGATGATTACTACTTTTGGTGATATTTCTATTAGATTACATTGTCAGGCTGAATGGATTATTACTCAGAGCTATTTGGGCATGATAGCCTCATTCTATGGTTTAAAATTCTCTCATTCTAAGTGGAAGAGGGTTCCTTTAACATATAAATCCTTGCTATTTAAGCAATGAATCAGAAATGTATTCCCCTAGTGATTAACAAAAAAACTCTGACACTGCTGAAGAAGGCGAGTTTGCAGCTTGTAGGATAAATACGCTATTTAATTCTACATTTAAATTATAAATGACTATCTCGGAAGTATCGTAAAAATTATTTTACAATAAACCAATCCTGAAATCCCTGTGAAGGATACATTTTTAAAAAATTAACTACAGACTCCAAAAATACATCACTTTAATAATTGCTCAAAGCTGGATAGAAAATCTGGCTCCATAACTCACTAGGGTATAAAATGAATCAATGCTGGCTTACCTCAATGTACCACTAACAATGCCTTTTCAGGCATTACCACTGTGGAGCTAAAGCAGATGCATCCCCCAGTAAAATCACAACACTAAAATACATTTATACTTTCAAATGAAAAACAATCCTAATAGACCAAGAAATTTTGGACTATCCCAGAGAAAGATGGTCAAAACATATTTTGCAGCTCCGAGAAATTCCAGGGTCTGGAATGTCTGATAGGAAAGTAGATCAAGTCCCAGTCTCTGAATAAATTATGTAAAAGCCAAAATGTAGAGCAAAGAAAATCCCAAACCTTGTGTCCATACTTGAGGAACAACCAAATAAGTGTTGGCAAAATTTGTAAACAAATGGTTGTCACATAATGCTTAGCTACTTAGCAGATATTCTTCACATTTAAAAGTTCAGTAAGACTGTCATCAATTTTCAGGCTCTGCTGCAAGATTCTATGTTTTGGAGTAATTATTGATTACAGGTTGAATTCCATTTCATGTACATCATAGAAAAAATGTTTATCCTACCTTTATGTGACATGCATGTTGGAGCACACTCTTACTACTCACAACCCGATAGTTTTACTTTATACACTTAACTCAAATAACATCATCCGTACTCAGTTTTAAATGACATTTCAACTTTGACAGCACCTTCCAAACCCAGTACCATCTAGAAGGACAAGGGCAGCAGATACATGGGAACACCACCACCTGGAAGTTCCCATCCAAGACACTCACCATCCTGACTTGGAAATATATCGCTGTTCCTGCACTGTCGCTGGGTCAAAATCCTGGAACTCACTCTCTAACAGCACTGTGGGTGCACCGACACCACAGGGACTGCAGCGGTTCAAGAAGGAAGCTCATCACCCCTTCTCAAGGGCAATTAGGGATGGGCGACAAATGCTGGCCTAGCCAGAAATGCCCACATCCCATAAATGAATTAAAAAAATTAACTTCCAAGAACAGATGTGTTTGAGTCAGAAGGAAAGTTAAAAATGAAAAAGTTTCAAACCCAAACCTAACCAACCTCAAACCTATCCCCTTCTAATTTTATCAAGACGTGGGCAGAACAACCAACTCTATGGGGACAGATTCCTCATCTAAATATTTCAATGCAGCTGCATTCTGAAGATTTTTTCTCTTTTCCAGTTTTAACATTGGGCACGTCTTGGGAAACTTGACAGCTAAAGGGAGGGAGGATTACTGCTGGAACAGCTAATTTTTTTTCCAGCACTGATTGCTGACCAGGAGGTGTAGAATTACTTACCTCACCTCCCCTCAACCCACCCCATTAGCCTCCCCAGCAATCAAAATCCCCTCATGATCTTCTTCCCAAACCCTATCCCCTCTGCCCTGCACAGTTATCTCCAAGCCACCACCTTGCCAATATTCTCCCCAGCCAGGTCTCTCCATTTCCCCCTCCCAAAACAAATGTTCCACCTCCTCCCTCTAAACTATTCAGTGGCAGCCTGATCTCACAGACCTACCTCACAGCAGCCAGCTTCTCAGTCTGGCTGGTTTTGGCCAGAAAACAGATTCCAAAATGGTTATTGACTCTTCATGTTAAATTCAGCAGAAGCCGAGGGAAATACGTACCTTCTAGCTTCCGGCCACTAAACTGTGTCTGCCTATTCCCTATCCCATAAAGCAGGGCCAATGTCAGTGAAGCACCAGTGGGACGTAATCATCAAATCATCTTCTGGTTTAAGACCTATCAATTTGAACTTGGCAAGTCTCTTGTTCCAAACTACTACACTGGCCTTGATTTGTAACTTGAGGCAGGAATTGAGGTGGTGGTGCCGGGGCGGTGGGGGGAGGTACTGAGGAGCAGAAGAAACCAGCCAGGATCAGAAGAAGGGAAAATTCAGTAAAACCTGGAAATGAAGGGTGCTAGTAAATATTGTTCAAACTGGGGAGAGTGCCTGGAGCAGGGGAGGCCCAAGATATCCTTCTGGGGACAGGACGAGCACTCCTGTTCCTCCCACTCCACAAGGACTCTAATAATTTTTTTAAAACTTAGCTGGGCCTCCTGTGGCCTAGACCTGCCACCAACTTCTGCTTATGGGGAGGCGATGGTTTAGCGGTATTGTCGCTGGACTAGTAATCCAGAGTCCCAGGGTAATACTCTGGGGACCTGGGTTCGAATCCCGCCACGAGGATGTGGAAAATTGCCTAGGTACGTCCTGTACACAAAAAGCATGGTGGAATTTGAATTCAATAAAAATCTGGAGTTCAAAGTCTGATGATGAAACCATTCTCGATTGTTGTAAAAACCCATCTGATTCACTAATACCTTGTCCTTACCTGGTCTGGCCTACACATGACTCCAGACCCACAGCAATGACTCTTAAAATGCCCTCTGAAATACTCAGCTGTAACAAACTGCTACAAAGTCACAAAAAAAAGGAATTAAATCGGTGGGACCACCGGACCACTTGGCATCAACATAAGCACCGGAAACGACAACAGTAATCTTGGCCTGTTGAATCTGCTAAACGGGATAGATTTTGAGCAGACCGAGCAACTCATCCATGAGGCTCTGTGGGCCATCAGCAGCAGCAAAATTGTACTCGAACACAATCTGTAACCTCTTGGCACGACATATCCCCCACTCTATCATCACGATCAAGCCAGGGGATCAACCCTGATTCAATGCAGGAGGGCATGCCAAGAGCAGCATCAGGCATGTAGTGTCAACCTGGTGAAGCTATAACACAGCACTACTTGCATGCCAAACAGCATAAGCAGCAAGTAACAGGCAGGGCTCAGTGGTCCATAACCAAAAGATTAGAACTAAGCTCAGCAGTCCTGCCACATCCAGTCATGAATGGTGGTGGACAATTAAACAACTCACTGGAGGAGGTGGCTCCATAAATATTCCCCATCCTCAATGATGAGGGAGCCCAGCATGCCAGTGCAAAAGATAAAGCTGAAGCATTTGCTACGATCTTCAGTCAGAAGTGCTGAGTGGCCTCGTCTAGAGATCCCCAGCATCACAGATGCCAGTCTTCAGCCAATTTGATTCACTCCGTGTGATATCAAGAAATGGCCGAAGGCACTGGATACTGCAAAGGCTATGGGCCCTGACAAAACTCCGGCAATAATACTGAAGACTTCTTCTCTAGGACTTGCCGCGTCCCTAGGCAAGCTGTTCCAGTACAGCTACAACACAGGCATCTATCCGGCTATGCGGAAACGACCAAGTATGATTTGTACATAAAAAGGACAAATCTAACCAGGCCAATTACCGCCCCATCAGTCTACTCTCAATCATCATGAAAGTAATGGAAAAGGTAATCAACAGTGCTTTCAAATGGTTCTTGCTTAGCAATAACCTGCTCACTGATGCCCAGTTTGGGTTCTGCCAGGGCCACTCAGCCTAACTTCATTACAGCCTTGGTTCAAACATGCACAAAAGAGCTGAACTCCCAAGGTGAGGTGATTGTGACTGCCCTTGACATCAAGGCAACATTTGGTAGAGTGTGGCAACAAGGAGCCCCAGCAAAATTGGAGTCAATGGGAATCGGGGGAAAACCCTCTCCGCTGGTTGGAGTCATACCTAGCACAAAGGAAGATGATTGTGGTTGTTGGAGGTCATTCATCTCAGCTCCAGGACATCAATGTAGGAGTACCTCTGGGTAGTGTCCTCAGCCCAACCATCTTCAGCTGCTTCATCAGTAACCTTCCTTCCATCATAATGGTCAAAAGTGGGGATATTCGCTGATGATTCCATGATGTTCAGCCCCATTCGTAGCTCCTCAGATAATGAAGCAGGCCATGTCCAAACGCAGCAAGACCTGGACAATATCCAGGCTTGGGCTGATAAGTGGCAGGTAACATTGTGCCACACAAGTGTCAGGCAATGATCATCTCCAACAAGAGAGAATCCAACCATCACCACTTGATGTTCAATTGTATTCCCATCACTGAATCCCCCACTATCAACATCCTGGAGGTTACCATTGACCAGAAACAGAACTGGACTAGCCATATAAATACTGTGGCTACAAGAGCAGGTCAGATGCTAGGAATCGTGCAACAAGTAGCTCACCTCCTGGCTCCCCAAAGCCTGTCCACCATCTACAAACCAAAGTCAGGAGTGTGATGGAATACTCCCCACTTGCCTGGATGAGCGCAGGTCCCACAACACTCAAGAAGCTTGACGCCATCCAGGACAAAGCAGCCTGCTTGATTGGCACCACATCCACAAACATTCACTCCCTCCCACCACCGAAGTACAGTAGCAGCAGTGTGTACTAACTACAAGGTGCACTGCAGGAATTCACCAAAGTTCTTTCAATAGCACCTTCCAAACCCACGACCACTACCATTTAGAAGGACAAGGGCAGCAGATAGATGGGAACACCACTACCTGGAAGTTACCCTCCAAGTCACTCATCATCCTGACTTGGAAATATATCGCCATTCCTTCACTGTGGCTGGGTCAAAATCCTGGAACTCCCTTCTCAATAGCACTGTGGGTGTACATACATCACATGGACTGCAGCAGTTCAAGAAGGCAGCTCACCATCACCTTCTCAAGGGCAATTAAGGGTGGGCAATAAACGCTGGCCCAGCCAGTGAAGCCCACATCCCATGAATGAACAAAAAAAGAATCAAA
This sequence comes from Carcharodon carcharias, assembly GCF_017639515.1. NCBI lineage: Eukaryota > Metazoa > Chordata > Chondrichthyes > Lamniformes > Lamnidae > Carcharodon > Carcharodon carcharias. The sequence continues at coordinate 162,543,764 of NC_054474.1, read as the reverse complement.
GACAGTGCAGCCCTTAGTCAGCCCAGAGTTAAGATGTCTCAATATGCATGTCTGAATAATGTCATCAGGATTACAACTTTGCCATTTAAATTAGGCATCCATCCTTTGGGGTGGGTGGCCTTCCCATTCCTGAATTCTGGTAAGTAAGATGCTGGGCTGCAGGAACCTATTGGGAGGGTGACACGAAACCTTCTCAAACTCTCATCTGCACCATTCTCGACATGCAAGGGCTATTTAAAAAAGCAGCCCATCAACTGGGTGATAAAGACCAGGAAGGTCATAAGTCCAATCCTTATTCTGCAACTCAACAGATTAAAACTGGAAGTGTGGCAGACATATTACCATTGGCCTCTGCACCCTTGGGCAATGGATTTAGAAGAAAATATCAGCCAATATTCACATTGTGATCATTTATCAATAATGCGTTTGCATGAAAGCATGTGTTTGGACACCAGATGAGGACAGGGTCATGACAGGTTATGATGGCATCCATGATGGAATAACCTGCTGACACTCACTGTACAAGTTCAATCCTGAAGAACTGAACCAATGCTTCATTTCATCTGTAGAACTGTCTCCTAGTAATCCTGGCTTCAGATAAGAGGAGGGAATTGCAAGAATGAAAATGTTTAGCTGCCCTATTGTATGTTAATTGAGACAAAATAATTTTAGAAGCACATTAAAAAGACCTGCATTTAAATAGCCAACCTCTCACTCATTCAGGAAATCACAAGCTTTTCAAAGCCAGGAAAATACTTTTGAAGTGTAGTTACTGTGTGCAGGTATCTAATTTGTGCATGGCAAGGTATCATAAACAACAAGTTTGTTAACTTTATCTATTAATATGAACTGGAATGATAATATACACAGATCTTTCTCCTCCGTCTACACCTCCTTTGTCAAATCTGCTAACCAGAAATTTGAGTACATCTTTTTACTAAAAAATTAAATTGCTTAATTTTTACAAGTTAATTAGTTGGTATTTCATTAACATTGGCATCAACAGGAACTTTTCATTAATTCCCAACTTTGCTCTTAAAAAAACTGATGTGGCCTACTATAAAAGAAAAACTGAAAGGTACAGGCTTATTGGATCAAGCAGCTTTTGTCAGTTCACAGTTTTTCACGATCTATCATCTGTTTCATTCCACTGGAAATACACTGCCTGCCCTTTTGTCAATAAATTCTAGTGCAAGAATAGAATGCAAAACTATTGAGGCCAAGACCTGGTGAAGAATCTGTAAGCACATGAACCCTCACCCACTGTGGCCTCATATTGAAACAAACTGACAGAAGAAAACAGTGAAAGATTCCAAGACCAACAGGTCTTAGCAGGAGGAGATTATTTGCAGCAACTGCAATAAGTGGAACAGAGGAAAAAATAAATTGTGTTTTGGTGCAACAGGAACTCAGCTTTGAAAGGATCAAAAGTATTCAAGCCAGTTAGTGGTCTGCGAACATTTTTAACATAGAGCTCTTCAAGCACTTTTTTTTGTTGCTAAAGATAAACAAGATCAGAGCCTTATTCTTGGCCCTTTCAGCTGACTTCATTTATAAACAAATTAGGCCACCCAAATTTGCTTGAACTTTTTGATACACAATCTTGCACTTTATTTTCTTTACACCACAATTTTGAGTTTTGCAAGCAAGGCACTTGTCTTTTTTGCTGTAAGCTTGATAAGTGTGCAAGTTTTCCTTATATGGTAAAAGAAGCAGTTGTCAACTGCTTGCCATTAAATGAACATGTGTTTGGTGGGGAAAGCAAAGACTGGAAACATCTGGTTGTGCTTATGAGGTTATTTTTCAAACAAGACATTTTAAGCTGACAACAGTTTAACTAATTACTATTGTTCTTTACACAAAATATTTATTTCTAAAGTTTAACTTTTAAAAAGTTATTTCATGGGATGTAGGCATCACTGGCTCAGGTAGCATTTTTGCACATCCCTAATTGCCCTTGAGAAGGTGGTGGCGAGCTGCCTTCTTGAACCGCTGCAGTCGATGTGGTGTTGGTACAGCCACAGTTCTGTCAGGAAAGGAGTTATTAACGTGAAACCTACACAAATCAAAATTATTGTACCTCTGTCACACTTCAGGGTGCCACACACATAAACTGCTTATTCCACCTTCTCCTCCCATCTGGCTTATAGCTACTCCTACCAGGCAATCATGGTATGTTGCATAATAACCCCAATATTTACTGGGGTTGGAGCGGGGCAGGAGGGGTGCAGAGAATGATGATCCGGGTTATTCAGAACACCATGAAACACAGTCCTCACCTGGAAACCAACCTTATTAACAGGCTGCCTGCCTGCCAGGTGAGGAATGCTCCCAGAAAGACTGCAACCCATGAGCAGGTAGGTGTAGAGCTTGTTGCAGATGGAAATGGGGAGTGGGAGGTGGTCATGTTTGGGAGGATCAAGAGAAACTGGAAGGGCTGGGGATCAGAAGGAGGGTTGGAGATTGGTTGGGGAGGGTAACGGAACAGAGTTGGAATTTGGGGGAGGGGTCAGGGAAAGACTGGAGGGTGTTTGGAGATAATAGAGCAATGTCTGAACTCTGAGATGGCAAGTGAAATTTAAGGCTTTCTTTGTTGGTTGGAGGGGTGGTTGGTTGGGTGGTGGGGGGGGATTTCCAAAGTGCTCCATGCATGGTTCCACATCGCTGTATTATTGGTAGCCAGACCCCACCCCCATCCCCACTTTTTGAGAGACTCCCATATCCTTTCAATACAGCCATTCTATCTCTGATCACAATACAGTCTAAACCAATGTTGTTTTCCTCATTAATGTACTACCTGAAAATCAGGTACAATGATAAACAGGGAATGGAAAGCCCTTTACATCTTGTCCTGTATCCCACATTGTCCAGAAAATCAGGGCAAGCTGCCAATGTTCAAAATAGCATATCAGTAGTTCCCTCGGCCCACCGTTATCAAACATGCTGATTGAGAACAGTGAAAGTTTCAAGAAAACAGTACGGACAGTGATAATTAATGTTCTCATAATTATTCAGGCAGTATTTGTTAGATTACTAATGGTGAAATCTCAATATTAGTACATCTACTGCTAATAAATGCTGCCTTAAGGATATCAGATTTAAAAATGGTGGAAAAATTCTAGACATTGTGTCAAAATTCTTATGACCATTCTATAATTCTAAAGTATCAAGAGCTCTGTTCTTCAGAGAATTGCAAAGTAGGGAATTTATTCCACTCATGTTCAAGGCCTTTACAACCTCAGTTAAAAATTCTGGATTCCACTTTTTCATTGAATATCTTCCACACATTCCACCAGTAATTCAGACTGGCAGGTTAAACATGCAACCTCAGTCATAAATAAAAAATATTGGCAAATGTGTCAACATTGGCCTAACCGATAATGGATTTCTCCCACACATTAGTTTTTTTTTAAAAAAAGCAGAACTTTCCTTTAAATTCATGTACTCTAAACATCTTTTCCCCAATGATAGGGCACAGAAACAAACGTGTTTTATTTAAATAAATAAGCAAATGCTAAATTTGAACTGATCACAGGAAACTGCATTTTTTAAAAATGGGCAAATTCTTAATTGCTAGACTTCTATAATTAATTCATATTATGCCACTAAACACTGTAGATCAAGTCTACTGAAGTTCAACAAAGCAATATGCAGCTTATAAATGCAGACAGCAGTCTCTAAATCCAGTAAGAGGTCAGTCCTCCAAGGGCACAATTGCAGCTAGACTGTTATTTCCTGAATATTCCATTATTTCCAATCAAAGCTGTTCCTTTGGGAAGAGGACTGTAAACTGTGCATGTTCTGATCTTTTTCTTTTATTCATTTTGCTGAGTTTGAGTAATGTAAACATGTTTGTCAATAATTTCAACTGACGCTTTGTCCTCAATATGAATTAAATTGCAGCTTTGGAATCATCGAAAGAAAATCCGAGTTTTTTAAAACTTATAACATATTAATGTGTGCATGTCTAGATGCACTTTTTGTCATGGAGAATCATGGGTATAAAAAGCCAGTCAACAGTACAGCGTATTGAGATTTGTGTTTAGTATTTTAGCAGCAGAGTCTCATCTGCTGGAAAGGTCAAATATTTTAGCAGATTTTAACAAGTGTGTAGCTTTCCATTCAAGGAAAACTATGTACTTTTTCCATTGTACACTAGTTTTATAATGTATACACTAAATTTTATAGACTGTGTGCAAACCAATTCAAATTGGGAAATACATTAAAAGACAAGTATGTGAGATACATAGAAACATAGAAACTAGTAGCAGGAGGCAGCCATTCGGCCCTTCAAGCCTGCTCTGCCATTCAATACAATCATGGCTGATCCTCTATCTCAATGCCATATTCTCGCTTTCTCTCCATACCCCCTGATGTCCCTAATATCCAAAAAATTATAAAATTTCTTTCTTGAATACACTCAGTGACCCAGCCTCCACAGCTTTCTGTGGTAGAGAATTCCACAGGTTGACCACCCGCTGAGTGAAGAAATTTTTCCTCATCTTAGTCCTAAATGGCCTGTCCCATATCCTGAGACTGTGGCCCTTGGTTCTTGATTCCCCTACCAGGGGAAACATCCTCCCTGCATCTAGTCTGTCTAGCCCTGTTAGAATTTTATACGTTTCAATGAGATCCCCTCTCATTCTTCTAAACTCTAGTGAATACAGGTCCAGTTGAACTAATCTGCCCTTATATGATAATCCTGCCATCCCTGGTATCAGCCCACTGAACCTTGGCTGCACTCCCTCTATCACAAGTATATCCCTTAGTGAATAAGTATGCGCAATTCTGGTCACCACATTACCGGAAGGATATGGAGGCATTGGAGAGGGTGCAGAGGAGGTTTACCAGGATGCTGCCTGGTCTGGAGGTTATTAGCTATGAGGAGAGGTTGAAGAAACTCGGATTGTTCTCACTACAGCAACGGAGATTGAGGGGCGACTTGATAGAAGTTTACAAAATTATGAGTGGCATGGACAGAGTAGATAGTTAGAAGCTTCTTCCCAGGGTGGAAGAGTCAATTATTAGGGGACCTGGATTTAAGGTGAGAGGAGAAAACTATAGAGGAGGTTTGCGGGGCAAGTTTTTTTACGCAGAGGATAGTGAGTGTCTGGAATTCGCTGCCAGAGGAGGTGGTGGAAGCAGGTACGATAGTAGTGTTTAAGAGACAGCTTGACAAATACATGAATAGGATGGGAATAGAGGGATACGGACCCCGGAAGGGCAAAATGTTTTAGTTGACAGACAACATGATCAGCGCAGACCAAAACGGCATGCAATACTCTAGGTGTGGTCTCACCAAGGCCTTGTATAACTGCAGTAAGACATCCCTACTTCTGAACTCAAATCCTCTCGAAATGCACCATTTGCCTTCCTATTTGCTTGCTGCACCTGCCTGTTTACTTTCATTGACTGGTGAACAAGGACACCCAGATCCCTTTGTATATCCACATTTCCCAATAGATCACCATTTAAATAATACTCTGCCTTTCTGTTTTTCACACCGAAGCGTATAAAGAACAAATAACAACGAAAGGTACAGCACAGGAACAGGCCCTTCGGCCCTCCAAGTCTGCGCCGATCATATTGCCTGTCAATTAAAACATTTTGCACTTCCGGGGTCCATATCCCTCTATTCCCATCCTATTCATGTATTTGTCAAGCTGCCTCTTAAACACCACTATCGTACCTGCTTCCACCACCTCCTCTGGCAGCGAATTCCAGACACTCACTACTCTCTGCTAAAAAACTTGCCCCACACATCTCCTCCATAGTTTTCTCCTCTCACCTTAAATCAATGTTCCCTAATAATTGACTCTTCCACCCTGGGAAAAAGCTTCTAACTATCTACTCTGTCCATGCCACTCATAATTTTGTAAACTTCTATCAAGTCGCGCCTCAATTTCCATCGCTCTAGTGAGACCAATCCGAGTTTCTCCAACCTCTCCTCATAACTAATAACCTCCAGACCAGGCAGCATCCTGGTAAACCTTCTCTGCACCCTCTCCAACGCCTCCATATCCTTCTGGTAATGTGGTGACCAGAATTGCACACACTTATTTACTTATAACTTCACACTTATCCACATTATACTGCATCCGCCATGTGTTTGCCTACACACAGGTGTCTAAATCGCCCTGAAGCCTCCTTACTTAACAGAATTAAGAAAATAACAAAGAAGGATAAATACTTGTAGACTGGGGACTAAAAGCTGACAAACCCTGATGGCCTACATCCTAGGGTTCCAAGAGGGTTGGCTGCAGAGATAAAGGATGCATTAATTGTGATCTTCCAAAATTCCCTAGATTCTGTAGTGCTCCCAATTGGATTGGAAGGTAATAAACAGTAACACTTTTATTCGAGTGAGAGAGAGAGAGAGAGAAAATAGGAAATAACTGGCAAGTTAGCCTGACATTAGTTGTTGGAAATCAAAGTTATAGGCAGTGTCAACGGATTTGTGGTTTTATGAAAAGGGAATTGTGCCCAGCAAATCAATTATAGAGTATTTTTTGAGAATGGAACTAGCAGAGTAAAGGGGAACACATACATATAGCAGGCTGAATTTTATGGGATGCCGCTGTCGCTGCCATCAACCCCCGCCCAGCTAAAAAGTCCACAACCACGACAGCTGTCCTGCGGCAATTTAACACTGCGAGTGTAGAGGGGTTGGGGGCAGAGCTAAAGGTAAGGAGGACGATCCCGATGGGCCCATGGTACCATAAAGGAGGATCTTCTCCCCATCCTTGCCTGACACCAGACTGCACAGTTAGAGCTGACAGGCTTCCCGCATGGCATGGGCCTCCCCTGCCACCTTGCCCCGTCGCAGGTAAAATACCGGTTTCCGCAGGATGAGGCCCTTAAGTGGCCATTAATTGGTCACTTAAGATACTCAACTGACACAAGGGCAGTTGGGTAAGTGGCAGGAAGGTTACCTGCTGGATTTTACGTGCTCCCCTGCCTTCAAACTTGACAGGGGAAGGGGGAGTGCAAAATCCAGCCCAGTGTATCTGGATTTTCAGAAGCATTCAATAAGAAACCATACAAAAGTATGTTAAACAAGAGGTCAGGGGTAATATATTAGCATGGATAGAGGGTTGGTTAATGGACAGAAAAATGAGTAGAGATAAACGGGTCATTTTCAGGTTGGCTAGCTAGCTACTACTGTTGGATGCCTCAACAATCAGTTCTGGGGCCTCGCTGTTTACATCTAATATCAATGACTTAATGAAGGGATTGAATGCAATGTATCCACGTTTGCTAACGATACAAAGCTAGGTGGGAAAGTAAACAGAAGAGGACAAAGAGAGTCTGCAAAGAGATAAAGGCTGTTTAAGTGAGGGACAAGAAGTTGGTACATGGATATAAAACAAAAATAAGAATACCTGGAAAAACTCAGCAGGTCTGACAGCATCTGCAGAGAGGAACACAGTTAATGTTTCGAGTACGTATGACTCTTCAACAGAACTAAGGAAAAATAGAAGCAAGGTGAAATATAAGCTGGTGTAAAGGGGGGAGACAGGTAGAGCTGGCTAGAAGGCTAGATAGAGGCCAGCTTTACCTGTCCCACACCCCTTAAACCAGCTTATATTTTACCTCTCTTCTATTTTTCCTTAGTTCTGTTGAAGAGTCAAACGGACTCAAAACGTTAACTGTGTTCCTCTCCGCAGATGCTGTCAGACCTGCTGAGTTTTTCCAGGTATTTTTATTTTTGTTTTGGATTTCCAGCATCTACAGTTTTTTGCTTTCATCTTAGTTGGTACATGGAGTCTTTGCAAAGAAATCTGAGGTTATTTGCTTCTATAGGAAGAATAGAAAATCAGCATATTTTTGAAATGGTAAGAAACTGTTTAATGTTGGTACTCAAGAGGGTTTGGGTGTTCGTGTACAAGGAAGACAGAGTTAACATTCAGATATAGCAAGCTTTTAGGAAAGCAAATGGCATGTTGGCTTTTATTGCAAGGGAGTTGGACTACAAGAGTTAGGGAGCCTTGTTGCAATTGTGCAGGACTTTGATGAAACCACACCTGGAGTGGAATCGAGTATAGTGTTTTGGTCTCTGCACCTCAGGAAACATATACCTGTCTTAGCATGGATGCAACAAAACGTTCATTAGATTGATTCCTGGGATAAAGAGGGTTGTCCTAGGCAAGAGATTGAGTAGGATAGGCTCTGTCGTTTGGAGTTTAGAAGAATGAAAGGTGATTTAATTGAAACACACAAGATTCTGAAAGGGCTTGATGAGATAGACACAAAGGCATTTTCTACTGACTGGAGGCATAGTTTCAGGATAAAGGCTCAGCAATTTAGGACTCAGCCGAGGGGAAATTTTCTTCATTCATTGGGCTGATTGTCTTTAGAATTCTCTATCCAAGGGCTGCAGATGCTTTGTCGCTGAGATCAATAGATCATTAGACTCTAAGGGATTCAAGGACTACTGGGAACAGATGGGAAAGTGGAGTCAAAGGTCTGGGATCAGCCAAAATATTTTTGAATATTATTATTGAACCTCCAGCTTTTCTAAGAAATACTTGAGCAATTTTAAAAAGGTCTCAATCAGAAGGGAATTAAATTATATCTGACCGCTATATGTTGATACAAAGCAAGGACTTTGTTGCTCTTATTAAGCAGGGTTATGTGCAAATTCAAACTTTTTTTTATTGAATTCTCAATGCTAACAAATGAGATTTTCACTCATACTGTAGGAAAAAGATAGGAAGCCCTTCTGGACAACATAACAGAACTGAGAAGCTACTCCATTAGTTCATAAATAAAAGTACCACCAAATTTGAGACTGGGGCATAAACACAAGGAGAAATCACCAATCTGCTTGGTTGATCTCCACAAAGACAGAAACTGGGGAGTTAACAACTGGCCTCAATCTCCCTGGATTAGGAAGGTGAAAACTTAGCCAAGATTCCAGTTTCTGATCCAAAACATACAATTTTTCATCAGGCACACTGTCAAACTATGCCAGTCTGGTTTTTCTCGCTACTCTTCTCTTGGTTCATTACCAGATATGGCTGGTACACACAAAGCACGATAAAGCCTCATTCTCCTCTGCTGAAACCATATTCTACTATATGATCATCCTGGAGAGCAAAGATAACCACTAGCTTTATCACTCCACTATCTCCTTCCCTTCCATCCTTACCTTCCAAAGCGCAAGGAACATATGGACTGCTTTATTGCTCAAGTTCAGCTGCCTCTATTGTTTCTCCTCACTTACCCTTGCCCTGCAAGCTGGGCCTCTTCCCAGGCTTCCCATGAGCCAAGCACTGCATCCTTCTCTAGTATCTCCTCTCAAGTCTTATCCAAGCTCATCTTGTCCATAAGGACCCTTTCTGCTCCTTTGACCTCGTTCGCATTAAATGCTGATCACCCAACTTCTCTTCAGGGGCCAGGTGCTAGCTGACGTAAATGATTCCACTTCTTCTAGTGCTGATCCCCTCACTTTCAAAACTACCGTTATTTCTGTTTAAGACAGGAGGGGGTTTAATTTAGAACAGCTCTGATTTCTCCACTCAGTACCCACCCATGACAGAAAGATGTTTTGATGTTTAAACCTCTATTAGTAACCCCACAGCAAATGTGAGGTAAGGTAAAATAAGAGGTGTCGTTTATTTTACACACACACACACCCCCCCACACACACACATACACACACACACAAACAGTTTTGCAACATTGGCCCTTTTGCAGTCATACAATAAAAGAGGGATAAGGGACAAAGGGGGTTCAAGCAAAGACCATGATCAAATTAAGAATTATGGTTTCACATGAGTCCAGGAGTCCAGAATCAAAAAGTCCAATGGTTCATTCCTTCAGGGGTTAGTAGGCTGAAACTGTTACAGGGTGATCCACTTTTCCAGAAGCAATGGCTTCCACGCTGGAAGACGCATAGAGATGAATTAGTCTTCTAGGCAGAGATATAGAAGTTCAGATGTTCCAGTAGTACAGTGTAGACAAGGGCCAGGTAATTTAAAACCTGGACAGAGTCCTGGTTCTGTTGCTCCTCTGTTAGATGGCAAATGATAGACTCCAGAGTCTGGAGTCCTGTTCCTCTTGAGGTTATACAGCGACTGAAGATGAAGCCAAAAGCTGTTTAATTAAAGCAATTCAAACAGCTCAAGTCTCGGTCATATGACAAGGTGGTTTTGGATTGAGTTATTCAGCTGACGAGGCCCCTTGTTAAACCCCATTTGTGCTTTGAGCAGGTAACTGTAGAATCATTAGCACAGCATTGGAGAGGAGGAGTCACAAATAGCTCTGCCTTTGCCCATAGCTACCTGGTGCAGGTGTTTAGTCTACTATCCTTTGTACTGGCTTGGCACAAAGCAAGGAGTGTTACATTCCAGGCATTTGACGTGTTAGCCTTTGTCCATTTTTAAACTGCTCAGAAACTTCCAGAACTGCCATCCTGTGGTCAGCGACAGTTATTTTATCAATCCAGCCATTTGTAAATTTAATTTAAAAAAATGAAACAAGAGAATATAAAAGAGAAACAAATTTCTTTTAGATTATTTTCTTCTTTGTGCCTTCTCAGTGGGACATTACCCTTCCTCAAATATCCCTCCATGATCCCTTTGTCCTTGCAAACTTGCATACCATCTCCACCCTCAGTTTCCTCTCTGAAGTTCTTACATGTGTTAGCGCCTCCCGAATCTGTGCACATCTCTTGCACAGCTCCATATTTGAATCTCTTCAATATGGTTTGTGTCTCGGCAACCCTACTGAAAGGGCCCCAAAGTTAAAAATGACATCCTCTGTGACTTTGGGGCATCATCCTCTTGAACCCTCTGCTGCCTTTGACAGAGTCGACCACATGATCCTCAAGTTTTCGTCCTTTGTTCAGCTAAGTAGGATTCACATAATTTTTTTTTTGTTCTTTCATGGGATGTAGGTGTTACTAGTAAGGCCAGCATTTGTTACCCTAACTGCCTTTGAGAAGGTAGTGGTGAGCCCCTCCTTGAACCTCTGCAGTCCATTTGTTGCAGGTATACCCACAGTGCTGTTAGAAAGGGAGTTCCAGGATTTTGATCCTGTGATAAGGAAGGAATAGCAATATAGTTCCAAGTCAGGATGGTGTGTGGTTTGGGAGGAGAGTTTGCAGGTGGTGATGTTCTCATGTATCTGCTACCCTTGTTCTTCTAGGTGGTAGGGGTTGCAAGTTTGGAAGGTGCTGTTGAAAGAGCCTTGGAGAGTTGCTGCAGTGCATCTCGTAGATGGTACACATTGCTGACACTGTGTTCATGGTGGAGGGAATGAATCTTTAAGATGGTGGATGGGGGAGTCAATTAAGCTGGTTGTGCCTAGGGAACTAACCTGAGGAACTCCTGCAGTGATATCCTGGGGCTGAAATAACTGACCTCCCACTACCACAACCATTTTCCTTTGTGCTAGTTTATTTGACGAGTTCTCCCAATTTTAGCACAAGTTCCCTATATGTTAGTAAGGAGGATTTTCCAGGGCTGACAAGGCTGAGTGTGCCGTTGTCATTTCCAGTGGCTAAGTCAATGCCAGGTGGTCTGATTTTACTTCTTCTTGACTTTTATAACAGTTTGATATAACTGAGTGGCTTGCCAGGCCATTTCAGACAGCACTTAAGAATCAACCACATTGCTGTGGACCTGGAGCCAAATGTAGGCCAGACCAGATAAGGACAGCAGATTTCTTTCCCTAAAGGATATTCCTGGACCAGATAGGTTTTTACCGCAAATGATGATAGTAATGGAGCCAAGAAACTGAGATTTGCTTTCAATTCCATACTTTTAAAATTAATAAATTGAATTAATTAATTGAAATTAAATTTCACCAGTGCCTGCACTCTTGCCTGTCAAATCAACACCATAGTATCTTCAGCAATGGCTTCTCTTCCCAGCCAATATGTTCACTGACTTCCAACATCCCCCAAGAATTTTTGTCCTTGGCCTCCCCTTCATATTTCTCATACTACCACTTGACATCAGCATAAAAAGGTTTGAGGTCAATTTTCACATGGATGCCCCTTATCACACCCTTCACTGTATCAGTAGCTTTTGTCTGTTGTCATCAGACTGCTCATCTACAAGGTACAGTTTCTTCCAGGTAAGCATTAGGAAGACAGGAGCTACCATCGTGGACTACATGTAGCCAAATCAGAATAAGCTGGAGCATCATAGGATATGAAGAAGAAAGAGGGGAGTTCAGGGTAATAGGAAGAAGCAAGGTGGATAGTGAAGCGACAGGATTGAAGGGAAAGGCATGATAATAGGAAGCATGAAAGATGCAAGGATACAACATATATTTGGCCCAACCTAACCCATTCCTGGTTATTTGAAACAGTTATTTTTTTCTGCATTAATACTGTACTTGTCAATTGACTTAGAGATTAAAGTTGGTTAATGCAGTCAAAAATCAAAAACAGTTAAACAAAATTGTTTCTGGAAAGGCCTGAAAGGATAGGAACGGGTCAATGCAATAATTGTTGCTGCATCTAGTGCTAGCAGAAGCAGCACTGCTCCATTAGCACTACTAGATCTTAGAACTCAGATAGACTGATCATAGGGGAAATTAGGAAGACTCTATTGCACTGAATTATCAGTGTCTCTTCTGCTACCCTGCACCCCGAACCCTCCATGAGAATCTCTCCTTTCTAGGGAACTTGTGTGCACCTGCTGCAATTCCTACCAATGCTACCCTAGCAGACCTCAGGAGCCATGAAGTGCTGACAGATCCAGGATGCCCACCATGAAAATGCTGCATACTCAGGATTCTCCCCTCGTCCCTGACAGCACACTAAACCAAACTTCCACTGCCGTTAAAGGCCAAACTTCCTCCCTGATGTACAATCGTTTTTTCAGCAATACATCTCAGAACACCCATATTGCTGTCGAACCCACATACCTCTCCCAACCGAAAAGTAGACATCTACATTCAACATGTACATGCTTGCTACAACTTGATGAAAATGCCAGGCTTAAACTGTCAACAAGATGATAATTGACAGCAAAAAGGTAAAAGTACACATAATGTGCCATTATGCTGCTGATTTAGAATTTTCTTGGAAAATAAACAGAGTCATAGAGTTCTGTCTCCTAAAAATGATTTAAAAACATAGACAAACAAGGCACAATCTGTTAAATCATCATAGGTCAGTAACTCTAATAATTCTTGTGTATTAATAAATGACGCAACTTGCATTTATGGAGGCCCTTTCATGATCTCAGAATATCAAAGTATTTCAAAGACAGTGAATTACTTTCAAAGTGCAATCAATTGTAATGCAGGGGGAAAAAACCAGATTAGACACAAAGCTTCCAAAAATGGCAATGAGTTGAATGACCAGAAAATTTGTTTCTGTTTTAGATGAAAGATTGGTTGAGAGATTAATATTGACCAAGACACCAGGAGAACTCTACTGCTCTTCTTCAAGAAGTGTCATGAGATCTGGAATGTCAAGATGCAGTGAGCCTGTCATCGCTATCTCTACATGATGTATGTTAAAATCAGCTAAGAAGGGTTTTTTTTATTCGTTCATGGAGTGTGGGCGTTGCTGGCCCATCCCTAATTGCCCTTGTTCAGAGGGCATGGTGAACCACACTGCTGCAGGTCTGGAATCACATGTAGACCACACCAGGTAAGAACGGCAGATGTCCTTCCTTAAGGGACATTATTGAAGCAGATGGAATTTTACAAAAACCAGCAATGGTTTCACAGTCTTCACCAGATTTTTATTGGATTCAAATTTCACCATCTGCCATGGTGGGATTTGAGCCAGAGCATTACCCTGGATCTCTGAATACTAGCCCAGTGACAATGCAGCAATACCACCGTCTCCCCTCAATTCAACCTCCTCAGTTGGTCACCACAAAGGTTTAGGTTTCTTTTTCATGAGGATATGCCTTTTCCAAATCAGAATGTATTTAACTATTTAAGCTGTAAGCAATAAGGAGCCAATCAAACAAGGTTAGGGGTTAGGGTCAAAAAAAAGGAGCAGATTTATTAACCATTAAACCCAAGAAAAATAATAAAAACACAATGTCAAGCATTCAGTCATTTGGACACACATACACACTGGTGTCAGAAATAACAGGAGCTACTGTCCAATAAAAAAACGTAAAGAATATACAGTTAAGTGTCCTTTGATTGTCCTTGAGGAGTAGATTTTAAACGCTATGGCTGATTTGGGTTAGCTGGTTTCTTGGATGTGGTCAGATGTAGATGATACTGCAATTATTACAAGATCTCGGTTCGCTAGTAGGATTTCTGGTAGTTTTGGCTTCTTGAACTGAGCAACATCCTTATTCCAAAAGAGAGACAGGGAGAGAGAGCAGCCTTCAGCCTGTTTCCTCTGTTGAAGACTTTCTTGACACCGCTTGTGTCACCTACAAACTCTCTCGTGGCGGGGCAGCCTTGTTATGTTGGGTGTGTCTGTCTGTGGCAGTCACTGCTTCAATATCCAGGACTTGGCATTTTTTAATCTCCCTTCCTTAGATAGTTATAAGTTTCTATGGGTGTCTGGATTATAGGAAATGTCTCTCTCTTCACTCTCCCCTAGGGTGATTTGTTTGTTTCTCACCTTCACCTTGGAATATGGCCTTACATTTTTTATGCAATTTGCTCTGTCTCAGTTCCAGTCAGTGAAAATTGAAAGAAAAATCATATTTTCAAAAATAAAAAGGGCATAGCCTCATGACACATGCTACAAGAGATTCATAAATTCAAATTCTTCTTTCTTATAGACACAGATTTAGTGAACAATCAGGCAAAGCACGGGTGCTTCCTTTTTTTTACAAAAAAGTTAGCATGGTAGAAGCAAAGTTCTCCAATTTTCGTTTTGAATAGATTAGTTTAATTTATTTTTGTTATTATTTTTATTGATTGATACAAGTTACAAGCAAAGCTTCATCTTGGGACAAAACCTCTGTTCATTTTCTGTCTTTGTTATGCTGCTCATTTTCTTCTCAAGGGTTTTACAGGTCAGGCTTTAGCCTCTGAGGTCAGGAACTCGATCTCTGAACAATTCCAGATCCTGACCAAGCATTTGGTGGGGTGGGGGGAAATGTCACAACCCAGGATTTTCACCCATGTCAGCTAATTGGCTAGAGGGAAGGTTTAGCGTGGCAGGCGTGAGATGTAGACGGGACATGTAAAGTGCAGGCGTGATTTAAAGGTGTGGTGGCAGTCATTTTCTTTCACCATCCAAGCCTCCAACTTACCAGGTGGAGGGGCAGATACGTGGGATCCAGGTACAGCTGCTCCATACTTCATAGTTAGAGTCCCGGTAGTATTGCTGGAGTCAATGAAAGAGAAGAGGGAGGTCTTGTTTCCAGAGATTGGAAGGAAAAGGCCTCCCATCCAAACAAAGCAAGCCTGACTGAAGATGGCAGAAATAGCAAACAGCCTCACCTGAAGGAGCTGCATGCTGTCCGCAAAAGGTTTAACAACCTTCTCCACTCTTGCAAAGTGAGTGCAACATGAGACGCAAGCAACACACCTCCAGCTCTGCAATCTCCAGCAGACACAGCAGTTGAGCTGGCTGAGGGTCCATGGTACTCCTGAACACGTGAGAAAAGTGTGCCAGGGAAATTACTGAGCCATCAGCGATGCCCAGAGCCCTAGCACTGTTGAGGAACTGGCAGCATTGATGAACGTAGCTTATGTAAAAGAACCACTGGCATTGGTCAGAAAGGCTAGCAGTGCTTTCATCATCTCTTTTGTCATTTCAGGAGAGGAGAGCACATAATTCACAGGAGAGTTCATACAGAAGGAAGAGTGCCCAACTCAACATTCTCATAGCCATAAAGAAGTCAGCAATGAAAATTGCCATGGTGGCCCCACACGGCCAAGTATGCAATAGAAAGATAAAAAAGTACCTGATGGAGATGGTAAAAAGATATTGAGATCGTTAGATTAAGGGATGGAGTGCACTCCTGTCCAAAAGTATGCCAGGAACTCGAGTGCATTGGGAAGCCTCAATGCTGCTGTCACAGGTGAGTTCTCAGGATCTCATTATTTCTCCCACAGGGTCAGTAATAGAGGGGAAGCACAAAAATGTAGCAACATCAGCGGGGGCCTCTCAAATATCTGAGACAGTACACCTGGCACCGTCACATAATTTTAAGTGCGCCATCCACGAGCTCAGATACACTCACATTATGTGGGCTCTCACATGACATTAGAAAAGGTGGCACTGGGTGAAGAGCATGGCACTAAGTAGCAGGTGGTGACTGAGGTAAAGGCAGCTGGGTGCAGTCCGCATTTACTGTTAGCAATAAGTTACAAAGTGCATATTTACAAATGAAATAAACCCCCATGAACCACTCAGTGCTCTGAATGACATGATGGCATCCACTTATATAGGGTGCTCCCCTTGTGGCCTTGAATAAGATGGAGGCAGCCTCCTCATGTGTGTCTGCTTGTGGTTAAGATGCATGTGGCAGTTGTCATCATTGTGAATGATCCAATAGAGTACCTCCAGAGGCTGCTACACCAGTCTCAATGTAAGCGCAGCCACAATCACAGGGCCCTGCTGCATAAATGGTCCCTTAGTCAGATCAGCCAAGGAGAACAGATACAGCCATGCTCAGCTGGGTACAGATGCAGGGTCCCAGGAGTTACAAGCAAGGAGGCTTTGCAGCAAGAGAAATGTACCTATATGTCAGTGGTCCCTAAGTAAATGGGGAGAATTGGGTAATCCATTCAGCTCACGTGCTCAGGGTTTTGAATGGACAAGCTCCTTCACAAAGAATGGCCAACCATGTGGAGAGCTTTATGCAGCAACACTTGGAAGTGGATGCAGGAACAGTGCTCTGGCATGTACAGAATACATGCCACGCTCTGTAACATGGAGTGGTGAGTGGTATCGACACCACAAAAAGACATTGAATGCATGCCAGTTACACCCAGCTGGTGGTCCCTCCAATGATCCAGAGCATCATCCAAGGGCTAAGACAGTAACGAAAGAGGATGAGGGTAGCACCCAATATGAGACACCATCATCATCGGCCTCCTTGGCCCATCTGACTAAGGGCTATTTATGCAGCAGGGTCCTGTAACAGTGGCTGGCCGCACGTTGAAGCTGGTACAACAGCTCCTGGAGGTGCCCCCTCTAACACCTCCACAATGAGGACAATTGCCATGTGCATCTTAGCTGCAAGTAGGCACACGAGCAGGTTTCATCCACCTCGTCAGAGGCTAAGGGGAGCACCACATAGAAGTAGCCGAGAGTGGAGGCGGTCAAGGCACCGAGTAGCTTACTCGGGTTTTTTTCACTTGTAAATGTGCACTTTAACTTTTTTCCAATGCTGCAGTTGTTGACACAACCCCAGACATGTGAGCTTCCAAACTTTAATAGCAAAGCTGGAAAAGAGGAATGAAATTGTGATGGGGAGCAATGGTCCTTGAATGGGGACAGCAAGACCGCTGGACAGATGCCCAGTGACTTACTTAGTGCTCTAACCCCCTCCAATCTCGGCCAATTCTATGCGGTGCTCCCCTTGCTGGACAGATGTTCCCCATGTATTAGTAGGAGGATTGGATCAATTCAAGGCTGAGTTCTCCATGTGTGTCCTCAAAGCCAAATCAAAGTGAGCTCCAGAACATGCAATCCTGCTGGTTAAGAAGCACTCAGGTGAAACATGTCTGGATCAGATGCTCCCTGGTGATGATGCCATCCTAGCAAGAACTTAGATTCCTGGACCAGCCCCGGCCACCTCCCTGCTCAGCCTGGGCAATTCTCTGCTCTGCACACCTTCCTCTTCCTCAATGAGCTGTTGCTCTAGTGCCTCACCCTCACCTCTCTGCAGGGTCATATTATGGACTGTGCAGCAGGCCACCACAAGGCACAAGACCCTTGCAGGAGTGCTACCCAAACGGTCCAGGCACCTGGAACCGTTTCTTCATAAGCCCAATTGCCTGCTCAATGGTGGTCCTTGTGAGTAGGTGGCTTCAACTGTAGTGCCTCTGCGTTGCAGCACCCTGGACTGCCAGAGGATGAAGATGTCATGGTAGCTGCCAGGATAGCAAACACATGCATCTGTTTTGGTCACACACTATTGAACATTGAAGGAGTGAAAGTCCTTCCTACTGATGAATCTCATTGACTGTTCACTCAGCACCTTGATGGCCATGTGGGTACAGTCAATAATGCCCTGCACCTGTTGGAATCCAGTGATAGAAGCAAATTCCACTGCTTTTGTGCCTGCGAGGACCCATCTGTCTGAAATTGTATGTCATGTCCAACTCTCACAAATAGGGCGCCAGTGACCTGAGATGCAATGATGCTCTGCCACTTGAGAGATGCCATCAAGTTGCTGATCCTTAGAAAGAGCCAGAGGTAAATAAGTTCAAGGCTATAGTGAATTTAAGGGCAAGTGGCAGGGCACGCGAGCAGAACTGTGAGGTACAAGGTCTTCCTTAATAAGGGCACAAATCTCAGTGACCATCTGCCTAGATAGGTACAGTTTCCTGTGGCACCAATTCTCTGGCATGTCCAGGTAGCTTGTTCTTTGGTGGGACATTCGATGCTAAAAGTTTGTCCCCTCTGCCCTTCATTCCTCTTCTCTGCTCTCAACATGCCTGGGGCTCTGCACCTGCTCCTGAGAATGTTGATCCTCATCACTACTCAACCCTATCACTGAGTACCTTAATTCCGTGTCCAGCTGTTGCCCTGCTTGTGGTCAGCTGCACTCACCATGCTTACTGGAAACCTTCTCTGACGATTCCATGATCCCTCAAAGCTCACAAACCCCTCCACTTTCTGAGCGCACACAGACCACCGCTCCACTAACTCTGCTCACCAAATGGCACCTGTATGCCTTTTACAAATCCATCTAATTGCATGGCTCCCCCATGTTGTTGCCTCCTTCCACCTGCACTGTTCCTGATCCATCATGTAACACATGCACCTCCATCAAAATCCCAAACTGACAAAAACAAAAAAACTGCGGATGCTGGAAATCCAAAACAAAAACAGATTCTGTTGAAGGGTCATGAGGACTCGAAACGTTAACTCTTTTCTTCTCCCACGATGCTGCCAGACCTGCTGAGTTTTTCCAGGTAATTCTGTTTTTGTTTTGTTCCCAAACTGACAAGCTTGTTAATCAGATCAATTGGCCTGTTATCCGAATCAGACAGGTTGCCAGATCCTGCCTCCCAACCCAAGCAAAATCAGCAGAGGCGAGAATGGTGATGGCAAACTTGCACGCCGACCAGGCAACACTAATTTTCTTGCCCACCTACCTCCATGTTCACCTCATCACAGGCCGAATATTCTTCCCCGGTGTTGCCAGATGAAGAGTCTCAGCATTCAGCATTTACCATTCAAATTCTTTTACCATGGTAAGCCTGACAAATGATCATTGTGAAATACAGGTACCAAAATCCTCAATGACATAATAAGTAATGCTTTTCACACAAAGCATGCCCCCCAGTTAATTTGGCCTGGAAACATTTCGAAATGTCCTGCCACTTGATGTCTTGGCACTCATTTCCTACAAAGCACTGTGTTGGGAAAAGAAACAATATCAAAACTAAAACGAACTCGATATAGACAAAACATTCACTCCATCTGTCCCCAAGTTTATAAGAACCTGCAGAAAGGCATTTGGAGTAAATGAGAGCTGTTGACATCGTAATGTTACTGCTGCCAGAAGACAGGGGTTCTTCCGAGCCAGAAAAATTGTAATAAGAAATTTTTTTTGAAGTGCCCACTGGTGCAATCTTGCTCACCCTTAGTATGTATTATAAACAAACTGATGCTGTTTGAAGAAATCAATTTTAAACTTTTGAAGAAATAATGCAGTAAGCAACAACTGGACAAGGGCGTTCAGCCACAAAAAAAAAATTCTGCTTTGCTCCAGAATTACAACAGACTTATGAACCAGGGCATCAGACAGATGAAAGTTCAGAAATCACAAAAGCCAGTATGAGACTATATAACTCCTGGTGAGTCACTGATTTCCAAATACAATGTAAGCATCAAGTTGGGTTGAATTTTGTGAAATTTGTATCCTTTGTTTTCAAAACAGTTGCAGTTTGAAACTTCAGCATCATGTAGCATTATTCAATTTTATTTTTAAAGACAAAGTGACAGTTCCAATTGATTTGGAAAATATTATATTTTCCCATTTATCACTGAGTTCTGGGATAGATCACTGACTCACCGTGAGCCTTAAAAAGTGTGGCAATGTATTATTGATTAAACAAGTAAATAACTAACCAAACAGCCAACCAATGACACTCACCAATGACCAAGAAGTTTATTTTCCAAATTGCGCTCCCTTAGTCAAAAGAAAGTTCCTTGTATAGATGCAAACTAAAAAGTTGGTAAATTTGGTTTCCACTGCACTTCGAGCAAAATCAAGAGGCAGAGCAGGAGCATCTCCAAGAAAATTCCTAGCATTTATTATTGCAAAGCCCAACAAGGAATATTTGTGGAAAAAACTAATTCCTAAGTGTTCCTATGTGGGGGTCTTTAACCTCAACTCACAATCTGCCTTTGCTCCATGTCCATTAATAACTTTGCCTAAAAAAAATCTCAATAAGGCCAATCTTGTAGCACATGGGGCTGTAGAAATCCCAATGCATATATTGACCAGTGAAGATAGGCTTGCAGTAGACAGCAGTAGAGAATTCATTAGGGATTTCTCAACCAGCATGAATGATCCATTTCAAAGGTGAATTTGAACAAACCTCTCATCGACATATTGGAAATAAGCAAGGGGCAGGAGGTAGGGGATCATTCCATCGAAAACGCGTTTCTCATGGAAAGCAACAAAAACGTTAGAGCTGGCCCTTGAGGGGAACCCATGGCAATTCTGTCCATTTGGGTGTATATATCTATACATACACACACACACACACACACACATATATCCTATATTCAACTGCACGAGTTCCCAAGTTCATAAGTTCAATGAATACATATTCAGAATGTGGTATTATGGCACAGCCAATGGTAAATGCTGAGCTGTTCAAATCTCAGAGGGAAACTTGAAACAACTGTCATAACCTATTTTGCAATTTGTCTGTTTTGAGATACAGGCTTTGAATTCAGTAGTACTAAGACCACTGAGTCTCAAGAGGTTTTTATAAAACTAAAGTAAACATTTATTAATAAAAGATTGTAAGCACATACATATATTTACAAAATTACTGCTATAAGAACTACAAAAATCTCCGAATTAATCTGACTCCTAGTTACACCTCTGTTAAGGTAACAGTAAAAAAAAGAGATTTAAACAAGCCCCTGGCAAGCACACCCTGGACAGTCAAATTCAAATTGAGTTTATTTCAGTTCTGGATCCTTACAGACAGCAGCCTGAGGCTTCTAGGCTGGAAGCTTTTAGGTCTTAGAATCCCTCCTCCTTTACCCACAGCTTTTTCTTCCTTTGTACATATTTTCCTCTTTGAATGCAAATTCTCATTGTATCACTAGGTCTTTTGAAATTTGCCTCTTCTAATAGCACCAATTTTATTAGTAAGCTTTGGAAAAAAATAAACACATTATTTAGCTTCTTCTGGCTAGGTGTGATATTTCACCCATTCTTTTGAATGGTTTATTTAGAAATGCAAATTGCCCCTTTTCACTGCACCTTGTAACTTTCCTATGTTTACCTAATTACCATTTCAAACCTACTTCCCTTCTATACATCAAAGCCTCTAGCCTTTAATCCAATCCAATTAACACACACATACATGGACACAGACATCACTAAACTCTTATTTTAAAATAATTTCCAGTAACATTGTAGACATTATTATATCTTCTTGATAATGGTGGTCCATCTAGATTGCATGACATAGCAAATATCTATGGCTTCCTTGAGTGGCACACTGGTGAACAGGCTGACAATGTCAAAGGAACACACGACACTGTATTGCTGTAGATATGCAGAATGCGTAGTCTTCGCAAAAGTGAAGGAATCCTTTACCGTGTATGTGAAATACTCAGACCCGGCTGTAGCAACTTGCTCAACCATTTGGCCATTTTCTGTGGTGCAAGACCAGCTGTACATAAGGTACAGCATAATGGGACGTCACTGAGTGTGTCTTGGGCAGCCCATCAAAATGTAGATGTAGTGAACCATAAGGACAAATCCTTCATATACACCACAAGGCTGCTTGTTACTCTTATGCAAGTCTAACAAATGTTTTTGTAACTTGATTTTCAGCAGGTCTGTGCTTTCAGGCAGGTACAGCGGATACAAATTTGTTCTGTCATTAGGAATGGTGTACATTTTGTCAATATAGTCATGCTTAAGGATGACTATTTCAGTAGTACTTCTGTCCAGCTTGTAAATACATATATAAAATCAAAAAAACTGCGGATGCTGGAAATCCAAAACAAAAACAGAATTACCTGGAAAAACTCAGCAGGTCTGGCAGCATCGGCGGAGAAGAAAAGAAAAGAGTTGACGTTTCGAGTCCTCATGACCCTTCGACAGAACTTGAGTTCGAGTCCAGGAAAGAGCTGAAATATAAACTGGTTTAAGGTGTGTGTGTGGGGGGGCGGAGAGATAGAGAGACAGAGAGGTGGGGGGGGGGGGGGGGGGGGGGGGGGGGGTGGTTGTAGGGACAAACAAGCAGTGATAGAAGCAGATCATCAAAAGATGTCAACGACAATAGTACAATAGAACACATAGGTGTTAAAGTTAAAGTTGGTGATATTATCTAAACGAATGTGCTAATTAAGAATGGATGGTAGGGCACTCAAGGTATAGCTCTAGTGGGGTTTTTTTTATAATGGAAATAGGTGGGAAAAGGAAAATCTTTATAATTTATTGGAAAAAAAAAGGAAGGGGGAAACAGAAAGGGGGTGGGGATGGGGGAGGGAGCTCACGACCTAAAGTTGTTGAATTCAATATTCAGTCCGGAAGGCTGTAAAGTCCCTAGTCGGAAGATGAGGTGTTGTTCCTCCAGTTTGCGTTGGGCTTCACTGGAACAATGCAACAAGCCAAGGACAAACATGTGGGCAAGAGAGCAGGGTGAAGTGTTAAAATGGCAAGCGACAGGGAGGTTTGGGTCATTCTTGCGGACAGACCGCAGGTGTTCTGCAAAGCGGTCGCCCAGTTTACGTTTGGTCTCTCCAATGTAGAGGAGACCACATTGGGAGCAACGAATGCAGTAGACTAAGTTGGGGGAAATGCAAGTGAAATGCTGCTTCACTTGAAAGGAGTGTTTGGGTCCTTGGACGGTGAGGAGAGAGGAAGTGAAGGGGCAGGTGTTGCATCTTTTGCGTGGGCATGGGGTTGTGCCATAGGAGGGGGTTGAGGAGTAGGGGGTGATGAAGGAGTGGACCAGGGTGTCCCGGAGGGAGCGATCCCTACGGAATGCCGATAAGGGGGGTGAAGGGAAGATGCGTTTGGTGGTGGCATCATGCTGGAGTTGGCGGAAATGGCGGAGGATGATCCTTTGAATGCGGAGGCTGGTGGGGTGATAATTGAGGACAAGGGGGACCCTATCATGTTTCTGGGAGGGAGGAGAAGGCGTGAGGGCGGATGCGCGGGAGATGGGCCGGACACGGTTGAGGGCCCTGTCAACGACCGTGGGTGAAAAACCTCGGTTAAGGAAGAAGGAGGACATGTCAGAGGAACTGTTTTTGAATGTAGCATCATCGGAACAGATGCAACGGAGGCGAAGGATCTGAGAGAATGGGATGGAGTCCTTACAGGAAGCGGGGTGTGAGGAGCTGTAGTCGAGATAGCTGTGGGAGTCGGTGGGTTTGTAATGGATATTGGTGGACAGTCTATCACCAGAGATTGAGACAGAGAGGTCAAGGAAGGGAAGGGAAGTGTCAGAGATGGACCACGTGAAAATGATGGATGGGGTGGAGATTGGAAGCAAAATTAATAAATTTTTCCAAGTCCTGACGAGAGCATGAAGCGGCACCGAAGTAATCATCGATGTACCGGAGAAAGAGTTGTGGAAGGGGGCCGGAGCAGGACTGCAACAAGGAATGTTCCACATACCCCATAAAGAGACAGGCATAGCTGGGGCCCATGAGGGTACCCATAGCCACACCTTTTATTTGGAGGAAGTGAGAGGAGTTGAAGGAGAAATTGTTCAGCGTGAGAACAAGTTCAGCCAGACGGAGGAGAGTAGTGGTGGATGGGGATTGTTCAGGCCTCTGTTCGAGGAAGAAGCTAAGGGCCCTCAGACCATCCTGGTGGGGGATGGAGGTGTAGAGGGATTGGACGTCCATGGTGAAGAGGAAGCGGTAGGGGCCAGGGAACTGGAAATTGTTGATGTGACGTAAGGTGTCAGAGGAATCACGGATGTAGGTGGGAAGGGACTGGACAAGGGGAGAGAGAAGGGAGTCAAGATAACGAGAAATGAGTTCTGTGGGGCAGGAGCAAGCTGAGACGATCGGTCTACCGGGGCAGTTCTGTTTGTGGATTTTGGGTAGGAAATAGAAGCGGGCCGTCCGAGGTTGGGCGACTATCAGGTTGGAAGCTGTGGGAGGGAGATCCCCAGAGGAGATGAGGTCAGTGACAGTCCTGGAAACAGTGGCTTGATGTTCAGTGGTGGGGTCATGGTCCAGGGAGAGGTAGGAGGAAGTGTCTGCGAGTTGACGCTCAGCCTCCGCAAGGTAGAGGTCAGTGCGCCAGACAACAACAGCACCACCCTTGTCAGCGGGTTTGATGACAATGTCAGGGTTGGACCTGAGAGAATGGAGTGCAGTAAGTTCAGAGAGAGACAGGTTAGAATGGGTGAGAGGAGCAGAGAAATTGAGACGACTAATGTCGCGCCGACCGTTCTCAATGAAAAGATCGAGAGAAGGTAAGAATCCAGAGGGAGGGGTCCAGGTGGAGGGAGAATATTGGAGATGGGTAAAAGGATCCGTTGAACTGGGAGAGGACTTCTGCCCAAAGAAGTGAGCCCGGAGACGAAGACGGCGGAAGAAGAGTTCAGTATCATGCCGAGCCCAAAATTCATTGAGGTGAGGGCGTAAGGGTATGAAACTAAGTCCTTTGCTGAGCACTGAACGTTCAGCATCTGAGAGGGGAAGGTCAGGGGGTATAGTGAATACACGGCTGGGGTTGAGACTGGAAGAAAGGGTGGGGACGGAGGGACAGGCAGGGGTGGAGGGTCCTAGATGGGTGTTGGTGTCGATGAGTTGTTGGAGCTGGCGTTCCTTAGCACTTGAGAGAAAGAGAAAAAGTTTCCTGTTGAGGCGTCGGATCAGCCGAAGGATAAAATGAAACTGGGGGCACGCGCAGCTTTGAAAAAGGGTACGGCGGTGCTGCTGGAGGGAGAGGTCGAGTGTGTTCATATGGCGGCGCATGGCACTGAGAGTGGATTTCAGAATGTGACGGGAACAGCAGTCCGAGAAACGTTTTATGTCCCGGAGATACCTGTAATCCTGGGTGGGTTTGAAACATGAGGGGTGGAATTTCAGTTGAAATCCACGTGGGGTAAGTCGGAGACGGAGACAGTCACTGAGAAAGGAGATATGGCTGTGAAAGCGGGTTTTAGTAAACACCTTGTCAAACACTAGGAGGGAAATGGAAAGCAATGAAGGTGAACAAGGCAATAGAGAGATACGGAAATCTTGTCGCAGAGAGGAACAGAACTTCTTCAAGGAGGTAGGCATTTCTTGAAGAGCAGTGGCAGTCAATTAAACACAGAGATAAAAACAAAAAAACTGCGGATGCTGGAAATCCAAAACAAAAACAGAATTACCTGGAAAAACTCAGCAGGTCTGGCAGCATCGGCGGAGAAGAAAAGAGTTGACGTTTCGAGTCCTCATGACCCTTCGACAGAACTTGAGTTCGAGTCCAGGAAAGAGCTGAAATATAAGCTGGTTTAAGGTGTGTGTGTGGGGGGGCGGAGAGATAGAGAGACAGAGAGGTGGAGGGGGGGGGTGTGGTTGTAGGGACAAACAAGCAGTGATAGAAGCAGATCATCAAAAGATGTCAACGACAATAGTACAATAGAACACATAGGTGTTAAAGTTAAAGTTGGTGATATTATCGAAATGAATGTGCTAATTAAGAATGGATGGGATCTCCCTCCCACAGCTTCCAACCTGATAGTCGCCCAATCTCGGACGGCCCGCTCCTATCTCCTACCCAAAATCCACAAACAGAACTGCCCCGGTAGACCGATCGTCTCAGCTTGCTCCTGCCCCACAGAACTCATTTCTCGTTATCTTGACTCCCTTCTCTCTCCCCTTGTCCAGTCCCTTCCCACCTACATCCGTGATTCCTCTGACACCTTACGTCACATCAACAATTTCCAGTTCCCTGGCCCCTACCGCTTCCTCTTCACCATGGACGTCCAATCCCTCTACACCTCCATCCCCCACCAGGATGGTCTGAGGGCCCTTAGCTTCTTCCTCGAACAGAGGCCTGAACAATCCCCATCCACCACTACTCTCCTCCGTCTGGCTGAACTTGTTCTCACGCTGAACAATTTCTCCTTCAACTCCTCTCACTTCCTCCAAATAAAAGGTGTGGCTATGGGTACCCGCATGGGCCCCAGCTATGCCTGTCTCTTTATGGGGTATGTGGAACATTCCTTGTTGCAGTCCTGCTCCGGCCCCCTTCCACAACTCTTTCTCCGGTACATCGATGATTACTTCGGTGCCGCTTCATGCTCTCGTCAGGACTTGGAAAAATTTATTAATTTTGCTTCCAATCTCCACCCCATCCATCATTTTCACGTGGTCCATCTCTGACACTTCCCTTCCTTGACCTCTCTGTCTCAATCTCTGGTGATAGACTGTCCACCAATATCCATTACAAACCCACCGACTCCCACAGCTATCTCGACTACAGCTCCTCACACCCCGCTTCCTGTAAGGACTCCATCCCATTCTCTCAGTTCCTTCGCCTCCGTCGCATCTGTTCCGATGATGCTACATTCAAAAACAGTTCCTCTGACATGTCCTCCTTCTTCCTTAACCGAGGTTTTCCACCCACGGTCGTTGACAGGGCCCTCAACCGTGTCCGGCCCATCTCCCGCGCATCCGCCCTCACGCCTTCTCCTCCCTCCCAGAAACATGATAGGGTCCCCCTTGTCCTCACTTATCACCCCACCAGCCTCCACATTCAAAGGATCATCCTCCGCCATTTCCGCCAACTCCAGCATGATGCCACCACCAAATGCATCTTCCCTTCACCCCCCTTATCGGCATTCCGTAGGGATCGCTCCCTCCAGGACACCCTGGTCCACTCCTCCATCACCCCCTACTCCTCAACCCCCTCCTATGGCACAGCCCCATGCCCACGCAAAAGATGCAACACCTGCCCCTTCACTTCCTCTCTCCTCACCGTCCAAGGACCCAAACACTCCTTTCAAGTGAAGCAGCATTTCACTTGCATTTCCCCCAACTTAGTCTACTGCATTCGTTGCTCCCAATGTGGTCTCCTCTACATTGGAGAGACCAAACGTAAACTGGGCGACCACTTTGCAGAACACCTGCGGTCTGTCCGCAAGAATGACCCAAACCTCCCTGTCGCTTGCCATTTTAACACTTCACCCTGCTCTCTTGCCCACATGTTTGTCCTTGGCTTGTTGCATTGTTCCAGTGAAGCCCAACGCAAACTGGAGGAACAACACCTCATCTTCCGACTAGGGACTTTACAGCCTTCCGGACTGAATATTGAATTCAACAACTTTAGGTCGTGAGCTCCCTCCCCCATCCCCACCCCCTTTCTGTTTCCCCCCTTCCTTTTTTTTTCCAATAAATTATAAAGATTTTCCTTTTCCCACCTATTTCCATTATAAAAAAACCCCACTAGAGCTATACCTTGAGTGCCCTACCATCCATTCTTAATTAGCACATTCGTTTAGATAATATCACCAACTTTAACTTTAACACCTATGTGTTCTATTGTACTATTGTCGTTGACATCTTTTGATGATCTGCTTCTATCACTGCTTTTTTGTCCCTACAACCACCCCACCCCCCCCCCCCCCACCCCTCCACCTCTCTGTCTCTCTATCTCTCCGCCCCCCACACACACACCTTAAACCAGTTTATATTTCAGCTCTTTCCTGGACTCGAACTCAAGTTCTGTCGAAGGGTCATGAGGACTCGAAACGTCAACTCTTTTCTTCTCCGCCGATGCTGCCAGACCTGCTGAGTTTTTCCAGGTAATTCTGTTTTTGTTTTGTAAATACATATGTCTGGGTTGGCCTTGAGGCTTTGCGACACCGTCTGAAGTTCATGCTGCATGCGAAAATCAAACAAGCCATTGGGCATCCCGCAATATGCATCAGCAAGGCACATTTTCAAGGACCCGGTGTTTTTATTTGACACTGGGTTGTGACAGGAAAGTTGAGAATAAAGAAGTTCAAACTCTAAATACCTCTTCCCATCTGATGTGGGATGTAGGAACACCAAAATTAAAGCCATGCACAAGGACAAATTCCTATGAATTTCTATGAATCTGCGGTCTGTCCGCAAGAATGACCCAAACCTTCCTGTCACTTGCCATTTTAACACCCCACCCTGCTCTCTTGCCCACATGTCTGTCCTTGGCTTGCTGCATTGTTCCAGTGAAGCCCAACGCAAACCGGAGGAGCAGCACCTCATCTTCCAACTAGGCACTTTACAGCCTTCCGGACTGAATATTGAATTCAACAACTTTAGATCTTGAACTCCGTCCTCCATCCCCACCCCCTTTCTGTTTCTTCCCCCTTCCTTTTGTTTGTCCCAATAATTTATATAGATTTTTCTTTTCTCTACTATTTCTATTATTTTTAAATCTTTTAAGCCCTGCTAGCCTTTCCACCCCACCCCCACTAGAGCTGTACCTTGAGTGCCCTACCATCCATTCTTAATTAGCACATTCGTTTAGATATCACCACCTTCAACGCCTCTGTGTTCTTTTGTCTGTGACATCTTTTGATTATCTGCTCCTATCACTGCTTGTTTGTCCCTACAACCACACCACCCACCCCCCACTTCTCTCCACCACCACCACCACCTCCCCCCTCCCAACCCCCACCTTAAACCAGCTTATATTTCACCCCTTTCCTAAGATTCACTCCGTTCTGTTGAAGGGTCATGAGGACTCGAAACGTCAACTCTTTTCTTCTCCGCCGATGCTGCCAGACCTGCTGAGCTTTTCCAGGTAATTCTGTTTTTGTTTTGGATTTCCAGCATCCGCAGTTTTTTGTTTTTATCAAATTCCTATGCTACCTGTTTGGCGACACCGTTAATTGCACTGCCAAAATGACTCTGTTTGAATGAGTATACGATGCAGGCATGTTCCAAGTAGGTATTACTTAGGGTGCGGTCATCTATTGATGTAATCTTGCAGTACAAATAGATTAAATCAAAAAATGAAAGAAACTTGCACACCCCAGACCAAACAGAATAGATTATTAATCTTACAGCCAATTTGTTCAATCTCAACCTCCATGAACACTCATTTGATCATGGGACTGTCTCACTTTAGCATTATCAATAAGTTTGGAAATGAGCACTGGCACAACCATCCTTAACAAGCACAACTAAATTAACAAAATGTACACTATTCTTAATGACAGATCAAAATTTGTATCGAATTTCTCAAAAGCAAGTTACAAATACTCTTACAGAAGTCTGACAATTGTAACGAGCTGCCTTGTGGAGTATATAATAGTATTTGTCCTCATAGTTCACTTAGTCCACACATGTACAGGCTGCCTGAGACACACAAAAGTGATGCCCCTTTACTTATGTATGATTAGATCCGTAAAACATGAATTTGCCAAATGGGTGAGCAAGCTGCAACAACCAGTTCTGAGTGAGTGTTCCACATACACAGTGAAGGGTTCCTTCACTTTCGTGAAGACTATATGCAACCTGCACATTAACAGCAATGCCATGTATATGTGCTTGTGTGACATTGCAAGTCTATTCACTAATTTACCACTCAAGGAAGCCACAGGCATTTACACCGCTTCACTATATCATGGCAATCTAGATGCACTGCCATGTTCTGAATATGTATTCACTGAACTTGTGCAGTTGAATTCAGCTTAAATGACACGATATATGCCTAAATAGATGGTGTTGCCATAGGTTCCCCTCTAGGGACAGTTCTCACTAACATTACTGTCGGTTTCCACACGAAATGCATTTTCAATGGAATGACCCCCTAACCTTGGTACATTTGAATCTGCAGCTGCATGTAAGAATTTCCTTATACACCTTAATGGGCTCCAATTCACCTTTGAAATGAAGCAAACTCCCTTTCCTCAATGGGCTAGTTGAGAAAACTACTAATGGGTTCACTGTCTACTGCAAGCCTACCTTCACTGGTCAATATACGCATTGTGATTCCTATAGCCTCACATGCTACAAGATTGGCCTTATCAGCAATCTCTTAAATAGGGCCCAAGCCATTTGCTCACTGTGCAAGCTTGATGCTGAAATGGGGTGCATCAAAGCTATCCTACGGCATAATGGCTATCCCAATTAGATCATCGCTCATTATGTATCGCACGAATGGGCCTAACCTTTGGACCTGAAAAGTACCCAAACCAAGTGTCTAGTACCTCAAAAATTTGATTAACAGCTGAAGCCAACTGTTTCACGCTGCTACTGTGCAGTAGCAAATGAGGGATGTTTTCCATTAACAGCATGCTGTTGTCAAGCCAAAGAGACATTCTGCCTACCACACAAATGAGTAATGCAGCGTACGAATTTCAGCACCGGTGCGTGGCCAGATATGTAGGCTGCAAGTCCCAACAACAGGTGGATTATCTCAAACAGCACATCTCTCTAGCTATTCAGAATAAGCACAGTACCGACAGTACTCAGCCAGCCCATGCTTGCAAAACTCAAAACAATGTCTAACATTAGGTGTGATAATGCAAATGGGCAGCATTCACTGAACAATCGTGAGTGTGTTAATTAAGATTAATTGTTCAGCACTCGATGTATTCACTTACACTTGCTAGAAGCTACATATATTCACATGCTGGGACCTGTCATCTACAGGCCAAAGGAATATATCTAGATATTGTACCTTTCTTGAACAAACAAAAGCATGGGGACCAATAGCTCCCTGTTGTATTCGCCATGGCAATGTCCTGAACAATCGAACACAAAATGTCAACCAATCAGCACCTCTTTTCTCAAGCAGTGTAAATTGCTGTTCCCTTTGAAATTTGGCAATCTTGCATCTGTTCTGACGAATGCAAGACAAAAGTCTTCGACAGCATGTCTCTTTCTTCAGCAATATTTCCACTGCCCTTTGTGTAAAGAAGTGCTCCCTGATCGCCCCTGAACAGCCTAACTCTAATTTTAGTATTATGCCTCTTTGTTCCAGGCTCTCCTACCAGTGGAACCAAGATGATTTATTTAATACAATCATTAAGCTTCTGATAAGGATCACAAAATACGTAATCCATGTACAAGAAATGTTCAGGTGTGTTTATGCAACCTTCATCTAGAAACCTATATGGCAGACAATTAGCTGTCATTTTCCTAGTAATCCTGAGGTATGACTATAATTCTATAATTATATGCAGGGCATAAGAAAATATCCCGTATGGTTTTGTTGATTTAACTGAGTTTAGTTCAATCTGAGGACAAAGACAAGATGCACATTATGTTGGAATAATAAGCAAATTGAATTGCTATTTTTAAATAATATGAAGTAATACAAACGGAACTATTTAATGTTTATGAATGGGCATTAAAAATGTGCATATTACTCATTTGGATGATACACATCACCCAGATCCAGGCTGTTGTCTTTGTCCTTTACCTACAGGTTTAGCCTGATGGTTTAGAAAGTAAACACATTCACATCAGGCAATGACTCAGGTGAAGCATCAGAAAGAACACCAGATTGGAGATCTGGTCTCAGTTGAGTGAGCCCATGTCAATACAACTGACTTCAGTGTCTGGGGCTAGTGAGGGTGGTAACAAACAGGGCTCCAGCTCTCAATCTCAATCATCATTCAGTGCCTCACTGAAATGCACTTCTGGATTCTGGATGTAGACAGGATTAGGCATCATTATAATTACATGGTCAAACAGTTCACAAACTCTTTCTCACTGTCCAAATTCAAATGAAAAATGACCATTTGGACCCACCAAAGAACAATGATCCTGCATAAAACGTCATCTTTGAGAGTTGATGGTTAAGGGGAAAAAATTGAATGGGGGTCTGGGAGACAAGAGAAAAGGTGCTCAAATCCAAGAGAATTGATTTAGACCTTCAATAGTTAGGTCAGACCACTGATTTGAGACACTAAAAGAATTGCTGACTTTGTCAGCCATGGTTCACTTGGTAGACTCCTGCCTGAGTAAGAACTCCAGAACTTAAACACAAAAACATAAGCTGACACGCTTAAGCAATACTGAGGGAGTGTTGCACTGTCGGAAGCACCGTCTTTTGGAGGAGACGTTAAACCATTAAAACCGTTAAACCACCTTTTAGGTAGGTGAAAAGAATTACATGGCACCATTTTGAAGAACAGATGTTCTTCTAGCCCTGGAGTCTTAGCCAGTAATTATCCCTCAGTCAACATCACAAAGGGCAGATTATCTGGACGTTACCACACTGATGTTTGTTTGTGGAAGCTTGCTATGTGCAAATTAGCTGCTGTGCTTCCTATGTGACCACACTGGCTACATTTCAAAAGTACTTCATTGGCTATAAAGCGATTTGGGGCATCCCATGGTTGTGAAAGGTTTTATCATTTTTTTTTATTTATTCATGGGATGTGGGCTTCACTGGCTGGGCTGAGCCAGCATTTATTGCCCATCCCTAGTTGCCCTTGAGAAGTTGTTGGTGACCTGCCTTCTTGGACCGCTGCAGTCCATGTGGTGTAAGTACATTCACAGCGCTGTTAGAAAGGGAATTCCAGGATTTTGACCCAGCTACAGTGAAGGAACGGCAATATCTTTCCAAGTCAGGATGGTGAGCAACTTGGTGGGGAACTTCCAGTTGGTGGCATTCCCATCCATCTGCTGCCCTTGTCCTTCCAGATGGTAGGGATCGTGGGTTTGGAAGGTGCTGTCGAAGGAGCCTTGGTGAATTCCTGCAAAGCATCTTGTAGATGGTACACACTGCTGCGACTGTGCATCGGTGATGGAAGGAGCAAATGTTTATGGATGTGGTGCCATTCAAGTGGGCTGCTTTACCCTGAATGATGTCAAGCTTCTTGAGTGTTGTGGGAGCTGCACCCATCCACGCAAGTGGGAAGCATTCAATCACATTCCTGACTCGTGCCTTGCAGATGCTGGACAGGCTTTGGGAAATTAGGAGGTGAGTTATTCATCACAGGATTCCTAGCCTCTGACCTGCTCTTGTAGTCACAGTATTTATATGGCTAGTCCAGTTCCGTTTCTGGTCAAAGGTAACCCCCAGGATGCTGATAGTGGGGGATTCAGTGATGGTAATGCCATTGAACATCAAGGGGCAATGGTTGGATTCTCTCTTGTTGGAGATGGCCATTGCCTGACACTTGCATGGCACGAATGTCACTTGCCACTTGTCAGTCTAAACCTGGATATTGTCCAGATCTTAATGCATTTGGACATGGACTGCTTCAGTATCTGAGGAGTCAGAAATGGTGCTGAACATTGCACAATCAGCAGCGAACATCCCCACTTCTGAACTTATGATGGAAGGAAGGTCAGTGACAAAACAGCTGAAGACAGTTGGGCTGAGGACACTACCCTGAGGAACTCCTGCAGTGATGTCCTGCAGTTGAGGTGACTGACCTCCAACAACCACAAGCATCTTCCTTTGTGCTAGGTATGACTCCAGTCAGTGGAGAGCTTACCCCCCACCCACCCCCAACCAGTTCCTATTGACTTCAGTTTTGCTAGGAATCCTTGATGCCACACTCGGTCAAATGCGGTCTTGATGTCAAGGGCAGTCACTCTAACCTCACCTCGGATGTTCAGCTCTTTTGTCCATGTTTGAACCAAGGCTGTAATGAGATCAGGAGCTGAGTGGCCCTGGCAGAACCCAAACAGGGCGTCAGTGAGCAGGTTATTGCTAAGCAAGTGCCACTTGATACACTGTTGATTACTCCTTCCATTACTTTACTGGTGATCGAGAGGAGACTGATGGGGTGGTAATTGGCTGGGTTGGATTTGTCCTACTTTTAGTGTACAAGGCACACCTGGGCAATTTTCCACATAGCCTGGTAGATGCAAATCCTTTTTTATATGAAGCATTAATTTAAAACAATGTACAGTGACGGCAAATATTTGTTGCCTTCTTTCAAGGATCTATAAATAAAATTTCTACCTTAAATTTATTTGATAGTCAAAATCTGAAACAAAGTCTATCCTAACTGCTGATTTTCATGGGCAGAGGAAAGAGCCTGAACAAATTCAGAAAAATTCCAGTAGCTAAAATAATGAATAGAAATGTTTTATAGTGTGTCCCCTAAATATTAGGGCTACTGAAGATAACCTTCAGGTTGTAGAGAGTTCGGCTTGATCTCAGACAACAAAATATGGAAACCAAAAAACCTGAAGTTTAGAAAAAACCCAAAAGTGTAACAATTAGTTTTTGTTGAAAATTCTACAAATAATAACGTGTAAAATCTCACTGTAGACAACAAAAGGAATTCCACGTTGTTCTCTTGCTACAAATATCAAATAATAGTTGCCATTTTAAGGAATGAGATCAAGTTTAAAAATAATTTATACTGTATTTATATATAGCACTTTTATCACAACCTCCAGGGTGTCCCATCGTATCTCTAAGGACATCAATGTCCTTCGACCATATGGCACTTCTCAGAGATACCATGTGGTGCAATATTTAGAGCAAGTACTGTAATGAGCTTTATAATGTATACAAGTTATGTTTTCCAGTAGGAAAATGCAAATTTCATTTTCAATCAACTTGCACTGATTAGCCAACACTTATTGCTTTAATGTAGAAGTTGTTACTTTTTCATCAATGTGAAACTCATAAATCCATGAATAAAGATTCAGTATAAACTAAAATAATAAACCAGGAACTGATTATAAATCCGCACCCTAATCTCAAGGTTCACATGATTATAAACCATTTGAGTTTTTACTCTCAATGATGTCATCTGAACCCGTTAAGTAGATTACTACCTTGTAGTTACTCCCAACTATCCATTATTCTATATTTAACTTCACTTCGGTAAGAGCGGTATTTAACAGAAAAAATGTTTCACCAACTCAAAACATGCATCAAAATAAAGCACACCCTATTCAAACAGCTTTAATCTATATTCCTATGGAATAGTTAAATACGTATCAGCCTGATGTACCTCTGGAGTAATTTTAAGAAAACTAACTATATTTATCAATATTACAAAGCAATGACATATCAAGCTGTTCCCATGATGTCATTTACTTGGGCAAAGTCATTTGCACCCAATTTGACTTCAGTCTTGAAATACAGCCAGTGCCTTTTTGCAACAACAAAAAATTTAGTCATGTGTTATTTTATCTGAAATCTGCAGTAAACAGAATGATCCCATTTCAAAATGACAATAAACTCCAACAACTCAAAGTCAGTTGATAATGAACCTTGGAGTTCATACGGTTCTATTGTGTCACATGATTCATACGGCAATGACAGACTTTATTTCAGCGTGCTAAACTGAAGCCCCAGGCTGAATTTTACTGGCCCCCAGGGCAACAGAATTGGAGGCCGAATAGGGTGGACAGTGTCAATGGGGAGGCGGCTGGTAAAATGGCAGGGGAACGCTTCTGAATGGAAGCCCGTTGTGGTCCCACTGCAAGCCAATTTTTCCAGAAGCAGTCAGGCAGCAGGGTCGAGAGCACACATTGTGGCAGCAGGCAGGCAAATTAACTGGTAAGAAGCCAACTGACTGCTATTTTGAGGTGCTTTTTAAATTTTACTGGGACACATAGGATCCAGAGAGCTGCAGCAGCTTGCTTGCTATTGCTGGTGTCCTCACAGGGAACTGTATAACAACACATGTCATTTTAGTGTAATGGAGAAAAGAAAACTGAGGCAGGTCTTCGAAAAAGAGAGCATAACTTCTTTTCATGAATTGTGAAACACTGCGAGATAACTTGAAGTTGTTAGAGAACATCCTGGCAGATGTAGATGGGCTCCCCCATCATTTCACGATGGGGATATTTGTGGAGCCACCTCCTCCAGTGAGTTGTTTAACTGTCTGCCACCATTCACGACAGGACGTGGCACGACTGCAGAGATTAGATCTGAGTGGTATTTGTGAAATCACTTAACTCTGTCTATCACTTACTGCTTATGCTGTCACTTAGCTCTATCACTTGCTGCTTATGGTGTTCGGCATGCAAGTAATCCTGTGTTGCAGCTTCACCAGGTTGACACCTCATTTTTAGGTATGCCTGGTGCAGCTCCTGGCACGCCCTCCTGCACTCTTCACTGAACCAGGGTTGATCCCCTGGCTTGGTGGTAATGGTACAGTTGGGAATATGCCAGGCCATGAGGTTAAAAATTGTGGTCAAGTACAATTCCATTGCTGCTGATGGCCCACAGCACCTCATGTTGCCCCCACAATGCCTCATGCTGCCCAATCTCGAGTTGTTATATCTGTTCAAAATCTATCCTATTTAGCATGGTGGTAGTGCCACAATGTGAAGACAGGACTTCATCATCACTGAACTGTGGCTACAAAAGCAGGTCAGAGGCTAGGAATCCTGCAGTGAGTAACAAACCTCCTGACTCTCCAAAGCCTGTCCACCATCTACAACGTAAAAATCAGGAGTGGGATGGAATACTCTCCACTTGCCTGGATGAGTGCAGCTCCAACAACACTCAAGAAGCTTGACACCATCCAAGACAAAGCAGCCTGCTTAACTGGCACCACATCCACAAATACCGATGCACAATGGCAGCAGCATATACCATCTACAAGATGCACAGCAGGAACTCACCAGGCCTCCTCTGACAGCACCTTACAAACCCACAACCACCTAGAAGAACAGGGCAGCAAACACATGGGAACACCACCTCCTAAAAGTTCCCCTCCAAGCCACCCACCATCATGACTTGGAAATATATTGCCGTTCCTTCAGTGTCACTGGGTTGAAATCCTGGAACTTACTTCCTAACAGCACTGTGGGTGTACCTACATCACATGGACTGCAGCGGTTCAAGGCAGCAGCTCACCACCACCTTCTCAATGGCAATTAGGGATGGGCAATATATGCTGGCCTAGCCAACAACACCCACACATCCCATGAATGAATAAAAAAAGTGATAAATTGTGATATGAGTTCAAGTTCTCTCCTTTCTTTAAATAAGATTGTTATCCATTCTTTAAAACTACAATTAAAAACTTTTGGTAAAGTTCTGTCACTCAGCAATTGTTAGAACAGTTGATTATTTAAAAGGCTGCAGCCCTACTATAATATTTAAATGGTCAACCCACCTCCTGGGATCAGGTAGGCAACCCAGTTCTTGTCCTGCTTCTGTTAAACCTGGAAGTTGGCACATTGGATGAGGGTTGCAGTTGGGTTTGAGATTTTTTTTTAAAATTTAACATCTCACCCAACTCAACCCACTTGTTTTAGGGGTTAAAATCCAGAGTGATTGAGCTTTTGGGCAAGTGTCAGCATGGACGTGTGAAGAATAGGCCATGTCTAACTAATTTTGTCCAATTCTGAGGCGGGTCTAATGATACTGTTTATTATGGAGTTTTAGAAGGCATTTGAAAATGTTTATTAAAATTTCAGGTCTCCTATGTCTTTCCTTTTCTAAAGAAAAAAACCCAATATTACCCAATAGCTATAATCTCCCAGTTTGGGCACCAATTTGCACTTTTTCCAATGCTTTTTCTCACACAGTATGGGAGCCTGAAATGTGCACTACTTCAAGTCCAGTGTGACCAGGCTATTATACAGGTTTATCATAGCTTCACTACTTTTAAACTCTGATGCTAGAAATAAATTCAAGTGACTGGTTAGCAATTGAAATTGTGGCTGACCTATGATACTTTAATACTAAGATAAAAGCAAAATACTGCGGATGCTGAAAATCTAGAACAAAAACAGGAAAAACTCAGCAGGTCTGACAGCATCTGCGGAGAGGGATACAGTTGATGTTTCGAGTCCGTACTCGAAACGTCAACTGTATCACTCTCCGCAGATGCTGTCAGACCTGCTGAGTTTTTCCAAGTATTTTTGTTTTTGATACTGATTTTAATTATTTATTCACCTTTATCCCTTCATTCCTTTGCTCTTCTAACCCTTTCAATTTCTTTTTCTCTTCCAAAGTGCATCACCTCACATTATCTATGTTAAAGTTCATTTGCCACAACTGCCCAGTCTGCAATTTTTATAAAATAAAGGCAAAATACAGCAGATGGTAATCTGATGCAAAAACAAGTGCTGGAAAAACTCAACAGATCATGCAGCATCTGTGGAGAGGGAAATAGAGTTAAGGTTTAGAGTTGAAATGACTCTTCAAGAAGAAACCTTAAGTGTAATCATGTGACACAATCACATGAGCTGAGACATGTCAAAGAATAAAATTATAAATTTTTATTAGATTTTAAAACATTTCATGAAACCTCGTCCCACCCATGGACCTTATGGTTGGACGGACAGTTCATTAAATTGAATTAATTAGCTTTTAAATAGCCTTAATAGGCCTTTGACAGTGTGGCGGGCATGCAGTCCCGCAGTCGGCTGCGTGCCCGCCGAACTGAAAATCTAAATGACGCATGGTGTCATCAGGACGCCCGCCCGACATCACCTTGCTTCATTTTATGTGTCGGCGAGTGGGCCCTGCCCCGCTCACCGATGGGAAAATTCTTCCCTAAGAGTTGCACTGATGTTGCTCAAATGCCAATAATAATGAAAAACAAGAGAAACACACATTTATGGATTTCTATGCAAAATCATATTGGTGCTCATGAACAAACATATAGCCATTTCAATCCCCCTAATAATGCAATTTTTTTCAAATTAAATTAAAACATTAATCAGTTTATAAAATGTCTGTTGACCTTAATATTCCACAGTACTACTGATAAATGCTGCAAACTTCTGTTTCCTGCAATAAATAATAATTTTTGTAGCAAATCAACCTCAAAACAAAGGCCATAATTAGTTCCTTAATTGATGTACTCGAAGTCTGTGAGCGACTCACATGATCAGCTAGCAGACAATAAGTAAACCATTAATGCAATGGCACATAATGTTGTTCTTGGTTAAACAATATATCTATAACTTTTGATATGACTTTTGATCACAGCAAGTTTTTGCTAGAATTTCATAATTTTGTGATTAAATATTTCATAAGTTCTAGCAGGTACCTGTTAAAATATCCAGAAGAGATCCAAAGGAGATCTTCTTTTCAATTTAGAAACACATTTAGAAAGTTGCTTTCTAAAAATTGATAGAGAGAAAAAAAAAACAGGGTTGATAATCAAAGTCAGGGGCAGACCCCAACCCAAAACAATTGTTTTCGCCATTACCTATTCAAAGAATGCTATCAGGTTATTTAAGCATGTCTTAGCCATTCGGAATCAATGCTGACCACTTGTTACATTTTCTGTCAGTAGATGCTCTTCTAGCACTGTTTGTATAAATTTCAGTATGTTTCCTATCATGGACATTAGCCTGACTGGCCTACAGTTCCAAGCTTTATCACATTTTTTGCATATTGGAACAATATTAGCCGTCCACCAGTCCTCTGACATTATCCTCTCTTCTATGGAAATAATAACTAAATAAAATGTAAAGATAGTCAAGTACAGAACTTGAGTATTGCTGTATAAAGAAACATGCTTTCTAAGCTTTTCCTCTTGCGTAGAGAAAGGAAATGGAAGAACAATTTATGCTGCATAAGAGTAGTGTGCTGATTGGTAGATGTGAAGCTATGGAGAATGCAATCAGAGTCCACTTGCCAACCAATCAACACACTCTTCCCATGCAGCATAAATTGTTGTTCCTTTTACTCTTGCAATCTGTCCTGATGAGTGGAAGTTGAAAAACTTAGCCATCATGTCTCTTTTCTCAGCAAAATAAGATATAACTATAAACTAGTGCCTCCATAGTTTTCTTCAATGTATGTAGGCATTCTACCCTCTTAGTTTCATCCTCTTTTAGTTTTGGTAGCTTGTCAATTATTGCCACCGTTTCTATCCTAACAGTATTAGTATTCTTTTAACAAAGCAACATAGACAGCATAAGTGAACAGGAAAGACTATGTTCAATGTGGAAAACTGGGCCATCATCCATTCTGCATTGAAGATGGACAAACTGGAATATTTTCCCTAACAGTGAGTGACTGCTGCTCATTGTGGCTGCACAGCCTGCTGCTGCTGCTCTTCTTCTTCCTCCTCTTCCTACAACCAAACTAAGGTTTGACACTCATCTTGGCTCCTTTGATTATTGAAAAACAGAATAAAACTTTTGTGGAAATCCAAACAATGCAATAGCAAGGAGATACCAATGATTTGAATGCTTTACCTTTAAATACTGCTTTTGATTGCCACCTTAAAACCAATCCCACCCACAGCATCTTAAAATGGATTTGGAGTTGTCATGACAGCATAGATTTTCCAGGTATTTCTGTTTTTGTTTTTTTATCATAGAACCAAGATTTGAATACATTACTGAAGCTCCCATCTTAATAAATCTAAAACTGAGATTTTTTTTTACTCTCCTTCCTCATTTCTGCCAGGCAGGGGAAGTTAAAACTTGGTCTTGGCTAAATTTATTATTCTTAATTGGAACGCCAGTGAGGTGTTTTAATTGGTTACAGACTTCCCACTTCAAAATGTAAAAGAAAAACAGTGAACTGGTGCCAAACATGCATTCAGTATGGACAGCCTGCGCAGTCCAATTAACAGAAGTTTTATAAGTCATAAATACCCAGTGATCGCTATATCGCAAATCGAAGTTCTACACACTCACTGAGCTTTGCACAATTTTGGTGTAATCAATAAGAAACAAACATTGCTTTACTGGAAGCCATGTGAATGCATGCCTTGGAACATTTTTGTTGCTCAAAACAGTATACTGTTTGATAACTTAATAAATTTTATCAAAAGCCTTTGAGTACCCCAAGGGGATTTTTCTCATTCCAAAGAAAGATAAATCAAATTGCTTATTTAAACTGCCAGTTTTAAACAAGGGACACCATTAATGTTGGCAACCGGAGACAACATTGTTGTGAATACAATAAAATGGAGATGAAATGTATTTGCTAACAAAATCACACAGATCTGCAAGACCTGTTGCTGTTCAAGACAAACCGTCAGCCAGAAGTAAAAATAAGTAGTCATTGTTTAAATAAATGTTCCATTACAGAGGAAACTAAACAGCAACAGCCTCAGCACTCTTCTCATCATGTAATCATAACACACCATTTGGTACTACTATTAACCTTTCTCTGGAGCACGTGTCAAAATACAAGAAAAGTGGATCCCATCTTTCAAAAAAAGGGACAGGAGTTGCATTTTCCAATTACAAACCTGTGAGTCCTATCTCAATTGTGGGGAAAGTGATAGGGTTTCATTAATCTTAATTTTAGAAAGGTATCTGACACTGTCCTCAATAATAGACCGATTCAGAAGATGCGTGCCTGTAGGATAGATGGCAGTGTAAAAGGCTGAATTGATGCATCGTTCAATAATGGTGTGTGGGGAGTGTCAGAGTGGCAACTGGATGACAGTGGAGTCTCACGGGAGTCTGCGTTGGGATTCTTTTTTATAACATTGAAATAGAGAACTGGATATTGTCTATAGCATCTAAGTTTACAAATGACACAACATTGGCCAATAATACTAAGTAACATGCTGTTATATATAAGGATTCGAAAGGGTAGATCAGTGGGTAGGGAGATTGGAAATGGAACTTAACACAACTGGAAAGTCAGAAAATTAGGTAAAAGAGTATGCATGACAAATTATATGGCAATGCACTTAAGGTAACCGAGCAGGAAAGAGATTTGGGGATAAAAGCAGAAAATGCTGGAAATACTCAGCAGACCTGAGAGTCTGTTGCAAGAGAAACAGAGTTAATGGGCTGAATTTTCCCCCACGTTGGGGGGGGGGGGGAAAAAAGAGTTGATGGGCGGGCGCGTACAGGCTCGCTTCCAATCGGCGCCCCCGATCAGAGGAGCGGCAGCATTTTATGTGGGCGGGCCAACTAATGCCCGCCCAGCATGACGTCCCCACAGAAGCACTATGCGCTCCCTGTGCGGGCGGGAGGGGAATCCCAAAATCGAGAGTGCGATTTTTCGCGCATGCGCACAAAAGAGCGCACTCATCTCCCTTACATGCCCCCTTGTGTAACAATGTCACATGAGTTGGGACATGTCCATAATTTTTACAAAATCTTTATTAAAATTTTTTAAAGCCTACATGAAACCTCATCCCGCCCATGGATGAGGTTTCATGTTTTTTCAAGTTCCTGCCGGGGCTCCTGGTTAGACGGGCAGGTCCTCTAATTACCTAATTGATCCAGTCAATGGCCTCAATTGGCCATTGACAGGTCGGCGGGTGCGCAGCTGATTTTGCTGCGCTCCCGCCTTCCTGAAAATTTAAATCGGGTACAGTGATGTCGGGAGTTCCCCCCGACGTCACTGCGCGTCATTTTACGCGTTGGTAAGCGGGCCCCGCCCCCGCTCGCCACTCGTAAAATTCTGTCAAATGTTTCAGATCAATAATTTTTCACCAGAACCTGGGGGAGATCTAGTTGATAGCTCATTAATGCCATCAGTTCAGTGTTAATGGGTATTCATGAAAACAAATAAAATGTCGAGATGAGAGAATAAGTGTGACTCTAAGTCTAAAATGATAGATGTTGAAGTTTTATCAAGATCACATTTGTCGTTCTGAATTCAGTTTTGGCTGCAAAATTACAGGAAGGATATAAGTTACTGCAGAGTACAAAGGATAGTTGTGGGACTTACTCCTGTAATTAGAGGGATGAATTATGAGGAAAGATCATCTACCCTTCAACTCTTTGGTTGAGTGAGACAGGATGTCAGAAGTCTAAGAAGTTGATGATAGATTTGGATCCAGAAAGTTCTGTCAGGCAAAGGATTCAAGGACCGGACTCAAAGTTTAAAGTTAAAGCTGTTAAAAAAAATAGGAAACTTAGGTCAACAGTTTTTAGTACCAGAGTGATAGGACTGTGGAACAGGTCATCAACATAGGCGTTGAGACAGAAAGCTGTTGCAGGTTTTGAAAGCTGAATGAAATCCTATTGTGTCAGCTTCCTCACTGTCAAGGTGAGTTCACATCTCACTGTAAGCTTTGCACATATTCCAAACTGACACTTTAGTGAAGGAATGCTGCATTGTTAAAGATATAGGGGCAGATTTTTAATTTTCTACCCAGGCATTGGAAATTTTGCAGCCAATTATAGAAACTGTCCAATTTTAATTGCCTCAAATTCAATGGCTGGCAAGGTGCAAATACATTCCAGCATCCGCAGTATTTTCCTTTTATCTTATGCAAATACAATCTAGTCTTTCAAATGATGAATTGCAAAACTAAAGTCCTAACCTGCCTAGATAAATTCTATGGCACTATTCAAAAAGCAAAAATTTATCCTCATGTCCTGGCAGATTAACAGGTCATCTGGTCATTATTCATTTGCCATTGTGGAATCTTGTACACAAATTGGTTTCTGTGTTTTCCTGCACCAACACTATACCATTGGCTGTAAAGCACTTTGGGATGCCTTGAGGACATGAAAAGATGCTATTTAAATACAAGTTACTTTCTTGCTTCTTATTAATAAAGTGGATACAAGATTATTAATTCCAGAATCAAAACTTAAAAGAACAAGTAGATATACTTTCATGACCATCGGATGCCCCAAAGCACTTTACAGCCAATCAAGTACAATTGTCATTGTTGTACTGAAAGGAAACACAGCAACCAACTTGCACACAGAAAAATCCCACATACAACAAAGAAATTACAACCCAGTAACCTGTTTTAGTAGTGTTGGTTGGGGAATAAATATTGGCCAACTAGGACACCAGAGCAAACTCCCCTACTCTTTTCAAATTGTGCCATAGGTTCTTTTACATCCACCCAGGAGGGATCACAAGGTTTAATTTTAATGTTTCATTCAAACCATGCAGCACTCACAAATGACAGTACTGAAGCATCAGCCAAAATTATATGCCCAAGTTTCTAGGCCAGGACATGTGCCACAAATCTAGACAGTCAACTGCACTGCGCTTGTTTGAGGTTTGGTTCAGAGGTGAAATAGTAATTACTCTTGCTGCCACTCCCAACCAAGATGCTGTAGCATTGCTATTAACTGGAGGATGGCCCTCAACTGCACAAAGGACCATACTCCTTACAGGATTTCATCCAGCAAGACTTCCAAAGCTGTTTCAAGAAAGAAACACTTCTGAATTATACCCTAACAATTTTAACTCCTCTTCAGTAGGGCGACAGGTTTAGGGCAAACAGCAGTCTTTTAAGATGTCTGATTGCCAAGACTGAGCTTATCTGTAGCTGTGAGGTCATCAACCAATATATATCAAATGCCTGGCCACTCAATCTCTTAATCTTGTAATCTCTTAATATCTGCCCAACAACAACACTCAAGTCTAAAGCCATTCTGTTCAGACTCCAATAGAGACTGGGTTCCCTGGCCCATCACTGAATGCTCATTTCGCCGCTTAACCTTTGTGTACTTCAGGGGTGCAGATAAAATATTATAGTGAGCTGACCTTGCATTAGAATGCAATGTCAGCTGATTGTACTGCAGAATTGTGCAGTGCCCTGAAAATAGCCAACCCACCAGCGCAGTACTGAAATTATATTGGGTTGCAACTTGCAACTTGTGTTGGAAAGAAATGGCCCACAGGAATTAGAAAAAATAAGTACATACTTAACTGCACTTGAAAATTGCACTGACACTTCCATTTGCCGGAGCTGCTTGGGGTCTGCACCAAAAGACTCCTCACAGGCCCCAGAAAAGTGCAGCTCTGGCAGATTCAAGGAGGCTACGCCCCCTTTTCTTTTACAGCACTAGCTGCCATAAAGCAGGTAAGTTTGAAGGGCCAGTGAAA
Organism: Carcharodon carcharias; assembly: GCF_017639515.1. Taxonomy (NCBI): domain Eukaryota; kingdom Metazoa; phylum Chordata; class Chondrichthyes; order Lamniformes; family Lamnidae; genus Carcharodon; species Carcharodon carcharias. Next base: position 162,498,819 of record NC_054474.1, on the reverse strand, counting down.
CTGACAGGCCAGGGAGAAAGTAAGTGTCCAAGGTAAGTGGATGGGAGTTGGTTGGAGGTCAGGGGTGGGGGGGGGGGGTGGTTGTGTGTGTGTGTGTGTGTGTGTGTGTGTGTGTGTGTGTGTGTGCGCCAGATATCGGGGTTGGGCTTTTGGAAGTCAGATAAGCGAGGTGGGGTGGGGGCAGCGAAGGTTGGGTGTAGTGGGGGGGTTGGACATCGGGGTGGAAAAATTGGAGGGGGTCAGAAGTCCCAGGGCTTGGGTGGGGGGGGGGGAATGTGTCAGAGGTCAGAAGGTTGGCGGGGCGGTGGGGGGGGGTGGGTGTTCCATGGTAGTCAGTCTGGGAGTTTACAATAATTACCCAGAAGTTAGAAGGGGTTTTAATTCTTCTAACTTTTTCTGAGTAACTATTGGTGTAACCCTGGTGGGACCATAGGAAGTTTACAATTTAAACCGCATTTTCAGATGGTTTCCAATGCAGGGCAATTGTCCAAAGGAAGTGTGCATTTCTGGCAAATGGCATGCAAACCCTCACTGGGAACATCCGAGAAGGATTCACCAGCACATCTTTGGGGTACCCCCCAATCCAATGAAGGGGAGCTCGGAGTTTACGGCCCATTGTCAATCCCGTCATCCACTGAATAACTCTTGCTGAACCCAAATAGTGTATAACCTTGGCAATCTGCAAGATCCTAAGCAGTTTCAAACCCCACATTCTGTGCATGCCAAACAGTGGTGCAGTGCCAAATTTTGAAGTGCAGGAGTTCTAAGAAACTGTGTTGGCCATATCATTTCGAAATCTACCATTACATTGTTTTCCCACGTATTAATCATTTGAGTCACCAAATGTCAGTAAAACTATGCCTTGTAAGTAAAAAATGTCAGTGCCGGGAGGCATTTTATTTCAAGCCATGTGGTAGTTTGAATCATTAGTCTTTCACATAGCTAGAGTTTCATTATGCAACAGTTTAATTATTTAATTCAAGCCTAATAAAATCACGAATTACAGAAAACTTTACTTACTTCTGACTGGGGGATGGTATATAGAGGGGCCACTGCTTTTCTTGATTTATAATCTAGACCTACTGGGGATTGTTCATCTGTCGTCTAAAATGTGTTTAAAAGGACGAGCTGATTCTAAAAGTCTTCCACTTCAAGTCTTTACTGTGCACTCTTCCATCATTTAAAAAAAAATACTTTTGAAAAAATTACAGAAAACAATTAGTTTAGCTGTAACTTGGTTCATCGTAAAGTTGACATTTATGGAACCAAATAATGATTTCTATTCCCCCTTCCACCCCAACCCAACCCTCACAACTTACTTTTGTACTGTGTGCCCTTATTTATAAAACCCACTGGTTCAAACTCAATGGGAAGGATGTGAGGATTTTAGAAAGGGTGCAAAAAAGATTTATGAAAGACTTTGGTTAAGTGAATATATTGGCGAAGCTGGGGCAGTTCTCCTTGGAGAAGAGGGGGTGGAGAGGAGATTTGTTAGATGTGTTCAAAATCATGAAGGGTCTGGATAGCGTAAATGGGGAGAAACTGTTACCATTGGCAGAAGGTTGAGAACCCTAAGGTGATGAACAAAAGAACCAGAGGTCACATGAAGAACTTCTTTATGCAACAAGTGGTTTGGAACTGGAATGCACTACCTCAGCATGTGGTGGAGACAGATTCAATTGCAGTTTTCAAAAGGAAACTGGATAATTATCTGAAGAGAGAAGATTTTAAGGGCTGCAGGAAAAGGGTGGAGGAGTGGGACTAGCTGAATTGCTGTTGCAGAGAACTGACACAAGGGCCGGGATTTTCCATGACCACCTGCGTCAGGTGTGTTCAGTGGCGTGAGCGGACATGGATTGGTTTCACGACAGTGTGACACCAATTCGCAATCGTCCGCTCATCCTGCCGATGGCGGTCCGCATTCTCCACCATCGGACATCGGAATATCAGCATATCATTAGTAGGTCAGCCCTCTGGAATCGTTTATCCCCTCCCCCCCCACCCCGCTGGATCATCCGGCCACATCGGTGGGAAAACATGTCGATGTGTTTCACAACAGCACAAAAGCAACAAACACTTGGTGGGCTGCACTTTGCTTGGGGCTTCAAGGTCTGTTTGCCTAACTTGCTTCAGTCAACACTCGCAGTCATCAGCGTCAGGCTTCACAGACAGGCACCACATCACTTTTAGGGGGGCTTCTGGTATGTCTCCACCTACCAGCTCAGCCATACATGGGTGGCTTTTCAATGGCTGCAGGGCCTACTTGGCGAAGGGGGAGGAGTGGCCTTAGGGAAGGGAAGAGGCTGCAGGATGATGACTGTACTAGGGAAGGAGGGTAACGCAGGGTGTGTGTGAGGGCACATGTTGATCTGTGCAAGTGGCCTCAAGATAGTGATGCCTGACGTTGCAGTCTCCAGAGGAGATGAGACCGGCTGGACATGTGAGGGTATGTATGAGAGAATGGGTGGTGATGTCCCTTGAGCTGACAGTGAGTGAGATGCCAGTGAATGTGTGGAAGGGTTTGAATATGTGATTTGAGAATGCTGAGATGGTTGCCATACCCTGGCTGCACAGGTGAGATCATTCATCCTCTACTTGCATTAGATGGCCAACCTCCTCTGTGCAGCAGTTTCAATGATCACCACTGCCATCGCCTACCAAACCGGAGTGGTAATGTTGCTACCCCTCTTGTGACCAGAGCAGGGGTAGAAGACATCTCAGCGGGCCTCCATAGCGTCCAAAGGGCGCTTAAGGGCTGCAGTCTTCTTGTCTTTTGGGACTATGTCTTGTTTGCTGCAGTCCTGGGCTGGAAGCACTGAATGTGACTGTACTTTAAATGTGGTGCCTGGTGTAATGAAGCATCGAGGTGATGGTATGGCAGATGAATCGGAACCCACCCACCATGGAAACAGCGTGTTTATGTATTATAAATAATGTGGTGGGTTTGGGTCAATATGGCATGAAAACCTGCCATCACAGCTGGCAGGTAAAACGTCATTTTACGTGCCTACTACCCCACTTAGTGCAAATTTGGGATGATTCTGCCCAAAGACAAAGTTAATGTGCTGAATGGCCTCCTTCTGTGCTTTAATAGAATCATTCTATGATTCTAATATAGATACATTCAAGGAACTTGATTAATACATGAGAAAGAAAGAAGCTGAAGGTTACTTTGATAGTGTGATCAAGAAAGGTGGGGGAAGATTTTGAATGCAAGGAGAGTCATAGAAATGAAAGATGATCCCACTCCCCCATACAGAGTGAGTGCAGTTTATCTGCCTTAATACAGGACTCTGAACCCAGGAAACAAAGTGGTAAATTGTTGTTCCTGCTGCACAGCCTTACCCGAAAAAACTTTTCCTGTTAGTCACTCATTGCTTCGACGGCTGTATTAGGAGGGAAAGTGAAACAGTCCCATTGAACTATTATTATTCTTCATTAAACAGTCCAGTAAGTTTTTTTTTTAAATGCTTCCAATTAAGGATGCCCAGGAACTTCCTGAATTTGAAACATTGAAAAGTGGCGAGTGAGGTTCATTTTCTTTGCCCTGCTCAACTGACCCCGCACAGTGAAACTTTTTTTAACCAATCAGGATGCTTGCAAGAACTTTTGCTGGCCAATCCCAGAGCACATGTAACTTTCAGGCCAGGGTGTAAAATTGGCGAGGGAAGAGCGTGCAAAAAATATAAAGACATTGGTTTAAACATTAGGTTAGGTAGTCTGAAATATAATTAACTATTGAGGATTACTCATCTGTAGTTTAAAATGTGTTTAAAAGGCGTTTAAAAAGGTCGAGCTGATTCTAAAATACTTCCACTTCAAGTCTTGGCTGTGCACTCCATTGTTTAAAAAAGGTCTATCAATACTTTTGAGAAAATTACAGAAAACATTTAGCTTACCTGTGATTTGGTTCAATGTAAAGTTGACATTTACAGAACCAAATAACGATTACCACTCCCCCTTCACTCCAACATTCCCCAAACCACCCAGCCCATTCCCAAACACCACCCCTCCCTACTCAACCCCACCCCACAACCTTCCCAGCAGTAGAGCAACAATATGAGTGAAATTGACCTGATAGACCAGCTTCCAAAAAAAATTGAAGTTTTGATTTTCTTTAAGCTCAGACTGCTCAGCGTGGGGGACAAAAACTCCATTTAAAACACCAAGCCCGGGCCTCCCTAGCACCCAGGCCCCAGTGTCTGGAACTGTCTCCTCTCCTCTATTACTTCTATTTTTTAGTGTTTACAACAGGAATTAAAAGACACAGAGATGGAAAGTTTATAGTGCATGCTGCCTGAATAAAATATAATTCCAAATAAGAAAATTAAAATGACTACAATTAAATTGCTGAGTAGACACCATGGCTTGGGAGTTCAAATGGCTAAACACTTGATTCAGGGAATCTATATTTTACTGTTTCCACATTACAATTAATTTCTCCTGTATGCCACACGTTTTTATGGGATGCATTCCTTATAAAATCATAAGTGCAAATACCAAGACATCACATGGAAGCACTTAAACTATTTTCATACTTCTGGTATCTTTCTAGTTACATGCATATCTGAATTCTTAGAAAATGTAATTATGCCACACTACTAGATGATGTCCTGGAGAGCTTGTAACATTTACAAAGCATTATAATCCAAACCACAAGTACTGAGCTGATATTGTCATCATTTTTCATGAGGTTTTGAACTTTTTGTCATATAGGATTATAATTATACATATGATTAATAGCCTGCTGTTTTAATCACATTGCCTCTCTTCTCAGCCTCTTTCCCCTTTTGTATCTTTTTGTTGTGTTTCTGCCAGGTTGGCAGTCTGAAGTCTGAATTCTGAATTCCTCTCCTCAAATTTGGGAAGGTAGATTCATGTGGGCTGACAGACCACACAGTCAGCAAACAATACAGCGACACTGACAGCCAAGGAGAAGCTTGTGGTTCAGATGCCACCATTTCAGTTAAGAGCAATGCATAGTTAATGTTGTGAGTTGCAAGTTAAGGACTAAAGGCTGACAATCAGAGTTTCTTACTTCAATTGAACAGAGTTATTAGGTTTTGACCAAATTGCTGCAAAGGTTCCATGGAGAGACTTGCTATTCATCAAAGGAAAACAGACCCATTAAATCTTATTTCCCATTAATCAAGGGAATAGTAGCATAATGGTAGTGTCATTGGACTAGTGATCCAGAGACATGAGCTCAAATCCCACCACGGCAGCTGGGTGAACTTAAATTCAATTAATAAATCTAGAATAAAAAGATAGCCTATCAGAAACTACCAGGTTTTATCTGGTTCACTAATGCCCCTCAGGGGAAGAAAATGTGACATCCTTAGCAGGTCAGGCCTACATGTGATTCCAGACTCTCAGTAATGCGGTTGACTCTTACTGGCCTCTGAAAGGGCCTAGCAAGCCACTCAGCTTATCAAGGAAAGTTGAAGAATAAAACCGGAGACACCACTCAGCATCAACCTAGGCATGGAAACAACCCTATAATAATAATAATATAAAAACAAAAAACTGCAGATGCTGGAAATCCAAAACAAAAATAGAATTACCTGGAAAAACTTAGCAGGTCTGGCAGCATCGGCGGAGAAGAAAAGAGTTGACGTTTCGAGTCCTCATGATCCTTCGACAGAACTAAGTAGAAATAGAAATGGCCAAATCAAGTGTTTAGCCATTTGAACTCCCAAGCCATAGTGTCTACTCAGCAATTTAATTGTAGTCATTTTAATTTTCTTATTTGGAATTATATTTTATTCAGGCAGCATGCAGTATAAACTTTCCATCTCTGACTTTTAATTCCTGTTGTAAACACTAAAAAATGGCGAAACGTCAACTCTTCTTCTCCGCCGATGCTGCCAGACCTGCTGAGTTTTTCCAGGTGATTCTGTTTTTGTTATGGAAACAACCCTGTCCAGTTGACCTTGCAAAGTCCTCCTTACCAACATCTAAAGAAGTCTGCAAAAATTGGGAGAGCTATCCCACAGATAGTCAAACAACAGCCTGACATAGTCATACTCACCAAATCGTACTTTACAGCCAATGTCCCAGACTCCTCCATCACCAGGCCTGGGTATATCATGTCCCACCTGGAGGACAGATCCACCAGAGGTGGCAGCACAGTGGTATACAATCAGGAGGAAGTCATCCTGGCCCTCAACATTTACGCCAAACCCCAGGAAGTTTCATGGAATCAGGTCAAACGTGGTCAAGAAACCCTCCTGCTGATCGCACGTGCTTTCAACTGATGAATCAGCACTTCACCTTGTTGAACACCACTTGGAAGAAGCACTGAGGGTAGATAGCACATAAGGGCATGTAATGTAATCTGGGTGTGGGGCTTCATTGTCGATCTCTTATTTGTTAGATATTGGTTAGGTTCTCATATACCGATCACAGATGCATCTGTCCATGACTGTATTAGTAGAAGTGATCACTTCACAGTCCTTGTGGAGTCAAAGCCCCTTCTTCACAGATGATCCCCTTCACTGTGTTGTTTAGCACTACCACTGTGTCAAGGGGAATTGATTCAGAACAGATCTAGCAGCTCAAAACTGGGCATCCAGTTAAACAATTATCAACACAAACATCCCCATCCTCATTGATGGGTGATCCCAGCAAATCAGTGCAAAAAACTTGCAACCATATTCAGTCAGAAACGCCAAGAGGGTAATCCAAAACAAAAACAGAATTACCTGGAAAAACTCAGCAGGTCTGGCAGCATCGGCGGAGAAGAAAAGAGTTGACGTTTCGAGTCCTCATGACCCTTCGACAGAACTTGAGTTCGAGTCCAAGAAAGAATTGAAATATAAGCTGGTTTAAGGTGGGGGGGGGGGGGGGGGGGGAAGAGAGAGAGAGAGAGAGAGAGAGAGAGAGAGAGAGAGAGAGAAAGAGACAGACAGACAAGTGGAGGGGGGTAGTGTGGTTGTAGGCAAAAGCAGTGATGGAAGCAGATTATCAAAAGATGTCACAAACAACAGGACAAAAGAACACATAGGTGTTAAAGTTGGTGATATTATCTAAACGAATGTGCTAATTAAGAATGGATGGTAGGGCACTCAAGGTATAGCTCTAGTGGGGGTGGGGAGAGCATAAAAGATTTAAAATATTTAAAAATAATGGAAATAGGTGGGAAAAGAAAAATCTATATAATTTATTGGAAAAAACAAAAGGAAGGGGGAAACAGAAAGGGGGTGGGGATGGAGGGGGGAGCTCAAGACCTAAAGTTGTTGAATCAGCCTCCTCCTGAGGTCCTCAGCATCACAGATCTTAAGCCAATTAAATTCATCCTACATGATATCAAGAAATAGTTGAAGGCGTTGGGTACAGCAAAGGCTATGGGCCCATACAACATCCCAGCTGTTGTATTGGAGACTTCTACTACAGGACCAGTCGATCTCGAGCCTAGCATCTACCAGTGTGGAAAACTGCCAAGGTTTGATCCTATCTACTAAAAGGAGGACAAATCCAATCCAGCCAATCATCATCTCATCAGTCTAATCTCAACGATCAGAAAGGGCCTAGCAAGCCACTCAGCTGTATCAAGTTGAAGAATAAAACCAGGCAACCACTCAGCATCAACCTAGGCACAGAAACAACCCTGCCCAGTTGACCTTGAAAAGTCTTCCTCATAAACATCTAAAGACTTCTGCCAAAATTGGGAGAGCTGTCCCACAGGTAATCAAGCAACAGCCTGACATCAGCAAAGTTATGGAAGGCACCATCAACAATGCTATTGAGCGGCACTTACTCAGCAACAACCTATTTATCAATGCTCAGTTTGGGTTCCATCAGGGCTCCTCTATTCCAAACCTCATTACAACCTTGGTCCAAGCATGGGCAAAAGTGCTCAATTCCAGAGGTGAGGTGAGAGTGACTGCACTTAGCATCAAGGCAGCATTTGATCGAGTGTTGCATCAAGGAGTCCTAGCAAAATTGAAGTCAATGGGAATCAAGGGGAATACTTCCTACCAGTTGAATTTCATACCAGGCACAAAGGAAATTGTTGTGGCGTTGGGTGCCAATCATCGCTACAGGCATTCCTCAGGATACTATCCTAGGCTCATTCATCTTCAGCTGCTTCATCAATTACTTCTTTCCAACATAATGTCAGAAAGTGAGGATTGCAATGTTCAGTTCCATCTACAACTCCTCAGATATTGAAGCAGTCCATGCCCACAAGTGGCAAGACCTAGACAACATTCAGGCTTGAGCTAATAAGTAGAAATTAAAGGTGCCAGGCAATGACTATCCCCAACAAGACAGAATCTAACCATCTCCCCTTGGCATTCAACAGCATTACCATCACTGAATCCCCCCCTACCATCAATATCCTGGGTGACCAGAAACTTAACTGGACCAGCCATATAAACATTGTGGCTACAAGAGCAGGTCAGAGGCTGGGAATTCTCTGGCGAGTAATTCATCTGATTCCACAAAACCTGTTCACCACCTGTAAGGCACAAGTCAGCAGTGTGATATGCAATACTCTCCACTTGTCTGGATGAGTGCAGCTCCAACAACCCTCAAGAAGCTCAATGCCATCCAAGACATAAAATCCACTTGATTGGCACCCTATCCTCCACCTTAGACATTCACTTCCTCCACCACCTGCACAGAGTGGCAGCAGCGTAAACCACATACAAAATGCACTGCAGCAACTCACCAAGGCTCCTTCAACAGCAGCTTCCAAACCCGCAACCTCAGCCACCAAGAACAAGGACAGCAGGGGCAAGGAAACACCACCACTTGCAAGTTCCCTTCCAAGCCCCACAGCATCCTTGACTTGGGAATTATTTTAACGTTCCTTCACTGTCGCTGGGTCAAAGTCCTGGAGCTCCCTCCCTTACGGCACTGTGGATGCACCTGCACCAAATGGACTGCAGTGGTTCATGAAGGCGGCTCACCACCACCTTCTCAAAGGCAAATAGAGATGGGCAATAGCGCTTACCTCCCATGAATGAATTAAAAACCATTTAAAAATATTAATACCATACAAGAATCTTTCATGGTCATTGTTATTTCATTCTACCAACAAGGATGGAATCAAAAAACTCCTTAAGTAAAATGGATGAATAAACTGTGCAAGTCATACTAGCCAAACAGCATCTGCTTTTAGTTATCACTCAATGCTACGTAATTAAGAAAACTGAAGTGCTATACAGTAATTACAGTAACATACAGGGAATTGCAAGACAAAACTCGAAGCAGCCTATAAACATGAAATCTGCTACAGTTCACTTTCAATGTGTCAAGTCATTAAATAAAATGAGCAAGTGTGGAAACTGGGCAGGGGTGCAAGACTGTGCCTGGTTCTTTAGTCAAACGCCTGATGATACATACTGGGGCCATAATTACAATGTGTGAGATGTTGAATATTGTAGCTCCCAATACCTGGTTCAATAGTGTACCCTAGTATGAGTCACTGTCCTTGGGAATGTAAAGGAAAACTGGGAAGTGGAGAAAGTGGGTGTGGGAGGGGAATTGAGGCAAACAATGTCATATTAGTTTCTAATTTTCTGACAAGCAAATTGAATCAAAGTACGAGACTGACACAATCCATCAAAAGTATTATGGCTGACAATTATGACGAACGAACACGTTAGATTAGGTGGCAGGTAATGCGTTAGGATTTTTTTCCCCAGCAGCATTTTCCCAGCTTATATTTAATATACATGAAGATGTGTGCATTCTCTTGCTGCTTTTGATGCTCAGGGAATATCAATTTAAAACCACATGCATCTAAATTTGAAAGTCTCTCATTTCTTGTTTTTCTTCATACAATCCCTCAGCAAAGATATTCCAGTACTTTTATGAAAAAGGTACTCAAGTAAGACCAGTTATGCAAAGCAAATTATGTTGGCTATTGTACAAATTCTCAAGTTTAGAATCACTATATGAAAGCAAATTTGAAATGATTTGATTCATATCATTACAAGTATAAAAGTCACAAATGCACTGTATTCACTATAGGCATAGGTTTTGTTCCTCAATGAGTTAAAAGATCACAGTCTGTAAGGCCAGAAGGAAAGCACAACATAGTGGCAGGTTGTGTGTCTATGCAGTCAATTCTCATTGAGCTCCCAACTGCAGTTGGGTAGTCAAAGGAGGGAAATCTGGAGGTTATATTAATTTTGGCCACTCTTGTATTCCCAGTAAACTGGCACAAACATAGGCCTCATAGTATGTCTACCCACCCTTATGAATGGAGAACAATGGAAATAAACAAAATTGCAACATTAATGTGCAATCATTGCTGTCAATTTGCATCACCAATATATTTTGTATTTAACAATTAGAAATGTTTTTAAAATTAGTTTTTAACATTTGCAGCTAAATCAATATCCAAACTTGCCTCAGGTGCTGATACTAATCATTTCAAAATAGTTAAAATTACATCCCCCCACCCCCCCACTAGAAAGCTCACTTTGTATGTACATAATATTAAAACCATTTACATTCACAACTGTGAAGCCATCAAACATCCGACTGTCCATGGTCTGATAACTCAGCAAGTTTATCCAATAAATCATACAAATCAGGAAGGTTCCAGCTCAATTGCAGCTGTGCTGAATTAACCAGGGTGGCAGGGTTTGTAACCATTGGCTTCATCAACCCCAAGCTAGGTTTGGCAGGGGGAAAGGCAGCAGGGTTCTCGCATCTGATTGCTATCCAAGAACCTCTCTTGAAATTGCATTTGTGCATGCTGAGAATAGATTGGGGGAGGAGGGGGTGGTGGTTGAGAGAAATAAGTATGACTGCTCATCTCCTTGCAAATTATGCCATTGCCAATCAGAAATAAAAATTAATTAACATACTATAGTGCTTAGAGTGACAAGCAACATGTAGGCTACAATACAACAAAAACAAATTAATCAGAAAGGCTTTAATCCTGATTATGTATACATAGGGCTAGTAGCAGTTGTAGACAGTCACCAGTAGTTCCCAGTCAGGCTTGAACAGGATTTGCAAAAGAATTACACTGCGGAACTTAAAGAAATACAATGACGCACAGAAAATTATTCCACTGTTTGTTAGTAAAAAAGATATCTGAAATTATGCCAAACCTTATTAACCAAAATAAAAAAGAACTTCAAGGAAGTAAGGAGTCTCAAGGAACTAAAAGGAGTACATCTGTTTTACAAATCAGCAAACAAAGATTTGTTAGTGAAGCAGCAAGCACCCTCTCACATACTCTCAAAACATGAAAACTGTTCGTGTTTTATTTAAAGCTACTTATCTAGAACAAGACCCTACCTTTAACTGCTGATTAACTAGGCATGAACCGATGCCTAAAAGAATGTTGGATTTCCCTCTTCATATCAGAGGCCAAAGCAACAAGTTGCCATCCTTTTGTAATTTCCCTCTTTCAATTTCACTTGGGCATTAAAGAGAATTCCAACTAACAGCATGTAAACTGATCACAGCAAGCAGGAACGGTATTCAACAGGTAAAACTCAAGAAAAGGTGGGTAAAGTTTAGAAACTTGGAAGTTAAACCAGGAGTTGCTGCAGTCTTTTCAGCTGAAAGCCTGCAGAGCCAGCTGCACACTGGCTGCAACCCCCTACAGCAGATGGTGTTCACACATTCTCTACAAGCTGAATTCCTTCGTGACAGCCAATCACCAAGGACTTTTTAAGAGACTGCATTCAATAGCCTAGCGTCTTACAGACAACATTACAGCTTTCACCATAATAAGATGAATAAACTGTCGACAATGGGATAGCATACAGACTAACAGCTATTCCAGACAAAAGTGGGACGTGCTTTTAAAATGGAGAATACATAATAGAATAAGCACCTGTTTAAGGAATATTGCTACATACAAATACATTTGCCATTAGTATGTCAAAAGACTTCAAGCAAGCAATACACATCAAAAAAATTCTTGCTTTTCATTTTGCAGTAACGTTTTGTTTTAATGGACCTCTAAAATAAACTGGTAAAAATCCATGCTAACACAAATCAAATATGGCAATTCACACATAATTGTGCCACCAAGCAGAACATCTAGACTTTTTTTTGTACAAACCGGTCTGACAATCAACTTCAACTAAATATATTCCACACACATTTGCTGGTGTTAATTCCCTAAGAAGTTATTCCACTTAAAATCAAAATTTTAATTTTTATATTTGTAAAATAGATGAAAGTCTAAATTGAATTTGAAGCAATTGTGTTTTATCATCTGGGAATTTTGTAGTCTACTTGTTACTTGTAACATTCACTGCGTAGCATATAAGAGGATTGAAATGATCTTCAATTATGTTTTATATATGCTGAAGAGTATATGAAAACTAAAGCTCCTATGAACAAGCTAAACTTCCTTTTTTGCTCAAGCCTTTAGAAGTATCAATTCAGTGCTAATTCTAGCAATTAGCATATTTTCAATATTTAATGGTTTTAGCGGTGACGAGTTGATAGGAATCCTGCCTTAATGATGGTAAGACAGCTTTTATGCCCACCCAATGCTGCCTCAGTTAATTTTCCATGACCAGTCTTACGCATGTTTTTGGTGGGTTGCCACTTCGAGAGCCAGGCTGTGAGGGGATGTGAGGAGATGGTTGCTGTTTGCTTCAGACACCTGCATTCAATTAGGTATTTGGAATTTAAAACTCACTCCAGCTCCATATGTTCCTACTGTCCAACATTACTATGGTATCAATGATGGGGAATAGGGCATGCATCAGTTTACCGATTAGTAAAAAGTTAGTCAATGTAGGCTGTCACTTGCTGGAAGTTACAGCAGGTTTGGGAGCTGCCTACCCCATTTCCTGTTCTCACCGGTTGCCCTACAGCTTGAAATTGGGCAATGGAACACAAGAAAATTTCAACCAAGGATTATACAGCTATAATCAGCTAAATGAAACTGAAGTGCTCAGGCAGCTCAAAAAAAGACAAAAGTAACAGACCTAAATGGCTAAAGACCATATTCATATATTTTTCTTTGGTGCTCAGTACAAAGTTCTCTCTCTGCATGCCATCACTTCTTTCCTCCACTGTACTGTTACCACTCCCTCCATTCAAATTTTCAGGCACCCTCATCCTGAAATAATGACAATAAGTTAACATAAATTATATTTTCAATACAGAGGGTAACACGAGAGAACGAACTGATCATACTACATTCTAGACAATTAATTTCTGTTATGACTACTCCATTGAATCCAAGTCAAAAGAGTGGAGATGAGAATCAAATTCTTACCTCTTGTCTATTTCACATCAAAGCATATGCAACTTAACTCAGAATCACAGAGCAGAAGAGGCCTTTCGGCCTCCTTTATCTTTTTCAAATCGCATACTAATTTTTTCAATTTACTGCTCTGTAAATTACAGGGAACTGTCTTTCTAATATTTCAGAGGTCCTTAGATTATTAAAATGGATATATGGGAATCAGGGGGCCTGATAAGCTCAGTTGGCTAGACGGCCAGCATGTGGATCAGGTTAGCACCAACAGCATGGGTTCAATCCCCATTCTGGTTGAGGAAGACACAGGGACTACCTCCTCACCCTACCTATAGTTTAAAAAAAAAAATCACACTTCGCTGAGGCTCAGCAAATAATTGTCAAGGTAGTTGGTGGGGACTCGGAGGCAGACATGGACCCTGGTGGTGGGAACGGGGGTGGGATTCTTAGGGAGGTAGGGAACTTGCACGTTCACCTGGAAGGAAAAGGGTTTGGATTGATAGGTGGTGGTGGGGCAGTGGAAGGTGATATGCTTGGGGGGGGGGGGGGGGGGGGGGGTCAACATTGGGTAAATGACATGGGTGACTTGGGGGGGGGGGGGGGGGTGGGCAGTGGAGGGAGAGAGATAGGGGGGGACTACAACTATCATTGTCAAAACTGGAAGTGAGCAGAGCCTCGTGTTGGATGGGCACAGGTGCTCCCCCTGGCCTGACTCCTTGAGGGGAAGGAGCGCCTGGAGGGACATCAAGATGCCCAGTTTCCCTCTCGCGATGCCAAGGCAGAAACTCACCCATGGCTACCACGATGGAGTGCAGATCTGCATGCATCTCTACGTTGATAGGCCAGGATCTCCATGGCATCCGCCATCCTTCACATGGAGACCTCCATACATGCACATCTGTACCACTTCAGAGAGCAGGCGGACACACTGCTCCGACTCACTTGCCACTCTGTTGAGGGCTTCCAACAGCTCTGTATGATGCTTCCCCCACCTGCTGCTGGCTCTCCACAATGAGTTGGAAGGCTGGATCCAGAAGCTCGTCATCTGACTCAAACTGCACAGATACCTCTTACCTAGCAGTCCTCAGAGCGCAGGGAGCTTGGCTAAACCAGCCTCTTCTTGCTGCGGATATGAATCCATGCAGTGACCAGTAGGTTGTGAACCCAAGCCTGCTCTAGATCTAGCTGTCACCGAGGTGTGTCTCTCTGCACTGGTGGAGGTCTGGGTAAGCACTGCAACAGGTCTTCCAGGCTGCTTATTTCTAGCTCTTCAATGGAGGCGTCCTCTTGGCTGGAGGTGAGGACATGGATGGAGCTGTGTGACTTGCTGGCTGAGGGCATCAGTTGCTTGGGAGAGCTCCCTGTGAACCAAAGTAGAGATAATTAGTGCATGGCAGTCAAGTCAAAACCAGGAGAGAGCGCATTCAGTTGCGTTGAGAGAGGGATGATGTGGTGCAGGATCCTCACGTGGGTGTTCGTCGCCATCACCGCAGGCACGGTCCACGTCCTCACCAGTCTGTGCAATGGCATGCTCCTCAAAGTGAGCGAGTGGCCTAATGTGGGCCACTCCACCCCTGGTTTGGTACCTCTCCCTGCCATCGTGAGCTAGCTTCCCCCGCATGAAAACAGATGGACAGAATGTAGGCAGGACATATGGCACTGCATGGAGTGTTTAAATGGTGAGCAGAGCCATGGACCGGATGAGGATGTGAACTTCGGAGGATATGAGCCTGATGGAGATGAGAGTGTGTGAGACAGTGTTAGTGGTTTTGTCCCTTGAGGTGCGAGATCCTTGTGGATATGCGGTGGGTTTGACAGTGCAAGAGTTGAGAGTGATGAGGTGGTTGACTTGCCCTGGAGGAACGGATGAGAGCATTCATCCCCTTCCTGCACCGAATGACCTCCTGTGTGTTCCGGCGGCACTGACCGCAGCTTACACACACACACACACACAACTCTAGTTCTGTCGAAGGGTCATGAGGACTCAAAACGTCAACTCTTTTCTTCTCCGCCGATGCTGCCAGACCTGCTGAGTTTTTCCAGGTAATTCTGTTTTTGTTGTGTAAATTATTCAATTGTCTGCTAAGCTTGTAGACACATGGAAACATATACCTGTCTTTAAGACTAGTTTTGCAACAATAACCACTTGCATTTATATAGCACTCCTCACATAATAGAAGGACTACATCCCAGAGATTTATTCCCTTCAATCCAAAGCCCCCTTTAAAAGTGGACAGTGACAAATGTTACATTGGCCATAAAACCACTAGTGTGGTCCAACAATCTTAACACACCGTGGATGCAAAATTCAATCTAACAAAACTGCACTTGTGACTCAGCAACCATGTAATAGTATTTCATTATTTTACTTCCATAAAATTAGATTGTTATAACAGAACTGCAGTCAAAATCCAATCTTTTGTTTTCACAATATCCTTGGTAGGCTTAACTCGGACTTTTCTTCCAGCAGTCTTATTTTGTACTTTCAACTTCAACCATAATCTAAATTTATTCAATGCTTTACTATTCTGGCAAACACAATATTTGTGGGAGCGTGTGCCCTTTAATTCAATATGAAAAGTCATGTGATATAATTGTAGTTCAGCATGTTGGAAATGCTTTCCATAGTGGTTAAATATAGTTTGTTGACCAGCAAGAACTTTTGCGATTTCTACTCACTACAAAGTACATCTACATTAATGGAACATTTTCTAAAAAGCGAAAAATGTTTTTTAAAAATTTTCTAACTGCAAATGATGAACTGTGCAAGAACCTAGCTCAAAAGACGAGATTAAAAAATGTATCCTAAAACAAAAATGAATTAAACTTCATTGGGATGAGATACAAATGTATCACAAAGGTAGTTATGTCCAATTTAAAAAACTAATCAATAGCTGAATTAGAGAAACCAGTCAGCAAACTGCAAAGAAAGAAACTGCTGCAGCACAATATGAAAACTAAGGACCTGCTCTACAAGTATCATACACGGTTATAGGGAAATTGCAATAAATATTTTTTTTTCTTTACTCTGAACTGGTTAGTATTTCAGGTAAAGTGACAACACTGCCAGGTGACATTTGTTTTTGCAACCCAATTGCTCTAACTTCATTCATCAGCCCAGAATTATAAAAGTGAAAATTCTCTCATTTCAATCACATCATTTTCGAAATTGTGAAATTTATTTTCATATTTTGTAGCAAAAATGTACATGCCGCCAATTACTTTACACGCTAGGCTGTCCCCCTAATCTTCACCAATTCCTCAATGATTGGGACGTATCTCCACCAGTGAGAAAAGGGATTAGGATTCCCACCCATCAGGAAAATGCTCACTTGGCTGTCATTTGTATACTAATGTTAGTTCTGCAGGCTCCACCCAAGAGCCCTACTGATAAGTAAGCAAAATGCACCACAGTAGGCCCTGGTGGTCTGCTACAGCATTGAAATGCAGGCAATTGGGAAAGTGTGTTTGAAAAAAAACTCTTGCCCTCTTTCCCCTGTACAAGACCATGTCCTATGAGTATTTGCATAGGCTCTGGGTCCCACAAAAAAAATCTTCTACCAAGTGAATGTCTAGGCCAACAGGCAGCCCTTTCGTCTGGCGTTTCAGTGAAAGTGACAAGAAACAGCAGAGAGCACGATTCCCAAATTTCCATTAACATTTACTTCATTCGGCCCTATAAAAACCAGCCCCTGGTTAATGGGAGAAGAGGTGCAAGGAGGTGGGAAACATGGCATACAGCACCACTAATTGCTTGCACCTCTGTCCATCCCATTTTATTAAAAAGTCCAGAGTGCAAAAAGCCCAGGCCAATGTTTTAGAACTACATAATTCTGTAAGGGCACTGAATATTCTTGCATGGGACTATCCCAATTCTGGCATAAACTTACATCTTGAAACTTCAGTTAATCTTACAGGGGCACTGACTTTTGGATAAAAATACTACTTCTGCTCTCTAATGTTTACTAAAACCAAAAGCATGCTTGCCCGTGTTCACCGAATATATATTTCGGTTTGATCTGATATAATTATTTGAAATTTTCTTTTCAAAGTTGCTGCACGGACTGCATTAATTTTCTAACATCTATTTCCTGTGGGATTATTTTGGTGGGAATAAAATAACAGAAGTTTAATGGCTGTTCTTTCATTAGCCAGTTAAGAAAAATGCTAGTAAGTTTTCCAGATGACATGCACTTTACTTGACCTTTTTAAGACAAGACAGTATTGAATTTGAATAGAAACAGCCACTCTGAAGAACTTATTTTCTGCTGAAAAATGTGCTCAACAGTTTCATGCTGCTCACAAGTATTGTCGTCATCTTGTTCTGTCAATTTTCCCAATGTGTACTTCTGTAATAGCCTATTGAAGATAGGCAGAGAAACATTATCGCTCTTACATCTGAATTTTTTCACATGCTAGGGCCACTCCAACTTCAACCACTTCCAAGTTCAGTAAATGCAAAAGTAATCAATATATAAACTTTTAAGTGGGATTTACATAGATACAGACCTATAAAAAGTATTTTCAATTTCTACTTTCCAGCAGCCGCAATATTTTGCTTATCCTAATTAAATATGTCATTGGCCATATTTCTTCAGCAACACTAAGTGTACTTCATGTTGCTGAATGGAATAATTTGGACATTAGAACATTAAAAACAGAACATTAGCATGGACATATTATGTTGTATATTGCTTAACTCTTTGATGGCAGCTTTAAGGAATTCCAAGTACAGTGTTTAAAAAGCTGAGGTAAATTTTGAGCTCATTACTGTAAGGAACATGAGCACTGAAAACATTAACTGAATGGGGAAACAAAATAAAGAAATTGAAAAACAAGAAAATACTAGAAGGTATTCAAGTATTTTGGTGCAACCCATTATAGCAGGGTTATAAAGAACCATGAATGGGAACAGCAAAGATTTTGTGGATGATATCAAGACTGGGCACTCAAATAATTGTTTTTTTTTAAACTAGGAATGAGAAGATAAAGGAATATCTTTATTCAAATGAATTCAAATTTATGAAGGGTTTTCAAAGAGTAGCTAGTTAATAATTGTTTTCCACTGTTTGGTAAATCGATAGCAAGGAAGCATAAGGGGAAATTTTCACCTCCACCATCGATGGGATAGCATCAGGAGCAGCAAGGCAGAGGCAAATTCGGAAAATGTGACCACGGCCCACCATAAATACACCTGGTTTTGGATTAACCATTAAGGGTTTAGGGGTATCCAACATACTCAATCTGGAGAGACGGATTAGGTTTATATGTAAAATTCTAATATTTTGACAGCCACTTAAATTTAATGTTGGGTGGCTGGGCTTTCCAACCCTTGGGAAACCCAGCAGCTAAAGGGAAGCAACATCAGCTTTTTCCAACAGGACAAATACTTTTTACAGTATATTCTCTCTGGGTCAGGAGCAGGAGCGCTCAAGCAAATCTTTTGCTGCGATCTCTTCCGAACTCCTTACTGATTGCCGATCTGGCTTCCTTCCACCACACCATCTCCGCCCCCACCATCATCACCAACCAGTGATCATTACCAGTCCCACTCACTCCTTATTGCCAGTCAGAGCCTTCCCACCCTAATCCACCACCAACCCTGTGGTTGTTCCTGGTTTCCCCTCCCTCCCAAATCCCAGTACAACCCCCACCTTCCCAGTGATCACTACCAAACCCTCACACTCCCGACTGCTGACCCCACTGAACTCCTACCACACTCACCAAACCAGTGATCACACCCAGAGTACCCAGATTGGCAGTTCAATCCCTCCATGCCCACAAACCCCTTAATTTCTCCCAGACACACTGCTTCCATTTTGGTGATCTGACTTCACCAACACTGCAATCTCTCACCATGTCCCCTTGCTCCTGTTAGTCCATCCCCTCCCCTACCATAAACCTTGCTGTTACTCAATGTTCCCCCACCTCCCCTCCCTCACGACTGCCAGTCTGATCACTTCCCTCCCATCAACTGTATGTTCTTTCACAGTATCCCTCCCCCAACCCTGATTGCTACAACTCCACCCAGCCCCTCCCACCCCGCCATCAACCTATGATGTTTCCTGGTTGTCAGGGACTACCCAATGGTGCTTGGTTACGGCTTTCTACCATTTTCTTTCCTATCAATCTAGTTAGCAGTTGGGCATGAAACAGAGTTTAAAAAATTGATAATGGTTTAATAGATTATTATTGGTACTGTAGCTTTAAATTTAGTGCAAATGAAGAGGGTCATGTGAACTGTTCTGCAGAGTGCCTGACATAAGGGGGTTTGATTGTTAGAGATCAAAGGAAGGCTTAGATTTTTTAAACTGAGAAGGTGGTGCAAGGTATTTAACGCTGGGGACAATGGCAGCATTCTCTAGAGTTTACACCAAATAGACTCTGAGTTTCCCAAGATCCCAAGCAGTCAGTATCATGAAGTAAACAGTTGTGCTGTAAACTGTCCATTTACTTCAAAGATGAAAAAGGGTGTTGAGGCCAAGAATAGCTAATCAGCATTTCTACAAGGTGTTTTCCTGTGTAGTAGGGTTTAGGCAGGGTTTGGGGACTGTCTATTCTCCCAAAGATATGCAGCTCAGGTCCCTGGTCTTTTTAAACCAGAACTATTTACTTACAGCAATATTTACACATTTGGGCCTCCTTCTGCTCTCTTCAAGGTCTTGCTTATTTCTCAGTCATGTGACATGGCATCATTATTACATCAGTATAATGTATGCTTCTGATGTTAACTCTGTACACCTGGATGCAAGGTTAATGTGTTTCATGTTACTATGGGGAAGAGGGCAGAGGCCGCCATTTTTGAGATTAGATTACAATTTTCCCTGCAAATCACTGAATATCACAGACAGACAGCAGAGGTTGTGTGCAGTCAGCAGAGCGAAGAGGCTGCTTGGCTTTGTGAGATACCACAGCTGGATGTGGGTGGGAGACAGTATCTAGTTGAAGAAACACATTCTGCAGTCTTCTAAGGATTCCGAGAGATTTGACCTGGCATGGCCGGTGAAAGGAGATTCATCAGAACAGGACTTACTGCTGGTGGAGGAGTTAAGAAGCGCTCCGAAAACTGAGAAAAGTATCTGGAGACAGTCACTTGTAGCTATTGCTCGGCGAAACAGAAATACAGGAAATCATTAGAAGCTGGAGGCAACTGTGAATTGTTTGCTAAAAGGACTGTAATTTGTGCAGAATGCGATGTGTGACAAGTATAAAAGGAGAGTGTCACTTTCTGTAGCTTAAAGTATAAGTTGTCTACAAAGAGAAAATGGTGTGTAGTCAATAATGCTTTTAGTCATTTCTTACAGTAAAAGACATCTTGTCATGTCATTCTTTCAGCTAGTAACTGGAAGTTCAAATCTCTTTAAAAGTTATTGATCTCTACAGAGATGGTAACAGAGGTCCTGGTGTTGAATTTGGCAGGACCTCTGCACACTCCTCACATTTCAGGTTTCTCCCTCCCACAAACACTTGCCCCCAACCCTCCCAACTAACACTGGGGCCAAAGAATTTGGATCATAACTGAAAGAATAAGTCGGGTTGTTGCATTACAGTTTTTTTATACACCGGTTATTGAAACATTGAAGTGGCTATTCTGGTATGGTGGATTGGAAAAAAGCTAATTTTATAAAGTTAGAAAAACAGATCTAACCTAAAACGAAATAGGAAACAAAGTAAACAAACTTGTCGAGGAACTTCAGTGGAAATCTGCAGATCTGAGAAGAATAGATCTCAGAATAAATATAGATATGCAAGGCAAAATAGTGGGTGCATTATCGAGTTCTGTGGCTAAATAGAGATCAAAGGTAAATTGAAACTTAACTCAAAGGGACATACACATTTACTAAAGATAAACATGAGTGAATTAGAGTGATGGAGAGAGGGGCTAGAAGGCTAAAATAGAATATTAAAAACACATTAACATGCATCATAAAAGCAAACAGTAAATGCTTCTATAAGCAAATAAAAGTAAATGAAGCAAGGGTATAATGATTCAGTGATGGAAGAATGAGTCTAATTGGGCAGGACAAAAGAATTGCACAAAAATTTAAATATTGTGCATCAGTTTCACAAATTACATGGAAGAGAGAACACAGGTGTACTAGAGAAGGCTGTGGCATAATTGATAGAGATAACTGTAGGAGATGAATTGCTACAGAAAAGATTAGTAACATTTAGGGAGGATAACTCAGGCCCTAATGTAATGCACCTTGGTTGTTTAAAAAAAGTGAAAACTGATAAAGCGAAGATTGTGGGAGCTCCACAAAGGAATGCTTTTCAATAAGTTTGAGAGCCTCTTTGTCCTTCCCAACAGCCACCTGGTGGGAAAGCTTTCCGATTTAGGCCTGTGCTAAAATACTTTTGGGGTCATGTTGACGTAATAGGGCTAAGATTTGCATAACTGCAAGAAGCTCCTGCCTACCTATTCAGCTATTGAATTGCAGTGAGCTGTCAAAATGGTAGCCCTTTATTTTACATTACTGGCAATGCAAAGGACCAACATATTTCTGACCCAAGAATAAAATGCAAAATGATTTCACGACGAAAATTCAACTGTTGCATTAAAAACAAAATGTAGTAAATAAAAATGAATATAAATCAGATAGAAATTCCCAAATTTGCATCGTGAAGAATGTTATTTTTCCCCCATCTGATAAAAGCTGTGTTCTTCAAGCTTTTCAACATCCAACATAGTCTGAGTATTTTTCAATTAATATATTTAATTACTGACTATAAACTCCTGTCAAAATAAATATGTTGTATTTTCCAGTTCCTGCTGATAATATCTGACCTCCAGTAATGTAATATTGCAAAGAAAAAAACTGAAAAAAACTATATTTCCTGTTGAGGAAAACTATAGCAGGGAAACTTAAAAGCGCACAATATTTTAAAATCTTTGATCACATTCCACAAAGGGGTTACAAAATGCAGCAGACTGCCTTTCATCATGAATTTGCATTGATTGAGAAATTTTGACCATGGCCACCTGAATGCTTAATAGAATTGGTAATGATTAGCAAATTATTTTTCTGTTCAAGATTTATTTTTAAGAGATATTTCTTATCATAAGACATTGGGCCATATTTTACTTTGGAAATGATGGTAAATTACTCAAATATTATTGATGTAGAGATCAGACAGCAACTTACAACAAGCACATTTGTGCTTTTAATCATGAAAATCCGAAGTTGCAGGGCGAAGTGTGCTCCTTAAGCTGCATGGAAATGGCATCACCCAGTCTGGTTCACCATTCAAATGTATTGAACGGTGTGAAATTTCTCTGTTGACATCATAAATACAGGCTAAACTCACCACAGAAGTCAAATCATTCCAGCCTAATACGTTTTAAAGGATCTAATGTTTTTGCATATAGCTGTGGAATGGTTATAGTTCGATGTTGAGGTTAACAATCCACTGAGACTAGCTGTTCAATTCCATATTTATTAATTGAATTAAATTCCACCAGCTGCCATGATGGGATTTGAACCCTTGTCCCCAGAGGATTGGCCTGGGTTTCTGGATTAATAGTCCAGTTGCATCTCCAATACGCCAACATCTCCCTCTACGAAGCAAAGAAGTACGTCGTGTGTCGGCTCTGCTGCTGCCCCAGATGGTACCTGCCACTTTCCCCATTAGATTCCCTCTCATTTTGACTTGGCTTCAGTGTTCTGGAGATGTGCAACTTGGTCAATTTATGGTCAAGAATGATGCCCTGGTATTTTTGCATTGGGTCATGGGCGAGTGATCAGCCACAGAACAGGCCATGAAGTTCTTCCCTGGCCTTTGAGCTGTTCAGGTGGAAGGCTGAAACTAAAGTCTTGGCAGCATTTGGCCGAAGTCTCCATTTTCTTAAGTAGGCTTCCAGTTTTTTTTTAAAACCAACATCCACAGCACAGGCACCATTCCAAACAACTCGTGCCAACCCAAGATGATGGCCATTGCCAAGTCAGGGAAACCACTCAACAACCCATGCAACTACTGCCCCATCACCCTGCTCTCAATAACCTAAGGTCCTGAAACACCCCTAGCTAAACAGACTAAGTTCCTTTTTGGAAGCTGCGATGCCCCCAACTGTCCCCCACCCACAAAATCATGCAGGTTTCCAAACAGACCGCAAATGTTCCAAGAGTGTGGGCTTGGCAAGCGCAACCTTCGCACATGTGCATACTACATAATCTCCCTGAGGCAGCTCTCTGCCTCAGGGAGATGGAACTGATTTCAAAAACAATATTAAAGGTTTTATAAATGTTATGAAACATGTCGCCTCACGAAAAAAATAAAGTTTTTATTTGATTCTTATTTGCTTTTGGAAATCTCACCCTGCCTGTGGATGAGCTTTCCAAAAAAGTGCAAAGGTCGCTTGGCCTTTACACTTGCCCATCAGCTGTAAGGTTGGACGGGCAGTGAAAAATTTATTTTAAACAACTTTTTAATGGCCTTAATAGGTCTTTTAATTGTTGGCGGGAGTGCTGCTGGCCTCGGCGTGCGCCTGCTGACCAAAATACTGCCCCTCATTTTACGCTTGGTCAGGTCAGGCACTTGCTCTCCCGCCGAGCTAAAAATGTTACCATATGTTTGGTGATGCAACAACTGCAGAGGGTACACTCCCTGCATATGCAATTTCAATGCCTGTAACGTGACAGCAATATTGCAGGCACACACCTGCATTAGAGAAGATCAAACAGACAGAAGAGAAAACAACACTGTTCTGGCTCCCTCCATGGTGTCCCCCCCTTCGCTTCCTGCTCCCCGTCTCTGTCACTTACCCCGCTCCCTCCCATTGCCCTGGCAACTTCCCCCTGCTCCCCCCAACTGCTTCCTTCTGTCTGGTAGCAAGGAGGGTAAGTGGCAGAGGGTAAAGGAAGTAGCACACAGCAGGAGGGAGCAGAGGTTTCGGGGAGCAGATGGCGGGCAGCATACGCACAACAGTGACATAAGTGTTTGGGAAAACCACACACGCGTCGGTGGACAGAGTGGGAGCCAGTATCCCAATTTTCTTTTTCTGTTCAGCAGCAGCAGGTGTTACTGTGTAAAAGAAAATGATGGAAAAAAAATTGTGCTAATAAATCAGGTTTTTCATACAAGTGTGCACAGGTCTAAGATTTTTAATCTGTATTTAAATGCTTACTCTTTCCCCATACTATTTTAATGACTTTTCTTTCAAATGTTTATCCACCTCCCTTTGAAAAGTTCATGGATTCTTCTTCTATCACTCCTGATTTACTTTAACATAACCCTTCATAGATGTGAATGTCCAAGTCCTTATAACTGTCTTCATTTTAATGAGAAAAGTCCCAGTCTCCTTTCATAATAAAGGCTTTCATTTTTGTCACCTTAATGAGATTCTGTACCCTCTCCATCACCATGACATCCTCCCTAAAACATATGCCCAAAACCACGTACAATGTATGAAGGCTTAAGTTATGATTTGTATAAATTTATTCCATGTGTTTGCATTTTTTTAAAAACCTAGAATTTCATATGCATTTGCTTTTGAAAGAAAAAACAAGGACAGAGCAGGGAAATGGGGCAAAGTGGAAAGCTGTTTCAGAGATGAGAAACTGGGAAATTGCACAGGTGCATTGGATTGCATGGCTCTGTGCTTTACAATTTTATAATTCTAAATAGACAGCCACAAGTCTACATTTCCTGCATGAGGGGCAGGATACTTAAACCACCTATTGTAATTGTTTAGGATTTTAATACAATTAATATGCTAGGTATTAAAGGGAGAATTGTAGCAATGATAGGAAGCTGGTTAAAAGACAGGAAACAACATTATGATCATTGAATGTTTTCCAGACTTAAGGAATGTAAATTGTGGTGCCCCCCTGCGGTTAATTCAGGGAGTGCTATTCTTCTTATTACAGGATATACAAATGCATTGAACTTGAAGATGGAACACAATTCCACAATTGTAGGTAACACTAACATAGGGAGTACGGTTACTGTAAAAAAAAACTGTGAACAATGTCAGGAGGAGATAAACATATTAATAGATTGGCTGGACTTTAGATGAAATTTAATTTGGAGAAACATGATGTAAAGAAGTAGGAGCAGACGTACACACGCGGTAAAACTTGAAACAGAGAAGTTGCAAGTAAAGTTAGCGGTTCAGATACACAAACCTTCAGGAGGCCGGTGAAATCAATAAATCTAAAAAAAAAGCAAATGCATATAAAGTGAATAAATATTTGAAAGATAATACATTAAAATAGTATGGGGAAAGAGTAAGTAAATGTAAGCTAGTGAGCACAGGGATGATGATTAAACATGCTTCAGTGGAAGTTAGGATTAGAGCAGCAGTGTTTTGGATGAGCTCATGTTTATAAGGTCAGTCAGGAGACCACTGGAACACCCCTTCCGTACTTCAATATTGCAGAACCAACTCTTAATTCTTCCACACCTTGTTACCACCATCCCAATAGTTCAACACACACTAATCTACAAAACCAACCTACTGATTAGCTGATTAGTTCACCCAGCAACTTCCTCCCAACCTTTTGGCAACACTATTCCCAGAACACCTTTCACTATTCTCAAATCCCAGGACCCTCGCACCATCTCTTCCCCTCCTACATCATTAAACCACATTATACCATTTTTCCTCTACTTCTACACACCTCCTGTCCTACTTGCAACTTGGAACACCTTTTCCTGCCATCAGTAAAAGAAAAACAAAGCTAAGACATAGTATTTAATCTAAAATCAGTGGCCTGTCAACATATTGTGCTTGATATGGCATTGACCAGAGGAACCTTTGAGTCTGGGAGTAACAAGAAGTCCATAGGACCTATTAAAATAATAGTTTAAATGGTCATAATAAAAGTTGCTTTTCTAGAAAATCTATTTTGAAAATAAAGGTCCCCATCTTGGCTTCTTTGACACCAGCTTTGATACAATGCTTATATGATTTCTATTAATGCATTTTTTAAAAAATTAAGATTTATACACCATTTTTCACATCCTCAGAACATCACAAAACAATTCATAGCCAATTAATTAATTACTTTTGAAGTATAGTCACTGTTGTTAAATAGGAAAATGTAGCCAACAGTATGTACAAAGCTAGATATCACTAGCAGCAAAAGGAAGGGCTAATTAATCTGTATTGGATGAAGGCACCAGAATAATTCCATAGCTCTTATTCAAAAACTAAATTCTAGAATATTCCACCTGAACAGACAGACTGGACCTCAGTTTAATGTTTCAGTCACAAAACAGCTCCTCCAACAATGCAACACTCCCACAGTTCCAGCTATGAATTAAGTGCTCAAGACCAGAAGCTCAGAAACTTAAACAGCACCTGCAGCTCAGCGCAGTACCAAGGCATGTTGTCAGCACGGTGCCATAGGATCTCTTACATTCACCTGAGGAGACGAATGGGGTCTTAGTTTAACATGACATCTGAAAGATGTGTCGTCTTTCAGATGACATGTTAAACTAAGACCCCATTCGTCTCCGCAGGTAAATGTAAGAGATCCTATGGCACCATGCTGAGAGCAAGCAGGGAATCCCTAGTGTCCTGGCCAACAGTTATTCCCTCAATTAATTTGTTTTTTGTGATATTGTCTGGTCACTATCACATTTCTGTTTGTGGGGGTTTGCCATGCATAATATAGCTGCCGCATTTCTTACAACAGTGATTATAGTTAAGTACTTCATTGGCTGTAAAGCACTTTGAGATGTCCAGTGATTGTGAAAAGCACAATATAAATGCAAGTCTTTCTTTTTCGTTTTTTACCTGCCAGTTCAGAGGAAAGAGTAGTAGCACCAAACTAAATTGATGCTGCAGACAGTGAAGCTGGTTCTGCTTACCTGGAATTTGCAGTGGGGTTTGATAGTAAACTTGTTAGAGTTCACCCTCATTGCCCCTTTGAATCCGATTGCAAGTGCATACTAACATAGAAGTCCAGAAGTTGCCACCTGTCATTCATTGCTCCATCATAGGCTGCGCTGTGGGCCCAGTAATCAACGAAATCAATTGATCTTGAGAAATTCCCTTATCCACTCTCATACCACTATTGGAATCTCCATAAAAAGTTAAGCTATGTTCAATGAGGTGTAACTGGGATTTTAACAGCGAAGAGTAATAACTACTGCTGAACAACTAAATTGCCATGAAAAAAATCAATTGTTAAATGTCTCCATTATGATAAATTACCAGATATTTTCTAAACAATTACATTTTTCTTTTTAAAATTTGTTCATAACTCAGCTTCTACCTTAACCCCATGTGTATGTCCCAATATTCATTTTTTTAAAAAAAAAATAAAGGTTATTTGATCATTAGTGCTTTTCATTCCTGGTTGAGCAGTGAGAATGTTTTACTGTGATTGGCTGCTTTGACAGCTTGATGGCATCACTGCAGCTTAACACTGGGAATCCCCATTAAATATGTACAATCAATTGCACATTGAAAAAGAATTCAGAGTTTTTGCCACAGAGATCACTAGATCCCTCAGCACAGCACCCTTTCAAGATCAGTCGCAAGTGCCCTTGCTTCACCACTGTCTGCAAAATCCAGACCGTGGCTTATATTCACAAACAAATCTCCATAAACCATATATGAAGATGTACAATACAAATTTTCAAATATTCAGGTTTGCTATTTTTCCTCTTGTTGCCTTTTCTGATAAAACAAGTGATCTCCAAACAGCATTCTTTTTCCTTGCTCTATTTCTGATGTTTCAGTTAATCCACTTCTTAAAAAAATAAATTCAATGCTGATGTGAACTCGGAGACCACATCATAGCTATTTTTCTGGTTGGAGAAATTCCAAATGTAGTCCTTCTTTCCATGCTTATTCATTTAACCTTTATCCAGATGTTGTTTGGAGAAACTAATTTGCATCACTGACTCCTCACTGGATGCTATTCTAAACCAATATTTGTTGGGGCAGCAAATGTCAAGCTTTTGACCTTGTGTCCTCCAGTTTAATTCAAAGTTAAGTAACTTACTTCTACCCATATCAATGATGCCCCTCAGTAATTTAGATCTGCAGTTAAATGCTTCCCTAACTGTTTTTCCACTTCAAATGAAAAACTCTCACATCCCTGGTTACAAATTAGGGCTCTTATTCCCAGATATTGCTCTGCACTCTTCTTTTTTAAAGGCAGGGTGCACGCAGAAAATATTGGAAATGTTGTCTTCTCCAGGACCTTTGCACAAGATTAGCATGACTTGATTCAACTTGAAGATGGAAAGTAAAAAATCCTTTGATGTAGTTTGTTACAATGCAACAATCATGAGTGAAATCCCCTTCCCTTCAAAACATAAGTCTGAATTAAGATGCTAGATGCTAATTTGGACTTTGCACCTATGTTCATATTTTGGTTCTCCTCCCAGGCATAGGAAATGGAAGTTAGGACCCAACTGGCAGAGGGGGTGTCATTAGCCCCAATTTTGAATGGGACACCTACTTAATCGGCCAGGAGACAGGTTTGGCAGCAAATTAGCAGCCGGGGTGGGGTGGGGGGCAGGAACAGAGACAGGACTGCTCAAATGCAGACTGAATTACTGTGCTTTTAGTACCTTACCTTCAATCTTGAACATCACAGAATGTCTCAGGAGAGCAAAAGGCCTGGAACCCAGGACAGGGCAACCTCTTGATTCACCTGGAGCTCTTTGAGGTCGTGAATGGAGGGAAGAGAGATCCTCTTCCCAAAGGGTGGCAGGAGGCATCCTCCCAGGCTGAGAAGCCCGGGTGGAGATGGCTGTCATAGCCAGCAGAAGGAATGTGGTGTGCAGAAATTTGATCCAATGTAGGAAGAGTTTTACTGACCCAATACCCTCAGGCAGAGTGAGTGCAACCCCAAGACAGGCCTCTGGGTAGTCAACACGCAGCAAACACACCAGCTGAGGAAGCTAGGGGCATGCTGCTCCTGAACATGGGAGGAGTGTGCACCCAGGGCACTTACTGACCTTTCAAGAATGACTCAGAACCATAGTGATGCTGAGGATCAATTCCTTCACCAAAGCCAAGCACAGGAACAGCAGAGCTCAGAAGCAGCACCATCATACCCGTGACAGCCCCATGTGCTTTCAGGTAGAAAGTTATGATATTTTATGTTGAGGTGTTGATCCCTTTAAGAACTATGATTCTCTACAAAATGTTTTCTTAAGCACCTGGCTTCATGTGAACAAGCTGCCAGGGAGATAAACAATAGAATAGCAAAGGGGTCAACAAGAAGTTAATTACAGGGATAAGTAGATTGCTCTGCAGGCAGATTGTTCTAAACTCAAAAGACTTGCTTGAAGCAAAGAATATCTTTTTCCAGCAGAGTTCATTTGAAACTTGGTGTGGAGACTAAAAAAGAGTTAACTGCTTTTTTCCTAACAGTGGCATTATACTTGAGAGGGAGCGCGTGTGAGCAAGAGGCAACACTCCAGTGTTAAAGAATATTAGAGCCAGGAGAGTTCTGACCCAGTTCTAAGCCTGTGTTGAACTGGGAGCTGACAACCATGGGGCTGATGGAGGAAATTTGAAGGGAAAATCTTACCAGAAGTAAACGGAAGGCCCCAGAAATCTCAACCCTTATACGAATCTTCGAAGCAATACTCAGAACAAGTGGTTACTCCTCCAAATTTTGATAAGTATCTGACATGAGTTTTGGGGTCCAAGTCAAATGGGTGTAGAAAGAAATGAGAGTTAGGGAGTTTGATTTAGAAAATAAGTAACTGTGTTCATTGTACTTTTGATATCGTTAGCTACACTCTATCTTAAATGGTCAGCCAGGTTATGAACATTCATGTTCTTCAATTTTTGTTTAGTAAAACTCTCTTGATTTAAACCAGGACTTCATTCTTTCAGTAAATACCTGGGTTTTTGGATTCTAAAAAAAGTAAACAAACACATTACTGGTTTCGATCTAGATCAAAACACCTTACAAGCACACCTTCCACCAGCACAGATAAAGTCACCTTGGTGGATCCTCATGCATGGTTAGACATAGCGGCACTGGGTGTGGAGCTCGGCACTAGTGTGAAAGAGGAAGTGCCAGAAACACAGACAAATATGGACAATCACAAGGACAGACACAACCCGGCTCAATTCAGCACGGGTGCAGGGCCTCAGGAATCACAGGAAAAGAGACTCTATCTAGACCAACAGCAAATGTGCTCCCAGATATCAGAGTTCCCTGAAGCAGTGCGAAGTCATGGGCTTAGAATGGACGAGTCCTTCCAGCTCACGCACTAGCATGGCTCAAGGGTTTGAGCACACAAGCCTCCATCGACAGTGTGGGAAATCACAAGGAAAGCAATAAGCAGTAGGGTGCCCGCAGGAACTGTGCACTGATGTCTACAGAAAGCATTCCACACTATACAAATTTGACCAGTCAGAGGCACTGATGACACAGGGATGTCAGGAGGAGATACCAGCTGTGCCCCATTTAGTGCTCCCCTCCAGATATCCAGAGCACCATCCAAGGGTAGAGGAGGATGAGGGTGCCTCTCATGGGCCCATCCTCATTATAGGCCTTCTTGGCCTCACTGCCATGAGAGGGGCCAAGTGCAGCAGCCTCTGGAGGTTCCCCCACTAACACCTCCACAGGCAGAGACAAGAAAACATGCTCCCTCCACTTTCTCCAGAGTCACAAGCATCACATTAGGAGTGACCAGACATGATGGCCACTGAAATGGATAGAGCACTGAGTCACTGGGGTGTCTTCTACCTGTAACTGTGCATATTTTTCTTTATGAACACCATGTAAATACTGACATTCTAACTCGGGTGCTTGAGCCTCCCTTTATTAATGGCAGAACAAGAAAAGAGGTATGAAATGGTGAAGGCAAGCAAGGGCCCATCTACAGTAACCTCTGGCCAGATATGCAGCCTTTATTGGCAGTAAGAGTTTCTAGGCTGTGACTCAAATGAAAATGTTAGCACAGGCAGCTCAAAACAAGTTCCATGCCATGCTGTTCATTCCGGGTCAGAGGGGCTCAGCTGAAACTTGCATGAGTCAGCTGATCCTTGACATTTATGGCATCCTGATGAGAGGAGCCTCACACTTGGCCTGGCCACTTCCTGTGAACAGCTCTGATGTTCTATGTTCTGCATCTTCCTCTTCTGCCTCCTCCTCTTCCTCCACCGACAAACTGTATCCTTCTAGAGCCTCACACTCTTCAAGGTCCACACTCTGGAGAGTGCAGAAGACCACCACAATGAGCAAGACTTTTCTATGAGTGTATTACAGGGTTCCACCCGACCAGTCAAAGCACTGGAACTGCATCTTCAGAGGCCTCATGGCAAGCTCAGTGATTGCCCTTGTGACCAGATGGTTTTGGTTGCATCATCTCTTTGCCTCCGTCTCAGATTATTGTAGTGGAATGAGTAGCCATTTCTTCAAAGAATATCCCTTGCCACAACAATCTTTCCACACTGTTTGGGGAATGGACCTGTAAGAAGAGCCAGAATTTGCACGCTCCTCAGAGCCAGGTGATGCTGTGGAGGTCAGAGCGCATCCCGACAATCACATTTGCAATGCGCTATGTTTGCCTCTCCAGGACAGTTGCCAGTCTATCCATAGAGGTGGCCTGGTGCTCTAAAGAGTGGGTCATCGCAGCACGCATGGCTTGGATGGACACGTCCACAGTCTGGACCAGATCAAGCAATACCTCTGGTACACTAGCTATATCTTCTCGGATCTCATGCTGCACATCTCACCCTATGGATGACTCCAGGGACTCATCATCTGACTTGAAACCAGACTCCATCACCCTGGGCACTCCTCCAACTGCCTGAGGCCTGCTCCACCACACTCTCCTGCAGCTGCACATGCAATTGTGAAGTGCCTTCATCAGTGTATACATGATCCCTGGTCAACGTGCTACACCCTGCCAAAGTGCCAGTATCTGCAAGGGTGCTGGGTGCTGAGAGGGGATGTGACGGTTACCTCCAAGGGGGTAATCGGCTTTCATATTACTTAACACACCACATCTAGCTCTTGATCACATTCACCTTTTCACAGCTAGACATGCATGAATGAACTCTGTGGAAACAATGCATCCATGAACAAAGACATGAACCAGAGTGTGAGATCCCAGCACCAAACACCATGCATTTTTCCATTACACCTTTAAACCACACTGGCCATCTCATCTTATCACCCATTGTGATGCTTTTGCCATCTCACCAGAACCAGGCCTCCCTTCAATATCACGACTGCCTATACTCTTGGAACTCTCATTGTCTATAAGGGGCAGCACTTGTTCATCAAATTGATTAAGGGTCTCCAACCTTGCCATTCCACCACCTGTGCAGACATGCTTGTGGGCATCCTTGGCTGACTTCTCCTGAAAAGATTTGACATGGAGTTGGCATCAACAATCTCAACTAGTCACATGTCATATTTCAACACCATTATCAGATCAGCGCAGGGCCGGCTTAATCCTATGCTCAAATGCCAGAATGTCATTGTGCCAACCACCTGTCATTCAAATTAATAGCTGCATTAAACGCAGAAAATGCTGGTAGAAGTTCACAGGTTTAGCATCAACTGTAGAGAGTGAAGCAGAGTTAACATTTCAAGTCTATGTGTGACTCTTCTTCAGAGCACTGAAGCAGTCACCCATACTCGAAATGGCCAACTCAGTTTCCCACTCCCAGATGATGCCAGACCTGCTGACTTGCACCAGCATTTTCAGCTTTCATTTCAGATTTCCATCATCCACAGTATTTTATTTTAACATTAAGAACTGGCATGATTCAGGACCACTATGCACCTATACAAACATGCAACTGTGGATGAGCTGAGAATCTCAAACACGTACTGCATTTGATTTCCACGCCTGTCCCACGCTGTACACGTTTTGCTCATTCTGATGCCATGCTCACCCTCATCAACCTCAAGTTTTGAATCTTTTATGGCACCGTGATCAGCCCTTGCTGACTACATCAACACACGAGACATCCTCAGACACCTCCTCCAACACAGCACACATCTGTCTATAGTTCCTCCTTTTCCCATTCCTCAGGATGAACAAACTGCCTGCTGTACATGTATCTGTCCATGACAGTATTGGTAGGAGTGACCACAGCACAGTCCTTGTGGAGACGAAGTCCTGCCTTCACATTGAGGATACCCTCCATCGTGTTACCACTACCACTGTGCTAAACAGAATAGATTTCGTACAGACCTAGTAACTCAAGACTGGACCACCATGAGGTACTGTGGGCCATCAGCAGCAGAAATGTACTCAACCACAATCTGCAATCTCATGGCCCAGCATATCCCTCACCCTATCATTACCATCAAGCCAGGGCATCAACTCTGGTTCAATGAAGAATGCAGGAGGGCATGCCAGGAGCAGTACCAGGCATACCTAAAAACAAGGTGTCAACCCGGTGAAGCTAAAACACAGGACTACTTGTATACCAAACAGCATAAGCAGCAAGCGATAGACACAGCTAAGCAATTCCAGAGCCAACGGATCAGATCTAAGCTTTGCAGTCCTGCCACATACAGTCATGAATGGTGGTGGACAATTAAACAACTCACTGGAGGAGGCAGCTCTACAAATATCCCCATCCTCAATGATGGAGGAGCCCAGCACATCAGTGCAAAAGACAAGACTGAAGCATCTGCAAGAACCTTCAGCCAGAAGTGCTGAGTGGATGATCCATCTTGGTCTCCTCTTGAGGTACCCAGCATCACAGATGGCAGTCTTCAGCCAATTCAATTCATTCCATGTGATATCAAGAAATGACTGAAGGGATTGCATATGGCAAAAGCTATGGGCCCTGACAATATTCTGGCAATAGTACTGAAAACTTGTGCTCCAGAGCTTGCAGCATCCTTAGCCAAGCTGTTCCAGTACAGCAACAACACAGGTATCTATCCATCAATGTGGAAAATTGCCCAATATGTCCTGTACACAAAATGCAGGACAAAAACGTCCTGGCTAATTACCACCCCATGAGTCTAATCTTGGTCATCAGTAAAGTGATGGAAGGGTCACCAACAGTGCTATCAAGCGGCAATTACTTAACAATACCCTGATCATTGACACTCAGTTTGTGTTTCTTGAGGGTCATTCGGCTCCTGACCTCCATTACAGCTTTGGTTCAAACATGGATCAAAGAGCTAACCTCCAGAGATGAAGTAAGAGTGACTGCCCTTGACATCAAGGCACCATTTGACCGAGCGTAGCCATAGCAAAACTGGAGTCAATGGGTATCAGAGGAAAATTCTGCTGGTTGGAGTCATACCTGGCACAAAAGAAGATGATTGTGGTTGTTGGAGGTCAATTATCTTAGTTCCAGGGCCTCACTGCAGGAGTTCCTCAGGGTAGTGGCCTAGGCCCAAGCATTTTCAGCTGTTTCATCAATGACCTTCCTTCCATAATAAGGTCAGAAGAGGGGATTGTCGCTAATGACTGCACAATGTCCAGCACCATTCACAACTCCTCAGATACTGAAGCAGTCCATGTCCAAATGCAGCAAGACCTGGACAATATCCAAGCTTGGGCTGACAACTAGCAAGTAACATTCACGCCACGCAAGTGCAGAGTAATGACCATCTCCAACAGGAGAGAATCTAACCAACACCCCTTGACATTCAATGGCATTACCATCGCAGAATCCCCCGCTATCAGCATCCTGGGAGTTACCATTGACCAGAAACTGAACTGGACTAGCCATATAAATACTGTGGCTACAAGAGTATGTCAGAGGTTAGGAATCCTGCAGCGGGTAACTCACCTGCTGATTCCCCAAAGCCTGCCCACCATCTACAAGGCACAAGTCAGGAGTGAGATGAAGTACTCTCCACTTGCCTGGATGACTGGACTCTAACAACATTCAAGAAACTTGACACCATCCAGGGCAAAACACGTTTGATTGGCACTCCATCCACAAACATGCCCAACCATGCCTCCACCACCAACGCACAGTGGCAGTAGCTTGTACCATATACAAGATGCACTGCAGGAACTCACCAAGGCTCCTTAGACAGCACCTTCCAAATCCACAATCGCTACCATTTAGAAGGCCAACGGCAGCAGACACATGGGAACACCATTACCTGGAAGTTCCCCTCCAAACCACTCAACATCCTGATTTGGAAATATATTACACCATTCTTTCACTGTTGCTGGGTCAAAATCCTGGAACTCCCTCCCTAACAGCACTGTGGGTGTGCTTACACCACATGGACTGCAGTCATTTAAGATGGCAGCTCACCACCATCTTCTCAAGGGCAATTAGGGATGGGCAATAAATGCTGAAATAGCCAGCAATGCCCACATCCCATGAATACATAAAAAACGTAAAAAGACAAAAGCCTTCACTGATTAAAATTTTGTTCTCCTCTAGGATGTTTTGGGGGCTGACCTGAAATTGACAACTGACAGGGGGCCCTTAAAAGGGCTGGCCGTGATTTAGTTCCAGGTTACGGCAGCAAGCCTCAGAGCCAATCTCCTGTCTTCAGGTATTTGCTTCGAATTGGCATCAATTAGCATTTTATCGCACACGCAACAACGGTGAACCCAGAAGTCTTAACACCACCAACTTCCAGGGCAGGATATTGTAAAATCCAGCCCAACAGATTTGAGCACATAATTTACACACTAACACTCAGTACAGTACTAAACGAGTGTTATACTGTCACAGGTACCATGTTTCAAGTCAAATTACTGCCTCATCTGCCCTCTCAGATGGACGTAAAAGATATCATGACTCTATCTGAACAGCAGTGATGTCCAGGCCATTGTTTATCCCCCTCAATCAATGTCATTAAAACAGATTACCTGTCATTATCCATGCAAATTGGCAATCGTCACCGTGCAAATTAGCAACGATGTTTCTTACATTACAACAGCTCCATCTCAAATATATTTCACTGGTTTTAACGTGCTTTTGGATGCCCTGAGATGTGAATGCACATCTTTATATTGTTTATTGCTCCTTTCTTATTGGGAGTTGAAGCTTCATGAGCTCAAACAACAACAAAAAATGCTGGAAAAACTCAGCAGGTCTGACAGCATTCGTGGAAAGACAGAGTTAATGTTTCGAGTCCGTATGACTCTTCTTCAGAGGTATAGGGAAATAGAAATGTGGTGAAATATATACTGTTTAAGGGGGGATGGAATAGATGAAGCTGGATAGAAGGCCAGCGATAAGTGGTGGCAAAGGAGAGATTTATTTTATATTTCACCACATTTCTACTTCCCTTTAGCTCTGAAGAGCTTGTAACGTTAACTCTGTCTTTCTCTCCACAGATGCTGTCAGACCTGCTGAGTTTTTCCAGCATTTTTTGTTTTTGTTTCAGTTTTCCAGCATCCACAGTATTTTGCATTTATCTTCATGAACTCATCCTGGTTTCCTCCTCCCTGTCCTCCCCGATTCCAACCTGAGATGGACAATACCATTGCTAAAGAGAAAATAGAAAAGGAAGGAGAAAAAAAAGCAAGTGAAGAGCTCAGTTAGTCTAAAATGCCTTTTTAAAATGTCTTACTATGTTTAAGACTTTAGAAATAGCAGCTCACATCAGAATGACAATTTACAGAATTCAACAGGATCAAACCGCATGCTTAGAAATTTCTTCATTAGAAGGTCTATAATAGACATGGCATAGAAAACGCCAGCCAGCTAGTGATACTTCATACTTGAGGAACAAAATATATTAAGCACCCACTTGCAGTTGTAGCTGCATTCCTGAAACTTGAGACTTTAAGTGAATCATTGATTCCTATGGGAACCTATGTTAAAACCAGAGAGTTTGGTTCCTTCAGACATTTCTTGCTCAGACAAACCAATGAACAAGTTGAAATACTGTACCATATATGTGCAGTGTTGTGCATTCCTGGCTGAAATAACTGCAAAACAAAATAAACCACTATATATAAAATACTATATAAATTCCAGTTAGATAACACTCACCGGTCTTCTCTTTCTTCTTGGGCAGTCTTAAGAGTTTCAAGGATGACTTGCTTCCACTCCAGTTTGATGGGTTCTGAGATAGCTGATAAGTCCAATGCATGTGCAAACTGCAGACTCTGCTACATGTTGAGCTGGTGTTGCTTGAGGAGTCAGACAGATGAGTTGTCTGGAGGTTTTTGCACTCTCTCTGCTACCTCTGCATATTCCCGGTCTCTGTGCCTTCCCCCAAGTGAACCTTCTCACAATTTGATCAGCCAACAGAGTTGGTGGAAATGTTTGACCTCTTTAGGGATGTCCGCAAAGCATCCCTGAAGTGTTTCAGAGGAGATTACTTTGAGTGATTAGCACCTCAGTGTTGGGCATAGGCCTTGCTGCTGTATCACTTTCTTGTGACTAGACTTGAAGGATCTATTGAAGTCACTGCCGGTGGTGCTTTGAGGTGCAAGTGGCCCAATTCTCAGAAACATAGGTAGGAGTGCGCTGGTAAACCCCAAGACTAAGGTGATGGTTTGAGATCTTGGTCCTCATATGTCCATGTCCTCAGTTGGCCAAACACTGAGTTGGCACATTGGCAGTGATGAAGAATTTTGTCACTTATGCCAAGAGGGGGCTGTCAAAATATGGAAACTGGTCCAAGTTGATCTCAAATTGACAGGAGATGGCATTGTGTTCTTGGAAGGGAACCTTGGTTTTCTGGGTGTTGATAGTGAAAGGCCCATTTTCTTATGCACCATGTGAAAATAGACATAAGCGTCTTCTGCACACAGACGTTCAATGGCTGAAGTTGGAGTGATTTTGGTTTTGAATCGAAGTTGGTGTAGGTTGAACAGCCAGGTCCTGGATGAGTTAATGGAGTGAAGGGCCAGGATCATCAACTTGAAAAATTTATCCAAGGACTGTTGGACAGTTTTCTTTTTTTCTCTTGCTAGATCTCCTTATAACAGTTAATCCCATCATTGATCATCCTGTTCACTTTGGCACTGCACTCTGTTTGGGTCATCCTCTGTGAAGCTTTCCAAATTACCTCTTCAATGAGTTGGAAAACTCTCGACAGTCGCTTCATTGATAAAATTTGAGGATGTGGTGTTTCAGCTGGGTGTTCCGGACTCCTGTTTAAGACTGATTCCAACTGGGATCACTAATCACAAGCCTGAAACCATCTCAAGAGACTTGAAGATGGCTTCTCTGCCTCACCTTCACCAAATGCCTCTCTCATCAGCTCTAAAATGGCCTTTCTGCCTCATCTGCTGGAAAGCTGAACAAGGGCCAGACTTGGGACTCCAAATGCACTCAGAAGACTGCAGAGTCAGACCCCTGAAGGGCAAGTACAGTACTGCTCCCTGTATTTGTCACCCAAACTAGCCCTGATCAGGAAAGCAATTTTACGCCTGTGTGCAGTAGCAAATGCCTCCCTCTCAGACATTAAAATGGCCTCTCTGCCTCATCTGATGTAAAGCTCTTACAGCAGGCACACCTGGAGAAGTCTGTTGCAGAGTTTTTTTTTTAAAAATGGTGATTAATTCCTTCAAGTGCAATTCAAATGCCACTCCTCACACTCACTTTAGAATAGTGCTGATAGGGTCAAGAGATAGGCAACGCAATGACACAAAATCAAAATTGAAGATGTAAATCTGCAATACTGGCCCTAATATCACTGCGACTTTAACACAGAATGACTTAAAACGTAAACTTAATGTGGCTTTTTCAAAAATTCATGCAGGAAGTCATCCCCAACCACAGAATTCGTCAATCTCACCAGCCCAATAGAATTAATTACCATTGTAAACATCTGCTAATTTTGGCTACTTGTGGGCCTTCATGATATTCTTAAATTTTTTTTTTAAAGGAACAATAACAAGATAGGCACCTTTAAATAAAAAATATTACTAAGAAACTGACCCCACTAATTAAACAAGTCGTAAGCCCAACCATCTTCAGTTGATTCATCAATTACCTTCCTTCCATCATAAGATCAGAAGTGGGGATGTTCGCTGATGATTGCACAATGTTTAGCACCATTCACAACTCCTCAGATACTGAAGCAGTCCATGCCCAAATGTTGCAAGATCTGAACAATATCCAGGCTTGACAAGTAGCAAGTAACATATGTGCCACACAAATGCCAGGCAATGACCACCTCCAACAAGAGAGAATCCAACCATCACCCCTTGACATTCAATGGCGTTACCATCACTGAACCCCCTACTATTAATATCCTTGGGGTTACCATTGACCAGATACTGAACTGGACTAGCCATATAAATACTGTGGTTACAAGAGCAGGTCAGAGTCTAGGAATTCTTCAGTGAATAACTCACCTCCTGACTCCTCAAAGCCTGTCCACCGTCTACAAGGCACAAGTCAGCAGTGTGATGGAATATTCTCCACTTGCCTGGATGATGCAGGTCCAACAACATTCAAGAAGCTTGACACCACCCAGGGCAAAGCAGCCGACTTGATTGGAACCCCTTTCAAAAACAATGATTTCCTTCACCACCACTGAACAGTGGCAGCAGTGTGTACCACCTATGAGATGCACTGCAGAAACTCACCAAGGCACCACCTTCCAAACCCACGGCTGCCACCATCTCAAAAGGACATGGGCAGCAGATACATGGGAACACCACCACCTGGAAGTTCCCCTCCAAGCCACTCACCACCCTGACTTGGAACTATATTGCCGTTCCTTCACTGTCATTGGGTCAAAACCCTGGAACTCCCTCCCTAACAGCACTGTAGGTGTACCTATACTACGTGGACTGCAGCAGTTCAAGGCAGCAGCTCACCACCACCTTCTCAAGGACAATTCGGGATGGGCAATAAATGCTGGCCTAGCCAGCAACGCCCACATACCGTAAACGAATACAAAAAGGAAATGGCTCTGCATCATTTTTAAAGTTACTTCAGTTATTTAAAATCAGGTTACTCACGGGTGGTGAATTTAGTACTTCAATAAAACAAACTTTTTTAAATGAGAAACCCATTTTCAGTTGTAACTTAAACCAGGTTACCACTCTGAAATTTATCAAGGAATATTTTTAGTGAAATATATTTTTCAGTTATAATGAAATTGCAATGAGTCAAACTCAGATGACACAAAATTCTGGTTATGCTGAAGTCATCAACCAATTCCTCTGGCAGAATAACAAATCTCATAGAACGATGCTCATGATAAACCAAAATTGTGCATTGGTAATTCCAGATTAACTTAATCTGTTTAAGATTCTCATATGACCATTCCTGGCCAGAGTGGACAACACAAGAGCACAAAATAATGGAGGGCTGGGCAAGCCATCATTTGACATTGCGATCTCCCTATGAAAGGGTGTGCAAAGCCTGCGATAATGACCAAGCCTGTGAGAAAGTTAAAAGGATTGTCAAACAGAAAGCGAAACTCCAGCTTTTTATAAATTCAGGCCATCGTAAGGCATGAACAAACTGAATAAAGGCTTTTCACACATTTACTGCTTTACCATGTCTTCATTTGGGATTTGAATTTGTTGTTTTTAACATAGACTGCATTTGTAAGCATATCAGGTTACATAGAGGTGCATTCATATAGAATGGAGCCTCTTCAACTATTATGAAGCTCCATTTAACACCAAGTTGCGGGCGGATCCCCAGGATTCAACTCATTGGGATTTTAGTGTACATTCCAAAACACTGCCCAATTGCACTGGTTCATGGAAGATTTTACATTTGGTGATATGCAAATTAAATTTGAACAGGAACTTGTTTAAAGAAACAACTTCTGAAAACTAGCACATCAATTTTCAGCCGGATTGCCGATTGTGGCGCGTACACACACACGCACGCACGCACGCACGCACAACCCCCATTTAAGTAATCTTGTTTTCTTTTCAATTCTTTGGGTCATTTAGAGTAATGTGCAAGGAGGTGTCACAACATGATTAAATTCTCATTCTGCATACTCAATTTGTAACATGATTGAAAGATTGAAAGGGATTTAATGTTAAATACATCAAAATTAACTGATAAAAGCTACCTACTAAGATTACAGAGTAAGTGTGACTGTATTGAATTTAAAATCCTCATTATCTTTAAAATTTCATAAACATATACCTTGTAACAACTAAATTTCAATCAGGATCCATTAAGAGCACAATGATTAAATTTCAATTTTGCCAAAGCCCGGCACATTTTGATGTTAAACGATAACATTTTTGTTTGGTTAGGTGTCCTAATGCTGCCTTTTAATATCTTCCACAAGAAATCAGAGTAATTATTACTGTAAACTATTCTTTTCTCTGTGCATTCAGAATACTTTCATTATCATGCAAAAAGCAAGCTACTGACTACACCTCGGGGCTGTTTTCCTTATGACGGTTATCAATTCACTTCTATGATTTAAGAAGCTCCCCCAATGGTCTACCAGATAAAAGGAACCAATCAGTACAGTATTAAACCATCCAGGGTAGAACACCTCAGATTTAGTTCTAAGTCTGTGCTGTAATAGCTGAACACCATTATGGAACATCATAACTAGCCTGACTGATCCTTGGCTCAGGAAGGGAAAAATCAGATTCCTACTCCTGATTACGTCCAAGTGTCAATCTCAGCTCTGATACTCTTGTGATCATATAGACTAGCTGGCTCATGTTTGAAGTGTACTGGCAGCCAGCATCCATGAAACCATAATCCATCAGAAATCAGCACTATTCAGAAAAGAAATGGAGGAAAGAATTAAGAAAAATGGTTAGCAAGCTAAAGTCAAGGAAGAAAACAGGAAAAATAAGAGTTAAAGAATAAGCAATCAGAAAATTAACATTTCAAATATCCTCTAGAACTCTTTTACATTTGTATAACTACTGTGTGACATTTCAAATGCTCAATTCTCCCTTGTACAGCTAAAGCGTGTGCAGTATTTGGAAATAAGCATGTTTTATCCAATAGTTATGATTGAATAAAAGGCTATATACATACATAGTACTTCTACCAAATTTACAAATAAATACATAGGAGAATCCCCAACACTTATAGTCACAATTTGCCCTTTATACATAATGACCGGTATAACAGGGTAGCATTGTAATATAGATGTAGAGGTCCTACACACACACACACACACACACACACACACACACACACACACAAACACACACAGCATTATTAGTTAGGCTGAATTTTCTACATGTATATTTATACAAATATACAATATTGTATGTGCAACATAACACATATTTCTATATTTATAGATACCACACATGTATATACATGCTCACACTCACTTGACTGATTTTATGTAACATATATACAAAACATGTTCATGGGCTAGAACTTATTTATTCACCAGCTATCTTAACTTCACGTCTAAAATACATCAATTTAAATAGTTGAATACTAATTCAGAATTTATCCCAAGAAATAACTTATTTTTGACAAGAAACTCAACAGTTCATTTAATTCAAGTCTACATACAGAAATATTTCAGAAAATATTTGCTTTTGTCCCATCAACTGGCTTTGAGCACTATTAACAGATTTATATTTATCTATTTATTTTTCTTCCAATTATAATTTTATTTTTATTAATGTCTAATGCTCTATCATTTTCATTTTACCAGCCTCCTGCTCTTCATATCTCATCCCATTTCCTTTTATTCAAATTACAATACACTTTTCATTGGCCTTAATTCTCGCATGACTGGTCAAATGTCATGCAATTATTGGATCGGAGATATTATTTTCAAGAGTTTTCACTTACTGTTTTTATATTTTGAGAACAGAGGAAAGACACATTATGAATATGATAATAGCATTCCTTGTGTATTAATTGTTTCTTGGCACCAATATTACCGTTGACAAATTGTAAATTGCAATAAAATATAAATATTAATATGCAGTTCATATGCTATTTGCTGCTAGAAAATACTGGAAATCAAACTGGAATATTCAACAGGTGACATATTCACATTGACATTAAAATTATCCATTTTATCAATCCAAATTTAACCATCTTATTTTCCAACATAAACTTCTTAAATACACATGTTTCTTGCAAGCTCGTTTTAGCCAAAAAAAAATTTAAAGTACTTTTTAATGAACGAAGTTCCAACACAAAACTACAATATATAAATTTTGACTTTATGTCAATTCAAATCATTAAACTTCGAGGCATTTACCTTTTTAATGTTGTTTAGACTGGGGATGTCATTTGTGATGGCTTTATCTACACACTCAACTCCACCATCACAAGCAACTTATTAAAAATGATGGATTAACCCCTTGGGTCCTATTAAAATTCAGAGGACTAATGGTAAGGTGATAAAAATAATCTGAAGCATTGCTAATGATATATCATGACATAATTAATCCGCAACCAAAATGGATCATGAAGCACTGTCTAATTTTGAAAGTGTTAGTCAATTTGTACTGATTCTGTATTAGCTATATTTTACACAAGTGTTACAAAATATATGAAAAGTGGTTTTATTAGTTAGCTGGATGTATTTGTTCCACAGGCACAAATTGTAATCTACACAAAACCACAGCAATGCTAGAAGGAAGAGAGGTTTGTCACATAACCTCAGACCTCAAAATAAAGGTAGTGCAGGAAACTGACATGGTAGGCTTGAGAATTAGATAGGTTTAAAAGCAAACACAGCAAAGCAGACACTGTCCAAGTGTTATCAAAAATTGAGGAATGAAATAGCCATCGAAAAATGCTAAGCTTTGTATATGTATACATTGTATAGTGTGTTGGGTAGCGTAGTCTCCAAAATTCAGCAGGACGCCTGTACTCTTAAATTACACTGTCGCTTTCTTTACATCCAATGAGATATGTCAGCTGCAGCTCAGCAACACTTCAGGATAAACCTGAACACATTAGCTGAATTCCTATTACAGATCGTATATAATGTATCTATACTGCCAAGAGTTTCTTTTAAAAATCAGTGTCAGCTTGGTTCAGCTGGGAGCTCAGAATCAGGTTGTGGGTTTAAGCCCCTCTCGAAACCTTGAGCAGGTTCAAAAGGGCAAAACTTCAACATAATATTGACGCAGTTTTAGAGGCAATATCCTTTGGATTATACTAATCCAAGATCACATTTGATTATTGAGGTGAACATAAAAGATCAAATTCTCTTATTTGAAAGCCTCAGATCAACACCAAACGGTTAAAACACAAGTCTGTTATTAAAAATGTTCTGCTTATGAGTGGAGTAACAAAGCATTGTAATATTGTTAGTCCCTTTAACCTGATTTCAGAACCAGAGACAACTGTACTTTCCACCAATCACACTGCAGCAATTCAACCAAAAGATCATTGCTTGGTAAGCCTATACCTTCACCCAATCAGATCCCAGAACCCTATAAACTGACCAAATGGTGTCA
Organism: Carcharodon carcharias; assembly: GCF_017639515.1. Lineage (NCBI taxonomy): Eukaryota > Metazoa > Chordata > Chondrichthyes > Lamniformes > Lamnidae > Carcharodon > Carcharodon carcharias. The sequence continues at coordinate 162,454,394 of NC_054474.1, read as the reverse complement.
TTTTGGTGAACTTGTTTACAAATGCCTATAATTATTGTACTTGAACAATTGCATATGTTTTACTAGTGTTACACAATAAAATGATTGGAGCTTCTTTGTTGCCCAAATATTGACAGCTGACAAAATTTGCTCATGTAATATTGTTTGCAAATACCTTTAAATAGGTCATGCTCAGCTATTCACGTAACAATCATAACAGGGCACCCTGTGCAGCAAAATGTGTTAATTTTAATTTGTTTATATTTACCAATATTCAAACCCGATAATATTCAAATAATGTCAAAGCATTTTTAATAAGTCTATTCCAATTAATTCAAAATTATTCTTGCTTGAAAAGGTCTGAATTATGCAAAAGTTCAAAGCAAGCCATTTTAATAGAGCAGCATGGGGTCACTTTTGTGCATAATTTCAGTTCCAATTAGCAGATAATTCAAATTAAGTAATTCCAAATTAAGAGGAATAGGCTATATTTCATTCCACCTAACACAAACAGTAGGTTACCATCTTGGCAACTTATTAGTAGAAAAGTTCCCAATATAGAAACTGCATAAATTTAGGGTTCATAAAACATGGTCTGGGGTAAGGGCGGGCAGTTAGCTCAGTTGGTTAGACAGCTAGTGTGAGGTTCAGAATGACACCAACAATATGGGGCTCAATCCCCGTTCTGGCTGTGGTAGACCTGGGGCCTGCTTCCTCACCCTGCCCCATAGTAAATATGTCACATAAACCTCAAATAATCGAGAATGCTACCTGGACAAGAAGAAAACATGGTCCACTACAAGGTATAATGTATACCACCACATTTGCACAGGCATTTACATAACTGTCTTCCCAACATTTGGTAGTAACATTGTACATGTACTAACACATTATTACATCACGTGTACATGCAATTGTACTAACTTGAAAGAAACCAAAGCATGGGGGAATTTCTCCTATGTCAATAAGCAGGTATGGTTCATTAAGAGGTAAGAGAATTTGCCCAAAAAAGTGTATGCATGGAACATCAAGGAGAAAAAGACGTACAGTAATATTTAACTTTAGGATCACACTGATTTAAAAAAAAACATTTTGATTCTCTACAACTGGGGTGATGACCCAAGGTGAATAGTCACATTAATAAACACATGAAAATCCTTTATGCCTTAACGTGCCCATTCCTGTATATTTTGTTTAGCCCAGATGTTCAATAATAGCATTTAAAACCAGTAACACAAAGCTGTTCTTTAAAAAAAAAAACAAATTTGGTTCCAGTGTTTCAACAAGAGATTATCAGAACTTACCTCAGCAGCACATTCATTCTTCTCACTCCGAAGTTCAAAATCTTTGACAGTACTTGCCACAAAGAAACTTGGAAACATTGAATACAGACCTCAGCAAGCAAAAAGGAACCAGTTGTTCTTCCCTAATTATTCCAAATGCCTGCTGTACGTTCCCTTTAACATCAAGAGAATATTTAGCTTGAAACAAGTTTGCTTTCAAATAACCGATTGATCTATATATTTTATAAGTTGGAGACAAATCTAAGAATCTGACAGAATCACCAAAATATATTAACATAACAGACAAAACCATCCAGATGGTTGATCTGCATGGAAACAAATGCAACATGAATGATTTAATAAGGATGCAAAGAAACTTCTCCTGTCATCCATCACCTAAAACAAAATAACTGGATTATTCAAGTTGTGCATAATTGTTAATGTGAATAAAAAGACATAATTATAAGCAAACTGGCAAGTTGTAGAATTTATTTTGGCTAACGCTGAGTAAAATATGAAATGGAAGTGCACTCTACAACATAGCATGAAAGAAAGACAACCAAAAACAATACACAGAACTTATCACAGAAGGATAACAGCTTGAAAAGCAAATTATTGCAGACGCTGAAAATTTGCAGTAAAAGCAAAAAAAAAAACAGCAGACACTCAGCAGATCAAGACAATATCTATTAAGAAAACACAAGTTTGTTGGGCTTAGCTATAAACCTTTCCTCAGTACAGCAAACAACTGAATATAGCATCAACAATTAATTTTATTTTTTTTAAGCGGGTCAAAGTCATTGCGCAGTAAAAAGCACGATACACAAACACATTCCACTAAAATATATGCACAGCTTTTACACTTCTCTATTTCCCATAATTTCTGTTGATACTTGCACAGCAGCCAAGATCAGGGGAAAGAATGAGTCAGGGCTGAAAGAGGGTCAAAGCAAGTCATAACACACAACAAAGAAATGTAAAATAATAGAACCAACATGCAATCACACATAGCACACCTCTTAACAACCACCAGTTTTTCCCTAGTCTCTGTCAAAGGAATGACTTATACAACATGTCCTGATTTATTAACTAAAAATAAGAAAAACATTTCCAAAGACAGGATCTGTGGAAATGGGGTTTCTTTAGTGCAAAACCCTCAGCCCGAGCAACTAGACATTCTGCATTTTTCCCAACCCGCCCCTACACTTCCATTAATTCTATTTAACATATTTGGGACTGAGAAGTATAATTTAGCTACAATTTGGTTCCCACTAAATATTAGATAGAAATTGAAGTATATAATCTTACCAACACATAAAACAAATGACATTTATATAGTACCCTTGATTTATATAAAAAAACAGGTCCAAGGCCTTTCACAGAGGAGTAAATCAGACAAAAATAGATGCCAAATCGAAGATGATGGTATTAGAAAAGGTGATCAAAAGCTTAGATCTCTGGCTATGATGAGATAGAGGAGATTATTGGCACAAAATGAGGGCAGACACATTGGCCTGACAACAGAGGAGAAACACTGAATTAGGACTGTGGAGTCAATTGTGTCACAGGCTTCAAGAGGTTGAGAAGGGCAAGGAAGGCTAATGCACCATCGTCAAAATCACAGTGGGTATTATATGTGACTTTTGTTAAGGCCATTTTGGTGCATGATCAGGAAGAGATTCAAACAGTAAGTTGAGGAAAGACAGGTGCAAATTAGAGAGGCAATAAAACATTCAAAGACCTTAAAACAGAAAGTGAGATTAGAGATGGGACAATAATTCACAAGGACAGAGGCAATGATACAATACCTTTTTTAATTCATTCATGGGATGTGGGCTTCGCTGTGTTGTCAAGCCACTGTGTCTGCCTTTATTTTGGGCTAGCATTTATTGTCCATCCTGAGTTGCCCTTGTGAAGATGATGGTGAGCTGCCTTCTTGAACCCCTGCAGTCCATGTGGTGTAGGTACACCCACAGTGCTGTTAAGAAGGGAGTTCCAGGATTTTGACCCAGCGACAGTAAAGGAACAGCGATATCTTTCCATGCCAGGATGCTGAGTGACTTAGATGGGAACACCATCACCTGGAAGTTCCACTCCATCTGCTGCCCTTGCCCTTCTAGATGGTAGTGGTTGTGGGTTTGGAAGGTGCTGTCTAAAGAACCTTCTTGAATTCCTGCAGTACATCTTGTAGATGGTACACACTGCTGCTACTGTCTGTTGGTGGTCGAGGAAGTGGCCCTGGTGGAACCCAAACTGAGTGTAGGTGAACAGGTCATTGCTAAGCAAGTGCTGCTTGATAGCACTGTTGATGACCCCTTCCATTACTTTACTGATAATCAAGAGTAGACTGATGGAGCAGTAATTAGCCGGTTGGATTTTTCCTGCTTTTTGTGTGTACAGGACATACCTGGGCAATTGGCCACATAGCCGGGTAGATGCCAGTGTTGTAGCTGTACAGGAACAGCTTAGCTAGGGGCGCGGCAAGTTCTGGAGCATAAGCCTCCAGTACTATTGCTGGAATATTGTCAGGGCCCATAGCCTTTGCAGTATCCAGTGCCTTCAGCCTTTTCTTGGTATCACATGGAGTGAATATACTTGGCTGAAGACTGGCATCTGTGATGCTGGGGACCTCCGAAGGAAGCTAAGATGGATCATCCACTCGGCACTTCTGGCTGAAGATTCTAGCAAATGCTTCAGCCTTATCTTTTGCACTGATGTGCTGGGCTCCTCCATCATTGAGGATGGGGATATTTGTGGAGCCTCCTCCTCCTGTGAGTTGTTTAATTGTCCACCACCCTTCACGACTGGATGTGGTAGGGCTGCACAGCTTAGATCTGATCCGTTGGTTGTGGAATCACTTAGCTCTGGTTATCACTTGCTGTGATCTGTGTTATAGCTTCACTAGGTTGACACCTCATTTTTAGGTATGCCTGGTGCTGCTCCTGGCATGCCCTCCTGCACTCTTCATTGAACCAGGGCTGATACCCTGGCTTGATGGTGATGGTAGAGTGGGGGGGTATGCCAGGTCATGAGGTTATAGAATGTGTCCAAGTACAATTCTGCTGCTGCTGATGGCCCACAGTACCTCATGGATTCCCAGTCTTGAATTGCAAGATCTGTTCAAAATCTGTCATTTAGCACAGCAGTAGTGCCACACAACACAATGGAGGGTATCCTCAATGTGAAGGCAGGACTTAGTCTCTACAAGGACTGTGCGGTGGTCACTACTACCAATACTGTCATGGACAGATACATCGGCAGTAGGCAGGCTGGTGAGGATGAGGTCAAGTATGTTTTTTCCCTCTTGTTGGTTCCCTCACCACCTGCCGCACACAGTTTAGCAGCTATGTCCTTTAGGGCTCAGCCAGCTTGGTCAGTCGTGGTGCTACCGAGCCATTCTTGGTGATGGACATGGAAATCCCCCACCCAGAGTACGTTCTGCGCCCTTGCCATCCACAGTGCTTCCTCCAAATGGTGTTCAACATGGGTGAGTACTAATACATTAGAGGGCGGTACATGGTAATCAGCACGAGGTTTCCTTGCTCATGTTTGACCTGATGCCGTATGACTTCCTGAGGTCCAGAGTCGATGTTGATGACTCCCAGGGCAACTCCCTTCTGTTGCCTCTGCCCTGCCAGTGGAACATGGTGATGGTGGTGCCTGGGCCATTATCTGTAAGGTATGATTCCGTGAGGATGACTATGTCAGACCGTTGCCTGACTAATCAGCGAAACAGCTCTCCCAATTTTGGCACTAGCCCCGAGGTGTTGCTAAGGAGAACTTTGCAAGGTCGGCAGGGCTGAGTTTGCTCTTGTTGTTTCCAGTGCCTAGGTCAATGCCAGGTTGTCTCTCCGGTTTCATTCCTTTTTATTGGCTTTCTAGCGGTTGGATACAACTGAGTGGCTTTTAAGAGGGCATTTGAGAGTCAACTACGTTGCTGTGGGTCTGGAGTCAAATATAGGTCAGACCAAGCAAGGACAGCAGATTTCCTTCCCTAAAGGACATTAGTGAACCAGATGTTTTTTTTTTTAAAAACAACAATTGACCATGGTTTCAAGGTCATCATCAGACTTTTAATTCCAGATTTTTATTGAATTCAAATTCAACCATCTGCCGTGGCAGGATTCGAACCAGAGTCCCCAGAGCATTACGCTGGGTCTCTGGATTACTAGTCCAGGGACAAAACCACCACACCATCGCCTCCCTAAAATCTGCTTTCAGGACCTCATCCCTTTTCCTGCCTATGTCACTGGTCCCAATGGGGACCATGATCTCTGACTGCTCGCCCTCCCCCAAAAGAATGTCCTGCAACCATACCAGTACACTACAATAGCACTACACCATCGCCTCCCCTATGAGAGGAAACCATTTCATAATAAATAGAAACAAAAGTAGGCCATACAGGCCACCGAGTCAGCTCCATCATTCAATAAGACCATGGAAGATCTTCTACCTCAATTGCACCAATCCCCATATTCCTTACTACCCTTAATATCAAAAAATATTTTGATCTCTGTCTTGGATATATTCAACGGCTGGGAATCCAACGCCCACTGTGGTAGAGCATTCCAAAAAGTCGCAAAAGGAATTTCTCCTTCTCTCAATCCTAAATGATAGATCCCTTATTCTGAGGCTGTAACCCCTAATTCTAGATTCCCAGCCAAGGTCAAGTCACCTCCCAGTAGCTACCCTGTCAAGCCCTCTTGAGAATTTTGCGTTTCAATGAGATCTCTTCTCATTCTTCAGGACTCTATGAAATATAGGCATACTCAAACTCTCCTCAAAGGAATCAGTCTAGTGGACCTTTGTTACCATTCCTCCAAGGCATGCACATCTTACCTTTGGTAAGGAGCCCAAAACTGTACACAATATTGTAGGTGTGGTCTCACCAAGGCCTTATATAATTGCAGTGAAACCTCTTTAAATTCATTCTCTAATCCATTTGTAATAAGGGCTGACATACAATTTACTGTACTAATTGCATGCTGTCCGTGCATGTTAGTTTTCTGTTATTCACATATAAATACAGCTAGGAACATGCTAACATCAACATTTCCCCATCTCTCTCCTCAACAAATATTCTCTATTTTTCCTGCCATAGTGGATAATTTCACATTTCCCTGCATTACATTCCATCATGTTCTAGCCCAATCCCGTAACTGTAAATCGTTTGCTGCCTCATGTCCACCTTACAACATACTTTCACACTTAACTTTGTATCATCAGCAAATTGGGACATGTTGCACTCAGTCCCCTCATCTAAGTCACTGATATTGTCATGGAACTCATTGATCTGTGGAGATTGTAACATTCAAAGGTACGGGATGTTCCAAATTCTAGTTACATTGGTTCCTACCTAGTTATAAGGGTGGAACCCTCAAGTGTTTTTATAGGTTCCCAGGACAGTTCAAGTGTCAGTGAACAACTCTTCTTCAGCGAGTCAGTTTGAGGTAGTCTGCTGGCCAAGACGTGTCACAGATACAGGGACAGGAATAGGCCCTGTTAAGTAAGTTAAAAGAAAGGAGCAAAGAACAAGGCTCCAAATTAAAGAAAGAGCTGCAGTTAGCAGACTGACTCCATACTATGGGGCAAAGATACCCCTTTGGAGCAGTATTGCTCTGCTAGGCACAGCCATAGGTCTAAAACTGTGCTTGTGAGCTAGTGATGAGTCACTCGAGAATCGAGTGAGAATCTCGGAAGGCAAAATAGAAATCCTGCGAGGTGGGCCATTGTTAAAACCTTTCGAGGGGGAGACATGTTTGGAGATAATTCCAAGGCAGACCTTCAAAATGGAGAGATCAGAAACCCTTGTAAGAAAGGCAAAGTTTCAGTGAGATTGGTTGACTCACAATGGGACTAATATCTGGATGATTTCTTAAGAAATCTATGGACTCTGTCTTGGTTGCATCTGTCATTTAATATGTTGTGTTCAATCATAGTTTGTCTTAATTCACACATACCTCAAACTTAACCTCTGAATGTTAGAGTATAAGGTACATATTGTAAATTGTTTTATCTTTCTGAACTTGTCTAGTAAATTTTGTTTGTTTGTTCAAAACCAGTGGAATGTTGTGGCATTATTCCAAAAGCAGGTGTCTTGAATCTCAACCTTTAACTACTTTACTGGTCCCTAACCAGACCTCCCCCCACTTCCCAGGGTTTGGCCAAGGACCATAACAATGTAGATTGTAAATAGCCGAGGCCCAAGCACTAATCCTTGCAATACCCCTCTACCTACAGCCTGGCAACCTAAAAAATGACCTGTTCACATTCCTGCTCTACACCATGCTAATGTTACCCGCAATCCCAAGAGCCCTAATTTTGTAGAATTCATTGAACATTGGTGAATATTTTTAGCAGGGGAAACAACAAGATGTCTGGTTACTGTAAAACTGGAGGGAAAGGGCACACCAAGGCCAAGACTCATTCCTCCAGAGCTAATCTCCAGTTTCCTGTTGGCCATATCTACCAGCTACTGCATAACAGTCACCAAGCTGAGCGTGTCGGAGCTGGAGCCCCCGTCTATCTGGCCGCTGTCCTCAAGTACTTGACAGCCAACATACTCGAGATGGCCGGCAACACGACCCAGGACAACAAGGCGGCCTGCATCATCCCCTGCTACCTGCAGCTTGCCACCCGCAACTGAGGGCTCAACAAGCTGCTGGGAGGGATCACCATAGCCCAGGGTGGAGTCCTGCCCAACATTCAGGCTGTGCTGCTGCCCAAGAAAACTGGCCACCCCAGCAAGGTTTATGCCTGAAGGGGAGAGATCAGAAAAAGATCAACTTCTTGGTGGCACCTAGTCAAGTACTTCTGAAAATACAAATATATTACATACACTACTTACCCACCCTGACAGCTACAATCTCAAAAGAAATTAATCGGATTGTAAAACACAATTTCCCCTTCATAAATTCATAGTAACTCCGCCCAAGCTTCTAAGTGCCCTGCTACCTGAATAAATCGATTCTGGCATTTTCCCTATTACTGCCAGGTAGTTCCCTGTTATCGCCCTGCCTTCTTCCTTTCTTGAATGCTTGCTACTTTCTAATGCAAGGAAACTGTAGTAGAATCTAGGGAAGTCCACAAGGTCAAAACGAATGTACATTATCTCTGAAGCCATCTCTTAAAACCCTGGGATGAAGACCATCAGATCCAGGGTATTTATCTACTTTCAGTTTACTTTCATATTTTAGTACTTTTTTTAAAAATCAACTTAATTTCTTTAAGTTCCTCATTCTCACTAGACCCTCTATTCCTCACTAATTCTGAGCTTTATTCTGTATCTATCTTCCGGGAAGAAAATACAAAGTACTTGTTTAAAGTCTCTGCCATTTCTTTATTTGCCATTTTAATTTTGACTATATCTTCCGCTGAGGTACTCACATTTACTTTCATTCATCATGTCCTTTTAGATACTATAGAAGCTCTTGCAATCTGTTTTTTGTGTGTCTAGTTTACTTTCCTATTCTCTTCCTATATCAATTTCTTGGTCCTCCTTTGCCAAATTCTAAAATGTTCCTAATCCTTAGGCTTATTACCCTTTTTAGCAATATTATAAGCCTCTTCCTTTAATCTAATTCCATATTTACTTCTCTTGTTACCCACAGTCGGACCACTTCTGTAGGGTTCTTAGCACCTGGGATAATAAATATTGTGCATTATGAATTAACTCTAAGTGTTTGGCATTCCTTATTTACTATTGTATCTCAATCTAGTTTCCTTATCGACCTTAACCAACCTACCCCTCATAGCTACATAGTTTGCTTTATTCGCATTTAAGATCCTAATTTTGGACTTAACTAAATCATTCTCAAACTCCATATAGAATTCCATCATATTATGATCACTCTTCCCCAAAGACTCCTTTACTACCAGCTAATTAATAAACTCTGAGTCACTGTACAATACTAAATTGAAAATTGTCTGTTCTGTTGTTGGTTCCTTGAAATACTGATCTAGAAAACTATCTTGAATGTATTCTACGGACTCATGCTTCACACTATTACTCTGAATTTGATCGCCCAGTCTAGATGAAGATTAAAGATCCTCTAAAACTATTTAACCCTTGTTACATGCACTTCCAATTTCCTGATTTATGCACTGTCACTACAACCACTGATAGGGTTCCTATAAGCTACACCCACCTGTGCTTTCTGTCCCTTGCTTCTTAGCCCCACCCAAACTTAAGGAGTTGAGTTACAGGGAAAGATTAAACAGATTAGGACTTTATTCCTTGGAGCGTAGAAGGATATGGGGAGATTTGATAGAAGTTTACAAAATTATGAGGGGTTTAGACAGAGTAAATGCAAGTTGGCTCTTTCCACTTAGATTAGGAGAGATAAACACGAGAGGACATGGCTTTAGGGTGAAAGGGGAAAGGTTTAGGGGGAACATTAGGGGGAACTTCTTCACTCAGAGTGGTGAGAGTGTGGAACAAGCTGCCAGCTAACATGGTAAATGCGGGCTCACTCTTAAGTTTTAAGAATAAATTGGATAGATACATGGATGGGAGAAATCTGGAGGGTTATGGACTGAGTGCAGGTCAATGGGATTAGCGGAATAATATTTCAGCACAGACTAGAAGGGCCGAATGGCCTGTTTTCTGTGCTGTAGTGTTCTATGGTTCTATGGTTTTACATCTTGATTTTCCAAGCTAAGATCTTTTTTCTCTCCTGACTTTATCCCATCCTTTATTTTCAGGGTTACCTCTTTTTCCATTTTGCCTATCTCTTATAATAGTTCAGTATCCTGGAAGAGTTAGTTCCAAACTTTGGTCATTCTGCATCCTTGTCTCCATAACAGTTATCAGGTTAAACCTATTTATTTTTTTTTATTTGCTACTAAAACGTCAGTTTGCATGGGATCAAGGAAGGGAAGTTGTATGATCAGCCGACTAGTGGGGTTAGGGTCAAGGGTTCCCATTACCATCCTACATTTCATTGTTTCTGTGAAATGCCAAGTAGAGTAGCAACAGTGCTCCTCCAAGCTCCACACAAAGGCAAATTTAAATGTAGCTTTTGGCCATCAACGATATCCTTCAAAGACCATTGAAGCACCAAAAAAACTGAACAAAGGATGTATGATGCATGCTCTGTTCAGTGTTAACCAATAAGTTCCACAAATGGCATTAAGACCTCTCTTTAACCAGCATAAGGGGTCAATGCCAGTTTTAGGCAGCAGCTAAGGTCAACGTCCTTTCTCATTTTTTGCAGTGCGCAGCCAATTCGTTTAACTGTATGGGCCCTTTAAACATTTTTGCATGTCAAAGCCTACACAGTAACACAATTGCGTATAGCCTGTGCAGGAGCTTTCCGGTTGCTGCATGGTTGCACAATTTAAAGGGAACAGTAGCCAGCACGCTTGAATATCACCCAAGCTAATATGGGTTCAGATATATTTCATGCACTCTTAGGGATACAGCACAGTGAAATTATGCACCAGGAAAATAGGCACAATAGGATCCACCTTCTGAACCAATAACTCTGCAATCTTCACAGTATTTCCAAAAATATTTCAGAGAATAAGGCTGCTTCTCCTGGATAGGTTGGCTGTGTTCGAGGCAGTGTGTGTCATCCAAGGAAGTAATAGGGAATGGGAACTTTCTGCTGCCCATCATTATAACGAAAAGAATGGATTTCAAGCACTACTGAACACACACAATTAGACACAGGACAAGAGAGGCTACAAAAACTGAAAGCAACACCATGAAAGGGCCAGCTATAGTAGAAGCCCTACAAGACATCCAGAGGCTTTTTGCTTTTTTAAAGTTAAGGGAAAAGATTTTTATTGCACCAGCTTCTGATGCATACTGCTAAGTTTTCACTTAAATTATGTCAGAAACGGATTTGAATTACATGAATGTAAAAGATTGGTCACTCACAAACAGCCATCGAGGCAGCTCTGCAGTCTCCCTTGCAGGGAGCTAGTAGGAGAGCAACACCATTCTGCCAGATGGTGTTTGGTAGTACTAGGAAAATAACTGTGGTCATAAAGAATAACAGTACTATACTGGATAAGAAAGGATGCCAATTTAGCTGTGAAGCTTTTCATTTTATTCCAAGTGGCATGGAGCAAGCTCAAGGTCAGGGAAGAGGAAAGTTCCTACTCTGCAATCAGGAAACAGTTGTTAGTAAATTCAGGAGAGACCCGAGCTTTTGATGGATGCTCATCCTTTATAGTCTTACTTAAGTAAATTTACATAACCACACCTTTTTTTAGCTTTTCATAGCCAAACTAGACAATGAATACGTAATACAACAGAAACAGAAAACGCTGGAACTCAGCAGATCTAACAGCATCTGCGGAGAGAAAGGCAGAGTTAACGTTTCAAGTCCGTATGACTCTTCTTCAGAGGTCTGTTCTGAAGAAGTCATGCGTTCTCAAAACTTTTACTCTGCCTTTCTCTCCACAGATGCTAATAGACCTGCTGAGTTTTTCCAGCATTTTCTGATTTTGTTTCAGATGTTCAGCATCAGCATTCAGTATTTTGCTTTTAATGGATATGTATTGCTGCAGAGATGAAGAAAGCAACACTGCTATTAACCGTTCGTTCCAGTCAGAATCTATACTGTATAAAATTCTGGTGTGACAAGATGCTATAAACACGTCTTTTTCTACTCTCACAATGCTGGAGCAAGACAGAGGAAATAGCTCTGTAATCATCTCTGGGAATTACAAAAGCCGATAATCTATGCAACTGATCTGCTAAACACAAACTCCAAATGATCGGAAACTTAGTTAATTTGTTCCAATATGTTTGTTAACCGTCATTTGAACAGATATCAATACTAGCTCTTACGTAAATAATTTCATTTTTTAAATTAACCACAACTACCATTGATTCATAATCCGATTCCAAGGAAAGGTCATGTCGTCAGCATTATTTTCATTGGCACAATTTGTGCGGTAATAACATGGGCTTCACTGACAAGACCAGTATTTACTGCTCATCCGTATACAACTAAGTGGCTTGTTAGCCCATTTCAGAGGGCAGTTAACAGTCAACCACATTGCTGACTCAGCAGTATCATATAGGCCAGGCCAGGCAGGGAAGGCAAATTTTCTTCCCTAAAGGACACTTAGTGGACCAATTGGAATTTTATAATTTATTTCCACATTTTTATTTATTTAACCAGATTTAAATTCCCCAGCTACCAACGAAAGATTTGAACACATGTTGCCAGATCATTTGGCCAAGCAGCTGGATTAAAAGCCCAGTAATGTAACCACCAAGTTACCATTTCCCCAGTGAAGGATATCAGTGCATGTTAATTACTGGTTTGCTATAAGAATATGTCAATGTGAGTGGCTACCTACCTAATGACATCACTGTTCTTGGACATCTCAAGATTCCCTTGAATTGGCACCAACTTCAAACTGATGTCCATAAAGGGAAATCCAAGACACAGAGAGATCTTTAGGGAAGCTTTCTTTGAGGTCAGCAGTCAGCACCATTGCTTCAACACTTACTGCAAAATCAGGTCCTTTTTCTTTTAAAACAAAAACACACTTGCTTTTTGTTAACACACTAGAGTGAAGTTTCAGCTTGGTTGCACTTTCACCCCTAGGTCAAAAGATTGATTTGGCTCAATGGCCAAGTCAAGGTTTGAGTGCAGAAGTCAGGTTCAAAACTTGACCTCAGGTCTCAATCAAATTAGACCCGCAAGCTGTTAATGTCTGTCGTACATCCCTAGGCAAGCCACTGGTGATGCACAGTGTTATGCTGCTGACACAGGTAGCTGTCCTCAAGTAGGACCCTGGAGGTGATTTGGAGCAGGCCACTGCAAAGAGGGTGGGGAGGTGGAGATGGAATCAGGATGCCTATTGTGATGCCTATGGAGTTGTAGGCAGCACTCCTGTTCCTGCTGGTTTCCAAGGATTTCTTTTTAAACTTTTAGAAGTTCACCTCTCATTGGAGGTCGTGAGAGTCAGTGAAGGATGCTGGCAGATATAACACTTGCCCCACTCAATGGTAAAATTTGAAAAGAGGACCTTTAACAAACATTCAGCTCATAATTTACACATGGGCTGAGCGCTACTTCTAGTTGTTTCCCAGGATGCTTAAAATATGAGTCCTACAAATTTAGCAGTGGGACAAGGTACACATTGGGTGTGGACCAGCCCACAGGTAAATTAATATGCTTAGAGTCCATTTTGCACCAGAAAACAGACAGAACACAGAAATATCTACCTCATGGTCTGATGGTGAGCAATTTCTTGACCAGCACACCATGCAAATGCCAGCCTTCAAACATACTTTACTGAAAAGATTTGAGATGTTTCAGCAGGGTAATAATGCACTATATAAATACTTTAAAAAAATTCAATCATCATGAACAATTTCATGCATCCATTCCATTTCAGGCTACAAGGTTACATGATGTTTATACTTTAATTGATTCAAGGCACATTGCACCGGATGCAATAACTTTAGATTATTGTTGGCTCAATGACATTAAACAAAAGACAACGCCCATCTTTACTTATGCAGTTCCTGAGCTAATTTTAGCTTATTTCAAAATTAGCAAGTTCACAGGAACAAAGGTGGTTAATCAGGGTGGAAAAGTGGCTTCAAAATTCTTGAATGTTTGAGAGGATAACCGGCGAAAATTATTTTCATTACTTGGTAAATTGGCAAAAAAGGACACAGATTGAGGATTATCACCAGAAGCAGTAAAATGGATTTTAGGAGAAATAACTTCGGAAATATTAGAAGATTAATGTTTTATACAAGTGGTTATTCCATTAAGTTAACTTAAATTGCATGTGAATTAGGAAAAGGAGGAATAAAATGAAATAAAAAGGAATAAAAAATGGTTATGGGAACAAGGCAGGAAATAAGTTTTGTAAAGGTTGTTCTAGCTCAGGGTTGTCCAACTCCCAGCTCATGTGCCACAACCTGGCCCCTGGAGCCTGTGTGGATCTGACCTGACCTTCAGATTAAAGGCAAGTTGAATGAAAGATTTGCAAGAAACTGATTCATTCTCTCCCATGTTTGTGGCTAACAAGCCTACCAGCTGCATATTTGGGAAAGAATCACTCCCTGATTAGATGAGTACTGTGAAGGTGAGTGACTGCTCCTTTGTTTTCAGAATACAAGCTATCTCTCGTCCTCTTGGCTGGCGCCGCCTGATGAAGCAAAGGACAAAGATGGCAGAGAGGACGGGGGACCAAGAGGAAAAGCAGAGGGCAATGGAAGCAAGCAAGGGCTCAGGAGAGGAGCAGTAAGCAGGGTGACAAGCAGGAGCAACAAGGCAATCAGGAGGAGGTCAGGCAGCTCTGGGGAGAGGCTGGCGGTCAGGTAGCCCCACCAAATGAGAAGAGGACCCGGCTGTCAGATCTCGATCGATTCCTTCTGAAATAGTGTCCAAACTTTGTGGAGAATGTGCGTGTGCGTACGAGAGCAAGCGAGAACCCGTTTGTGTGTGAATGTGCATGCGTGACTCTGGGTAATTTTGTGTGAGATTGAGAACCCCAACACTTGGGAGTGAGTTGGAAGCACACCATGCCTTCCTCGTCCTCCCTCCCCAAAAGCCTATCCACAAAGCAGGTCGGGAGAGGAGGAAACCCAGGCTGAAAGGCAACCTGCTTCCAATCCCCGCTTTCGTATAAATTCTGCTGAGGCCAGCACAGAAGATGGTGTTACCAGAGGTGAATGCAAAGGCAGTGTTTGTTAAACCCAGCTCCTTAGCTAAGGCCTGGTCCCCACCCCTTCCCTGGTAACCCTGGGGGGTAGATTGTCTCTCCAGCTCTGCTTCTTAAGCAAAAGGCAAAAACCGCGCACACTCACTCTCCACAAAGTTTGGACACTACTTCAGGAGGAATCGATCAGGACCTGGCAGCCGGGTCCTCTTCTCATTTGGTAAGGCTGCCCGACCGCCAGCCACTCCCAGAGCTGCCTGACCTCCTCCTGATTGCCAGACACTTATTGTTCCCACTAGTCACTCTGCTTACTGCTCCTCTCCTGAGCTCTTGCTTGCTTCCGTTGCACTCTGCTACTTGGCATATTTTAATGGACATTCGTTGCACTCTGCTGCTTGGCATATTTTAATGGACATTTTTATTAATTATTTCTTTTTGAAATTTATTGCCTTGACATGGATATTTTTGAAATTCATGTTTAAATGTTGTATGAAATCTTATCTTACTGAAATTTGCTCAATGGCCCCTCGTGGGAGAATAAAACGGAATCGTGGCCCCCCAAGCAAAAAGGTCAGAAGAGCCTGTCCTAGAACAAAAACAAGCAGACCTCATTGTCTGGCAGAACAACCTGAGGTTACAAGTCGAGAAGGCAGCATTCCAACAACTCAAGGCTGACACCCAAAGACAAATCCGGAAGATAAAGGACATGAGGTGGGAAGAGAAAGCCTGAGAGATCCAACAATATGCTGACCATCATGTCATTAAAGGCTTTTTTGAAGCCACCAGGGCCATAGACTAAGGTCAAATGGACAAAATCCCCTTCGCTCACAGGACGGGTTTCTTTTTTTTTTTAAAAGAATGACAATGCCACCTGTCAACAATTGAAAGAACATTTTCAACAACTCAACCATGAATCCACAGTGGTAGCTGATGCTCTCCATGTTAGCCCTTAGTATCCTGTGGTAGAATCCATGAATGAATCACCAATGATGATTGTATGTTGCAACTCTGCCAAACGGAAGAAAAACAACAAAACCTGTGGCCCCGATGGTACTCCAGCAGAGGTCTTCCAAGCTGGTGGGATTTTGCTCACATCAAGACTCTATGTGCATCCTACATGTTTGGGGGGGGGTGGGGGGGAACACCACTCTGACTTCAGGAATGCGACAATCATAAATCATCTTCATGAAGGGAGGCTATGTGGAAACTATTGAGGTATTTCCCTAATATAAAAAATAGTGCTGGAAAATTTCAGCAGGTCAGGCAGCACCTTTGGAGAGAAACAGTTAACGTTTCATGTTGAGTGACCTCTCCAGAACTGATGAAAGGTCACTCAGCTCTGATGAAAAGATCATTTGGCCAGAAATATTAACTGTTTCTCTCCACAGGTGCTGCCTGACCTGCTGCGTTTTTCTAGTTTTTTTTTGTTTTTATTTCATATTTCCAGCATTCACAGTATTTTGTTCTCGCAGAGGTATTTCCCTTTTATTCGTAGCATGCCACACCTACTTCCTGTAGCTGAGGAAATCCTCTTGGAGATACAGTATGGCTTTAGACCTTCTAGAGGAACCCCTGACATGGTATCTGTTGCCAGACAAACCCAAGAATAATGTCAAGACCACCACCAGGAACTCCTCGTTGCATTCATTGACCTGACCAAGTTATCTGACTTGGTAAATTGCAAGGCTTTGTGGATTGTGTTCCAAAGATTTGGATGTGCAAGAAACTTCTTCACATACTCGCAATTGCTTCATGACATGACCATGACTGTCTTGAAAGAGATATCTGAAACAGATGCCTTCAAAATCCAGATCAGGGTCAAGCAAGGCTGTGAGATAGCCACAGTACTATTTACCATCTACCGGGCTTTGGCTATTGACCTCAAAAGTTTAACTGCCCTCTGGTGTCACTATTAAGTACTGCCTAAATGGAAAAAACTTCACCTTAATCACCACCATGCCAAAACTAAACTGACCACCATAAATACAAATGATAAACAATTTGCGGGTGGCTGTGCATTGTTGCCCACACTGCACCAGATTTACAAGCCACTCTTGATCTCTTCATTCTGTGTACAGGAAACTCAGCTTGTCCTTGAAAGTTGCCAAAACAAAACTCATATCAACCCACACTTGTTAGCCAAATATTCCACCTCCAATGTATGTTTAAGCAGAGACTCAAGAATAAGTTGAGCTTAAGTTGAGAGGAACCCATTTTTTGAAAATTTGAAGGACATAGAATTTTGGACATTCTTCCTCACAAGTTTTTTTTTTAAAAAAGTTGCAATATTAATTTGGGGCTGTGAATATGCCATTCTTCAAGAAACCACGGGTCAAGATAGATGTCCAGTGGAGAACATCTGGAGAGGGAAGAGATACACTGTGTATCTAAGTTAACAAAGAACTGCTGTTGCCAGGCTAAAGATCTTGCTGATTAGTTAAAAACACCTTGGCCTGAAAGAAGTATTCTTTGAACATCTTAGTCTTTAAAACTCTCAGTCATTGAGAGAGAGTTTGTGTCTTAGGTGCCTTAGAAGCAGCCTACAAGAAAAAGACTCTCTTTGCCTCTCTCTGCCCCATCTTTGTGTTAAACTTTCCTCAGAAACATCTCATCAGGATAACTCATCTGTTTTATTGTGAAAGTCTGCAAAGCTATGATAAGCAAGAGACATCATGGACAGTTTCACCAACAAATCCATCTGAAAGAGCTTCCAGATCTATTGTGACCAGAATTCTGCCAGATCAACAGTGTCAAGATTTTTTCAAAAGTTATCCTTTTTAAAACAAACATTCCATACTCCAGCCTCTGCAGGGGACTGTGTTTGTTTTGTCCTGTTTGAGAGAGTGTATGGGGCTTCGAATATCTGTGCTTATTATAAAAAGGGGGAAAATTGTTACACTTCTGAACTACAACTTGTATGTTAACCTGTTTATTAACTTGTTTTGAAGAAGTAGTTTGTTTTATAATAAATCAATTTTTGAGTGTTTACTGAAAAATGGCACTCAGGTTTTTGGATAAAACATTTTCATCTTTTGCAAGCAATGAAAGTTCACCATATGCTTGCACAATCTTAAATTTTATTTTAGTTCTTACCCCTAATGATTTTTGCTGATAAGTGAATTAACGTTTGTGACATCTGTTAGAGTATTTTTATGCTGGAAATAGCAGTATCAAAGGATGACAATTGGCCAGTTTTGTGGGTGAAGTCAACATTTAAACTATTGTCACGACCTGTGGAGAAGTGGGGCTAGAATTAACTGCGCCCATCTCAGTCCATAACAGTAGCCACTTCTCACAAAAGGCCACCTGTAACTATGAGATCCAAAACTGGATCACCTGTGCCAACTCAGTCTTCTACAAACTGTAGCAAAGAGTCTTTGACAACAATGACTGGACACTGTCTGGATGGTGGACAAGCATCTCCTGTTTTCTCAACTCTCAAATGGCCAACATTCCAGGGTAAGACAAAGAAAACACAAAGAGACCAAAGCACTCCTTGAAGCACAGCAGCATTGACATTAATGACTGGGAGGAGTTTGCTACTAATCATTCAAAATGGCAATCAAGCTGCATCATGCTTTGAGTCACAACGTCTTAATGACGAGGCAGAATGGCATCAGAGAAGGAAACACAAAGGAAGGAAATCTTGCACAGCGGGTTCTACTACCTCATAAGACATCCTGCCCCATGTGCCTAAAGCTCCATTGGTTGAGAATCAGCCTGCTCAGTCACATGAAGACCGATGGCAGAAAATCATGATCCTGAGTAAATATTCTCAAATTGAGGGACAGCCAATGACGACTTCAAAGGCACAAATTTGAGGAATTCACCACGTGAAGATTAGTAAATGCAAGCCTTCATCCCAGCAATTATGGCATAATATATTACAGCATAAAAGCACACAACCCTAACAACTGGAATTAGAGAAACCATTAACATGCTCATATTACATTTCTTTGTCTGACATTTTCATGCAGGTATTAGCTGATTTATTTTAAATTGGTTATCATGAAAATAATAGACAAAGGAATGTCATACAGATGTCATAAACGTTAACTCACTTATCAGCAAAAATCATTAGGGGTAAGAACTAAAATAAAATTTAAGATTGTGCAAGCATATGGTGAACTTTCATTGCTTGCAAAAGATGAAAATGTTTTATCCAAAAACCTGAATGCCATTAATAGATATGAAAAGTAAAAGTAGATGGAAACAAAATAATGTTCACAGTCATAACCTCAGTTATACAAATACAGTTAAATGACACTGACCCATTATCATTTTTCTAAATTGAAAAAGACATTTTGCAGTTCGCACTGTATGAAAAGGTCACAGAAATCACTTAAGCTGTACCAGCCCTTCACCAAACGTCAATATGTCAGTTTCTTCAAGGATAAAATCAGTGGAATCCTAAATCCACTTGGCTGTCATTTCAAAATGAGCAGAACGTGATGGCATCAATTTTCATTATTATCTGCATTTAGAAAAACTTGTTCATAATGTGAGCAAATACCTTATCACAAGAAACAATCAAGATTATTTCATTACACTCAAAGTTGTTTCGACAGCAATTTAAAAGAGAAAACAATTTGATTTTGTTTGGTTCCATTGCATACGACGGTGGTCTGATATTTTCATTCATAAAGCTTGCTTGGGTTAAAATAGCTGTATTCTGGAACATTTCCACAGTTCCAACTTTTGCCCTAGTACAAGCCTACAATGTAAATTATTTTGACCTCTTGCTTTCTAAATAAAATATAAAATAGTCAACTTTTAACAAATTGCTATTATATCCACTTTTGAAATCAAACAATTCCAATGAAAGAGAAATTGCAATTTGATATCTTTTCCATGAGGACTTAATCAAAATAGGCTGTCTCAAAGACCATTATCAAATTTAAAACTAGAAGAACAGCTACTGTAGTGAACAGATAAATTCAACTCACCATGCTCCACTTGGAGATCTGGTTGATATTCTGGAAGCTGGCTTTCAGAAGGAACACTAACAGTTCGACGTAGTAGCCTTGCCCTACATGACTCTGCTCGCCGTTCCTGCAGCAGCAGTGGATGGATCTGAAAAAAAATTTCAGATTCTTCAAACCCACAAGAGAATAACTGTCCATAAACATCTTGACTGGAATATCTTCATCAGTCAACTGTGTCAATAAATTTTTTACAACACTATGGCGGATCCACAGGCCCTTTATCTGACTTAGTGCAGTCAAGGCTATCAAACATCTAATACATTTTAATTACAGATAGGTCACTGAATTTGATGCATCAGCTAAAGGAAAGCTCAAAATCAAAGTGTCACAGGAGACGTGTATGTGCAGTCAACAGCTATCGTTAATTATTCCTTTATCTGCAGGCAAAATATAAAAGTTTAACTATGAAATCATTAGGGCATATATAGTTTTTGCTTCAGATTTAATGCTATGTTCAGTGATGTCAATATATGCTGGCTCTTCCAGAATGAAGGGAAACATGAGTTCCCCATTTTCGCCCAAGTTTTTCTCCATTTTTCTTTAAATTCGCTCTAGGGATTTAAGTTTCATTGGCAAGGCCAATATTTATTGACCTTCCCTAATTGCCCTTGAGAAGGTGATAGTGAGCCACCTAACTGCTGTCTCTGTTGTGTAGGTACACCTTGCAGGAAGGGAGTTCCAGGAATTTCACCCAGTAGTGAAGGAGTGACAATATCATTCAAAGTCAAGATCGCATGTGATTTGGAGGGGAATTTGCAGCTGGCAGTGTTTCTAAGCATCTGTTGCACTTGTTCTTCTAGGCAGAAGGAGTCACAGGTTTGGAAGGTGCTGTCAAAAGATGCCTTGGCGAGTTGTTGCAGTACATCTTGTAGATGGTGCATACTGCTGCCATTATGCATCAGTGGTGGAAGGAGTGAATGTTTACAGTGGTGGATGGAGCACCAATCAAGCAGGCTGATTTGTCTTGGATGGTACGGAATGCGTTATTAGTACTGCGTCATTCAGGCAATTGTAGAGTATTCCATCACACTCCTGACTTGTGCCTTGTAGATGATGGAAAGGCTTTGGGAGTCAGGAGTTAGCTGTCGCAGACTTCCCAGTCTTGACCTTGTCGCACAGAATTGTATGGCTGGTCCAGTTCAGTTTCTGGTCAATGGTAAACCCTAGGGTGTCGAGTGTGGGGGAATTCAGCGATAGTAATGCTGTTGAATGACAAGGGGAGATTGTTGGATTCTCTCTTGTTGAAGATGAACGTTGCCTGGCACTTGTGCTGTGCAAATGTTAATTGTCACTTATCAGCCCAAGCCGGATTGTTATCCCAATCTTGCTGCATATGGATATGGACTGCTTCAGTATCTGAGGATACTGTGCAATCATCAGCAAACATTTACACTCTGGCCGTATGTTGGAGAGAAGATCATTGATGAAGCGGCTGAAGATGACTCAGCTTCAGGCACTGTGCTGAGGAACTCCTGTAGTAATGCTCTGGGGCTGAGATGATTGCCTGACAACATCTTCCTTTGTGCTAGGTATGACTCCAACCAGTGGCAAGCTTCATTCCACCCCCTCCCCCCAGTCCCTCCGGATTCCCAATGACTTCAATTTTGCTAGGGCTCCTTGATGTTACGTTCTTCTAATCTACATAAATGTCATACAAGGATTGGTAAAACAATAATGAGGGCTCCTTATTTGAAGATAAGGTTATTACACATACTGTGAACTGGGATACCGAGTAGGCACATCTGACATCTACAACTGCTACTATTGATGCCCCCTTAAAGATACATGTACATTATATCACACTTGATTACACCAGGTCAAATGCTGTCTTCATGATGCTGAGAGCAGTCACTTTCACCTCACATTTGGAATTCAGCTCACTTGCCTATGTTAGGACCAAGGTTGTAATGAAGTCTGGAGCTCAGTAGCCCTTGCAGAACCCAAACTGCACCTTGGTGAGTAGTTTGCTACTGACTAAATGCCGCTGGTTAGCATTGTCAACAAGACCTTCTGTCACTTTGCTGATAATTGACACTAGGCTAACTGATAATTGGTCTGATTGGACTTGTCCTGTTTTTTTCAGGACAGGACATACCTGGGCAATATTTCGCATGGAAGGGTAGATGCCAGTTTTGTAGATCTTAACAGACCATATATCAGAACTGGATGCAGATTACAGAGTAGAAATTCTGGAGAAAATGCTACAGTCTAGGAAAAGGTTTGGCTTTTCTCCAAATGTTTTGAACACCATGGAATAGTCTTTTAACTTGCCGCCTGGACATAAACTGGTGTTACTGTTAGGCTGCCTGCAAGACAAACAGCTTCTTTTTCATTTCCATCGATTTTTTTCAACAGTCTGGTCCAGGAGTAACTTAACCCACCACATTGTCAATAATTGTCACAACTTTGGAATTTGGAAAAACCTTCTGCTCCTTTAACAGACAGTTTCCATAAACACTACTACATTAATAAGCATGTTCCTTATGTTACATATATTAATAAAAAACTTTCATAGCAATAGTTTCCTGTAAGCAGCTAATGAGAACATAAAGAGGCACAGCGCTAGGCCAAGCTTGTCATGCCATTAATTAAGATAATAGCTGATCTTCTACTTCCCTGGCCCCCTTAATATTTAAAAAGTCTATCGATCTCAGTCCAGAACATACGCATAGAATCACAGAAACTTACAGCACTAAAGGGAGCCAGGCCTCTAGTATTCCATACAATTCTATCATATCCACCCTTCTCTGATATTCTACACTTCAGCTACTAAAGGAATGTATCCCATATGCCGTTTTAACTACTGGCTTAGGTGTATTCAACGACTGAACATCTACAACCTCTGGGGTGGAAATTTCCAAAGATTCAACACCTTTAAGTGAAGAAATTTCTTTTAACTTCAGTCCTAAATGGTGTATGTCTTATCATGAGGCTATGATCCCTAGTTTTAGACTCGCTATAGCCAGGGAAAACAGCCTCTCTGCTACAATCCTGTCTAGCTCTCTGACAATTTTATACCTTTCAATAAGAACCTCTCATTCTTGCAAATTTCAGAGAATATTGGCCCAATCTGCTCTATTCCTCCTCATAGGACAAACCTCTCAACTCAAGAATCAATCTTAAGTGCAGGACCCTCCAAGGTAAGCATATCCTTCCTTAGGTAAAGAGACCAAAACAATACATAATACTCCTGGAAGTACAACATCGTTAAGTATACATACAAGAAATGTTAGTTGCCCTTCATCAGCAAGGAATTCAGCGTGAATAGTTTTGGTTTCTTAACAGCAACTTCAGCCTCTCAAACGCAAAGCTTCGTTTATGCTAAATAGGGCATGTTTGAGATCTCTCAACTATTCAAAAAACAACTTTGAGAGTCCAATTTCAAATCGAATTATTAACCCTTAGTGTATCAAAACAGTGCTGCTAATGGTTTTCAGGTCTAATGAAAGATGCACACCCAGTACATTACAAACCACACAGGTGCTAACTGACTAGTTGTGTACTTTCAGAATTCTCTACTCTTAATTCTGTTCATAGTTTTGACATGCAGATTCTCAGGCCAACTTCGCAATACTTCAATGCTGTTAACAGCAGCACATAAATGGGCAACAAATACAATGCAAAATACTTGAAAAATGGATACTTTGCATATCTGTGATAATGATTCGACGTCTATACATGGCATACAAAGTTCTTCCACACCAAAAGGAACAATTCTGCAAATGAAATAAAAGACCAAGTTGACTCATAACAGTGAGTTTATTTTATTTACATAACTTGAAATCAATTATAAACTGTACCACATTATAAATTATTAAGAGCTGATAAATACATTACTGTGGTGACCATTTTTCCATTTGTGAACCAAAACAAAGCTTTGGGAGGCTACACAAAGTTTGACTTAATCATATGTGCATCAAACATCCACAAGTTAAAAGAGAGAGATGTGCATTTATAAAAATGCCTTTCAGGCACACCAAAGCCACTTAATTATTTTTGAAACATAGTAATTATTATTTTATGGACATGGCAGCCAACTGTACGCAACTAAACCCACAAAAACCAACCACTACCCCCAAATTTGTGTTCAAATTCTGGAATGTTAACTGAAAACTCAACCTTATGAATGAATAAAGAAAGCCACATTTAAATGCACATTTTTCAGTAGGGGCACTGGAAAGCAACAAGATACAGGAAAGCTAGCTAAGTTTTTTCTGCCTCTACTCAGATTTGGGACTTATGTTTGAACCTCTGTTGTAAATCAGGTCAGGGATAAAACTTAGAACCTTCCCGCTCTGAGTACCTCATTCCAGACTGTGTGAATCTTCACACTTAAGGCATCAAAGAGGATCTTGCTGTTCCCTTTTAACTTGTGTATTAGACGACTGAAATAAAAGGGCAGCAACCTGTTTCATGGAATGATGGAATGATAGAAGTCTGCATTTGTAAGTAAACAATGCAATTGTATTATACTGTCAAGCAGAGACCAGATTCTTCCATTTTTGTATCCTTCATGTACCCTTGGATTCTTTTTAAAAAGCAAGAATTTGATGGTTGCTTGTAATATACACAAATCCTTGAAATATTTCCTATCACATTAGTACACAAAATCATTGCTTTAAATACTTATGCTACGCATTTCACCCTAGCAGACTAATCATCTAGTTAGAAGTCATGCAAGTATATCATAGTTCCTTCATATAATATACTTCTGCCTGCTAGATTCACACATCTTTTCTGTCTGCCTGGTTTATGAATGTTAATTTATAGATGTTTTAGATTGTGCAACATATCTTCTATTGATTGCTTTGATCATCCAAAAATACTATGCTTTTCCCTAATGTGTAATGATACCAATGCATTGTATAACTTGGCTACATGCAATATACAATAGAAAGTAGGACCTATTAATGAAATCTTTTAGGCCCATACTGGTAACTGTGGTACTGGTCTACAGCAAGTGAAATATGAAATATACTTTTGATATTTCCACAGCAGAAATATCAGAGCAAGTTCCAAACTGATGAAATCATCTAACTGCTAGAATGAAAATTTTAGATAACAGATGAAAGACACAGCATATAGCAATTATTATAAGATTTTCAGGATCCAAGCATTATTAAGATTTTAATTAATTGCAGACAATAATGAATTTCCTGGAACATAAAAGGAAAATGAAGAGGGCTGGGATGCAAGATCCAAGAGTTTTATGATGTAAAGCACTGGCAATGGTATGCACAGCACAGCTGACCAAAACATTTCATGTACTGCTTGCAAGGCGACTTATTACACGTGGGCCATAACTTCTGTGGAGTGGCAACCATAGTCAGATGGTTGGTACTCCTAGTTACTTACACTGAAATGCAACTACACCTTTCTCGCCCTACTCAGGCTGGATGAGAAACATGCAGCGCAGCAAGTTCCTGAGGCCTTCTGTTGAGTGCAAGAGGATCTATGAGAAAGAAGACATGCCAACTTTTTCACAATATTAACTGCCATAAAGCAAGTTTAAAGATCCAGCCACATTGAGAAGCCAGGGAGCAGGCAAGCATGCTAAGTGTGAGGGAGGGGCTTGGGGTTGGGTGGTCAGTACTATAGTTACTCAGGAGTTAGAAGCGGTTTTAATTCTGACTTTTCCTGGGTAACTACCGAATGCCGCAATTTAAACTGGAGTGTCAGATAGTTCCCAGTGCAGGTTAATTGGCCCAATAGTAGTATGAATTTCCC
Organism: Carcharodon carcharias; assembly: GCF_017639515.1. Lineage (NCBI taxonomy): Eukaryota > Metazoa > Chordata > Chondrichthyes > Lamniformes > Lamnidae > Carcharodon > Carcharodon carcharias. The sequence continues at coordinate 162,428,776 of NC_054474.1, read as the reverse complement.
AGACAATTGCCATGCAATCCTTACATTTGCCTTACAGAGCAGATGGTGAAATTTGAATTCAATAAAAACCTGGAATTAAAAGTCTGAGGATAACTGTGAAACCACTGACGATTGTTGTAAAAACCCATCTGGTTCACAAATGTCCTTTAGGGAAAGAAATCTGCCACTCTTACTTGGTCTGGCCTAGACTTGACTCCAGACCCACAGCAATGTGGTTGTCTCTTAAATGCCCTCTGAACTAGAGCAATTACAGATGGGCAATAAATGCTGGCCTAGCCAGCAATGCCCACATCCCATGAATGAATAAAGATCATGGGGACTTTTGGGGCGGGGAAGGGGGGTATGCCCTCAGCACATCTTTGGCGTCCCCCCACCCCAACGCCTCAGAGATCAGAAGTTATGGGGCCAATACTTTAACGTTTTCATCAATGTTCTTCTATCTTCTATCAACTCTATACCTGATAGATTGAAAAGCAATGAAGAAATCTGAACATTTAGATCAGAATTCAGACAATCTGAACATATTAAAAGGTTCAAGATCAATAAATCAGCAATTCAGAAATAGTTTGGAGATTTACAGATTACAGAATTTCTGGGCAGGATGATTATTTAAATGCATGAGTGGGGATGGAGGTAAGTTGTCACATGACACAGCAGTAGACTCAGTGCCAAGTGCTCATCAGAATGGCAGAATCGCTAGGGTTCTTCTGATCCAGACATGTTTCACTTGAGCAAGGCTCATTCTTCAGGACATTTGGAGAAGAGATTCTCCTTCATCGGACTAAGAGCATGAATTTTTTTGTTTAAAAACGCAGCAAGTGGTAATAAACTGGAGCCCATTGTCTATGAGGATGGTGGGAGCAGGGACAATGAATGATTTCAAAAGGAAATTGAGTAGCCACAGGTACTTGAGCAAATAAAACATACATCCCAGGGCTATAGAGCGGGAGAACAGGGCTAATTGGATTGCCCTATGAGCAACCAGCAAGGACCTGTTGGCCAAGTGGTCCCCTTCTATGCCATAACGACCCTTGAGATGACAGTTGATGCACTGACAGCTCATTGCACGGGGAGGATTGCCATGCATTATCTGAACTTGGAGATGGTGAGATCTTTTTACCTTACATTGGACTCCCATTTCTCTAGTCTCTAATGTCCCAATGGTTTGCCACCCTGACACATTTTGAGGAGTTGACTCTTGATCTAGCCAATGATGCAAACTAAGGCACCCCACTGTCCAAAACTGCCCTATCACTCTCCTTAGCATCATTCTCCTGTTTGCCCTACGAGGTGAAGAAAGATGCTTTTACAACAATGCCTATTTCCCCCATCACTTGCAGCTTATCATTCAGGTAAGATGTTGTAGTCTTCACCATAGCTTACTATCCAATAGCACTTAGGTTATGAGTTATGCTTATGAGCCATCAATGCTGATATGCAGGCTTTCTTGTGTCACTGGCAGAAATAGGATATTTCTCCATAATGTCAGTCTCTCCAGCAGCACCTCACATGATGGATCAGAAAAAAAGGGATTGTCCTGGCCCGAGATCCCTCTTTACCCAGCGATCTCCTTCCCCACTGCTCTCTGTTAAGCTCCTCCTTCCACTGAGACAAACAGCAATCACAACAAAGGCTGCTGCTCACCCTTTAAGTCAGGCACATTACTTCCTGTGTCCTGCCTCCTTCCACACCCATAGCCAATTGAACAGCAAGTACAACTTTCGGCCAGTTAAGTTGATGTTCAACAAAAATAGCAGCACGCGCACATTGCCAACGTGGTTTTGTGGTCCAGAAATAACTTGCTGTGTTATCCCCAAAATGCTGCCTCACAGGGATGATAACTTCAACGCTGTTGGTTTTGATGCTGAATAAAAGTTCCTGCCAGACTCTGGCAGGAGCCACATTAAAAGTGAATTGGTGGCTCATGACATAATGGGACCCTAACGAAAATTTAATTTTGCATTAAGCACCTTAGGTGTGGGGTTCAAAATGTGGAATTGGCAATCCTGAGTGCTCAATTAATTTTCTTGAGGAGGGTACTGGGATATTTTTACACTTTTGCCAGGTAGAAAAGCTCACAGCTGCTGCCTGACTTTCTTCAGAAAGGCAAGAAAATTCAACAAGGAAGTCCGATTAGGTGCCTTACAGCCTTCCAGACTTAACGTTGAGTTTAACAACTTCAGATCATGAACTCCCTCCTCCATCCTCACCCCTTTTTGATCCCCTTTTTGCAAATATGTATTTTTTAATGTTTATATATACATTTTTCCCCACCTATTTCTATTTTTTTTTTTAATTTATTTCCATTCGTTGCTTTATCCCCATCTTTTAGCCTATTTTGATCTTTTCTTCCACATCATTCCCTCCCCCCCACCCAACCCCCACTAGGGCCATCTGTCACTTGCTCATCCTGCTTTCTACTCTTAATGTCACCATTAGCACCTCCTTTAGCCAGTATCAACACCATCGATAACCCTTCGATCTTTTGTTTATGACATATTTTGCAATCTCTCCTTTGCCTACACCTATCACTGGCCTTCTATCCAACTTCATCTGTCCCACCCCCCTTAAACGGTATATATTTCACCACATTTCTACTTCTCTTTAGTTCTGAAGAAGTCATACAGAATCAAAACATTAACTCTGTCTTTCTCTCCATAGATGCTGTCAGACCTGTTGAGTTTTTCCAGCAATTTTTGTTTTTGTTTCAGATTTCCAGCATCCACAGTGTTTTGCTTTTATCTTAAGGAAGTTCAATTTCCTCTCTAGAGAAGGCCCCTAAACTATACTTGGTGAACCATTTACAGCATTCACCTCTAAGTGCGCACATCCCTTTGTTTGGATTTAATGAAGCAAGCATAATTTCTAGTCATTGGGTTACTCCCTATGGGAATGCAAAACTGCATAAGCAAAGATATGCCTAATTATTATAATGAGTTCCAGAGCAAATTTCAGGGCAGTCAGTGTACTTATATACAGCAGTAGTTCACAAGGCAGCAGAAAAACCTCAATTTCAGCCCCTTGGAGCAAATAGAAAGTAAACCACAGATTGCAGAACTGAATTGAGTTATAACACATTTATGCATTCCCTCAAAACACAATTCGAGCAGTCCCAAATCCAATTATAAGACCCTGACAAACATTGGTAACAATGAAAATGTGCTTTAAGTCTTATCAGTTTGCCCTAGATAGGCAAAACTGCAAATTCTGATTAAAGAATTTTTCTGCCTTAAACTATCAGTTCCAATCAGCCAGTTTGGGATAGATTTAAAATCAATCTTGAAAAATTTTACAACACCAGAAGTGACATCTCTTACATCGAATAAGGAAATCTACTGAAATAATTAGTCTTCCTTATGGCAATCAGGTTTCACTGTTGACTCAGTAAATTTCTCTGCAGCATAAATCCTTCTTCTATAGTCAGAATGGCACTGTAAAACTTATAATATTATTTCTGGAAGTTGCCTGTGTTACAATCAGGTGAGGAGAGATGGAATGACTCCCCTCTTTTCCAACCTCTCATTTGATTGCAACAGGTTTTTATAAAAGGATATTGTGGTAATTTGAGGTGCAATACACCTTTAAGAGAATGTAAGCAGACTGACCAAGTGACTGTATTACCCAATTGCTGTGTAGCGCAGGCTACAACATTAATCAGTAGTTTAGAATAGGGTTTGGTTTGAGAAGCACACATGTTAATAAACAGCATGTGCTTCATCTTACATTGGTCTGTGTCTGCTATACATTGTTAACCAACTCAAACACCAGTAGATGGGTGAGCAACTGTGTTCACGAACAGAGCAAAGTGACCCGAAAGGAGGAACATAACAGATATGCTTGCCAATTCAGCAAGTACCTAACTGTTTTCATGCTGTAACTCAAAAAGAGACAAATGGCATGCTAAGGTTGGTGGTCCCTGTTTTCGACATTGAGGTGCTTTAAAGTAGTAGGCAGACAATTAATTTGTTTTTCTGGAGACAACTGTTGCTGGGTTGAGTTCTTTAAAAAAAAATATACCTCTGCCTGCAACATGTGGATAGTGGAAAAGAATAGGCAGGCTCGAGCTTGTAAGGTTGGGTGGCGGGGGGGGATGGTGTGAGGAAGAAAGAGCAAGAGCACATGCGAGAGACCCCAAATCAGGGGTCTAGTGTGCTGTTAGCTTCCAGGCTTCTTTCTTCCCTGGTTCTTGCAATAAATAAAATTTGTTATCTGAAGTCAGTTTTGCTCATGTGACTACCTGATCACTACTTCCAACGTCCACGTAAATGATTCAAAGTTAGAAGCCATTGCAACATAATAGGGGAATGGATGGTGGCTGTTCACACCTACTTATGATGAGCTGATTCCTCTGTAGCTCTCTTCGTTAAGTGCTGCCAGCCAGACACGGAGTCTGACTTGAGTTCTGGGTAAGACAATAGGAAGTGTGAATTCCACAAATGGTTTCGTCTCAACATGTCCATTCAAGGAAGGGCACCCCACCCAGGGTCATTTATTTGAGAACTTTCTGGAGACAGGAGTTAATTTCAAGTCTGTGCAGATATGACAAAATTCACCTGACTTTCAGTGGCCATCATAACAGCTTGCTGTTTTAGTCCTTTTAAAACTTAGGGTGGAATTTTATGGCCATCACAGCAGGGGCGGAGCCGTAATGGCGGCAAACCATTCAAAACTCCATCGACTTTGGCAGCAATAGAAGATCCCACCAGTGGTGGGGGTCATAAAATTTCACCCTTAGTGATATTCTCTTGGAGAATTTGAGTTTGACCCCAATTTGGAGCAGTTAGCCAGGGCTAATTAACCAATTCCCTGACGGCAGTCACATCAGTATTATTTTCTGTCTCTGCCAGTATGCCTGCATCCACCAGAACCGTAATCACATCTCCAACAGAAAGAAGCCCAAAGTCTCCAAGTATTTCATAATACTGAATAATTAAATACTGACCTTCGCCTCCAGTCCTTGGAATACAGGTTGTTATTTCTTCAGTGCTGATATAATTATTAACCAACTACAGAATGAACAAGTCATTAACACCAACCATAATACTTACAACCAGTAAAATAACTAGTGCAAAATAGATACAAAAAAATCCATCAATTTCATAGCGAATATATGATCTGGAATTTTTTTTTAAAATGGCATATGGGACTGATTTTAAAGTAATAACTTTAAATCTGCATTCATTTAAACCATCTGTGACACTACTGCCCTGAAAAGAACAAAGAGAAGTACAGCACAGGAACAGGCCCTTCGGCCCCCCAAGCCTGCGTCAATCATATTGCCCATCAACTAAAACATTTTGCACTTCCGGGGTCCGTATCCCTCTATTCCCATCCTATTCATGTATTTGTCAAGCTGCCTCTTAAACACCACTATCGTACCTGCTTCCACCACCTCCTCTGGCAGCGAATTCCAGACACTCACTACTCTCTGCATAAAAAACTTGCCCCGTACATCCCCTCTAAAGTTTTCTCCTCTCACTTTAATCTATGTCGCCTAGTAATTGACTCTTCCACCCTGGGAAAAAGCTTCTGACTATCTACTCTGTCCATGCCACTCATAATTTTGTAAACTTCTATCAAGTCGCCCCTCAATCTCCATTGCTCTAGTGAGAACAATCCGAGTTTCTCCAACCTCTCCTCATAGCTAATAACCTCCAGACCAGGCAGCACCCTGGTAAACCTCCTGTGCACCCTCTCCAACGCCTCCATATCCTTCTGGTAATGTAGCGACCAGAACTGCACGCAATATTCCAAGTGTGGCCTAACCAAGGTTCTATATAACTGCAGCATGACTTCCCAGCTTTTATACTCAATACCCCTGCCAATGAAGGCAAAGCATGCCATATGCCTTCCTGACTACCTTATCTACCTGCGTTGCCACTTTCAGTGACCTGTGGACCTGTACACCCAGATCCTCTGCCCGTCAATGCACTTAAGTGTTCTGCCATTTACTGTACAATTCCTACCTGTATTAGACCTTCCAAAATGCATTACCTCGCATTTGTCCAGATTAAACTCCATCTGCCATTTCTCTGCACAAGTCTCCAACCGATCTCTGTCCCATTGTAGCCTTTGACAATCCTCTTCACTATCTGCAACTCCTCCAACCTTAATGTCGTCTGCAAACTTATTAGCCCAGTTACATTTTCCTCCAAATCATTTAGGTATACCACAAACAGCAAAGGTTCCAGCACTGATCCCTGTGGAACTCCAAGTCACAGCTCTCCATTCAGAAAAGCACCCTTCCACTGCTACCCTCTGTCTTCTATGACCAAGCCAATTCTAAATCCATCTTGCCACCTCTGATCCCGAGCGACTTTACCTTCTGTACCAGTCTGCCATGAGGGACCTTGTCAAAGGCCTTACTGAAATCCATGTATATAACATCCACAGCCCTTCCATCGTCAATGATCTTTGTCACTTCCTCGAAAAACTCAATCAAGTTAGTGAGACACAACCTCCCCTTCACAAAACCATGCTGCCTCTCATTAATACGCCCATTTGCTTCCAAATGATAGTAAATCCTGTCACGAAGAATCTTCTCCAATAATTTCCCTATCACTGACATAAGGCTCACTGGCCTGTAATTTCCTGGGTTATCCCTGCTATCCTTCTTAAACAATGGAACAACATTGGCCATTCTCCAGTCCTCTGGGACCTCACCCATAGCCAGTGAGGATACAAAGATTTCTGTCAAGGCCCCAACAATCCCCTCCCTTGTCTCCCTCAGTACTCTGGGGTAGATCCCATCTGGCCCTGGGGACTTATCCACCTTAATATTCTTCAAGATGCCTAACACCTCTTTTTTGATCTCAACATGATCCAGGCTACCTACACACTCTTCCCTAGACAAATCGACCGCTAAGTCCTTCTCTTTGGTGAATACTGATGAGAAATATTCATGTAGTATCTCTCCCATTTCTTCTGGCTCCACACAGAGATTCCCACCTCTGTCCCTGAGTGGGCCTACCCTTTCCCTGGCTACCCTCTTGCTTTTTACATATAAAATATGTAAAAGTGAAAAGGAAAAATAAATGTTGTGATATATTATAATCTATATATGTGCTCACTGGTCCATAGTTTAGTTTCTATCTTGATTTTCAAACAAAATGCAAATTATGCAGCTATATAGTTTTCTGTATTTAGGAGGATAGAAATCTGTGCAAGAAAGTGAGTGATTTACAAATGTTTCAGCATGTTCTAGCAATTAAAGATAAATCAAGAAAAATAAAAGACGAACAAATAGAAGTAACAAGATTCATTACAGTTCTCATTCTTTAAATCAGAGCACTAATGAAAAATTTAATAGAACATTAGAACAATAGAACATAATGTTGATTGACAAAGTCTTGACAGAACTACACTTCAATTAATACAATTGAATTTTAAGGTTTTTTTTCAAGATACTGTGTTATTTCCCAGACAAATCTCAAAAAATTGTATTGTCATGAAATTAAGGATGTCATCCAGACAGAACAGTCTGCACAAAAACTAAAAACTAGTTGGTCCCCTGAAACCTTTAGGAGGGCTCCTTTGACAGTACCTTCCAAACCCGTGACCTCTACCACCTTGGGGCACAAGGGCAGCAGATGCATGGGAACACCACCACCTGCAAGTTTTCCTCTAAGCCACACACCATCCTGGCTTGGAACTATAATTGCCATTCCTTCACTGTTGCTGTGTCAAAATCCTGGAACTCCCTTCCTAACAGCACTATGGATGTACCTACACCACTAGCTCACCACCATCTTCTCAAGGACAATTAGGGGTGGACAATAAATAATGGCCCAGACAGTGATGCCCAAATCCCATGGATGAATAAAGAAGAATTCAAGGGATGAATTTAACTTTGCCTGCCCGGTAGAAACAGGGGAGCTGCAGCTCCAAAATCTAATACAGTTACCACCTCATTCTTATTTAGATCATGCCTGTCCAAATTAGGTGGGAGCCATATTATTCCATGTGAATTTAAGGGGAAAATGGCAGTGTGCTTGGCATGCTCTGCATATCTGCACTGGGCAGTTAAGTAGAATTACCCATAAAAGACAGACATATTTTTGTGGGACAAGGGAGAGGATTGCTGTGAGCAAAATACCGTGGGCTGTTGCCAGCATTCCTCCCCACACTCCCTCCCCTGACCAACCTGCCTCTTGACCAGCCTGATATCCAGGCGACCTAACATTGCTTCATCCTGCAGCCAGCAAGCTGCAGCAGGGTGCCCATTCAAAATATGCTGCTTGCCAATTGAGTGGTAATGGGGTCCGGTCTTCAAAATGGTTTGGGTATCTCATCAACAGGAACTCAATGCCCAATGGTTGCAATCTGCAGTTAAAAACTCCTCCACGAATGGTAACAACAATGTATCATCTATACGACTGTGTACAGTTCAGACCTCAGCACAAAAATATAGAGGCACTGGAGAAGGTCCAAAAAAAAACTTTACAAGAATGATATCAGAACTGAGGAGTTACACCCATCAAGAAATATTGAACAGATAACAAAGAAAAGGAAAGACGAAGGGATGGCCTTACACATAATTGTATGTTTTGGGACTACCTTTAAGGCAAAATAAAGGGGGTCATCTGACTTGTTCTAAAGTCTGCCTGACAGCAAGCCTGGGTGGTTTGATTGCCAGATATTAAAGGGGGCCCAGGTTGTTTTCCTAGGAAGAAGTTGCAAGGTGTTTATACTTGTAAGCAATATGGCAGCAGGCTGTGTTCTAACAGTAGATAGACTAGGAATCTCCAAAGTCCCAGAAAAGTGTTAAGAATGTCAGATTGTAAACAGTTTTGCTTTAAACTACCCATTTACTTCCAAGATGAAACGGAGTCAGGGTATCAAGGTCAGCTAAAATCAACATTTCTACCTAGATACAAGGGTCATGTGATTCGCACTGCCATGGAGATAGAAACCCTAAGGTATCCCTGAAAACACTCAGCCACAGGCAGTCTGCCAGGATCCCGGAGAGGCAGAATAGCTATCGGCAACAAGGCATTGTGGTTCACCATGCAGGAACAAGAGTGGGAGCTTGTGCTTGGATTGAAAAGACCAAATTCATGACAAATTTTGAACAAGGCTGGAAGATTTGCCTAGCTTGACCTAAAGGAAGAATCTCCAGGGGGAAAAAAACCTCACTGCGTATGACAGTTCTGAATTTAAAAGTTTCCAAGCTGTGAAAGGAAAAGAACAGAAGTAAACCCTCAGGAGCCAAGAATCGCCCTGGACTGGTTCCGGGGGAACTGAATGTCTACTACTTAAGGGAAAGTGTGAATTATATCTGTGAAGTGCATTCTCAGTTCTGCTAAAAGAAAAGAGGGGAATGCTCTTTTTTGTGGTTTGTATAAATTGATGTGTCTAGTCAATAGTGCTTTTAGTCTTTTGTGACAGTAATCATCTTAAAATGTAAAATCTTGTTGCATCATCTGTTCAGCTATTAAAAAAAAGAAATTCAAACTTCCAGGGAAGCAAGATGAACACATGGGGGAGAAAGGAATGGAAGGTTATACTGATAGGATTGGATGAAGAGAGGTGGGAGGATGCTTGTGTGAAGCATAAGCACTGACATGGATAAGTGGGTTGAATGGTCCATTTCTGTTCCATACATTGAATGTAATTTCATGCAAGACACTACCACCAAAAGGCAGTCAAACGTGCGCACTGCAAAACTAGAAATTGCTGAAACGACATAACTTACCATTTTTTTTTGTTTTTTAACTAAATTTGGCCTTGCTGATTTAGGGAAACTGAATCAAAGCCAATGCCTCCAAGGGTGGCATTTTGTTTGCAAATTGTTTGTTTCGCAAGTAAACAAAAATAAATATACATCAGATTTTCTATGGCGTCGTCTGGCTACAACGTCTAGCTATATCCCTGGACACAGCAAATCCAAAATAAGATCACACAAAATTAATTGCTTTAAAATAGTTTCATAATGACTGGAATTACATCACAATCTAAAATTTACAACGAACAGTTAATTTACAATAACGACTTGTATTTATATAATGCCTTTAACATAGTAAAACATGCCAAGGTGCTTCACATGAGTGTCGTCAAACAATACCCAACACCAACCATAAAGGCTAAAAGAGAAGGCCAAAAACTTAGTTAAAAAGGAAGGTTTAAAGGGGTGTCTTGAAAGGAGGAAAGTTGGGTAGAGAGGCAGAGAGATTAAGGGAGGGAATTCTAGAACTTAGGGCCCTGGCAACAGGAAGGCACAGCTTACCAACGGTGGAGCAATTAAAATCAGGAACACACAAGCTAAAGTCAGGGGAAATAAAGAAAGCCCAGAGATTCATAGGGCTGGATGAGAATTTTAAAAATTGAAGTGCCATTTAACCGAGAATCAATCTAGGTCAGCAAACACAGGAGCGATGGGTTAATGGGACTCGCTGCGAGTTAAAATATGAACAGCAGAGTCTGGGTGACAAATTTATACAAAAAAGTGAAAGATGGAAGGTTAGCCAGAGCGCACTTAAGTTTAAGGGTAACAAAGGCATGGATGAGTGTTTCAGCAGCAAATGAACTGAGAAAGGGACAGAGTCAGGCAATGTCAGAATGATGGAAGTAGATGATCTTAGTAATGGCACAGATAGATGCTGGGAATCGCATCGTGGGTTGAGTAGGACATGAAGGCAATGAACAATCTGCTTCCGCTTCAGATAGTTGCCAGGGAGAAGAGTTTGTACTGGGGACCAAAGTTAATAATTCTGATCTTCTGCTTATTGCGTTGGAGAAAATTTCTGTTCCTCTATTGGATGCTGGACAAGGAAGCCAACAATTTAGGGATAGTAAAAGGGTCGAAAGAGGTGATGAGGTTTGACAGAGCGTCAATGTATATGTGGAACATGACACTGTCTTCAGGTGTTGCAGCTGGGGGGTGGTAGCATGTAGATCAAAAATAGGAGGCAACCATGGATAAATTCTTTGGGGACATCAAAGGTAATGATGCAGGGTGGAGATGTCATTGCATACCATTCTCTGGCTACATCTGGATAAAAGTGAAAAGGAGCCAGGTGGGTGCTGTCCCACCCAGGTGGACAACAGTGGAGAGACAGTGGAGGAGGATGGTGTGATCAACCATGTCAGAGGTTGCAGGCAGTTCAAGAAGAATGTGCAGGGATAGTTTAGCATGGTCACAGAGGATGTAATTTGTGACTTTGATAAGAGCCATTCTGCTACTGTGATGGGGGCAAGCTTAATTGGAAGGTTTCAAACATGGAATTCCAAGAAAGACAGGTGCACATTTGGGAGGCGATAGCACATTCAATGACCTAAGAAATAAGGGTGATTGTAAATGGTGGGGTAGGTCACAAGAACAGAGGGGTCAAGGTGATGAGTGAAGAAGAAGAGCGATGATGGCAGATTTGAAGACCAGGGTCCAATATATGAGTTGAAAGATCTGTTAGCATCAGCTAACTTGCGAGCCAGGAGGGGAAGCTGGATGATCAGCAGTTCATTGTGAATAGGGTACACTGGATTATGATTTTAACTTTTATAACTATATACCCTTCATATTTCTGGAATGATAAAAGTTCACTTTTTTTACAAAATCTGCAAGCACATCATTTTGTTAAGCACCCTTCTATACCAACATCCAATTTTCTTGCCATCTCTAGTAAAGATATTGGCCTGGATTTTTACCGAATCGGGATGGCTCGGAAGCCCTTAAAAAATTGGTGTGTGGGTCCAGATTCCGGAATTCCCAACCCCATTTCCAGGCAAAGAGATTTTCAGGAGTGCCTTTAAAGGGTGCAGGCTGGCTCCTGTCAAAAACCCACAACACACTCTCAACCTGAATGCATCCAATGCAATGATAAGCATGTCCTCCTACTCTGCAATTTTCATGGAGCCAGGCAGGCTTTTAAAAACAGTAATGACTCATGGTCCCTCAGAGGATTTGTGAGGCCAAGTCTACATGAGGGGACCTTCTAAAAGATAAATTCAGAAAGGTCCTCCTCATTTCAAGCTCTGCCCTTCCACCCACCCCCTATGGCCCCTAGTACCTCTAGTGCCAAGCTCTGCCCATTCACGCACCCCATATGGCCTCTAACATCTCCAATGTCAAGTTATGCCCTTCCACCCACACCTTATGGCCCCTCATGTCTCATATGCCTAGCTATGGCACTTCCATGCCCAATGATCCACTATACATTGTATAGAAACATTTAGTCCTAGTGACATTAGGATATGTAAAAAAAAAGGCTTTTAAAGAAAGTAATTCATTCATAACTTACTTCTATGTTTAAAAAAATAATTTCACTAGATGGCAATAAAAGTGTTGATCATCCAGACCCTTTAAAATGCCAATAACAAAGACCACAAACCCTCCAAATCATTAATGTTGTGTAAATAAACATTGTGAAATTGTCAGCAGAGATCAGAGATCTAGAGTTGTCTATCAAGCAATGTTTTCCCTTGGGTACAGGTGTTTCAACAAGCATAATCGATGTCCGGGCTCTATGAAGATCTCGCCTTGGCGAGCACTTTCTCCCAAGATGGGTGGGCTGAGCCAAAAATTTTTGACTCCCACTACCCGCCTTGATGATTAAAATCCAGGCCATTGTTTCTAAGTGAAGAGCAATTCCACTGTTACCAGTGGTCCTCCAGCATCTCAATTACAGCCATTATTCTGCAAGTGGCAACAGGCTATTTAGCCTCACCCGATGTGCAGTGTTGTACAGTACTGAACAGGTGCAGATTGTGAGGAGAGTTCTGGCAAGGGAAGTGATGACATAAAAAAAACCAAGTGCATCTTACCTACCATTTTGTGTCGGAGCAATACACTACTCAGGACTTTATAGTGAGGATCTGTCTTCATCAAACATCCATACACATTTTTCAACAGGGATCATGAGAAACCTGTCTGACTTATGTTGCCCTGACCCAAGAACAGAAATCAGTGGTTTCCAACACATGCTGCCACTAAGATTAGCTAATTCAGCACAGAATAAGAATTTAGTCTGGGACATTCCCTGAACCTTTCATTCAACATCCTTACCTAATTACTGCTTCTCGTCCCCATTTCAAATGGTAAGATAAATTAACTGAACATAAATGTATTATTTGTGACGCACAACATTCACAATAATACATCACTTTTTAAAATTAAAGTTTCACATACCTCCTCTTTATCCAGCAACAGCAACTGACCATCTATGACAACACAAAATTTGGTGTGCCATATTGCACGTTCATAGTGCGATTTTCCACAAGATATTCTATGTGTGGGCGGACCTCTTGCATCTGAAACACAGATTGAACATTTTCAATATTATGAAGAGGAGATGGGCATATCTAAGCAAATTGACCTGACAACAAAATATAAAAGTAATTATTCAATAATCTCCCTACTTGCTTTCACTTTTGCCAAAATTATAATTTTACTAGGGATTAAAACAAGTTCAGAGGGTACAATCAGATCCATTAATTCACATCAACTGCCTCTAATCAGCATTTATTTGAATAAGGGGGAAAACATAAGGCTCATAGCATTGGATACCAAGGTCGCAAAGAGCAAAAAGGAAAACAAGGTGAATCAGGTTTCCATGATTACTTAACTTTAAGCCGAGAAAAGTTAAAAAAAATGCTGTGGTTCTATACATCTAAGTGGTAGGCTGTGAAGTGAGATTTGTGGAGAGCTTAAAAGAAACAAGTTCAGAAGAGCACTGAGCATAGCAGTACTTGTATCAATAGGATACAATTATTGATGTCATGGATAGAAGATTGGCTAGCTAACAGGAAACAGTGTAAGCATAAATGACTCATTTTCTAGTATGACAAGAGGTGTGCCACAGGGATCAGTGCTAGGGCCTCAGCTCTTTACAATTTATATAAATGATTCGGATGAAACGATCAATGGTATGGTTACTAAATTTGCATATGACACAAAGGTAGGAAGGAAAGTAAGTTGTGAAGAGGACATAAAGAGGCTACAAAAGAATATAGATAGGTTAGGCGAGTGGGCAAAGATCTGGCAAATGGAGTATAATATAGGAAAATGTGAAATTGTCCATTTTGGCAGGACGAATAAGAAACAGACACATTGGGGAGAATTTTCCCCCTGTCGGGGATTGGGGGGGCGGGGGGGGGTCTGAGGGAGCGGGTGCGAACCCATTTGGTGCCTCCGATCGGGTCCGCGCCGCCATTTTACATGGGCTGGCCAATTAAGGCCCACCCAGCGTGACTCTGTGCCTCAGGGAGATTAGTTTAAGTTTCAAAAATTTAAATAAAGGAAAGAAAAAATTTTAGGGCATGTCCCCTTCATGGGACATGTCAATGAAAATTAAGGAAAAACTTCATTTGATTTATGAACACTTCATGAAACCTCACCCCACCCATGGATGAGGTTCCATGAAAAATGCAAAGGCTGCCTGGGCTCTTCGCTTGCCCACCAACCTTAAGGTTGGACGGGCAGCTCAGTTTATTGGTTTAATTAGTTTTTAAATGGCCTTAATAGGCCTTTGACAATTTGGCGGGCATGCAGCCAAGTCGGATGCTGAACTGAAAATCTAAATGATGCACAATGAAGTCAGGGCGCCCGACCAATGTCACCGCTCATAATTTTACACAGGCCCTGCCCCCGCTCGCCGACCAGAAAATTCTGCCCATTATCTAAATGGAGAGCGGTTGCAGAGCGCAAAGATGCAGCAGGATATGGGTGTCCTAGTGCATGAATCACAAAACGTTAGTATGCAGGTGCAACAAGTAATTAGCAAAGCTAATAGAATATTATCATTTACAGCGAGGGGAATTGAATACAAGAGTAGGGAGGTTATGCATTAGTTATACAGGGTATTGGTGAGACACATCTAGATTACCGTGTACAGTGTTGGTCTCCTCATTTAAGGAAAGATGTAAACGCATTAAAAGCAGTTCAGAGACGGTTTACTAGCTTAATACCTGGAATGGGTGGGTTATCTTATATGGCTAGGCTTGTATCCGCTGGAGTTTAGACGAGCAAGAGGCAACTTGATTGAAACATATATGATCCTGAGGGGACATGTCAGGGTGAATGTGGAAAGGTTATTTCCTCTTGCGGGAGGATCTAGAACTTGGGGTCACCGTTATAAAATAAGTGGTCGCCCATTTAAGACAGATCTGAAGAAAATTTTTTTCTGAAGGTTGAGACACTTTGGAATTCTCTTCCGAAAAAGGCGGTCAAGGCAGAGTCCTTGAATATCTTTAAGGTAGAGATAAGTAGATTCTTGATAAGCAAGGAGGTGAAAGGTTATCGGGGGTAGGTGGGAATATGA
The DNA here is from genome assembly GCF_017639515.1 of Carcharodon carcharias. Lineage (NCBI taxonomy): Eukaryota > Metazoa > Chordata > Chondrichthyes > Lamniformes > Lamnidae > Carcharodon > Carcharodon carcharias. The sequence goes on along the minus strand of NC_054474.1, from coordinate 162,413,522 downwards.
GGTTAAAATCAGATCAGCCATGTTCTTATTGAATGGCAGAGCAGGCTTGAGGGGCAAATGGTCCACTCTTGCTCCTAATTCGTATGTTTGCATGATCCTATGTATACACAAATAGAATACCACTGGTAAGACCAAGAATGCCACTGATAAGGCCGAGGCTGAAAGAGAGATGGGATCCCTGAAAAAAATTTTTTTTCCTGAATTCCATACATATGTGTAAGAGAGGCTAGAAGAGAACTTGGATATGACAGTAGCATTCAAGAATTTACTTTTAGTTAAAAATTGTGGCGGAGATAAAGCAGTGCTTGGGACGAAAAGGGAAACTTCTTTTGCAGATGTGCAAATGGTTTTCATGTGTCACTCAGTGCCGTCTTGAAATCCCACCTTCATGGAATTACATGATTAAAGTTAAGAAGAAACTTTGACCTTATTCATTTCTTTGATGAGTAATTGCGATAAGAATATTTAGTTCCATAAATTCATATAAAATGTTATGATCTCAGCTGATATTAATACTGCACAAGTCAGATCTCAGAGTGAACTGGCTTGGCAGGTCCCAACTTTGTTTTTTTAAAAGAAACCATGGAGGTCAGTTACTGAACACATTCACAAGAGTCTGCCAGTATACTTTTAACACAAAGAATAAAATGTTTATTAAACAAGGAAACATGAACTATATTACACAAGACAAAATGGTTGGAAATATTTCAATACAGATACCAGAAAATGATTCAAACTCACTATTCCTTTTATCCCAGCAATCCTCACAGACACAAAACTCCAGTGAAGTTTTACCACTGTCTTACACCAAGCTTTCTTGCTTGAGTCAACTCAGTTTCAAACCGTTTTCATCAGGTGGACTTTTGAGCATTCACTAGATGCTTTTCTTCAGCTGGTATCTCTCCCTAAGATACCCAAAAACCGCAATCTAAACTATTACTTCAACTTCAGAGCAAACATGAATTCCCTAAATTCAGTTCCCCAGCAGGTTTGCAGGATTTCTTAGGGAAATTAGATCTTCTGACTGCACTCTCTAGTATACCCACACTAACTGAACTCCCTGTCTCTCTGCCTCTCTGAACCACAGTCACTGGGCAGCAGCAGTTTTTTCTACTTTGTTTTCTTTTAACTTCACTAAACTACTAACCCCCTGGTAACTCATCTGTTCACAAGTTGTAAAACCTCACTAAAAATGCATGTATACAAACAGGGCCTCAGAATTCCCAGCCGCAGCTCACAAAAACCTTTAAATGAAACTAACACCAGGTTTCACCTTTCTTAATACCCAAGCACAAAGTAAAAATTAAATTTAAAGCTATACATTGTTCCTAGTAAAAAATAAAGCTGAATATGTTGTCAAATTCTGCATGTAAAAGGTTGCACAACCAAGACAAAAGATTGTTCCTTCCCAAAAAAGATACAGGGAAAAATTGAGGAGCAACCATTTGTTAACAGCCTCCAATCCCACTCAGGTTAGTCACCCTGCGCACAAATGGCGTGGTCCAGGAGGTCCCAGATATGAATCTCAGACCTTATTACTGAAGACAATGCTGCAAGTTTGAGTTGCTACAAGTACAGCAGCCTGCAAGTAAGTAATGGGGTTGTGTTCACAGGTGGCTCGAATCAAGAGACAGTGAAGGTCAGGGAAGGAGATATCAGCATTTGGGGGATCATGATCAGGAAAAGGGAGATCAGGGCTTCAGGCGTTGAGGAGAAATTGGGAACCGGGGGGTAACAGGTGATTTGGAGGTTGCAGAGCTTTCAGAGGTCCAAAGGTTTTGCTGGTGGGGATGAGTGGTGGAGAAGGGATATCAAAGGATGGGGTTGCTGCCAGGATTGCAACAACCAGGATGATCATTGCATTAGAAGTACTTCTAAAAATTGCAGATGTTCATGAATGTTTTCCTGGCACTCGCTGCCTTAGGGCAAACCAATAGTGCCGCCGGGATTAGGCCTTTTATCTGCATATGCTTTAGGCCTAGATAAAGAATGCCTTTGGTTTCTCCTTACCCAATGTGTGAGGCAGCACACTTCTGACTCCAAGTGTTCCTGCACATTTTGGTGCCTAGGGAGGTCACCTCACCCAGGCACTACGCAGCCTAACTTAACCCCCACATAATCAGAAATCACTTCAACTTTCAAATTGTCCTTTCTTAGAAGTAATATTGCAATCACCCACGAATGCAGTTTAATGAGCTCTTCTACATATTGGGTAACGAAAAATCAGATGTGTTACAAGTTCAGAAATCAGAAAAGCATTGCTTTTGACTTAAATACATGCAATAGTTTATAAAAAGTCATCCGACAAATGACAACTCCAGCAGTGCAGAATTCCCTCACTACTGTAGTGGAGTGTCAGTTTAGACTTGTGTTCAAATCTCTGGAGTGGAACTGAGATATGGGTACTACCAACTGAGCCATAGCTGGTGTGAAAACATTAATGATAATTGTAGCAAGGTGACAGTAGAGCTGGATTTTATGTTTTAACATGCAGAAATAATTTGTACAGATCATAATGGTTACTTTGTACATTTATCTCACAATGAAATAGAGCAGCTTAATGATTCGTATCTTGAAGTTTTACCATGTATTTGCACAGCCTGCATCAGGAGAGACTGAAGCAGTGCATATGTGAAATGTGCATATCTTGTTTAGGTTATATCTGTCTGCTTATACAATAGTGTCAGGCAGTATAAGTCAACTCCCACAAAAGAAATTCAGAGCATTTATAGAAGTAATTGACCTCATTTAACCCAAGAAAGTAGCTATGCCAGACCAGGATTCCTAACAGCGACAGGTGACTATTGCAATATCCACAGCTGTTTTTTATATATAAAACTATATTTTTCTGAAAACTAGGGATAGCTAGCGGGCTAAATCAATGTGAAAAATTATTAGACCAGCTGATATCATAGGAGCATGTTTAGTTTTTATTAAATTTCCCTAATGTTTTTATGCAAATGGTAATATCTATGTTCGATTCCACAGCCTAGCATCCCTACACTGATCTAATACCACTAGCTACAAGAACAAATCCGACAGCATTATTTCTACCACAAGGGAGGTTTATATTCTATGCAGATTCTCATTCTAGCTAGATTCACAACTGGCACTTTCAATAAAGTAATTCTTGAGCAAGAGAGTGTCAGTTAACTCAGTTGGCTAGATGGCTAGGGTATGGTGCAGGATACACCAGCAGCACAGGTTCAATATCTGTATCAGCTGAGGTAGTCCTTGGGGCCCATTTCCTTGCCTGTATATTGTGGTTAGGAAACCCTCAAACAATGAGGATGTTAAAGGAAGACAGAATTCTTGAGAAATTAACAAAATCTTCAAAAAAGATTATAGCTGTAAAAATAGAATAAAATATAAAATAGGAACATTTATTCAGAGGAATTTGAAGAATAAAATTGACAAATAATTTTGGCATGAATTTAAAACTAATGTGTGTAAGTTGTATATAAATCCCAACAGTATGTTCACAAGGAGTCTTTATTTTGTTTTAATAGTATATAGTTATGATCAACTTTATTTTTGTCTTTTTTATTCATTATATTGAGGAAGATTTCGGAGTTACCATGCTTAACAATATGACGGAGATAAATGTACATTGATACAAGGATCAGGTTCAGCTTTGATGATTACCAAAGTTAAATAGTCTGCTGATTTTAATTTGGTTCCATTGTATTAAAATGCCCTTGTAACACGTACAACTGAACTTCTTTGGCATCAGCATTAGCTGGTTCAAATATACAAGAAAACTGTTAAGCACAGATATTACAATTTTAAACTGGGTACTGATACTTTTGACTATTTCCTAAAGTTTGCTCGTGTACAGGTACAATCGCCAGGTACATGCGATTTAGTGTCGAACTCTCAAAAATCTTATTTACATATACTGTGCCATACACCATCTGCTATGGCAATGATCCACAGAAACCTGAAAAGTTCCCAAGTTTGACTGTTCATCTGAGCAGAACTAACTGGCCTTATCCAGAATAACTGGGGAGACATATAATTCACTTCTGCATTCCAAAGGAAGAGAGGGAAAATATCAATGTACCCTGGTGGCATGCTCTTATAGACAGAGGCAAGGACAGGATCAGGTTCAGCTCTGAAGATTAACAAAGTTAAACAGTCTGCTGACATTCATTGTTCATGGATGACAAAGGTATTGGAGGAGTGGATGCTATTGTCACTACAAAAGCATTCTTGAGGCAGCAAAGCAGGATAATTGGAGGAAAGGGACTTCAGCCAGAAAATTGAACATGGAAGATTCTAAGAAATAATTCTGTCGTGGATTGTGACTTTGTTGTAATGTATTTCTATACACAGAAAAAGGTTGGTCATCCAGATGTACACAAAAGGCTACTTTAAATTTGACACATATTTGAATTCTCAAACGTAAAGCATGTTTCGTCTGGTCACTCATGGAGCAGAATTTTACATCCCGCGGGTGGGTGCATGCCCAACCCAATCCGGCATAAAATTGCGCGAAAAGACGTTAAGCAGGCATCCTGACGTCATCCTACACTTGCACAACCAACCTGATCAGGCGTAAAATTGTGCAAGACGACATTGGGCAAGCATCCTGACATCATCCCACGCTTGCACGATATTTCGCTCAGCAGGTGCACACAAAAGTTGGAAGTGCGTCTGCCGACAATTAAGAGGACAATTAAGCCCATTAACGGCGCAATTGTCTCTGATTTTTCATGGCCCATCCAACCTTATGGTTTGCAGACGAGCAAATTGGTCAGACGGCCTTTACATTTTTCATCAAACCTCATCCACGGGCAGGATAAGGTATGAGGTTCATCTTATTAAATAAAATAAAAATAAAAATCTGTGGGCAGCATTTTAAATCAGCTATATGTTCAGGTGCCTGATTTTGATGCTTGGACATTTTCTGATTTTCAAAACTTTATTTCATGGTTTTAGAGTCTGCAGCTCCTTGAGGCAGCTCTCTGCCTTCAGGGAGCTTTCTCTCATCAAGCGCCTGTGTTGATGTCATCACCCGCCCTCTCCTCCCGCCCCGGCAGCGCTGAGCTTTTCACTGTGCCTTCCACACTGGCTGGCCATTAATTGGCCAGCCAGCGTGAAATCATGGTTGGGGGCCGATCACAGTTGGTGGTCCACTTCCCAGCCGATCCCAGGCTGCCGATTGCGCCCGCTGAGCTGAAAATTCAGACCATGGTTTTTACAACTAAGAATAAAATTTCCAAATGCAATTTCAAATATTTCAATCCATTTCAAAAACCATAAAACCCATCCTCATTCTGTCAATTGTTTCACAATGACCCAGGGTCTAAAGACAGCCAAAATTCAAATTGTTAAATCTTGCCCAGCTGCAAAGACTAATCATCCTATCAACTACAGTAATTTGTCAGGCAAGAAACAAATCCTAGCTTGACCCCCAGTGGGCCATGATGGCTGACTCAGGATGTACTATTTACTGGTACTCTGCAAAAAACAAAATGCATTCAACACAATTAAAACCAACCATAGCTGATCATAATTGTCAATTTGTTTCTATATCATAACAAGCAAGCGTCGACAGCTATGCTTATTTTATACAAAGGGAAAAATTAAATCACCTATTAGCCCCAATCTTTGGCTTGCAGTACCTGTAATTCTATTCATTCCCTACTTTATGCAAGAAGAAGAATTGTTATGATGCAAATACTTGTACTTAAACACCATTTCCCCGAGCAGAGATAAACAGATCCACATCACAGTTGCACGGATAGCATGTTAATCAGGAATGTACCTCTCCACATGTTTGTGGATATAGGGATAGGTATAAAACATACAAATCAAGATTGAGGTTTTGTGCTTGAACAAAAAGGTTTGATCATACATAAGATAATTACCCATACTTTTCTGACTTATGTAATTGTAGAAGTTGCCTAAGTACATGAAGCACTCAAATACTGTCACAATTGATTTAAAAATGAACATGAACATGACTGATTTTTCTGTAACATCACAATGGAATGTTTGTTCCAAGCACTGAATTGTTACACTGTACCATCTTGGAGCTCAGCAGTAAATAAAGATATCATCATTTTCAATATAACTATAAGTGATTATCAGGCACAATATACTCAACTGTTTAATAAGTTACAAGAGAAAGTCAAAAAACTGAATACTTAAAACTCTACAGCTAATTTTTATTCAAGAAAATCAAGTACTAACAACTCAATCCATTTCAGAATCCATCTGTTTAATAATAACAAATTTAAAAGGGCAGCTCATTTCTTCCAGTTGCCATAAATCTATTTTCTGCAATCAATTATCTACAGTAATGACATTTACTGTGAGCATGAAGCCTTTGCAGCAGCATCAGTGCAAAACAAACCACTTTTCACAGTCCTTTCAGTTGCAGTCTAACTTCACCCTTAATCAATTTCTAGCTTCCTGCAATCTATATTATCGCTACCTTGAGAAGAAGTACCTGTCACCATTTTTCATAAATGAACTTGATGTGATCAAACTGTGCTGCAATTTAATCACTTATTCAATAAATTTATTTACCTTTGATATTCTGATACAACATTCCTATTTGATTAATTGTTGCTGACCTCACTGTAATATAATCTGACTTTGAATACTCCTTCATGTTTGGGATCCTGAGTTACATGCTTTGAGGATGAAAAATAATGTACAGGGGAGATTTTCAAGAAATGTTAAAGTATTTAAAATATCCTATGCACCAGGATTCTCAAAAACATTGTGTGGGATTTTCCGGTTCCGACAGTTGGGGGACTGGAAATTCCCATCCAAAGTCAACGGACTTTTGCCTGCCCTTGAAATGTTCCGGTCCCGGCCATGCCAATTGCCAACTTGTTAAAGTTCATCCTGGCAGTCAACTTTTTTCAAGCCATGTTTTTTTTTGGACTCAATTCTCAACCAAGTCTTGTATGCTTTCATAAAATGACAGCTGTTCCTTGATACTGGGCTTCAAAAGTTACAGAAATGGACATTGTACGCAAAATAGATTTAATAAAGGTTGAAGGAAACAATAGATTTTCCATCACTCAGGTGTGGATGACAATAAATTACGCCATATATATGGGAAATGTGTGGAGAATGATTATTTGTTTGAAACTTTAAACAATCTAAGATACATTGATATGTCACAATTCTGACAGAGTTAAGGAACTGGTCAATCTTTGCTAATTAATTTCCTAATAAAATTTTAAAACTGATTTATACTCTTGGGAAAAAAAGTCACTGACTTTAGGAATCAACAAATTCTTTGTTGCAAAACGTTGGCAATATGTTTTAATATATATGTCAGCTAATAACTGCATAATTAGCCAGCATGCTGGTTATGGAAGCCAAATTACCTCCTCATGCAGTGTCTCTGCCTCCAGCCACTGCCAGCATGACTCTCCATGCTGAGTAGGGGCATGCACACTGGCATCCCATATGCCTGAAGCATGCAAGTTACTCACCCCTATCAGCAGATGTGACACCCAACTTTCAAATTTGGACCACACAAGTCCATTGACAAGCTAATTCGTCCAGTTACCAAAGAACAAATGTTCACCTACAAGAGGAGCACTAGCATTACTTAAAGGGCAAAGCACCCAATTTGCAGGCAAGATAATTTTGGATAACTTCTGCTATGGCAAAGTCTCTGGAATCCTATAGTGTGTTTCTGGATGGTGAGATTTTGGTTTTGACAAGGAGTGTTTCTACATCCTCAGAAGCGAGGGCAGAGGGTTTGATGATCTGTCCACACAAAGGCTGCAAGAGATTTGGGGCCTGTAGTTACAGTGCCCCTGCTCAATTTGCCTGTTGCATTGTACATCCAAAGAGTGCAGGGAGGCCAAGTTGTGCATGATGCCCTTTGCCAAGCTGGAACTGGACTCCTTACTCCTTGACAATAGGAAGCTGTCTAGTAAACCAGCCAATGCACCCAGCATCTATGTGTGTGTGAGCCTATCAGCATTCTCCCATATGCCACCCCATCGAAGCCCTCATCTGGATCCAATGTAATTGATCTCAACTGCAACCTCAACCCCCAGTGAGCTGGCACGTGAACCATCCTTTCCCCTGGGCATGGCTGCAGTGCACTCATGCCCATTAGATCCAGACCATAACATTTAAAGGTACATGTGGTGCCAGTATCTGAGCTGAGTGTCAGATCAAATGATGGGACCACTTATCAGCAGTATGGTGTTGCCCTCTCTACTCCTCTTGGGGCTGTTGTGGCTGGGCAAGCAGTTGATCTTGGGTATCTGAAAGCAGAAAATCAGGAGGGAAGGTTGGGGTGAAATCAAAAGCAAGAGGTCCATGGTCACACCGTCAGCAAATTTATCATCATGCCACATAACGGGATGAGGGTGAGCTGGAAGCAGCATAAGGCAGGAACATACTGCTTTCCTCAACATTTTCAGTGATGCTGGATGTCATGGGCTGTTTTGCAGCCAACCCCATGGTGGAGGAGATTGTTCTCCCTATCAGGCTCAGGAGATGCAGGTGCCTTTCGGCTCCCCCGTTTCTGCTCTGTTCCCCTCTATTGTGTGCTAGCTTTCCTGCAAGAGAGAGGAAAGAGTGTCAGTGATTATGCTGCATGGTGTTTGCATGATATGTCAGCGAAGCTGAATAGTTGAAGGCATGTGGAAATAATGGAACCTGGATGTGAGCCAAGTGTGTGAGGTTGCAGTATTTGAAGGTTAGGCATGAGTCGTGAGTGCCAAGTGATGGATATATGGTGCTTTGAACAATGCTGTAGATGTCATGTGAAGGTGCATTCACTGACTTTGACCACTCACTTGTGGCACTGCTGACAGGTTCTGGGGTCTAGACATTAGCAAGTGACCACTCTGGTCACCTGCTTCCTATCCTTTCTAAAGACTGCCCCTCATGATGGTGTTAGGAGGCCAAGAGGGGAGTTTTCTGAGTCCGCTAGTGGCAGGTGTGATAGGTGGCGTGTGCGGAAAATATGGTGGGACCCACTTCAGGACAGCATGAAGGCAGGTCGCGATCTTCCACTCAGCCTGCCGATGGCGGGCCGCATTTCCCGCCATCAGCCGGCGGGGATCTAATTGTGATATATCAGCATATAATTAAAAGGCTATCCTGCCAGGCTTTTGGAACCCCGCCGTATCGTCTGTCCACGTCGGCGGACATATTTCACAACAGCACACAGGCAACGTGCACTCAGTGGCCTTCACTTTGGGGGAACTGAGGTGAGTGAGCAGCAGGGTTCACCACAGCTTGCCCGTTGTTTACAAGCCTCAGGAGGCGCCAGAAACTGATGGCTGGCCTCGAAGGTGACTGCTGAGAGGATGGGGGGGGGGGGTTCAAGTGCTACTCTGGCTGCATCCCGCACACAGGCAATTGAGGTGGGGGGCAGGGTAAGCAAGGGAAGTGGCCACACATTAGGAACACCTGTATGAACTGACCATGCCTCTGCAACTAAGACAGATCAGGCACAGACACACAGTGATAAGATTGGGATCAGGTTCCTAGCCTGCCCGCCCATTCAAGCATCGCAGAGGCACTAAAAAGGCCACCAAGCGCTCCATACCTTACCTGTACCAACCCTCCAGCACAGACTTAGAGTCCACCACCACTTCATTGGACCACAAAGCAGTTGGACTGCACACATTGTACAATCTCCTTGCCAACACTGGCCATGTAGCAGTCACTGCTGGAGGCGCTCACAGCCCCTTGCAATCTCAGCATCCTGGTTTGGACCAATGTCCCCAATGTTGCAGGTTGACAGACAGCCATGGAGCGCACTTATCTCTGGCTATCCAAGGGGTGACCAGCACTCTCCGAGAAGCATTAAGGGGCAGTCACAAAGGGCCAGGAAAGGTACTAAGTACAGCCATGATAACCATGTCTCTCTCTCTTTCATGCTGCAGGAAGACCACGTCAGGATCATGGACCCTGGTGACCTAGCCGTATGCCTGATGGCCTACAGAGAGACTTTAGAAGACTAAGGAGAGCACGACTGAAGCTCCTGGCCACACAAAGGCAGGAGCAGCAACCTCATGAAGAAGACGCAGCAGGGGCTTCTGCACGCACTGCCCAGGAGTAAAAGCAAGCTGTGGCTGTTGTCGCATAGTGACACCCAGGTCTATAGGCACCACCTGCCATTCCTGCAGATAACGGAGAACTAGTGTCGCCGACGACTGCGCATGTCTAGGGACCTGGTGGCTCACATTTGCCACTTACTGCAGGACTTGGTGCCAAGGGGGCATGGAGGGCATCCACTGCCAGTGGCTGTGAAAGTGACCGCGATACTCAATTTCTATGCCAGTGCAGTGGCTTCTTTCAGGGCCCCACAGGTGACCTCTGTGGGATTTCACAATCTACCACCCACAAATCCATCCATGAGGTCACAGATGCCATCTTCTCCACGGCACACAACTTTGTGCATTTTGCCTGGGACAGCCAGGTTGCAAGGGCCATTGGATTCACCCTGATCTTAGGATTCCCACAGGTGCAGGGTGTGAGTGACTACTACACATGTGGTGCTCAGGTCTCCACCGCTACACTCAGTGGACTTCAACTGCAAGGGCTTCCACACACTGAATGTGCAGCTGGTAGGTAACTACCAGAAACGCATCCTGCAGGTATGCACACGGTTTCCAGGGAGTGTGCACGATGCCTACATCCCGAGTCACGTGCAGATCCCTGCAGTCTTCCAGGGTCCACAGAGGCTGCAGGGTTGGCTCCTTGGGGACAAGGGCAACCCGCAGAGGCCATGGCTGATGACACCCGTGTGGTAGCCTCAGACTGCAGCAGAACGGGGCTATGAGGCTTATGCAGCAGCTGGCAACTTGGTGGAGCAGACCATTGGGGTGCTGAAGATGCACTTCCGGTGCCTGGGCCGGTCTGGTGGAGTCCTGCAATACAGTCCGCAGAGGGTGTCATGCATCATCGTCGTCTGCTGCACCCTTTACAACCTGGCGCTGCAACGCGAGGTGCTGGCTGAGGAGATGGAGGGGCTGGAGGTCTCCTCCGATGAGGAGGATGCTGTTGGCGATGAGTGTGAGGGGGTCCTTTTTGGTGACGACGATGGGGGATGAGGCTCTAGCACTGGCTAGATGAGGCAGGCGCGCTCGGGGGGCCCTCAAAGCTGCTAGATTTGTGGAGGATGATAACGACATGCAGCGAGGTGTCCCTGTAGGTCCTCACATAGCAGTTGTGAACGTTTAAATCCAATCTGGCTTATGGCAGGGCCAATATTCTCTGAGAATGCTCCTGTCATGGAGATGCAGTGGAGGCCCTGACAGTTGCTCGATCACAGGAGGATGACGACAACATGTAGTGAGGACACTCCATAGATCTCCACATAGCTTCTGAGAATGTCCGACTCCTGTCTGGCCGAGGGCAGCTTGTCTGCGCTCCATGATCAGGGCCATCTCAAAGATGCAGCCATGAAAGTTTAGGCGCACCTTTTGCACCTCAGCCCTTCAGGAGCTGGTGCACAGCATCACTGATCACAGATGTTGGTGTGATAGGGACCAGCCCCACCTTAAAGAGCACACAGAGCATATGAGAACACTCTGTGGTGCCTGCCCGCTACATTCTGGCAGAAATTACCAGTACTGCCGAGGTGAGGCACCAGTAATGTTTCCAGGGACTGAGAGGCTGGACCATCACTGTGGTCTGAAGGCTGCACAGAGCACAGGAAGAGGCCCTGGACTGAGATACCTGCCTTTTATCTTGTGCAGAAAAGGTTTCACATCTGAGTGACAAAACACTGCTCATCAGAACAAGGAGCCACAGACAGGGTGACATTCTTAGGAATTTATTGGCAATAGTGAACAGTATGTACAAGTGATCAACATCCATGGCCAATCTGTGCAACTACTTTTGCCTAACTTTCCTAACCCTGCCCTGGTGCTCCCCGGACATCCACATGATGGAGGAAAGGTCACTGGTATAATATGTAATTTTTTGGTTTTAAAATTTTGTTTCAACCTTTTTATTTCACACGCTAAGCTTCCAATTACTAGGGGGAAAAGAAGGGAAGAATTTTTTCACAATACATTTAGAGCATTTTGCAGAGTAATGGCAGTGGTCTGGCATCATTTGTATTATCACCCATTTGTATCCAAGGAAAATGTAGCAACATGGGGAAATCCTAACACGAGAATCAACATATAGAATATTTAAATAGCTGTTTTTAAATGGGACCACTCAACCCAGTGTAATAATATGGTCAGCCAAATAATTAATAGGTTGTCCAGAAATCCCCACCTTACCTTTCATATGCAAATTTTATTATACATGGATGGATATACAAATGCATATCATTTATACAAACACAATAGTAGTTCTCCTGTGACATCACATGATGGATCAGACTATGCTGCTGCAAGGGGATGTCTGGGATGTGGAAGTAAGGGAGTCGTACACATCAAGTAACAGAATTTGGTAAGAAGTTTGCTAAAGATTTTGCCTGATACAAAGTAATTTTTTGTTATTGGTTCATGGAGAACAGCATTTTGTTTTAGCTGCGGCAAGCAATCAAACATTTGCTCCCCCACACACCACACTTACAAAAATAATTGCATTTACTGTCCATCTGGTTTTTTAGCATTTAAGATTAAACTTATTTATCAATTGGCTCCGCAACAATACTCCCTCCTGCCAAAGTCAAGCTTAAAAAACACGTTCAAGCTCACAACTTCACTCCAAATTTGAATAATTGTATAGTTCTTACATAATTCGAAAAAGGTAAATAAAAATAGATAAATAAAAAATAAAGCAGGATTTGAATAGTCACTTCCTGTTGCCTGTGCATTGCGAACTGTTTTTTTCAAAAAGAAAGCTATCAATTTGATTGCTGCATTTTCTGCTGCTCGTTGATTTGGTACTCACTAACAGAAACAACTGCATTTAATTTGTTCATTTTTAATTAAGTGAAAATTTGGTAACTTAAGTCCTCATTTCAGCAAATCACTATTTTCTGCCTTACAGATACAATATTTTTGTGCATGATGCTTTACATTTGAAAGGCATGATGTACTAGATTCAAGACTTTTAATTAGATAGAGATACACAGATAGCCAACAATCTGCACCGCAAGTTGAAAATGCTAATACATTTAAGTCATACCTCAGGCATAATATCACTTACATGAACACTTTGTGTAGGTTTCTGATCTCACAACTCTTTAAAATGGATCATTTTAGACTCAGGTGAACTAATCACTTGTTTCCACATTTAAAAATTTGCAAAGGCCAAAACGAAAACAGTGAAATTAAAAAGTCACCAGAAAATATTAATTTGGCATCATTCTGATATTTGAGGCATGTTAAGGCACATCCTGGATTTAATGCCCTGCACCACCAGATAATGGTTATAGCCAACCCTGTCTGATATCTTGTTCATTATAACAACTCAAATCATGGAACCCAAAGGCATTATTAAAAAAAGACAAAACCATATAATATATTTAAATGGATTGTTTACTTAACTAAAGCAAGTGCAAAATTACTGCTTCATCATTGCTAAAAGTATTTTAAATTAAATCCATTTTAGTGATATTCTAGTATTTTTGTATTACAGAGGGTTGACAGAATTTTTGTTTTTGGATAGTTATCTTAACATTGAATTATTAAGGGCTCATAATGCAATAATACAAACTCACTAGGATTAGAGTTTGATATCACACTGCTTACATTTAAGTCCTTCAGATGCTTATTGTGTAAACCACATGGTGTTACGCTGAGCCAACAGACTAAGGAGAAAGGTTGTTCAATATTTGACATGCGGCAATCTCAGCTATTGCAATTGGCCTCAGTTATCCTTAGTCTGGGATTTGTGTGGGTTGGGGTTGGGGGCGGGGGTAGGTGGTAAGAAGAGAGTGTGGGAAATGAACACTTGTGGTCCAGACAGGAATTCAACAAACCGCTGGAATTACATGCATGCATAATACAAGTGAAGACAGAGTAGAATTTAGTTCGGCAGGTCCCTTTGGTTCTAGTGACAATATCGAAGAGCATGCATGCACGATACTCACTGTTGTCTTTGGAGATAATGCTCAAGATGAGTCATTACCTTCAGAAATACAAGCATGTTACTGCTACATCATATGCCTGTATAAAGCTAATTGGGAGATGGACACTCTAAAGCAACATGGAATATGGACACTGTAGTTTTACAAAATGGACTCCAGAGCCAGGTGACTTCTTACATGGTCACTGTACAGGCAGAGACGGGCATGTCTGAACATATCTCCAGGAAATTACTTAAAATGAAAATGGCCTTCCCAGATGCTCAATGGAAGCGATTTAAAATGACAACGGCATCTAGACTTGCCAGCTCCGTGATGGAATTTCAAATAAAGACATTTAAACAAGGTTAATCATAGCTGGATGATCTTCTTATCGTGCCCATGTACAGCCTATACATGGCCCAGCCAGAACTGGATATATTTTTGCCCTTGTTGTTGAATTCGGCAAGATCTGCAACAGTGTAGGGTTCCTCTAGCGATAAGCATTGCACGAGATGTTGCATAGTCTGTGGCTCAGTTCCATATTCACAAGTTGTCGGGCTGGTTGTATATCCCCATTTGCCTAGTGACACCTTTGAATGACCTACACCAGTCTGTTAAGGCACTTCCAGGTTGCCCAGTTGCAATTCATCCAATAGAATTTCCATCTCTGGGGATTGTTTGAGACTGGTGAGCCGGTCTTTCCACAAGGCCATGTGGGCTTCAGGTGGGGTTGATTGTAATGGAACAACACTGTTCATGAAGCTCTTCTTTGACTTTAGGCGGCTGGGTGTAGGTGTATGACCATGGTGCCTCTCATCTGATGTTTGACGGAGTGCTCTTTCTTGCTGGCTACCGTTCTTCTTATATCAGGGGGGAGCTATACCTGCCAGGATATATAGGCTGTTGGTGTTTGTTGGTTTTAAACAACCTGTGATAAGTCGGCAGCTTGCATGCAGAATGGCATCCATCTTCTTAGCATGAGTAGATCTTTCCATTGCAGGGCAGGCGTATTCGGCAGTGGAATAGCAAAGAGCAAGTGCACTGGTTCGCAATGTTTTTGAGCTTGCTCCCCATTTTGTGTTAGTGAGCTTATTCAGGATGTTGTTTCATGCACTCATTTTTGCCTTTGTCTTTTCGAAGTGGTTCTTGAAGGCGAGGCATCTGTCAAGGGTGACTCCTAAGTAGACAGGGTGCTCGCAATGCGCCAGTGTTGCTCCACACCAGGTTCCTTTAAGCTAGCGTTTGGCTTCACAGTTTCTGAGGTGGAATGCACAAACTTGCGTCTTTGATGGGTTTTTGCGAAGATGGTTTTCTTCATAGTAGGATGTTAGTCCCTCCAAGGCCTCAAAGCGTTTTCTCCACGGTGTTAAAATCAGTGCTTTGGGCAGTGACACAAAAGTCATCAGCATATATAAAATGGCATGTGACACCGTCTATAGGTTGGTCATTCGTGTAGAAGTTGTACAGCAGCGGTGCAAGCACGCTTCCCTGAGGAAGACCATTCTTCTGAATACGCCACCTGCTGCGCTTCCCACCTAGTTCAACATAGAACCGGCGATTCTGAAGCATGCTGCTTTATAACAGCTCTGTTAAGTGAATATCTTTTGTCATCTCTAGGATCTTGCAGAGAAGACATCTATGGTTCACGTTGTGTGAGGTTGAGCAGTTGGCTTGTTGTTGATTTGCTGGGGAGGAAACCTGCTTGCTCTGGAATGATCTTCTCATCTACAGTTGGTGCTATCCTATTGAGTATCAGGCGTTCAAACAGCTTATTGGTGTGGCAAAGCAGTGAAGTTGGCCGAAAACTCTTCGGATCTGAGGGATCTTTTCCGGGCTTTAATAGTGCTATTACATGTGCCTTCTGCCAAATATTAGGTAGCTTGTGTGTTGCCAGGCAGTAGTTGAACAATTGTTGGTGCCATTTCTTTGCTTGCTGTCCAAAATGCTTTATCTGCTCCGTTGCTATGTTGTCAAGACCAATTGCTTTCCCATGTTTTAGGCTAGATATACCAGTTTCCAGCTCTTCCATGGTGCATGGTCCAGTGAAGCCAGGGTAATCACTATATTTCTTCCTATCTAGTTGTGCTCTTGGTTGTTTCTTGTTAATTTTTCCATTTAGGAGCAACTGGTGTGCAACTTGGTTTGTTGACACATTTGGATGTTGGGCAGCTTTCTTGGGATCACCTCCAAGTTTGCGTATGAGAGACCATGCCTTCTTGCTATTTATTGTAAGATCTGTTGTCTCTATCAAGGTGTCCCAGGTGCTTTGACACTCTTGAGAGATACTTAACATCACCCTCTCACTGGTAGATATTGTTTCCTCCGAGAAGGGGTCAGATTCAAATATTGTTGATGAATGTCCTCCATTGTGTGGCGAACTGCATAGCCGTCAATCCATTGTATGGACATTGGAAAATATTGATACCATTGTCACATGATAAAAACTGGCTTGCAATAAGTGCCTTATTAGTCCACAAGGACAGGCCAGGGCGAGTCAGTCTGGGATGCAAAGACTAGAGAGAAACCATCTCTCACCCAGCACAAGAGAGGGCTCTGCCTTAAAAGTTAGACAGCGAATTGGGGCTTAATTGTTTGTTTCACCCCACTGCCAGATTATAGTTCTTCACTGCAGGGGCTCAACCAACTTTGACTGAAAAGCCAAAAGCTTGCTGTTATTTGGGGTGAACCAGTGTGAATTCACCACCAGAAACCTCCAACCTTAATTTTTCTTCAGAGCATCAAAAGGGGATCCTTCAGGCCTCCAACATTATAACTACCATCTTGAGCATTGATTAGAAGTGACTTTTTTTTTACCTTCTATGTAACTTAAGAGTGATTTAAATGCACGTTACATCTCAAGAAAGAGCGAGAGTGTATGGGATGTGCGAGGAGTGAGTGTCATTGTGATTACATTTATCCTTTTAGATTTAAACTTACCAGATAGTCTACATGTATGTTCTTTAAAGTAACAGCCCTCAAGGGGTTAAAACACCTTTTCTAAAATAAATCTTGTTGTGGTCAGCCACCAGGGAGAAAAAGGAGTAAGTTATCCCACATCATCTCTCCTTGTCCGCAACAAGCATAAATAGAAAACAACTGCTACAGTCAAACAAATGAAATAAAGCAGTGAACAAATCACAGCATCATCATTAAAATACAATAGTAGCCTGGAAGTCAGAACCTGACAAATATTTTATCATGCTTCACCCAACAAATGACAATCACAGAATTATTTCTTAAATTTTAATCAATACTTATAACATCTGGGTATGATTTGCAAAGAACAAGAACTTCTGAAATAAAATCATGGTATGGCAAACATAAAAATATATTCATATATGAGTACTTTTCAAAAAGTCTGGAATAGGTCACAGAAATAAAAAACCTGGTCTCTTGTGGTAATGCTCATGGTACATCCGAAGAGATGCTGTTTTTTATAATAATAGGGATGTTATTTCATGTAACACACAATGTAGTATTAGCAGAACCACTAATTTAAAGTGACTAAGTCAAACTCGGTTCTGTCAAATTAACAAAGTGTAGCATGCAATTACATATGAAATTAACAGAAAGGGAGCATGATAGGCAAAATGATAAGACTTTTATAGAGAGATGTTTTGTTCAGGTAGGGTACTTTTATTAAGAAACTAAGTGAAAAGACCAAGTCCTTTGGTGCACAGTTGGAAAAATATAGAGCAGAGGGCAAATAATCCCTTGGTTGAACAGAACAAATAACACACACTGTCAGAAGCATATATGGTTATACTAAAACTGTGCTTACTTGAAATCTGTATTGGAACTTTTTCCTACAGCTAAGGTTTAAATTAACCAACATGAAGTATCCGTCACTAAACACCATTTCCCAAAAGACATTCTGGTTACCTATCTGTTTTCATCATGAGAGGTGCTTTGTTACCTACAGTAAAGCACACATGATCCATTTTGTGAAAATTACCCACCAATACAATTTCAGTGAAAATAATGTGCTTCAGGTACAAATCAATACACATTATAAGCAAATTGAGCACCTCCAGCAAATCAAACAACCACAACAAATTCACAAAGTATTAAAACAAACACACCTTCCGTACTTCATTTCCACTTAATAGCACGTCACTCCAAGAGGCAATATTATAACGTACTTTCCTGGTTGAAAAATGCTATGATATACATCTCTGGTTGAAAAATGCTATAGCACACCAGTTTTACACAACTATTTATTAGGTGGACAGAGAAAATGTTAATTTAATAGCTATAACATAAAATACTGCCTTCACTTTGAGTCTTCTCCAATGAGATATCATGTAATGGCTTAAGAATAACAACAGTAAAAAGCATAAGAAAATCAGTTGGAATGTAAAACAGGTTACCAATTGATTAGCACCCCTTTTGAGACTACCATTTTTACTCAGAATTTTTTTGCCATCACAGGAGAGTCAAGCACTACACAGAGATGGCAAGCACAGGAGGTCAGAAACCCAAAGGAGTCTCAAACAAGAATGTCTAATGGGAAGTACATAAGTTACACATTATGAAAAAGATCAGAGGTATGATGTTTTCAATGTGATACACAGAGCTCACTAATAATCTTTCAATGTCAATATCAACAACATAGGGCTTGACAGTTATATGGATGTGAAATAAAAACTAAAAATGCTGAAAATACTCAGTTAGTCAGGCAGCATGTATGGGGAGAGAAACAGAGTAAACATTTCAGGTTGATAACAAACGTTTTAGAACTCTGATTAATGATCAACCTGAAGTGTTAACTTTTTCTCTTTCCACAAATGCTGCCTGATCGGAGTATTTCTACATTTACAACATCCACAGTTTTTTGCTTTTATATATAGATGTGATATTGACTAGTTGTTGATAACTTGAGAAGAAGTGAAAGAAGGGAAAAAGTGAGAATGACCTCCAACAAGCACAGGATATAGTCAAGCCCAAATGCCAGTATGTAAACCATAATGGGGCTGACAACAGGCAAAAAAAAAAAAACCCCAAACAATTTTATGTCATGTGAGACTTTCACAAGTGAAAGTATGAGCGGAAAATACTTGCAGGGAAAAGGTTTGAATACGGACATCAGCTGAAGGTAAGCTGAGGCAAGGACGAAGTTATGGAGGTGGAAATAGGGGTCTTAGTGAGTGCAAATAAGGGGTGGGACGCTCATCTCGGAATCAAGTACAACACTAAGGTTGCAAACAGTCTGGCTTAGTCTCAGGTCACTACTTGGGAGAAAAATGGAGTTGGCAGCTAGAGAACAGAGTGTGGACCAAACACACAGTGGCTCAAGTCTTCTCAATAGTTAACTGGAAGAAATTTCTGATCATCCAGCACTGGATGCCAGATAAACAGAGTGTGATAATTTAACAATAGTGGAGGAGGCAAGGGAAGTGGTGGGTGGTCAAGTAGGACTGAGTGTCGTGCAAGTGAAAACTAACCCTCAAGTTCACAATCCAATTCCTTCTTTAGGACTTTAGATTCTCCCACCATCTCAGAATCACCTCTAAATGTCACTTTGCACAAACTCCCTTCCCTTCTCATACTCATTGTTATGACACAACAGAATGTGTGTGCCAGGTAGATTAAATCCACGAGAGAAACTTGATTGCATTATCACAACGGTTTTGCAATTTGTATTTATTTCGAGATGCGTGCCCTGAATTCAGAAGTAGTAATTCCAGCAAGAGTTGAGATTTTTTTAAAAACTAAATTAATATATTTATTAATAAAAGAGGAGATTTCAAGCACATACATAGAGCTACAAATTATTACTATAATAACTCCTAAAATCCCTAAATAGCCTGGCTCCTAGTTACACCCACTTTAAGACAAACGTCCAAAAATAGTTATTTTAGATTTTAAACAGATCCGGCAAATTAACACAATACCCTGGACAGTGGAATTCAAAGTGGCTCTCTCCAGCTTCGGTGTTTGTAGACAGCAGGTTTTTTCCACAAATGCTGGCAGCTGCTCACACTTCTGTTAAATCTTACAATGCCTTGCCCTGACACAGCCTCATTCCCCTTTATACATGTTTCTCCCCTTTTTAATATGTAAATTACATTGTTTCCATATGTCTTTGGAGCTTTACCTTTCTTATAATAAAAATCTTCTCATGTTGTCACTATTCTCATTAACCTCTTTGAAATTCAAATCCCCTTTCATCCATCTAAAAATGCAAATTCCCTTTACACCTTACTTCTTTTGATAACTTCAACTTGCAGCCTGCTTGGCTACAAAGTGTAATTAAATCGTACACAGACAGAAAAACACAAGCCCCATAAACCTACTGTACAATAAACCAGAAAAGTATTATGAAAATTATTATACCTTCATGACACTCATCACCAACCTGAAGTCCCCTCCATATTACCAATTAACTGAAATCAGAATCCTCCACCAACTTATTTGTTCTTAAGTGAGAAAGCATGTGCCTCCCTGAATTCTCTAGTGGCTCCTGCAATAAGCTAGTAGTTACAACAGGGAAATAACAGGCAATTTAATAGGCACTGTGGGGGTGGGGAATAGGACATTCTTAATTCAGTGAAGTGGGAAGAAAGTTGCAACTCCATGAAACAGCTGGATGAAGTTGCAGAAGTTAGCAATGTGGACATACCCAGCAAAAGTTCACTTGACTATTTGTCTGTGCCATAGATTAATGGTTTTGTATATTTGAATCCCTTTTTCTCTAAAATGTAATCCTTCTAGCTTTCAAAATGCATACTTCTATTGAAATCACATCTTGACTGAGGAAATGTTATTGATTTTTTCAAACAATCTCCAGTTTCAGCAACCACACTCACTGCAAGGACTTATTTCATTTCTGCCCAAGGCAAAATGAATTTTCAGGTTCACCCGCTAAAACGTCTCACCAAATAAAAATGGAAGTCTTATTTGTCACATGAAGAACCAACAGCAGCACTGAACATTTCTAACAGAGCTGAAAGCAGGATCATAACCATCCAGCCAAAGGCCAATGAAAAATCATTAAATGTTTAACTTTTTTTTTAAATCACAATTATTTTCTTTTGTACAGTGGTGCATTGTGGTTTCAGCAAACTTCCTTATTATTGTTACTCTCCCCACTTGTTTCCAACTTAATGTAGATGCCCTTGACATCAAGGCAACATTTGATTAAATATGGCAGCAAGGAGACCTAGCAAAACTGGAATCAATGGGAATCAGGGGAAACTCTCCATTGGTTGGAGTCATACATAACATAAAAGGAAGATGGTGGTGGTTGTTAGAAGTCAAACATCCCTGCAGGAGTTCCATAGGGTGGTGTCCTAGGCCCAACCATCTTCAGCTAGTTCATCAATGACCGTCCCTCCATCATCAGGTCAGAAGTGTGGATGTTAGCTGATGGTTGCATAGTACCATTCGGGATCCTCATATACCAATACAGTAGTATCTGCATGCTGCAATACCTGGACAACAATCAGCCTTGGACTGATAAATGGTAAGTAACATTCATGTCACACAAATGTCAGGCAATGGCCATCTCCAAGAGAGAATCTTCCCTTGATATTTAAAGGTATTACCATCACAGAACCTTCTGCCATCGACATCCTGTGGGTTACCATGGACCAGAAACTTAAACTGCGCCAGCCAAATAAATACTGTGATTACAATAGCAAGTGAAAGATAATTTTTGCGAGTAACTCACCTCCTGGCTCCCTGTATCTATTCACCATCTGCAAGGTTCAAGTCAGGAATATAAAGAAATACTGTTCACTTGCCTGAACGAGCATATCTCCAATACTGAAGAAGCTTGACACTATCCAAGGCAATGTAGCCAGCTTGATCAGGATGACATCAACCACCTTAAACATTCATTCCCTCTGCTTGCCACTGTATGCTCATGGCAACGTTTATCTACAATATGCACTGCAGAAACTCGCCAACGCTCCTTTGTCAGCACCTTCCAAACACACAAACTATTACCTAGAAAGCCAAAAGCAGCAAATGAGTGGGAACGTAACCTCTACGTTCCACTCCAAATCACACAACATCCTGACATGGAGCTATAATTGCTGTTCCTTCATCGTTGATGGGTCAAAATCCTGGAACTTCCTTCCGAACAGCACCGTGGTGTCCCTAGGCCACATGGACTGCAGCAATTCATAAGGCAGCTCACCACCACCTTCTCAGGTGCAAACAGGGATGGACAATTGCAAGCAATGCTCAATGAATGAATAAAAATAAAATCTGTTTTTGCCCATTTCATGTGTTACAATTGAGGTTTATAAGATGTTTTGGGACTCTAAGTTTAGGGTAAATGAAGAGGGACATGTAAGCCTGAGTGATTTGATTGTTAGAAATCATTGGAAGGCTTAAATTGTTTTACTGAGAAGGTGCAACACTTGGAGACAATGGCAGCAGTCTGCAAGTTTATATTGAGTGGACTCTGAGTTTCCCTAAGTTTGAGAAAGGTGTGGTTGATATAAGGTTGTAAACAGTTGTGCTGTAAACTGTCCATTTACTTCCAAGACAAAAGGGAGTTGGGGCCAAGGATGGTTAATTAACATTTCTACCGGCATGCAAGGTTAATGCATTTCACACTGCCATGGGGAAGAAAGCAGAGCAAGCCATTTTTGATATCCAGTTACAGGCATACCTACAAATCAATGAATATCACAGACAGTGGTGGGGAGAGGCGATGGCGTAGTGGTACTGTCACTGGACTAGTAATCCAGAGACCCAGGGTAATGCTCTGGGAACCCAAGTTTGAATCCTGCTATGGCAGATAATGGTAGAACTTGAATTCAATAAAAAAATCTGGAATTAAATGTCTAATGATGACCATGAAGCCATTGCCGATTGTTGTAAAAACCCATCTACTTCACTAATATCCTTTAGGGAAGGAAATCTGCCATCCAGGTCTAGCCTACATGTGACTCCAGATCCACAGCAATGTGGTTGATTCTTAAATGCCCTCTGAAATGGCTTAGCAAGCCACTCAGTTGTAACAAACCACTATAAGGTCACAAAAAAGGAATGAAACCAGATGGACCACCTGGCACCAGAAACGACAACGGCAACCTCAGCCCTGTCAATCCTGCAAAGTTCTCCTTACAAACATCTGGGGGCTAGTGTCAAAATTGGCAGAGCTATCTCTCAGGCTAGTCAAGCAACAGCCTGACAAAATCTCCTTTGACAGCACCTTCCAAACCAACGACCACCATCATCTAGAAGGACAAGGGCAGCAGATAGATGGGAATTCCACCAACTGGAAGTTCCCCTCCAAGTCACTCACCATCCTGACTTGGAAATATATCGCTGTTCCTTTACTGTCACTAGGACAAAATCCTTTCCTAACAGCACTGTGGGTGTACTTACACCACATGGATTGCAGTGGTTCAAGGAGGCATCTCACCACTACCTTCCCAAAGGCAACTAGGGATGGGCAATAAATGCTAGCCCAGCCAGTGAAGCCCAAATCCTGTGAATGAATAGGAAAAAAAAAGACAGTCAGCAGAGAGAAGAGGCTGCTTGGCTTTGCAAGCTCCCAAAGCCAGTTCCAGGAGGAAGACTGTCTCTATTTAAAGCAACACATCCTGCAGCCTTCTGGCATGGCCAGGGGGAAGGAGAATCATCAGAACAGGCTTTAATTACAGCTGGTGGTGGATTTCTGAAAAATGAGGAAATGCTTGGAGGCGGTAGTCACTTGAAGTTAATACTCAGCGAAGCAGAGATATGGGAACCCACTGGAAGTTGGGAGCAACTGTGAACAGTTTGCTATTAGGACTGTAATTTGTGGAGAGTGCAATGTGTGATAAGTATAAAAAGGGAAATGTTCCTCTCTAGTTTAAAGTACAAGTTGCCTACAAAGAGAAAATAGTATATTAACCAATCGTGTTTTAGTCATTTGTTACAGTAATTTTTTTTAAATATGAAATCTTGTCATTTATTCAACTAATAACTAGACATTCTAATTTCTTTTTTAAAAATAGTCTCTACAATGATCATTCCACATACCATTGTTATCATACTAAAATAAGTCCATCCATCATTACCATACTTTTCCAAAAACATGAAAAGCTATACTTCCTTAGTCACCTATAGATTTATTTTTCAATCAACAAAATTGCATCATAATCATTAATCTTTCCAATGTCATCATGTATCAAGCAAATGTAATGCTATGACATAACTGTTACTGCTGATATAAAATAACCACATAATTTCTGAACAAAATTTCAGCAATGGGATAATTTCAAATTGGCAATATCTAATGAGTTCTTAAAACTTATAAACTACTCAGGTTTTCACTTACAACACAGAAAATCAAACTGCCCGATTAGCTTGCTCTTTGATAATTACTCAAGTATCCATTATTTCTTACTTGTAAAACATTAGCAAATGGATTTCAAAATGAAATCTTGATACTATGAAAGCTTCACCTTTGAAGGAATGTAAGATAAAATTCTGAATGTTAGTAACAGCATTTCTAACAATATTTCATATACTCAGCGCAAAATACTTTTAAAGCATACCATCGTACAGTATATCAAGAAAGATCCTTGGTAAACTTTGAAAGAGGTGAAAATCAATTACTTAAGTGCACCATCAAAAGAATGGTGCATTTTTCCTGGGGGGTTAGAAAAGGCACCGTAAACCAATTCAACATGTAGAAGAACCTAAATCTTTAGTTTTCGATTTGAGCTCATTCCAGACCCAGTAACCCACTGCAATAGGTAATGGAATGCAACCTGAGTTTTAGTGAGCTAACATTAGCCCTCTTACTACACCAAGCAGAAAATCAAGTAAAACTCAGTTAATAAAAAAATAATATTGGGTTTGAAAATAAGTACTGATTGTAAAGTCAATTTATCCAACAAAAACTACCTAACCTTTTCCTGTTTTTTCCCCCCAATTAATACTCCTCTAACACTTATTTCTATTGAATAACAGTAGGAAAATATATTTTTCTACTCCATTAAATACATCCAAAGGAAATAGTTACTCAGAATATAATTATATCTCTTTTTTAATTATTCCTTAAACAGCAGTTCAGCCTAATTCATTTATAACCAAATCTTAAACCAACTTGCATTGATCATACATCCAGAGATACTGCCATTCTTGTACTAGAATACATCAAAAACAAGCCCTCCACTATAATTCTATAAAAAAGTTCCTTTACACAAAAATAAGATTTATAAATCTCCAAGTAAAATTGAATGGTTTGTATCCAAATATAGATGGTCATGATTTCAGCTAAGCATCACGTATCTGTCTGCCAATTTACACTTGCATAATACCAATGTCACAGTAATGAATTAACATTTACTTGGAGAGATTTGGAGCCATCTGCGCAATCATACTGCCATCTCCACATCACCCTCCAGTAAATTAAGTGCAGCCCAGCATATGAGAGCTTACACACACAAAGCGCAATTAACCAACATCCAAATAAGTCAATTTTTAAAACAGTGATTTTACCCTAACCTACCCTACTTTGAAAAGGATGGATGAGGGTTGGATGCCTGTCTAACACCCTATTCATTTTCACTCTCCATTGTGATGCTAATAGACAATCCACCAAAACCCATCCCTTTTCTGTCTGAAGGGTTATGTTAAATCAAGGATTTAATGCCAGAGAAAAGCCAGTGGGGCAATCAGGTTAATGTGAATGCTTTATAAACACATCTGCAATTTGTCAAAAAAAATGTTGCATTAATTGCATTATAAATACAGATGCTGAAAAATCAAAGCACTATTAAACTAACTTCCTTTATGCGCTCTTATACTACTTTTCAAAATACAGGACACAATTAGTTTGACAAGTTTTCTGTATATCTATACAGCAGTATAACTGATCCCTGACTCACAAGCAAACTTAGCCCTCCATCATATCCAAAATTGTTACCTAGTTTTATAAAATTATATTCCTAAACTCAGCTGTTGTCTTCAGATACTACACAGAGCAACGACAATAAGATAAGTCATTGCATCGAGATGTGACAGATTTTAATCACAGCAAAGTAATAAACTTTAAACTGTACATAGCAGTCAAAATAAAAAAAAACAATTTTCTTCGTTGTTGGGATGTTAACAGGAGTACAGTTTTTTATAGAAGGCTATAAAACTATAATGCATAACTTATTGTGCACATACAGTAATGCACTAATTGCAGCCCGTTTTTCTCATGCTAGAAGAGTTAAGATTGTCCATGATTCATACGCAAGTCCAAAGTGTAACCGAACTGTCAGGAAGTGGTGTCAAACATAGACAAAGAGTTATAAATGGCACAGGTCTGGCCCCTACCCTATACCAGTGTTGTGGCAGTCACCAAAGCCATCGAAGTTTTGAGTGGGGGGGCTGAAAATAGGCCGTGTACACAGTGACATGATGTATAAAGCTCTAAATAGAAGGGAGGAAAAATATCTGACGGTCACCTTTGTCTGCAATTGCATCAAGCTGTGAATAAACCCTTGGTACACAAACATCAAGTGTCATTACATGCTGAGGTTCCATTTGTCCCTAGTGTTGTGAAGGTTGGGCCTGATCACATTACAACTGAATGGAGCATTCCACAGCAATGTGCTGTACTGCCTATACCTCAAATGTTTGTGCAAAAATACTTTGACCACAAGTCCATCAGGCAGTGGCCTGCATGTTAACATCCTAGAGGCCCGGTGGGAAAACTAGATGACGTATCTTGTTAGATGATTCCCTGAACAAAGTTATTTGGCAGAATGCCTCATCATCAGAACTTTCAAACAAGGACATAGCTTGGCTGGTGGTGAGATGGACCCGCCCCATCAGATCCTATAGGCCTGGAGTTTCACCATCTCCATACTCGCCCACCTCCTTCTAGAATGCGCCTTTACACATCTTCTCAGATCTGCTTTGCAATGGGTTTTTGGTTGAGGTTCATCCCAAGCAGCTCTATAATGCAGGACTCTATGCTCTATGGGCTAGCCACAGTGACACCAAGATAAACATCAACTGCTGGATGACCTCAACTTGGTGAAAGAGGTTTTGTTCTGCCCAAAACACTATTCTTCCAATGGAAAGAGCTATCAATCAGCAAGTATTGCAGACTGATATATTCCAATGTCCAGGACTACCCGCTGAGGAATGCACTATAGCTTCAGCCAATGCCACAAAGGCTCCATGGGGAAAAGTCACTGTCTACTGCATTTCTTCCAGTATACCAAGGGACTCGAAACCATGTAAAAACCCCCTTGGATTGTACATAACTGAGAATGTTTGACATGAAATATATATGTACATTGTAAACGTAATCTTTAACGGCAAATGTGGTGAGGCACCTCGTAACCATATTGAAATAAGTCAATCAGTACTGCAGTTAATGTAATGTCAAATTTGAATTGTTATGCAAATTTACAAATTTTGTGAAAGTACTTTTTGAAAATAGTAAGATGGAGGTGTTAAAAATGATTTCATTTTATTAAAACCCCTCAAAGAATAATTACCAGCTCTGTTCAGTGGAAATAATTTGAGAGCATAAATTTAAGAGTATTACCAAAAAGAACAAAGAAGTTAGAGGGAAAAAAAGTTTATTAGTACATGGGGAGATCAATTTCCATGTGTGGTGTTCATCGGGTGGGCGGATAATGGAACAAGTGGAATAGCCATTGAATGACATAGATTCTCCATCTCACACAACTGTTGCTTATGGGTCACAAATGGAACATAGGATCATTGAATTTACCCAATAAATCTGATATAGCTTCAAACTCCAGTCTATTTACATGGTAATTCCTTATCTGAGGAAAATAAAATTCAAGTACAAGTACAGCATGATACAAAATAAAAACAGAAAATGCTGGAAAACAGCCAGCAGGCCAGGCAGCATGTGGAAAGAGAAACGGTTCATGTTTCAGGCCAATAATCTATCCAAACAGATTTTGCTTCCATTGTACAGTAGAAAGAGGACCCGGAGGCAGGAGCACCTAGAAGAGCTACCCAATCCAGTACAGCCTGTGGCTCCAGAGAGCAGCACCTGCGTTTTGAGAGAAATCAAAGTGTGACATCAAAGGAAAACAGGTTAATGATTGGTTGGTGAACATTCTGCTCCTTTATCTTCAAACCTCTTGCAGTTTATTAGTAATTATAAGGTTTTATCAGTTGTAGCAAGGTTTATTAGAAGTAGTTCTCTTTAGTTCTGAAGAAGTCATACGGACTTGAAACATTAACTCTGTCTTTCTCTCCACAGATGCTGTCAGACCTGCTGAGTTTTTCTAGCACTTTTTGTTTTTGTTTCAGGTTTCCAGCATCCAAAGTATTTTGCCTCTACTAGTAGTAGTACAAGGTTATTGGGAGTAGTAGTGTTCATCAAGTATAAACTAATTTAAAAGTAAATTAATAATAAGGATGCAAGGGCAGATGATGTGTTGCGACTGCAGAATGTAAGATATCCTGGACACCAGATAAGCATGTGGCTTGAGGAGCTTTGGCTCAGTAACTGAGCTGGAGGCTGAGCTGCAGGCACTGCAATGCACCAGGGAGGGGGAAAGTTACCTGGGTACTTTGTACCATGAGGCAGTCACACCCCCTTCGGATAGAGTCTTCTGATTTGGTCAGTGAACAGGGACAGAGGGGTGTGGAGTGTGGAGGAGCCTCAGCAATTGTCCAACAGGTTTGAGGTTCTTGCAGCCTGTATGGATGAATGTGGTGGCTTCTGGATGGATGAGCAAACTGACCATGGTACAGGAAGTCATTCAAGTGGGGAGGGGGTGGAGAAAAAAATTAAGAATCTAATGATAGCTAGGGACAGTATAATCAGGGAAGATAGACAGTTTTCTGCAGCTGTGGCGGCTGTATTGCCTGCCCAATACCAGGGTTCAGGACATCTGGGCTTGAGAGGAACTTGCAGTGGGAGGGGGGAAAGAGTTCAGTGGTTGTGGTCCTATAGGTACAAATGACATGGGTAGGACTAGGAAAAAAGGCTCTGCTGAGGGAGTATGAGCAGCTAGGGGATAAAGCAGGACCTTAAAAAAGGTAATACCTTCTGGATTACTACTTGAGCCACAATCAGTTAGCATACAGTAAATCATATTAGAGAGTTAAACGCATGGCTCAAAGATTTGTGGGGGAGAAATGGGTTTCGATTCGTGGGGCACTGATAACAGTACTAGGGAAAGTGAGAGCTGTACCGTTGGGATGATCTTCGCCTGAACTGTGCTGGGACAAGTGTTCTGGCAAGTTATATAACTAGGGCAATAGAAAGGGCTTTCACTTAATAGTGGGAGCAAGGGATCATGGTTGGGAACATACGATTAATTAAACAGAGAGAACAAGGCAAGAGGGAAAGGTAAAAATGAGGGAAATGATGATCAGAGTGTGGCAAGAAGGGACAGTGTGTACAAACCTAAGAGTGCACCAGCAGATAAGGCCAGAGATTACAAAAATAGTAAAAAAGGCAGAACCAAAGGCTTTGCACGTAGCATGTGTAACAAAAACACATGAATTTGCAATACAAACAGAAGTAAGTATGTTATGATCTGATAGCCATTACAGAGACATGGCTACAGGATGACAAAGACTGGGGCCTGAATATTCAGGAGTACATGACATTTAAGACAGAAAGGAAGCTAGGAAAAGATAGAGGGATAGCTCTGTTAAGTATGACATTGGTGCAATAGAGAGAGTTGACCTTAGTTCTGGAAGATCAAGATATTGAATCAGTTTAGGTAGAGATGTGAAATAGAACCTGTAAGACGTCACTGTGGGAGTGGTTTATAGGCCCCCTAGCAGTAACCGCACTGTAGAACGGGATATACAGGAAGAAATAATGGGGGCTTGAGAGAGAGAGATACAGCAATAATCATGGGGTCATTTAGATTGGACAATTCAGATTGGCAAAAGTAGCCTGGATGAGGAGGTCATAGAATTCTTTTGGGATAATTTCTTAGAGCAGTACCTTTTAGCACCAACTAGAGGGCAGGCTATACTAGATCTGATTACGTGCAATGAGACAGGATTATCTAATGACCTCAGTGAAGGTGCCCCTAGGTAGCAGTGATCATAATATGATTGAATTTCACATTCAGCTTGAGGGAGAGAGGAGTGGGTCTGAGACTAGTGCTTTAAACTTAAATAAAGGGCAATTATGAGGGCATAAAGACAGGGCTGGCTAAAGTGAACTAGGAAATTAGGTTAAAGGATAAATCAGTAGAGATGCAGTAGCAGACATTTAACGAGATATTTCATCACACTCAGAAAAGATACATTTCAGTGAGAAAGAAAGACTCTAAGGGAAGGACACACCATCCGTGGCTAACTAAAGAAGTTAAAGGTAGTATCAAATTGAAAGAAAAAGTGTATAATTCCACAAAGGTGAGTAGCAGGTCTAAAGATTGTACAGAATATAAAGAACAGCAAAGAATGACTAATGAGGGAGTACAAAAGAAAGCTAGATAGAAATATAAAAACATATAGTAAGAGAAACCTAGATAGAAATATAAAAACATATAGTAAGTTTCTACAGATATTTAAAAAGGAAAAGAGTAAGTAACGTGAGCACTCTAGAGAGTGAGAACGGGGAATTAATATTGGAAAATAAGGATGAATTGAACAGATACTGTGTGTCTGTCTTCACTGTAGAGGATACAAATAATATCCCAAAAATAATTGTGAAGCTGGAGCTGAAAGAGAGGGAGAAGCTTAAAACAATTACAATCACCAGGGAAAGGGTACTGAGGAAATTATTAGAACTAAAACCTGACATCTCCAGGTCCATATGGACTTCAACATAGGGTTTTAAAGAGAGTGGCTACTGGGATAGTAGATGCTTTGGTCTTAATTTTCCAAAATTCCCTAGATTCTGGAAAGGTCCCATCACATTGGAAAATAGCAAATGTGACTCCTCTATTCAAGAAAGGAGGAAGACAGAAAGCAGGAAACTACAGGCCGGTTAGCTTAACATCTGTTGTAGAGAAATTGTTGGAAGCTATTAAGAAAGTTATTGCAGGGCACTTAGAAAAGCTCAATGCAATCAAGCAGAGTCAGTGAGGTTTTGTGAAATCATGTCTGACTAATTGGAATTCTTTGAGGAAGTAACAAGCAACATGGAAAAAGGGGACTCCTGTGAATTTGCTGTACTTAGATTTCCAGAAAGCATTTGACAAGGTGCCACATCAAAAGGTTACCACACAAAATAAGAGCTCATGGTGTAGGGGCAACATAATAGCATGGATAGAGGATTAGTTAGCTAACAGGAAGCAGACAGTAGGCATAAATGGATCTTTTTCAGGTTGGCAAGATGTGACAAATGGAGTGCCACAGGGGTCAATGCTGGGACTTCAAATATTTACAATTTATATTAATGACTTGGATGAAGGGACCGAGTGTATGGTTGCTAAGTTTGCTGATAACACAAAGATAGGTAGGGAAGCAAGTTGTGAAGAAGACATAACCTATTCAATGTCCCTTCGTAGCCTCCTTAGGTAAGTGGACAAAAATTTGGCAGAAATATGTGGGAAAATGTGAACTTGTCCACTTTGGCAAGAAGAATAGAAAAACAGCATATTATTTAGGAGAGCGATTGCAGAACTCTTGAGGTACGGAGGGATCTGGGTGTCCTGGCTCATGAATCAGGAAACATTTGTATGCAGGTACAGCAAGTAATGAAGGCGGCAAATGGAATGTTGTTGTTTATTGTAAGGGGAATGGAATATAAAATTAGGGATGTTTTGCTACAGGTGTACAGATTGGTGAGACCACATCTAGGAGTACTGTGTACAGTTTTGGCTCCTTATTTAGGAAAGAGTATAGAAGCAATTCAGAGAAGATTCACTCGGCTGATACCTGGGATGGGGAGGTTATCTTATGAGGAAAAGATTGGACAGGCTATGCCTGTATCCATTGAAGTTCAGAAGATTGACGGGTAATCTTATTGAAACATGCAAGATTCTGTGGGTACTTCACAAGATGGATGCTGTGGATCTTGTGAGAGACACTAGAATTGGGGGGGGGGGGGGGGGGGGCAATTTAAAAATAAGAGGTCGCCCATTTAAAACAGATGAGAAGAATTTTTTTCTCCCAGAGGGTCATGAATCTTTAGAACTCTGACCCTGCCTTCACTGTTCTCTGGGGAAATGAATATTTTTCAGGCAGAAGTTGATTGACTCCCCTGTTAGTCAAGAGTCAAAGGTTATCAGGGGGAGGCGGTATGTGGAGCTGAAGCCACTTTCAGGTCAGCCATGATCTGATTGAATGGCAGAGCAGGATCGAGGGGCTGAACAGCCTCCTCCTGCTCCTAATTCGTATGTTTGAAAGTATAATACTCCCCTTTCTTATTATATCACCCAGCTCCAATTAAACGCTGTCTTTGGGGAGAAGGAAAGATAGGCACCATGCTATCTCCAATGTAATCAAACACTAGGGCATACAGCAGACATACACCAAGAGTTGCCAGAATTGATTCTTTGATCTTTTTCTCTTGAGGGTGCACCTGGACATTTCTATTCACTACTGCATACCCAAGTTTTGAAATTAATTTTATGGGAATATCAAGGGTAGAAACCCACATATTATGACACAATGGCACTTTGTCTGGTGTTCAAATTCAACTGAGCCCCTATCCAACCTTATCCGGCTGAACCCGATATGAACTGGGTAATATCCATAATAACACCTATGTACAGCTTTGTATCTGTCAATATGTATGAATAGAGTCACCTGACGACTTCAGTGAGCTAAAGAGAGATAATTTAACAGCCTTAATTAACCTCTTACTGTGCAATCATCTGCCATTTCATTCTGTCGATCAAAAAAATTGGCATTAGGATTTGGTTTTGATTTGACTCCTGTTAAATATGCAAATAATCTCAAAAACTGTTACAGTACAACGGAAATAAGAAAATACAGACTTAAAATTAACATCTGCTTCAGATTTTGTTCATTATTACTCTAGTTACGTAGACTATTAGTCTAGTTAAGATTAGAAATTATCGGCTGCAGAAATTGTTAATTGTAGCCATATAGTTTTAATCAAGAGTTATTACTTAATCCATATAAAGCATAGAAATGATTAACACTTTCAAATGTCTAACTTAATATTTTGTTTTTAAAAATGTATTCAAAATAAAGTTATAAAAACTTTAAACAACGTTGAGTAACTGCTTGTAAAACAGATGGATAAAATATCTGGTTGGGAATAGGGTTTAATGTTACAAATAGGAATAGACGAAATTATTCCATACTCAATGGATCCCACTCTGCTCAAATTGCGCAGAATAAAGATGAAGGCATTGGGTTATCGGGGGCAGTTGACCAAGGACAAAGAGGACAGACAGATACTCTTCAGTTCTCTAACTATTATTTGGATCCAGGAGTCATCAACACCATCTCCTCAAGTAACAAAGATGACATTCAAGCACTGGAGATAGTGCATAAAGTAATTGAGCATTGGGGTTGGAATTGTGAGGGGGGGGATAAAGGACAGAAAATTGGGTTTTTCCAATGAGAAAAATATGCAATTTTGAACTTGTTCAAAAGATAAAAGTTGTCCCCTTCAATATGTATTTAAAGACTACTTGTTCAGTTAACTGCCAAGACATCATTTTTGAAAGAAACTGCATGCATCGTAAAAAATGGATACCCTATTTTTAAAAATCTCTATTACCCTCTGAAATATTTATTAACTCTAATAAAATATCAAATGTCAAATCCCTTCAGTGGTTACAGTTGAAAGTATAGCTCAACCATCTGTTCATTGTGGAACTGGAGCAACAACTAGCATCAGGCAGCACAGTTACTTTTAGCTCTGTGCCAAAATTCAAAGGCAGTTAAGCACAAATAGTGCTCATCCAGAAGGTTTCCCTCGGATGATTATTCTGATAGTTTTATTTACACATTAGTCTTTAGCCTATCATTCTGGGAACATCAGCTTCTAACTGTTTATCACTATACTAGTGTTTAGCTTTCTTAGTGTAAAAAAGCAAAATCCGATGTGTTACAACATACTATAGATGCATTCATACTTAATCCACTATCTCGTTAACTTGGCACATATGGCTATACAGGCCTCAAAGCAATGTGTGTAGTCCTCTGAATAGCTCTATAAATGACTACTAATCTGTTCACAGCTGGTGTCTTGCTTCCACACTATATTCCCAAGGGAAGTTGACAGAAAGTAAAATGTAAATTGCTCATCCTTGAAATTAATTAGTACAGTTAATTTTATGGAAAATATACAATGCGTAGTAAATAAGGGTTAAACTCACAGCTCATCAGTTAAACGATAGCCAGCCAATTACTGCTCTGTCTATTCATATTACCCATTGAAAGTTATTTATCTTCTTCCAATCCAGGTTTTATTAATAGTGGCAAAATGCACATAACATGACTTTTTAATTACACATTAGCGATCAATCTTTGCTCGATGCACCATTCAGGCACCTCAAATCAGCTTTTGGTTACTGCAGTCATCATTCTTCAAATTAAAGGTACAGTACCCATACAGCAAGGGAAAGAAGAGAAAAAAATCCTGTTAAAGGGATAGTTTACAGATGTTCTAAACTAAAAAGCAAGATCAAAAATCAAATTGGCAAATTGTTACTACATGGTATGGAGTCCAGAGTACAGAAGAAGTCAAATCATGATTTGTTTTTCTTAACACCTCATGATTTAAAGAACACAGTAATAATTGCAGGGTGATTTCATAAAATCAGCAGAATCAGATTTGCCTTGATCAACATACATATGCATCACTTTTGTATACCAAAGAACAGGTTAAATGGTCCCAGGTTAGTTTAATGGCTACAAAAGTCATTTTTTAAGGAACTTCCGAACATTAATGTTGGCACCTATCACCTCATTAACCCTAGAGGACATGGTGGGTAGCTCAGCGTTTGAATATATTGGCTTTTTATCATTTTAACAATTTTCTTCTTTTTGTATAATTTTGAGGCAAGTGGTTATTTCTGCAAGTTATATGTGAATGTGCATGCTGACATCCCTGTTGTTTTCCAACTACCCATCTGTAAAACTAATAATTTGCCCATTAAACAATAAATGTCTTTTTTCCTGTGATTTAAATATCCAGTTGGTTGCACAAAATAACCACACCTGCATATTCCAGTACAGCTACAACGCTGATATCTACCTGACAAAATGGAAAATGCCCAGGTATGTCTTGTCCTCAAAAAGCTGGACAAATCCAATCCAGTTAATTACTGATCATTGAAAGGAGACTGATGGGGCAGTAAAGTGATGGAAGGTGCCGATGGCATGCTATCAAATGACATTTATTCATCAATAACCTACTCACCAATGCTCAGTTTTGGTTCTGTTGGGACCACTTTGCCTCATTACATCATGTCCAAACACGGATAAAAGAGCTGAACTCCAGCAGTGAGGCGAGAGTCACTGCCCTTAACATTAAGGCAGCATTTGACCAAGTGTAGCTTCAAAGAACCTTAGCAAAATTGAAGTCAGTGGGAATCAGAGGGAAAATTCTCCACTGGCTAGAATCATGCCTAGCAAAAAGAAAGATAGTTGCGTTTATTAGAGGCCAATCATCTCAGCCCCAAGGCTTGATGCAAATGTTACTCAGTACCCTCAGCCTAGCCACCTCAGCTGCTTCATCAATAACCTTTCCTCCATCCTAAAGTCAGAAGTAGAGACATTCACTAATGATTGCAGTGTCCACTTCTATCCATAACTCCTGAGGTCATGAGGCCATCAGTACTCACACATAACAATATATAGGTTTGGGCTTATTTGTGGCAAGTACCATTCGTGCCACAGAAGAGGAGCCAAGGACCATCTCCAACAAGAAAGTCTAACTATCCCTCCTTGGCATTCAATGGCTTTATAATCATCAAATCCCCTAACAACTATCTGCAGGGCTCCTTTCAACAGAAGCTTAAATGGATCAGACACAAATGGTATGGCTACAAAAGCAGACCAGGGGGCTGCTTATTCTTCAGCAAGCGATTCACCTCCTGACTCCCCAAAGCCTTCATCATCTCAGCACAAGAATATGATGAAACACTCTCCATTTATCTGGATGAATGTAAAATACAAGAAACTAGTTCCTATTTGGGACAAAGCAGCCACTCCATTAAGCATTCACTCCCTTGACCGCCTATCTACAAAATGCACTGTAGCAATTCGCCAAGGCTTCAACAATACCTCTCAAATTCACGACATTTTTCACCTAGAAAATAAAAGACAACAGGTACACGATCCCCTACAAGTCAGGAACCGACCTGACTTGGAAATATAGTGCTGTAACTTCAAGGCTCCAGGGCATCGTAACTTGGGTGTGGGGGGACCCCAAAGATGCACTGGGGAACCCCACCCTAGAAGTCCCGAGGTAAAGACTGCCCAGGAAGTTCAAACTTCCATTGGGCAATTGCCCTGTGATCAGAACAATCTGAAAGTGCACTTTAAATCGTAAACTCTGGATGGTTACAACTATATTGCCAGAATAGTTATACAGGAAAAGTTAGAAGAATTAAAACCACTTCCAACTCCTGGTTAACTATAATACTGACCCATCCTGACCCCTAAAGGACTCCCCTGCAACCCCCACAGCACAGTAATACATAATTACATACATAGAATCTACATTAAAGAAACAAGTCATTGGGTCCAAGTGGTCTATGCCAGCATTTATACTCCAGAATACCTCTTCTCACTCTAACATCCTTTTACCATCTTTCACCTTCTTCTCCCTCATGCAAGCATTAAACAACTCCTTAACGGCTTCAATGCTATTTGCTTCAAACATTCCATGTAGCAGCAAGCTCCACACATGTTCACCACTCTCTATGAAAAGAAATTTCTCCGAAATCCTTCATTTGACCTGTCAGCAGCTCTCTTATATTTATGCCTTTGTTATCACAGACACACGCTATTGAATCCTTTCATGATTTTAAAGGCCTCTGAGGTCTTTTGTTCTTTCCAGAAAAAAAGAGCCCAGGCTGTCAACTTTTCCTGCTAGCTGCTTTCTCTCAATCCTGGTAACACCCTAGTAAAGAGCTCAGCATTTTAGTGTTTTTTTTAAAAAGACAATGTGATCAATGACCATTTTCAAAATAGAGACACCTCCAAAACGCAGCAGCAGATGCCAGTCCATAAGATGCCTTGAATTTACAGGTTTCACGGTAGTCTGATAATATTTCTTCCCCCCGCCCCCCCATTCGGACCATCTACCTCAATACAGACATCAATGATCACTTATTTCATTTTTGTAACTAGACTCCTGAAGCATCCAGTGGCTGTTTGCAGATCATTCCCAGTCAAATGTTCCAGTTATGTATTACTGTTTCACAGCTTTACAGTACATATAAAACCTGACCATCTTATTACTAAGCTGCCACTTAAAATTGAGTACTCCAGCATGACAACAACTTGTATCCTGACAAACCTTATTTCCAGTGTCACAGTTTTGAGTCACATTTACATATTACCTACAGATAGTTGCATATGAATTTTAAAAGGTCAAACACCAAATATGAAAGCATATCACCATTATGGTTTGTTAATTCACCAAATCACTCAAAAATGTTTTTTTAAAAGAACTTTTTTTAATAACGGAAATTTCTATGATCGGGATAAGATTTTTAACTTTTTGCAATTAACATACTTCAAAGTAATAGGATTAAAGTTATACACTGAATTGCCTTTTCTACCTTGTACTAATTCCACCAAAAATGTTACTTTAACATCTCTGCCTGTCAGAAAAGTCCTGGGTTTAAATGAATTTTTTTCTTCAAAAGTTATACATTCTGGCTGTGTACAGTTTGTAGAACTTCCCTATATTCTTTGCACTGCTCAGGGCAACAAGACTAATGTTGAGTCATACCGACAATTGTGCTTTGGTTGACAAAAAGAAAACAATTTTTTATGGAAACTTTTTAAATTTAAAAAATTTTAATTTATGGTGGTTTTTTAAAAAATCCTCAACCTCATTTTTGTAGTAAAAAATTCAGTTAGAAATTTGTTTTTATTCGTTCATGGAATGTGGACATTGCTAGCTAGGCCAGCAGTTATTGCCCATCCCTAACTGCCCTTGTTTAGAGAGCATTTCAGAGTCCATCACATTGCTGTGGGTCTGGAGTCACATGTAGGTCAGACCAGGTAAGGACAGGAGATTTCCTTCCCTAAAGGACATGAAAGAACCGGATGGGTTTTTAACAACAATCGACAATGGTTTCATGATTCCAGGTTTTGAATTCAAAATTTCACCATCTGCCATGGTGGGATTCAAACCCAAGTCCCCAAAGAA
Organism: Carcharodon carcharias; assembly: GCF_017639515.1. Taxonomy (NCBI): domain Eukaryota; kingdom Metazoa; phylum Chordata; class Chondrichthyes; order Lamniformes; family Lamnidae; genus Carcharodon; species Carcharodon carcharias. The sequence goes on along the minus strand of NC_054474.1, from coordinate 162,375,327 downwards.
CAAGGGTAATGCACTGTGTCTCTGGAACACCACCATGCCACCGCCTCCCCCTTAAATCTCTCTTCTGAACCGTAGTTTGAGGTTTAAAGGGTTTTGTATTAAAATTTATACAGTACAAAGAGAGAGCGGAATTGTCCCAGATTTGCACCAAGTGCAGTAGAGGGCGTGAAAAAAGTAGTTTTACCCGCTGGCTGTAATAGCAGGTTGCCCTGCCATCTTGTCCCATTCTCATTAATAATACATTCATGGAAACACGCCAGATCGCTGGCAGGGTGGCCTCTGATATGCCCACTTCATTATCACCTCAGGCCTTCAATAATCCAGGTGCCATATTTAAATGGTGCCCCTGCGCAGGGTCCCACAGCTCCAGCTCAACAGGCCAAGGAGGGTGCAGCTAGCCCACAGAAGGACACCAAAGCAAGCCAGTGCCCTCCAGAGGACGCCTGCCGAGTTCATCACAGACAGGGCGTGGCAGTCAGCAGGCTGCCTGCACCTCCACTGTGAATGTCGGGGGAGCACCAAGGCAAGGTTAGGAAGGTTAAGGTGATGTAACTCTTTTGGGTCCAAACCAAGTAAACTAAATTAACAAATCAGGAGACAAATTAAAAGGCAGCCCCTTAAAGGGAAACTGCAAAATCAAAAGTCAAAATTTAAAGCAAACTTACAAACATTAAACCAAAGTGTGATTAAAGGGGTCAGTAAAGCATCCTAATCCCCGCAGTGCCAACCAAGCAAGGAAGACCTTGATGGTGCCCGCAGACATCACATGCTGCCTCTCCAGGGACATGCAACTGTGGAAACGGATCAGATAGAGAGTCAGGCCGGATGACCCCCTCGATTGCCCACTGCCTGGACCTGTTAATGGCCAACTTGGCCATGTTCAGGAGGTCCTCCTCCCTCCCCACCCCCATTCTCACCGGGTGCCTGTTGATCAGGAGCATGGGACTGAAGTGCAAACAAAACGACAGTAAAAAGGTTCTTCAAATAACTAAAAAGGCAGTGCAGCCTACAACAACTAAGATATGAGTGGTCCACGGTCTCAAGGTCGCAAAATAATGCAAGTGTCTAGGGAGTCCATGAACTGACGCATCCTACGACAGTAGGGGCTGCTGCATGAAATACCCTCCACCCCAGGCCACCGATGGAAAGTGGGAGGACACCCCGTAAAGGGCTCCCAACAAGGGACTTCTGCCACCGGACAGCAACAAGGCACATAAGGACGTGTCCAGGCGGCAGGCGAGGGCAAGGAAGTGAAGGGTATGCAGTAGCAATCCATACAGGAAACCCTCTGCGCCATGCTAAAGGGCATAGAGGGCATTTCTGCAAGGCAACTCAGGTTGTGGGCTCTGGCTCCAAATTCCGAACCCTCCCTCGGGAGCCGATGTGGGATTCCGTCTGAACAGGGGTATGCTCAGACGGAAGACCACCGTACACATGTGCCATCTGGATGCCCTGAATGACGTCAGGGCTGAGCACAACCATCCGAAGGTCATGGATGGCATTAACCGCGAGCCAGACGCCCACCGATGAGTGATGCGCCAACTCCTATGGAATCATCTAGCCCACTCCTCCTCCACCCAGCACGTCCCCGATCCTGGTCACCCCGGCAGCCACAGCCCTCCTCCCTGCCAGTCACCAAATGTGGTGGAGGTATCGAATCCCGAGCAGCGGCTCTTTAACAATAGTCGCTACTCCTGATGGTAAAGAGCTGTGTCGCAAAGCGACCATGTTCCAGACTTTGATCAGGTCCTGGTAAATGACAGGCAACACCTGCAAGGAGCTACAAAGGCCCCTCAGGTCTATAAACAGAAGCTACAAGTCATAATTCACGCCGTGCATCCGGCAGAAAAAATACGTCGCCAGGGCACACTGTCTCGGAGGGGGCTCAACGTAAAGGTATCACTGCAGGGCCTGGAGGCGGAAAGTCACCACCTGGGTGCGTAGGCACACCAGCACCTGGCCGCCTTCCCTAAGCAGGAAGCTCAGAACCTCAGCAGCAAACCAGTGCAGCATTTTGTCCCAGTTCAAGTCAATGAGCATTCCCTGGATTTTTGTGACAAAATCTTGGGGTGGGGTCAAAGTGACCAGCCGGTATCACAACATGGCAGCAATGAGCTGGTTTATGACCAGCACTCAGAGCAGTCCTGTCTAGCGCTACAGGCAAATGGTGACTTTGGCCTCCAGATCGCCGGCCGGGCTTCCTCAGCAGAGCAGAAGTGGACCCTGTTGCACAGCCTGGCCATGAGTGTTACTCACAATTATAAATAACCTCTCAGTGTCTCCCTGCCTATAGCTCCTTGTTCTGATGAGCAGTGTTTATGTCACTCTAATGTGAAACCTTGGTTCCTGCACAAGATAAAGGCAGATATTTCATTCCAGGGCTTCTTCCCTGTAAAGTGTACAATCTTCAGACCAAAGTGATGGTCTGGCTTCACACTCACTGGACACACTAGCAAGGCCTGCACCTCAACGGTGCTTGCCATTGCTGCCAAAATGTTGTGGGCAGGCGTCAGAGTTCCACCATTCTGTGTGTTCTCTGCACCTTTTGAGCTGGGGCTGGCCCCCCCATCTCTTCAGCATCTGTGACCAGTGACAATGTGCTCCTGAAGGGGTCAGGTGCTGAAGGATCAGATGCATTTCAAGCTTCACTGCTGAGTCTCCATGATATGATCCTGATCACAGAGTGTAAGTGAGCTATCCCCAGCCAGACAGGAGTCAGGCATTCACAGAGGCTATGTGAAGATCTATGGAGTGTCCTCACTACATGTCATCATCATCCTCCCAGAATCTAGCAACTGTTAGGGCCTTTAGTGTCTTCGTGACATGAGACTGAGCACTGAGGCTTTGTGTGCTGCCATCAGCCACACTGGAGTCAAACGTTCACAGTTGCAAGGTGACAACGTCAGGCCTATACTCACTGCATCTCATCGTCATCCTCCATGAATCTTGTGGTTATGATGGCCTCCCAACTGTGCCTGGCTCACCTGGCCAGTACCATGGCCTCACCGCCAGCATCCTTGCCTTGGACGATCTGATCATTGTCGTCCCCTTCAACATCCTCCTCATCAGAGGAGACGTGCAGCTCTTCCATCTCATCAGTCACGTTCTCCCCCTGTTGCCGTGCCAGGTTGCTTAGCACGCAGCAAGCTACAATGATGTCTGACACCCTCTGGAGACTGCATTACAGTGCTCCACCGGACCTGTCAAGGCACCAAAACCTCATTTTCAAAATGCCTATCATTTGCTCCACCAAAGTCGGGGTCGCAGCATGAGCCTTGTTATACCATCACTCTGCTGCAGTCTGAGGCCACCACACGGGCATCATCAGCCACATCCTGTGGGTAGCCCTCGTTCCCAAGCAGCCAACCCTGCAGCTTGTCTGGATCCTGCAAGATGTCAGGGATCTGAGACCTAAGGATGTTGGAGTTGTGGACGCTCCTTAGGAATCGTGCGCAGACCTGTAGGATGCATTTGTGGTGGTCTCACACCAGCTGAACATTCAGTGAGTGGAAGCCCTTGTGGTTGACATACTTGACTGCTTGTTGCCATGGAGATCTAAGCGCCCGTGAGTGCAGTCGATGGCACCCTGCACCTGTGGAAAACCAGAGATCTGCGTAAATCCCAGTGCTTTTGCTTCCTGGCTTTCCTGATTCTGGATGAAATGCACAAAGTTCTGAGCCTTCACAAAGATGGTGTGTCCACAACCTCCTGGATACACTTGTATATGGAAGCTTGCGAGATTCCACACAGCTCACCTGTGGAGCTCTGGAAGGAGCCACTGGCATAAAATTGAGCACTGCTGTCACTTTCACGGCCACTGGCAGCAGATATCCTCCATGTCCCTGTGGCGCCAAATCCTGCAGCAGGTGACATGTGACAGACCAGTTTCTTAGACATGGCTCTCAGTCATCTGTAGGAATGACAAGCACCGTGTATTGACCCTGGGCCTAGTGAAGCATCTATGAGTGATGGCTCTCAGTGGATCTTCAGCTGCATGCGCAGTAGGCCCTGCCCCCCCCCTTTCATCTTGAGGGAGGTGCTCCTCCCTTTGCCAAGCCAGATGCCTCGACCGCACTCCTTCTCAGCTCTCTAATCCATGAGGCATACTGCTAAATCACAAGGCTCCATGATCCTGATGTCCTCCTACAAGATCAAAGGGAGAGACCCGTAGGTTGGCATAAGTGTCCTAAGAACCTCGATAGGGGTTAAAGGCCCCTTCATGCATGCAGGAGTGCTAGCCACCACTCAGATGGCCAGTGTCTAGTGAACTCATTGGCTGTCTGAAACCCCACCCACCTCCATTGCACTCCACTTGACCGAGTGGCAGCAGATTTGGCCACTGGACTGCATGCTGTGCTCTCAAGCTCAGGCATTCTCCTAACCCCCACTGCAAAGCTGCATGTTGAACTATGATGGATATTGATCCAAACCTTAAAAGATATTGTAAGGAGCTGTGAGCACCTCCATCAGTGACTACACCATGGTCACCTTTTGCAAGGGGATTCTGCAACTTGCCCAGTCATCCAATTGTTCTGCCGTCCCCTAAAACACACATTAATTTGCAGTCTCCTACCAAGGGGTGAAAAGTTCTGGAGCATTTGGTGGCACTTTCATGCATTTGCATTGCTCGAGTGGACAGAAAAGCTTCAGAGGTCCGACTCCAAGCATGTCAATGGAGCTGCAACTGAATAGTCTCAGCTGAAGAATGCTCACTTTTGACAAGCTTTTCCAAGTGTGTGGCCACTTCCCTCACCCTCACCATGCGCTTGTATACTTCCTTCAGTCTGTGCTACCTTGTCCTCACACCCACTGTGTTACGATCCCTAGCTGAGGTTACCACTGGACAAGCCTGATCCCGGGGTGGAACCCAGCTTGATAGATCCTAACTTTTATTTTGTTCATTTAGATATGTGGAGAGGGGCTACTGAACAGAGTCACCAGAGTCAGCTAATGAACTTTTAACAAAAGTATAAAATATTTATTAAACAAGATAAATATTACAATGCTCCTTCACCCACAACTATACTTTTACAGACATATACAGATTTGTAAGGATAACACAAGTTACAAAAGCTACCTTAAACTCTAATGTCCCACAGTAAGTACAGTCCATGTAAACCAGCTGCAACCCGCAGGCAGACACACCACACTATGAAACCAAGGACAGATGCCATGGATCTCTCATCAACTCCCCCCAGGCGCTCATCACACCATGAGCCAACTGGTCTCACTGAACTCTGTCTTTCACATGAGGCTTTCCAATCTCTATCCTCCAAGAACGCAACTTTGGAATCTTCTCCCAAACTGATGCTTCCTCTCAGATGCTTTCCGGAAGGATTCACCACCAAGGTTTCAAACTCTCCTTCCGATGTTCCTCTCCCCTAGGTCACCACATGCATTCAGGCTGTTTCCAAGCACACTCTCTCACTGACTCACTGTACATTACATCACTACTTCATATTCCCAAAGAAAAGAATTACAGACCTTCAGCCATCTCTTTGGACCTTCTTGCCTCTTGCAAGTTGTTCTCACTTTAAATCTGCTTTTTTTTTCCCCCCCCAGGCTCCTGTCCTTCCTTTGACTACAAGGTTTGCTTGGGACTTTCTCCTGTTCCACTCCCCTGGATTTTAGGGTCTTTTCTTTAGCCTGGGACTGGGTATCTGTCCCTTTTGCTACAGTCTCTCCTGGCAGCTACTTGCAAAACCAACTGAACTCAAACAGCTTCCAAAATCAAACTGCTGTTTCTAGTTTCTTCTGTGTGTCTGTCTGTGGGAGGTACCTGTCTCTCTGGACCCCTGATGCAAGGCAATCTTACTCTTGTTTCTTTAACTTAGCTTAGACAGTCGTAAAACTCTCACTGGAAATGCAGGCACCTTTTAAAGTGAGACTAAAACTCAATTTGACCCTTTCTTAACACACAAATACAGATATACAAATCAAACTTAAACTTTAAAGTTAAAATTGACAAGGAGGAAGTGTTGAATGTACTGTCAGCACTTAAAGTTAACAAGGCACAGGACCGGATGAGATGCATCCAAGGATATTGCAGGAAGAGAGTAGAAATTGCAGGCGCACTGGCCATAATTTTTCAGTCTTCCCTAAACTCAGGGTGGTGCCAGAGGACTGGAGAATTGAAAAAAATACGCGCCCTTGTTCAAAAAAGGTTGTAAGGATAAGCCCAGCAATTACAGACCAGTTAGTTTAACTTCAGTGGTGGGCAAGATTCTAGAAACAATTCTGTGGAAGGGTCATGAGGACTCGAAACGTCAACTTTGTTCCTTTCTGCCGATGCTGCCAGACCTGCTGACTTTTTCCAGGTATTTCTGTTTTTGTTCTAGAAACAATTATTCGGGATAGAATTAGTAGTCACATGGAAAAATATGGGTTGATAAGGAAGAGCCAGCATGGATTTCTAAAGGGAAAATATATAGTGTTTAACTAACTTGCAGGAGATTTTTGAAGAGGCAACAGGAAAGGTCGATGAGGGCAATGCTGTTGATGTTTAAAAAATGAAAAGGAAACAAGAAAGTAGAGCTGCAGAGTAGTGAAGAGGAGAACGATAATCAAAGTGTGACAGGAAGGGCCAGAAAACATAAGCAGAAATCAGAACCAGAAATGAGCAATAAATGGTTAAAAAGTCAAAGCTTAAGGTTCTTTATCAGAATGCATGCAGCATTTGTAACAAGATAGATGAGTTGACAGCACAAATAGAAATAAATGAATGTGTCTTGATAGCTATTACAGAGACATGGTTGCAAGGTGACCAAGACTGGGAACTTAATATTCAAGGGAATTCAATGTTCTGGAAAAATAGGCAAAAAGGAAAAGGAGATAGGGTAGCTTTGTTAATAAAAGGAAGATATCAGTGCAGTGGTGAGTACTGTTTTGGTGCAATAGATCATGATGTAGAATCAGTTTGGGTGGACGTAAGGAATAGCAAGGAGAAGAAGCTGTGGGTGGGACTCATCCAAAGGCCCCCGAAGAGTTGCCTCACTGTAGGACAAAGTATAAATCTGTACATAATAGAGGCATCTAAGAAGGGCACTACAGTTGTCATGGGTGATTCTAATCTGTATATTGACTGGAAAAATCAGATTGGCATAGGTAACATGGAAGATGAATTTGTAGAGTGTGTCAGGGATTGTTACTTAGAACAACATGTTGCAGAGTCTGCCCGGGAACAAGCTATTTTAGATCTAGTAACGTGTAATGAGCTGAGATTAATAAGAGGTATCGTAGTTAAGGATCCTCTACGGGGCAGCAATCACAACATGGTAGAATTCAAATTCAGTTGGGCGAGCAACCCAGGTCTCAAACCAGTGTCCTCAACCTATATAAGGGCATTTACAGAGGTATGAAAAAAAGAGTTGTCTAAAGCAGGCTGGGAAAATAGACTAAGGGGAAGGTCAGTGGATGAGCAATGGCAGACATTTAAGCAGATATTTCATAACGTTCAGAAAAAAAATTTATCCTGGTCAAAAAGGACTCAATGAAAAAGGGTGAACCACCCATGGTTAACAAAGGTGGTATCCAATCAAAAACTAAGGCATACAAGGTGGGTTAAACTAGTGGTAGGCCAGAGAATTGGAAACTTTAGGAACCAGCAGCAGATGACTAAAAAGCTAATGAAGAGGGCGAAAATTGATTAAGAAAGTAAATTGGCAGTGACTGGAGAATTGATAATGGGAAACAGGGAAATGGCAGATGATTTAAACCAATATGTTTGCATCTGTCTTCATGGTGGAGGACACTACAACCATCCCAAAGATATCAGATAAGCAAGGAGCTAATGGGAGGAAAGATCTTGTATAACAGTCCCTATCACGAGGGACAAAGTATTTGACAAACTAATGGGACTAAAGGCAGGCAAATCACCAGGACCTGATGGCCTGCATCCAGGGGTTTTAAAGGAAGTGGCTGCAGAGGCATTGGTCAAAATATTCCCGAGCTAACTGGATTCCGGGAGGGTCCCAGTGGATTGGAAAACCGCTAATGTGACACTGCTGTTCAAGAAGGGAGGGAGACAAAAAGCAGGAAACTATAGGACAGTCAGCCTAACATCCGTCGTTGGGAAAATGCTAGAGTCCATTATTAAGGAAGAAATAGCAGGACATTTAGGAAAGCTTCACACAGTCAAACAGGATCAGCATGGTTTTGTGAAAGGGAAATCATGTTTGACAAATTTGCTAGAGCTCCTTGAGGAAATAACAAGCAGAGTTGATAAAGGGGAACTGGTATAATGAAAAGGGTTCAAAAGGGCCTGGTGATACAATGAGAATTTACATTCAAAGAGAAAGGCTGGATATAACAAAGAAATTTGTATGTGTAGATCAGAGGCATGTAATATCTAAGCAGCTGTAAGCCTACAACTGTATTGTATATACTATATAAATATCTGCTTAAATGTCTGCCATTGCTCATCCACTGACCTTCCCCTTAGTCTATTTTCCCAGCCTGCTTTAGACAACTCTTTTTTCATACCTCTGTAAATGCCCTTACTTGTTTTTAAAATAGTGTGTGTGTGTGTGTGTGTGTGTGTGTGTGTGTGTGTGTGTGTGTGTGTGTGTGTGTGTGTGTGTGTGTGTGTGTGTTAATTGGGTTAAAGCCAGCTAGTCTGGGTGCTTTGATGTATAGTAGTTTTCAGGTGTAAACAGTAGGTAGAGGGTACATTTGCATTTTGTTGAATACAGCATTCAAGACTGGGGGTGAAAATTTACACCTAGCTAGGAGATACCAAGCAATGTTTATATTACTAATAAGCTTGGTACAATGAAAGGGGTTCAAAAGGGTCTGGTGATACAATGAGAATTTACATTCAAAGAGAAAGGCTGGATATAACAGAAAGAAGTTTGTGTGTGCAGATCAGAGACATGTAATACCTAAGCAGCTGTAAGCCTACAACTGTCTGCAAAGGAACCAGATTGAAAGGAACCTCATTTTGAATTCATAAGGTGAAAAATGCTTTGCCTGGCGTCTGTTTAAGTCTGCTAGCTATTGTTGCCTTACTGGAGATTAATTTGGGAATTTGTTAAAAGTTATGATAGTAATAATTTGTAGCTATGTGTTTAATTTGTTGTAAATTAATAAATGTTTCATTTAATTTGATATAAAAATCTCTCAAACTGGTGGTCTTATAGAGCTGCAACTCAAAACATACCAATTGAAAATATAGGTTATGACAGTTGTTTAAAGTTTCCCTCTGGGATTTTAAATAACTCAGCCTTTACCAAGCTGTGTCTTAACAATTGTTAGCCATTGTTCCCTCCAATTGGTTCAAAATCCCACAAACAACCATTACTGCTAGAATCTGCTTCCAAATGAGCAGAACCGCCCCTCAGCCCCACCTTAAATCCCTTCTAAACCTCAGATCCTGAGATCCTCCATCCCTCTGGTGCTCACAAATACCTAGTCTGGATTCCCAGTGCTTCCTGATCCCATTTACCTGCTTCAATGTTCTAACTAACCTGAGATTCATTCAAATTAGCACTGGACCCCTAGAACCCATCCTGTTCTGCCAGATTCTAGGCCCCTTTCCCAGTGCTCCCACATGTCAGGGCCTCAACCAATGCAATGTCATCGTGCCTAGTAATACTATTTGGCATAATACCCAGTTTCTTATAAAACCTTCATGATAAAATCACTGTAACCAGCATCACAGGAGGTTTTCTAGCCTATTTAAAAAGAAACATATTACAAATACCTAGATGCCAAAGCTGTAAGTTGATGCCAAAATATTTTTTCAAGTGATGTCAAATCCAAACTATAAATCAAACTATGCTGTCCTAAATGAAAAGCCACACAGAGCCACAATAAAGCAATAGAAATAAGCTATGTTTGATATTACAATGTTTTGTGTCATGGCTGATACCACAAATACGCCCATTTTGAATAAACGATGAACAAAAATGATACTGTCCATATTTACGTGCATTTGTAGGAAGGGCATCAAACAAAAACCAGCCAACTACTTGCAAAGGGAGAAAGGAAAAGAATCAGATGGTTGTTCAACCACATCTCTTGCACAATATGTTTATACTACAATTTTAACAACGGAATTAAAGATAGGCATAAGTGAAAAATACTGAGAAAGGACCAGAAAAATATTTTAACAGTACATAGCCCGTTCAACACAAAGCAATGTGCGTACAGTTCACAGCACACAAATTATTCTTTGCAGCATTGTGCTAGTCAGTTCAATTAGCTTTCAAATGCATGCACCTCACCCTAATTATGTAGATTATTAATAAAGCATTGCTGGATACAAGATGCATTTGAGATGTATGGCAGAGTAGGAGATTAAGTACACGCCTTTTACCCATTCTGATACTGATCAATGGTCAGTGATTTTGTGGATTATAATTCCAGAAACGACACCAGTTTGGAATTGACATACTGATCATTTATCATTTACTGTGAATTAAATAAGCTCCATGCCAAAAAGTAAACCAGGCCAAATAAGCCCTTTCAAATGTCAACGGCCCAGAACTTCCAATCTCCAGATGGTCATACCCCCTCAAGACATGCTGGGGGACCCCTCTAAGACCCCACACACAGACTTTGAGAATTGCCCAGGGAGTTTGGACTTCCGATGGGCAACTCATCTGCATTTGAATCCATCCAAAACCAAGTTAATTGGAGATTCCAGATGGTTCTGACTCTCTTACCAGAATAGTTATCCCAAAAAATTAAAACAATTAAAACCAGTTTTAACTCCTCAATAACCAACTATACTACTGACCACTCCCTTTGATTCCCGCGCCGCCGCCCCCCCCCCCGCCCGATTACACCCCAACCTATCCTACGATCCTCACTCACCTACCTTACACTGCTTCTCTCCGGAGCTTCTCAAAGTGGCTTTGGATCATTTAAACTTCCTGGAATACAGCAGCCAGTGCCATAAAAAGGAGGCATTGCTTGGCTTTGCTCAACAATTCTACCTTCAGAGGAAGGACTCCCACTCCTTGGAAGATTTAGCCCAGTGACAACAGCTCCCAATATTCCAACATGTTAAGCTAAACAAAAACAATGCGAGTCATACAGCTTTAACATTTCTGGACTATACGGTCAATAGAGGGAGCTGGTGCGGGGAAATTACTTTTTTTTTTTACAAAATAGCCTGAAAAATAAGATAGGAGCCATTTACTTTAAAATAATATTCGTCGGTGTTACACACTATTGTAGTATATTTCCTAGATGATAAGGGTTATGGAGAAAAGGCAGGAAAGTGGAATTGAGGTTTAGCAGATCAGCCATGATCTCATTGAATGGCGGAGCAGATTCAATTGGCCTAATAGCCTACATCTGCTCCTATGTCTTATGGTCTTTAGCATAGTTTATCTTCTCTGCAGCCTCCACAGACCCAGAGGAACTGGCACTGCTGCAGCCATGCCTGATGCCACCTTTGTGCTTACAGGTCACCTACCCAAGAATTTTCATTGCAACCCTTTGTGCAACTTCACTTTAAGAGACATCTTGCCTTCACAATGTCACAGATCGTGATCCTAATGCCCGAAAATCAGGGAAGCGTCATTTCCAGCCTCTGGTGCCTCCAAATCATGTCTTCTGATGAATTCAGGACACAAAAGGATCTTAGATCACCATGTTTTCCTCAAACAAAATTATATTCTTCTTGCTTCCAAAAGAACATGATGGCAATTATCTTCAGAGGAAGTCAAGTTAAATCAATGTACCATCATGGCATTATAAATGAACTATGCTGTGTCAATACATTACCTATTTTGTTCAATAATAAAATGAAACTTTCCCCATAGAACTCTCTGCATTCTCTCATGACTCTTTCTTAGCCACCATTGGCTGACTTTCCCCCGGCACACTTGTGTAGCTTTGTAGATGCAACACTGTCCCTGCATCTCTTCCCACACTTCGTTCAGCAACCCAAACATTCCACATGCAATTTACTTCTATATTCTCCCTTCAATCTAGTAGAATATACTTGAAGTCACCTATCCTCTATCTTTGGGAGACCAAATATAAATCGGGTTAATATCCACATGCAAATATTTCTCCATTTTAATGCACCCTCCCATATTATATCCCACTCTTCCCACAAACTGAATTTATACAGCACCTTTAACATAGCAAAACATTTCAAAGCACTTCACAGGAGTTACCAAATAAATTTGGCACTGTGTAACTTGAGATATTAGGGCAGATTATCAAAAGCTTGGTCTAGGAGGTAAAGTTTAAAGGCAGATCAAGGTAGAGGTATGGAGAGATTTAGGAAGGGAATTCCAGAGCCGAGAGCCAGGGCAGTTGAAGGCATGGCTGCCAACAGTGGAGTGATTAACATCTGCGATTTTGAAGGGTTAGAATTGGAGAATCTTAGAGGATTGTAGATCTGTAGGAGGCTGCAGAGGCAGGGAAGAGCGAGGCCATTGAAAACAAGGATGAGAATTTTAAAAATCAAAGCATTAATTAACTGGGAGCCAATGCAGGTCAGCACGCACAGGGTGATGGGTGAATTGGGCTTTTAAGGTTTGACCACAGAAGTCAATGCAGATGATTCTCTGGCTATGAATGAATAGATAAGGAATGGAACCAGGCAAATGCAATCCCACCCAACTGGATAATGGTAGAGAATCCTTGGAGGAGAATGGTGTATTTGAGAAATAAACATTACTTCCTATGTCACTTTCACATTCTGTACTTCATATACAATACTGCGCCTTAATTTAAAAAGAACATTTTATTAAATTTTTGCCAGAGACAGAGGTGGACCTCAACTTTGACCACTGATTGAAAACTGGCACAAACAGCTTATCTGCTATCACTGGCTTTCCAAAAGAAACCCCAGAGAGACAAAAGGTAATCTAAACAAAAAATAACTACATCTATCATGAACAAAAAAACAGGATAAGCTTTCACAACCTTAACCACAAAGCCAATTTTAAAAATGTGCCCACAATGAACTTCTAATTTATATGAAAGTTTATTTTATTCTTTCTTCATGACGTTAGTACTCATATTGTTCAAGATGCTGTAAAACCTCCAGATATGCCATTAATTATCTCAGACCCATGTAAACAAAAGGAAATATCAATTATGATGTTGCACATTCATATCCTAGCCAAAGGAACGGAAATGAAAATTAAGAAAGGAATGGAACATACAATGTAAAGTTGAATCATAAGCATTATTGCAGTCTAAGGCTTAGGTTGATAGTTCCATATTAAGATACTAAGAGCTTTAATTTCTGAAATCCAGAAGAACAAAACTGGAATGCGTTCCATCCTAGAACATACTAGGGTCTTGACAATAGTAATTTAAACCATTTGGTGAAAGCAAAATTGTGCCATATCTGCTGGAATCAATTTCACTGCCTTCCTTCCCCAAGATAAAAAAAACTCAAAATAGTTTAATAAATTATGGATTATCCTCATTTCCATTTTAGGTCAACACTCAGAGAACACTTTATCCTAGTTCCAAAGCAGCACCAAATTTATTTCAATTCACAAAAAAACTTTGTGATTTATGCATATTGTGCCCTTCAGAAGTAGAAGATCAACAAAAAGCCACAATCCAAACTTCAGAGGATTTTATCAGAAGTCATTTTCCTTTATTTCCATATCAGCCAACTCAGAATACAATAATATAAAATCTGCACCAAATTATGGGCACTTTTGGTGTATTTCACATAAAACACACTTAGGAAGATTCCATTCCAGGATTTTGGCTGGATTTGAAGCTAAATCACTAAAATACAAGGACAGTCCTTTTACTTCCTGCACTACCCTACCCATTTATACTTTAAATATAATAGAACCTAAAGAATACAGTTAGTGCATATTTGCTAAATAAGATCCATATCATTGTAACTTTATTCCACCTTTAAAACAAGCAAATTGTTAGGGAAGAAATGACAGGCCAACTACCAAAGATCTCTGCTTAAGTGACTCAAAAGACAACAGCAATAAATGCAGTCTCTCATCCTGAAGAGGTCTTATCTTGCCACCAATTTGATTCATACACTGTTTTATGGTTTCTTCATCTTTACCTGGGCTGACAAGTAATAAACTTGTTTTAAAGGCTTTTGCAAATGCTGTCATTTAGCATGTTGCTCAAATTGTTGCTTAATTCAATATAGCAATGTGGATAATTGCACATAGATTGGCAATTAAATCTGGAACTATCAGCAGACAACCAATATGCAGAAATGCTGCAGGTTCTGCAATTCTGAAATAAAAATACTGAAAATACTAAGGTCAGGCAGCACCTGCCGGGAGAGAATATGGCCTTCCATCAGAACCATTACGCACATCCTTGCTGTCCCTCAACATACTAGGATACTTTGAATTTAGTGAGGATGATCAACACAACACAAATAGATTTTAATTTACAAAAAAATCACAAAACATATGATTGAATTGCATCATTTGACAGAGTACAAAATCTTAAATAATTGCTCCTAACATGGCTTATTTCTTGGATGTCATCAGTGGTGCAATGTGCCAGAGCTCTGATGCATATCAGTGTGAGACCAGAGAGCTTGTAAACATTACATTATACACCAGCCAAGTCAGAAGAGGAGATAGCAGACCAAATGCTAAAGAGGGCATTCTTCTACCAGAAAGCATGGTCCAAAATATTTGGCAGATTCTTTCCCATTAACAATACACGGCTTTTCAAAACATTAATTTTTCTGCTAGTTATCCCTCATGTTTTTCTTCTTTTCTGGGTTTGCTAATATTATAACACCTTTTCCATCCAAGAGTATAGATGGAAGCACTATTCCCAGGCCTCCATCTTTATTGTTAAAGATTTGCTTCAACTACATGCAGAGCAGCAGAAATCAAAAGCTCAGCAGATCAGTGGAAAATTAACAACATGCACCTAAAAAAAAAGAGGCAAAAAGTGACAGTTACAAAATAAAGCAATGACATTGCACTTATAAACGAAAATTTTGCCCTACATTTTCTCCCATAACATACCAGAATCGGCTATAGCAGCTGAGGGAAAATGGGTTAGAAGATGTGCCAGTCAGAATTTTCATCCTAATCACCACATTTCACTCCCAAGTGGTGACAGGCTCCTTCATTATGCCAATGATGCTGCCTGAAATCTCATCCCAGAGAACAGGAGATTCATGTCAAGGCTCCTGTGTCACAGCAAAGGGAGGAATTTCCACCCAAACCACCTCCATCAGCTAAACCGCTCCTGGAGGAAATCTCACCTTGATGCTTTAGAAGATTTATCTCTGGTTTCAAAAACATTTTCTCATTCTTGGAGATGAACTTCTAACATAAAATACCTTTAGAGCTATGAAAGGAGTAGTTTCCAATTTCAGAAACAAGGGGGTTAGCCATTTTTTTTCCTTATTTTAACAGCAATAACTAGAATGCTGATTATTTCCCACTGGGTGAGTTAGTTTTATGGATTTTGTCATTTTACCAACATAAATCTAGGCAATTAGGACTTAGCCATAATCATTTCATACTTCTCAAGTGCCACTTAAAATGTTAAGTATTGTCAAAAGACTACTGTGACTTTAGGGACTTAAGCAGAGCAGTGAATGTCAACATCCTAGTTCACTTACATAGCTATTTCTATATTTTAAAGACCAATTTATGGCATTAGAACCAAATTATTTGCTTGTGTGTGTGTGTATAACCAATCTCTCTTGTTTTAAAATCTGAAACAAAAGTAAATTAAATTCAAATAATAAAAATTGTGTGCATCAGCTTGCGAAGTTGGCATTGATTAGCTCTGGTCTTATTAGTATGTGCAAAGATTTGCTTAAACATTCAAAGCTTGATATTTTTAATTTCCTAACAGAAATTAAGTATATCACTTAGCAGCTCTTTCAACAGTTCATTGCTCACCTTTGAGCCAAGATCAAGAGAGGGGAGATGGTGCCTTAGGGGTAATGTCACTGGAATCATAATCCACAGGCCAAGGCTAACGTTCTGGGGACAAGGGTGCAAATTCCATCACGGCAGCTGGTGGAATTTAAATTCAATTATTAATCTGGAATTGAAAAGCTATTCTCAGTAATGGTGACCATGAAACCAATGTCGACTGTCGTAAACAATCAATCTGGTTCACTAATGCCCTTTAGGGATTCCAGACCCACAGCAATGTAGCTGACTCTTAATTGCCCTCTGAAATGGTGTGGCATGCCACTCACTTCAAGGGCAATTAGGGATGGCAACAAATACTGTCCTTGCCAGCAATGCCCACATCCCATGAAAGAAGAATAAAAAGTTCAACCCCCTCAGCTCATTAACAAGACCTTAGCAAATCAAAGGAAAGAGGATTTTTACGTCTCAATCACCCTTTCCATTGGCTGGAAAGCAGAGCACCACAGAGATGGAAAAGAGATTGGCAATTTCAATTTATTTCCTAGATTTCTGATGCCTTCAACACCTATCTCTGCTCTGAATGAAATTTAGAGGCAGAAACCTCACCCCGCCGCACCCACCCCCAAATAGAGACAATAGAGGGGCTAATCTCTGCAGAAATCAGAGACACAATAACTGACCCAAGCTGAAAAATATGATTATTTCATTCTTGTATTTAAACTGAGATTTCAATAATGAAACAAGCATATTACTCTTTTTTCCTTATCAAATTACTTCTGTCGAATTTATCAGAACTACCATGACATTTTGTGTTTGAATTGGTCATAAACTGAAGTCATCAGCTATACCCCTTTTTTCCATCCATATTTCCAAACTGTTATTATCCTTTCTGTGTTATGAGCAAAGCTGTCGCTATCATGACAACAAACCCTTATCAATCTACATATAAAATCAGCTTTACCCTGCCCCATTGCAACACTCACTCTGAAGACATGGGACAGTATTAAGCAGCTAAAGGCTTTAACATCAGCATTCTGATCAATTTTAGGTAATGCAAGTGCCTCATCAACATGAAACAGTCTATTTCCAAGGACAGTCAATTTTCTTTGTCATGGTGAAGTTAGCCAATTACAATGGCAATGATTTTGACGATTGACTACCAGCGCAAAACACCTGGCAGTGCAGAGGATCCAGGTTTGACAGTGTGCTTAGGTAAACTACATCACATCACATTAGGGAGCTGTCAGGCAGAGGTTAGCTGCTACCTCACAGAAGGGTGGAAAATCATAGCATTTGTTTGCACATCTTGGGTGACCAGCCAAGAATGGCATTGGCAAATTTGTAAGAGATGCACTCCTGAGTAAGAGAAAGAGGAGGAGTGAAGAAAAAGTGTTAAAATTTAAGGGAAGCATACTGTTATTAAAAGCTTTAAATATTCAAAGCGCTTTGTAACGTGCATGTGTGTGTTTAATGTTAATCCTTCAGCTGCAATTTTTTAATGCAATGAATCGCTATCTCAGCTATGCTGCCAAGAGATGTACAAGCAGATCCTGAGAAAGGATGGAATGTTGGCAGGCAACTCATGCCAAGCCAATCAAACACCCTTTAATATCTGCTGGTTGGCAATGTCCTGGAACAATATCAACTGCCTATTCCTTTGGGAAATAATACATAACAAAGGCAGAACAATTCAAAGGCTGTCAGTTCTTTTTCCTAGTGCACAACATCTTGCTTCTCAACTTCTGCTCAGTTTAAATTTTATTCTAATTATTCTGCATTTACTATTACATTACTCCATAACATGAAAAATAGTGCTATTAGAAGCATTTACTTACTTCGAAACCATTCCATCATTACTGGTTTTCAACTGCACACAGCACTACAGGTTCCAGTGCCCAAAATTGAAAACTTAGCCACCTAATTGCTCACAATACAAACTAAGTGAACATTTCTCTACATGTTCTCATGTTTAACTACATTCCAGTTATTGTGGGGGGTGGGGGGGGGGAAACTAGAAAATTACACGGAAAATTAAGTGGAGAACATGTAATTTATAGAACACATCATAAGGTCTGTGTTTGTGTCCACAAACACAATAGGTTATTCCCGGAAACCAGGAACAGACCACTGGATAAAAGGAAGTACTGCACAAGGTCTACTACAGAGTTCAATAAATTAACCATTCATGTTTTGATATCCTTTGCATCTTTCATAGAAGTAGAACTAGAAGCTTAAAGTTGGACTTTTTTTGAATTGAAAGTGTAATTTAGATGGATGAATGCATAAATAATGCATATTACTGACCTGGACATGGGTATACAGGGCATATTTTCAACTTTGCAGATGAAAGAAAACTCAAATATAGTAAACAGTGAGAAGGCTAGCAACAGACTTCAGGAGGACACAGGTGAAATGGGAAGACACATGCAGATGAAAGTTAACACAGAAGAAGAGTGAAGTAATTTTTGTAGGAAGAATAAAGGCAATATGAACTAAATGATAATTTAAAGTTGTGATGGGAGGAACAGAATGCCAATCTTTTACCCTCTTCACAGTCAGGTCAGACTACTTGAAGATGCTGGAGATGAGGTTCAGAGGGGTCAGGGTATGTGCTAAAAACTAGAAGGTGTGCGTAGCTATGGTAAAAAAAAAACGGGGCAAGTGGGCGCGACACTCCCTCTCCGCTGCATTGAGAACATGGTCTTCAGGTGTGAGGCGCTCTCGGTGTTGCTGTACATGTAACAGGTCTGGTCCATTCCTCACTCCTGCGCTATGGCAATCACCGGAGCCATCTTCCACTTTAGCTGGAGGTTGAAAATGGACTGTGTTCACAGGGACATGAGGTACAAACCTCTAGATAATGAAAAATAAAAATGTACGCAACATTACCCTCATCCTGAAGGCCACCTTTGTGTAGCTGCAGCAAGCTGTGCATGGAACCTCAGTACGCAAACACCACGTGTCACTAGGTGCTGAGGTTCTACCTGTCCTCGGTGGTGCAAAGGGTGGGTCCTGCCACGTTGCCACAGAACACTCCAAGCAGTTGGACCATGCCATACCACCTATCCTTCATAGAAAAAGCTATGCAGAGAAACACCTTTGACCACAAGTCCATCAGGCAGTGAGTGGGAAAAGAAGATGGTAGATCTTATCGGCTGCTTCCCTGAGCAGACTGGCAAAGTAATTTGGCAGAATGCCTCATCACCAGAACTTTCAAACAAGCACCAAGATGGAACTTGGCAGGTAGTAAGAAAGACCCTCCTCGTCAAATCCTTCCACACGTCTGGAGTGTCAACCCCTCTGCATGTTGCCCTTGAGGTGGCTGTGGTGGGAAAGACACCTCCCTATGGAATTTGTCTTTGCAAAGAAGGTCTGGAGAGATGCATTTGTCAGGGCTCATCCTGAGCTGCTCTGTGACACAGGACTCGGTGTTGTGTGTACTATGGACTGCTCCCAGACACACAGAGATAAACATCAACTGCAGCTGCAGGACCATCAACCTGTTAGGCGTTCTTTGGTCTGCCTGAAACTTGCTGGCCCTCCAGTGCAAAAAAAAGAGTTGTCTTTGACAGAGCGTTGCAGACTAGCACATTCCAAGATCCAGGACTTCATGCTGAGAGATCCAATAAAGCCTGGGCAGCTGCTGCAAAAGCACAAATGGGCAAAGGTTGCTGCCCAAGGCCATTCAGCAATAGTTTTCAGCCCCTTAGTGTACTACGCAGAGCCCTTAGGGTAAATGCCTGACATGGAATGTACATTGTGAATAGCGAGAGTATAAAGGCACCCCAGAGTGGAACATGCTGTATAAAGAGGAGTTGAATTTTATTGCACTGTAATCTTCAATTTGAAACGTTTTGCCCTGTCATGGAATGCATATTGTAAATATCAAAAGCATTATAAATGTAATGAGGCACATCAGAGTGGAACATGCTGTATGGAGGAAAGTTGAATTTTATTAAACTTTCTGTAATTTCCAAGTCAAAAATGTTTTAATGTACTTTTGTAAATAAAGGTATATTTTTGGGTATAAATGTCTTGAGGATGTATATACACAAATCTCAAAGGTGGCAAGACAACTTGAGACGGTTGTTAAAGCATATGGGAACGCTGGCTTTTTTAATAGAGACATAGACCACAAAAGCAAGGAAACTATGTTAAACCTTTATAAAACACTTGTTAGCCCTTAGCTGGAGTACTGTATTCAATTCTGGGCACCACACTTTAGGATGGATTTCAAAACCTTAGAATGGTTCCAGGGATGAGGCTGATCAGTTATGTGGAGAAACTGGAGTTGTGCTGCTTAGGACAGAGAAAATTGAGGGGAAAGTTATTAGAGCTGCTCAAAATCACGAGCAGTTTTAACGAAGTAAAGAGAAACTGCTTCTTGTGACAGAACAGACAGAGGACAAAGATTTAAAGTGGTCACATTGCAATTATATCTAGTTCATAAAAGGTATATTCTAAAGCATATGACTTAGGACTGAAAGAGTTAAATATAAGATAAATGGAAAAGCCTGGTTACGAAACTGAAACAACTCAACGTAAAGGCAAATCAAACAAGCCTAGGCTTAATTAATCGTACAAGGTCAGAGTAAATAGTTTGAAAAAAAAAAAAACTGGATGACCCATCCCTGGGCCTCTTAGTGGAACCAGGGAGTCCAGAGAGAGGTTGATTACATCTTTCAGAAATAAATTATTCATATGGGTTACAGAATCAAAGAGTTGTATTGAAGGTAAAACTTACATTTCTATTTGAGGACATCCCAAAGCATGCCATATTGTCCTAGAAATGAGCTATGGGGATAGAACTTTTTTTTGTTTAAGTTCTATGTTGTGTATTTGCTGATGGAAGCAAGCAATTCAGTTTGGGGAACAGACAGAGGCCGTTGCAGCTTTGCTTTGGTGTAGACTGCATCTCACTGGACTGAAAGCACCAACAGGGGATGAGAGTTTGAAATGCAGGCCTAACTGACTAACTTCATTGTTGACCGCACGGAATGCAGGTGAGGCTCAGTTTGTATTTCATGAAGGAAAAGCAGCTGGAAGATTTGCTCCAGCTTGCAGCTGGTGGAAGATATCCACAGTGGTCCTCATAGAGCACGTGGCAGAAAGCAGTGAGCACAGTTAGCTTGGAAAGCTGTACGATGGCAGTTGGGTATCTGCCAGCAACCAGAACATGGAGCTGAGGGATCCACAGTCGTGAGATCTGTAAAGAAAAGATGGAGGGTCGAATAGCCAAAAAAGCTAATAGAATGACTCCCATTAGAATCTTAACTCGGGGGATAACAGGAACACTGAGGAACATTAAAATGAATTCCAGAGGGCTGTGGCATGCCTTTGGGTTGATCCCTAAAGAAGTGAATGAACCTTCAAGATTGTTGTCATGTATAACAGAACTCTTGAGGGATGTGGAAATAAAAAGTAGAACTGAGTTCATAAGATTAGTTTCTATAAATTAGTGTTAAGTTAATAGTGCCTGCTTTGTTTAATTGTTCTTATACACAGTAAAGTTTGTTTTTGTTTAAACACATGAAATCTTGTGGTCCACTACTGGGTGTTGGATTTCTCTATAAACATTAACAGCCCCTAATAGAATCATAATAATTGGCAAGAGAACCACAAAAGATATGAGATTTGATGAGAACTGTAATGCACTACCTAAAAGGGTCTGAAGCAGATTAAATAATAATGTTAATTAGAAAATTGGATAAGTGCTTGCATGGAAAAAAAATACAGGACTGTGGGGAAAGAGGAAAATAGAGTTCATTAGATAGGCTGAATGGCTTCCTTTTGTGCTGTATCATTCTAGGATACCACATTAGGTGCTGCACTAGATCAAAATGATAGACAGAAAATTTTCAAAGCTGAATCTTGACCATAAAAATCTATCCAGCAAGGCTAAGAGGAAGTTCTCTGCAGACAACAATATGCCAACTATGCTAAAGAATACCATAACAAAAAACAAGAATTAGAGACCATTGATTGCCAAGCAGAATCTTTTTATCCATCCATAAACCAACCCGAAAGAACTATTTTGCCCCACCTTATCTTAGCAATCTCCTGCCCTCGAATGATCCATTCTTCTGATTTCAGCCTTTTATTTTATTCATTCATGAAATATGAGCATCACTGGCAAGGCCAGCATTTGTTTCACTGATTGTGACAAGATATGGTGGCCAATCTTGCCCCTAGAATGAAGGAAAATTTGGTTTGGAGGCCAGCTGTTTGTGGCTGGTTCAGAGTGCCTGTAGTGAGTATGAGGGTCTTTGAGCTTATATGTAGCCTCAACAAACAAAATAAATAATTAGAACTTGATGCAAGTGTTTTGTTTTTAACTTGGAAAACTACACACAGAACGAAGATCCGTGGTGGAGGACTACACTAAGGTTGAGAAAAGTGTAGACAGAAGTCAAGGTGAATCAGGAATCCCTGATTAAATGATGGCAAATTTGGGTTTTAAAGTCAGTAGGTAGATGTTTGAAGGAGGCAGTAAGTTCCACAGTTTTTAACCCTCCATTTTGTTCAATGGAACCTCAGAGACAGACCCCTTCATTTACTGGTAGCACTGCCTTAGCAGCCCAAAACTGAAAGTTGCTCCTCAGAATCAGTGCCTAAAGTTATGATAGACTCCCACTATCTTAGGCTGGGACTGAATGCCTGCAATTCTGTTTCCTTTACAAACGGCATATAACTTTTTAAACAATGTAAAGCCAGGATGCCAAATTAACATAATGCAACAAGAACTGGCAGAGCAATGAAAACCTTCCGATTGTGCTCAGTGCTATTCTGTTCATAGTTTTCCATGGAATGTAGATGTCCTTTCACTGAATCCACTCAGAACCTCTGACTGGCCTGGCATCCCCTGCAAATATCTGACACTAATACCCCAGTGTCTCCCCACATTTTGGCTATGAGATGAATCACTTGGTATGTGGGAAATCGCAGACATAGGCCTGAATTTGGGGTCAGGAGGGCTCCACACCTTAGCCAAAATGCTGCCAGGGCCCAGAATCCATAAGTCCTGCCCCTGAACCTGGCATCCACCATATTTGCTAGGTGTAGAAGGTTGGGGGTGATGGTGGTCAAAATGAGGAATTTCACGAATCCACAATTCATGCAGGCAGCAGAACATTAGTACAGCTGCCTTCAATGACTAAAATTGCTTCTGTTTGAAGTTTCAGAAACATGACTTGAGGGAAAGGTCTGAACCTACCAGAGGTCTTGGGAGAGATCCAAGTACAGATTGTTAATAGTAGACAGGAATGTACGTAAAAAGTAGATAAGCTCTGTGGAACTGTCAAGTTATCAGTCATTTAAATCTCCTGTCCTTTAAATTTAAGGGGGGTGGGGGGGAAAACAGCTAGCTGCGATTCTCAGTTAAAAAAAAATCACTTCTTGCAACGTCAAGAGATGTTTTTTGACAGATGTGTGAGGGTTACTATTATAGGATTAGTGCTGCTTCACTGCTTCCACAACCTATCACCACAGTGCGGAGGCCGGCAAGTTCACAGTTTGATTGACAGCTCAGTGGCTATAAAGAGAGCTGTCTTTGATGTGTGGTTATGTTTACAGAAGTTTATTTTTTAATAAAGGATTAAGTGCTTGATAGGATTTAGAGCTCTAAGATACAGTGAAGTCTCTAATAGATACTTAGAGCTTTTATTTCACCTCAGCTTGGCTTCCAATATCAGCTCATGGGTGCTAACGGCAAGGGGGTAGAAAGGCAAAGGACAGGGGACCAGGGGTATAGGTCAGCACTATAAAGGGCCATGGGGATGGATAAAGGGGCATAGGTTGGAATGGAGGGGATGAGAGGCCATGGAGGTGGGTGGCATGAGGTGTATATTTGGGGGGGCATTGAGGGGTAGGAGGACTATTTTTCTTATAACTGGAACAAAGCCTTTTAAAACATCTCATTTCTGTACCTGGCAGCCGCAGGCAGCCTCCGCACAACTTCCAGTGTTGGCATACACAACTCCAGTTAGCACTTGTCCCTCAGGAAACAAAGCTCCAGCCATTCATGAAAGTTTCTCCTGATTTGGGAGCGAAAATGTGGCCCATAGACTCAATTCTCGGCTTAGTTATTTCCTTTTTAAATAATTCTTGCACAGCAGCATAGTGACAGAGTGAAATTTTGGAGTATGTGTGTAGTTTTTGGGGGGGAGAGAGAGTGCGCGGTACTACACCCTCTATCCACTAATGCTTCCATGAGATGCAAGCTGTGGTGAAATTGTAAACTAGCCAAGCCAATACATAAACACTGTTTATCAAGCAGAACTACCATGTAAAATGGTAGAGCAATATTTGCAATTATTATTCACCTTAAAATCAAAGATGACTTATATGTCTAAAATCATAGCACAGTAGGAAACCATTCAGCCCATGTCTGAGCCTCTTTGAATGAGCTATCCAAATCAGTCAACTGCCATGCTCTTTCCCCATCGTACTGTAAAACAAAATTCCCTTTAAGTATTTATTCGATTCCTTCTGAAAGTTACCACTAAATTGTTTCCATCACCCTTACAGGCTGTGCATTCACCTGTTCTGAGACTACCCAAAAGAACAGTGCACAAGGTCCTTTGTCCAGTCTCTCTCCGTAGAAGATTTTTTAAAATAAACTAAATTCTATGCAAATATAATAATAGGCAACTAAAAAATGCATTTCCAATAAACAATGCCTTTTTTCCCCTTTTCCAATAGGTAATAATAGACATCACAAATCACCAGAGTGGCTGAGCACAGTTGCTGACCGAGGATTACAGAGCTATTGCTAATGAATATTATTTGTCTCAAACTTTCAGAATTCAATCTCCCTTTTACTTGAAAATCTTTTGGAAAAAAAAAATCAAATAAAACTTGAGATCCCTACATCCTGTGATGATTTGGAGTCAAGTTGATTCAGATTGCCTGCTCAAACTTTCTGCAAACTGTTCAAAATAGATCATTTAAATGCCAAAAGATTCTACAAACTGCGTATGTTCAAAATGCACAGATACAGTCTAAAGCTCTTATCAAAATGATGTCAGGTTAAGATATCCAGTCAAGGCCTAGGTTTTTGAGGCATGCTGCCTCTTGAAATAAAAAGTTTAAGGAACACATTAAATTCAATGGTTAATTGAACCATGCAATTGCAAAGCATTTTGTTTTGAATAAAGGATTGAATTCTAAAACATAGCTTTATTTAAGGCAAACTTTGTCATTGGAAATCTCAGTTATCAATAAAATTAAGAATATTTTTCACAAAGCATTTAAACAATTCAATTTTTCATCAAAAGACAGCAATAGTGAATTATTGACAAGTTTGGATAGGGTTTTGTTATTGTTTACATACAGGTTTATTATAAATGCTTACATTGTCCGCATTCAATATAGAAAATGTTCTAAAGTCAACGATGTAAAGTATGCAGTGCCAAGGAGAAGTTCTTCATTGACCATATTCCTGAAAGATGTTCCCATCACTATTGGTACATCTTGGATGCCCACCATAGTACAGGGCACAGGTTAATGGCAGAGACCAGCTACACTGGTCGATCCAGCAACTCCAGCCCTTGCAGGAGATAAGAAACCCCTTACAAAAGAGGCCTACTTATTTAGTGTCAGCTTTAACTTTCAGAGACCTTGGCTCCTCCCTTGAACCACTAAAGGGAGTTGGGAGAATAATATGCTCATTTTAATCCAAAATACTACCAATCCAGGAATTCCCTAGCCATAACTGAGGAAACTAGACTTGGGGGATACTGGTGGGTACAATTCTGTGAATTTCAAGCCCGATGTCTACGTGTTTCATACACTGCAAGAGCTAAAAGCGAAGGTAGGTATCTGTTCTGTGTCCCAGTACCAGTCATAAAGTCAATGATAGGTCTGAGTGGGCAGTCTAGTGGTTCACCTTCTAAATCTCTCGTCTTTGCCATCTTTCTTCCACCACCCACTATATAAGAAAAAGCCCAAATCAGCATAACAACGATACAAAATGGTCAATGTTTATAGGAATAAAGGATTAAAAATAAAACACTTGATAAAACATCCGAAAGGAGTTGTGCAAATCATGTTGGCTTTGTTACCCATACTTCATGGAAAATAATGACTGCACTAATTTCATCACGTAATTTGAAAATGAGTATCAGCTTCTGTGGTTTAATTTTAGTTAGCTGAAATCAGGTGAAGTTACAGCCTATATTGGCTAGAGAACAATCCATTTTCTAAAAATCAATCATTGAGCACCTTAGATCAAACGTCAATTGTGTGTTAACATTCAGGCCCCTACCAAAGCTAATGACAGTCGAACAGCCATGGTGACATCTTCATCAGTAGCTAAATTCAGAACATAATTACATGCATCTTGATTTTTTCTTCAAATCAGCCTTTAGACTCTTCCCCCACCCCATCATTTTACTAATGGCCAAGCTTACGTTACAATCAAAACCACATCCTGTGACAAATTATGAATTTTATGCTTCAAGCGATGTTACTGCTTAACTATTGTTAATCCCTTTCCCGTTGGGACTCCACTAGATTGGGATCCTCCCATAGCATTTATACAATGATGAACTTCCTGGCACAAGCTACAAACCGCTTGCACTACATATTTGCAAGAGCTCAGATCGCCATTTCATTCCAGGTATTGAACATCTCTGTGGCATTTGTACAAGTTTGTTATGCTTATGAGGTGTTTAGAGCATAACTTGCTTTCCTTCTAACATTAAATTTCAAGTTAGTAAGATAGCATTCCCACATATCAGCCAATAAAATTAATTCCAATATAATTTCTAAACAATTCGCTTGCAATTTCCAAAATCCAATTGTCCACCAGCAAAAATCAGAACTGCTGCAGTTCAACAAATCACAGATTCCAGCTTAGTGTGTTGCATCATTATCCTACATATAGTAATGCAGGGCACACTGTTGCTCAGAAATTAAATGTATGCTGTTTTTTGACAAAAAATCTCGCCCTCTAGTGTTAAGCAGCAAATCAGACCCTAATTTTTAAAAATGTTACATTGTATTAAGTTTTGGCACATCCAATTAAGGACAATCTTCACTGGTTCACAGGGAACTACTGGGTACATGAAGCATACTCTGTCACAGTGGCATTACAGATGTAGTGATTTTTTTTTTTGTTTTCCAATAACAATTTGCACCAAGGCACAACATCACCATGAATCTAATTTTGAAATGGAGAAAAAGCCATGGAGGAAAATACAAGGAAAGGTGATCAAAAGCTTAATTGAAAAGATGAGCCTTTAAAGATGCAGGAGAAGGTGGAATGGTTTCAGGAGGCAGTGTCAATGAGTAGAGGCCATGACAACTGAAGATTGTGGGAGCAGATACATGATTGGATGCAGCTGCAGAGACATTATGACAATGTAGTGGTTTTGTCACTGGAATAGTAATCCAAGGCCATGGGCCAATGATCCAGAGAATGAGTGCAAACTCATCTTGGCAACCTGCTCTCCTTAATTTTTTCAGTCTGTGTGCAACTTCAGTCCTACATCAACATGGTCGAGTCTTAAATGCCCTCTGAAGTGACCAAAAAGCCAAACCACTTGATTGCATCAAACCACTACAAACTCCCTGCCCAATCACATGGAGAGCATCATCAGCATATGGACAGCAGCGGTTCAAAAAGGCCTACCTCCACCTTCTCAGAACAACCGTAACTTGCAAATGAAAGAAAACAGTTTCCCTAATCCTTTGAAAGGTACAGGCTTATGCCCTGTTTGTCCCTTTTTTAAAACTTCACAAGCATCAAAACGTGCAAACAAAAACTACAGGAGGGAAATAACTGGAGAGAAAACAAATATATTTAAGTCAGTGACTGACTCATCCTGAGCAGCTCGCTGCAGGGATTATACTGACAATTCCAGCCCAACATCCGAGAATGGCAACACAAGTTAAGCATTTTTTCTTTATTCATCTACTTTTACAATATATTTATTACATTATACGAATGGTTGCAGCCTATTATCTTGTCTGGGTGGCTATTCTTTGTGCCAACAAATTACTCCCAAAGCAACAAAAATTTTATGGGAAAAAAGTTCTATTTTTACAGCAGAGCTTGAAATTCAGATTTCATACACCATTTTCTTTGCCATTATGCTGAATATTTTACATGCAATTTTTCTACTACTTCTGAGAATTCTGCCTTTGTTTCTTTAAAAAGGTTTCTCTGTTCTTTATTACTAATGGAAAGATTCAATGAGAAAATGCTGAAGGGCTTAAACCATTCCAATTTAATCTTTGGCAAAGGAAGTAAAGGGCAATACAACATTTAACATGGTCCACAAATTTTCCCAACAATCTTCGTCATCTTACCCAGAGTAATGCTCAGGGGACCTGGGTTAGAATCCCACCACAACAGATGGTGGAATTTGAATTCAATAAAAAAAATCTGGAATTAAAAGCCTAATGATGACCATGAAATCATTGTCGACTGTTGTAAAAACCCATCATGGTTCACTTATGTCTTTTAGGGAAGGAAATCTGCCATCCTTACTTAGTATGGCCTACATATGTCTCCAGGCCCACAGCAATGTGGTTGACTCTTAACTGACCTAGCAGCCACTCAGTTGTACCCAACTGTTACAAAGTCTAAAAGAAATGAAATCTGATGGGCACCAGGCATCAACCCAGGCACTGGAAACAACAACAGCAGCAAACTCAGCCATGTCGACCCTACGAAGTCCTCCTTGCTAACATCTCAGGACTAGTGCCAAAATTGTCTCAGAGTAGTCAAGCAACAGCCTGACAGTCATGCTCATGGAATCATAGCTTACACACAGATATTGTCCCGGACGCTACCATCACCATCCCTGGGTATGTCCTGTCCCACCCTTAAGGCAGACCCAACAGAGGTGTCAGCACAGTGGAAAACAGTCAGGAAGGAGTTGCCCTGGAAGTCCTCAGCATCGACTCCAGACCCCATGAAGTCTAATGGCATCAGGTCAAACATGAGCAAGAAAACCTCCTGCTGATTACCACATACTGCCCCACCACCACACCCCCTCAGGTGAGGGGTGAGTACTCCATGTTGAAAACTACTTGGAAGAAGCACTGAGGATGGCAAGGGTGCAGAATGTACTCTGGGTGGGGGACTTCAAATGTCAATCATCAAGAATGGCTTGGTAGTATCACTAGTCACCGAGTTGGCCAAGTCCCAAAGGACATAGTGCTAGAATGGGTCTGTGGCAAGTGGTGAGAACCAACAAAAGGGAAAAACATACTTGACCTCATTCTCACCAACCTGCCTGCCACAGATGCATCTGTCCACAACAGTATCAACAGGAGTGACCGCTGCACAGTCCTTATGGAGAAGGAGTCCTGTCATTTAGGATACCCTCCATTGTGCAGTGAGACACTGTCATCGTGTTAAATGGGATAACTTTCGAAAAGATCCAGCAACTTAGAGTGGGCATCCATGAAGCACTCTGTGCCATCAGCAGCAGAGAACTGTACTCAACCACCATTTTCAACCACATGGCCCGGCATATCCGCCACTCTATTGTGAATGCCAAACTTTGGTTCAATGAAGAATACGGGGGGGGGGGGGGGGGGGGGGGGGGGGGGGGGGTGGGTGCGCATGCCAGGAGCAGCACCAGGCATACTTAAAAATGAGGTGCCAACCTTCTGAAGCTACAACACAGGACTATGTACATGACAAAAAGCGTAAGTAGCATGCGATAGACAGAGCTGAGCAATCCCACAACCAACGAATGATATCTAAGCTTTGCAGTCCTGCCATATCCATTTATGAATGGTAGTGGACAATTCAACAACTCACCGGGGAAGGCAGATCCACAAATATCCCCATTCGCAATGATGGAGAAGCCCAGCACAATCGTGCAAGGGACAAGGCTGAAGCGCCAAGTGGATGATCCATCTCGGCCTCCTCCGGAGGTCCCCAGCATCACAGATACCAGTCTTCGGCCAATTCGATTCACACCACCTCATATCAAGGAATGATTGAAGACACTGGATACTGCAAAGACTATGGGCACTGACAATATTCCAGCAACAGGACTGAAGACTTGTGCTCCAGAACTTGCCACACCCTTAGCCAAGCTGTTCCAGTACAGTTACAACACTGGCATCTACCCAGCAATATGGAAAATTGCCCAGTTATGTCCTTTACACAAAAAGTAGGACAAATCCAACCCATCCAATTACCACCCCATCAGTCTACTCTCCATCATTAGTAAAGCGATGGCAGGGTTCATTGACAGTGCTATCAAGCAGCACGTGCTTTGCAATAGCTTACTCACTGACGCTCAGTTTGGGTTCTGCCAGGATTACTCAGCTCCTGACCTCATCACAACCTTGGTTCAAACATGGACAAAAGAGCTGAACTCCAGAGGTGAGGCGAGAGTGACTGCCCTTGACATCAAGGCAGCATTTGACCCAGTATGGTATCAAGGAGCCCTAGCAAAACTGGAGTCAATGAGAATCAGGGGGAAATATTTCTGCTGGTTGAAGACATGCCTAGCACAAAGGAAGATGGTTGTGGCCATTGAAACCCCCCCCAATCATCTCAGTCCCAGGACATCACTGAAAAAGGAGTTCCTCAGGGTAGCGTCCGAGGCCCAACCATCTTCAGCTGCTTCATCAATGGCCTTCCTTCTATCATAAGGTCAGAACTGGGGATGTGTCCAGAACTAGAGTTAATGTTCAGCAAGTTATATTTGTATTGGTGGGTGTGAAAAATAAGCTATAGCTTTAGACTTAAGTTTTAAGTTCAAGTTCAATTTATTTATGTGTGTTGAGAAAGGCGAATCCTGGGCTTGGTTTTATTTTAGAGGCTTTGTGAAATGGAGCCGAGAAGTCTCTAAGCTCCCTTTGAATACCTACATTTTTATGAGGTTTTACAACTCCTAAAGTGGTTTAGGGAAGTTAAAACAAAGTAAGGAAAAAAACTGGGCTGTTGCTTAGCAACAAGGACCCACACAAACACAGGAAAACAGAAAGCAGTTTTACTTCTGTTTCCAGCTCCTCCAGGCACCTTCTTTCAACGGGAGGAGAGGGAACTGTAGAAAGCAGATTTCCCAAAAGAACAGGAAAATCCCAGAAATCAAGGAGTGGAGCAAAAATAAAGTCCCAGTAAGACAATTAAGTCAAGGAACAAGAACAGGAACCTGAACAAGGTTCTGTTCAATGAAGTTAAAGTAATGAGAAGAGGAAAAGTCTCCAAATTGAAGCGCGAAAGCTCCAGGTAGCAGAATCAAGGCAAACTGGGCTTACAAGAAGTCAGAAGATCAGAGGAGACAGCCAAAGGTTGGTGACTCCTTCCCACAGGCCTGTGAAGCAGTGGCGTGCTGTTGGCACAGCTGAGTCTGAGTGTGTGGAAGGCAAAGCTTGAATGCACGTGGTGATCCAGGGGAGAGGGGGAGAGAAAAAGAGAGAGAGAGAGAGAGAAAAAGAGAGAGAGAGAGAGAGAGAAAAAGAGAGAAAGAGAGAGAGAGAAAGAGAGAGAGAGAAAGAGAGAGAGAGAAAGAGAGAGAGAGAAAGAGAGAGAGAGAAAGAGAGAGAGAGAAAGAGAGAAAGAGAGAGAGAGAAAGAGAGAGAGAGAGAAAGAGAGAGAGAAAGAGAGAGAGAGAAAGAGAGAGAGAAAAAGAGAGAGAGAAAAAGAGAGAGTGAAAAAGAGAGAGAGAAAGAGAGAGAGAGAAAGAGAGAGAGAGAAAGAGAGAGAGAGAAAAAGAGAGAGAGAAAGACAAAGAGAGAGACGGAGAGAGAAAGAGAGAGAGAAAGAGAGAGAGACTTGAGAGAGATAAAGAGAGAGAGACAGAGAGAGAGAAAGAGAGAGAGAGACAGAGAGACAGAAAGAGAGAGAGAGAAAGAGAGAGAGAAAGAGAGAGAGAAAGAGAGAGAGAAAGAGAGAGAGAAAGAGAGAGAGAAAGAGAGAGAGAAAGAGAGAGAGAAAGAGAGAGAGAAAGAGAGAGAGAAAGAGAGAGAGAAAGAGAGAGAGAAAGAGAGAGAGAAAGAGAGAGAGAAAGAGAGAGAGAAAGAGAGAGAGAAAGAGAGAGAGAGAAAGAGAGAGAGAGAAAGAAAGAGAGAAAGAGAGAGAGAGAAAGAAAGAGAGAAAGAAAGAGAGAGAAAGAGAGAGATCAAAACCCTGGGAAGTGGATCCTTCTTGAAGACATCCATGAGAAAGTGCCATCTGAGAGAAGATTCGAAAGAGAACTCTTAGAGCATTGAGAATGGAAACCCTCAGGAGAAAGATACAGTGCAGTGAGGCCAGTTGGCTCACTGTGTGACAAGCGTCTAAAGGAAGATGATGAGAGATCCATACCATCTGTTTGGTGTGGCATCTGACACTTGGGTTCAGAGTGTGGTGTGTCTGACCACAGGCCACCTACTGGTTTACATGAGCTGTGCACTTACTGTGAACATTAGAAAATAAGGTAGATTTTATAACTCGTGTTATCCTTACAGAGCTATATATCTGTAAAAGGTATAGTTGTAGGTGAAGATTAGTGTAATATAGTTCATTTTTTTGATTAACAAAAGTGTTAAACATTAAAAGTACATTAGCAGGCTCTGACTCTGTTCAGTAGCCACCCTCCACATTTCTAAACAGAAAATAAAAGTTAGGATCTATCAAGCCAGGTTTCACCTTGCAATCCGACTTGCTCAGGAGTAACATCACCTAGGATCATAACAAAGGTCGCTGATGATCATACAATGTTCAGCACCATTCACAACTCCTAAGATACAGAAGCAGTCCATGTAGCAAGACCTGGACAATATCCAGGCTCATAAGTGCCAAGTAACATTCACACCACCCAAGTGCCAGGTAACAACCATCTCCAACAAGAGAGAATTTAACGATCACCCCTTGACAGTCAATTGCATTACCATCACCGAATACCCACTAACATCATCCTCAGGGTTACCATTGACCAGAAATTGAACTGGATTAACCATATAAACACTGTGGCTACAAGAGCAGATCAGAGGCTTGGAATCCTGTGGCAAGTAGCTCACCTCCTGACTCCACAAAGCCTGCCCACCATCTACAAGTCACAAGTCAGGAGTATGATAGAATACTCTCCACTTGCTTGGATGAGTGCACTTCCAACAACATTCAAGAAGCTCAGCCATCCAAGACAAAGCAACCCGCTTTATTGGCATCCCAACCACAAACATCCACTCCCTCCATCACCAACACACAGTGGCAGAAGTGTGTACCATCTACAAGATGCACTGCAGGAACTCACCAAGGCTCCTTAGATAGCACCTTGCAAACCCACGATCAATACCATCCAGGGCAAGGGCAGCAGATGCATGGGAACACCACCACCTGCAAGTTCCCCTCCAAGCCATACACCATCCTGACTTAGAAATATATTGCCATTCCTTCACTTACACTGGGTCAAAATCCTGGAACTCCCTCCCTAACAGCACCTACCTACACGTCATGGACTACAGCGGTTCAAGAAGACAGCTCACCACTACTTTCTCAAGGGCAATTAGGGATGAGCAATAAATGCTTGCCCAGCCAGCAATGCCAACTTCCCTTGGATGAATTTTTAAAAAGCCTGTGTTCACCATAATCCTATAAGCTGAAGAAAGCTTAAATGATAGAGGTATAGACGATTGCCTATCTGTAATATTCAACTACATCCCCCAGGCAAAAATGCTATTATCACATATGTATTTTTCAGTCGGCCAAAGGAAAAAAATTGTATTATGGTGCCAGATCTGCATAAAACCTTAGATCTTACGTCATTATCTTTATTACAGTTTCAACAGTAACAACAGCATCTTAAATAGTTTTAATGGATATTGTGTTCAGTAATAAAAATTCAAAAGGCAATACATCAACCAGAGTCTGCTGACAGTTATAAATTGCTCAAGCTTCATATGAGATTTATGGTATCAGAATCTCTTGAATGAACTACTGCCTTATTAGCTACAGCTATGAGTCTGTTACCCTACAAGATGTTCCCGCAAACAGTTTCACACAAATACAAACTATAGATAGATAGAGCACTAATTGGTCTTAATATCACATCATAGCGGCTAGTCTAACATCTATTTGTGCCTTTATGGGATTGAAATCCCAGCCAGTGAAACATCATGAATGGAAACTAGACAAGGAAGGGCCAAAAATCACAAATTACAGACCTTATCAGCTACCTCGCTAAATTTTATTCAAATCAGTGCATCCTGGAGCAACCCACAATTTTCCAGTTTTTCCAACACTATGCAGCACTATTTATTTAAAATGGGAACTAAAAAACTGTAAGTTTATCACTTGCCAAGAAAGGAAAGCTCAAATAGCTAAATGGCACCACAGCCAAACCAATCACATTTGCCTTAAACTAACAATAATATCTAAGCCACCTAGCAATCACAGAATAACTTTAATTGTGGAACCTGTTCTGAACATAAAAGTAGTTTAGAGCACTAAGACCTCCTACAAGGAAATCTATGCCAGCTTCCTGCATGTACTTTTAATGACCAACGTCACCTATGCTCTTACTGTAATGGCTCTCTTTCCAAATCAGCTGATTTGTTACCCACACGTGTACCACACTAAACAAAACCAAGAACTTTTATCACTTATTCCACTGAATAACAACAAGAGTACGACAGGGCTGCCAACTTCATCATATTGCTGCATTTCCCAAAGTACAGAAAGTCAACTGATGCTGGCCATATAGTAGTTATCAAGGCAGCAAGTCCATGTTCATATTCTGCACCTACACCTCCTCACATATGCACTGTGGCTCCCTCAGTCCATGCTGCTGCAGCTATTATTTAACTACAATAACATACATTTACATGGTACTTGTTAGGTAGAAAAAAAAATCCAAAAGCACCTCACAGAGGCATTATCAGACAAGAAAAATAAATGGTCACCGAGGGGAAAAAAAATGGAGCAATTAGGAGGGTGATCAAAAGCTTAGTCAAAAAACTGCAATTTTAACAGGATCATAGAGGACAGGAAAGTCAGAGGTAGAAAGTTTAGAAAGGGCATTCCAGAACATGGTACCTAGAAAGCTAAACATGTGGGCAAAGACAAGCAAAAGGCATTTGGGGTGCAGATAAGGCCAGAGTCAGAGGACAATTCCAACTAGGGGAGGGGGCAAGGGAGATTGCAGAATCATGGGAAACAGGGATGACACCATGGTAAGATCTAAACACAAAGATGAGAATTTTAAATTGGAGGTGCGGGGGAACAGAAGGTCAATATAGGTCATGAAGTACAGGAGTGATAGGCAAGTTAGAATTGGTGTGGTATAGCATGCAGGCAAGAGAGTTTTGGACAAGTTAAGGTTTAGATGGGAGGCTGGCAAGATGAGCGTTGGAATAGTCAAGTTTGGCAAAGACAAAGGCATGAAGGAGTGTTACAGCAACAGATGGCTTAAACAAGGGTGGAGATGAGCAATGTTACATAGGTGGAAACAGTCATTTTTTGTGATGGAGACGATATGGAGTTGGAAGCTCAGCTTGGCACTCATAGGATGCCAAGGTTACAAATAGTCTGTTTCAACCGTAGACAGTGACCAGTGAACAAAATGGGATTGGTAGCAAAGCAACAGAGTGTTTATGGTGCAGTAGTGCAGCCAATGGCTTCAATCATCGAATAGTTATCCAGAAAAAAAGTTATGGCTCATCAAAGACTGAAAGTCAGACAAATAGTGGTGGTAGCTGGCATCATCATATAAATGGAAGCCGCCCCCATATCTACAGATGATGTAGCCAAGGAGCACCATGTAGATGAAGAGGGGGATAAGGAAAGAATCTAGGAAAGACTCTAGAGGTAATAGTATGAGCTCATGAACAGAAGTCATTACTGCAGATTCTCTGGCATGACTGGATAAGAGTGGTAAGAGTAAGTGATAAGAGTGAGGGCAGTGGCACCAACCTGACAAAGGAGAGATGTTAGAGAAATGTGGTGTATACAACTGTGTCAAAGGCTGCAGAGCAGTTGGGGGAAAAAAAACAGGGAAAACACAGACAGGAGATGTGATTTGAGACTTGATTAGGACTACATCAGTGGAAACCTAATTCAGCGGATTTAAGCATGGTATTATGGAAAAGGTGAGGTACAAATTTGAGATACAAGTTTAAGGACTTGAGAGAAAAGGTAAGTTGGAGATGAGCCAATAGTTTGCAAGGACAAAGGGACTAATAGTGGGTTTCTGTGCTAGCCTTGGGCTCTTTTGACCCTATTCCCATTAAACTGCTGACCACCCAGCTTCTCTGCAGTTCCCCATGCTAGCTGACATAAATGGTTTTCCCTCTTTCCCAACCTAAACTCCTACTGTCTACCTCTACAATCACTGCTGGTTGATATCCACTCCTGTACCAATCTGAACATTGCTCCCCAAATTCACCCACCAAAACATTGCTAGAACCCAGGCTATTGAGTACTCTGTATCTGCCTACTAGAAAATCTTAAAATCCACTCAGGTCTTTGGCCCTTCCCCCATAAGCACACTTGTATCTCAGCTTCATCTTCACTGATTGCATACCCCTGTATTCTCCTGCTATAATTGTGCAATTTCTGTCAGAGTGCTCCCATCTCCAGACTCCTGAAACACCTCTCCCTGTACTTTCAGATCCATGACCATCCTCCCAGCACTACCCAAGGACCCAATCCACCATTCTCCGTACTACTGCATGCTTCCAACACATTGCTTAAATTACCAGTCAAACAAAGCAAGAGCTTTAATCTGCAGCTCACAACAAAGCAAGGGTTTTAATCTAGCTCATTTGCAGAAAACACCTTTGAACGCACATCCACATTCTAATTTTACATGGTATATGTTCTTATTTTAAGCATATCCTCTGACTGAGCAAAACCACTAGAGATTCACACAAAACCATTAGAGATTCACACAAAACCATTAGAGATTCACACAAAACCATTAGAGATTCACACAAAACCATTAGAGATTCACACACATCCACATTCTAATTTTACATGGTATATGTTCTTATTTTATAAAATAACATATCCTCTGACTGAGCAAAACCATTAGAGATTCACTAATATGAAACAGTATTTATGCACTATTGATCACATGACACTTTCTTTGTCAGTTAATTATAGGCAAATTTATTCCAGGCACATTTCTTGCAACTCATATGCAATTCTTTTCCCTTAAGATAAAAATTGTTGAATGAAGTAAATCAATAATTTGGAATGCCATTTTCTAGCTGCTATGGAAAACTTAATATTTTTAGCTTTTTTTTTAAAACACAAACAAATAAAAATACATTTTCCAGGTAGCATGTGACTTTAAGTTCTTTAAAATGATATAAAACTAAATGTTAACAAAAACTTTGTGGACAATTAATGAAACAGATCAGTTAGAACAGGAAATTGTGATTCCTGCCTGCAACTCGTAAGTTTCTCCTTTTGGCTGTACTGTAAGGAACCAAGCAAAGACAAAAAAGGTGAAATTACTCAAAAAAAATGTTTGTTAACTTCAGGGATAAACTAAGTAACACGATTAAGGAAAACAAACATTTAAAATGTTTAATTTTTGGAAACGGGACTTCATTAATGCGTCATTTATTTCAGGGAACAGTTATTCTACCATTTGCCTTAAAGTTCAGAGTGACATGGAAAAAAGCATGGCGTTCAATGTACTTGTGCAATTTTTCATCATTAATGCTTTAATCGGTACTGGCTATTTAGAGGTATGTAGAACAGATCCAAAAGTAGGTTGGATAATTAAACTCAAAAAAAAAGCATTTCTGTCATTGTCACCATAACAAACTGAAACATCTCTTTCTCCATGATGGATTGTTTATCAAATTCTTTCTTGCTGTCCACAGTGCACATTGGGTTAAAATTAGGTACTATGAAAAAAATGGGAGGGGGTCACCAGATGCATTAGACCCACAACGAACACCTTGATGTATTTTTGTTTCAGCGTTATTCCATTTAATTTAGTGAACTCAACACCTCGATATCTACAGACAGGCTGAGAGAGTGTTGAACTTAATTGTAAGTAGCAATTGCATTTGTGTGAGCAAACATCCAATGCCATTGAACATCTGAACATCTAGTGTAGCTACAAGGAGAAACAGTCCTGAAATATCTTCAAAGGATTTTGAAAGATTTTTGAAAATCATTTTCTTCCAATTCACAGTCAGTCTAAAGCCATTAAAGTAGTAGTTCAAAAACCATGATCCCACTGACAAAATTTTGGGGTCGCAGGGTCTGAGGATGTAATGGGAGCCATGGAGCAACCAATTGGAACTCTTGCAATGGGCCACTTTAATAGAACTACAACTCCCCGCCATGCTCTGAGACAAGAGTCTCACGACAATTGCTGCCTTCAGTTTAATCCAGCAGTATTCATTACATCCCTCCTGAGGGCAGCATATAGTGTGGGAAGGTCAGGGAGCAGCAGGGAGATGGCAATGTTTTTGCTACAGATAATTCTAGCAGACACTGCAGCCTGAATTTTAACTGCCAATTCTTTGGGGACACATTATGTAATTTATATGCACTTATACATGGAGCAAGGCAGCATGTGTGTCTGAGGTACACTCCATGGCTCAATGACCATATAAAAAACTTACTGTGCCACTAGAACAGAAATGCTTTTAACACTGGCACTTTGTACCAGCCCTTGCCTATGGTGGGGAAATTCTGATTCTATGAATGTCCCTGCTATATAAGCAGTGCGACTAAAGTTAGGTTACTGACAGGGGTCACCATTTTAGGGTTAGAATAATCATGTTAAGGTTAGCACAATTAGGAGAGGCAGAAGTGGTGTAGCGATGCATCTAATTTTTTGAGGCCTGGACACCAGCATACTACATCACATGGAGCTTTTACAGGACTTGGGTCACATCATTTACAACCAACCTGACACAACATCACCCCCATCCCCAACAACTCTTCCCTCCCCCACCACTCCCACAGCTCCTCCCCCCACCCCCAAGGCTCACTGTGGGGTTACATCAATTTAAAACATCAAAATCGAGTCACAGTGGGAAAACTTTGGAAAACATTGCATTATGTGACAAATATCTAGTTCATGATTCATGTTAATATTTTATGTAATGCTTAGTTCTTGTAAGATTATTGTTGTGAAGGTATAGTAACTAAAATACTGAGATTAAGAGAGTGCCAGAACAACTAAAAGAAAACGGCAGTTCAGGAGGTTACCCGTGTTTGTTTAATAGAATCAGAATTGAAGCAATGGTGCCATAAAATAGCAAGTGGGTTTCTTAGTTGGAGAACTGGAGATATGATGTCTACACTGCTTGCAAAGAAGTGCAGTCCAGAGAGATGTTTTGTTTTGGGAGTTACAGCTAAATTAGTTTAAAAGTATTCAGTGAACCCTGAAATGCTATGGTACCATGGAGATGGGTGGAGCTTAAGAAGGTTCTCTGGTTTCAATTTATCAGAGTACTCGCAGCAGTTAGAGCTCAGAAAAGTCTTGAGAAGCTGAGATGGTGGCAGAAGGTCACCGGTTCCATGCCAGGCAATTAGGGCTCCAAGAAGCCATGGGAGCCATTTACCTTGGTGCAGCCAGGCGGAGTTTGGAGAAACCCAGGGGCAGTGCCAACTTAGTGAAGCTAGTGGTCCGTGAAAGAGTTGGAAGTTTGCTGGTAATTAGAGGCAGAAATGCAGCTTTGTGAATCCCGAGTGCAGTCTCAGGAGAAGAAATTGAACCAGGTGAACAGTTGTTGAGACAATCTGAGTTGAAGAAGCTTGCAAAGGAATTTAGAGGCTAGATCTTCATAAGTAGAGTTGAAGTCCATCATGAGGAAGACAATTTTAACAAGATTTTGTGACTCACAATGATCAATGATGTCTGGCTGGGTTGCTGAGAAATCAAAGGGATCTGCCTTGGTCACATTTGCCTGTTAATGTGCAGTGTAGTGTGTTCAACCATAGTTTGCCTGTTAATTCTGTTGGCCAGAGGCTGCAGCCAAATTGCTGACACATAGGCAAAAGCAACTTTTGAAGGTTCTCTCTTTGATCATTTAGACATTTATCTGGATATCAAGCAGGTAAAGATGCACTGCTTCTCAGGTAGGCTACACTGGCTCATAGAAGAAATCAGGTCTGCTTACAGGAGGAAGTGGGGGACTTGAGCTAAAGAACATTTAGCATAAAAATCCAAAATCCAAAAATCTAAATTGATTATCACAATGATCTACTACAGTTGTTTCTCCTTTTCTGTTACTGAAGCAAAAAAAATGCTAACACAGCCTGTCCTCTAGCAACCATCTTAATCCAGATTATATCAGTTCATCATAATAATATCTTAATACCTTCAATCCAGCTTAAAAATGATTAATGGACAACGAAGGGCATATTTCATCTCAGCACTTTTTGTACCATGTCGTCATAATTTTTAAGAGGAGCCTTTATAAAATGTCACAAATGCAAGTGTTTGAAATCTGATTACATGATCATTTGTAAACTTTATTTTAAAACCAGGGAAAACAAGACTTTCTAATTTGAACACAAATGGATTCCAAGCATTGCCTGGAAAATCATTTGTTTGCAACAAGTACTAGTTTTAAATGCTATTTTAGACTCACCAAAAATCAGGATGAAATGAGCGCAGAGTCTAAGTTTTAACATTTCAAATTGGTTACAGGCTGCCAGCAGTTGGTAACCACAAGGAAAATAGCAAAGTATCCACTATCAATAATAGGCTGTACTTCACAACCAAGCCTTCAGGATGACAAAAGGAATAAAACACAAGCAAGAAGTTTCAACTTACATTCTAAAAAAAGTTCTGAGGTTAGGCTTGGTCTTGAACCATTACCTCTGGTGTGCCCAAGGATCTATCTTTGGCGTTCCCCTACTTATCAACTACAGATTGCCCCTCAGTGACATCATCTGAAAACAGTGTCAGTTTCTCTATGTACACGGACGACACTGATCGCTACATCAACACCACTTCTCTCAACCTGCCACTATCTCCAAATTGTCACTGCTTGTCGAACATCCAGTACTGAAATGAGCAAAAATGTTCTCCAGCTACATAATTGGGAAGCCTTTGTCTATGGACCCTGTCACAAATCCAATTCCCTACCACTGAATCCATCCATTTCCCAGGCAACCGTCTGAATTGAAACAGATTGTTCACAACCTTGGTGTCATTCAACCCAGAGTTGAGCTTCTGGCCACATATCCACACAATTACCAAGTCCTATTCATCCATCATCCCCTTGTTCACTGAACTGCACAGGCCCCCAGTTAATCAACTCCTCAATTTTAAAATTCTGATCTGTTTTCAAATCCCTCCATGGCTTCACCCATCCCTATTTCTGTAAACTCTTCCAACCCTACAATCCTCAGAGATATCTACGTTTCTCCAATTCTAGCCTCTCGAAGATCCACAATTTTAACTGCTTAATCATTGGTGACCACAAGTTCAGCTGCCAGCACCCCAAGCTCTGGAATTCCCTCCCTGAACTTCTACCCCTCTTCCTCTTTCGTCCTTTAAGAGGCTCTTTAAAGCCTAACAACTTGTTTGACCAAGCTTTTGGCCATCAGCTAATATCTTAATTTTGTTTTACAACACTTCTGCGAAGCAACTTGAGACTCATTGCATTAAAGGTGCTATAGAAGAAGTTGTTGCCATTGTCTAAGATTGCTCAATTGTTTTAGTAGATATAGATACTGAAAAAGATTAACTTGCCATACTGCCGCCTCAATTGTATTATTATAAAGACACACATAGCTTTAAGTATCCCTCCCTAGACTTTAAAAATGAAAGGATATCTTAACTGAAATTAACTTAGGTCAGTTAGAGTAGTGACAATAGAAATCATTTAACATTTCAACAGCAGGTCATTTGGGTGAAATGATATGTATTAAGTGTACCCAATTGCTATGCTTTCATTGCATTTTCAGATATGGGACATCCATGAATAATTGATCAAAGGTAGTCATTATAAACCATTAACTACAATGCCACATATCATTAGCTGTCAAGTATTTATTTTAGTCTTCATTATGGGAAGTAAGGCAAAGACAAATGTACAGATAATTGCACTTTTAAATGAAACCAAATCTAATGAAACACAGTTTAAAAAAAAAATAAAGAAAATGAAATTTGTTCTGGATTCCCAGTTCCCTTAATTCCAATATTCTATTCACATGTGTTACAAGATCCAAAAACTTACCTTATTGTCTAGCAGGGACCAGGAACTGAGTCCAGACAGGCCTGGGATATCAGCACATGTGCAAACAGGAGCAGTTACCGCATGGGCTAGGACATGGGCCCAGTGCACCTGTCTAAAAAGAAAAACAGTGCAAAAAGTCCCAAGCATGTGATCAAGGACCAGGGCACGATATTGGAGAAGAGTCCCAGGCAGGGACAGGTCACAAAGGGAGTCTCAGATAGGGGAGAGGGAGAAGCCGCATTAAGGAGGAGAGAGGAGCAGAGAAAGAGGCAGCAAGTAGTAAAAGGGTTGCAGTTGGCTACATTAAGAGAGCTCAGAAGAAAAGCCCTGGAAATCAAAGGCAGCAAAAGTTGGTGATTGCATGCTGTGAGCATTGGGGCAAAGATACCCCCTTTAGCACAGTAGAGTCTTGCTCAGCATGGCCGAAGGGCTGAATGGTGCTTGTGAGTTGGTGTTGGAGTGCAGACTCAGGAATCTGGGGGAAATGAACTGCTGGGAGACAATACTGAAACCCAGCGAGCTATGAGGTCTGAGGTGAAGTAAAGTTGAGGGAATTCAGTGTAGGTCTTCAAAAAGGTGAAGACTGGAATCCCTCGTGAGAGAGACACTTCAACGATTGGCTGACTCAGTATGTTCTGAATGAGTTGTTGAGAAATCTGCGGGATCTGTCTTAGTCACATTTACCATTTATTGCGCAGTGTGTTCGACCACAATTTGCCTGTTAATTTACATGTACCTCATTATCTAACTTATATTAACCCTGAATGTTAGAGTTTGTAGATTGTTTTATCTTTCTGACTTTGTATAGGTAAAGTTTATTTGGTTTGCCCTAAAGCCATGGAATCTTACAGCTTTATTCACTTAGTAGATTTCATGAATCTTAAACATTTTTTTATTTATTCATGGGATGTGGGCATTGCTGGCCAGGCCAGCATTTATTGCCCATCCCTAGCTGTCCTTGAGAAGGTGGTGGTGGTGGCATTCTTGGACCGTTGCAGTCCATGTGGTGTTGGTACACCCACAGTGCTATCAGGAGGGTGTTCCAGGATTTTGACCCAACAACAGTGAAGGAACGGCAATATATTTCCAAGTCAGGGTGGTGTTGGCTTGGAGGGGAACTTCCAGGTGGCGGCACTCCCAGATGTCTGCTGTCCTCATCCTTCTAGATGATAGCGGTCATGTGTTTCGAAGATGCTGTCAAAGGTGGATTGGTTAGTTTCTACAGTGCATCCTGTAGATGGTACAAGCTGCTACCACTGTGCATCAGTGGTGGAGGGAGTGAATGGTTGTGGATCAGGTGCCAATCAAGCAGACTGCTTTGCCCTGGATGGTGTCAAGCTTCTTGAATGTTGTTGGAGCTGCACTCATCCAGGCAAGAGGAGAGTATCCCATCGCACTCCTGATTTGTGCTATGTAGATGGTGGACAGGCTTTAGTGAGTCAGAAGGTGAGTTACTCACCACAGGATTCCTAGCCTCTGACCTGCTCTTGTGGCCCAGTATTTATATGGCTAGTCCAGTTCAGTTTCTGGTCAATGGTAACCCCCAGGATGTTAATAGTGAGGAATTCAGTGATGGTAATGTCATTGAATGGCATGGGGCAATGGCTAGATTCATTCTTGTTGGAGATGGTCAATGCCTGGCACTTGTGTGGCAGAAATATTACTTGCCACTTGTCTGCCCAAGCTTGGATATTATCCAGGTCCTGCTGCATTTGGACATGGACTGCTTCAATATCTGAGGAGTCACGAATGGTGCTGAACATTGTGCAATCATCAGTGAACATCCCCAATTCTGACCTTATGATGGAAGGAAGGTCATTGATGAAGCAGCTGAAGATGGTTGGGCCGAGGACACTACCCTGAGGAACTCCTACAGTGATGTCCTGGAATGGAGATGATTGACCTCCAACCACAACCACAACCATCTTGCTAGGTATGACTCTGGATCAGCAAGGGAAGCCATTGCTGGTGATTCTCTGGCTATGATCAGATAAATAAGAATGGAACCCAGCAAGTACAAATCACACCTAGCCTTCTCAAAGCCAATTAGGAATGGCCAATAAATGCTGGCCTAGCCAGCAATGCTCACAATCCCATGAAAAAATTTTTAAGATACTGGCCGACAGTGGAGGCATTCGGAGTCAATAATGTGGTCAAAGATTGCTGACAAGTCAAAAGGGGGTCACAATAAA
The DNA here is from genome assembly GCF_017639515.1 of Carcharodon carcharias. Lineage (NCBI taxonomy): Eukaryota > Metazoa > Chordata > Chondrichthyes > Lamniformes > Lamnidae > Carcharodon > Carcharodon carcharias. Next base: position 162,331,202 of record NC_054474.1, on the reverse strand, counting down.
AGATTGTTGTGTTTTGGGACTGTGTCTTTAATTTAGGATAAAATGGAGGGGTCATGTGACCTCATGGGTGATGTGGCCGTTAAAGGTTAAAGGAAGGCCTAGGTTGTTTACTGAAAAGATCTAATGTGTGTTCACACTTGGAGATAATGGCAGCTGCATCGCTATTTACAGTGGTGAGACTGATTGTCTCCAAAGTCTCAGGAAAGAAATGTCAGATTTTTTAAAAGTTACTCTTTAAACTGTCCGTTTACTTCCAAGGGGTGTAAAGAAAACCAAACCAGCCTTTCTATCTGGATACAAGGCTCATGTGATTCATGTTGCCATGGAGATGGGCTTTGAGAGAGCAAGAGTCTTCAAGGAACAATGGAAGGATCGGGTTGCAGGTTTTCCTAAAATATCAACACAGGTTAGCCTGTCAGGAACTGCTAGAGAGCAACAAGAGACTTTTCATCTCTACAGTTCACCCTGCAGGACTGTAGGTGGGATCTAAGGCTCGAATTGAAAAGGCCAAATTCATGACGCACCCTGCTGGAGGGATCTAACGCTCAAATTGAAAAGGCCAAATTCATGAGGATTTGAAATGAGACTGGAAGATTTGCCTTGCCTGCACTAGAGGGAGTATCTCTAGGGAAAACCCTTACCATGAAAGACAGTTCTAGAGTTAAAAGTTACCCCATTAGGAAAAGAAAAGAATGGAAGTAAACCCTTGGGAGCTAAGAATCATCTTGGACTAGTTCTGGGAGAACTGAATGTCTGCTTGAAACTGTGTAAAGTATAATGTGAAGTGGGTTTTCAGTTGTATTAAAAGTAAAAGGGGAAAGTTCTGTTTGGTGATTTAAAGTATAGGTTGCCCACATAAATAACATTTAGTCAAATGTTGCTCCTAGTTTGCTTGTTACAGTAAAAGTCTTAAAACATTAAATCTTGTTGCATCATCCTTTCAGCTATTAACTGGACATTTGAATTTATTTAAGTTATTGGTCTCTACAGGGATTGTAACCAAGGATGAGGCAGGTTGGTGCACCTTTGTCACAATCACATAGGATGTCATCCGTCAGATGCAAACAATCCTAATTTGTATGTATTATCCCGGTGTGTTGAGATTTTCAGGTAGCATTAGCATTGCTATCTGCACCCTAGGCTTCTAGAAGACATTCTATTTTCATCCTGATTTTGGAGAAAATTTATAATCATTGTTCGGAATTATTATCCACTACAACACACCCAGTCTAAAAATTCACCAATAGCAGAAGAGCTAATAACCCCCAAAAAAGTGGATTGTCTGTTGCACTTCTTGGATCCTTCTCATTTGTACATTTTCTCTGTGCTCTATGTTTGAAAGATCACTTATATTTCCAAAGAAGAATCTACTGAAATCAATGTTTCCAAACTGTGTTCATTTATATTTTCCCATAACTAAGTTACCATGAAACTGCATCTCCAACAGTACTTGTTTTCCCCCTAGTTCTGAAATAATGTTGTCAGGCTCAGCAAAAGCACGAGATAGCTAAAAGCAAACACCTGAAAATTACTAAAATGTTCGTATATATTAAAAAATGAAAAATCTCAACTCAAAATTAACCACATATCAAGGTAGAAAGGTAGAATTGTCCACAAAATATTCAGTGTGCCTTTGAACAGCCACCAATTTGTATGCAATGTAGTTAAGGTATGAAGTTTCAATCTGACAATGCTGTAATATCATTGTTTACTTAGAATAAAAATCAGTGAACTGTACAAGTTTGTTCCTTTTCCCAACAACCATTAATATCACAATAATCCAGTCCCAGATTATATTTCACAATATCAAGCACATCATTTTTATATATGTATAGTGATATCAATGGTGGAATATTTGCCACAGCTTCCAAAAGCCATATTTTACAAAACTGACAAACCAGTTTTTATTGGTATATAGTTTTTATTTGATCAATTCTCTCTACCTTTCTTGCACCAATGATCTCACAACTTTCATATTTTCAGCAGAAGCTGTCAAGGGCCCTATAAAATGTTAATCTCTTTGCTAGTGTTATTTTCCATAGTATTGTACTGCCCCGTTATATTTTAATACAAAACATCTACATCTGCCTTTTGGTGTCAGAGAAAAGCAAATCAGATTTTCACAAATTTCTCTACTACAAATTAAAGCAGATACATCAACCTTATGGCAACGCCCATTTAATTTCTGCACTTAAATTGGAACAGAAACATACAACTGTTCTGCTCAATTTTCTAATAATTAAACCAATAAGGTTTTTTCCTCCATTGATTTGCTGCATGTGGCTAACAAGTTAAGATCTGTTCCACAATAACATCCATTAAATAGTAATTGTTGCCATCGGCCCTGATGAAAAATTTAGAGGAAGGTTTTTACAAGTATCGTTTTTCTTTTTTGTTAGCTTCAACTTATGATGATTTTATTTATACCTGAAGATCGGTCATAATGCACAATTTCTTTGAGCAGGTTAGCCAGCTGGTTCTTGGGTCCCAACATGATAACTCTGCGTAAAAGTGATATTCCAAAAGAAAATAACAAAGCTAAAATTATGCAATATGTAGTCAAACTTCATCACAAAAGATGCTGAGGAAGATAGCAACCATGGGATTACCATCAATCCACCAAATTAAAGTTCAACAGCTGATAGTTAAGTGGTCCAATATGCTGTCTTACAAGGTCATAAACTGGCAGCACGTTTGAACAATAACTGTTCTATGACATCAGGAAGGCTGCCAAGTAAAAGAAAGCACTCAGCTACCAAGCTTGGAGGAGGACCATCCTGGTATCACTGATGCCTCCTCTACCACCACTAAAGAAGAAAGGAGTACATTTTTTTCATTGAGGTGGTGTTCTTTTAAAAAAAAAATTGGTGCTATAATATTAGCTGAACAGCACAACTTCTGTTAACTGATGTAAGTTTTTTTTGTAAAAATTGTGATCACTGGAGAAAGCTGAAGGATCAAACCCAATGATACAGGGCGCCATCAAATTTGAAAGATGTAAAATATAAATCAGGAAAAGATTAGGTGACAAATCTATGATTAATAAATACTGTAGCCGAAGCAAAAATTAAAATTGAATATTGGTTTGGATATCCATTGCTTTGGGCTTGTGAAAAAGAACAAAATGGGATATGAAATTGTTCATTAATCTTAATTTCAATTTAGTAGCAGAGTTGGGCAAAGAAGAGTGCATAACACAGGGAGCAAGAGGAGAAGAGTTCAGTCAAGCATGGATCATAGCCGTAGAATTGCTAGAAGCCTTTAGCAACATAAGATATGGAAGATATACTTGAAGTGAGGTGAGACAACGAAATCATGAATTTCAAAGAATGAGTAACAGTATTGGCAACGGTTGTGGTTACTCAAAAGATAGTTCATAAAATACTTTGTTCACTACAAATATATTTATCCTTTACTGTTTGACACTGCATATACTGATCTGATATTAGCAATGGAACATTTGTATTTTGAGTTTTCTAAGATTGCTATTTCAACAAAATCAGTCTGGGGTATGGAGGATTTCAAGTGGTATTGACTACAGTTCGTGCATTACAAAAAATCAGAACCAACACATACAGGAACAGGCTCTTATTTTGCACCATCCTTTATTGTTAAGGTATACATTCTTTCAGCAGATTCATGCTGATGTTACAGTATTTTGCAACAAATAGCACACTGCACAGCATTCTCATCCCCTTCCCATTGCCCTCAATCCAGCCAAAAGAAATGCACTCAACATTTCAAATGCTCCTTCCAGGACTGACCTCAAGAACACCATTCGTCATGAAAATCACATTCTGCAAGAATCTATAGATTGTGGTACACAGTCATTAGCTGTGGCTTAATAGCACATTCATAAGTGGGAGCAATGAGCTGGACAGCACAAGAGTAGGGCACTCAAGCGCCAAGGCTAGGTGACCAATCTTATTTTGTTAGGGCAATATTAAGAGCATGGAAGCCATTAGTGAGGACCAACATGCACTTATTTGACCTGCCATGCTGGTGGCCACTCTTTCCACAGGCATTGTGTGTTGTCTGGCACACTGACCTCTACCTTGCAGAGGCTGAGCGTCAACTCACAGACACTTCCTCCTACCTCTCCCTGGACCATGACCCCACCACTGAACATCAAGCCATTGTTTCCAGGACTGTCACTGACCCCATCTCCTCTGGAGATCTTCCTCCCACAGCTTCCAACCTGATAGTTGCCCAACCTCAGACGGCCCACTTCTACCTCCTATCCAAAATCCACAAACAGAACTATCCCAGCAGACCGATCGTGTCAGCTTGCTCCTGCCCCATGGAACTCATTTCTCGTTATCTTGACTCCTTTCTCTCTCCTCTCGTCCAGTCTCTTCCCACCTACATCCGTGATTCCTCTGACACCTTATGTCACATCAACAATTGCCAGTTCCCTAGCCCCAACCACTTCCTCTTCACCATGGACGTCCAATCCCTCTACACCTCCATCCCCCACCAGGATGGTCTGAGGGCCCTTAGCTTCTTCCTCGAACAGAGGCCCGAACAATCCCCATCCACCACTACTCTCCTCCGTCTGGCTGAACTTGTTCTCACACTGAACAATTTCTCCTTTAACTCCTCTCACTTCCTCCAAATAAAAGGTATGGCTATGGGTACCCGCATGGCCCCAGCTATGCCTGTCTCTTTATGGGGTATGTGGAAAATTCCTTGTTCCAGTCCTACTCCAGCCCCCTTCCACAACCCTTTCTCCGGTACATCAATGATTACTTCGCTGCTGCTTCATGCTCTCGTCGGGACTTGGAAAAATTTATTAATTTTGCTTCCAATCTCCACCCTTCCATCATTTTCACATGGTCCATCTCTGACACTTCCCTTCCCTTACCTCTCTGTCTCAATTTCTGGTGATAGACTGTCCACCAATATCCTTTACAAGCCTACCGACTCCCACAACTACCTCGATTACAGCTCCTCACACCCCACTTCCTGTAAGGACTCCATCCCATTCTCTCAGTTCCTTCGCCTCCATCGCATCTGTTCTGATGATGTTACCTTCAAAAACAGTTCCTCTGACATGTCCTCCTTCTTCCTTAACTGAGGTTTTCCACCCATGGTCGTTGACAGGGCCCTCAACTGTGTCCGGTCCATCTCTTGCCATCCAGTCTTAATTAGCACATTCGTTTAGATAATATCACCACCTTCAACACCTCTTTGTTCTTTTGTCTGTGACATTTTTTGATTATCTGCTCCTATCACTGCTTGCTTGTCCCTACACCAAACCCCGCCCCCCCCCATGATTGCGCTTCCTCAGACTAAGTGACTTCCTTCACCTCCTGTGGCCACTTGATGGGGCTGTGGGTGATGCAAACACATACCAGAACAGCCAAGGTAAGGTCTTCAACATTGTGCACATCAGTATATTTCACTGACTAACATCAAGTTAACATGAGTGGGTGTTGTATGTTATGTGGCTGTGTGATATTTAATACCATCACCCAATAGCTGGGAGGACCCAATCCCTTCATTTCCAATTGTCAGGCAAAACTCAGTTTCCCTCCAGACAGAAAGGGATGGGTGTACATGCAAAGCAAGTGATGTGCTGGATCAGGCTTGGGAAGAGTTTGGACAATTGTGCATCAGGGTGTACTTGACATTACCATTTGTGATGGAGTCCATAAATTCAAACCTTGTACTTTTTGAGACAGATCCTAACTGAAAAGGGAAACTGAGAAAGGAAACTGAGTCTTCCAGTTTTGGTTCTGCAGACGTTTGCCATTTTGGTGAAGACCATACCCACGGAACTCTGGGTGCTTGTGCATTGCTATCGGCTGGGGATCAGGTTAAATCCTGGAAGAGGAGCTGAAATTTTTCATTAGGAAGACAAGAGTTTTGAAGGACTTTGTGACTGAGATTGATGACAAATATGCTGAGTGCATTGTGGAGCCAATTCAAAAGATCCATCTTCATTGCATCTGTCATTTAACATAATTTATAGTTTATAATTCAATAGTAATTTGCCTGTTAATTGATGCTTAATTTATGTTGATTCTGGGTTTTACAGCAGAGGTAGCTCCCCAAGGTACCATTTAGTATTTGCTTTGTTTGAGTTTTATATAGTAAAAATCATGTTTTAAACGATGGAATCTTGTAGCTTCATTCTTTCAGTAAATAATTGGTATTTCAGATTATTTTTAAAGTTACTGATTTCGAATAAGATCACAACACATTACACTCAGCTAGGTCATTAAACCTCTTCTAGCACTATATCCATGAGTGGCACCACATTCCTGCTGCTAACCTCCTCTCTAATCTCCAGTCACACCTTTCTGGTCTCAAGAGGTAAATTTCTTCCTCCTGTCGGCAGGGAAGATAATCTCCTTGCGGTTCCTTACAGCCATAAAAACTCTAGGGAGGCAACTGTGAAGAAAGGTGCAGCCTTGGAATGTTGGGAATTCACTGTTCCAGTTTCTTCCTCTGTTTAAATGCCTGGGCTATCCTTCAACTGACATCTTTGGAGAGCCCCTTTAAAAGGTTTTGCTGTACTAGACTCTTTCAGGCCATCATCACACTTGCTTTTGCCAATTAGTCCGGAATCCCAGAAGTCAGATACTAGTGCAGTGGTTGCATTAAAAAGCAAACAACCAGACTTGTAACTCTGGTTCACACACATTACTGGGCTCCCGCATAGCATAAGGGTCTAGCAAATATAGGATTAACATGGACGAAGTACAGTACTGCCAACAGAGTTATCCAAGAGAACACATGGCCTGCACCTAGGGGTTAGTCAAGTGTTGGACAGAATCTTTTAATTCCAGGATACAGCAAGTCCTGAGAAACTTTTAAATAGTTCAACGGTCGGAAACTGTGGCTTAAGAACCCCATCGGATAAACCAGGTTCCCACTTTGGTGTCCGAGCTCACCGAGAAGAAAAATAATTAATTCAGAAGAATCACAACTAAAGACCAGTAAAGGCCAGATTTTGAAACTTTCATGACCCTAAAGCATAGCGCTAATATGGAAAAGTCTGCAGCTAATTGATCCAAGCAGCCATTGTTTAAAATTTTTTCAACACTCAGCACAAGTGCTATTGCAGCAGGAATCCCCCGAAACCGACAAGCATGGGTAAACCCTTCATCTTCAATTTCAGCAGCTTCTTGCTGAACCTACACTTTAAAAATTTTTAAACCATGGATCAGAAATCTAAGGATGCCCCCTGGTAGGCTCCCACTGGAGCTGTACCAAGCATGGCCCACTGGGCGGAGACCTTGAGGCCGACCCAGGACACGCTGGAGGGATTACATCTGTTGGCCAGTCTGGGAATCTCTCAGGAGGAGCTGGAGTCTGTGGCTGAGGAAAGGGAAGTCTGGTCGGCCTTGCTCAGCTTACTGACTTGCAACCCTTGCCAGGAGAAGCGGTGTGAAAATGGATGGATGGATCAGAAATCCACTCTTCCAGATCAATTTGGACTTATCCAAGGCCCAGATCAATCACAAAACTGGAGACTTAGGAAAAAAATATTCCTTAGACACATGATTGCTTCAGGTCTGGATAAAAAAGGGGAGAAGCTGAATAAGTCAACACATTGCTTTATTTGGTAGGTCCAATAGCGGACAACATTATTGCTAGGCAAGGAATCAACAAATTATCTACTAAATCATTCAATGTTTATTTTAACCTAAGAAGTAACAAAATTCTTAAAGGGCTAAATTTAATAAGTATGTCCAACATCCAGGAGAACCGGTCGACTCATTCATTAATGATCTGTACAGAATGGCTGTAGGCTGCGAATATGGAGACCTAAAATCTTAATTTATCAAGGATAGAACAGCTGTAGGAGTAGCAGATGACACACTCTCAGACACACTGCAAGCAAAGGAAGATTTAACCCTTGAGAAAGCTATCCAGGTTGTTAGGCAGTGTGAATTCCAAGTGTAGCACAAGTCCATTTTAAGAGGGGAAAGTAAACTGTGGTACAAGAAAACCCAACCACCCAGTTAGTTAAACAGCACTGAAACAGGGTCACTGTAGGCCAAGGGAAGCAATACCCTAATCAATCAGCGCTGAGGAGCAAAGTGCCCCCACAGGGGAGATCAATGTTGTGCAATTTCAGCCCAATGCTTTCAATGTAACAGCCTTGGGCACTTTGGCAAACCATGCAAAGCCAAAACATCTAAACACGCAGAAGACCCAAAGATGATTCAGGAGGTCAAGACTGCACACAGCCGTGCTTCTTGGTAGGTGAAAGACAGAATTTTCATATTGGAATGCAGACACTTTGGTTAATGGTCATCTCACAAACTTTAAATATGACATGGCAGCCAGTGTTACAGTCCTATTGGACAAAGAACTGCGGCTGAGACACCTCTGGCTACGAACAGACACACCACTTTATGGGCCCAGAGGCATCCAACTTCCAGTCATATGCATGATTCTGAAATCATTAAGATATGGCAGCAAATAAATCTTCAAGCTGATGTACATCTTCCGTAATCAATCTTTTTCTCTCTTGAGCAAAGATGCCTGTGTAGCCCTGAATCTCCTCAAAATAGCCAAAGATGACAAAATAACCATGGTCAGAAATTATACAGAACTACAAGTTGTCAGGAGCTCAAAACAAGAAAGAGTATCCTGACTAGGACTTCAGTTCGGAAATATCTTCTCTCTTTGCAGAGCAAGCTTGTCCATTTTTGTTACAGGTGCCGGAGGCAGTCATTGGCTAGACCAATCAACCACTTAGATGGTTACCACAACGCCTCCAGTGAAGGATAGACAAGAGAGGAACCAATAACCAGAAGCACCTCAAGAAGTTGAGATCAACACTGAGCAGAGAGCAAACGCTGCAACTCCCGGCCAGCCTGACAGTGTCACAGACAATGCTGGAACAGAGTAGCAGCCATCCGTTGCCAACAGCACACCACATGGCCAAACACAAAGGCAAGCTTGCTAAAATAAAAATCGCATCCACATAACAGGAATGGTCATCTTCCATCACAGAGGACACTGTAATAACCCACACAACAAAGTAAAAAGAGAGAAAAAAATGACATGGAGATGAGCACAATGTTTGTCCACCCCACAAGAAACGGGATGGAACAACAACCACCTATCACCACAACTGCTAAATCAACAAGAACGGCTCAATGCCGAGGAATGGAGCAAAGAGAGTAAAAAGATACCCAGATGCCAGAACAACAACCTTCAAATCAATGGAATTTACCTGCAGCAACAGGGCCTACAACTCCTCTGCCAGAAGTGCGAACAAGATATGGAAGAGTTATAAGGCCCCCAGACCACATGAACCTATGAACTCAGAGACCTAAGGGCGGGGGAGATGAAGTAGTAATAAAGGGGTGAACTATGATGACTTCTAATACATTGGTTAAAGACTTGGGGGAGGTGTAGTATAAGAGTGTGGCCCATATAGGGTTAACGTGGAACAGAGTACAAGACTGCCCACACAGTGATGCAAAAGAACACATGACCTGCACCCAAAGGTCAGTCTACTGTTGGACAGAGCTGTGTGCACAAGCATGAGACATCTCCGAGCTTACGTACATGGTTGTTGTAGTTAATAAATACGTACAGTTAACCTACTTAAGACTAAGAGGACTTCATTAAGGCCAACAAACGGTATCCAACACCCTATAACATCCCCCACCTATCAGCACATCACCAAGTTAAAACTCTCTCCATAATTCCAAATATTCAATCAAGGATCATCATCCTCTTGAACAAGCTTTATAAAAAAGAGCCCCAAAAGATCTGCCCATTAAAAATAAAGACTCTGTTTGCTACATTTTTGATCTATGTATTCATAAATCTGTCTTCTGTAAGCCTTTACCCACAAATGTGAACCAGCAAAGAAGCCATGGCTGAAGGATCATCCTTAGCGAGTCCTTTTATCAGCTTGGTTGATCTGCTGTCACGAAAACTACTGACCTCGCATAGTTACACTCAGAATGATGAAACTGCCACTGCAATGTAAAGAGCTCATTTCATTCTACTGAGGAAGATATAAAAAGAACAGTCATTTTGTGGCATGAATGATTTTTCAACACTGTTATAAAGCCAAAGAGTCGCATGTAGCATTGACAAATAAACGATCTCTATACTCCATCTCAACCATCAGTTCACAATTATAATACTTAATATCAACAGCTTTTTCCAAATGTTCATTCTCTAGATGTGAGCATCTCTAGCAAAGTCAACAATTATTGCTACAGTCAAAATGGAACATTTAGGGATGGGTAATCGACATTGGAACAATGACATAGTTAAATTATGATTATTACAAAGAAATTCCTGTCCTGGTACACAAGTAACCGTACTCTAGTTTTGAAAGAATTAGCTACTAGATTTCTTGAAGCTGAATTCTGCATTTCTCACAATACTGCTAAATATATTAAAAACAAAAACAGAATTACCTGGAAAAACTCAGCAGGTCTGGCAGCGCCGGCGGAGAAGAAAAGAGTTGACGTTTCGAGTCCTCATGACCCTTCGACGGAACTTGAACTTTGAAGTTCTGTCGAAGGGTCATGAGGACTCGAAACGTCAACTCTTTTCTTCTCCGCCGATGCTGCCAGACCTGCTGAGTTTTTCCAGGTAATTCTGTTTTTGTTTTGGATTTCCAGCATCCGCAGTTATTTTGTTTTTATCTCTGCTAAATATATTGTTGAGTGTCCATGAAATAGAAGGAAAGCAAAACATAGTAATTTCACAAGTTAAGCTGTATTATATAGATTTGCAAAATTAAAAAACACTAATTATGCTTTCCAAACACAAGTATTTTAAAATTATTGCAGCAGTTTCCCAGGGCTGAGCCAGTTTAGACAGTGACTAGCTGAGCCATACAGAACGGAAAGGGCTCAGCTTTGGTCCCTGGTCCACATGGTTAGCTGATTCTACCTAGAGTAATAATTGGGATGGTAAAAATCCCCTTAGGTTAATGAAGGGGAGGCCGGGGGGGGCCTCATTTCTGATCATTGATCTCTTGACTCATACAAACATAGGCTCATACAAACATAAAAGAATGTCAGACAAAAGACTAGAATCCATCTAGACTGAAATAATCATGATGCCTTATGCAACACAATTCAGACAATTACAACCCAACAGCAACCATGCAATCGCCTGAAGGGAGAGAAAAATCTGGCAAACTCCTCTCCAAACAGAATTATTCCAAAAGATCACCTTGACCATGACTTGCGTTACTTGGCACCCACTGTCAACATTTCACAACTTCCACCCCTGCCAGGAATTGGTCCAGCTCTCCCCTGAAGGCAAAACAGTGCAAAGAGTGCTCACTGTGCAAGCTATCAACTTCTTCCATAAAGAACCACATAACATTAAACCTAGTTACACTCTTTTGCAACTTATAAAAGATGACCCCCTGAAAAAAATTTGTTAATGTGAACATAATATTGTTCCTTATTTATTTTGTAGACCTTGATGAAATTCCAAGTTTTTGCTTCACTGAAGAATATAAAGCTAACATTTTAAGCCTATCTGGCCAAGGCGTTTTAAAATCAGAATCAATTTTGCACCCTTCACTAAACTGATTTATAATATATATATTGTTGAAATCCAAGATCAACCATGATTGTACTGAATGGCAGAGCAGGCTCGATGGGTCATGTGGTCTACTCCTGCTCCTTATTCTTGTGCTCTTGCCCCAGGGGTCAGTATTAGGACCATTGCTTTTCTTAAACTATATTAATGACCTACATAGAGGTGTGTGTACAGGGGCACAATTTCAAAATTTGCAGATGGCACAACTTGGAAATACTGTGAACAGGAAGGAGGATAGGGATAAACTTCAAGAGGTCATAGGCTGGTAGAATAGATACAAGGCAGATGAAATTTACACAGCGAAATGTAAAGTGATACATTTTAGTAAGAAAGACAAGGGGCAATATAAATTAAAGGATACTAGTCTAAAAAGGGTGCAAACACAGGGGAGCTGGAGGTAATCAAGCACAAATCATTGAATATGACAGCGAAGGTTGAGAATGGGGTTAAAAAGCCTTAGAGGATCCTGGACTTTATAAATAAAGGTATAGAGTCCAAAAGCAAGCAAGTTATGGTAAACCTTTACGAAACACTGGTTCAGCCTCAACTGGAATATTGCGTCCAGCTCTGGGCACCACACTTTAGATGTGAAGGCATTAGACAGGGTGCAGAAAAGATTTACAAGCATAGTTCCAGGGATGAGAGACTTTCATGGATAGATTGGAGAAGCTGGGGTTGTTCTCCTTCAAGAAGGCCAAATTGAGAGAAGATTTGATAGAGTTGTTTAAAATGATGAGGGGTCTGAACTAAATGGATAGGGAGAAACTGTTCCCATTGGTGGAAGCATCGAGAACCAAAGAAAACACAAGGTAAATAGCAAAAGGGCCAAAAGGCGAAACTTCTTTATGCAGCAAGTTGTTAGAATCTGGAATTCACTGTTTGAGAGTTTTGTGGAGGCAGATTCAATCATGGCTTTCAAAAGGAAATTGGATAATTATCTGAAGAGCGAGAACTAGCAGGGCCATGTAGAAAGGGCAAGGGAATGGGACTAGCTGAGTTTCTCTTGCAGAGAACCAGCACAAGCTCAACAGGCTAATTGTCCTTTTTTCCATGTTGCAACCATTCTGATTTCCAAAGCTAACATGATGTTGAGGGAATGAAAATTAGGCAGTCTTCTTAATGAAGTCTAACCAATGAAAACAGTTTAATTTCATATTTGTAATCTCATGAATGCAGCACTATATCCTATCCAATTGAGTTATAAATTCACAGCTTTGATGATGAAATCTTTGAAGATTCATAAATTTGTTTGTTTGTTTCCTAAATTTCAACAATGAAACTTTAAAAAAAGTATTTCATAGGCTGTAATGGTTTTGAGTTGTCCTGAGATCGTTAAGGGCATTACATAAAAGCAAGTATTTATTTCATTCCTTCCCCCCTCCCACCTAAACCTGAATTGGCCAGTAACAAGAGCCATGAAGTGTTGGTGGTGGGACATTTGGAGATAGGGCAATATCACAGGTTTCAGTTCTGCTCCATGTGTTTTTATATACAGAACATTGATCCTGCCCACATACATAGTATTAACTAGGATTAGCATAATAGTATTTGTCAAACATGGATCTATTACTCCAACACATCATCAAGCTCTGTTTGTAGTAGTTTATTCTCTTCCACCATGCTAACGCTTCCATAGGTCTTTGCATCATCTGCAAACTTGAAGATCATTTGCCCTATTCCTAGGGAGCTAATAAAGATAGTACAAAGCAAAGGCCCCAACACCGATTGCTGTGAGACACCACTGGAAACTGGTCTCCAGTAGACCAGTCATAGATAATAACTCTATGCCTACAAGTATGAAGCCAATTCTCAATCACCTATAGCAGCTTCCCAAAATCCACAAGATTTAATCTTGTACAGCAATCTAGTGTGAGGTATCAAAAACTGTCTGAAAATCCAGGTAGACTAAACACACCAGGCTATCCTCATCCACCAAGCTAGTGATTCTTCATAAAGTTTGATCCAATTGGCAAGACTCAATCTTCTTCTCCAAAAGCCATGATGTCTCAGATGACTCCTTCTCTGTCTAGGTCTAATAGAACACATCTCTTATGATCCCTTTGAGCCTCGTATCTATAATAGGGACATTGGGTGAAAACAGGAATAAGTTTTGTTAATGTGTGTGTCAACTGTGGTTCACATCTCCAAGTCACAAGGTTCCTGGTTCAAGTCCCACTGCAGGGTTTGAGCACAAAGGTCAAGGCTGATACTTCAGTGCAATACTGAGCGAAGGCTGCACTGTCGTAGGTGCCATCTTTTGGATGAGACATTCAACTGAGGCTCTATTTGCCTGCTCGGTGGATGTAAAGGATCTCATGGCACAATTTCAAAGAAGTAGAAGAGTTATCCCCAATATTCTGGCCAATATTTACCCCTCATTCTGCATCATAGGAACAAAGTATCTGGTCATTTTCAAACTGCTATCTGTAGGAGTTTGTTGTGTGCAAACTGTTGTAATGTAGAAAACACAACAGGCAGTGATTACACTTCAAAAGTGCTTCACTGGCTATAAAGCGCTTTGAGTCATTTGGTGGTCTTGAAAAGCACTATATAAATGCAAGTCATTCTTTTTTTCCTGCAGTAAATGCAAGTCATTTTTCCCCCATCCTCTGTAGTCACATAACTTGTCAACATTCACTTTACTAACAAATAAATATTACCAATTTATGCTAGGTTCTGAAATGTGATTGCACCATGGAACTGCACTTCAACAGTCAACACTTTCAGGGCCAGAGGAGAGAACGTTTGCAAACAGAGAAGCTTGAATTGGAGAATATACAATTGATTAAGAACATTGTGTATAACAAGGTAGAACTGGGCATCTACTAAAGAATTAACAAGAATCTTATCAAGACTTCATTTTATACTAAACAGATTATCTGTGCGTATTATGCAATTTGTCTGCTATTGGCTGATTTTAGTACTCTGTTCAGTTAACCAAGCTTCCCAATGCTCCTACAGAGGTTGACATATTTGATGACGAGCAAACATGAAATATGCTGGCTAAAATTGAAACTTTAATTTATTAATCAAGCACTGAAATATATGGATCATGTGTTCCTTAGCTGCAAGTACAAAATCTTTAGCAATCAACTATTTAACATCATGCCCAAAACAGGGTCTAGGAAACAAAAAACAACTTTCCAAAACACAACAATACAGTTTACACCTGATCACTATCCCACCTGTAAATGTTCTTCAAGCCCTGTTGGTCTGCACATACCCGCCAAAATCTCTGCATGCCTTTATATCCAATATGCAAGCTTAACACCACACCCACAACTCACTTGCACCACCTACACATCCTCTTCGCATTTTCCACATCTTGACAAGCTGCCTGAAACCTGCACCACTTCTGATCCAACAGATCTTCCCAACCAGCACATATATGATGATTAGCCAACATTCTTCACCAAGTATCCACAATTTCACCCTCCCTCACTGATATCCTCTGACTCAAATTTCAGGTGCTGTACCCTCTCGTCACTTTTTTTTTTTGGCCTCGCATGCACCTTACCCTGTTTTAGTTTACAATATGCGAGGACCATTCACATCTTACCACCCACGTTGGCACCTGCATGGTCACAATTCAACACGCATACACACCCGCCCTACACGTACCATTCATACATCCTGCCCACCACACATGCACCCGCCCCAAAGCCCCGAGAGGGGAGCAAGTCGCTCACTCGTGGGAATCACACCCGGGATTTAAGTCATGCTCGGCCAAAATAAAATTATATATATCTATATTTTTTTTTAAAAATCAAGATAGGACAGGGTCGACGCTTGATTTCACGAATCCACCTCAAGTTTATTTCCTAATGATCGCCAAGCCAACAACACAGTGGCAGAACCAACTTTACTTTATATATATATATATTTTTTTTTAATTTATATATAAACTGATTCTGAGATGGGAGGGTGCGACTGACCCAGACAACTGGCACCCGCCGCCTGCACTTCTTCAGGGTCGGCAGAAAACTTTGCCTGGATGAAAATTCTCACGGCTGCCAATTGTTAACAAGTACCAACCACACCCCCTCCCTCCCTCCCTCCCTCCCTCCCCAAAGCCCCTAAATCCTCCTCACCCCGACAGGACCTACCGTAAACTCGGAGCCAACCCTGATACAAACTGGCAGCAAAGTAGAGGAGCGAGTCCACCTCGATGATCGCCTCCATTTGGTGTCGATCCCAGCGCCCAGCGGCCGCTCACCTCACCATCGGGCTTCGCCTAACGGTCCCCTTCACTCCACACCCAAACACCAAGAAACGGATCGTCTTTTCTCTTCTTTCAAATTTAAAACATTTTTTTTTTTCACCCGGGACAAATAAAACCAACTTTTTTTTTAAAAAAAAAACCGATATCCCCACAGCCCCGTGGTCAAAGTCAGCGCCTTTTATTCATCTCGAATTAAATCACCTGTCTTCGAGCTTCAAGCGGGGGGGGGGGAAGTGGGCGGGGGGGGGCGGGGCCACGCTCCTCCCGCCTTCCAATGTCAATCTGATTGGAGAGCGCGAAGTGATTGACGGGCGGGTCTGCCCATTCACGAGCGGGCGTTGGACTGGATCGACAGCAGCCTTGTCCAAACAAATACCAGATGGGGTGTGATTGATAGCCATGCCGACCATGGATAAAGAGGGGGGGGGGCGGTGGGTTGTCTGCCAATCTAACCAACCAGTGGTTGCGAAGGGCAGACCTGATGTGTCAAGGAGGAGAGGTAACTTCGGAACTTGGGGCTAGCAGCGCTATGCGTCTGTTCATTTGACGTTGCTGCAGGTTAAATAACATTTTAATATTTACCAGGAAACCACTGCAGGCTGCAGCCAGTTGTGTTTCTGAAACACAAACCAAATACTCATGCTGGGGATCTGAAATAGAACAGAAAATGCTGGAAATACTCAGCTGATCAGGTGACATCTCTGGAAAAACAGTTAATGTACTGGTTTTAACTTCATGAAAGCGAGTTATGATGGGGACCAACACTTCACGATGGTGAAGGTCATTGAGCTGAAATGTTAACTCTTTTTTTCTCTCTCTCTTCAGATGCTGCCTGACCTGCTCAGTATCTCCAGCATGTTCTGTTTGTGTTTTAGAAGCATGATGCATTGATAAAAGGATATGCAACTTCTCAATGCAGTACCACTGCAGGAGTAATACACTTTGATTTAGAAACACGTGAATCACCACAAATGAATTTTGAAGTTTATATGAATGGAGGGAGCTATCCTAAGAACCCTGGTCTAATAAGAGGAAATGGTGGATAATCAGAAGTCCCCAACTTGCACTGCTAACCTGCAGTCTGTCCTCAAGAATGACCCAAACCTCCCTGTCGCTTGCCATTTTAACACTCCACCCTGCTCTCTTGCCCACATGTCTGTCCTTGGCCTGCTGTATTGTTCCAGTGAAGCCCAACGCAAACTCGAGGAACAGCACCTCATCTTCCGACTAGGCACTTTACAGCCTTCCGGACTGAATATTGAATTCAACAACTTTAGATCTTGAACTCCCTCCTCCATCCCACCCCCTTTCTGTTTCTTCCCCCTTCCTTCTGTTTTTTCCAATAATTTATATAGATTTTTCTTTTCCCACCTATTTCCACTATTTTTAAACCTTTTATGCCCTGCTGGCCTTTCCACCCCATCCCCACTAGAGCTGTACCTTGAGTGCCCTACCATCCATTATTAATTAGCACATTCGTTTAGATAATATCACCACCTTCAACACCTCTGTGTTCTTTTGTTCTTTTGTCTGTGACATCTTTTGATTATCTGCTCCTATCACTGCTTGCTTGTCCCTACAACCACCCCAGCCCCCCAACTTCTCTCCCCCCCCCCCACCCCCACCTTAAACCAGCTTATATTTCACCCCTTTCCTAAGATTCACTCAGTTCTGCTGAAGGCTCATGAGAACTCGAAACTTCAACTCTTATCTTCTCCGCCGATGCTGCCAGACCTGCTGAGTTTTTCCAGGTAATTCTGTTTTTGTTTTGGATTTCCAGCATCCGCAGTTTTTTGTTTTTATTTTTGCACTGCTAATCGCCATTCAGAATTTTGAAAGTGCTATCTCTCCCTACCGACCAGTTTCAGTCCTTTTCAGCACCACTCCCTTCTGCTGATAATACAGGAGCACCTGGGGATCATGTTAATGAGGACTCAATGGGAACTGTCCTCTTGTTTGCGCACTGCAAAATAAAGGGTTGAGACTAGATTTGCAAATAAAAACACAATGCTGGAAAAACTCAGCAGGCCTGGCCACATGTGGAGAGAGAAACAGAGTTAACATTTCGAGTCCCTATGATGCTTCTTCAGAGCTTGTGCAGAGTGTGTACAAAATAGATTTGCAAACTTAGTCTGCATAATTTTTCTCACAGCACAAACCATATCAAACCCGGTCCATAGTTTATAATTTGGTTGCTGAGAAAAGGCACTCAGGATCATAGAAACAGGAGGGAGTCCCTGAAGTCTATTCCAATATTGCACTTATTTAGAACATGACCACTCTGTAACTTAACTCCATTTACCCACCTTGTTAAAGTAGTCCCTGGAATGAGGGGATTATCCTATAATGAGAGGCTAAGTAAATTGGGCTTATATTCTCTGGAGTTTAGAAGAATGAGAGGTGATCTCATTGAAACTGACAAAATTCTGATGGGGCTTGATAAGGTAGACACAGATTCTTTCCGCTGTTAGGTAGTCTAAAACTTAGGGGCACAGTCTCAGGATAAGGGGCCAATCATTTAGAACCTAGATAAGGAGAAATTACTTCACTCAAAGGGTAGTGAATCTTTCGAATTCTCTATCCCAGTGGGTTGTGGTTGCTCCATTTTTGAAGGATGGAGTTAAGGTTGAGATAGGCACATTTTTGGTCTCAGGGAATTAAGGGGTATGGGGAGAGGGCAGGAAAATGGAGTTGAAGCCCAAGATCAATCATGATCATATTGAGTGGCAGAGTAGGCTTGATGGGCTATATGGTCTACTCCTACTCTATTTCTTGTGTTCCATAACCCTAAGAAAAATCTATCATCAGTTTGAATTTATCAATTGACCCAGTTTGAACAGGTTTTGGGAAGAGGCTTTCTGAGGATATATATTGCATGTCAATTCTGTGTAAAAGGTATATCCAAAGTGATGTTGGTCTATTGATTCATAAGCACCAGAAGCCCAAGCCCTGTACTGATAATAAAGCTAATTTTAAAATAGTTATCAGCTATTCTGTGTGTCTGTTCATTCTATATGTATACAAGGTATGAAATGTAACTCTACAGTTTTAAAATGTAAAAATGAATGGATACTGTCTAGTAGCCACCCTCATTTGCTTCTTGCATGACAATCTCATTTAACTGAAGTTATAAAATATTTAATTTGAAAAAAATACTTAATTTTGATTTAATGAGCTACTGTAGATGTTATTATTTGTAACATTGCTAGCAGAGATTTTAAGGGAGTGACTAGGGTTTCTGCTGATATACATGAAAAACTGAAGGTTTGCTCCAACTGTTTTGACAGACCCAATGTATTGAATTATTTCCTTGTAGCTCACTATAGCTGTCTGTTATTCTACATTATTGGAATTGTCCTAGAATTATGAACTACTAACAGGGTTTAGATATATTTAATAGAATGAAAATACTATTGAAATTAAATTGCAGACCTATCCCTCCAAAATGTTTTGCAGTGTAGGCAGTTGATGCTACTACAGGATATAACAAAATATGTAAGTGCAGTTTCAACCAGATGGACTTACTGCTAAACCAGGAGCTATTCTGGATTTTATTCTATCATATAGCATTTCCAAATAAATTATATATAATTGAATTTCTAGAAAATGTAAAACATCTGGTGATAAATATTGAATAGATTTTAACATTATTGGACTGGGAGGAAAATATGCTTCCACCTTCATTTAATTTCAGATCATGTTCAGTTGAAGAAAAAATTATACATTGCTGGGACAAAATCACTTGTATTAAGTTCAGTGGGCATAAAATTATAACAGCTATAAGAAATGTGAAAATTTTGCTGCAACCATCTTAAGTAAATCTGCTCACATGTGCTGTGGTTTTAAAAATTGCTGATTTTCAGTTTTTTGTGACTGACCAGCACCAAGATATTGCATTAAAAAATTTGGATTCGCCAATGACAAAAAAGTTGATGTGCTTTTGGGGCTTCTAGTCATTCATTGGAATCATGGCCTGAATATTTTGGTCGTCAAGGGCGCATGACCTGCAGGCCCAGGACCGGACCGGAAATGGGCCACCGGCTGTGATTGGCCCCCGCAACTGTGAAAGCATGCTGAACTACTCAGTGCTGCCAAGCGGGAAGAGGGCAGGCACTGACGTAACTGAGGGTGTGGGTGAGTGCTTCAAGAGAGCACCCTGAAAGCAGACAGCTGGCCCAGGGAGCTGCAGACCTCCACAGGCTAACGGACATGACTAAAATGCTGCAAAATAAGTCCATGTAGCACAATCAAGCACCTGAAAACATACCCCATAAAAAATCAACACCCAGACATCTCTTTTTATTTTATTTCCCCATCGAGATTTCATCCCACCCTGGGGGAGGTGATGGCATAGTGGTATTGACTAGTAATCTAGAAACCCAGGGTAGTGCTCTGGGGATCTGGATTCAAATCCCACCATGGAATTTGAATTCAATAAAAATAGTCATAAAGGTCTACAGCACAGGAAAAAGGTCCTTTGGCCCATTGAGTCTGTGCTGGTTAAACAAGCACCTAACTATTCTAATCCCATTTTCCAGCACTAGGCCCATTGCCTTGTATGCCATGGCATCACAAGTGCATATCCAAATGCTTCTTAAATGTTATGAGGGTTTCTACCACCCTTTCAGGCAGTGAGGTCCAGGTTCCCACCACCCCCACATCCCCTCTAAACCTCCTGCTCCTTAAATCTATGCCCCCTGGTTATTGATCTCTCCACCAAGAAGAAAAGTTCCTTTCTGTTTACCCTATCTATGCCCCCCATAATTTTATACACCTCAATCATGTCCCCCCTCAATCTCCTCTGTTCCAGGGAAAATAACCCCAGTCTATCCAATCTCTCCTCATAATTAAAACTCACCAGCCCAGGCAACATCCTGGTAAATCTCCTCTGCACTCTCTCTAGTGCAATCACATCCTTCCTATAATGCGGATTCCAGAACTGCACGCAATACTCTAGCTGTGGCCTAACCAGTGTTTTATATAGTTCCAGCATAACCTCCCTGCACTTATATTCTATGCCTCGGCTAATAAAGGCAAGTATCCCATATGTCTTCTTCACTACCTTATCTACTTGTCCCGCTACCTTAAGGGTCCAGTGGACATGCACACCAAGGTCCCTCTGATCCTCGGTACTTCCCAAGCTCCTACCATTTATTGTGTTTTCCCATGCCTTTTCTGTCAATTAAAAGTCTAATGATGACCACCATCTGGTTCACTAATATCCTTTAGAGAAGGGAAATCTGCTGTCCTTACCTGGTCTGGCCTATTGGCTCTTAAATGCCCTTTGAACAAGGGCAATAAATGCTGACCTGGCCAGCAATGCCCACATCCCATGAATGAATAAAAAAAGAGATTGAGGTTTGAGCAAAAATATGAATGCTGCCTGCGAGAATGGCCTGTCTGCCATCCGTAAGTGTGTGGACATGCCATGTAAAATCACTGTTGACTGCATCATTAATGGGCTCAATTGCCCACTTAGTTGGCAGTTGGAGGTGTGCCCACTGAGCAAAATATTGCACAATGATGTCGGGACACCCGCCCAATGTCATCTGTTTCACGTCCATTCAGGTCGGGCATGTGCCCACCCAAGGGACGTAAAATTCTGGCTCATGTTTCTTGTATTGCAAAAGGAACCCAGTGAATTATCCAACATCCAGAAAATTATGCTTTATGTACATATCTCATTTTTTCTAACAAAAAAAATCAACACAAATATTAATGTTTTTCTGACTATTTGTTTATATAACAAATGCTGATGACCAACTTAGACAAAATGGCGGGGAGGAGTCAGGTGACTCTGGCAATATGCAGGAAGTGAATTGGCATGTACAATTGCATGGTAAATCTTTGAATCATGCCAGGATAATGACTGTAACTACCGAGATTGATTCAGTTCCATCACCACACTGATGGGCTGAGTAGTTACTCCAGCTTTTCCTCATTCAGGATGTCATTAGCACAGGCTTCAGCAAAAACAGACAGAGAAAAAATAGTTTTTTAATGTTTCTTTCTCTTAGATGGTATACAATCCTTTCATTATCTCGCCAATTCCCTGGCTTTCCAGACCACGTGCAGGCTGTGACAGAGGGAAAATAGTAAGACAAAGCGCTCACAGGCTTCTGCTAATGTTGCCCTGAGCGAGCTCGCAGTACATTAGTGCTCAGGAATGACTCTGATTTTCACAAGCTCTGGTGGGAGGATGATTAATTTCCTCTTAGCACCTCCCCCCAGCAACATGAATGAGATTACTAATTTAGATTGTTCAGTCACTAAAAACACTTGGTCTGCTCTTGAGTCCTGAAACAACAAAATCGCAATTAATTAATACCTTTGATGCAAAGCAATGTCCCAAAACACAGCACAAATAAGGTATAAGGAAAATGGGTGCTTAGCCATAAGGTCAAAATTACAGAGGGTGATCAAAAGCCTGTCAAAGAGATGGGTTTTGAGAATATTTTTATAATTTAAGGGTGAAGAGACAAGTAGGGTTTTGGAGAAGGAGATCAAAAGAGTAGGGTAGAAGCAGCTTAATGCTGCGCCACTGATGATAAGGTGAAAGAAAGCCGAGACGCACAGAAACACTGGTGAGAGGAATAGAACAATCAGGGCTGGAGGACATCAGAGATGGGCTGTGACAAGGACAAAAATTTTAAATTTAATGTGCTGGGTGATGGGAAGCCAATATGTCAACAGAGATGGGAATGCTAAACGTGTAAGACAGGTTGTCTACGGAAAAGTTGTGGTAAATCTGGTGTTTTTTGGAGATTGAGAGGTCATACTGAGAGCATCGGTATTACAAGAACACAAGTATTAAGAGCAGGAGTAGGTCAATCTACCTCTTGACCTTGCTCCACCATTCAATAAGATCATAACTGATCTGATTGTGGCCCCAGCTCCACTTTTCTGTCTGCCTCATTTAACTCTTGACTCCCTTGTCAGTCAAAAATCTAAGTCAGCCTTGAATATATTCAATTACCCAGCTTCCACTGCTCTCTGGGGAAGAGAATTTCACACACTAACACCCTCTGAGAGAAAAATGTTCTCATCTCCATCTTAAATGGGAGACCCCTTTATTTTTTAAACTGTGTCTCCTAGTTCTAGACTCTCCTAGAAAGCATCCACCCTGTCAAATCCCCTCAGGATCTTATTTGTCAGTGCACCAATAAGGGTTTCTGTGACAGAGAGGGTCAAGTAGGAGTAGAGGCAAGCAATATTGCAGAAGTGAAGAAAACAGTATTGATGATGGCTGTAAAAAACAAAGTGCTGGATATACTCAGAAGGTCAGGCAGCATCTATGGATCGAAACAGAGTTAGCATTTAAAGCCAACGACCTTTCATCAGGACATCTGGATCATAGATGAAAGGTTATGGAGGACGATTTTTAAAATGCAGGTTTCCAATTTCCTATTTCATTATTTAATCCATTTTACAGTGAGGTAAATGACAGTGAAGAATATAAATGAGTATCATTTGTATGCTTAGCTTTCTGACTCTAACATTGATTAGCAGCTATTAGTAGTACCTGCGTGCTTAGATTGCAGAAAGAGAGGCACCCCTTGGAACTTACAGATAAAGGATCACTCTTATTCATTTGTTTGAAGTACACTGTGTTTGACTAAATAAGAAAATGTTGCATGGGTAGTTAAAAAAAGGATGCGGTGTGTCAGGCTCACACCAATTATAACTGTGACATATGACTCCACTGTCAATCATCCTGCATGATTATTCCATATCAAATATGCACAAGCACTTGAAATATGAATAATGCCATCACCTTAAATCACTTGTTCATAAGGATGATTGTACAAAACTTTCACATGCTTGCATAAGGTGCATTATGGTCAATAAGGGTGCAGATGTACTGATACATACATACTCTCTAATTGCTGCAGCTTCTAAGGAGACATTTCATGAGATCTCTAAAACATGTTGAAAACCTGTAACCAGGCACAGGTCAAGTTTTAAGAAAAGGACTGTAAAAAAGCAATAATGAGAAAATATAAACATTTAAAATTGAGAAAGTATTAAAAAGCTCTCATCCCAGCACCTTTAGGATTTAAACAAATATGCATTTTCTCTCCATTTCTCCTTTTTGGATTTCAGATGACTTGTTCCTAGGTTTTACTAATGTCGCCCTGAAATAACCTATTAGAAGTTAAGAGTGTCATGCAGGACTCTTCCACCTCCCTGATGAATAAATACCTGGACAGTGCTCAACAACTCTTTATGGCATCAAGCTGAGGTAATTAATACATTCTGAAAACCAATAGAATCTACCTAAATTGTGTTGAAATTATTTGCACAGGCATTATATTTACAGTTTTTAAAAATTTGAGCTTTGGATGTTAATTCTGGAATTGCATGACATGACCACATTCTGTGATCCGGCAGTCCCAGAAAATCTGAATCCTCTAATAAGGTACATGATCAACAGGGTAGATTACATTACTAATCTGGTTGCTGTTTCATACCATTGGTTAACATTTTACAATGGTACTTCATCCTGACACCCTTATGCTGAAGATGGACAGCAGCTGTCCCTTCACTGGGGACCTGAATCGTGATCATCTTCCACAAGGTTATACCTGTGCACATGATGGCTACAAAGAGAAAGAAAATTGAGTTGCACAAATGCAGCCATTATTTGGAAAAGTGTACTTGAATTTTTTTTTAAACTGTAAGTGAATTTATTATTCTCTTGTGTAGCTGGAGGGCATTCTCAATCTATCTGGTGTTGAGGAAATTATCAATGCAGCTGGTGTTGAAATAATTGCTTCTAGAATAGGGATCCAGCAGTCAAATATCTAGGATACCTTTACTGCTCCACAAAACAGTTTTTCCTGGAATTTGGAATTCAGTGATGTGCAGAAATTAAATCTGGATACTGCATTATCTTGCATATGAATTGGTGCTTCAAAATCCAATACTATTGCAATGTCTAGTCACTTGCACAAAATTTAATTAACACATTGGAGATTTTCTACCGTTTTAACTACTGTTTTCTAGTTTGTCATCAAGAAACTGTCTGTCAAGCACTACAATATTGCTTATTCTACACAATACATTTTGAGATCCTCAACTGTCTAGCACAAAAGTTGAGAGTTAAATCCATCCATGATCAATTTAAATAATTGCTGTTAATATCTACATTATATATTAATTATATAGAAAATAAAACATATATCACAAATGGTTAAATATTAAGATTTCAAGTTTTAAGCTGAAAGCTTTAGATCAATGTTTCCACATATGTATAAACTTGATTGTTATAGTAAAGTGACTTCAGTGATATGGGGGACTGACTTCCATCTTCACCTCCAGGAAGGAAGAAGGTGACATTGTAATGAATATTAAAGTGCAACATTTAATGAATCATTCACTGCCATTCCAGTCACCACCATTTTGGTAGAAGCCTTGAAATGGGAGGCTCAGGTACCCAACAGAAACAGGCAACCCTCTGATTAAACTACCCAAAATGGAAAAATCCTATTGTGTCAGTAGGACCCCAAAGCAATTTTCAGGTACCAATGGGCTGACCATGCACCACACACACACTCCACCCATTGGTGCATTGCATTAAGCTGCCAAACCAGCAGCTTCTTAAACAACTTCTAGAGGCTGCTCTGAAAGCCTCATGAGTAACTTATTAATATTTGTGCAGCTGGAGAAGCATTAATACAAAAATTGCCCTTGATATCAGGTCCTCCCCTGGAACAATCTTTACTTTTTGTGACCAGCTTGGCTTCATGGAGGATTTGCAGGTTTCTCAATCTTTCTGATTATCAAGCTGGTTACCAGCACTTGTTTACAGTTCCATGTGAACGGTCTCTGGAAACGGTTTGGGCCTATGATTATTTCCACTGAACGTGGGGCAGATTGGCTACTTTTGCCTCTGTACTGATGGAAATGGTCGCACAAAAATCTACACTGTTGTCTTTCGTTACAAGGACTGGAATCAATCCAAGTGGAATAATGAAGTTATAATAAAGAAATTGCACACTTTATTACCAATAGATTTTAGAATCATTAAATAACAGATTTGCCTATCAATTTGTTCATTGAAATTCGTTAAGAATAGCCCATGGGAATAAAACAGCAAACTATTAGTTTAATTCTAATAGTAATTCCATAAAAGCAAGAAAAAAAGTTCCTAATATTAATCAGCAATTAGAATTGCAATTATACAAAAAAAAGTCTCATGAAAAATTGAATGTAATTTAAAAGCTTAATAGTCCTAAAATCCATTAATATTAAATAAATGTAGTACCAAAAAAGAGCTTGATGCTTAAGCCCAACTTTTCTCTTGTGAATAGCTCATAAACCCAAAGCCATTTATTAATTTGTTCATAGATGTGGGCAACACCATTCCTGATTACCCGTGAGAGGGCAGCGGTGAGCCGCCACCTTGAACTGCTGCAGTCCATGAGGTTAAACTTACTGCCTAGATGGAAAATGATGCCCCTCATATTTTACCTTTCAATTCAAAACTCTGCAATATCACTGCTCCCTCGCAAAATGTGCATTAATCTGAAACATCTGATCCAGTCCAGAAAATTCATCAAAGGTTGGTATGGATTTATGTCTAGAGTTAATTGAGTGAATAGAATTATGGAAACAAACAATTTGGTTTAGCTGGGACTTCCAATAAACAATCCTGATTTCACTGTCACTCCTAACATTGTAATAATAAAATTGTGTTCTTGATAGCAACATAAAACACAACGTAGCGTAATTTCCTATACTCAAGTTTGCTGATAAATTGGTAAATTTTTACATCAGTTCAGGGATTGTTTGAAATTCTTTGCAATCAAAGTTTGATTCACACACTTGTTACAATGATTTTAAGTTGACTCTTTAAGGAGTTACATCTACTATAGAAATTCTGGCTTCTTTCATTGCGTGTTTATTTCTGGACCAGAAGACCATCCATCAGTATTTGGTTGCCTTATCAATGGCATTAGTTGCGCTGGAGTACTGAAAAGACACAACCAGGTGAAGGGATGCCACCTTCCTCTCTGAATCTTGTTGACATGTAAATTCAAATCACTCTGAAAATTATTGCAGAGTGCTGTAAGCAACATGGACAGTCTGGCTCCCTGACTTCACACATATCTCGTAGGAAAGAGGCACTAATCAAAGAATACAACCGTGTCCTAGTAACCTCATATCTAACCATTAATAAAGCTCTCCAGAAGCGTCTGACATGCATTAAGTCCAAGAGCCTCTTCTAGTTAGAAACTGAAACTCTCACCTAAAAGATGAGTGGTGGAAGATTACATAGGACAGAATCATCCAGCTTTGTACTAAGTGCAGTAGCGGGCAGGAAAAAGGACATTCTACCCGCTGACCGCAATGGCGGGTTTTCACACCATATCATCCCAATCCCACCTCATTAATCGTTCCCAGGAAACACGCTGGGTCACTAGCGAGGCAGCCTCTCATTTGCCCACCCTGCCGTCACATCAGGCCTTCACTAAACCAGGTGCCATATTTAAAGGCCACCTTGCAAAGAGCCAGCGCTCTTCAAGGGATAGGAAACTGCTGCAAAGTAATGGCTGCCAAAGGGAGGAAACATGCTGCCCCGGACTTTACCAACATCTCCTTCAAGCGCCTATTGGATGCAATGGAGGCCCCCCACGATGTCCTCTACCCCTACTCTGGGCGAATGCTAGCAACGAAGGTGACAATCCAGCATGGGAGGCAGTGGCAGCAGTGGTCAGCGCCAACACCCTGCAAAAGAGGACAGACACTCAGTGCCGAAAGAGGATAAATGATCTCCTCCGTTCCACCAGGGTAAGTTACTCTTTTCATCACTTTCAACTCACACATTAACAAAGCCATCACACACATCCACAGGGATTTCACCCATTGCCAGTTCAAGGGACATTACCATTCACTCTTGCACACAAACCTCCATTGTCCTCAACCCAGGGCACCGTTCACCACTCACACATGCTAGGCATAAGTATCATCTGGCCTGGCAGGCGTCCTGCTTCCACTCTGTCCATCTGTATTCAGGCAGGACAAGCTGCCAACAACAAAAGAGAGGGGTCACAGACTGGTGGAGGAATGTCTGAAATCAAGATTCTCACGGACTTTGAAAATAGAGTCATTCAGCTGGCCAGTGAAGGTCTGGACTGTCCCTGTGCTGACAGTGATGTCGGCAGTTCTCAACCAAGTTAGGATCTAACAATGAGTGGTGTGTCCTGTTTCACAGGCCACTGTCATGTACTAATGGTCACTCCTTGCTTTTGCAGGCACATCTGGGAAACAGCCAAGGGAGACCAAAACCCAGGTCTTCAACTCAAGCCCCGAAGACACCTCAGCAGAGGAACCTGCTGAAACTGTCATTGAAGACCCATCACCCACACCCTCCACCAGAGGGTGCAGAAACACACACCTCGGTGGGACCAAGCATTAGAGTAGCCTCGGGTTCACAGTCTGGTGAGCACATTGCACCCACAGCAGGTGGCAGCAGAGACTTCCCAACTGCTGGAGATCAGAAATCTGCTGAGTCCGAGTCAGATGACTCGGTCATACCTCAGTTGCTGATGCTGCAAAGGCAAGTAGACCAGAAACTGAACTGGACTAGCCATATAAACACTGGCTACAAAGGCAGGTCAGAGGCTAGGATTCCTGTGGCCAGTAACCCACCTCCTGACTCCCCAAAGCCCATCCACCATCTACAAGGCACAAGTCGGGAGTGTGATGGAATACTCTCCACTTGCCTGGATGAGTGCAGCTCCAACAACGCTCAAGAAGCTTGACACCATCCAGGACAAAGCAGCCAGCTTGATTGGCATCCCTTCTGCAAACATTCACTCCCTCCACTGACGCACAGTAGCAGCAGTGTGTATCATCTATAAAATGCACTTCAGGAACTCACCAAGGGTTCTTAGACAACACCTTCAAAACCCACAACCACTACCATCTAGAAGGACAAGGGCAGCAGATAAATGGGAACATCACCACCTGGAAGTTCCCCTTCAAGCTACTCACGATCCTGACATGGAAATATATTGCCGTTCTTTCACTGTTGCTGGGTCAAAATCCTGGAACCCCTCCCTAACAGCACTGTGGATGTGCCTACATCACAGGGGTTGCAGCGGTTCAAGAAGTCAGCTCACCACCACCTTCTCAAGAGCAACTAGGGATGGGCAATAAATGCTGGCCTAGCCAGTGATGCCCACATCCCCGAAATGAATTTAAAAAAGCTGGGAAACATCAGGCAAAGATATCCTTAGATCGCAAAGCACGATGGAGGGATCCATCTGCCTTCAGTCCATGATAGCACTGGCATGCCAACCCACCAAGTAGGATGGCGACTGGTAGGATGGCGACTGCCATAGAGAACTTGGTCAGACATTGGTCCTGCACTGCTGCCTGAGCACAACGCCATCATTGTTGGCCTCCAACAGTGTCAACACGAGAGGGCAGCTCGATCTCACTCCAGCTTCCCCTTCTCCTCAAAGAATCAGTCAGGGGCCCTCGAGCACCCATAGGGAAGAGGACCAGCAGCTCGACACCCAGTGGCCATCCACCCAGGTGACTTCAGGAGTGTCCGACCCATCAAATCCAGCTCCACAGGCCAAGAAGGGTGTCACTGCCACACAGCAGGACCGACCCCGAAAACAGGCCAGGGCCCTCCAGAGGACACCACAGACAGGGTGTAGCAATCAGCAGCCTGTCTCTGTCTCCGCTGTGGATTCTGGGGCAGCATCAAACTGTAGTAGATAGGTTAGGAAGGTTCAGAAGATCTAATTGCACAGCCTGGGCATGGGTGTTAATCACTTGTACATAATATTCACTACGTTAATAATCTTCCAAGAATTTCTTCTTGCCTGTGGCTCCTTGTTCTGATGGGTAGTGATCATGTCACTCAGATGTGAAACCTTGGGCACTGCACAAGATAAAGTCAGGTACCTGAGTTCAGGGCCTCTTCCCTGTGTTTTGTGCAATCTTCCCAGCTCACTGATGGTACACCTTCACTGTCATCAGTCATGCCTGCACCTCGATGGGGCTTTTCATTGCTGCCAGAATGTCCTGGGCCGGTGGCAGAGTTCCATCATACCCTCTGTGTGCCCCCAGCATCTTTGAGGTGTGGCTGCTACCCCCGCCCCCCTAATCTCATCAGCCTCTGTGTCCGTTGACAGTGTGGTCCCGAAGGGTTTAGCTCATCAAGGATGCCATAGGAACAGGAGAAGTTAAAGTTGTCCCGCTGCGTTTCCACGATATGACCCTGTTCACAGAGGGCAAGTGAGGTGTCATCAACCAGACAGGAGTCAGATGTTCACACAAGCTGTGTGAGGATTTATGAAGTGTCCCCACTGCATGTCATCATCATTCTCCTGAAATGTAAGGAATATGGGCATCAGCTGCATCTCCATGACAGGAGCTTTATCACAGAGGGTAGGTGCTCTGCCATCAGTCAGACAGGAGTCAAACATTCACAGATACAATGTGAGGATCTATGGTATCTCCTCGCTGCATGTCTTCATCGTTGTCCACGAAACTAGCAGCTATGAGGGCCTCTCAAGCGTGCCTGCCTCGATACCTCATCACCATCATCCTTGCCTTCAAGGACCTCCTCACCCTCATCCACGTCAACGTCCTCCTCAACGGAGGAGACGTGTAGCTCCTCCATCTCCTCCTCAGCAAGCTCCTCTCCCTGTTGCAGCGCCAGGTTGTGAAGGACGCAGCAGGCTACAACGATGTGTGACATCCTCTGCGGACTGTATTGCAGGGCTCCACCAGACTGGCCCAGGCACTGGAACCTCATTTTCAACATTCCAATGGTTTGCTTCACCAGGGTGTGAGTTGCAATATGAGCCACATTGTACTGTCATCAGCCACATCCTCTGCAGGTAGCCCTTGTCCCCGAGGAGCCAACCCTGCAGCCTGTCTGGACCCTGAATGACGTCAGGGATTGAAACCTACTGAGAATGTAGAAGTCGTGGACATTCCCTAGGAACCATGCGTAGACCTGCAGGTTGCGTTTGTGGTGGTCACACACTAGCTGAACATTCGGTGAGTGGAAGCCCTTGCGGTTGACCTAGTTGACCGCTTGTTGCCATGGAGATCTGAGTACCACACGGGTGGAGTCAATGACACCCTGCACCAGTGGGAAACCTGAGATCTGGGCAAATCCCAGCGCTCTTGCTTCTTGGCTGTCCTTATCCTGGACGAAATGCACAAAGTTGTGTGCCTTCGCAAAGATGGCATCCATGACCTTATCGATGCATTTGTGCATGGAGGCTTGTGGTATCCCACAGAGGTCACCTGTGGAGCCATGAAAGGAGCCACTGGCGTAAAAGTTGCCATGGTCACTTTCACGACCATTGTCAGTGGATGTCCTCTATGTCCCTGTGGCACCAGATCCTGCAGCAAGTGGCAGATGTGACCGACCAGATGTTCCCTGGACATGCGCAGTCTTCGGGGATACTGGTTCTCGGTCATCTATAGGAATGTTAAGTGCCACATATTGACCCTGGGTCCAGCCAGGTGCCAACCAGCGCTGGCTCGCTGTGGCTGTTCAGTGGTGTGTGCAGGGGCTCCAGTTGCCCCTTCTTCCTGAGGGTGCTGCTCCTCCCTCTGCTGAGCCAGGCACCTCCGTCACTCTCTTCTCCTTCGTCTCCACTCTCTGTAAGCCATGAGGCATACAGCAAGGTCAGCAGGCTGCATGCTCCTGATGGATGAAAGAGAGAGATGTGTGGGTTTAGCATGGATGTACTAAGAACCTCTTGTTTCTGTTTTTTTTTGTACTAAGAACCTCTCTTGGTTCAGTCTGAGGGCCCCTTAACGCATCCCAGAGAGTACTGGCCGCCACTTGGATGGCTAGAATTTAATGTGCTGCATGGCTGCCTGAAATCCCACCCACCTCCACCCAACTCCGCCTGACCAATTGACAGCAGCTTTGCCCATTGGACTGCATGCTGTGCTCTCAGCTCAGGTGCAGGAATTCTCCTAACCCGTAATGCAAGGTTGTGCTGTTAGCCTGCCCCCCACCAACCTGCCCCAACCACAGGGCAGTCCTTGCCTCCCCATCCCCCAACTTGCCCCAATCGCAGTGCAGCCTTTGCACCCACTCCCTCCCAGCTCACCTCAACCACAGGGCAGTCCTTGCCCCGGCACCGCACTGTCAGTCAGCTGGGAAAAAGCGACTTGGCTGTGCCCTCGCCTGAATGCGTGGCTCCTCGACCTTGAAGTCCAACAGGCGACCCTGCCAGGCGCTGCACAATGTTACTGTGCACTCACCTCACCTTTGAGTTCCCCTCAAAGTGCAGCTCGCCAGGTGCACGCCTTATAAATGCTCTTGTGAAACATGTCGGTGAAGTGCCCAGATGATCCAACGTGGGAGGATGATTCCAGCAAACACGGCTTATAATGATATGCAGATGTATAGAAATGAAGTTCCCAATGTGTAGCGGCAGGAAATGCGGCCCACCATTGATAGGCGGAGCGGATGATTGCAAACTGGTTTCACGACAGCGTGAAACCAATCTTTGGCCTTCCTGCCATATTGTCTACTCACGCCCACCATAACGCCTGATGCCAACGGGCATGGAAAATTCCACCCACAGAATCTACAGCACAGGAACAGGCTACTCAACTCAAATAGTCTATGCTGGTGTTTATGCTCCACATGAACCTCTCCAACTCTGTTTGATCTAACAGTATCTGTACAATCCTTTTATTCCTTCCTCCCTCACCAGATGCTATTTTTGTTTAGAAGTATTTTGATCCCTCAGCTGTCAGACAGAGATGTGTGTGGGAGCTTAAAACGTAGATCCTCCAAGACAATTTAATGCACATTAAAACTATTTCTGTAAAATCTTCATAGTGATTATAAATGTAAAGAAAGCTTCTATGGGAGCATCTGTTCCATTCTATGCAGCAGAGTAATGTAAATTCCCATCCCAGTATGGGAGATTGGATTGAATGCTTGTGATTCTGATCATGGACCGCATCATAGACCCTGTAGATCAACCACGCAGCTTCACCATGCCACATAAAATATGTGTTACTGCAAACCACCTTAGAGATTCATACAGGCACAACGAGACCTGCCATGTAAAAGGATGATAAAGGATCGTCCAATGTGCAACCAAATGTGCTTCAAACCAAGAAGCATCATGTAAATCATTGCTCACTGAGATCCTTCCCTGAATGAATAGCTCGAGTTAGACCCTCCTTTGATTCATTCCATTCATTCTGTATTAACTTGTGCCATAGAATAAATACAGAACTTGAATTGTCAGTATTTAGAGTTGCTTCTCAAACTACCATACATATGAAGAGCATTTTTCCAACTTAGGAAATAGTACTTTAAAGATGGAACTTGCATTTATAAGCTTTCACAACCTCAGGCATCCCAAAGTGCTTTACATCAATTTCAATGGAGGAAAATCATAGGCTTCCAGGATGCAGAAGTAAAATTTTCAAACCATGTTAAAAACTACTTTAGAGCTGTAAACTGGGATTCTCACATCATTTACATACCACCATGAGTGTAAATAGGTTTTGCAGTGCAGCCAGTCATCAGCTTGGGTCAGGCAACTGGGGATGACATTCTGAATGCCTGTTAATCTTTCTTGGAGTACATACAGCAAGCTGTCTCAAATGTCAGCCAAATCAGTCAGAGCTGAATCTGTTCCAACCTGTATGTCAGCAAAACAAGGACACTGCACAGATTATATTGCAATGCCTCAGGCAGTTGATATAACAGTGTGAGCGGATTGTAAACCAACCTTCACATTGGTTAAACCAACCGTCATAGTGACTTGAACCACTGCCAGTAAGAAATCTAGTGTATCATTGAAGCCACTAAAAGGACCTTTTTAAGACTTGCATGCACTACCCTTTGAATATTGGGCATGTCATTGGATAAAAATGGACTGCATTCTTGCCAGCTTTGTGAACGGTAAGTTTCTGATGTCTTCAGAATCCCATTACTGCAACAGAATTCAAACAGTAAAGAGTAACATGCTTAATATTTGACACATCTCACATCAAAGGTGTTTAAAATCAACACATGTTAATATGTAGAATGCATGTTTATTTTTCTACGATTTAGAATTGTATTAATGAGCCTCACAAATAATTACCTTAAGAGAGACGCGCACCAAAAACTATTGGTGGTCCCACTCATAACAGAGTTGTTAACTTTTGAATAAGATCAGGAACTCCATCCTCAAAATGTGTTACAAAAACAAAAATATCTGGAAAAACTCAGCAGGTCTGACAGCATCTGCTGTCAGACCTGCTGAGTTTTTCCAGGTATTTTTGTTTTTGTTTTGGATTTCCAGCATCCACAGTTTTTTGCTTTTATCTCAAAACGTGTTAGTTCTTTTTAGATGCATTGTTAGCTCTCCTTATGATAACATTAAGCTGAGCATCAGGTTTGATTTGAACTTTAATTCTCAAAAACAGGTGGCTTGATGTCACATGTTAAAAAGCTGAATCCTGACTCCAATCTGGCTCCAACACACCACTTCCAGATTTTACAGAGGCATAATGAGGGCAACTAACCTGCTCCCAGGTTGGCCATCTAAATATTATAATGAGACTGGACTTGTCCTCATACTTAAACACCATTTTAAATTTAACTCTGGCCAGCTGAGGTTTCCAGGCCTCATGAAACCTGAAATCTAATGGGAGGTAAGGACTGTTCAACCCAGTAGGGAAATATCTTTCCACTTACCTGCTGGATCTAGTTCACCTGCTTCACCCAACCCACCACCCACCCAAAGCCCAACCAAACCTTTCGATCTCCCTTTACTGACACTTCCGATCTCCCCATCAGAGGCATTTTGATCCCCCACCAATGGCCTTATGATTGTCCCTCACTGACCCTTCTATTCTCCCTCCACCTCCCCAAGGCCCTTCCAATATTCCCACACCAACCCTTCCTAGCCCCTCGCCTCAAGCCAAAAATCTTTCTGATCTCTCCATGATTCTTCTGATGCTGCCCCAAGACCCCTCTGATTTTCCCTGTGACCCTTCCAATCTCCCCCCTCAACCACTTTGCTCTCCCCATCCCCAAAGGCCTCCAATCTCCTCCACCACCAACCCCTCAGCTCACCCTTCCTCCCAAATTCCCACGGGCCTCCGACTTTATCCTCCGTCCTCTCTGCTTCCCAACAGCAGCCTGGTGCTGAAGGCTTACCTGTCCGACAGCCAGTTAACCTGGAGAACAGAGACAAGAAATGAGCATCAGGCCCTGCTGTTAAGTTCAGCAGAACCTGAAGGAAACCTGTTCTTTGGATTTCTCAATTTCAAAATAGCACACCCACCACATCCCCTGTAGATTCAGGCAGTGACATTACTGTCATCGACAGAGCACGGTGGGAGGAACTGTAGCAAAAGAGAATCAACTGCACATCTTGAACGTGTGTCAAAAAACTCTAGCGTTAACACATCTAAAACCCCAGAACAAATTGTTGGATGCTTCACTGCAGATGTGAGAGCTGCAGATTGGAATGTAGAGGCAGAATTTGCAGTGATTGAGGACAATAGTGAGCCTCTCCTGAGCAGAGAAACTGCCCAAGCCTTGGGGGGTGTGGGGGCAGGGGGGGAGGTTTTGGTGCTACACATCAGATTGAAAGTAAATTCTGTGAAATCCTTTGCAAAGCTGAGAGAGGAGTTTGTGCCAGTGTTTCAAGGAATTGAGAAGTTACACAACCGTCAGGTGCGATCAAGCATTGATGAGAACGTGAAGCCTGTAGCTCAGCCTGTCCTCAGACTACCCTTTGGTCTGAGAGGAAATGTTGAGGCAAAGATCAAGGAACCAATCAACCAAGACATCATATAGAGCCAACTGAAGGACCAACACTGTGGATGAACCCTGTGGTGGTCGTGCCCAAACCAAATGGCAACATCAGACTCTGTTGATATGCGACAGATGGATTAAGTAGTATTGAGAGAACATCACTCAATTCTCACTGTGGACAAATTCTTTCAGGAGATGTCAATAAGCAAGGTGTTTTCCAAATTAGATTTAAAATAGGGATACCATTAGTTGGAGATTAATCCTGATTCACGGAAGGTGCCAAATTTTGTTACACATGGTAGACTTTACCGATACGAAAGATTGCTATTTGGCATCCATGTGTCACCAGAGATTTATCAATACGAAATTCATAAGATCATACAAGGGATTGCAGAAACAGCCAATATCTCAGATGACATCATTATTCATGGAGCCAATAGGGAAAAACATAATGAGAGGCTGAGGTTAGTATTGGCTGGATTGTAGTCAGCAGGACCCTCAGTAAACGCGGAAAAGGTTAGGCAGAGGCATAAACTCACGAGTGGTGGAATCAATCCAGCAAAAGACAAAATAGAAGCAATGGCAGAGGCATGTGAATCACATTCTGTTTTTCTGTGAGTTTTGAATTATTGTGCAAGGCATATCCCAAACGTTGCTACCCTGGATGATCCACTGAGAAAGTTGACCAGAAAGAATGAACAATTCCGATTTGATGAAGAACAGAAAGCTGCTTTCAAACTTTGAAAGACAGCTTGCCAAGTGCTCAAACCCTGGGAAACTACCATCCAAATGCCCCAAGAGAGTCATAGCAGATGCTAGTCCAGTGGGATTAGGAGCAGCGCTTGTGCAAATGCGTACTGAAGACCCAAGAATCATTGCCTATGTGGGCAGACCTCTGACAAATGTGGAGAGGAAATATTTTCAAATGGAGAAAGAGGCTCTAGGACTGATGTGGGCTAGTGAAAGATTCCATGCGTGCTTGTTTGTCATTGAGTTGAATTAGTGACGGATCACACGTCATTAGAAATGTGTTTTTCTCCCAGATTCGAACCATGCGCCAGAATCAAAAGATGGCAGTACAACTGCAAGGTGGTTCACATTGCTGGAAAGGTGAATATTGTTGACCCGGCTACTGAGAGAAGATCAAACACATAGATCCTCCCTAGAGAATAAGCTGAATCATTCGCATGGTTTGTGGCAGTCCATGCCATATCCAAAACAATGACAGAGATTGAAAGAGAGTCAGACAAAGATCCAGAATTGAATGACACCACATAGACAATCCAAGCTGGAAACTGGGAGAATTGGCCATTCAAAATGTAAACCATGATACAAGATGAACTGCGCACAGCTGGGAAGTGCATTCTCAGAGGCAGCAGGCTTGTAGTGCCACAAAAGCTGAGACCTAGGCTGGTGATGTTAGTTCATGAGGGTCACTTGGGAGTGGGTGGTACTCAGCAAAACTTACAAACCTAAGTATGGTAGCCAGAGATAGAGAAAGATGTAAAG
Source organism: Carcharodon carcharias (assembly GCF_017639515.1). Lineage (NCBI taxonomy): Eukaryota > Metazoa > Chordata > Chondrichthyes > Lamniformes > Lamnidae > Carcharodon > Carcharodon carcharias. The sequence continues at coordinate 162,294,156 of NC_054474.1, read as the reverse complement.
CCGTTTGTCAAAACATATCATGGATCTCAGCTGGTCAGCAGACCCAATCCACCAGAACCAGTGCACAGTACACTGTTACTGACTGGATCATGGGAGGATGTAGCAGTCGCCTTCTTCGGCCCAGTTCCATCAGGAGAGTCCAAACTAGTGTTGATTGACGACTATAAGCATTATATTCAATACGTTGTGATCTACAACAGCAGAGAAAACGGTGTCTGCAGTGACTGAAATATTTGTAAGGCACGATCTACCAATCTCTCTGTACTCAGACAATGGGACACAATTCATCTCACAGACCTTTGCAGATTGCATGCAAGTCAAAGGCATTCACTATCACAGTGTCTCCTAAATGGCCACAGGCAAATAGGGAAGTGGGATGACAAATCAATTCTGATGAGGGTTGCTCAGACTGAGGGAAAAGATTGGAAGAAGCCATTGCTGTCATGTGTGGCCATGTACAGAGCAACTCCACAGACTACGATGGGAAAGAGCCCTGAAAGAGCTGCTATGCATTAAGATGCCAGAGCTGAGGGACATCAGTGTTGATCAGGAGGTTTGAGATCACGATGCAGGGAAATAGGGTGCTGCAAAGCTTTATGCAGACCACAGAAGGGCAGCTAGACAGTCTGATGTGATGCCAGGTGATGAAGCATTACTGAGATGGGAGAGTCCCAGTAAGATGGATACACCATTTTACCCCAAGGCGTACACTATCATTGTCAAGAAGGGACGCGGTGTGACTGTGTAGTCACCAGAAGGGATGCTGTATGACAGAAATTCTTCATGTGTCAAAAAGTATCATGGTGACAAAGACACAGAGCAGATGAAACAGACGACAGGGCTGAGATGAAGCTGACATCCAGCAATGCAGAAGTCCAATCCAGTGATGCTGATGGCAGGCAGACAGCTTGCTATCCAGAGGGAAAAATATCAGCTCCAGAGGGGATGACGACCCTTCTTAATCCTAACACGATGACCAGAGTTTCTGAGACAGCAGGCAGACCATGGCAAGAGGGGAGACCACCAAAGCAATATGAAGATTTTGTGTGATTTAGCAACAGAACATGAAATTAGAAATAGCAATTCCAGAAAGTGAAACACTGAACAAAAGACTGAACTATATTGGACTCTGATGCACCGAATTTACCTGACATTTGTAATTGAAGAAATTCATTTATTCAGCAAGTTAGGGAAATTATGGTTTGTTAATTTTGTTTGCAAAACCTATTGCAATATTTTCAATAAGGGATGGAGTCTAAGCTACATACACCAAGCCGAAAAAAACAGGTTTTGGTCTAATAAAGAAGGGATGTCATGGTGATTGTGTGTGTGCACTTGAGTACTAGATACTATCCAGTACTCAGATAAGATACTGTATTGTACACTATGTACTACATATTGGATCACCTGAGCTGGGGGTGGAAGGTCAGATAACACATGTTCGGGAGTTAGCCAGCTTGGCAGATTAAATGGTGTTGTTCTTGCAGTTAAATCTGTGACTGTGAGTGTCGTTCTTTCAGCTGGAGTTGTGACACCCCCTGGCATCTCCAGTTTAATATCCAACCCATTGTCTCAGCCAAAGCAGTTCAAGCAAAAATGGATCAGCAGAAAAGGAAAAATATATTCAGCAATGCTTTCACTTCTAATTGCTCTTTAATGATCCACATAGGGTAGGTGATGGGTAGTGGTATTGTTGCTGGACTAGTGATCCAGAGATCCAGGGTAATGCTCTAGGGACCAGGGTTCAAATCCTGCCAAGGCAGATGGTGGAATTTGAATTCAATAAAAATCTGGAATTAAAAGTCTGATGATGACCATGAAACCATTGTCGATTGTTGTAAAAACCCATCTGGTCACTAGTGTCCTTTAGGGAAGGAAATCTGCCACCTTACCTGGTCAGGTCTACATGTGACTCCACACCCACAGCAATGTGGTTGGCTTTTAAAAAAAAAAGCCCTCTGAAGGAGGGTAATTAGGGATGGATAATAAATGTTGGCCTAGCCAGTGACGCCCTCATCCCATGAATTAATTAAAAAAATAAGTAATTTTGTGTGCAAATGTCAAGAAGAACAAGATCAAGTTTGGCTATAAAGAAACAGAAAATGTTGAAAATACTCATCAAGTCAGGGAAACAGAGTTAATTACCAGGATTTTATCAGCACACTGTGATTCCCGATGTTGGAACCAAATGCAGGTCCCAAGCTCGCTTGAGCAGCAGCAGTTTTACTAGCAGTAGTAAATCAAGAGGCAACCCAACCACCAGCCTGCCCTCTCCAAGCTGCTGGAAGAGGGCAGGGAGCTCTGCAGCCTTGGCAGCGTTACCGATAGTGGCAGCTGCTGCAAAGACTGCAAAGGGACAGAGAGTCACCTTCATATGGAGGTGTCCTTGAAGGGCTAGTGTTATGACACAGCTGTTGGTAAAGGCTAAGGGAAACTTGAACAACTGTCACAACCTATATTTTCAATAGGTATCTTTGAGATGCAGCTCTAAATTCAGGAATAAGACCACTGAACCTCAAGAGGTTATTTATATATAACTAAATTTAACATTTATTAATTTAACAACAGTTTAAACATGTACACATGCCTACAAATTACTATCATAATAACTTTTAAACAAATCCCCAAATTAATCACTCCTAGGTAAATCTTCACCAAGGCAACAATAACCCATAGACTATAAACAACTAGGCAAAGCACATTTGACCTTTTAAATTCAAAATGAGGTCCCTTGCAATTTTGTTCTTTTACACATATAGTTGTAGGCTTACAGGCTGGTTAGATCTTCAATGCTTCTGACCTTACACGCACAAACTCCTTTCTGTTTATACCTAGCTTTTCCTTTGAATGTAAATCTTCCATTGTATCCTAGGCTTTAAACGTCACATCGTCCAACAATAACATTTTCATTCCACTAATTTTATTAATAATGTAAACACATTGCTTGGCACCTTCTAGCTAGGTGCAAGATTTTACTCCCACTCTTGAATGCTTTATTCAACAAATGCAAATTTAACTTTACCTTTTAACTTCCTTACATTTATCTAATTAACATCCCAAAATTACTATACATCAAAAGCACCCAGACTAGCTGGCTTTAATCCAATTAAGACACCCACAGTCAAACACATAGACACAGACCCTACTACAATGCCATTACAAAAATTTCCAATAACATATCTCTTCATGACACTAGCATAAAAATAAAATTGCTGTGCCAAAGCCAGGCAGACAGGCCCCAGTGATTGGAGGAGTGAGTGAATCCTCTAGCAACAGTGCAGGGACAGCCATTGCCACCCATGGGCCCCTCTGTGGATCATGGACCCTCCAGAAAAGAAGACCTCCTCATACCCCCATTCCCACCCCCACCCCTTCCCTGGAAGCTGCTGAGAGGTCACCGAGATGAAGCTGATGGGCTTAACGCTGGTATAACACTGGTAAAGTGTCTCCAAAAGGTTGGTAAAATTCTGGCCAATGTTTCAGATCCATGACCCTTCATCAGAACTAAAAGGATGAAAAGGCTATGATACCTTCCATGGTTTAAAAATGTGCCTCAACTCAACATCCAGGTTTTGAAAAATATGGCATGCTAACATTCACACCTCACTCACTAGTTCCACGATTTGCAGATCACGTATCTTACATTTCCTGTGCTAACTTTGGCTCTTAAAATATTTCCACAGATCATGGGACTCATAACTGATGGCAAGACTAAGAATGGTCCAAGGCCGCAGAGCTTCCTGCCCTGGGTAAGTATTGAGGCAGTTGCCACCTGCAGGAGAGGAGAAAAAAATTGGAAAAGATACAGGGCGACCAAATTTTTCAAAAGTCAAAACCAGGACGTATTGAAAAGCCACGGGGAAGGCTGGGATCCTTGATGACTGGCATGTTAGACAACCAATGGTAGGAATTCGGGGGAGAGACAGTCGAAGGTGCAAGGTCATGTGATGACATCTCCTGGAATATGTCCAGCCAGAGTTGGCAACCTTATAACATGGATCATTTAGGAGGCGTCATTGACAATAGATAAAAGCAAAAAAACTGTGGATGCTGGAAATCCAAAACAAAAATAAAAATACCTGGAAAAACTCAGCAGGTCTGGCAGCATCTGCGGAGAGGAATACAGTTAACGTTTCGAGTCCGTATGACTCTTCAACAGAACTAAGTAAAAATAGAAAAGAGGTGAAATATAAGCTGGTTTAAGGGGGGGTGGGACAGGTAGAGCTGGATAGAGGGCCAATGATAGGTGGAGATAGCCAAAAGATGTCTTGGACAAAAGGACAAGGAGGTGTTGAAGATGGTGATATTATCTAAGGAATGTGCTAATTAAGGGTAGAAAGCAGGACGAGCAAGGTACAGATAGCCCTAGTGGGGGGGGTGGTGAAGGGAAGGGATCGAAATAGGCTAAAAGGTAGAGATAAAACAATGGATGGAAATACACTTAAAAATAATGGAAATAGGTGGGAAAAGAAAAATCTATATAAATTATTGGAAAAAAATTGACAATAGAACCCTGGCACTGAAAAAGTAGTAACAACTCCCTTGGAGGTATCAGGGGGCAGTGGGGAGGGGGAGAGATACAAGGTCTGCTACATGCCACGTGATCTGATGGATGTTTACAGGTAGAAGAGTGAAATCTCTCATAGATTTCACCCCCGCCCCAGCCCCAGTTTATATCTGACGAAGGAAAAAGGTGAAAGCTGGGACATCTGAACTACTTTCAGGAAATTCTCGTGACACCAGAGCATTTGGTGTAAAACCAGGACCGTCCCAGCAAAACCGGCATGTCTGGCCACCCTAAAAAGATACAGCAATAAAGTAAAAAGTTATGTACTTCACCGCCGGATCGTCTACTATCCAAGTTTAAAGATTATTTAAAGTCGGCTCATTTGCAGTTTTTAAAAATCACTTTGAAAGCTTTCAAATATTAAACGGATTTGTTGCTTTTTTAAAAAAAAATCAATAGACTTTTCAAACAGCACCATCTAAAGAGAGCAGTAAACCATTTAAAATAAAGCAGATTGAAAAATTGAGCCTCCGAGCAATCATGCATCTTGCCCCAAGTCTTGGGGAAATTAACAATATCCTGTATACATTATTAAAAGATCTTATTAAAAGATCTAAAAGAAATCTCACCATTCTTCCTGTAGACATCCATCAGATCACATTACATTGCATGCAGCAGACCTGTATCCCTCCACCTTTACTGCCCCCTCGATGTCTCCCATGGAGTTTATCACTACCTTTTTGGTGCCAGGTCCATTGCCGACAACGCCTTTTAAATGATCTACACAATATGGTTGCCAACCCTGGCTGGGCATATTCCAGGAGACTGTGTACACATCATATCCATAAATATTACTTCCCATAACGTTGCATCAATATTTATAATGGAAATCAGCCAAGTCAACATTGGTAATGGAAACCTCTGGAAAAACGTGTCCACATTTTAAGGTGAGAATTGATATATGGGGGAGAATTTTCGGCTCGGTGAGCAAGGGCGGGGCCCGCTCGCTGAGGTGTAAAATGACACAAGGTGATGTCGGGCGGGCGTCCTGATGTCACTGTGCATCATTTAGATTTTCAGTTCGGCGGGCGCACAGCCAAGTTCACCTGCCGAACTATCGAAGGCCTGTTAAGGTCATTAATTAACTAACTAACCCTATTGAGAAAGCTGCCCGTCTGACCTTAAGGTTGGCGAGGGGGGGGCAGGCAAAGAGCCCAGGCGGCCTTCGCATTTTTCATGGAACCTCATCCACGGGCGGGATCAGGTTTCATGAAGGGTTTATAAATTAATTAAATTTTTCCATGACAGTTCATTGACATGTCCCAGCTCATGTGACACTGTCACATGAGGGGACATGTCTTAAATGTTTCTTTATTAAACTTTCTAAGGGAGATTTCTGCGCACGTGCAAAAGAGCGCAGGCCTCGACTCAGGTTTTAGATAGGTTGATGCTTTGGCTGGAGTGAAGGTTCTGAAAATGCAGAGAATTATCAGTCAGCTGTGAGGCTTCTTGCAGTTGAATTGCCAGGAGATTGGTTCGGGGGTGGGGGAGGTGGTGGTTGTGCGGAGAGAGGTGTGAACTCGATCGGGGCCGCACTGGCATTTTACATGGGGCGGGCCAATTAAGGCCGACCCAGCGTGACGCATGCCTGGAAGCGCTGAGTGCTCCCTGTGCAAGCGGGAGGATTCCCTGAGTCCAGGGCCTGTGCTCTCTCACACACAAATCTCCCTGAGGCACCTCCTTGTACCTCTGAGGTTCCTTAACCTTAGTTTAAGGTTTAAAAATTTAAATAAAGAAAAGGAAATACTTTAAGACATGTCCCCTGATGTGACAGTGTCACATGAGCTGGGGCATGTTCATGAATTTTGATTAAAAATTTTATTTAATTGATGAAACCTTCATGAAACCTCATCCCGCCCGTGGATGAGGTTCCATGAAAAAAGCTAAGGCCGCCTGGGCTCTTTGCCTGCCCCCCCACCAACATTAAGGTGGGACGGGCAGCCCTATTAATTGTTTTAATGACCATTTAAAAGGCCTTAATAGGCCTTTGACAGTTTGGCGGGCACGCAGTGCCGAGCTGAAAATCAAAATGACATGCAGTGACACCAGGATACCTGCCCAAAGTGACAACGCGTCATTTTACACGTCGGCGAGCAGGCCCCGACCCCTCCCCGAAAATTCTTCCCCAGGTGAACCTGAAGTCAGAACAGGTTTGAGAGCGTCCTTCTGCCATTTTCAAAGTTTGGTTGTTCATTACCTTAGCTGACTGCAGCTGGTTCGGTGACTCTCTGCTGGTCTCAGTTTCAGGACAGCTTCTGCTGTTAATTTAAAAGCAGGCGAACAAACAAACATATGTAAAAACAAAAAACTGCGGAAGCTGGAAATCCAAAACAAAAACAGAATTACCTGGAAAAACTCAGCAGGTCTGGTAGCATCGGCGGAGAAGAAAAGAGTTGACGTTTCGAGTCCTCATGACCCTTCAACAGAACTAGGTGAATCCAAGGAAGGGTCATGAGGACTCGAAACGTCAACTCTTTCCTTCTCCGCCGATGCTACCAGACCTGCTGAGTTTTTCCAGGTAATTCTGTTTTTGTTTTGGATTTCCAGCATCCGCAGTTTTTTGTTTTTATCTCAGGAAGACCAGTTGTCTGCACACCCCATTGCCTGTAGATTTTGGTCCATCCTTAAACAATAAGATTTGTGAATTTCACGAGTGGCTGTGAGGTTCCTTCACTCAGGTCCATGCTTAATCAGGTATTGGCCACAGACTCTGCTGACTACTGTTCAAATGCCAAAGTGGTGTGCTACAGCCATTTTAACAGCTTTTGCATTCACTTTTTAAAGTATAGCTTTGAAAGTTGTATTTCTTCATGTTTGTACTGGGCATGGCATAATACATAACTAAACTTACCTGCTGGTTGTGTCTTCCAATTCCTTCACTTTCACTTCCTGGCCTAGGTTTATCCCAAAAGCAAGGGCTTCGACAGAATGTTTATTCCTCAACCACATCTGTGAATTTGAAGAATGCTCAGCTCGCAGCGCTTTCCATGATGCAATCTGCCCCTAAGTCCGAAATGAAGGGCCCATCAAGATTCCGTGTCCAAATGATTTTGAAACTAGAAATCACATTTTCAAGACTTCATTTTAGGCAAGTGCAACATTAAATCAACAAATGCTGTTTCCTTTTATGGGCTTCGCACAGATGGGCCAGGATTTTCCACTCGTTGGGCGGGCTCGGTGGGAGCGGGCGGGAGCGGTCAAGGAGCTGACCGCCGCCCGTGATTGGCTCCGCACCGCGATTTCACGTGGGCGGGCCAATTAAGGCCTGCCCTGCGTGAGTCGCGAGCGGTAGCGCTGAGCGCTGCCTGTGGGAGGAGGGAGAGTCGGGTCCAGAGCTCTTTCGCACTCATCCCGCTTCAATCTACCTGAGGCACGGAGCTGTCTCAGGGAGATTGAAGCACTTTTAAAATAAATAAATAAACACATTAAAAATTTAATGAAACACGTCTCCTCGTGTGACTGTGTCACATGAGATGGGACGTGTTTTTATTTTTCAAAGGAAGTTTTTATTTAATTTGTGAAAGCTTTAGGAAACCTCAACCCGCTCGTGGATGAGGTTTCCTAAAAAACGTAAAGGCTGCTTGGCCTTTTCACCTGGCCGCCAACCGGAAGGTTAGACGGCAGCGTAAAATTCAGGTTAATTAGCTGGTTAATGGCCTATCAATTATCGGTGGGCACACAGCCAACTCCAGCGCACACACGCCGAACAAAATATCAGGCAACTTCGAGATGACGTTGAGACACACGCCCAACATTATCGCGTGTCATTTTATATTCCAACGTGTCGGGCGCACATCCGCACGCCGAATGTAAAATTCTGCCCTATGGATAACAATTATTACAGTAATGTAATTTTTTTTGTCAATAGTGGGAGGCAGTGGCATCATAGTATTGTCACTGGACTAGTATTCCAGAGGCCCAGGATGATGTTCTGGGGACCCCGGTGAAATTTGAATTCAATAAAAATCCGAAATTAAAAGTCTAATGATGACCACAAAACCATTGCCGATTGTTGTGAAAGCCCATCTGGTTCACCAATGTCCTTTAGGGAAGGAAATCTTGCGTCCTTGCCTGGTCTGGCCTACAAGGGACTCCAGGCCCTCAGCAATGTAGTTGACTCTTAAATGCCCTTGAAACAGGGGCAATTAGGGATGGTCAATAAATGTTAACCTTGCCAATAACAACCACACCCCATCAACGAATTTAAAAAAAAGATGAAAAAGAAAACTAACAAATGTGGTCATTTTAACCTAACCTGCCCAGTGGCAAACAATGGGATGAAATTGATTTTCTGCTTCAGCAATTCTGGAACATGCCAGAAGCAAATATTGGAAAAGTGTGCACTGTCAAGCCAAGACTTTCCATCTATTTGTTTTGAGAAGCAAAGTGTTTTACAGCAGGAGTGTAAATAGATGAATCAGCGGATGATAGGGACATTGATGGGATGTCAGAGGTTTCAAACAGGATGTAGTTGTGTTGGGGGAGAGGATTAATAATAGCGTGGGCGAGTTGGGTCTTGATGGCTAAAAAATGGCCAAGGGCAGCTGGGGGCCAATTCCCTTGGTCCCTGTTCCCCAGACGGATGTTAGACCTGGTCATCTCCCAGATGCCAGCATTCCCCAAAACTGCCAATTCTATCCCCCCCACTCCCTCCATCAACATCACCACCCAACACTCTTTACCAGTCAGCTAGGCTTCAGGACCCTTCACGTTAAACCCATCCATCCCTTCCACCCCTAAATCCTGGAACCATAATTCAGTGCTCACATATCCCAAGTCCGCAATCCCACTGTTTTCGATCCAAAATGTATCTCCAAGTATCCCAGACGATCATTGCCAACGTATCCCCTAATTTTTGTTGGGGTCGTGTGATATGTTTAAGTTCATGGGCCCTTTAAATCTTTTTGCCTGGCTGCGCACATTTAAAGCCGTCAACTTGTCCGTATCCAGCACAGGAAGTGTTAGGGCTGTGCAGCTTAAAAGGAACATTGGTCATCGTCCTAATATTCTCAGACCCTTTCTCCATGATCCCACATTCTAGAACCTGCCCCAGTGATTCCAAAACACAAAAATACCGCTTCCCAAAGCTTCCATAATCTGGAACCCCGCCCCTTAAAATAATGCTAGACCCAAATCCCACATTCCTGCAAACACAGACCTAGCTGTGCTTCCACATCCCAAGGTTTCCGTGATTGATGATAGATCAGTGTCGCTTTCCTCATAAAACCTGCAATTCCCAGCAAGTAATACTATTAGAGACCCACTGGCAGCCACTTAATCCCGTGCACCTCACAAGCATTTAATCCATTAGGCAGAGATCAGCTCCTGTTCTATAAAACGCGATCTTCCTCAATCTTGTTTATTAAATTTGCAACTTCTGTCAATTTTGGCAGTTGGTCTTATCATGAAATAAATTATAAAGACTGTAAGGATCTTTTCTTACCAAGCCAAATAAAACAATTGGAATAGTGATGAGTTTGTTGTGATGGTTAACTTTACCATGCAAGCACTTGGCTAATACAGCCATTTTAGCTCATTCATCTAGAAAAGTATGCAGTTCCCCCTTACAGCGTCTCCGTACATCCAAGGCTTTTGTTAAATGATTCCAAAGCTTTTCCAAGTGCTTATCATTCCTTGCATGAATAGGTTCTTGGCATCAATCTTAAATTAGTCCTTCAGTAGCTTTAACATGTAACCCCTGCCCACAGGACATCCATTGGCTTCTACTGTTGCTATTTTTGCCTTATGGTTCAGCATTCTGCTTATTTCATCGAATGTTGTTCCGCTGTGACTGGACATCTTAAATGCTGGGTCCAGTTTTATATACATGGCAGCCACCTGTACTTTATGTGGAGAATCAGGGTAGCAAACTTAGAGGGTAATTTTGCAACAAATGTGCTCCTTGTTTGGATCATTACACAGGTCACAAACAGGAATACAGCACTGGAGGGGTAACTCTGCGATTCCAAAACAGAGGGCACCTGCTGAAAAGGGTGAAGGTTAAAACTGGTTAGGGGTAAGACTCTACATGCATGCAAAGCGTAACAAAATTATTGTCCCCTTGTGCAGATTTGTGGATGAAAATCAGCACTTCCCTTGGGTTCCTTCTCTCGCCTCCATCAAAGCTATTCTCCCAGCTACTTAAGCTGCTGCCCTGCTCCATAAGCCGGAATTCGCAATATTTTCGATTTTCCAAAGACTGCCAACATGAACTAAGGGCAGGGGTAGGGGAAGAATGTCAGCTCATTGGGCGAGATTTTCCGCACCCACCGCTGGGATTGTCCGGTCCCACTGCCGGGATTGTCCAGTCCCACCGCTGGGATTGTCCAGTCCCGCCGCAAGTCAATGGTCTTCTGGCTGGGGCATGGCCTCACCCCTGGTAGGTCCCACCCGTGACAGGGCCGGAAAATCCCAGTCTCTGTTTTCCTTGTCGATTTACTACCTCCCGCCTCCCCACGTGTCAATTTTAAAATCCTGACCTTCAAGTCTTTCCACGGCCTCGTCTTAGTTTGGCCACCTTCCCTGCACCTCAGCCCAAACCCTTTGGCACTCTGTGGGTTCCCCACACAATGGAATTCACCTTGCTGCTCCTTTCCCCACCTTCATCGTCTACCCAAAAAGTTCCCTTTTGTAAAGCATTTTGAGACATCTTGTGGTCATGAAAAGCGCTATGTAAATGCTACTCTTCTTTTGTCTGACCCTTCAGTCACTTCCAGAAACATCCTACCTATGTCCTTTTGGTGCTACTGCGCTTTCCGTAAAGCACAATGGAAAGCTTCAATGTGCGAAAAAGGTACTATGCAAGACAATTCCAAAATTTGCTGTGAAATAGTGACCTTTTAGATTGGAGTTTAATTATAACCATTAAATTTTACTCCACAGTACTGTTTCCAATGCAGTTGCACAGCCTTTGTCTGACCTAACTAATTGAACGAAGATTATGCTGCACAATAGCTCCATCTACAGAGTGTTAAGGGAGAAGATGGTTGAAACAAAATGTCTTCTGCCCTTTTAGAACAATAAAATAAAGGATGAAGTAATAAATGCCCCAAACACCAGTCACGAGTAACACCTGGAGGCTGAACTTTTTCAAACTTGAGGAGCACATTGACATGACATTCTCTCAGAGTAAGTTTTAATGGTGATCATGGAAAATAAGAAGCTATCATAGATCAATTTCATGAATATTCACAGGCTTCCTCTGCCAATAGGACATCCATTGTGATTTTACACCAGCTGAAAGCTCTCAGTTCATTGTCTGTCTCCTAATTCCCCTTTAACTGAAATTTTTACCTTTGGAGCTTTTTAATTCACTTGTCAAAGGTATTAATTACAATTTCTTTGCAACATAGCCTCCAATGAATTTCCAGGTACTCTTTGCCTGTAGCATTTATAAAATATACATACGTTCCTGCTGCATTGAGATAATAAACCACAATTTCTTAATAAATATGTTTTGGATTTAACCTGATGTTCAGTTTTTGCTTTCAGGTTGTGTTTCTACAGCTTCTTAAAAAAATAAAGTAAAATAAAAACATTCACAAATGAAATCATGAATTTAACCATAAACAGATGCACACAGGAGACAGGTAAGATCATAATTCTAAAAGATACACAGCAGAGAAGAACAGCCTTGGTAATGGCGTTAACAATCTCACTCATGAGTAGACAATTTGCATGTTTCATCATTATCTGTGATTTATTCTATATGTACAGCATGTGTAGGGTTTTTTGTTAATGTGAATTTGTATTTTTTTAATCTACCTATTGTACGTTAGTTTCTTCCACATTGACGAAGCCTTCAAGCAATTCTGGCACCAGGGAGCTTGACCAAAGCAGAAGTCATTCGTGAGTCAAAGGGAAACCCTTCATTGGCTGAAGTCATACTGAACACCAGTTCCTCAGGGTAGATTCCTCGGCCCAACCATCTTCAGCTTCTTCCTCAGCTTTCTGCCATCAAAAGATTAGGATGGGGCTGATCGTTGATGATTTTGATGTTCAGGTCTATTCACAATTCTTCCATTTCACAACTCTTCCAACAATGAAGCAGCCTGTGCCAGCCTACGATAGAACCTGGATAACATCCAGACTTGGACTGCCAAATGTCAAGTGACACTTATGTCACCTAAGTGCCAAACAATGATAATCTCCAAACACCTCCAGGTGACCTCTATGGTAGCACTATTGAAGCCTTCAGCATTAACGTCTTGAGAGTCAAAATTATGCAGAAAATGGCCCAGCCACATCTTAGAGCAGGGCAGAGGTTAGGTACTCTGCGCTGAGTGGCCCAATCAGAAACATTTGATTGAAAAGCTCAGCACCATACAAGACAAAACAGTTTGTTTAACCTGTGCCTTGCCACTGAAATAAATCTCCACCTGTTCCATCAATATTAAGTGCAGTACATATTATTGAAACTCACCAAGGTAACTTCAACAACCCCTCACTCTCATTACCATGTCACCACCGGAAGGATAGAAACAGCAGAGTGGGAGGAATGCCATTTGTTATGTACAGAGTTTGTGTGGTCCCTTCCAGTTCATATTCAGGATGCTTGTGTATAAGGTGTGAGTACTTCCTTACCCTCAGAGAGATTTTTCCTGGTTTAAAATAGTTTCCAGCAGCAGGCTTTTTGGTGATTTTTTTTTAAAAAAGCAAAGGTTTACATATTGTTACACACTTGGCCTGGATGTTTGAACACAATGTCTCAATCACTCGCCTCACTCACACAATCACACATGCACAGGTTAGATACAGATAAAGTTAAAGCCGTAATTATAAAAATGAAATTTATAACTCTGGGCGGAATTGTCCCAAATTTGCACTCAGTGCAACAGTGGGCAGGTAAAAATGACATTTTAGCTGCCGATTGTAACGGTGGTTTCTCACTCCGTATCACCCCAAACCTACCGCCCTGAAGAACAGTCATTCGGGCTCGAAATGTTAACTCCGTCTTTCTCTCCGCAGATGCTGTCAGACTTGCTGAGTTTTTCCAGCATTTTTTGATTTCTTCAACCGCATTAACCATGCATTCCCGGGAAGCACAGCATTTCGATGGCGGGCAGGCTCGCATTCGTCCGCAACGCCTTCACCTGGCCGCTTTATCACACCGGGCGCCATATTTAAAGTGCAGCTGCAAGCACACCTTTCAGTGCTTCCAGCCCATGACTGCTGCACAGAAGACAGGACGCCCAAAAGGCAAAAAGACTGCAGCCCCCAGCTTCAGTGACATGTCCCTTGCGCGCCTTTTGGACGCCGTGGAGGCCCACAGTGATGTCCTCTACCCCCGCCCTGGCCACAAAATGGGCAGCTGCATTACCAATCCAGCATGGGAGGCAGTAGCAGCGGTGGTCAGTGCCAATACCCTGCAAAAGAGGACAGCCACCCAGTGCTGTTACAGGTTAAATAGTCTCATCGTTCCGCCAGGGGAACTCACTCTTCTCATCACTCTCAACTCACACTCACAAACCCGTCACATGTCCACAGGGATCTCACACCTCAAGGGACAACACCGCTAACTCTCCCACACACCCTCATATCTCCATCAGGCTCATACCCTCTCGAGCTTGCGTCCTCATCCATGACTCCGCTCACCACACAAACATTCCACACAGTGCTATGTGTCCTGCTCACACTCTCTCTATCTGTTTTCACACAGGAGAAGCCTGCTCACATCAGCAGGGAGAGGTCTCAGGCCAGTAGTGGAATGGCCCACATTGAGCCCCTCACTCACTTTGAAGAGTTTACCACCGTCCTGACTAGTGAGGACAAAGATGTACCCATGGTGATAGTGAGGTCAGCAACAAACACCCTTGTGAGGATCCTGCACCATATTGTCCCTCTCTCAACGCAAATGTGAATGCTCTCTCTCCTGCTTTTGACTGCGCTGCCATGCACTACTTATCTCTACTTTGGCTCACAGGGAGCTCTGCCAAGCAACCGACATGCTCAGTTAGCCAATCCCTCAGCTCCATCCACGTCCACACCTCCAGCCAAGAGGATGCCTCCTCCATTGAAGAGCTGGAAATAAGCTGCCTAGACGACCCATCACAGCGCTTACCCACAGCCTGCAGCTGTGCAGAGACACACACCTTGGTAGGACCTAGATCGAGAGCAGGCTTGGGTTCACAATCCAGTAGTCACCGCACAGACACATGTCCGCAGCAGGAAGAGGCAGGTTCAATGCTGTCTGCTGGGGTTCGCTTTCAGTTGTCCATCTGAGCTGACCCGCATCTCCGCCCACCCGATGATCACACTCCCATGCAGCACCTGATCTCACCTACCACCACTCTCGTTTCACTTTTGTTTTAGACAGCATGGCCTTGATTCGGTTTTTTATGCACTCCCCTGTCTTTTCCCCTCCCCCAGTCACCCATTTCCTTTTCCCCATCACAATTGACCCCCCCCCCCCACCCCTCCACCTCTCCTCCATGACCTACCAGCCACAACCTTTTCCCTTTGGGGATGCCCAAGTGAAAGTGCATGCTTCCTTCCTCCCCAACAATCCCACCCCCATCCACATTCACCTCCCCAACTTCTTCCTTTCCACCCCCAGGGCCTCACGCTTAGTCCTTCCCCCTTCCTGATTCCTTCAGGCAACCTTACTTCTTCCACCACCCTTAGTCCTTTCCCCTTACTGACTCCTTCCTCCACCCTTACTTCTTCCTCGAGCCTTATTCCCTCCCCTCTCCGCACTCCTTCCCTCCCCCGGACTCCCTCCCATCTCCGCACTCCTTCCCCTTTGCTGTTGAGCTCCAGCATCTTCTGCTCGTTGAATGTCTGTGATGTGACCGAGACCCTGGCAGTAAGTCCCGACTTCTGCACGTCACACTTATCAAGACATGTTCTGCACCAGCATGCAATCACAATGCTGTGGGCGGACAGTGGACCGGGCGGGGTGGGGGGGGGCGGGCATTGATTTGGAGGGCTAGCCTTATAATCATATGCAGATGTATTACAATGACATTCCCGACATCCAATGGTGGGGGAATGTGACCCACCATTGCTGGGCTGAGCAGACGATGGCATACTCACTTCACAAAGTCGTGAAACTGATTTCTGGCCTACTCGCCTTATTGTCCTCTCACACCACCAAGGACACCCAATGTCAGCGGGCATGGAAAATTCCACCCTCAGTCTTCACACCGATGCAAGCATGATGTCTTCTTGGTTGAGCTGATACTTTAGTTGAGTTTTATAAACAAAGGATTCTCATGGAGCTGCAAAGCATCCTATAAACAAATAGCCAGGAGTTGATTATCAGATGGACTTGGAAGCTGGAACAAGTACAGCACTTTGGCTGCATTAGAAGATTTTCAGCTATGATAGTTCAGCTGTTTCAGATGTTTCCTGGTGCTTCAGATGTTTCTCACACACACACATTTGCTTTGTTCAGGTTGTATTATACTGCAGTCCCTGACAGTTAATTTCAGTCACATGACTGCAGGGTTAACACTTCAGAGGTCTAGACCACCATGATACAATAGCAGTTGACAATGGACATTCACTTGTATCTCTGTCCCAACTTGAGCTCAAATAATCTCAGTTTTCAAATACAGCACTCCGAGGTAAACAGTTGAGAGGTTTCATATTCCTCAAATGCTGGTTCATCCTTACACAATGAGATGTTTAAACTTCACAGGTGGCTGCAAAGTATCCTTATTCAGGTCCATGTTTAAATAAATATTGGCCACAGAATCGAACACTGCCCACAGTTTAAATGTTGCATGGTCACATGTTAAATTGAAGCCATCTTAACAGGTTATGTGGCCACTTTCACAAAATATAAGCTTACAGGTCCATAAGGTCCAATATCCTTATGCTTGTACCGAGCGTGACACATTATTTCAAGTTCCCAACTTGTTCACAAACTATCATGATTTTGTTAGGTATCACCATGCCTTGATTGACAAGGTTCTGTTAGAGCTTGACTTGGTAGACACTGAGAGGTTGTCTCCCTTCTATGGAAATCTAGAACATGGGAGTGCAGTTTCAGGATAAAGGGCCAATCATTTAGGACTGCTGTGAAGAGAAAATTCTTCACTCAAAGAGTTGTGAATCTTTGGAATTCTCTTACTCCTTAATAACCTCTCTGAGCTGTCAATTAAACTGTGAATTTACAGGCCCCCCACTGTGGCAATGATAGGTTGTGGAAGCAATCAAGCAGTGCTAATACTATAATGATAACCTTCAGGCTTATGTCAGCAAACAGCTTTTGAAATTGGATGCACCAATTTTATTTCACCTAAGAGACACAGCAGGCTTTCTCCCCTAAAATTTAAAGAACAGGGGATTTAAATGTCTTGATAGCTCAACAGATCATATCCACTTTTTACATACATTAATGTCTACTCTTAAAAATCCCAAAAGGGTACCTGGCCTCTCCAAAAAAAGGTACCTGGCCTCTCCTAAAAGATACCTAACCTCTCCAAAAAACTCTGATAGGTTTAAATCTTTTCCTCAAATTTGTAAATCCCATGAGTCTTGTTTCAGAATCCGCGGTGACGAAAATTATATCTGAGTGAAGGCAGCTGCCCTTCTAAACATGCCGCTGTCTCCATGAACCATGCATATGTGAAATACGTCCTACCTCCATTCCCACCCCCCCACCCCCCGTCAAAAATTGTGGGTGCCAGATACAGGGGCGGGGGATGGGATGGGACTACCAGATTTGGGCTCCAGCACCATTTTGGCTAAGGCACAGAGCTCTTGTCTCCATGAAAACTTGGGCTTTGGTCTCTCGAGAACCAAGGGATATGGGGAGTGGGTGGGAAGGCGGTATTGAGGCAGACGATCAGCCATGATAGTATTGAATGGCAGAGCAGGCTCTAGGGGCCATATGGTCTCCTCCTGCTCCTATTTTTTATGCTCTGGTCTCTATCTAATGCCATCATGGGAGCAGCTAAACCACATATACTCCTGAGATCCAAGAAAGCCTACCACCAAGGGACACCCTTAGTAAAGGCACAACTTTGAAGGACAGTTCCTGTTGTATTCTCTTCTTAACTACGCTATACTTCAGTTCTGTAGTGTTACTGTATGCACATTTTAACCAATTAGTCACTCAAATAAATTTCAAATCAAAAAATAATTATTTGTGTCTGCTTATTTTTCTTACAATTGCAATATACTATATACATTTCAACACGATCACCTATAATAAATATTAAAATCATCTTGCAGTAAATGTTGCATATTTTGCCGAATTTACATCATTAAAAATTATTTTATGTGTTTAGTTATAAACAGAGAATTTATAGAGCTAAATATATGACAACAGAAATATTTACTAGACTGTTCACAAAGTGCCAATTGGTTCAGATTTACACCTAATGGTCTATGAGCGGGGATTATGCATTATTTGTAAGTCTTGAATCCATACCTCAAACTGACATCCCAATATAATGTCAGAGTACTGTTCTATAGCAAATCCATGGAGCTCAGGATTATGCTATTTGATGTTTCAACAGCTTACACACAAACAATATTCCCTGCTAAGTGTTGTGAACTACACATTGGCGTGTAGTAGAGAAATCCAACTTGTAACCCAGCACCCTGGAGAATGTCATTTGTTCAACTTCATCTGGTGCATTTTGGGTGATAATCTACACCAGCCTCAGCGAGAGTAGATTTTATTTAGCACACAAAGGAATACTCTGTTTAAAGAAGCTAAATGATGATCTGAGTTTCAAAAAAAATCATAAATCATTTAGATTTTATTTATCAAAAGCTAAGTGTTGCCATTTCAAGGCTGCTCCTGATTTATATTTGTTTTCTCCCAGGTAATTTGATGTTCCCTTTTGATGTGTTTTTTTTGCTAACAGAATGATTGATGTTGCTACAGAAGTAATTTTTCCTTGATTGCTACAATTGAACACTAGTAAGTAGATTCCAGGTGACATGTATTAGTTAAATTACCATGTACAGTATTAGTAGCAATCTTCTGAATCTTTAAAAAGGAAAGCATTTGGCAGCTTCATAATTTGGCACCGACATTTAATCTGCAATTTGCACACACACTGGGAAAACTTTAGCTGCAGCAAGAAAGCATTTGTCTCACACAAAACAAATGGGATGGGAGAACCAGTTACCCAAAAAGAAGAAAGTAGTAAATCAAACATCCAGATATAAAAGAGTTTTGATAAGCAATCTATCATTCAGTAACCAGTTGCAATTGTTTCAGTTAAATATAAAAAAACAGTCTGCAGTGTATCCAAGTAATTCAGTTTTTTCATTTTAAAAGTTGCATTCTCCCTAAAATATCATTCCACAAAATTTGCTAAAATATTGCAAGCTACTCTAAATATTCTTAAATTCTAACTGAAAAAGTGATCATCAGAGATATAGACAACAAATTTTAAAATAGGTTATGGAATGGAGTGATCTGTATAAGCAATTTTGATTAAATTTCAGTGCAATATTTTGGAAGAATAGGTTGATTTAAGGTCACTGGATAAGCTGAGTAAGAAACAGAAACAATTCAAAACTGTTGTATAAAAAAAACACTGAACCCTTGATTTTAATTTTTTCCACAAATAATCAACATTTTTTCCGTAGCCCATTGAGGCGTCAAAGGTTGCTTCTCTTGCCTAGTGTGGAGAAAAGGGAGCTTTAAATCACATTTAATGCTGTTTCATATTTTTACAATTGTGTAAATTACTTTGAACAAATGGAATTTATCAATTTTTTTCTCTCCTTATGGCCTAATAATTGTCATAAATAACAAGGTTGGGAATAAAAAAGCCAGCTTGGATTTTAGTTTGCAGGTGTCCCAGAACCTCTTTATATTGAGCATGCAAGACTGAGAGTTACCACACTCAGTAACAAAGACTTTTTCCGAAGTAAAATGATCATGCAGTTTCCAACCATTAAAAATTCATTAGGAAGCATAGTCTTGATTTCAAAAGCAAATTGGTTGTTACCCAAGTGTAATTTGAAAGTAAACAAAATGTAATTATTAAATGGTGGCTGAATGGAAAATAATTAGTTCTATTTTTAATTCTTTATTTCTTAAAGTCAAACTGAAATGTTGTAAATTTATCTTTAGTTTAGACTTTTGTAACATCCTTACTGGATATAAAGAAAGAAAAGACTTGCATTTATATAGTGCCTTTCATGACCTCAGGGCATCCTAAAGCATGCAACAGCCAATTAAGTACTTATGAAGTCTGGTCACTTGTGTAATACAGGAAACATGGCTGCCAATTTGTGCACAGCCATCTCCCACATTCAGCAAAATGATAATGACCAGATAATCTCTTTTAGTGATATTGATTGAGGAATTGTTCAGAACACCAAGGATAGCTTCCCAGCTTTTCTTCAGAATGCCCATAGCATCTTTTATGTCCACTGGAGACAGCAGAAGGAGCCTCAGTTTACCATTTCAACCAAAAGGCAGCACCTCTAACAGTGCTACACCGGCATGTCAACCAAGATTGTTACGCTCAAGTGTCTGGAGTGAAACATGAAACCATAACTTTCTGGCTCAGAGTTAGGAGTTCTACCAATTGAGCCACAGCAGACACTGCAGAATATATATTTTTAAAAAATCATTTGGCCCATCCACCCACCATGTACAATTAACCCTATTTTGAACCCTACCCTACCGAGTCAATATTCTGAGGGAAATTCTGTATAAATACTTTATGACCTTGAAGTTAACAGGGCAAATATGTTAAAGAGGTCATGATCTGATGCTATTTTCTAATGCAAAAGGAATGTCACTATTCAACAATGTTTCTCAGCAACCCAAACACAATCTAGTAAAATAATAAGAACATAAGAAGTAGGAACAGGAGTAGACCATTCAGCCCCTCGAGCCTGCTCTGCCATTCAATAAAATCATGGTTGGTCTTCTTGTGTTTTGATTTCCACATTCTTATCTACCCCTGATAACCTTTGATTCCCTTGCCTAACAAGAATCTATCAACCTCTGCCTTAAAAATATTCAATGGCACTGTCTCCACCACCTTCTGAGGCAGAGAGTTCCAAAGTCACACAACCTTCTGAGAGAAAAAAATTTCTCCTCGTCTCTGTCCTAAAAGAGTGACCCCTAATAATAATAATAAAATAATTCATCAATATCACACTGGCCCCTTTAAAAAAATGATAACCCTGTTTCAGACAAGGCCCATAGTTCTTGTCAAGAAGATATAATAATGTCAATAATGTTATGGGCAATTATTTTAAAATAGAGTTTAGTGGTGCCTGTGTCTATGTGTGTGTGTGTCTTAATTGGATTAAAGCCAGCTGGTCTGGAGGCTTTGATGTATAGAAGAGAAGTAGGTTTGAAATGGTAATTAGATAAACATATGGAAATAGAAGGTGAGGTGTAAAGGGGGCAATTTGCATTTTTAAATAGACTTTTCTAAAGAGCGGGTGAAATATTACACCTAGCCAGGTGAAGCTCAGACAAAATATGCTTATTTTTTTCCAAAGCTTAATAGTAAGGTGGGTATTATGAAAGGGTGTTATTGTTAGAAGATTTAAAGTTTAAAAAGCCTAGGGGAGAATTTTCTCCCTGTCAGGGGAGTTGTGTGGGAGTGGGCATGGGCAGGCGCACAACCGATCAGTGCCCCTGATTGCATGGGCGCCAGTATTTTACGTGGGCGGGCCAGTTAAGGTCCACCCAGCATGATGCGCGCTTGGAAGTGCTGAGCGTACCCTGTGTGGGTGGGGGGCTGCCTGAGTTGAGGAATGTGCTCTTTCCTGCATGTGCGCAAAAGAGTGCTGAAATCTAGAGGCGCCTCAGGGAGATTACTTTCACTTATAAAACATTGAATAAAGGTTAAAAAAATTTTAAGGACATGTCCCTTCATGTGAAACCGTCACAAATGCTGGGACATGTTCATTAATTGCATTAAAAATTTTTCAAACACTTTAAAAACGTTCATGAAACCTTGTCCCGCCTGTGGATGAGGTTCCATAAAAAATGGAAAGCCGCCCTTGGCTCTTTGCCTGCCCGCCAACCTGAAGGTTGGACAGACAGCTCAGTTAATCGCTTTATCGGCTTTTTAAATGGCCTTAATAGACCTTTGACAGTTCAGTGGGTGGGCAGCCAAGTCGGCTGTGCGCCCGCTGAATTGAAAATCTAAATGATGCGCAGTGATGTCAGGACACACGCCCATCATCACTGCGCATCATTTTACGCATCAGTGTGTGGGTCCCACCCCCGCACGCCATTGGGAAAATTCCGCCCCTAGCGACAATGAGAATTTGCATTCAAAGAGGAAAATATGTATAAAGGAAGAGAAAGCTGTTGGTAAAAAGAGGGATTCTAAGATCTAAAGCCTCCAGCCTGTAAGCCTCAAGTCTGTCTGCAAGGATCCAGAGCAGAAAGAAACTCATTTTGAATGCAACAGTCCAGGGTGTGCTTTGCCAGGGGCCTGTTTAAATCTGTTGTTTTACTGTTGCCTTAACGGGGATGTAACTGAGATCCAGGTTAATTAGGGAATTTTTGTAGACATATGTATGTGCTTACAATTTTTCTGGTATTAATGAATGTTTAATTTAGTTTTATAAAAAACCTCTTGAGACTCAGTGGTCTTATTACTACTGAATTCAAAGCTTGCATCTCGAAACATACAAATTGCAAAAATGGGTTATGACAGTTGTTTCAAGTTTCCCTCTGGGATTTGAACAACTTGGCCTTGACCATCGGCTGTGTCATAATATTCTGAACATCATTAAAGCTGAGAAGGGAAGATGAGGTAAATCAGAAGATGCAAAGTTAGGTAGAATGGAAGAAAAGCTGAAAATGTTCCATAGTTTTCAGAATCTGCAGAAAAAGAGATAGAGTATTAGGCAGTGTGACGGATCTTGATCTTAAACACACTGATGATGCAGGGAAGCCATGCTGGATAATGATATGGAGCATGGCAGGAAGAAAAGGAAGATGTTCAGAGGAACAATGGTTCCATTAGCATCAATGGAACTGAAAATCCAGCAGCTTCTATTATGGGTGGCTGTCTTACAACATCAGTTTTATGCCTGGGTGACAAGTTGAAAACCTACTGCAGTGCATTTAAAAACATCAATAGATGAAGAACTATAGATAAAGGCAGAGGTTAAAGATGCACTGGACTTGTGAGAAATATGAATAAACTATCTTCAGGGAGCTGTAAGAAACATTTTCATTGCTCAATGTTAGGATATTTGAAGGGTAAAGATCATAATCCATCTCAGGGCCAAGACACGGTACACAATCAGCTCAGACTTATGACCCATTCAATTATATTATTGCATTATAATTCACTCACGGACATCCAGGATCTATATATTTCACACCTGCAGAAAGTCCCTTTTATGTCAGAACATTTTCAGTTCTGAAGGGTGTATCCAGTTTGACAAATTATTTATTTTTCCCTTGATGTGAAATACATTGGAATAGATCAATATTCCTTGCAGGGAAAAATAAACTTCCAGAGGCAGTCTTACATTAAACCATAGGGGCAGAAGATTGTGATACTATAAAAGTCAGAGTCTAGACTTTGAACAGACTGTCACAGCAACATTAAGATTATTTGATTCACATTGCTATAGTAACAGGTTTTGGTCTTGATGACAGAATAGAACCTGACAGCTATACCTAATAAGGGTTATTAGTTTCAGGTAGGCTATCTCAATGTCTAATATATGGGTGGAGCATTTTGTTCCTCCTGTTTCCCTCTGGCCTGATTTTTTTTTTGATTCTCTTGGAAAGCTTTGGGGGTTTTATAGAAATAAAGAAAAATAATTGAAATAGGACAGATTGCTGACCTAAGGCTAGGTTTTGGGAATGTTTTCATATAATAATTAGTCATTCCACCTTGTGCTGCAAACCTTATTCTGAAAATCATTTGGCATAATTATGAAAAATGTTGCTCTTGTAAAGGGATTTTGATTGTTATCACAAAATAATTGAGATACTATGAAAAATATTTTCAATAATAATTTCAAAAGAGTTGAAAAAATGATTAATGAACAAACAATCCTTCCACAGTCCAGAAACTCAAGCAACTAAGGATTTGATTCCTAGCTGAAGGACCTGTATTGAAGCCCTGAGGCTAGCTATAACTGTCAGATGGATTTGCTCAACTTATTTGGATGAGTTTGGTCAGTTCTTGGCTGAGGTACTACATGGAGCCCTTTGGGACTGTATATCGGGAGCAGCTTCACAGGTGTACATATCATGCAAAAATGTGCTGAAATTAACTACAATTCTGAATAATTATTTTAACAACAAATAGAACATAATACATTAATCTAAATATAGTGATCAGGTAAGCTTGTAGCTCAATATTATCACGAGCACTTTTATTGTTATCCTCTTATTCCAGTTATCCTTTTAGGTTTACGTGGAGACTTTCATTCTCTACTATTCAGTGGGTGGAAGTGCTTTGTGCTTTGTCACACACAGTTAAAAAATATCCTAATACACCCAAAGTGGAGAAGAGTTTAGACAAGCTGCCATAAATAATTCATGCCACCTTAGACATCCGAAGCGATGCATCACATCACTTGGTCAATGCTGCTCCATGTGGAGACTACCCATTCAGGAATAGAATTCCTTCTGCTGTCAAAAAAGACTGAGCCATCCTAACATGATGTGGGATCTGCAGCAGAGTCAGATCCTCTAAACATGCACACAGGAGCATGATAGTATACAACTATAGATATGAATGTAACTTGCAATTGTTATAGCACCTTTCACATCCCAAAGTTCTTCACAGCTAATTAAGCTCTTTTGAAGTATAGTCACTGTTGTAACATCGGGAAACGTGGCAGCCAACTTGCACACAGCAAAATCCCACAAACAGCAATGAGATAAATAACCGAGTAATATGTTTTAGTGACATTGATTATGTTAGCCAGGACATCAAGCAAACTCCCCTCCTCCTCTGAAAATCGTGCCATGGGATGTTTTATATCCAATGTCTCATCCAAAAGGCAGCACCTTAGACAATACAGCATTCTCTTAGTATTCCACTGAAGTGTCAGCCTAGATCAGGGGTAGGGAACCTTTATCTTATCAAGGGCCATTCACACAGACAAAATCAGTCGCAGGCCACACACACATAAAAAACAACTTAATTAATTTTTTTAGTAAGAATACAGAATTGTTCAACTCACCCAATGCTTTAATGTATTGGCTAAGTCTGCTTTTCCCTAATGAGCCTTTTATGTCTGCTGGCACTTATGATGTTGCTACACACAACTGACTTTTCTCTCTGTCTGTCTCTCTCTCTCCTTTTCCACTTGGTCTGTGTCTATTTTTTTCTTTCCTTTCTCACTCTGATTATCTGTCTCCTTCTCTCCTTTCCTGCTCTTTCTGTCTGTCTCTCTCTCACTCTCTCCGATTCCCACTCTGTCTCTCTCTTTCTCTTTCCTTTCCCACTCTGTCTGTCTGTCTCTCTCTCCTTTCCCACTATGTCTGTCTGTCTCTCTTTCCTATTCCACTCTTTCTGTCTGTCTCTCTCTCTCTTTTCCCATTCTGTCTGTCTCTCTCTCTCTCCCTCTTCTTTCCCACTTTGCCTTACCTACAAACCAGCCCAGGGCATGACTCAACAGCTCAAGTCTCTGGCCAACTCCCAGTCCAAGGCTGCACCTCCAAGGCCTGGAGCCTGGGCCTCTTCCTCAGTCTGCAGAGGCTGTGACCCTGTCTTGGGACACCAATGGAGCTGAAAGGGGTGGGGGGGTGGGGAGCCGCCGATGGAGCCGGGTGTCCCACTCCTTTTCTCCCCGGCCCGAGTTACCCACACTTCACCACCTGATTGGCAGCTGGGCAGCTTCCCACCTCTGCCCTGCACTCCTGCTCCTGGATCTCGAGCGTAGTGATTGTAGGTATAACCTTTCCTACTGCCTGTAAGAGTCACGTGATTGTACTGACGAATAAGCCCCAAGCACGGGTAATCTTAGGGGTGGAGCTTTCTAGTCGTGAGCCTGATTCAAGCAAGAGCTTCTAAACAAGATCTGCAATAAAGTTATCCGTTTCAAGTACATCAAGTTTATTACATTTAGCGATGATGGATAAATAGCTCCAACGCTGCACTTCACCTTGTGAATGTGAGCACATCAATTCTTCAGGAAAGAAAGAAAGAATTCTATGCTACTCTTTGGCAGAGTCGACCCTTATGACTCATCCATGGAAGACTGGAGCCAGTGCATAGAGCATCTAGGTTTTTATTTTGTGGCGAATGAAATGAAAGTGGAAAAGAATCAGAAAGCAATTCTTTGAAGTGTTTGTCTGGTGGTCCCGAATGCGCCCAATTCTAAATCTTTTAACGAGTGGGTAGACCTTGTGAAGAAGCATTTTCAGACGAAGCCATCGGTAATTATACAGAGATTTAAGTTTAACTCCAGGGTAAGGGCCCCGGAAGAGTCCATCGCAACTTATATACCGAAGTTGAAGCAGTTGACTGAGAATTGCAACTTCGGAGATTCACTCAATGACATGTTGCGGGACAAGTTGGTTTGTGACGTTCATGACGATGTCGTTCAGCACTGTTTACTTACAGAAGTTAACATTGATTTGAAGCGCGCCGTGGAAATAGCGCTAGCAATGGAGAGCGCTGAGTGGGACTTGCAGGCTTTACAGAGTGTGCAACACGGCGCCACTCTTCAGCTGGGGTGGGAACTTACTGCCGGGCGTGGGGTGAAAACCAGAGAAAGACAGCCACGAAGCGGGAGATAGATTCTGCTGCTCGAAAAACGAAAAGGCTTAATGGAAGCATTATAGCAGCGATTCAGAAATTAATCTGCTACAGATGTGGGGGTAACCATGTACTAGAAACCTGCAGATTTAAGGAGGCAGATTGCCATTACTGCCACAAAAAAACGCATACAATAAAGCAATCGAGACAGCCCATCAGACAGCAAACCAAGGTGATTGAAGTGCACAGTATAACAGAACCAGAAGCTGCTGATACTGATATCTATTCCTTATACAATGTCAAAGTGGTAAAAACTGAACCAATAACCATCACCCTTCAAGTGAATGGGAAGCCTCTAGTCATGGAGGTTTTCATGGGAGCCTCCAGCACAGTGGTGGGAGAACACACATTTAAATACCTAAATGAAGGTGCCCGGCCACTGAATCTGGAACAAACCATGGCTCAACTGAAGACATACACTGGAGAGTCAATACAGGTAAAGGGCATCACCACAGTACCTGTGTCCTATAGGCAACAGACAGCCCAGCTTCCAGTGATCATAGTGACAGGTGAAGGACCTAGTGTCTGGGCCACGATTGGTTACAGTAAGTTAAGCTCAACTGGTCAGAAATCTTTCAAGTGAGAACAGGGACAGTTCCTGAGCTGATAAGGGAATATAACAGTACATTTTGGAATGAGCTAGGAGAATTGAAGGACCTTTACAGGATGTAAGGATCCCTCAGATCAGAGTTGGTACCACAGGAAAATCACGAAAACAAAACAACCACAGTGCCACTCTGAACAAAATGAAGAAACAGTTGGCAGAGAAGACTCAACAATGTTCAATGTTCCAGGAGGTAGCCAAGCAATACAAGAAGGAGACAGAAGAGCTGAAGAATCAGCTGATTGAAACAAGAGGCATTAGAAGGAAAAGTCACGGAACTTTCCAAGATGTGAGTGGGTAACGAAGCCTTGGGTAGCATGGGTAGCTCAATCACTGAACTGAACCACCCGAAGATTTCACCAGAGAAATTTGGCCGACTGTGAAATCAAAATGAAGGATGAGACAAAACTCTGCGGCATTCAGAAGAAGAAAAGACAGAAATCAAATCCGAAAGGCCAATAGACTACTTCTCCAGAACCCTCCCTGCAGCCGAGAAGGGTTCTTCACAACTTGAAAAGGAAGGTCTATTAGTAATATTTAGAGTGAAGAAATTCCATCAGTATCTGCATGGATGATATTTCATCATAGTGTTGGGCCATAAACCACTAAAGCATTTATTTACTGAGGATAAAACCATTCCACCAATAGCCTCAGCAAGAATTCAGTGTTGGGCTTTGATTTTATCGGTGTATGAGTATACCTTGATACACCGACCTGGTGTGCATATTGCAAATGCGGACGCACTCAGTCATCTCCCATTAGCAGGTAGCATTGTACATGCTCCAGTGCCACAAGAAGTTGTGCTTGTTTTGAATTTCTTGGACTCTTCACTGGTCTGCGTGAAGCAAATAAGGAATTGGACAAACAGGGATCCAATTTTGGCAAAAGTCCGAGACCAGGTATTGCAAGGATCGTCAAATTTCCTAATACCTGAAGAGATAAGACCATTCTATTCCTATAAAACAGAGTTAAGTTGTCAAGATGGAATCTTGTTGTGAGGATTAAGAGTCATCGTCCTTTCGCAAAGAGAAACACTCTTGACAGAGCTTCACAGTGCACATCCAGGCATTTTGAAGATGAAGATCCTTGTGTGAAGCCACGTCTGGTGGCCAGGCATGGACAGTGACATTGGAAGCACGATCAAGCACTGTCTCCACTGTCAGCAAAAACAGAAGTTGCCCGTTACAGCGCCACTGAATCTGTGGGAGTGGCCTGGTGGACCCTGGATTAGACTACATATCGATTATGTAGGACCATTGTTAGGTACCATATTTTTATTGAGCATCGATGCGCATTCTAAGTGAAGGGATGTGTATGGATTTAGGTCACCAACATTGTGTGCAACTTGAAAATCTGCACCAATGTTTTAGTATACATGGCCTACCAGAAATCACTGTATCAGATCATGGAACTGGCTTCGCTAGTGCAGAATTTCGGAGATTCATGAGTTCAAATGGAATTAAACTTATTAAAACAGCACCATATCATCCCTCATCAATGGGTTAGCAGAAAGAGCAGTGCAAACTTTCAAATCCGGAATGAAGAAGTTATCCAAAGGTACCTTAGAAACTCAACTTTCACACTTTCTTCTCAATTACCGTACAACCCCTTGTGCAATCATAGGTTCCACTCCACCTGAATTACTGATGAAACGCTGTCTTCGTACAAGGTTAAGTCTGGTGTTTCCAAACTTAGAGGGGAAGGTAGTGAAGAACCAGAGTAGTCAGAAATATTCATTGCAAAGCTCCACGATTTACTGTGGGAGGTACAGTTTCTGTGCGCAAGTTTGGAAACTGACCTTTCTGGGTTCCTGTATAATTGTCTCTGAAACTGGACCTTTGTCATTCCAGGTGGAAGTGGAAGACCGGATTGTTTGAAAACATGTGGATCATCTGAGGAATAGAGAGACAATCCAACAACCAGCTGTTCCACCTGTAATTGATGTCAAACCTTTAATCCCTGAGGTGACAGATTGACCTAGAATAGACATGCCTGATGTCTCTGTTGAAATCCTGAACTGCCACTGTCTAAGGATGTCCCTGATGCTGCCGTTCCTGATCATGTCGACCCAGTGGGAGAATCTCTCGTGGTAGAGCTACTCCACTCTAACCAAATTAGAAAACCACCTCAGAGAATTAATCTTTAATCACACGACCTGTGTATAAATGTATACGTTGTGGATTAAAATATTCTTAGTAAATAGGAAATGTTTAAAAAAACTAAAGGTGGAGGAAACATAGTGATTGTAAGGATAACCTTTCCTACTGCCTTTAGGGGTCACGTGATTGTACTGACGAATGAGTCCTAAACGGGGGTAATCTTAGGGGCGGAGCTTTCTAGTTATGGACTTGGTTCAAGTGCGTAGCTTCTAAACGAGCTCTGTAATAAAGTTATCTGTTTCAAGTAAGAAACCTGTCCGATACATCGAATCTATTACATCGGGCCTCGCTCTTTCCTCGCAGCCTGGGCCTTTGTGACTGTGGCTGAGGCTGAGGTGTCAGAACATGGTGCCGCCAGGCCCTGAGTGCAACATGTGGGGGGCAGGGCCAGATTTCGATAGCTCTCGGGAGATGGGCTGGGAAGTGTGAGGCCTAAAATGGCAGAGACATATGTATCATACGCACAAGATAGTTTTTTGAAATCTCACCGCAGGTCGGATGAAAATGTGCAACAGGCCAGACCCGGACACCAGGACGGGGGTTCCCCACCCATGGCCTAGATGATGGGTTCAAGTCTCTGAAGTGGAATTTTCTGACCTCAGGAGGTTGCAGTGCCACCACAAGCCAAGGTTGACATATTCCTAACTGTAACATTGGAACATGCCCCAATTTTCAACCCCATTTTCTACCTGAAATGGGACAGTTTCACACTCAAAAGCAAAGTTCAGAACTCAGCGCTCCATTCTCAATTGTGTTGTGCCCACTGCCATTTTAATTGGGGCCTACAGACAGGGGCCAGAGCCAAGGAGCCACATTATAGAATCTAAGCTGGGGTCCTATGATGCAAATAGGCCCCAAATGCAAATTTCAAATACCAATGAAGGGACCAGTCAACTTTCTAGGGACCACTAGAGACCATTCCAAAATGGGCAGGTTACATATTAGTAATCTTTATGACATATCAATGTTCCTTCTGTTTCCACAAAAATCAAACCCGCACCCCCACAATGCCCAACCCCTCCAAAGTCACCCACCCTAGGGTTGCCTCTCTTAACCTGAACAGGTTCCGTTCCTCAGAGTGATCATATCCCTTGCCCAGATTAGTGAACTGCTCTGAATTACTTGGTAATGAGGTCTGAATCATTAAATTGGTTTGGACTGCAAGCTACTGGCCACCAAATTCACCCTACTTGATGAAAGGGGACACTCTAGAATCAGCCGTTTGCTGACTCAAGGGTGAATGAGAATGCAGGATGATACGTGAGTGGGGACAGAACGGTTGTTGGAGGCAGACTGCAAGGCTATGGCCAGGTATCGGAGGGGTAAGTCATGGAAGAAGGGAAGCCATGACAAAAGATAATGAGGCAAAATCTAAAAATGTAAGCGTTTTGCAACTTTTAGAGAAACTATAAAAAGATAAATAGACACATCAGAGCTAATTTCAATTCTCAGTCAACTTCAGTGGGCAGAGAATTGTGCCACCCACTGATGCCCTCAACAAAATGCCCAGCCTATTTTCAATAGCCAGGTTTCAGTTACATAAAATGAGTAGGCACAGGTTGGGAGTGGGAGCAGGAAACGCACTGAGTCCCCATTCGTATAATCTGGTTCCACAAATATCTTTCACAAAAATTACCACCATTATTCTTTCCAGCAAAATGGCGTGGAGATCTCGGTGACTTGAGCTGCAGCATCAACAAGGGTGAAAGACTTGCAACTAGTATAACAGGCAGATATTGTACCTGTTATCGAGAATATTGACATACTTTTTACAGGTTCTCCATGTTTACATAGCGATTTCAGCTGTTGCCAGAAATAACATTATTCAAAAAATTGTGACAAAAGAGGTGAGATTTGTGAACAAGAAATGTGTGCAGTCACAAAAATTTAAATAATATGTGGAAACTAATCCAGCTGAGAAAAAGTCTCTCTTACCTTTCTCTGCTTCCTCACAGGCGCCTTGTGGACGAGAATGCGCCCGACCGATCGGGCGTGAGGTCAGCAGGTACGCGCTGGTGTCAGAGCCACACCCGCCATCAATTAAAAGGTCACTTAAGGCCATTACAAAGGCAATTGTTCATGATTTTATGTTGCCCATGTGATTTTGCGCTCATCGCAGGAGCAAAGCAGGCAGGTGGGCAGCCTACTTATTGCAAAACTTCATCCAAAGGCAGGACAAAAAGGGTCAGCAGCGTTGCCTGCGTGAGTAGTGAGGGGCTTAGGAGATACTTTGCTGCTGGTTGCTTATTTGAACTTGACAGCTTCATCTCTGTTCTGAGCTTCTTAGCATTTCCAGGCTTCATTTCAGGACTCATTGGTGTCCCCAAGGCCCCTGGAGAATTTTGACCATGCGAACCCTTCCAGGTATCAGACAGCCTTCTGTAACCCTGGTAATGGGGATTCCGCTCTCCACTGGAGGAAGAGAGGGACAGAAGGAAGAGGAGGCCATGTGTTCCAATGTAGCTTCCAGGGGAGCAACCTTTGGGAGGAGAGGCACAGGCACAAGGGCTGCAGGGCCAGCCGGTAGCCTAAATCATAAGAGGCCACAGATGATGCCACTATCCTGCTGCCAGGATTTATAGGCGGCGATGCATCTACCTCAATATGTCTGAGATGCTATGCCAAAAAAGGCTCCACCTCTCAAGGGAGACAGTGACCTCCATTTGTCAGATGATTGGGCCTGAGATTAGCTCCAACTGTGTGGGTGGATACCCCATGTCAGTGGCTCAGAAGGTCACAGTGGCCCTCAACTTCTATGCCTCCGGCTCTTTCCAGGGGTCAGTGGGGGATCTGTGTGATGTCTCCCAATCAGCTGTCCACAGCTGTGTCAAGCTGGTGACAGAAGCTCTGTTCAGGTGGGTAATGACCTTTATTCATTTCCGAATGGACGAGGCCAGCCAGGCTGAGCGAGCCAGAGGGTTTGCAGCGATTACTGGGTTCCCCCGCATCCAGGGTACAATCGACTGCACACATGTGGCCATCAAATGGGTCAGCCGGGTGCCTTCGTCAACAGGAAGGGATTCCACTCCATGGACACCCAGATAGTTTGTGACCACAAGACCCAGATTCTGCAAGTCTGTGCAAGTTTCCCTGACAGTTCCCATGATGCTTATATCTTCAGACACTCCCAGGTGCCGAGGTTATTCTGTGCTCCATCCTGACTGGATGGATGGCTGCTGGGTGACAAGGGTTATCTGTTGAAAATGTGGCTCATGATGCTTCTCTGCCACCCAAGAACAGAGGCAGAGCAGCGTTATAATAGGAGTCATGCCTCCACAAAGGCAGTGAAAGAGAGGACCATAGATCTTCTGAAGATGCACTTCCAATGCCTGGACCATTCAGGGGGAGCATCACAATACTCCACAGAGTGGGTGTCACTGATAGTGGTTGAATACTGCGCTCTCCACAATCTGACACTGGCAACCGGGGTCTCATTGGAGGAAGAGGCAGCTCCATAGGTCACAAATGATGAATCCAGTAGTGAGTCAGAAAGGGACAACAGTGAGGAGAACACTGAGGGTGTGGAGGCAGACTTCGGTAACCTCCAGGGAGGCAGGGACACCAGGGATGCCTTGATCCAGGGCTCCTTCAGTCAGGCTGCCATAGATCTGCTACCACCTCATGCCAGGGCTGCTGCCTCCATCCCAGATGCCTGAAGTGACCCTTTCATTTACACCCAAAGTCCACTCAGTGCCTGTGCAATAAAGTTTAGAGCCACTCACATCCAGCATTAGTCACTGGCGTACCCTGCATCAAAAAAAAGAGGTGAAGCATACTCAGGCCATTAAGACGAAAGCGAAATTTATATAATTTTGACAGTCAAAACAAACGAACATTATTATATCTGGTGTTAATACCCACAGCAGTAGACATACAAACAAAACATGGCAGAACAGAAGATCACCCGTGAACAGTCCCTCTTGTGCTCTTGGTGCCTTAAACTTAAGTTTTCGAGTGCTGCATCTTGGTGCCCCCACCATCCCCCCCACCTCCGGGCGGTCACAGATGTTGAAGAGATGGGGGACAGCCCCTCCTTAAAGGTGCTGAGAGCACGTCAAGAGAATGAGAGAACTCTGAGTGTCTGCCCACTACAGTCTGGCAGCAATGACCAGCACTGCCCAGGTGCAGGCATCAGTAATGTTTCCAGGGTGTGTGAGGCTGGACCATCACTTTGGTCTGAAGGCTGCACAGGGAAGAGGCCTGGACTGAGACATCTGCCTTTATCTTGTGCAGAAAGGTTTCACATCTGAGCAATAAGAACTCATCAGAACAAGGAGCCACAGGCAAGGAGACATTCTTAGGAGTTTATTGACAATAGTGAACAGTGTGTACCAGTGATTAACACCTGTGCTCAGGCTGCGCAATTAATTCTCCTTAACTTTCCTAACCCTGCCACTACACCTTGGTACTCCCAGGACATCCACAGCAGAGGTGGAGGCAGCCTGCTGACTGCGACACCCTGTCTGTAATGACCTTGGCGGGTGTCCTTTGGAGAGCTGAGACATGGAGGCCCTGGTCTGCTTTCAGGGTCCTGCTGTGTGGCAGTGACACCCTCCTCAGCCTGTGAAGCTGGAGCTGCTGAGATCACAGGAACAGGGGATTCGGAGGGGCCGGTCACTCTTGGAATCACCTGAGTGGATGGCTCCGAAGTGTGCACTTGCTGATCCTCCTCCCTTTGGACATCCAAGGGCTCAGGCTAACTCCTTGAGGAGAAGGGGTGGCTGGAGTGAGATTGAGCTGCCCGGTACCCCTCTCACGTATACACTGCTGGAGGCCAACTATGGCCTCAGCGATGGAGTTGAGCCCATGCAGCAGTGAAGGAGCGAAGTCCTGGACCAAGGTCTCCATGGTAGCCGCCATCCTACCAGTGTTGACTTCAGTGCGTTGGCATGCTGGCGCTATCACCTCAGCCTGAAGGCAGATTCCTCATCGTGCCTTGCAATCTGAGGAGTGCAGCAGACACCCCTTCCTGATGTTCTCGATCTTGCCTTTGCAGCTCCAGCAACTGTGACATGACCAAATCTGGAGGTTCATCACCTGACTCGGACTCAGCAACGTTCTAGCCTCCAGCAGTCCAACTGGCAGTGAGCGAGGGCCCTGTGGGTGTGTGATGGGTTTGTGAGTGTGTGAGTTGAGAGTGATGAGAAGAGTGACTTATGCTGGCGGAATGGAGGAGATCATTCATCCTCTTGCAGCACTGGGTGGCTGTCCTCTTTTGAAGGGCATTGGCGCTGACCACGGCTGCCACCGCCTCCCAAGCCGGGTTAGTGCTGTTGCTGCCCATCCTTTGGTGGTGGTGGTGGGGGGGGGTGGGGGTTGTTGTCGAGGACACCCCAATGGGCCTCCATGGCATCCAAAAGGATGCGTCACTGAACCTGGAGGCTGCAATCTTCTTCAGTTTCAGGGCCATGTCTTCCATGCAGCAGTGGTGGTCTGGAAGTAGTGAGATGTGTGCTTGCAGCTTGACTTTAAACATGGCACCTGGCGTGATGAAGCAGTGAGATGATGGGCAGGCGGGCGAACAAAAGCCGACTCACCATGGAAAGAATGTATTTCCCAGGAGTCCCTAAATAATGTGGCGGGTTTAGGATGATACAGTGTGAAAACCTGTCATCGCAGCTGGTGGGTAAAACATCGTTTTATCTGCCCGCTACAGCATTTAGGGCAAATCTGGGACGATTCCACCCCTTGTGCAAGTACAAAAAGACAACCCCACTTCCTCTATCCTTCACTTTCCTTCCTATCTGTTTCTCGCACAGCCATATTGAATGATTTTTCTTTCATTTTACATTTGAGACACAAGACATTCATTGCTGTTGTTGTCACGTGCAATTACAGCTCTTGGTTA
Source organism: Carcharodon carcharias (assembly GCF_017639515.1). Lineage (NCBI taxonomy): Eukaryota > Metazoa > Chordata > Chondrichthyes > Lamniformes > Lamnidae > Carcharodon > Carcharodon carcharias. The sequence continues at coordinate 162,259,289 of NC_054474.1, read as the reverse complement.
CCAATGGGTACAACAGCTTTCAGTTTGGTAGCAACCTCCTTAAAATGCTGTTGTAGTGCTAATATATTAGCAATTGAGGAAACAGCTGTAACAAAACTCTTAATGAAAATGAGTGCTGCATGTAATGATTGAAACTGAAGTGATGCAAATGCGATTATGGGAAGTCTTTAAATACATTTAATGGAAATTGTCATTTACACTGATAAAAACAATAAAAAGGGAGAGTAAATTACAGATTTGGATTTAAAATATAAACGTGTGCATGGACCATGTGTAACTCCGATCCAGTCTATGATTTGCTCTCAATCATCTAGCTTTATAAATTGCACACTAAACAACGATGTTGCAACACTTGGTAGTCCTCACCCGATGCTAAATTTTGTCGAAATAAAACAGTAACAGATACAGATGGCTTAAAGCCAATCGTCACAAGAAAATTGCTTACAAATCCCATGGGAAATCAAATCCCTAACATTTATGTTGCTCAGTTTGTAGACGTAAAGTTCAGTAAAATAATTCAACTTTAGATAGAGCAAAATCTGCTTATTATATATAATTTATCAAGCTGTTCCTCTGATGAATCTTAACACTGTGGAGCACAGCAGGGATGAGAAATATTATAGGAAACTTAATTTATATCCGTGCAATGCATCCCCTATTACTTTAATAGTAGCAATGCTCAATGAGTTCTACATTTAGGTTAGGAATCTAACTGACATAACGACATCTCAAAGGACAACATTATGTACAAACGTTCAACACAACTGAAAATAGCCTGGAGAGAAGTAATCACGTACGTTCCATCAAACAACTCAATTAATGGGACTGGACCTGTATTAGCAAAATACACTTTAAAGATTTTTCTCCCATTTTTAGATCCTCACTCACCATCCTCCCCTTGTATATCCATGCTCTATCTTGACAAACATGAATATCACATGTTCTCAGGAAGCCCTTCTGTGATCACCTTTTATCGCTCGAGAATTCTCTTCATGATTATTTTTTGTGGAACATGAGAACTCAGGAGTAACTAACCATCATTTGGTAACTGAAGGAGATAGTTAATGAAAACAACCAATAAGATTTCTCAAATTGCACTAAAACACACCACAACAGAAATTTAATTATACAAACCACCACTGGCAAAATATTAATAGAATTTACTTTAATATAAAAGCTTGAAAATTGATCATCAGGGAAGCAATAATGTAAACCTATTTGTGATAAAATAGGAAGGTTTCAATATTCTATTTTTTAGAATTTTGAAATAATTAGATTGAAAATGGGAGCTACCTTTCCTTGAAAGACTTCAAAATGAAAATCAGGAGCTGAGTTATCCTATTGATCGACCTGAAAACAAATCCTGCTACAGGGGCTTGGTTGTAGGTGTGAATTGAACGGCTGCTTGGAACCATGTGGTGGACCTGACCGTTAACTATTCGATAATATGCATAATTTGTCTCTAATCATGGGTGATTGACAACTAGAGGCCTTTGGATTGGATAAGTCCAGGTGATAAGTCAGGTGACCCTCAGGCATCCATCCTTTTGTAGCCTTTTGTGGTCAGTTTTTTAAATATATAAAAATTTGTCTGAAGTTCAGAATATACTGGGATGTGACACACCTCCACTGCACAGAAAAACAATGGAATCTTGATGACATTTTTTTTTTACATGGCTTCTTTGCGAAGCAAAAGAAAAAATGTACTTCTTCAAACACTGAGACTTTCAGACACACAATAATCTGGTATTGCTACAGTTTCCCTGTCACATTTCTCTGTCCAGCTCTGAAGTAGAGTCATACGGACTCGAAACGTTAATTCTGTTTCTCTCACCACAGATGCTGTCAGACCTGCTAAGTTTTTCCAGCATTTTCATGTTTTTATTTCTCTGTCACATTCCTTTTCCTTACAACCCCCATGCAGTTACGTGTTATCCGGTGGCTTAATTAATATCGCTACTCAAGTAACTCTAATGGACATATGATTCTCAATGCAGTTAGCTGTTGATGGAAATTCGAACTCCATGCTGGCTCCTAGGGAGGAGTCAGGTTTCACAAGGTTGGATAACAGCAAAAAACCGCGGATGCTGGAAATCCAAAACAAAAACAAAAATACCTGGAAAAACTCAGCAGATCTAGCAGCATCTGCGGAGAGGAACACAGTTAATGTTTCGAGTCTGAATGACCCTTCAACAGAACTAAGTAAAAATAGAAGAGAGGTGAAATATAAGCTGGTTTAAGGCGGGGGGGTGGAGGGGGGCTACAACAAGTAGAGCTGGATAGAGGGCCAGTGATAGGTGGAGATAACCAAAAGATGTAAAGCAGGTTTTATTAAACACCTTGTCAAACACCAGGAGAGAAATGGAAAGCAATGAAGGTGAACAAGGCAAAAGAGAGATATGAAAATCCTGATGGAGAGAAGAGCATTACTTCTTCAAGGAAGGCATTCCTTGAAGAGAAGTGGCAGTCAATTAAACACTAAGGTAAAAGCAAAAAACTGCGGATGCTGGAAATCCAAAACAAAAATAAAAATACCTGGAAAAACTCAGCAGGTCTGGCAGCATCTGCGGAGAGGAACACAGTTAACGTTTCGAGTCCGAATGACCCTTCAACAGAACTAAATAAAACTAGAAGAGAGGTGGAATATAAGCCTCTCCGCAGATGCTGCCAGACCTGCTGAGTTTTTCCAGGTATTTTTGTTTTTGTTTCACAAGGTTGGAGTCTGTTTCGAAGTTTGTGATATGTAAATTGCTGATTATTTTGTTGGGTTGCCTGTAAAGTTCTTTACCCTTTTATGGCTGCTTCCACAACCAATGAGTCTGATAATTTAGGTTCTGGTTCTTTGTTGATTCTTATTTCGAGGGTGATAGTGTGAGGTGTATTGTTTTTATACCCCTGTGAGGGTGTCTGGGTTCACCCCTGACACCTTATCGTCAGTTGCCTTGGAAATTGAACTGCTGGGTTCAGGTGGATTTAAGTTTTGAACCTAATCCTGTGAAAGTTTTGTGGTTAATTATATGTTAGCTGCACTTAGATTTCCCTTTTGGCTTTCACAAATGCAGTTTGTCTTAAGGCGTGTTGACTTCCCTGTTTCTACTTCCTTTGGGATGGGTTGGTCCCCAATCTGCCCCATGTCCTTTGGGACACTATTGCCCACAGGTGGATGGACAGCTTTGGTTCCACTGCCCTGTGGCACTTCAACTGGGTGAGGCATCTTCCTCACTGTCTGACTGCTGGTTTGTGAACTTTCTCTGTCCCTATTTAAATCCTGAAACAAAGTGTCTGCTAACCAGAACTCTGGTTCAGCCCCTTCATTCTTTTTTTCAATCCCAGGGGAGCTGCCTTGGCCTCTTTAAACTCTACTGGTCTGGTTTTGGTCTTTTTAGCTTTTATGGGTTCTGTCTTGACCCTTTTTACTTTGGTAGGCCATCTGCTGGCCTCCGGAAAGTTCTCTGGCTTGCCCTCGATTTCCTTAATCTGTAGCTCTACCACCCCCTGCAGGATGTTAGGGGCTCCTTCAGCTCTCTGTAGCTGAACAGAATTTTTGAGATTCCCTTCTGTTTCTCCGGTCTCTGTGGACTGTATTTGACCTTATGGGCATAGTACCTGGTACCCCACCAAGTCATTTCCCAACAATAGATTCACTCCCCCCTATGGGCAAGCTCAGAATAATCCTAACTCTCACTACACAGATGACCCACTGTTCTACAGGTGATCTTTTACTAGGGGAACCTTTAAACATGTGCCAGTGAGCCCTTTGACTAGGACTGTGCTGTTTGTCCTGTTTCCAGACAGCAGCTCAACAGCCTTCACTACAAATAGTGTTCAAAAACCCCCTGTATCTCTAAAAGTGGTTATTTATTTTCTTGAAGCTTGTGATTCAAAAGGAGTAATTTTTTTTTTCTTTTTACAAGAAGCCTTGCTAGGTATCTTGTCCTACCCCACCCCAACCCATTTGGGTCTGAGCTCGGTGCTTTCAAAGCAATTGACATGGTTCTAAGTGCAGCTCCCCCTATTGGTTTCTTTGTGAACCAACAGTTCTCTTTGGTGTCCAGGCTTGCTGCACCGGGGGTATCAGTGTCCATGCTGATTTACTTTACAGTCTTTCTTTTTAAAGATGGGGATTGATCTGCCCTGTGCTTCCTACTCTCCTTTCCTCTGGAGTTGATTACTATTTCATTTACCTCCTTATCTCTCCCTTGCTGAAAAGAGTTACTAGATCCAAATTTATTTTGGTTTACAGGTTAAATCATAGCCATCAGTCATGATAGTTGTGCCTCTGACTTTCGAAACCCTTTGTTCCTCTATATGAGTTTAGAAGCTGTATGGGAGGCAGTTTTCAAACTCCTCTAGCAGTACTATCTCTCTAACCCTTCATCGGGTTCAATTTTTAGAGCTCGGATCCATCGGTAAAATGCTAACTATTTAGTTCTCTCAAATTCCATTGCAGTCTGTGTGGGCATTTTACAGGATTTCCAGGATTGTTGGTAGTACGCCTCCAGTTTGGGTCCACAGGCACTGAGAATAGCAGCCTTTATGTGATCATGACTGACAGAGAAATCCCAGCAGGCAGCATGGAATAAATCTCATGGGCTTTTCTGACCAGCTGACCTTGTATCAGGAGTGCCCAAAACTCTGCTAGCCATTGTAATTGAACTGTCAGTTCCTCAAAAGCTGTGAAGGAAGATTCCACATTCTCCTCTTCAAACTTGGGGATAAATCGGGAATACTTTAGGAAACCAAAATTTGTCTCTGGGCTAAGGGTATTTAAACACCATTAGGTAAAGTCAGGTTCTCTCTAGCTGCTGCAATTTGTTCCTGTTCCTGACCTTTCTGTGCCTGTAACTCTTTCTCAACTTTTTCAAGCTAGAGAACATGCTCCTCCTGCCTCTCTTGGAATTCCATTTCCTCCCTTTCCTTCCTTGCCTGAAAATCTAGCTCTAGCCTCTGTTCTTCTAGGCAAACTTTGACTAAGATTATCTGGCCTGTTTCAAATTCTGTATCTTCTGCCTATTCCGAATCTGGAGTGAGGCCAAGGTTCTCAGCCAGTTTCTTTAGTACCTCAGGTCTCCATGCTTTCTTATGTACATTAAGTTCTACCTGCTTAACTATGGCTTTTAACTGTTCTATGTTTAGGAATGCTAATTTTGTCCATGGTAAATCCTCCTCTTGCATAAATGCTAAAACATTGAAAGTAGCCACTTATTTTCTATTGCTAGCATTCACAAAGCCTTCTGCTATAATCCATTTTGTTTCTTGTTTCATCAATTTTGGCTATGTTACTTTTCCCTTTCTACTTCCAATTCCTTTGAAGTCAGATTTGACATGTTTGCAATAGATTTTATCCCAGGTTGCAGCACCCAATTTTGCCATGGACAAAATTTATGTGTTCCTTTATATTGCCTATGATCAATATGTTTGTATGTAAAAGGTGTGCATTTTTTACCCTGAGAGTGATTGTACCAATCTAAATAATCCCAGCAGCAAGCTTTTTGTAAATTTTAAATAAAATGAATGTTCTTTATTATCACACACTTGCCCCAGATGTTTAAAACATGATATTTCACTCATTTGACTCACACACACTATCACACACATAAGTACTAGATACAGATGATGGTAAAACAATACAATTATAATTTGTGGTTGTCTCAGTCTCTTTTGTGGCATATTTGTAGTTTCTTAGTTGAAGTAGAGGTTTTGCAAAGCCAAGGATTCTCCATAATCTGCAGAACTTCTTGTAGTCGAATTTCCAGGAGGCAGATTCTCAGGTGAACTCAACAGACTAGGGGGAGTCCATCTTCCACTTTTAAGGTATTGCTATTTAATACTTTGGTTGCTTAGATGACTTGCATCTGATTCAATGGCTTTCTGATGCAACTCTGTCCACAGAACAGCTTCTGTTCCTTTTTAAAGCAAACAGAATGTATGGCTGTCTCATCATGTGACCTTTCTTCAAGGTCAAAGACCTTTTCCAAATAAGGTGGCTGGTTAGGTTGATTATACATCCTTTGTTGTAGCTTTCACACCTTGACAGTTTGACACAGTCTGTTTCCTTGTATCTGAATGACCATTCAATTTGAAATTACCCCTTTGAATTAGTTTTAGGTAAAGGCATTCAGTCAACATCAGTCTGGAAGGTTCATTTCGTTCCCTCAAACCACAAGAGAAGTCAGATGATCCTTGGGTGCCCATCATTTTGTTGTCTGTTCTGGTCAGTTTTTAAACAATATATAAATTAATCTGAGGTTCAGAATATTTTGAGACATAATCCTCTATAACAACCCCAATCACACATTTCTCCTCATCACTTTGGTGGTTTTTCACGATGACCTTCTGATCAGTACTGAACTCTCTTAAGTTTCATATCTGATTTAAGTTTCATATCTTGCTTTTCTACTTAACTATTGATGTCAGGCTTAAGCAAGCTAAAACAAAAACAGAATTACCTGGAAAAACTCAGCAGGTGTGGCAGCATCGGCTGAGAAGAAAAGAGTTGATGTTTCGAGTCCTCATGACCCTTCAACAGAACTGAGTGAATCTAAGGAGAGGGGTGAAATATAAGCTGGTTTAAGGTGTGGGGGGGAGAGAAGTGGGGGGCTGGTGTGGTTGTAGGGACAAGCAAGCAGTGATAGGAGCAGATAATCAAAAGGTGTCATAGACAAAGGAACAAAAGAACACAGAGGTGTTGAAGGTGGTGATATTATCTAAACGAATGTGCTAATTAAGAATGGATGGTAGGGCACTCAAGGTACAGCTCTAGTGGGGCTGGGGTGGAAAGGCTAGCACGGCATAAAAGATTTTAAAATAATGGAAATGGGTGGGAAAAGAAAAATCTATATAAGTTATTGGAAAAAACAAAAGGAATGGGGAAGAAACAGAAAGGGGTTGGGGATGGAGGAGGGAGTTCAAGAACTAAAGTTGTTGAATTCAATATTCAGTCCGGAAGGCTGTAAAGTGCCTAGTCGGAAGATGAGGTGCTGTTTCTCCAGTTTGTGTTGGGCTTCACTGGAACAATGCAGCAAGCCAAGGACAGACATGTGGGCAAGAGAGCAGGGTGGAGTGTTAAAATGGCAAGCGACAGGGAGGTTTGGGTCATTCTTGCGGACAGACCGCAGGTGTTCTGCAAAGCAGTTGCCCAATTTACGTTTGGTCTCTCCAATGTAGAGGAGACCACATTGGGAGCAACGAATGCAGTAGACTAAGTTGGGGGAAATGCAAGTGAAATGCTGCTTCACTTGAAAGGAGTGTTTGAGCCCTTGCTCGGTGAGGAGAGAGGAAGTGAAGGGGCAGGTGTTGCATCTTTTGCGTGGGCATGGGGAGGTGCCATAGTTAGGGGTTGAGGAGTAGGGGGTGATGGAGGAGTGGACCAGGGTGTCCCAGAGGGAATGATCCCTACGGAATGCCGCCAGGGGGGGTGAAGGGAAGGTGTGTTTGGTGTTGGCATCATGCTGGAGTTGGCGGAAATGGCGGAGGATGATCCTTTGAATGCGGAGGCTGGTGGGGTGATAAGTGAGGACAAGGGGGACCCTATGATGTTTCTGGGACGGAGGAGAAGGCGTAAGGGCGGATGTGTGGGAGATGGGCCGGACATGGTTGAGGGCCCTGTCAACCATCGTGGGTGGAAAACCTCGGTTAAGGAAGAAGGAGGACATGTGAGAGGAACTGTTTTTGAAGGTAGCATCATTAGAACAGATGCAACGGAGATGAAGGAACTGAGAGAATGGGATGGAGTCCTTACAGGAAACGGGGTGTGAGGAACTGTAGTCGAAGTAGCTGTGGGAGTCGGTAGGCTTGTAATGGATATTGGTGGACAGTCTATCACCAGAGATTGAGACAGAGAGGTCAAGGAAGGGAAGGGAAGTGTCAGAGATGGACCACGTGAAAATGATGGAGGGGTGGAGATTGGAAGCAAAATTAATAAATTTTTCCAAGTCCCGACAAGAGCATGAGGCAGCACTGAAGTAATCATCGATGTACCGGAGAAAGAGTTGTGGAAGGGGGCCGGAGTAGGACTGGAACAAGGAATGTTCCACATACCCCATAAAGAGACAGGCATAGCTGGGGCCCATGTGGGTACCCATAGCCACACCTTTTATTTGGAGGAAGTGAGAGGAGTTGAAGGAGAAATTGTTCAGCATGAGAACAAGTTCAGCCTGACGGAGGAGAGTAGTGGTGGATGGGGATTGTTCGGGCCTCTGTTCGAGGAAGAAGCTAAGGGCCCTCAGACGATCCTGGTGGGGGATGGAGGTGTAGAGGGATTGGATGTCCATGGTGAAGAGGAAGCGGTTGGGGCCAGGGAACTGGAAATTGTTGATGTGATGTAAGGTGTCAGAGGAATCACGGATGTAGGTGGGAAGGGACTGGACAAGGGGAGAGAGAAAGGAGTCAAGATAACGAGAAATGAGTTCCGTGGGGCAGGAGCAAGCTGACACGATCGGTCTACCGGGACAGTTTTGATTGTGGATTTTGGGTAGGAGGTAAAAGCGGGCCGTCCGTGGGCAACTATCAGGTTGGAAGCTGTGGGAGGAAGATCTCCAGAGGAGATGAGGTCAGTGACAGTCCTGGAAACAATGGTTTGATGTTCTAGATGGAGTCCTTACAGGAAGCTGGGATGCTACCTTCAAAAACAGTTCCTCTGACGTTCTGATGATGCTAGTTTCAAAAACAGTTCCTCTGACACGTCCTCCTTCTTTCTTAACTGAGGTTTTCCACCCACGGTCATTGACAGAGCCCTCAACCGTGTCCGGCTCATCTCCCGCGCATCCGCCCTCACGCCTTCTCCTCCCTCCCAGAAACATCATAGGGTCCCCCTTGTCCTCACTTATCACCCCACCAGCCTCTGCATTCAAAGGATCATCCTCCGCCATTTCCGCCAACTCCAGCATGATGCCAACACCAAACACATCTTCCCTTCAGCCCCCCTGGCGGCATTCCATAGGGATCATTCCCTCCAGGACACCCTGGTCCACTCCTCCATCACCCCCTACTCCTCAATCCCCACCTATGGCACCTCCCCATGCCCACGCAAAAGATGCAACACCTGCCCCTTCACTTCCTCTCTCCTCACCGTCCAAGGGCTCAAACACTCCTTTCAAGTGAAGCAGCATTTCACTTGCATTTCCCCCAACTTAGTCTACTGCATTCGTTGCTCCCAATGTGGTCTCCTCTACATTGGAGAGACCAAACGTAAACTGGGCAACCGCTTTGCAGAACACCTGCGGTCTGTCCGCAAGAATGACCCAAACCTCCCTGTCGCTTGCCATTTTAACACTCCACCCTGCTCTCTTGCCCACATGTCTGTCCTTGGCCTGCTGCATTGTTCCAGTGAAGCCCAACACAAACTGGAAGAACAGCACCTCATCTTCCAACTAGGCACTTTACAGCCTTCCAGACTGAATATTGAATTCAACAACTTTAGTTCTTGAACTCCCTCCTCCATCCCCACCCCCTTTCTGTTTCTTCCCCATTCCTTTTGTTTTTTCCAATAATTTATATAGATTTTTCTTTTCCCACCCATTTCCATTATTTTAAAATCTTTTATGCCGTGCTAGCCTTTCCACCCCACCCCCACTAGAGCTGTACCTTGAGTGCCCTACCATCCATTCTTAATTAGCACATTCGTTTAGATAATATCACCACCTTCAATGCCTCTGTGTTCTTTTGTCTGTGACATCTTTTGATTATCTGCTCCTATCACTGCTTGCTTGTCCCTACAACCACACCAGCCCCCCACTTCTCTGCCCCTCCCACCTTATATTTCACCCCTCTCCTTATATTCGCTCAGTTCTGTTGAAGGGTCATGAGGACTTGAAACATCAACTCTTTTCTTCTCTGCCGATGCTGCCACACCTGCTGAGTTTTTCCAGGTAATTCTGTTTTTGCTTTGGATTTCCAGTATCCGCAGTTTTTTGTTTTTAAGCAAGCTAAACTCTGTCCTATGATCATATTTAAACAATAAGTGAGCAACCTATTGTAGACTGTAAGAGAAGAGAAATTTGCCCAGCCTGTGTCAAAGAGAAACATGGAAGTTACTGCCTACCGTATCACCTGGCAAGATCTTCTGCCAGGGCCTCTTCACAATCTGTAGACTTCTTTCTGCAGCACCATTCAACGCTGGGTGATATGGTGATATTACAGTGTGTGTTTGACTTCATCCTTACTCATAAATATTTCAAACTCCTGTGCTGCCTCTGTGACCTGCTGTGCCTGGCCATCATTAGCACTCCTTATGTAATTAGATGAAGCAAGGACATGGCCAAGATCCCCCTTTATTTCCACTACACTACGCCCTGATAAGTGGCAGACAATGACTACCCCCAATGAAAGACAATCTAACCATCTCCCCTTGACTTTCGACAGCCTTACCATTGATGAATCCCCCACTATCAACATAATGGGGATACTATTTACCAGAAACTAAACTGGACCATATAAACTTTGTGGGTACAAGACCAGGTCAGAGGCTGGGAATTCTGTAGCAAGTAACTCACCTCCTGACTCCCCAAAGCCTGTCCACCATTTATAAGGCACAAGTCATGAGTGTGATAGAATACTCCCCACTTGCCCGGGTAGCTCCAACATTCAAGAAGCTCGACATACCGTACAGGACAAAGCTGCATGCTTGATCAGCACCCCTAAATATGCATTCCCTCCACCACCAGGACACAGTGGCAGCAGTGTGAACATATTTAAGATGCACTACAGCAACTCTCTAAGTGCCTTCCAAATCAGCAACCTCTACCACCTCGAAGGACAAGGGCAGCAGATGCATGGGAACACCACCACCTGCAAGTTCCCCTCCAAGCCACTCACCATCCTGACTTGGAACTAAATCGCTGTTCCTTCACTGTCACTGGGTCAAAATCCTGGAACTCTCTCCACACCTACAGCAGTTCAAGAAGGCAGTACACCACCACCTTCTCAAGGGCAATTAGGGATGGGCAACAAATACTGCCTTTGCCAGTGAAGCCCACATCCCATGAAATAATTAAAAAAAACACCCATTTACTGCTCCTGAAAGTTACCATAACGGTGAGAGCACGCAGTGACCTGCATTGGGAAAGTAAAATAAATGAAGTTTTGAAAAGGTATTTTGGCTGGAATTCACTTCCATTTCTTTGAAGATGGAGTTCTGCTAGCTCCTCCATAATTTGCCCATTATTCGATATTTGAGTGTTCCAAGAACAGGGACACAGGAGAAGAAGGTGCTGGAGACCAATCATCTGTTCACAGTGAAGAAGCCTGGAAGAGAAAAGCAATGCGCTCAAACATCCCACTCTCTGGCTGGGGATCGTCATTTATTTCCAAAATGAAAGTGCTCTACATTTACACGACACAATAAAGCTCTTCAATATTCTTTGACTTATTCTCAGACACCAAAACAAAAATAATGGTCAAAAAAAATCTACAAGCGATAAAACTTATTTGGGGTTAATGACAAATCTTGTTTCTCCTTTTCTTCTCTCCCAGAAACATAAGTATTTAGATACACACAAACACAGATTAATATGCGTAAATAAACCATTCACCCCTTCTTCCATGCAGAATTTTCAAGCCCTTGTGACAGAGGAAGCCTATGCCTAGTCCATTTTGTGACATGCATTATTTCTTCTGAGTCAAAATCCAATCCGACGGTTTTATACTGCCACCCAGAGACCCAAAGTTAGTATGCAGGTCCAGCGAGTAATTAAGAAGGCTAATGGAATGCTATCCTTTATTATGGGAGGGATTAAACATAAAAGTAAGGGTGTTCTGCTTCAGTTATACAGGCCATTGGTGAGACCGCACCTCGAATACTGTGTGCAGTTTTAGTCTCCTTATTTAAGGAAGGATGTAAATGCATTGGAAGCCGTCCAAAGGAGGTTTAATAGATTGAGACCTGGAATCAGTGGGTTGTCTTATGAGGAAAGGTTGGACCGACTGGGCTTGTTTCCACTGGAGTTTAGAAGAGTGAGGGGTGATTTGATTCAAGTATACAAGATCCTGAGTGGCCTTGGACAAGGTGGACGTCAGAAGGATGTTTCCTCTTGTGGGTGAGTCCAGAACTAGGGGGCACCGTTTTAAAATTAGGGGTCGCCCTTTTAAAGCAGAGATGAGAATTTTTTTCTCTGAGGGTTGCGTGACTTTGGAATTCTCTGCCTCAGAAGATGGTGGAGGCGGGGTCATTGAATATTTTTAAGGCAGAGGTAGATAGATTCTTGTTAGGCAAGGGAATCAAAGGTTATGGGGGTTAGATGGGAATGTGGAAATCAAAATGCCATTATCAAAATACCAAACTCAGCCATTATCTTATTGAATAACGAAGCAGGCTCAAGGGGCCAAATGGTCTACTCCTGTTCCTATTTCTTAAGTTCTTTTGACAATTTTTGCACATTTATCCAACTGTTGTGGTCTTATAGCTAGGTATAAAAAATGTGAACAGAAATTAAGCAAGGGGTTAGGGGGTCTCATGTTTTTGTACATATCAGCATATGTTGGCTGAACTAAAATTGATAATGATGAAAATTGAAATCATTCTCTCAATGAAGATGAGTTATAATGATCATTTACCCTATTTTTCATTTCCATTACACATTACTCTGCTTCAGCCAATCCTTTACAACAGAAAAGTGGTTCATGACAATTTAATGTGAATTGATCATGTTCTATGCACTCACAAATAGATTGCAAGTTAAAACGATGAAGGCTAATGCAGGAAGGGTAATAGACATGTTAATGAGCAACTTAATTAGTTCCAAATTGAAAATAATTACTTTGAAGACATAGACAATAAAAAAAATGTGTTTACTGGAGACTGCAACAAGATAATTCATTTGTACACCATTGATAACAACCTGCAGCAAACTGCTCTCAAGGTCGGTCAGGTTTGGGTCTGATTCACACAGGCACCTCCAAAACCTAATATGAGCTCATGAGAATTCCTTGGGTGGCTTTATCGTGATAACAGGACACATAGAGCTCAAAACAGTTGAGTTCTTTTGAACTTTAAAATTACTTCAAACTTCATCCTTAGGAGGGATAATAAATGTGGTCTGAGATTCACAATTTGGATCTGAAACTACCAAATGCTGGAGTTGGGCAGTTGGGTCTGGCAGTCAATGTGATTTCCAATGGCCCTGGTCATACAACATCTTATTTGGTATTGAAAGGTGGTTCCATTTTGTAATGATGCCATAGGTGATCTATAAATGCATTGCAAGTCCAAAATCTGACGAGGTGTTGCTGGCAAGCAGAATGCACATGCCAAAGTGAAAAGTGACTGGGTTGACATTGCAAAACCTCAAAAAATCTGAAGCATGTGGCATTGGTTTATATTATTGTAAGAAAATGGTTGGGACTACATTTGACAGTTTGATGTGCCAGTGAAGGATCTCGGTCTCAGAGCTTTTGACAAGGTGTAAAAGTGGTTCAGGGGTTCTCCATGGCAATACCTCTACCAATCAGAGTCCACGTGCCAACCAATCAGCACACTCTTCTCATGCAGTATAAATTGTTGTTCCCTTTACATTTGGTCTTCTTGTGAATTGCCTTGATGAGTGCAAGATGAAAAGTTTCAACAACATGTGTCTCTTTTCAGCAATACTCAAGTTCTGTATTATCAAACCACTATTTATCAAGAAGGTATTGACTCAAGCACAGTGATGTTGTTGTTTGTACCAATCCTAGCCCTTGATCACCAAAGAGTTCACACAAACAAGGAAATACATAAACTACATTTTTTTTAATCCCTATTTTTCTCCTCACACTCCTCTAGAATATATCTCCGTCTTGCTGGACTATACTCCAATTAGTTGCAATATCTACACCCAAAAGTCTATTTTGCATAGAAAAGCCTAGATAATTGGCTTCATCAGGTTAATCTACTATGGACATATTGTAGATGAATCTGATCAGGCCTTTATCCAATGTCCACAAGCTAAAGATTCTTGGATAGTAATAAAAAACCAGCAACCATGAATCATTTTCCTCTCAGCCCAAGAACATTAGGTCAATTATAGCATCCATACATCAGTCTAACTGATGCTAACTAATTCAGCATAAACTGCAGAAGGAAGCTAAGACCTTTCTATAATACCTTTCCTTTGTATTAGACACTAGTTTGGCCTCAGCTGCTGTATTGCATCTAATTCTGGGTGCTGCATTTTAGAACAGAGAGAATGCAGAGAAGATTCACAGGGATGGTTCCAGGGATGAGGAACTTCAGTTATGAAGATAGACTGGAGAAGTTAGGACTATTTTTCCTTGAGGAAAAGGCGGCTGAGAGGAGATCTGATAGAGGTATTCAAAATCATGAGGGGTCTGGACATAGCAGATTGAGAAAAACTGTTCCTGCTTGTGAGTGGATGGAGAATGAGAGGGCACAGACTTAAAGTAATTTGCAAAAGAAGCAAAATTGACATGAGAAAATACTTTTTCACACAGCAAGTGGTTAAGGTGTGAATGCACTGCTTGAGAGTGAAGGAGACAGGCTCAATTGAGGTATTCGAAACCGAACTGGACTGTTATTTGAAAGGAAACAATGTGCATGGTTATGGGGAGAAGTTGGGAGATTGGCAGTAAGTAAGATGTTCATTCTGAGTGCCTGTTCAGACACAATGGGCCAAATGGCCTCCTTCTGCGCTATAACAATTCTGTGGAAAAAAATATTGTCCATCATTGCTGAGTTACTCACTCGCTTAATCAGTTAAACCATTTGAGGAGCTAGACATTAATCTCAGATTGTTGGAGTTTAAGTGGACTGAGATTTAGAAGTTGAGAGTAGTGCTGAACTTCACTTATTGCATGTGAGGCTCTGACATTCCAAGATCTCCCATAACATCTCAGTTAGAAAGAATTTGCTTTTTGAACCCACACTGCATTATGAAACAGACCAGTTAGAAAAATGCACAGATATAGATCAATATAGAAAGATGTGAAGCAATACATTTTGAATTAATAATAGAAAAGCATTCTTTACACAAAAGGACGCATAGAAGTTAAAATTTTGGCTGCAGACCACTGGGGAGGCAGGGTCCATACATTTGTTTAAAAGGGAATTACATAGTTGATTAAAAAAGAAGAATATTAAATGTTATGGGAATCCAAGAGGGCAATGGAATTAGCCTAATACAATAACAGAAAATGTTGGGAATACTTGGTAGGTCAGGCTTATCTGTGCAGAGAGGAACAAAATTAAAATTTCAGTTCCATGATCCTTCATGAGAACTGGTCTGATGAAAAGTCGTTGACCTGAAAACTGTTTCTCTCTCCACACATCCTGTCTGACATGCTGAGCATTTCCAAAATTTTCTGTTTTTCTTTCAGATTTCCAGCACCTGCAGTACTTTGCTTCTGTAATGGGATTTGACCAAGTGATTCCTGTGAAAGAAAATCGCCAGTGATGGGCCAAATGGCCTGTTTCTGTATCGTAAAATTCTATAATTCTGTGAAATTGACCAACCTGGTCTTCTTCTTTTGTATGGCTGGGTACAGAGCAACAACTGTAATTTTATATCAAGGTGGTCAAACCAGGATATTATGTAAGGAGTGGGGGTGTGTATCGCTGTAATACCTCCTTTGTATCTGTGTTGGGGAATGAGTTGTTATGTGTTCCCTGATCTGTTCTGGGTGACCACAGTCGCACACAGGAGAGTTTTTAATTTTCCATTTGTGCATCAAATATCCACATCAGCCATGGTTTGTGTGCATGTGGTTTTGGGATGCCCATGAGCTTTATGGGAGGTCGAAACCAGGACCTTCTGTGTCAGGCCTTTCACGAAGTGTTTGTTTGTAACTTCTTGCGAAGACCATTCATTTTCCCAACCTTCTACAAGTTTGAAATCGTATTGCCTGAAGTCGTGTGCATGGGTCCAAAAGGGCTTATGTGACTTCAAGCAGAGGCCAGGGACATTGGTGAGGTTCTGATGGATAGGGAAGTGTTTATTTTCCTTGATTCGCTGAGCTTCACAGATGGTCAATGCAATGTGATAGATTGGGGTGGGGTGGGGGACGGGGGGTCCGTGTGCCCAGCATGAGTAGTCAGGGTGTTGGGGTCAACTTCAGAATTCCAGTGATGCATCTCATTGCAACCAACCTGGTTACGTTATCAAATTTTTCGATCCTGAGATGGCTCTTTTCCTGAAACACAATCATGATGGTTCTATCAAGATCTATTCACTTTGTAATCGAGTAATTCAGAGAAACAATGTTCCTTTGTGTCGCGCGCCATGCCTTACATTGCTTCAGGGTGACATAAACAATACTGCCGAAAAGCACAATTTATCACCTCATAATTTTCAATGGAACTTGTCAAGGTGATTAATTACATTTGCAAAAAAAATATGTTGCTACATTGACACATAATGGAATGCTTCAACAAACATAGAGAAAAAAGCAGCATTCAGCCTTATAGAGGGAGAAAGAAGATAATAAGTTGATGCATACACCTCATGTTATAACTTTCTGCACAGGTTGAAATGTGTTCATGACAGAAGCGGCCAGAATAGCCTCTAGTATTTCAATGTCAGATATCTCATTCAGAGAACAAACACAACAACAACGATTTGTATGCAAATGGCACCTGTACCATAATGAAACGCTTCACAGAAGATTTATAAAACAAAGCATGACTCCGAGGTACATAAGGAGAGATTAGGCCAGCTGATCAAAAGCTTTGATTGGTCAAAGAGGGAGGTTTTTAAGGCAGGGATGGGAAATCTTTTTCTTATCACAGGCCATTCACACACAGACAAAATCAGTCACAGGCCACACACGTAAAAATCATAAAAATCAACTTAATTTAGTTTCTTTTAGAGCGAATATAGAAATGTTCAACTCACCCGCTGTTTTAATGTGATGGTTGAATTTGAATATTATATTGTTAAAAACAAAAAAACTGCGGATGCTGGAAATCCAAAACAAAAACAGAATTACCTGGAAAAACTCAGCAGGTCTGGCAGCATCGGCGGAGAAGAAAAGAGTTGACGTAGAAGAAAATTATATTGTTAAATATTGATATAGTAATTTAGCTGACGCTTTTATCCAAAGCAAATTTGTAACGATGATGGAGATAAATGCTATTTTGAAGGCATTGCTGTCATAGGGCTGTATTTTTAGAAATCTTGCTGCGGGCCGGATGAAATTGAACCGGACCCAGCCCATGGGCCATAGGTTCCCTAGCCCTGTTTTAAGGAATGTCTTAAAGGAGAAAAGCAAGGTAGAGAGGGGAGGGTATAGGGGAGGATGTTCCAGTTCTTGGGGCCTGGGTGGGACAATCAAGGGTGGAACAATCAAAATTGGGAATGAACAAGAGGCCCCAATTAGAGGAGCACAGATATCTTGGAGCATTGTGGGGCTGAAGGAAGTTACAGAGATGGGAGGGTCAGGGGCATGGAGGGATTTGAGTGAGAAACCACTTTGTAATTTGGATTTCAGCTGACATTCAAACCTGGATTCTCTTCATGCAGTTCATTTTAATGGACTCTATTCCAATGCCTTTATCACAAAAATGAAGTATACTCGTCCTACAAGCTTTTTTGCTTAAATTTCATCAAGACCTAGGCTGTTTCTGTAATGAGAATAATTTTTTTTCACTGCGAAAGAAGCTAAGACTTCCGACTAATGGGGATTTTATGACGTATCAGAATACTTAACATCAACGTTTTTAGAACAATCCTGTTCCTGCATGCACTAATGATCTAATCATGAGAATTCATGTAGTGCTACTTATTTTATTTCAGAAAATACTTCAGCAGTACAACAAACTTAACAGGAAAAGTATTCTCAAAACTTCTGGAGACAATTCCTTCTTTTGCTTTTCCTCCGAGTGCTATTTTACTCTTAGCTACAAGGAGGCACATTCTCTATGTAAATTGTATATATCAATTGAGGGATAATTATGTTCAAGTGGTGGGTTTTAATTGGGCCGACTCACTGTGCCCATATTTTACATATAGGAGCAGGCTGAAAGGCTGAAAAGCTTTTGTTGGGGAAGGGTATATCAGATGAGTAAACACTTCAAAAAAAGTTAGAAAGGAAAACGGGCCATCCTTGAGAGGGGAACTTTGTTACTGTGCCCTGTCACAAGAAACTAATCCACTTGGATCAACACAAATTGGAAAAACTGTGGGTATTCAAAAATTAGCTTGAAGTGTCCTATTTCAGGTCAGGTTATTGCTACTCATTGCTCATACAGCTAATTTCACCACACGATGTGACAAAGAACAATTGGATTTTCAAGTTAATTCTATTGAATCGAATGGCTAACTAGAGCAAAACAAAAACAGAATTGCCTGGAAAAATTCAGCAGGTCTGGCAGCATCGGCAGAGAAGAAAAGAGTTAACGCTTCGAGTCCTCATGACCCTTCAACAGAACAGAACAGAACAGGGTCATGAGGACTCAAAATGTCAACTCTTTTCTTCTCCGCCGATGCTGCCAGACCTGCTGAGTTTTTCCAGGTAATACTGTTTTTGTTTTGGATTTCCAGCATCTGCAGTTTTTTGTTTTTATCTCTGCGGCTAACTAGAGCACTAAGCACAATGAACTTCTCAACTATAACATGGTTTGACCCAGCTCTGACAGAATCAAAGACAAAGTCCGATTTGCTGCCCTGACCACAATTTGATAGGTTTTCTGTCTCCCTTCGCCTTTGAAAAACAAGGGACGTTAAACATTGGCCTGTGACTGGGAATGGCTGTGTATTCTAGCCATTTCTGCCTTCAGGCAGCCATCTCAACCTTCTGTACACCCGCTGCTTCCTTCTACCCACTTTAACTGTTGCATATGGATAAGCAGCGAGCTTGAAGCACCAAACACATTTTTCCAAATTCTATCATAGGATGTGAGTGTCAGTGGCAAGGCCAGAATTGTCACCCATCTGTAATTGCCCTGGAGCATGTAGCGGTGA
Source organism: Carcharodon carcharias (assembly GCF_017639515.1). Lineage (NCBI taxonomy): Eukaryota > Metazoa > Chordata > Chondrichthyes > Lamniformes > Lamnidae > Carcharodon > Carcharodon carcharias. The sequence goes on along the minus strand of NC_054474.1, from coordinate 162,240,402 downwards.
GCTGAGTGGCTTACTAGGCCGTTTTGGAGGGCAGTGTGTCTGGAGTACCTATAGGCCAGGTGGCCTAGAAGAATGGCAGATTTCCTTCTCTGAAGGACATTAGTGAACCAGTTGGTTCTTCCAGATTTATTAATTAATTGAATTTAAACTCCACTAGCCAATATGTTGAGATCTGAACTCACATCTCTAGAGAATTAGTCTAGGTCTCTAGATTACTGGTCTCTACTACTGTCTCCCTCATGACTGTATCCTTCTTGTACACAACCATGCAGACAAGCAACTGATCTTAAATTAGAATTTCTTAAGATGTTTCAAGATGCATTAAAAATTATGATATATAAGGCTTACTCCAACCCCCCTCCACCACTCCCACTCTGCTAAATTCTGATCAGTTTAAATTAAGCATTGCTTACAGCCAAAATTTTTCATGTTTATTTCTCTATTTTTCAAGTTATTCTAAAATTAATACGTTTTCAAACTTGGTTTAATTTAATCGAAAAGTAGATTATTGCAGATGCTGAAAATCTGAAATAAAAACAGAAAATATTTGTTCGGCAGCATCTGTGTAGAAAGAGGAACAAGGTCACAGGCCTGAAACATTAAGTACTAAACTGCTGAGATATTTTTTCCAACATTTTCTGTTTTTATTTTTGATTTACTTTAAATTGTTTCAGAGTTTTATCAGGAGGAGTTGAAACTATTTGTAAATGCAAGGGTTAAATGGCCATGTAAATGGCATACATAAATATTAATATTTGCACAGAATCTGGTTGTGGACTAGGTTACTTTTTAAAAACATTTTAGTAGCTTGCAAATAAACAGAACATTTTTAGGGAAGTTACTGAAATTTCCATTTGCAAACATGCAGACCTCATAACTGCAGTTAATTTTTTTCATACGTTCATGGGATGTGGGCATCACTAGCTAGGTTAGCATTTTTTTATTGCCCATCCCTAATTGCCCTTGAGAAGGTGATGGTGAGCTGCCTTTTTCAACCACTGTAGTCCATGTGGTTTGGTACGCTCATTGTGCTGTTAGGGAGGGAACTCCAGGATTTTGACCTTGTAGCAGTGAAGGAACGGCGATATATTTCCAAGTCAGGGTGGTGAGTGGCTTGGAGGGAAACTTCCAGGTGATGGTGTTCCCATCTATCTGCTGCCCTTGCCCTTCTAGATGGTAGTGGTTATGGGTTTGGAAGGTGCTGTCTAAGGAGCCTTGGTGATTTCCTGCAGTGTATCTTGTAGATGGTACACACTGCTGCTACTGTGTGGAGGGAGTGGATGTTGAAGGTGGTGGATGTGGTGCCAATCAAATGGGCTGCTTTGTCCTGGATGGTGTCAAGCTTGGACTACCAATTGAGTGTAACATAATAAATAAAACTTGTATTTTTTTGGATGGTGTCACCATCCCTCAGAAAGGTAGCAAAACACCTCACAAGGAATTTGCAAAGTGATGTTGTGCAGGCAGCCATTTTGCATACAGTAGGAACTGAACAGTGTGTTATAATTTGCTTTAAATGGTATTGGATGAAGAAGAAATCTTAAACAGGGCACTGGGAATACCACTTTCCAACTGAATTACTGCAACGGTTGGACAGAGAGGCATTGGCATAGTGATATTGTCGCTGGACTAGTAATCCAGAGAACGAGGGTAATGCTCCTGGGTTTGAATCCCAACATGGCAGGTGGAGGAATATGAATTCAATAAAAATCTGGAATTAAAAATCTAATGATGACCATGGAACCATTGTCAATTGTTGTAAAAACCCATCTGGTTCAATAATGCCCTTTAGGGAAGGAAATCTGCCGTCCTTCCCTGGTCTGGCCTACATGTGACTCCAGACCCACAGCAATATGGTTGTCTCTTCAATGGCCTAGCAAGTCACTCAGTTTAACAAACCGACCACCCAGCATTGACCTAGGCACTGGAAATGACAATGGCAAACTCAGCCCTGTCAACCCTGCAAAATCCTCCTTACTAACATCTGGGGGCTAGTGCCAAAAGTGGGAGAGCTAGTCAAGCGACATAGTCATCCTCACGGAATCATACCTTACGGATAATGTTCCAGACATTATCCTACAACACTGGCATCTACCCGGCAATGTGGAAAATCGCCCAGGTGTGGCCTGTACACAAAAAGTGGGACAAATCCAACCCAGCCAATCAATGTCCCATCAGTCTACTCACGATCATCAGTAAGGTAATGGAAGGGGTCATCAACAGTGCTATCAAGCGGCACTTGCTTAGCAATAACCTGCTCACTGATGCTCAGTTTGGGTTCCGCCAGGGCCACTCAGCTCCTGACCACATTACAGCCTTGGTCCAAACATGGACAAAAGAGCTGAACTCCAGAGGTGAGGTGAGAGTGACTGCCCTTGATATCAAGGCAGCACTTGACCAAGCATGGCATCAAGGACTTCAGCAAAACTGAAGTCAATGGGAATCAGGGAGAAAGCTCTCCACTGATTGGAGTCATACCTAGCACAAAGGAAGATGGTTGTGGTTGTTGGAGGTCAGTCATCTCAGCTCCAGGACATCACTGCAGGAGTTCCTCAGGGTAGTGTCCTCGGCCCAACCATCTTCAGCTGCTTTATCAATGACTTTCCTTCCATAAGAAGTGGGGATGTTCGCTGATGATAGCACAATGTTCAGCAACATTCGCGACTCCTCAGATACTGAAGCAGTCCATGTCCAAATGCAGCAAGACCTGGACAATATCCAGGCTTGGGCTGACAAGTGGCAAATAACATTCATGCCACACAAGTGTCAGGCAATGACCATCTCCAACAAGAGAGAATCCAACCATCACCCCTTGATGTTCAATGGCATTACCATCACTGAATCCCCCACTATTAACATCCTGGGGGTTACCATTGACCAGAAACTGAACTGGACCAGCCATATAAATACTGTGGCTACAAGAGCAGGTCAAAGGCTAGGAATCCTGTGATGAGTAACTCACCTTGTGACTCCCCAAAGCCTGCCCACCATCTACAAGGCACAAGTCAGGAGTGATACTCTCCACTTGCCTGGATGAGTGCAGCTCCCACAACACTCAAGCAGCTCGACACCATCCAGGACAAGGCAGTCCACTTGATTGGCACCACATCCACAAACATTCACTCCCACACCTCCAACACACAGTAGCAGGAGTGTGTACCATCTACAAGGTGCACTGCAGGAATTCACCAAGGCTCCTTCAACAGCACCTTCCAAACCCACAACCACTATCATCTAGAAGGACAAGGGCAGCAGATAGATGGGAATGCCATTACCTGGAAGTTCCTCTCCAAGTCACTCACCATCCTGACTTGGGAATATATCACCATTCCTTCACTGTCACTGGGTCAAAATCCTGGAACTCCCTTCCTAACAGCAGTGTGGGTGTACCTACACCACATGGTCTGCAGCAGTTCAAGAAGGCACCACCTTCTCAAGGGCAATTAGGGATGGGCAATACATGCTGGCCCAGCCAGTGAAGCCCACATCCTGTGAATGAATTAAAAAGTCTTATTTTAGCATTTTTTTCTGAAAAAACACCTCTGATAAAGTAGCACTTCTGTACTGTTAGTGTATAATGAAATCATTAAATAGCACAGCACAGAAGGAGGCCATTTAATCCATCGAGTCTGCACTGGCTCTTTCAAAGCAGACTGTAATTCATTAACAACAACGTGTATTTGTATAGCGCCTTTAATACAGCAAAATGTACTAGGGCACTTCACAGTGGTTTGTGAGGAAAATGGATGTGGAGAGATTCGAACTAAGCAACACAAATAACCTAACAAATTGGGAATTCAGTATAAAAAATAAAGTTCCAGTTATTTGAGTTAAGTAACTTTGTGGAAATAGATTCAATGGTAGCCTTCCAGTTATTCCCATTCCCTGCTCTTTCCTCACATCTCTGCATTATTTTTCTCCTTCTCTAGTATTTATCCGAGTACCTTTTGAAGGCTACCATTGAATCTATTCCCACCACCATCAGTTCAGAACATAATGAGCATAAGTACTTGGGATTTTAACCTACAAAAGGGGAGAAATAAGTTTTGGACAGCCCAATGAAGAACAATTGGGCGAGATGTAAAAGTCCAAACCACTGTCCATTCGGTGCTACTGGTCAAGATCAATTTCATCCCCATAATCATCTAATTCAGAACAATGCTAACAACTGACATAATACTGCTCACCCTGAGACAAAAACATACTACAGGTATATGAACATTGAACTTGTAATAATTTTATATTTTTATTTACAGCAGTTTACTCCTCGTACAAAGTTACTTAACTCAAATAACTGGAACATTATTTTTTATACTGCATTCCCAATTTGTTAGGTTATTTGTATTGCTTAGTTCAAATCTCTCCACATCCATTTTCCTCACACAAACCACTGTGAAGTGCCCTGGCACATTTTGCTGTATTAAAGGCGCTATATAAATGCACGTTGTTGTTAATGAATTGCAGTCTGCTCTCCCAGGTCTTTAGAAGGGAATGGATTTTATTCCTAACACATCATGAGACATACTTTACCAGTTAAATTACTGTCAGGTCTGCCATTTTTAAGGGCATGTTGGGAGTTGGCTATGTGCATAAAATAATGAGACTAATGGCAAGCCATGTAAAATATGAAGCAATGTGAACTTCCACCGTGGTAAAGCAACATTATAATTGAACCAGAATGGGTCCCACTTCGTTACTCGCTCGGTCTGTAGTGTAAAAGTTCAACGTGACTACCTCAAGTCACAGAAAGTACCATATTAACCAGACCAATCACTGAGCGTATGAAATGCTGAGTAGCGGAGGCTGCCTTGCGATTGGCAGCGAGATAAGGATAATCTTATCGCAGGTCACTGTCAGAAAAGGAGAGAGAGAGAGAGAACACCAAACGAGAACAAGAGAACCGGAACTGAACTGAAGCGGGGCTAAACACTGATGCAAATCGAGAGGACAAGAGTGAGCAGGTAGAGAACAGAGTGACTGGAGTTTGAAGGCAGGAGTTGGAGTGAAGGAGACAGAAGACAAGAGGGACTTGAGTGAGGGAACAGACAGACAGAGAGAAAGAAGAGGAGCCACATAGCAGATGTTAAGAGTGTGGCACTGACTGGGGCTGTCTGGCTCCCTCGCTCTGTTACCAAAACCATTATGTCCCACAAGAGCAGCGGTGAATGATTCGGTGCCTTTTCCACTGCGAGCGTGTCTATTGGGCTGGTGGATGCAGCGTTTACAAAGCTCCCTGCGCCCACGATTCGGCGCACTCCTCTTGGTGAGTTGCAGCTGTCGACATAAGCTGCTAGTAACATTTATGCGGTTGCTATTTTTGACCCTGTCTAACATAACTCATTTGAAACAAAATTGAAGAAAGCAAAATAGCTTTGGAATTGCCTGCCGCAAGAAAATTTTAGCAGTGGCTTTGAAAATCCTTTTAACGCTTAATAAAGACTTTACCTCTGCTCTAAATGGGAAAAAAAAACCCAGCCAAGCCCCATGGTGCAGGACCACACCAAAGTTAAAGGAATGGTGGGGGTGGAAAAGCCAGGCTAGGGTCAGTGGTGGGCAGTCAAGGTTCTGAGTGCGGCCCAAGAGACATTTTGTTGACCCTTGCCCACACACTGGGCTGCCAGATTCCACTGGTTTCTGTCTACGTAGTTTTTTTCCTACCAGTATTACTAAAGTGAAATGCACGCAAGGCAAAGGCATGTGAAGCGAGGTCTGTGCTGACTGCGCACAACAGTGACTGAGAGCAGTGCGCTCCCTCTGAGTCCAATCAAAGCGCTGCTACCGATCAACCGGCACAACCCGCAAATTCTTATTCATGGGCTCATGGTTAAGGCACACGTCCAATTTCAATCTTGCAGCCCACTGAGGTGAAGTGCGGGGGGAGGTGGCGGCCACTTATGTGGCCCACTCACTAGCCTAGGTTGCCCACCACTGGGTGAGGTGCTGTGTGCTAAGTGATGGAGTGACACCATGTCAAGGATTTGAAAGGAAAGCCAAAACAAAAACAGAAATACCTGGAAAAACTCAGCAGGTCTTTCCGGCATCCGCAGTTTTTTGTTTTTATGTTTGAAAGGAAAGACTGAGGCTGCCGTGGGAAAGTAAACTTAGAACTAATTTGGATAGTATAAAGAGAGCTGGCAGACAGAGACCCGTCCAGAAATAGTTGTGGAGTGATTGACTTGCAGCCTGCAGGCATATTGCTTCAAGTCACTGGGATACTTTCCTTTTCTAAAATGTGCTCCTGGCCTTTATTGTCCATCCCAAGTTGTCCTTGAGGTGGGCATTCTTGAAACACTGCTGTCTATGAAGTGAAGGTTTCCCCCACACAACGGCTAAGTAACGTACAAACATACGAATTAGGAACAGGAGTAGGCCCCCCGGCCCCTCAAGCCTGCTCTGCCATTCAATAAGATCGTGGCTGATCTGAATGTAACCTCAAACCCACATTCCTGCCCACCCTCAATAACCTTTCAAGTTGAGAGTTTCAGGCCTTTGAACTCAGTGGCAATGAAGGAAGGGCAATATATTTCCAAATCATTGTGGAGTGCGAAGGGAAGATTGGAAGCGGTAGTGTTCTTGCACCTGCTGTGCTTGTCCTGCCAGGTGATAGGTGGTGCTGTTGAAGGAGGCTTGGTGAATTGCTGTAGTGCATCTTGTAGTGTACAGTGGCCATAAAGTACGAGGTGGAGGGAGTAGATGTTTAAGTCAGTGGATATGGTGCTGATCAAATGAATTGCTTTATTCTGGATGGGATCAAGCTTCTTGAGTTGTTGGAGCTGCACCCACCCACATAAGTGGAGAGTATTCCATTGCACAAAAACAAAAATACCTGGAAAAACTCTGCAGGTCTGACAGCATCTGCGGAGAGGGATACAGTTGACATTTCGAGTCTGTATGACCCATCATCAGAACTAAAAAATAAAGAAATGAGATGAAATATAAGCTGGGGGGGGGGGGTAGAGTTCGATAGGGGGCCAGTGATAGGTGGAAGCCAAGAAGAGACTGCCAAAGATGTCACAGACAAAAGGACAAAGGGGTGTTGATGGTGGTTAAAATATCTAAAGGATGTGCTAATGGGGACATTAAGGCTAGCAAGCTAGTGGCAGATGGCCCTAGTTGGGGTGGGGTGGGGGGAAGGGATCGAAATGGGCTAAAAGGTGGAGCGAAATAAATTTAAAAATAGGCGGGAAAAGAAAAATATATTTGTAAAAAAATTATAAATTATTAGAAAAAGGGGGATCGGAAAGGAGGTGGAAAGTGTCAGTGATGGACCACGTGAAAATGATGGGAGGGGTGGAAATTGGAAGCAAAATTAATACACTTCCCTTCCCTTCCTTGACCTCTCAGTCTCAATTTCTGGTGTTAGACTGTCCACCAATATCCATTACAAGCCTACCGACTCCCACAGCTACCTTGACTACAGCTCCTCACACCCCGCTTCCTGTAAGGACTCCATCCCATTCTCTCAGTTCCTTTGCCTCCGTCGCATCTGTTCTGATGATGCCACTTTCCAAAACAGTTCCTCTGACATGTCTTCCTTCTTCCTTGATCAAGGTTTTCCACCCATGGTCGTTGACAGGGCCCTCAACCTTGTCCGGCCCATCTCCTGCGCATCCGCCCTCACACCTTCCTCTCCCTCCCAGAAACATGATAGGGTCCCCGTTGTCCTCACTTATCACCCCACCAGCCTCCGCGATCAAAGGATCATCCTCCGCCATTTCCGCCAACTCCAGCATGATGCTACCACCAAACAACATCTTCCCTTCACCCCCCCCCCCCCCCACCAAACAGCGGCTTTCCGCAGGGATCGTTCCCTCCGGGACACCCTGGTCCACTCCTACATCACCCCCTACACCTCAACCCCCTCCCATGGCACCTTCTCATGCAATTGCAGAAGGTGCAAAATCTGTCCCTTTACCCCCCACCCCCCCCTCCCTCCTCACCGTCCAAGGGCCCAAACACTCCTTTCAAGTGAAGCAGCTCTTCACTTGCACTTCCTTCAATTTAGTCTACTGCGTTCGCTGCTCCCAATGCGGTCTTCTCTGCATTGGAGAGACCAAACGCAGACTGGGTGACTGCTTTGCGGAACACCTTCGGTCTGTCCGCAAGCATGACCCAGACCTCCCTGTCGCTTGCCATTTCAACACTCCACCCTGCTCTCATGCCCACATGTCTGATCTTGGCCTGCTGCAATGTTCCGGTGAAGCTCAACACCAACTGGAGGAACAGCACTTCATCTTCCGGCTAGGCACTATACACTCTTCCCGACTTAATATTCAGTTCAACAATTTCAGATCATGAACTCTCTCCTCCATCCCCACCCCCTTTCCGGTCCCCCCTTTTTCAATAATTTATAATTTTTTAACAAATATATTTTTCTTTTCCCACCTATTTTTAACTTTATTTTGATCTACTGTTTCATCTCCACCTTTGAGCCCATTTCGATCCCTTCCCCCCCACCCCCACTAGGGCCATCTGCCACTAGCTTGTCCTGCTTGCTACCCTTAATCTCCCCAATAGCACATCCTTTAGATAATATCACCACCGTCAACATCCCTTTGTCGTTTTGCCTTTGACATCTTTGGCAATCTCTTCTTGGCCTCCACCTATCACTGGCCCCCTATCGAGCTCTACCTGTCCCATCCCCCTCTACCAGCTTATATTTCATCTCATTTCTATATTTTTTAGTTCTGATGATGGGTCATACAGACTCAAAATGTCAAGTGCATCCATCTCTGCAGATGCTGTCAGACCTGCGGAGTTTTTCCAGGCTTTTTTGTTCTAGATTTCCAGCATCCGTAGTATTTTGCTTTTATCTCAGTATTCCATTGCACTCCTCACTTGCCTTTTAGCTGATGGAAAGGCTTTAGTGAGACAGGATGTGGGGTCATACTTTAGAATACCCATCATCTCACCTGCTCTAGTAGCCAAAGCATTCGTGTGGCTGGCCCGTTTGAGTTTCAATGTTAACTCCCAGGGTGTTGATGTTGGGAGATTTGGAATTGGCAAGGGAATGTGGTTAGACTCTCTCTTGTTGCGGATGGTCACTGCCTGGCACTTGCGTGGCATGAACGTTCGTTAAACTTACCAACCCCTTGCCTGACTTTCAAACACAAGCAACATTTCTCTTCACCGCTTCCAGAACGATGCAGGTCAGGCAGCTTACGCCAGGGAATGCTGTAGATTGCACAATAGCAATGTAGCCGAAGTCAGCGCACAGCAGCAAAATAAAATTGCCCCAATTTAACATCACCATCACCAACTTGCCTTTATATAGTGCCTCTAAAAGCGGCAAAACGTTCCAAGGCTCTTCACTTCTATCCGATGGAATTTGATACGGAGCTACATCGAGACACCAGAACATATGATCGAAAGCCTGGTCAAAGTGATGGATTTTAAGGGATGTCTTGATGAAGGTGAGGAAAGTCGAGAGGTTTAGTTGGAGAATGCCAGAGTTTAGGGCCTGAACAGCTGAAGGCACGGTGGAGCAACGGATACAGAAGATACACATCTTCACCTGCAACATCAAACACATGTCAATGAGCTAGATTCACATACCTCAGTGAACAGATCAAGGTACATTAGAGATAAAAGCAAAAAACTGCGGATGCTGGAAATCCAAATCAAAAACAGAAACAGAAATACCTGGAAAAACTCAGCAGGTCTGGCAGCATCGGCGGAGGAGAATTGTTCTGTTGAAGGGTCATGAGGACTCGAAACGTCAACTGTGCTCTCCTCCGCCGATGCTGCCAGACCTGCTGAGTTTTTCCAGGTATTTCTGTTTCTGTTTTTGTCAAGGTACGTTAGTACTGTATTTAAATTAAATGCTTACCATAGTACATGCTGTGCTTTTCCTGGCAATCTCTGTACTTTGACTTATTTACTTACCTGCCTCAACTTGAGCACTTTGTCGTGAACTCTTTAGAAATAAAGTGGCAAACCTTTGTTAAAATTGCCCATGTATGATCGAAGTTTGTTAATATTGTTATGCCTTGTGAACATATTATAACCCATTCTTATCCTCAGTAACTAAAATAAAAGACTGTTTTATGCAGCATCGGTAAGTCGGAGACTCCAATGTAGCTTAGTGTTGACTCTCACTTCTGTGTCATCTGTTTATTCATTTAAGCTGACAGTGGCCCACATACATCATGTGATTAATCTCCTTTCCTTCAAGTGAAGAGGAAGTAAAGATATTTAAATCACTGACAAAAGCTATGCCTGTCACTCATTAGCTTAAAACTACGCATATTTATGCAGCAGAACCAAGATCAATAGCACTGCAACCAAGAAATCACAGGAAGGTCTCTCTTTTGGGCCCTCAAGTTCTGGCTTTATAATCACCAGTAACTCAGGCTCAGACAGATATCTGCTGTTGCTTTACACAATCAGAGGAATAGGTAACGCAGATCAAAGCAGGCTATTTAATTTATACTGCAAGATCTGAACTGCATAAGTCGATGATTATTAAGTATCAATTGAGCTGAGATTGGAAGAAATTTTATTTCTGCCACAGTTATATTGATATTTGGAACTTAAGGGCAAAAAAACGCAATCAATCAATAAAGAAAAACACGACAGAATGAATATTTGTCTCAGAATTGGACTGAATTAAAAGTATAGATGTAAGTGATCAAGTGCTGCTGAAAACATGATGGTTCCTGATTATGGAGTAAGGTCGGTGTTACATTGTTGGCAATTGATTTCTCATCATTCAAATCCGCTCAGGAACATCAGACTGAGTTTTGCAGTCAGTGGCAAAGGAATGTTAAAAACAAAAAAATAAAAACAAAAAAACTGCGGATGCTGGAAATCCAAAACAAAAACAGAATTACCTGGAAAAACTCAGCAGGTCTGGCAGCATCGGCGGAGAAGAAAAGAGTTGACGTTTCGAGTCATGAGGACTCGAAACGTCAACTCTTTTCTTCTCCGCCGATGCTGCCAGACCTGCTGAGTTTTTCCAGGTAATTCTGTTTTTGCAAAGGAATGTTGTTCACCATTCACCATTCAAATAATGACAGTAACTTCCAGAAATCTGCATTGAAATGTGTATATGCAGATGCCAGTGTTGCTGTCAGTAATAACAGTGAGTACCGACAGCCTTCCTGTTATTACACCTGCAAATTCTGACTTGATCATTTCACTGCCCCTGGAACTTGTTCAAATGTGGGTGATAAATTGTACTGTACACAGCAAGTAGACATCACACTATGCCAAATCATCTGTACTAATAACAAATGATGTAAAGCATAACATTAAATAGACATCCTGGAGTTTTGCTTGCTTTACTCATGGGGGAAGGAAGGGAGAAACTTGGCTGAATGTTGATATTTAAAGCATTTGGCAGTGCCAAAGACAACATTTGAAACAAAAGCTATGGAAAGCGACAGGCTCAGGGGGGTGATCATTTCTCGTTACATTTTTTTAAAAAACATTTTTACCAAGAGACAATCATGGGACACTATTGTTTTGAAGTTTTAACTAATTATAAAGGTGCCGCTGGCTCTGTCACTAGTTAGTTTACCAAAATCAGAACGTAATTTCAGGTCAGAACCTACTTCTATTACCCGTTGAACCAACTGACCTGTTAATCTAGAATTCATTCTCGGGGGTTTCCCTATGATTGTGAGGTTAGCAGCAACTTTAGGTTGGGGGAAGAGACAACAAAAAAAAAACTGGTGGATGGTCGACAGACTTGGAATACATTGTTTGAGCTTGTCTTTTATTGCAGGGCGAGATCGAAAGTCTTCAGTGCTGCCTGTTAACCTGACAGTATCACTCTCATAACTGCTTGAAGCATAGACAATTAACTAACTATTGCTTTTCTGCTTTCCTTGGTCCTTAGGCTCTGATCATGGCCTTGTTACTATATCCAGGGCTGAAGAACATTGCTGTGTATTTGCACTCGGCAGTTACAGGGAGCTATATTTCTGGAACCCACTCTGTAGTTTTCGTCAGCTGCCCTAATGAACAAGTTGGCAAGGTCATCGCAAGGTATAAGAGAAGTCATTTGGTTATTAGCATCGTGTTCCAATTCAATACCTGAATTCACTTCAGGTGGACCATTAAAGTGTATTACTCACCAAAGTGAAACTACCAGATTAACAGCAATCTATTCTGGAAATACACAAGCCTGCCATTAAGAATAAATAGAAAAGAATGATTAACATATTGGTTAGGAACCCTACAACATCCAAAATGCCTTTCTGTTATCCTTTGTATAATTCCCGTCCTGTTTCAATCAATTCTGGTAAAACCATGGTTTTCCATTACCCCAAAATATGCCACATGAATCACACTGTAATACAATCATTTCGGAATTATGGTTTTAAAACCTTATTGAATACAGCTTTATTTTTGTAGTCTTCCTGATGTATTTTATAATAAACCTGGAACACTAGCAGCTTATGTTATTTAACAAACATTTTCCCACAGATAAGTAAGCTAAGGGAAGCTAAACAGGAAATAATGCTTTAAAATCATTTTCTAGATTCAATGATTATAAAGTTTTAGTTGTGTTCTGCAGCAGTGTTTTCAAGGGTTCGGTTGGAGTGGAAAAGGATTGGAATTTCTAATGTTGACCCCCCATATAAATGTTCAGAATGATTCTTGGAATAGAACAAAGCTATTTTAAACTCTCTGAATTTGCTTTTTCTGGAGTTTCAATAGGTTTAAAAAAAAACATTCACGTTTTCTTAATTTTGCTGCCCATTCCTGTAAGTCGGTGATGTTGGACTGTGACACCATGTGCTCCCTACCTCACTCACGCTGGTAACCATTCTGGAAAGTCTCAACAATGAGTATTGACAGGCTTCTTGACAACCAAGCCTCACTCATTCCGCCCTCACCTGATGTTCCAGCACATGCAGCACCCAAGAGAAGAGTGACCTAATTACATCTCAAACAACAAGCCAGTCACATTCTTGAAGTGGCTACATCAATCTCTGACTTTTCTTACTGAGGGAACACAGTGTGCTGTAATCGTTAAACAAAAGGCCGTGTCAGCGCGTTCAGCAGAGTGAGCGCTGCTGAAGCAAGTCATCTTGCTGGTTGCACCCTGCCTCACAATGTTTGAGGATAAGCCTGTAAATCATGCTATGGCTGAACTGATCTAGTTTACCTTTTGTGACTTGAGCCTTATTAATTACGCAACTGCCTTTTTCCAATGGGAGAAGGTGTTTAGTTTTCATTGTTAGTCCGATCACAATCTTCACACAGCCAATCGAACTCTAAAGTTGACTCTAGGGTTAGGATTTTCCGGTGTCAGGTGTGTTCGGTGACGTAAGCGGACAATATGTGCGATCGCTTTCACGGTGGAGTGAAACCAGTTTGCAATCGTCCACTCAGCCCACCAATGGGTGGATGTTGACATGTTGACCCCGCCATTGGATGCTGGAAACCTGATTGTAATACATCAGTGTTTCATTGTGAGGCCAGCCTGCCAGATTCATTCCCTACCCCCCCCCCCCCCCCACCCCGACTGGATCGTCTGCCCACGGCGGGAAAACATGCCGACGTGTTTCACAACGGCACATAAGTGATGTGCACCTGGTGGGCTGCACTTTGCTCAGGACTTCAAGGTGTGTTTGCCTACCTTGCTTCAGACAGCACTCACAGTCATCAGCGCCAGGCTTCACAGACAGCACCACATCACTTCTAGGGGGGTTCACAGGTAGGTCTCTACCTACCAGATCAGCCATATGTGGGTGGCTTTTCAATGGCTGCAGGGCAAGATCTTGCTTGAGGAAGGGGGAGAAATGGCCTCAAGCAAGGGAAGAGGCTGCAGGACGAGAGCTGCAATGGGAAGGAGGGTATCCCGGGGGTGGGTGGGGGGGGGGGGGGGGGGGGGGGGGGTGTGTGTGTGTGTGTGTGCGTGCGTGCGCGCGCGTGCGTGCGTGTGTGTGTGTGTGTCACATGTTGATCTGTGCAAGTGGCCTCAGGATAGTGAGGGCTGAGGAGGCAGTCTCCAGAGATGAGGCCAGATGGACATGTGAGAGAATGGGTGGTGTCCCTTGAGCTGGCAGTGAGTGAGATGCCAGTGGATGTGTGATGGGCTTGAGTGTGTGAGTTTTGAGTGATAAGATGGTTGCCTTACCCTGGCTGCGTGGATGAGATCACTCGTCCTCTATCTGCATTGGATTGGCTAACCTCTTCTGTGCAGCATTGGCACTGATCACCACTGCCATCACTTACCAAGCTGGAGTGGTAATGTTGTTACCCCTCCTGTGGCCAGAGCGTGGGGCAGAGGACATCACAGTGAGTCTCCAGAGCTTTCAAAAGGCGCTTGAGGGTTGCAGTCATCTTGCCTTTTGGTACCATGTCTTCCTTGCTGCAGTCCTGGGCTGGAAGCACTGGCATGTGCCTGGCGTGATGAAGCAGTAAGGTCATGGCATGGTGGGTGAATGAGAGTCCGTCTGCCATCGAAACGGCGTGTTTCCCAGGAATGTATAATTAATGTGGTGGGTTTAGGATGATATGGTGTGAAAACCTACCGTCGTGGCCAGTGAGTAAAATGTCATTTTACCCACCGCTACTGCACTTAGTGCAAATCTAGGACAATTGCACCCTAGGTCTCCATCTGTACCAAACGGTTTTAGTGAGGGAAGTAACTGGTGAATTAAATAAACAGTGAAAAAATCTAATTCATGATCAGGTATAAAATAAACACAACTAAACATAGAATACGCAGGCAACAGAGGTCACATGAAGACTTTAGTGAGGAGTTGTGTATAAGTATGTGCTTTACCTGCCCAGGGTTCGGTAGCCATGGTCATAGAATCATAGAATAATCACAGCACAAAAGGATACCATTCAGCCTGTCATGTCTATGCTGGCTCTCTGTAAGTGTAACTCAGCTTGTCCTACTCCCCTGTCTTTTCACCTTTGCTCTTCCAATGTTTTCTATGCAGATAATTATCCAATTCCTATGAGAACGCTATGATTGAATCTGCCTCCACCATACTTTGAGGCAGTGCTTTTCAGATTCTAACTACTGGCTGCGTAAAGGTTTTTCCTCATGTTGCCATTGTTCTTTTGCTACTCACCTTAAATCAGGATACACTTGGTTCTTGCCCCTTCTGTTAATGGAAACACTTCCTCCCTATTTTCTCTGTGCAGACCCCTGATGATTTTGAATACTTCTGTCAAACCTCCTCTTCTCTAAGGAGAACAGCCCCAGCTTATCCAATCTATCCACAAAACTGAAGTGCCTCATCCTTAGAGTCCTCCCAGTAAACCTTTCCTGCACCCCTTCTAATGCCTTCATAACCTTCCTAAAGTGTGGTGCCCAGAATTGGCTGAACCAGTGTTTTATGAAGTCACCATAACTCTCTTGCTTTTGTCCTTTAATGCCCCAATTAAAGAGCACAGGAGCCCTAATGCCTTACTAACCATTTTCTCAACCTGCAGCGCCACCTTCAACAACTTTTGCGTATATACCCCAGATCCTCTGCTCCTGCATTCTCTTTAGAATTGTATCCTTTATTTTAATATAACATCGCCTGTCTTCATTCTTCCTACCAAAATGTCTCACTTTGTATGTACTTCTCTACATTAAATGTCATCTTTCATGTGTCTGCCCATTCCACCAGCCTGCTTTATCTATCTAGTCTATCACTATCCTCCTCCCAGCTCACAATACTTCCAAATTTTTTGTCATCCGCAAATTTTGAAATTGTGCCCTGCACAACTTCTTGAATTGCTGCAGTCCATGTGGTGTACATACACCCACAGTGCTATTAGGAAGGGGGTTCCACGATTTTGACCCAGCGATAGAGACGGAACAGTGATATAGTTCCAAATCAGGATGGTGTGTCGCTTGGAGGTGAACTTGCTGGCGGTGGTGTTCCCATTCTGTCTGTTAAAGTCAGGAGTGAAGAAGCAGATATTTTATTTATGAGTTGGCAACAAAAAGATGATCATTTTGGACCACACACACATTATAAAGACATACCCTAAACAGATGATGGGTAAGGTTATTCTGAAAAATCTGTTGACTCCATAGTTAGCTAGAATTACTAGCTGAATAATAATTCTTCGCTTTGAAAGTGAACACTCCCTAGTTTTAAATATCTTGATCACTTTTTAAGACTCCACTGACCCAAAGAAATCAGTTACATGTACAGCTGGTTCACTGATCACTTTGTTTTGTTTTTGAATGAGTTACTAGAATTACACCCATGTTAGTTTCATGTAGCTTTTAAATAATGAATGGCCAGAATTTACTATCAAATAACAGCGAGCCTAATGACGCTCAGAGATTTTTATGCACAAATTGGACGACAACTTCAGGTGAGCTCATACATGCAGTTAAAGGTGAAAATCCAGAAGTCGCTGTCCAAGGTGCATCCTTCCTCCATAAACTGCACAGAACAGCATCTTGCTGTCTAATTCATCATTGAAATGTACTGAACAGTGTGCAGTTCTTGCACTTAACTTGTAGCCAGGGACAAACTCATCACTGATAGTTAGGGCATATCCATTTCAGTATTAAGTACACTTTCTAATGGTGTGATAAGTCTTAATTACTGCTAAACAATCTCTTATTTTATTTAACTTTAGATTAACTTTTACTAAGTTTGGACTATCAATCCTTCAGCTTTTAATTGTTGTTGTAGACTTGAGAAAAATCATTATTTTATAACCTTTTCTTTGTCTTTTTTCTCTCCCTCTTAATCACATCTTTTGGAAGGAAGAATAGAGAGGTCACTTAATATTTGGAAGGTGCAAGTCTAGGTGGGATAGAGAAAAAAAGGAGTCTCGGAGTGCAAATACTAATCACTAAAAGTTATGCCACAGGTTAGCGAAACCATAAAAAAGTAAACCAAGCACGAAGCTTTATTTCTAGAGCAATTGAATTGAAATTTAGGGAAGTTGTGTTAAACCTGTATCGAATCTTGGTTAGATCACATGTTAGAGTACTGTGTGCAGTTCTGATCACCATATTATAAAACGGATAAGGATGCACTGGAGGGGGTGCAGAGATTTGCAAGGATGATACCAGAATTTGTGGGTATGCAAATCCAGAAAGGGTTGACGGACTGGGTCTCTTTTCTCATGAGAAAAGAAGGCTGAGGAGTGACCTAATAGAGGTATTTAAAATTATGAAGGGTTTTGATAGAGTGAATATGAAGAGAATGTTTCCTCTTGTGGGGTGGGGGTGGGGAGGTGGCAGTGGGGAAGGGCATAACTAGAGGCCATCACTATAAGATAATCAAGAAATCAAACAGGGAATTCAGGAAAACCTCTTTACCTGAAGAGTGGCACGATTGTGGAACCCACCACTACAGGAAATGGTTAAAGCAAATAGTACTGATACATTTAAGGGGAAGCATGTGAGGAAACATTGTTAATTTATGATATGCAGCATTTTTCTCATTCCCATGACTTGGGAAGAAGTAACAATTGCAGAGGCTAAATTAAATTATTCCCCCTTAAACTACATGCTTTATTAAATATTATTATTTTAATATGTTAACATTACAGAGAAATATTATTACCGAGTTCCAATATTAGGAGGGTTCTATCTGCAAAATATTTATTCTATAATTTCATTTCTGTTATGTGTGTCAATATTTTCCTTTGAATAAATTACCAGCAAGAATCGTCCCTTTATTGAGACGTCTTGACTCCACCACATCCAGATTCCTCAGTTCCAAACTTTCGTGTGTCAGTTTGCTCTCTGAGTTCAGGGGGTTTTGTGATCCTTTGGGTAATGTGGGTACACGTAGGCTTCCCTTGACCAGGCTGCAAGATGCAGCCATACTGGCAGACTTGTGTTCTGGCTGCAGCCCTGGAAGGAATTCCACCAGTAGATTTCAAGATCTATCCTCTTCACCTTGAAATGGAAACTACTGTGCAGCCTCACAGATGCAGAGATTGTGCGGTGATATCAGCGACGCCTTTCTCTCAGTCGTCCCTCCAGGCAATCTCTTTTCTCTCTGTACCAGTCAGGATGTAAAATAGTTTGGCATGTTTGGTTCCTTTTCACTCTAAGTTGCTGAAAGATAGAAACTGGCTGATGCTCCAGGGTGGGATAGAATCTTCAGGTTGAGCAGACTTTTAAAAATAATGCAGGTAAACTGCTATTGTAATAGTTAAATTGTGTGAGAATAGCAAGTAGAGTTTTGAGTCACTATCTCTATCCGAGTTGCCACAGTAACATGATGAATTGCGCATATTTGATTCTGGGGACACATTCAAGATGAGAAAGGACAACTACAAAAATAATAAAATGATGTGTAAGAATCAATCTCAAACCTTAAAACAGAGGCGTGGGTTCAGTTGGTTTGCTAATGAACTTTTTTTTTTGATTTCCTTCCTCAGGACCATTATTGAGAAGAAGCTGGCTGCTTGTGTGAATATTTTACCAAAGGTGTTTTCCATGTAAGTTAACGATTAAAAAAAAACTTTCTCTCACGGTTTAGTCTGTCAGCAAACCATTCACAAAAATTCACACCTGTGCTTGGTTCCAGAACAAGGGGTGTCATCTTAAAATTCAGCCATGTAAAGGCATAGAGAAACTCTCACACAAAGGTTTGTGAGAATGTGTCCTGCTGAGGGGCATTAATTACAGAACCAAGTGAGATGTGTAAAAGGGAGATAAATAGTTAGTTAGAAAGCAAGAGTATAAATGAATATGAAGGAAGGGGCTTGGAATTGGGATTAAAATTTAGAACTAACATGGCTAACAAAATGAACGGGCCCAATGGTATGAGTGACCTTCTTATGAATCAATGACTTAAATAATTTTGTCACTAAATTTGCTTCCATGCTGCTTTTAATCTTGCTAAGATTTTTGCATGCTGTATACTGTAGAATTCTGGCTTCATAAAGAGTACTTAATACAAATTTAGTAGCAATAGATCGGGACAACTTTTAGCATATCTAAGGGGAATAGTTG
Organism: Carcharodon carcharias; assembly: GCF_017639515.1. NCBI lineage: Eukaryota > Metazoa > Chordata > Chondrichthyes > Lamniformes > Lamnidae > Carcharodon > Carcharodon carcharias. The sequence goes on along the minus strand of NC_054474.1, from coordinate 162,221,504 downwards.
GCTGGGAGAAATTTGTGAAACTACATTTTTGGATTGTGTTTTGAATAGCTATAGCTATAGACTGAATTCATACACCGAGATTCAGGTGTAGTCCCATTTTTAGCTCAAGTTGAATATGTCAGAAAGAAGAAAGAAATTATATGAACCAATCTTTTACGCCCCCCCCACCCGCCCTATTTTTTGCAAGTACTGTTCAATCTCTCATTTAGCTTTTCCATTCCAAAGCCCTTGAGCATGTCATAACCATTCATTGACAGACTTGGCTCCCTCCACTCCCTGTTTGTTCCTTCAGTCCAGTTTCCCACCCTGCTGGTAGAACTCTGGAGAAAGTCATCAATGTGACTATGATGGTGGCCCATTGTGGTCCTCTTTCTGCCTGTAGCGCCTTTGCTGAAGGAGCGGTAGTGGTTTCCAGTAAGCACAATATTTTTGATGACACTTTGGCCCTTTCCTATTAATAAATTACCCAACAGCAACACCTGCAGACACAGAGTTTATTTCTCAATGAAAACTGGCAATTACCTGTATTTATATCGTTTCTTCATCAACTCTATAACTATTGCTGGATTTGCCAACCGCCTTACACAATATAAAGCCCAAGAAGAGTCGAAATATCCTTCGCTCAACAACAACAAACTAAATGCAATCTTTTTTTGTTACTGCAAATGTCTTCACATCTCTAGCCTTAACTCGTCAACCTATCCAGTGGCCCTCACGTGCTAAATCCGGAGGTCTGCAACCTCAGCATTTTGTTCAACATGAAATTCTTGCTCCGTATCCAATCAATTGGCAAGACCACTTTCACCTGCTGAGCATTGTCACTGCTGCAGGAACCTTAATCCACACATTCATCGCCTTTGGACCTTCACAAACTTGAAATTTAAAGCTCCACAACCTGCATGCCTTCCCATCTTGTAAACTATCCTTGCCAAGTTCCACTGGCACTCCGTGTCCCAGTGAGTTGACCAATAGCCTCATCCTCGACCTTCTGGAAGCATCCTATGCTTCTGTCACACTGGATTACTGTTTACTTCCCAATCCTTCCACTTTAGAAGTTGATCTATCAGTCACCATGCCACTGTCTTCTGAAATTCTAAACATTCAATTCTACTGGCTCCTTCTGCTTACTAAAGTCTCCTAAAACCTTTCTCTATAGTCTGGTGTTTAGTCACCCAACCCCTGCAATTTTCTGCTTGGTCTTAAGAGCTCCAGGAATTTTCCTTTTGGAAATCCCAGTGGGGAAGGCTCCACACACAAGTGAGCAATCTGATAAAGAAGAATTGCCCTCGTATGTAACGAATATGTTATGTAACTATGTCTGTTGGACAAAACACGTAACCCTTCAAAATATTTTCAACACCCAAAATCAGTAAGGAGAGAGCAAGCTGCTTGCATTAATTTTAGTCGACATGTAATGTGTGAACGATATAGGGAGTGGCCGTTACAATTGCACTGAGCATTTACAATAGTGGAACAACCAAACTCAATGGTACTTGAAAGCCATACGTGCAGTTTTTAAGCTTATCCTTTACACCCTATACGAGACTAACAGATGGAGCAACTCCAGAATTGCAGCATAACTCTGACCATTGTGTTTCTTTCCATTTTATATCCAGGTACAACTGGGACGGTGAAATAACAGAAACCACCGAAGTTCTGTTGGTGAGTTACTGCATGGCTGAAGGTTGTTCAAAGTATGAAAAGAATTTTCGGAATGCTGGCCTTCGTTTCACTCCCTGGTTATCCATGTCGCCTGTGATGTTTCCTGTCTTGGAATGGCCACGTGACTGACTGACAGATATTGTACCACCTGTGCTTTAGGTGGTGGGGGATTTATCTTCTGACCTTGGTGCTCAGGCATTTGGACTGCAACACTAGTGGCTTTTCATTTACCCTACTTAGGAAAGCGGTCCCCAGCAGACCTTCAGGTTTTAGTCCTCATCACCTCTGTATACAGTTCTGTCCTGGATTGGACCTGCCGGCAGGAGCTCACCAAGAGATATGGAAATTGTATATCTCAGTCTTTTCAAGGGCATTGCATCAAGATTAATGGGACAAAGCTACTTAGAAGATTTTAAAAATCCTTTTCAGCCTTTATGAAAGGCGGTACAGGGAAAAAAAGTGTGTCTGACAAAAAAAAAACAATGAATGGTTAAGTACATGGGGAGAGAGGAGATGGAGGCTGCAGGCATGCAATGGAATAATAAAGCACAGGAACCCTCTTTGATGATTAAGTGTAGCTGCATCCGCGTGATGATATGGGAAGGGTTGCTTGGTTTGGCACCCCAAGGCATCCTTTCCGGAGGGCAGCAGTGTACTATGCGTAGACTTCCCCTGTAGGGGAAGAGAACTCCTTTTAAGCAAAAGATGACTGCACCAGACTAATCTTTTAGACAACTATTAAATGGCATTGATGGCAGCCTCTTAGAATTCCAGATTAGGGAAACAGATATCCAGGTTAGAATGTAATTAGTTGCATATGAAGATTAATAGATAATTTTCTATATTTCTGTAGGTGATAAAAACAAAAAGCTCAAAAATGAACAAACTGACAGAATTTATCAGGTGAGTCAACTCATTAACCATGGGTGGCAGTGGCACGATTTACCTCATCAGTTACAGGTTCTTTTTTTCCCATCTTTTAAGAATATAAGATTTCAAAGAGAATGTAAAAAACCATTCAGCCCCCCTCAAACTCATTCCTTCTACAAACCATGTACTCTCTATCTCATCTGGAACTTTAACCCACTTAATATCCTGAGAGACTACTACTCAAAATTTTGAACTGACCCCCAAAGGTAATCGAGCAAGAACTCCAGAATATTAATTAAAATCTAATTGGTTGTGCTTCCATTGCTGAAGCTTTCATTATCTTGTTGGCAAAATGAACCATCATGTACCACACTGTACTTTACCACCTGTCCATACTTTAATGTCATGATGAATCAGTCTTGTGGACAGTCTTGTTTGTCATTCACTCAATTGGATGTTACATGTAGAGATGGAAAAAAAGAGTTATTGAGAAGGAAACTTTAATATTGAATCCGCAGTTGACGTGAATTAATTTTCTTTTTCCTCAGAAAGGGGAAATAATTCCTCTTTCAGCAATATTTCTTTCTCTTATCTTTTTCAGTCTCTTTTAAATATGTACCAATCCCCTGGACATATATCAAAATGAACATACAAAGAAATTAGCACAATTTTCAGCAACCACCACACCCTTCCTCTCCCAGTGACTGTGCCCTGCTGCTGTTCCCATTTCCATCAGCTTTTTGCAATAAGATCAGCATTTAGTTGGAAATAGATTTTGTTTACCGATGTTGATCCAGATGCTGAAATACAGCACAAAGCTGCAATTTACGTGTGCATGGATCATCACACATCACAAATTACTATTATCCTTAAGCAACCTCACTAAAACAGACAATATGGTCAGTTATCTTATTGCTGTTGATGGGGCCTTCATTTACACAAACTAGCAGCTGTGTTTCCCTAAAGTGTTTCAGGATGTCCTGAGGGTGTGAAAGGAGCTTTACTGATACTGCATTCCGCAAGGTTGTAATTTTACTCCAAAAGTCATTCTGTACTAGGAATCTGGCTGAGAATCAGGCCATTTTATTCCATGCAATCCAGCCAGGAGGGAATGGTGCCAAACTTTTATATACAGGCACTTAACTAATTAAAGAGAATGAAAGCATTATCTTGCTGTCACTTTCAATGTGCATTATAAGGAAAGTAGAAGCAACATCATTGCAACACCAAAATTTGAATTTAGGTGAAGACCAAAAAATGTAAATATAGGTTCTAGATTCTACACGTAAGCTACATCCAAACACTGAAGGAACCACTGGTCATTAGATGAACTCCAGACTGCTTTCTTCTAGATAATAGACCATCAATTCAAAAATAATTTACATGAGGTTGATCTTGAAGAGATGACATTTAAGGACATTAAAGTGCGCAACAGCGAGAAAGGATCTGGCATAATCTTTAGTATCTTGTCCCTGTGAAAGGCACATGTTTTGTTGATGCTTTAGGAATATGCACCAACTGAGGTGAACCTTTATTGTGAAACTATATTCACCCGCAGGTGAGAAGACTCCTTCATTTCCAACTATAAGGTGCCAACTTTGAATGCAAACCAAAAAAAAACCTGCATGTACGTCTTATTCATAATGTACATAAATCTTTAAGTGCTTCATGAATCCATTCTGGAGCAGTTCATAAACAACTAATTTGATTTCCATGCACCCATAGAATCCTCCATAGAAACATGCCAGTGGGATGGGCACTATTGTGTTATATTGTCAGCAGTGCTGTGAGCTGGAGCCTTAGGGTTACTGTAGCTTGTACTCAGTTGCCTCAGTCAGGGGAGTTACCCAGCTTAACATGCTTCGAATAGAACAAAATATGGAAGCAAATGATCCTACCAGAGGTTGGCTTTCTGAATCACTTCAATCAGTTACAAAGAACTTCAGGACCCAAACCTTACCCACTTTTTGACTGTGATTCTCCTATCAGGCATCTGCATCACCGCTGAGACCATTCATTTCCGCCTTTGTAACATTGCTTGACTCGGCTCCTGTTTCAGCCCATCAGCTGCTGAAACCCTCGCTCATGCCTTGTTACATCTAGACTAGACGATTCCAATGCATCCTGACTAGCCTCCTGTATTCTAAAACAAAAATAAAAATACCTGGAAAAACTCAGCAGGTCTGGCAGCATCTGCGGAGAGGGACACAGTTAACGTCTCGAATCTGTATGACTCTTCAACATAACAAAGTAAAAATAGAAAAGAGGTGAAATATAAGCTGGTTTGGGGGGTAGACTAGCCAGCTTATATTTCACTTCTTCTCTATTTTTACTTAGTTCTGTTGAAGAGTCATATGGACTCGAAACGTTAACTGTGTCCCACTCCGCAGATGCTGCCAGACCTGCTGAGTTTTTCCAGGTATTTTTATTTTTCTTTTGGATTTCCAGCATCCGCAGTTTTTTGCTTTTATCTCCTGTATTCTACCCTCCCTAATCATCAGGTCGTCCAAAACTCTGCTGCCCCATGTCCTTACTTGCGTCCAATCCCGTTTTACCCATCACCCATTCTTGCTGACCTGCTATGGTTCCCGGTCAAACCATCACCTCGATTTTAAAATTCACATCCTTGTTTTCAAACCCCTCCATGGCCTTTCCCATTGCTATCTCTAATCTCCTCCAGCCCGAAACCCTCCCAAGATCAGTGCGCCTCTAATTTTGGCTTCCAGAGCATCCCTGATTTTTGCTGCTGTGCTATTGGCGGTTGTGCCTTCAGCTGCCTCAGTCCTAAAAACTCTGGAATTCCCTCCCTAAACCTCTGTGTCTCCACTCCTCTTTCCTCCATCAAGACCCATCTTAAATCCTACCTCTTGGACCAAGCTTTTAGTCACCTGCCCTAATATTGCCATATGTGGCTCGATGTCAAGCTTTGCTTTCTAAGCCTTGGGATGCTTTATTACACTAAAGGTACTATATAAATACATGTTGTTGTTCTTTATCCCTTATGGTGGGCAAGAATGAGATCAAAGACCCTACATGGGGCAATTATTGTGGTCAAGATGATTAATAAGTCTTTATATTTTGGTTTCATTTATTTGTTCTGAATTATACTGGGTCACTGCGGAGATTGAAATAAACATACAAAATTCTGAAATCAATTTTGCCAAAAAGCCGGTAAAAATCTATGCCCTAAAATTTGCTTTCTTTTTCCCCCCCTCCCCCAGATCAGTTCATCCATTTGAAATTCCTGAGGTTATAAGCCTCTCAGTTGACCAAGGCAACCCATTATACTTGAAATGGATAGAAGAAACTGTGTCAGAAGAATGATTTACTCATTGTTTAAAGAAGTATCTAGAGTTCAATGTCCATTACCGTTGATGTTTTAAAAAATTGGTGTATAAACGAACAGCTTGACTTGTTAAAAAAGCAGCCACAACACATAATAGTGAATACTCTTCAGAGGAAAGGATGCTTTTATACTGCCCAATGCAGCGAACGACCCTGTCATTTACTTGAAAGAAATAGAATCCAAAAGCATAGTACTGAAGCCCTGCTCTTTCCCCAATGTTCATAATACATATATTGACTTTTTCCTCCCTTCCAAAATTCTTGGTATCCAGTCTAAAAGATAAGCCAAAGATTTGTCTGGCCTTCAAAAATTAAGATATTTTCAGACTTCAAATATAACTAAATGAAAGTGTGTGTGTATAAATGTAACCAAATTTTCATTGCTGAATATTGTAATGATGAGTAATGATATTTCCTCTGGTCACAAATGTGAATGAAAAGGTAAAATGGATAAACATGTTTTATACTTAGCAGACTTTTCCATCATATTAGTGACTGAACAGAATTACAGTTAAAGATGTATAACATAATTAAACATCTTGGATTAATGGTAACCTTGTCATGATTTTCATTTTTAATACAGAAATCTTAGAACTATCTTTAAAATGTTTTTTATAAAGAGGCAAAGAGTGGATGAACAGCTGCCAGAAGTTCAGAAGTAATAAAAAATATTTTGCAGCCTAATTATGACTTTCATAACTGAGTGAGAACACTGGAGTCTTTTATTGTTAGCTTTTTCTTCCAGGAAGATTGTTTTGATATCAGCTTATTAATCATGAATTTTTAAAAATGAATTTATCCAGCTTCCTGTGGCCTTGCACATTGCTATTGAGGTGATAGTGATACGCAAGGACGAGCTACTGTGCGATGTTATACACTATGTTTTATTGTTCTGTAATAGATTTATGTGTAACTGGCCTCATCTGTTCAATTAAAAAAGGTATTTTCTGTTGTTTGGGAAGTTTCTTTGAAACCACCATGAAATGACCGGATTTTTTTTTAAAAAGTGCAACACAGATTTTTGAATATGTAACAAAATACGACACCTTAAATGCAAGATAATATATAAACACACACACACGTGTATATTAACCCATGGAGTGGGAGCATAAGAAATAGGGGTAGGAGTAAACCATACAGCGCCTCATGCCTAGTTCGTCATTCAATAAGATAACGGCTGCCCCAACTGCACTTTCCCACCTGTTCCCCATATCGCTTGATTCCTAGGGAGACCAAAAATGCCTATCTCAGCCTCACATATATTCAACAACGGAGTATCCAAAGATTCACAACCCATTGGGAATGAGGAAGTTTCTCCTAACTCAGTCCTAAATGACCAAACTCTTATAATCTGAGGCTGTACCCCCATGTTCTAGATTTCCCAAGCAAGGTGAGCCTCAGTGACTACCATGTGCCCCTTGTATTTTTCAACCTGTGTTCAGGGAACGCAGCAGTAGGGCAAACTGAGAGCTGGAACAGGATACACAGTTGAAGCAGAGAGAAAAGCAGAGTTAGATTCTTAATAGATATAAAAACAAAAAACTGCGGATGCTGGAAGTCCAAAACAAAAACAGAATTACCTGGAAAAACTCAGCAGGTCTGGCAGCATCGGCAGAGAAGAAAAGAGTTGACGTTTCGAGTCCTCATGACCCTTCAACAGAACTGATTTTTCTTTACAAGGAGAGGGGTGAAATATAAGCTGGTTTAAGGTGGGGGGATTTGGGTGGGGGGAGAGAACTGGAGGGGGGGTATGGTTGTAGGGACAAGCAAGCAGTGATAGGAGCAGATCATCAAAAGACGTCACAGACAACAGAACACAGAGGTGTTGAAGTTGGTGATATTCCAGACTGAATATTGAATTCAACAACTTTAGGTCTTGAGCTCCCTCCTCCATCCCCACCCCCTTTCTGTTTCTTCCCCCTTCCTTTTGTTTTTTTCCATTAATTTATATAGATTTTTCTTTTCCCACCTATTTCCATTATTTTTAAATCTTTTATGCCCCCCCCACCCCCACTAGAGCTATACCTTGAGTGCCCGACCATCCATTCTTAATTAGCACATTCGTTTAGATAATATCACCAACTTCAACACCTGTGTTCTTTTGTTTGTGACATCTTTTGATGATCTGCTCTTATCACTGCTTGTTTGTCCCTACAACCACACCCCCCCCCCAACCCGCCCACCTTAAACCAGCTTATATTTCACCCCTCTCCTTGTAAAGAAAAATCAGTTCTGGTGAAGGGTCATGAGGACTCAAAACGTCAACTCTTTTCTTCTCCGCCAATGCTGCCAGACCTGCTGCGTTTTTCCAGGTAATTCTGTTTTTGTTTTAGATTCTTAATATCTGGCATATAGGAGCAGCATTTTCTTGGGCCTGAGGTGGGCAGAGGCATTCCTGGGATGAGGTGCATGAGGAATCAGAGTTCTTCAGATTAACATGTATCATGTCTGCACTATGAGTGCTCATTATTTATTACCCACCCACGTCAGGAAATGCTAATACACAGTAGGTTTGCCAGCATCTATTTAGAGGAACAGGAATAGGCTATTCTGCTATTCAATATTCACACACATTTCCCTGGCAACCAATGTCAAATGGGCATTGGGAGAGGCCTAGAAACAACTCACCTGCCAACACTCACAGTCAGCGAGTGCATAGCAGAGCAAATAGGAAGAAATAGAAGTATGTATCTGCAAATGTGATATTTAAAAATGTTTCTCCCAAGTGCTTTCCTGAAATTATATTAAAAAAAAAGCTTGATCAATCCACTCTAATACCCTTGTAAAATTGAACCCAGGTAGCACTGCCAGTTCTCAATCTGTGAGACAAAGCTGGATAAATATACCAAATTGTCTTTTCTAATGCTTGTTGACATAAGCACTCACATAGTGTCGAAAGTTCTTATCTTTTAAACCGAATGAGTTTTCTTAATTAGCTAAGAGAAACCTGATCAATAGGTCCTGAAACCATGACAGATAGTACAACGACTCTGTCTTCAGTTAACAATAGGGAGCCTTAAGGCATGTGGACTGATGTGGGAGGATATAATGTCAGTAATTATAGCAGGAATGGTGGGTCCATTAAGTGAATCTGGGCTTCTTTACACTTATTATCCAAACCTCTTCCAGCTGTCAAAGCCACTTGCTTAATATCTAAAACAACAACAGAAACAGAAATACCTGGAAAAACTCAACAGGTCTAGCAGCATCATTGGAGAAGAGCACAGTTGACGATTTGAGTCCTTATGACCCTTTAACAGAACTAAGTAAAAATAGGAAAAGGGGTAAAATATAAGCTGGTTTAAGCTATCCCCTTTTCCTATTTTTACTTAGTTCTGTTGAAGGGTCATGAGGACTTGAAACGTTAACTGTACTCCTCCAATGATGCTGCCAGACCTGCTGAGTTTTTCCAGGTATTTCTGTTTCTGTTTTTGTTTTGGATTTCCAGCATCTGCAGTTCTTTGCTTTTATTGCTTAATTTCTAGTTTGGATACTTTATCCATTTCAGCTGAATTCTGGAAAGGTTGGTACCCGTTTAATATGTCCAATTTTCCTCACCAGAGTAGTGTTGAAATTCGAGAAATGGATTGCCCTCCTCTGTGTTTACTTTCTGATTTTTAGAAAAAATTGAGCAACAAGGTGATGACCCAGGACCAATGGCAAATTCACCAACTCCACACTTACTCTTATGCGTCGTCATGGAAACAGTATCGACAAAACGTCAAGTTGCTCGCATGAACACACAAGGCTTTTGAGTACCACAAGAGGAACGAAGCCCTCCGCCAGATTTCCACGATTCATCCCAGTGTTGTAAACTGTTGTTCCAGTGTCAAAAGATAGCTCCCCCCCACCCCCACCACGGAGCTCGTTTTGCAATCCGTAACTGGTTCAGCTCGGCTCAAATAAAGTCAGTATGCTGTCGTTTTCAAACTGGCGGAGTCTTGAAGGTATTTGAGACTATAGTTGCTTTAAGTTGGCAGAACGCAAAAGAAATCAGTAGCTGGGCAGTATTTTCCTTAACGGGATTGTGAAAAATGTCACAAGTCTCAGGTTTTAATCGAAGTGGCGGCAGGATGGTTACATAACTTTTTTTTTTAAAAAAAAGCATTTTCTACACCAAACTGCATTATAACATAAACAGAGATTAACAAGGTTGGTTTCTGACGGCAAGCTCCTTGCAGCTGGAAAGCCTTGTAAGAGAGGAAGGGAAAAATGTTACCTCAGAATTGGCACCTTCACAAACACACACACACACACACACACACACCTTTCCCTTTGGGGAGTGGTGGGCAAGTGTTGGAAAGATCATCTGGCTGGTTATCAAGTCCTGGAGTGGGACTTAAATGCAGAGCTTTTGGCTCAAATGCGGGATGTACCTATAAACAAAGACCTCTGACCTGCTGATTGGCTAAAATATCTATCCTCTTGTTCTCACACTGACAATAGTTGAGAGCTAACTTTCCAGATACCCAGACAAGCTAATGCATCACTTATGATTGTGTCGGGGGGGGGGAGTGGGGGGTTAAAGCTTCCCTTTGCGTGCCATTTTTCATCAAAATGCCTCTTGTTAACAACAATTGAGAATTCGTATTGCTCTGAAAATTAAAATACAATATAGAAAAGTAGTCAAAAATGAGAAAGGTTAACAACAGCACAGAACAACAACTTAACCCAAGAATTTATTGCCAATTGTTTTTGCATAGCTGGATAATACAGAAAAGAATACTGACTGCATAATGAAGAGTACATGTTTCATTACAAGAGAAGGGTAATCACACACTGTGTTTGCTTACAAATGTACAATGTTAATGTAATACTGTAGAACTTCGAATGGTTATGTAAATCACATTGTGCAGGCAACATTCATATCAGGATTGTCATGTCAGATTTTTCTAATGTCAGAATTGGGGGCGAAATGACGACTTAGTGGTAATGTCACTGGACTAGTAATCCAGAGGCCCAGATTAGTGTCCTGGGGAACGTGGGTTCAAATCCCACCATGGCAACTGGTGGAATTTAAATTCAGTTAATAAAATCTGGAATTACAAAGCTAGTCTCATGACAACCATCATAGATTGTCATAAAAATGCACCTGGTTTTCAACGATGTGGTCTGGCCAACACGTGACTCCAGACCCACAGCAGTGTGGTTGACTCTTAACTGTTCCCTCAAATGGCCTAGCGAGCCATACAGTTCAAGGGCAATTAGGGATGGGTAACAAATGCTGGCGATGCCAGTGACACCTATGTCTCATGAAAGAATGAAGAAAAAAATAGTTGGTCAAGCACTTGGGGAGGGCATAGGGCCACTGACTGTAGGATTCATTGCAAGGGTGGAGGCTTGGTACAGTACTAAGCATAATTCATTGGTTACAGTTCACCTCTCGTACTCCTGCTCATGATACTGTATCAACAGTGGTCAACTTTGACAGTCAGAGCCTTCAAGTCTGGTTACTGACTGATCGGATCACTGCAATGATGAAAAAAAATGAAAAGTTGATTGTCTTAATGTTGAGCAAAGTACAGCAGGTCTTTACAAATCACCTACTCAGCAAAAGCCTCTGAAATAATATTGCTATTTGCAACTCGATTTTTTTCTCTCACAAATGTTACTAAAGCGAAGAGCATTGAAAGGAACTTCATAAGCTAGACTAAGCATTTTCTATCCGCAGTAATGGATTTTTTTCTCCTGTTTTCTAAGCCAGGTCCGAGCATCAGTCAAGTGACACCATCACTGTAAAACCTTCAATTCAACTTACAGAAACTGTGAAAAATTTTGAACATTTCACCATTGCTGACATGGACATGGACGTAGCTTGGTGAGTGAATTGCTGGTCTGTTTGATAGGTTTTATTTCAGCATGTAGAGAAAGGGTAATCCAGCAGAAACAAGCAAGCCCTAGACTGGCTCAGATCTCACTCTTGCATCACCACCCAGCTCCTGGGTATAATGGCACCAGCAAAGATCCAGACTACAGCACTGCCCACTTGACCAAACAAGGCATCAAAACAGAACGAGGGATATGCAAGGGAGGGGAGGGGAAACTGACTATTTCTGTCTTTGTGAATCAAACAAGAGGTACCTCTATTAAAGAGGAAGCATTGCTGGTGAAATTTAATTCAGACTTTGGACAGCTGATACGAAAAGTGACTGTGTTCAGAATGTACAGTACATGGGATTATAAATTAGTTATGGCCTATCTTCCATAGTATATCCAGCAGCACACAGTCAGCCCACGTCTGAACAGGCTTGAGGGTGGATCCACATTGGACTGCAGTCCTCATTTACCTTAAGTGTTGGCCTGCTGGCACCTCTGAGTGACTATCTGAAATGTTGAATGTTGGGGTGCTAGCTTCGCCAGCAGCGACTCTAAGGTGAGTTGTGCAGGGGAGGGGGCTGCTGGGCGGTGGAAAGGGGATGGAGTCGGTACAGTAGCAGGTAGGTGGAGGAAGTTGGGGGGGGGGCGGAGCGAACGACTTCAGACCTGCTCTGCCCATGGCTCGAGAACAATATTTTTGGAAACTTCGAATGAATAAAATTACCTTTTGTTGCCAGCCAATTCTTAAGCTTTAGGAAATGACTTAAGGATCGTCAGCAGAGCGGGCTGTCCAATTTCAGCCATGGGGCCAAACGCAGCTCCCTCACTTACACCGGTAGGGGCCTAACTGCTGTTTTAGGTGACTGCTCGGGATGCCTGCAGAAAAGTCTGACCCCGTTATTGGATCACGTTTTCCAGGTGTCCTTGGAGGAGCAGGGCACGGGTCCACGAAATTGGCCCTCTTTTGTCTGCACTGTGCCTGTAAAATAGGCACAACAAGGTTCAATTTCTGCCACATAAGGGGCAGAATTTTACGGCAGTGGGGGTTTTACGTTCCCGCTGAAGTCAATGGTGGTGGGGGGGGGGTTTAGGACGTCTCACCGCATTTTACATCCCTGTCCCTGCCAAAACGGGGCTGTAAAACTCTGCCCAAGGTGTGTGAGTTCAAAAGGTAAAAGTTCCTACTGGTCACTGTCAGATAGGTTATCCCTTCATGTCCACTGGACACCTTGGGTGGTAATGTGAAACTGCAGACAGCAAATAAGCCGCCCGTTTTCCACCACACCCGACTTATTAAAAGCAAACTGGAGATTGTAACTCCTGTTACCAAGACAAGTTTCTCCCCCTCGTTTCCAGACAATTTATTGGCAATTTTATAACACTTTTATTGTCTATAGGCAAATAAAGCTACAAAAATCACTAAGTCTTTGGCGATAGCAAGGCTTATTTTATGGAGACTAAAACCACAATTAAATTATTCTCCGTATTGCACACGTGAAAAAGCCACTCAGAATATTGTGCATTTATTTTGGCCGTAATTGACATTGAAAAGGTGATCTGTCTCCATTAAAGACCTAAAACAGGGTATTTTCAAGAACAACATATTTTGATCTCGCTCAATCAAATCGCCAGTTTTCCTGAAAACACGATTTGAGTGAATAATCCTTCCTGTCAATTTCACTCCCACTTAGGATAAATCAGAGAAAGAGCTACATTTCTCACAATAAAAATACCTTTGGTACTCATCAGGAGATGACGACAATTCATTGACATCTTTAATGTGGTTATAATAGACTAGTTTTGTTTGAAACTTATTTAAAAGAGCTCATATCACCTTTTTCACTTTTAAATCGCTATTGGACCATGACAGCTCTCGCAGCACTTAACCGTGACAATATAAATCATACACTTTGATTATCAATAACAACTAAAAGTATCCCAATGTTCAAGCATTTCATTCACAACACCAGGTTGGTACATTCAGATTAAAGCTCAACCCTTTGAGAACAAGCAGAATTTCTGCAGCTTTCAAAGTGCACGCCTCTTTACTCTCCTGCAACCACCCGCAGAGGTGAATTATTAAAGCAGAGTTTCAGTTTTCATGATTGTTCACTTAGTTAAATGCATAGATAATGTGGAGCTGAGCCAGGCAAAGAGGCAAGTCCCAGCTTTGATCCTTGCTTCTGTGCTGATCCAAGGTTGGCAGTGAGGAATATTACATTTGGTTTTTGAAATCCCAGGACCAGTCTGGGCGGGGGGCAGGGTGTGAAATTAAAGCAATCAAATCAGATTCTTGGTTCTGATAGTTATCCTGGGTTTCCTGCTGGAAAGTGCACATCAGCTGAGGGCAGTTCGGGATATTTTTGGACAAGGCAGGGGTCCCGTTGCCAGGCTGGAAGGGGGTGCCATCCTATAGAGGAGGCCAGCCTGCCCCCCCCAAGAGCTGCCAATACAATCAGAGAGCCGGCGGCTCAGCAGTGCCACTGCTAGCGGTGGCCACGGCTGGTACTGCACCCGGAAGAAGTGGGTGCATGGTTAGACGGTGCAAGTCGGGTCTAGGGGTTTACAGGGTCATTCAGGCAGGTTCCGGCGAGTGGGAGGGTGTGCGGTCACTGAGGGAGTACAATGCTGAGGCCACGGGGAGGGCAATTGCTGCTGAGGCACTCCTTTGTCGGCCAATGAGTGCCCGTAGGGGCAGCCCCTACCCAGTGGAGTACCCCCCGCCATGCTGGTAAAATGCGAATGGAGACAGCAAGAGGATCTTAACTGGCCACTTAAGTGGTTCAATTGGGCTCTGGGCAGGCGGGCCAGATTTCCCACCACTGGCAAGACAGCAATGCAGTGAGAAGGTGCAGAGGCACACCACCTAACACCCTACCATGCCATTTTGCCAGCTTTCCTGCCTCCCAAGCCCAAAGGCCCCATGACACTTTGCTCCATTTATGATGCCCTCTACAGTCAAATAGCCTGCTGACACTTACTTGGAAAAAGGAGGGTGGTTGAACGTCCTATCAATTTCCTTACCAATGGATTGGTTAAAATGCTCCCCCCACCCCGCCACAAGACTTTTAAAAATCAGAGTGCATTGTCTTTTTAAGCTGAAATATTTTATGCACTGTGCCATGCCTTCACTCTCCTTTAGGCTGACAGAATGTTGGAGGTACAGGACACTAGGTAAAGGTAGGAGAGTTAGACTTGGTCTGCCAAAATCCAACACAAAGGTTAAAGTGCCCTCTAAAGAACAGAAACAACATTAAATCTTTCAAGAAACAGTGAAGTGACAAAAATAAAATCCCAATTTACTGCAACCAAAGTAGGGTGACAGAAGAAACAATCTAACATGGTGTGACCCGCACACAATGTTATAGTCATTACCCTGGCAGCACAAAGAAAAGGTTTCAGCCTGGTTATATTTCCAATGTTTGTACTTATGTCAAGCAATTTCTCAAAAAGGGTAAAAATTGCAAAGCATGTGAAATCTGCACAAGTAAGACAGACCCACAGAGCAAAAGCAGCAGCTTAAATACCTGTCAATTCACATTCTCTGAAGCAAAGTTCTCTATCTTCTCTAAATTCCAGTCCCAATAAGGAACATGTAGGTACCCACAGGAGAGGGCAACCTGGAGCAGCAACAACTCTACGTTATCACATTATATGCAGAAGCTAGATTTGCCCTTGGCAGACAGAGATGTTTCTATCTGATAAAAAAGGCTTTCTTTTTTGCCAAAAATAAAACTTTTAGCAAAGCTGGCTGATAGAAGGGTTTAAGCAGTAGAGGCCGATGAACACAAAATACAAAAGCTAGCTGTAGTTCGATCAGTTACATAGCAACTGGCTACATAATGAGCTAGCGTAATTCTAAAGCAGAGCTGTGTATGGAAATGGATTATTAATAAAAAAGATTTAAGTATGCAGCAGATACAGTGGAGCCCACTTAAGATCAACTTTGCGAAGGCTTAGTCCCACTTTACGATGAAACATTCTCAGTATACAACACCATCTCCGTTCACCACAACACTAAACATTGCAGTCTTAAATCTGTGAAATCAAAACTTACAATCAAAACTTTCACATCTCGATCTTGCTCCTCAAGTCACTTACAAGTGAACTCCATATCTTCCTTCCCAAAGCGTAAAATTTCCTTTAAATCTTGATTTAAATAAGATTTTCAGGGCCACAAACCAACTCATTGGCCACTGACATCAACATCAGCAAAGCAATCCAAAATAAACATAAGAATTTAAGAATTAGGAGGGGCAGTGGAATAAACAGCCCCTGCTCCGACATTCAATATGATCAAGACTGAACATCTACATAATCTCCACTTTTCCGATGCAATGAGGAAAGATCATTCCATTGATATTGTTTTGACACCAAGTCATCTGCACAGCCGGGTAAAGCTAGTGCAGCACTCGCTCATTGCCACCGGATATCTAGAAAGTTCTGCAAATTCTCTTCGGTCAGATGTTTGCTATGTACAAGATACCGCTAGCAGCAGAAAACCTCTCCTGCACCATTCTTAAAAATATTATATTGGCACAGCAGGTGGCTGACGAGGACTTCCAAGTCTTGGACTGAATGTTTGCTAATAAGAAAGCTCCAACGTAGTTTACTTTGATATTTTAACAACTACCGAAAACGGTTTGGAGCCTTGCCCAATCCAGGCTCTTTTTCACCTTGATCCACTGGTCGCTAAAAGGGAATTCCTCGGCTGTGATTCAATAGGGAGTAGCACCTTCCCATTCTACCAGGTACTGCACATTCCCATCCAGAGTCACCCTTCGAGCAAGCACCTGGAATTTTTCGCCACACGCCAGCCTTCCTGCAGCACCAAAATAATTAGTGATCGAGGATTTAAGATGGGACAGGGAGGTTTCATCATCACTCATACTATCAAAGGTGTGGCCGTTGATGTAATTATTATCCATGTGTTGCTCAGTCTGATCCACTTCATTCGCTGGATTGATGCCCTCTTTCTGTTTGTTTCTGCCGTCCAGTGAACACTCTATCGGTGCCTTCCTCTTACGACTCCCCACTGTCTTTCTAGGAGCAAGAAAATAAAACAAAACAGGGGAAGTAAAGACAATAAACAGTAATGACAAAAGGTCACAGGCCTGAAACATTAAAACTCTGTTTTTCTCCACAGATGCAGCCTGAGCTGCTGAGTATTTCCAGAACTTTCTGTTTTTATTTCAGATTTCCAGCATCTGTGGTAGTTTGCTTTTACTGAAGAAAAGCTAAATATACTGTTGTAGGAAGAATCTCTTTATAACTCAACTCCGCCTGAGCTCTAAATGTAAAGTGCCATCTTTCAGTGAAAAATATTCTTACTGCCTGTTCTCTATGGGTCAGAACAGCTCTTTTTGTAATCGGACAGCACTCATTGGCAGAGTTATACACAAATGTTCGCATAAATGATTGTGAAGCAAAACTTTGGTCTTACAGAGAGTCACAGGACAAGCTGGTTGAGGCAGAGCCAGATGTACTTGCTGCATCTGTCGAGTCTAGGTCAGAGTTAAAGGTCCCCTCGGAACGATCACTGAAACCAGGCAAAGAAAAGAGATAACTAAAATCTTCGGAGAGAAGAAACAATCAGAGATCTTTCTAAAGAGCAGGGACAGTGAGGCAGGTCTGAGGCCAAACAGGCTGCAGCTTGAGCATCAAATGGAAATAACGTTAGGCCCGTGTTCGCCGTGACTCCCTCTAACCAGTTTTATAAGCTCCAGTTTGACGCTGCTGATCAAAGGCCAGAACCTTTTCCACAATGGATATGGGAAAATCCGAACGATTGTTAATCCCAGGCTTCTCCTGTCTCCCGTTTGTGTAATAATGTTCAAAAGGATCAGAGCTGCAGGGCTGAGGGCACCTATTCAGCCTGTCCTCAGAGATACGTGACCCTGTTCTGACACGCCAAGCACAGGCCCCAAGGCCCTTTCCAACAAACAAGTCTTTTAAAGGTAGGAACTCACTCACCTTTTCAAACTCTGAATGTCATCCACAGTACAGTCAAAAATGTTGGCCAAATAGTAGCTGGTGTTCTCAGCAGTCGAGAAGTCACTCTATGGTTGGAGAAAAGTGAAATTATGAACAACAATTAGAATATTACTTGAAAATTATTATAATACACTCACTTATTAAACACCTCATCACATGGAAATATTTGAAGGTTTCACACAATGCATTACTTTACACGTGCAATATTTAGCATTTTTTTTTAACCAATGATGTCCTATGAAGACCAATGAGAGGAATAGCCAGGTTTTGATGCAATGAGTGAGGAAGGAATTTTGGTGAGGACAGTGGGAAACCTCCCCAACCTTCTTCAAATAGTGCCTTGAAATCTTTAAAGTGCACTTCACCTGACAGATGGAGCCTCAGTTTAACATCTCAACCAAAGCATGTTGCCTTGGGTAATGCGGCACTCCTGCAGTATTTCGAGTAGACTACATAGAATGGACAGCACAGAAGAAGGTCATTTGGCCCAAGTGGTCCAAGCTGGTGTTTCTGCTTCACATGAGCCTTTTTCCATCTCTCTTCATTGCTCTCTGTTAATATATTCTTCTAGCCTATTCCCCTTGTTATGAAGTCAAATCCTGGCAATGCACAACCTACTGAGTCAGAGGCAAATGTGCTATTCCCAGAGCCAAGCCTGGCACAGTTATTACACAAAGTCAAGTGCCCATCCCTAACTGCCCTTGGTGGTGAGCTGCCTTCTTGAACTGTTGCAGTCCACGTGGTGCAGGTACACCCACAGTGCTGTTAGAGAGGGAGTTCGAGGATTTTTACCTAACGACAGTGAAGGAACCACGATATATTTCCAAGTCAGGATGGTGAGTGTCTTGAAGGGGAACTTCCAGATGGTGGTGTTCCCATCTATCTGCAGCCCTTGTTCTTCCAGGTGGTAAAGGTAGCGGATTTGGATGGTGCTGTTGAAGGAGCCATGGCGAGTCTTGTCTCCCCTGCTCTTTCTCCAAAGCCCTGCGCATTTTCCCTTTTCAGATAATATCCAATTCCCTTTTGAAAGTTACTATTTAATCCGTTTCCATCACCCTTTCAGGCAGTGCATTCTTGTGCTAATTATTTAAAATCTGCACTCTCTGGTTACTGACCTCACCTCCAATGGAGTTGTTTTCACCTTTTTACTCTGTCAAAAGTCCTCCATAATTTTAAACATCTCCATTAATATTAAACCCTCATCATTTTAAACATTTCCATTAATATTAAACCCTCACAATTTTAAACATCTCTATTCTGTGCTCTAAGGGGGAGAAATCTCCACTTCCCTTGACATAGCTGAAGGTGCTGGGAAATCTCTGCACTCTCTCCAAGGCTTTGGCATTAGGCCAAATGTTTCCAGACAACCAAAGGATTGTTACATATTCCAGATCGTTTGTGTTACCAACATTCCCACCCTGCATCCATGATTCCTAAAGGAAGCTGGTTTTGCAGCAGAATAATGCTTCTTTTTTTTTATTGATTACAATACTGGATTTCTTAAAGTGGGGTTTACAATTCGCAACTGCAGTTGGGGGTAGTGGGGGTGGGTGGGTGGGGAAGGGGGTGTAACGAACCTCTGGAACTGCATCCTGCAGAAACCAGTTTGATTTCCTGCTCTTCAGCCCCCATTTCAACGGAAGTCTCCGCCTGCGAGGTTGAGGTACTTCTGGCAGGGGACTGTGACACAACAAAACAAGAGTCAAAGGCAACCAAATACTGGATACAACCATCTTACAATCAGGTGCAGATCGAGACAGGCTACAATAAACAATGGAATTAATCTCAGTTATTCCTCCTCCTTTAGGCACCATGTCCTAAAGAGGGTGTTGGTGACCATGGACTTCTATTGGATTAGTCCATGATTGTGCTTGGCAAAGTGCTACAGTGGGGTCCTTGCCTAGTATGGCTGACCAGGAAACCTTCCTGTCTTCAGGCATATAGGAAGGATTTACAGGCTGATAATGAACTTGTTTGGCCATGTTATGCATGCACCTTCTGTAGCCGTCAAGTCCCGAGGTGGGATTTGAACTCAGAGCTTCAGGGCCAGAGGTAGGGGTGCTACCCACTGCGCCACAAGACCTCCACACCAACAGTTATTACATTCACATTACCACAGACGCTGAGCGTTTACTGCTAACACTATTTTTCACCAATCTAAAGGATTAATTGGATTGACAGGTCATGTAACTGCAGTGCAGTCAGTCTATAAACATGTTCAATACATACCCATACTTAGGCGCAAACACTAACATGTTTTTTCCTCTCCTCTTAATCTCGTTAGAAGCATTATCAGTCAACTGACCAATATTCTCTGGCAAAACAATATTCGGAGGAACTGGGGGTACTCGAGTACGGAGACGAAAAATACATTTTTTCTTTTTAATTTCTTTACCACAGATAAACCTTGAACATAAAAGATGAATATGTTAAGGCTCTTTTATCAGCAAGATACACGAATCCCTCTAGTTTGGGCTTTAGCTTCTAATGCACATCAGAACACTACATTCTTTCACCATTAAGTCCCTGAGTGTTGGTGGCGAGTTATATCATGTAAAAATTTTACTGCTTCTCACATGGATAAGCATCATGGAATTCTTTGCAAAAGAGTAAACAGGATGTTAAATAATGAGTAGAAAGGGCGGACCAAGCACATGATGGAACCAAAACTCACAGCTCTTGATTATAATCAATATGAAGCTTTTCATCAACAGCAATTTATCTATCTTCCCTTTCGCTATGCCACAAACCTTTCCCTGGTTGTGAGGCCAGCCTGGAGGCTTGTTCCCCGGCTACTTAACATGTCTCTCCGTCAATGTCCACAACAGAAGGTCAAGTGATGAACCAGCAGATTTTCTTCCTCCCCGTTTTTGGAGAAGCACCCAGCTTCAAAACCTACACCTTCCCACAGAAGCAAGAGCAAATTGCTGAGTGATGGGCATGGGGGTCAATCCGTACCTGAACAAACTCCATTTCATTACATAACAAGCTCACAGGCTGTAAACGGGTTATGGTTGATGCAACACAAAGTGGACAATCTCCCTTTTCACCACCGGCTGTTAATCGCGAAAGCGACCTTTAGCCATTTAAGCTCTAAACTGCTGGTGAAGAAGGCTTTTCGTTGAAACGTTCCCATCATTTTAAAATGTTGCGTCGTTTGGTTCTGTTCTGTCTGTGAAGGGGAGGTGAATATTTTAGCAACCAGGGATGGGCAATAAATGCTGGCTTTGCCAGATTTGGCCACATCCCAAGGGTGAATATAAAAAATGGAACAAGGTGGAAGTTAAAGCAACTGTGAGTCAGAGTGAATGTCCTGGTTGGGCATTTTATTTGAAGTTCTTACAGTAAGATTTTCTCATTTTAAGGTAATGCATTATAAATCATTCATGTGACACAGAGATGATATTTGCTGGAATCTAATTTATCCCTTTAAATCCATATCCTCACATCAGTCACTGAGGTAAAATAAAGATAAAATTCCCCTGAGACTTGGACTCAGAATTGTTTTAAGACTTATTTTCACTGTATTCCGGTAAATTTGGTTCTACTGCAACTATGCACTCTGAATGCAAAATAGAGAAATAAACCAGCTGATGCACATTAGGACTGTGATAACTAATTATTTCTCTAACCAAATGTTCCACTAATTAGGTGATTAATTGGATATTTACAGTTGCCCTGCCAATCAGAAATATGATGGATATTAATGTTGTACAATTAGGAATAATAATAGAAGAAACATTACAACATAATCAGCTATGGCAGAAGTCTTAACTCTCCATTATGATGAGATGCACAAACTGCCCAGGGATAGACTGCGCCCCCTTCTGCCAATATAAAACAGTACAACTATGTGATCGCTAGCACTTGGTCTCAACATCAAGCACTCACAAACAAGGTTCAACTGACCCTTTCTCAACACTAGAGCGCATTTAACTCTTTTACTCTATTGGTTCAAAGAAAAATCTTAACTTTATGCCAGTGTTTCCCAAGCTATTTTCCCAATGTGACCCCATCTTAACACTTGAAAATTGCCATAACCCCAGGCGCCAGCAAAGAGAAAATAGTAATAAAGCAGCACAGTAATATATAATTATTAAAGTTCAGGCATCATATAAGTATGAAAATCTGTTTTAAAGTACTTTGTAAAAATGTTATTATTTTATGTACTGATGTAGCTTTCAGCCAAGTTCTCCTTATGCCCCAGTGACAGAAGACTCAGTAAAGTCCCTCTCCCACATCATAATCAACCCCTCTTCCACCACCACACCCCATCCACCCCACACCAGAGTTGCCAGCCTGAATACAAGCCTCAGAATCTTAAACAATAAATACCAAAGCATGTGCAAGCTGTTACGTGTTTTAATGTCACATTTTCCAGAACGGTCTGTTCTGCAGTTTAAACACATGAAAATATGTAGGCACCGGTGCCAGAGGACAGTAGAGCTACAATGCCACTTAGTGGTTATAACCTGCAAGTACAGCACTGGAGAACCTGTATGTGTTTGAGAATTCCATAATTGAATTTTCAATGTTACATGTAAGGAGGATAGCGTCAAACTTCAAAAGAACATATATAGGCCGGCAGAATGGGCGAACAAGTGGCAGATGAAATTTAATGCAGAAAAGTGTGAAGCGATTCATTTTGGTAGAAAGAACGATGGGAGGCAATATAAAAATAAAGGGTACAATTCTAAAGAGGATGCGGGAGCAGAGGGGCTTGGGGGTATAAGTGCACAAGTCATGAAAGGTGGCAGGGCAGGTTGAGAAAGCAGTTAATAATGTGTATGGGATCCTGAACTTTAGAAATAGGGGCCTAGAGTACAAAAGCAAGGAAGTTATGATGAATCCGCATAAAACACTGGTTTGACCTCAACTGGAGTATTGTGTCCAATTTTGGGCACCACACTTTAGTAAAGATGTGAAGGCATTAGGGAGGGTACAAGAAAGATTTACGAGAATGGTTCTAGGGGTGAGGAACTTCAGTTACGTTGATAAGTTGGAGAAGTGAAGAACAAGAGGGCAATTTGATAGAGGTGTTCAAAATTTTGGAAAGTCTAAACCAAGTAGATGGGGAGAAACCGTTCCTTTTGGTGGAAGGATCCAGACAAGAGGGGACTGATTTAAGGTGACTGCCAAAAGAAGCAGGAAAACTTTTTTTTCGCAGTGAGTGGTTAGGATCTGGAATGTACTGCCTGAGAGTGTGGTGGAGGCAGGTTCAAAAAAGGATTGAGTAATTATCCAGAGAAAAGATTTACAGGGCTACAGGGCCAGGGCAGAGAGCCAGAATAAACATGATGGGCAGAATGGCCTCTACCATGCTGTAACCATTCTATGAATCTATTCTAAGTTGATGTAAAAAGCATGATTGGAAACGGTGAGCAGGAAGTGAAGTTGGTGGACAGCAATTGTAAGATTTTTAATAAAGTGTGTAGGTGGCGATCTTCAAGGGCACTTTTGTGTTGTAAATTAATGCCATTCAGGAAAAGCAAAGACTCATTTTCACTTTGAATGTACTGCAGACAGAGAAGTCAAGTATGAGCTGGACTTAAGCTGAGGATCTGAGGGTGATAGGCAGTGACCTAATGAATGTACACATTATTTTCATTATTAAGACTCTCATGAAACCAACCAAATGTAGATGTGCCTTTTGCAGTTTTACCAAGTCTCACACATAAAACACAAGGTAAAGTCTCACCGGCTTTTATAGCGGTTTAAAGCATCGAGGAGATGCTGCTTTCGTTCAAACACTGTCGTTTCTGTCAGCTAAAGAGAAATAAGAATATTTATTCAGTATCGAAACACTGAAATATTTCAGCAACAATATCTCCTGAGATTTTAATCTGGAAGAGGGACTGGTAGGTCGATGATTGGAGTTTTATTGATTTTTTTAAAAATGCTCCAGATCTAACACTAACCAGAAATGTTTTTGATCCGCATTTGACAACTGAATTATTAGCCGTTTGGGTCTTGTTTCAACAGCTTTCTCATCTACTCAAGTGAGATGAATATACTGTTCCCGTCCAGCCTGCTGGGTACATCAGCTGGCCAAGAAATGGGAAACTCAATTAATGTAGGTGATTCAAGATTAAATTTCATTCTAGGTTGGGATATTAATCATCAAGATCCAAAAAAAACATATAGCCTGGATTTCTCCTAGCTTACCTCATAGCTCATTCCCTTTACACTTGGGAGTCATACTTTTTTAAAGAAAATTCATTTATTGGAAGTGGGTGTCCCTGGCTAGGCCAGCATTTATTGCCCATCCCTAGTTGCCCTTGAGAAGGTGGTGGTGAGCTGCCTTCTTAAACCACTGCAGTCCCTGTGGGGTAGGTACACCCACAGTGCTGTGGGGGAGGGAGTTCCAGGATTTTGACTCAGCAACAGTGAAGGAATGGCAATATATTTCCAGATCAGGATGGTGAGTGACTTGGAGAGGAACTTCCAGGTGGTGGGGTTCCCATGTGTCTGCTGCCCTTGTCCTTCTAGATGATAGTGATCGTGGGTTTGGAAGGTGCTGTCTAAGGAGCCTTGGTGAATTCCTGCAGTGCACCTTGTAGATGGTACACACTGCTGCCACTGTTTGCAGTGGTGCAGGGAGTGAATGTTTGTGGATGCGGTGCCGGGAGTGAATGTTTGTGGATGTGGTGCCAATCAAGAGGGCTGCTTTGTCCTAGATGGTTTCAAGCAGCCTCAAAAGTTGCTGCAGCTGCACTCATCCAGGCAAGTGGGGAGTATTCCATCACACTCCTGACTTGTGCCTTGTAGATGGTGGACAGGCTTTGGCAAGTCAGGAAGTGAGTTACACGCTGCAGGATTCCTAGCCTCTGAGCTGCTGTTGTAGCCACAGTGTTTATATGGCTAGTCCTGTTCAGTTTCTGGTCAATGGTAACCCCCAGGATGTTGATAGGGGGGGATTCAGTAATGGTAATGCCATTGAACGTCAAGGGGCGATGGTTTGATTCTCTCTTGTTGGAGATGGTCATTGCCTGGCACTTGTGTGGCGCGAATGTTACTTGCCACTTGTCAGCTCAAGCCTGGATATTGTCCAGGTCTTGCTGCATTTGGACATGGACTGCTTCAGTATCTGAGGAGTCATGAATGGTGCTGAACATTGTGCAATCATCAGTGAACATCCTCACTCCTGAACTTATGATGGAGGGAAGGTCATCGGAGGCAGCTGAAGATGGCTGGGCCTAGGACACTATGCTGAGGAACTCCTGCGGTGATGTCCTGGAACTGAGATGACTGACCTCTAACAACCATAACCATCTTCCTTTGTGCTAGGTATGACTCCAACCAGAGGAGAGCTTTCCCCTGATTCCCATTGGCTCCAGTTTTGCTAGGGCTCCTTGATGCCACACTTGGTCAAATATGGCCTTGATGTCAAGGGCAGTCACTCTCCCCTCACCTCTAGAGTTCAGCTCTTTTGTCCATGTTTGAACCAAGGCTGTAACGGGGTCAGGAGCTGAGTAGCCCTGGCAGAACCCAAACTGAGTGTCAGTGAGAAGGTTATTGCTAAGCAAGGGCCACTTGATAGCACTGTTGATGACCCCTTCCATCACTTTACTGATGATCGAGAGTAGACTGATGGGGCAGTAATTAGCCGGGTTGGATTTGTCTTGTGTCTTGCTTTGTGTGTACAGGACATACCTGGGCAATTTTCCACATGCCGGGTAAATGTCAGTGTTGTAGCTGTACTGGAACAGCTTGGCTGGGGGCGCGGCAAGTCTTCAGTACTATTGCCGGATTATTGTCAGGGACCATAGCCTTTGAAGTATCCAGTGCCTTCAGCCTTTTCTTGATATCAAAGGATTGAATCGAATTGGCTGAAGACTGGCATCTGTGATCTCCAGAATAGGCTGATGGATCATCCACTCGCCACATCTGGCTGAGATTGTTGCAAATGCTTCAGCCTTATCTATTGCACTGATGTGCTGGGTTCCCTCATCATTGTGGAGCCTCCTACTCCAGTGAGTTGTTTAATTGTCCACTACCATTCAAGACCATATTTGGCAGGACTGCAGAGCTTAGATCCGATCGGTTGGTTGTGGGATCGCTTAGCTCTGTCTATAACTTGCCGCTTATGCTGTTTGGCATGCAAGAAGTCCTGTATTGTAGCTTCACCAGACTGACACCATTTTTAGGTATGCCTGGTGCTGCTCCTGGCATGCCCTCCTGCACTCTTCATTGAACCAGGGTTGATCCCTTGGCTTGATGGTAATGGTAGAGTGGGGAGTATGCTCGGCCATGAGGTTAGTTTGCAGCTGAATACAATTCTGCTGTTGTTAATGGCCCACAGTGCCTCATGGATGCCCAGTGTTGGGTTGCTAGCTCTGTTCGAAATCTATCCCATTTAGCATAGTGGTAGTGCCACACAGCACAATGAAGGGTATCCTCAATGTGAAGATTTGTCTCCACAAGGACTCTGTGGTGGTCACTCCTACCAATACTGTCATGGACAGATGCATCTGCAGCCGACAGGTTGGTGAGGATGAGGTTGAGTATGTTTTTCCTCTTGTTGGTTCCCTGCTGCAGACCCAGTCTAGCAGCTATGTCCTTTAGGACTCAGCCAGCTCGGTCAGTAGTGGTGCTACTGAGCCACTCTTGGTGATGGACATTGAAGTCCCCCACCCAGAGTATATTCTGCACCTTTGCCATCCGCAGTGCTTCCTCCACGTGTTGCTGAGGTGGTGGGTGGGGAGGGGCTGGTGGTACGTGGTAATCAGCAGGAGGTTTCCTTGCCCGTGTTTGACCTGATGTCATGAGGCTTCATGTGGTCCGGAGTCAGTGTTGAGGACTCCCGGGGAAACTCCTCCTCGACTGTATACTACTGTCCCACCTCTGCTGGGCCTGTCCTACCGGTGGGACAGGACATGTCCAGGGATGGTGATGGTCGTGTCAGGGGTGATTCCATGAGAATGACTATGTCAGGCTGTTGTGAGGCAGCTTTCCCAATTTTAGCACCAGCCCCCAGATGTTAGTAAGGAGGACTTTGCAGGGTCGACAGGGCTGAGATTGCTGTTGTTGTTTCCGGTGTCTAGGTGGATGCCGGGTGGTCCGTCCGGTTTCATTCCTTTTAGACTTTGTAGAGATTTGATACAACTGAGTGGCTTACTGGGTCATTTCAGAGGGCGTTTAAGAGTCAACCACATTGCTGTGGGTCTGGAGTCATGTGTAGGCCAGACCAGGTAAGGACAGCAGATTTCCTTCCCTAAAGGATATTAGTGAACCAGTTGGGTTTTTACGACAACTGACAATGGTTTCATGGTCATTAGACTTTTAATTCCAGATTTTGATTGAATTCAAATTTCACCTTGTTGCCTTTCACTGCATCTTCTTAAATGTACATACATTCACTTTGCAGTATGGTGATCAGAACTGAACCCAATACGCCAATTGTGGTCTGACCATTGACACTAAAGCCCCTGAAGGTACATATCCTACTTCTCTGGCTATTCATACCAACATTATATTTGTTTTTAATATTTACATTATATTTATAATTGTTTCAGCGCCTGCTCTTATTTTCTCATTCCTGTCTTCCTCCCTGTATTAATGCTAGTTATTGTATTAATTGTAAGTTCAAAACCTGACAATTCAAAGTGATTTCTGTGCCAAATAATTAAAATTGTCCAATGTCTGATTTGAAAATTGTAAATAACCTAGCAAAATGAGAGTTTAAAGCAAAAGAAAATTATCGGTTAACTTGAATCAAATTCAAAAATTTACAACGCCGATTTTTCACCAAATGTGCAATACATTTGTTTAGTGTTAAATTTAGTTTCCATTTGTCTCTCCAACTACATAAGTTTGAAGTCTTTAACTACAATCTCTGGGTGAGTTTTTAACTCATTTGAAACCCATCCAATTCCACTGAGCTTAAATCTGGCCTTCTATCTGCTATTGTACCTCCTACTTAATTTCAGGTTCAAAAATTGACAACCTTACAGCTGATTTCAGTATCCCAAGACATTTATGTAGAGCACCCAGTTCAGTTTTTACATCTTCATTTACCAGGTTTCATGGTATAAAAGCATTAGGAGGAATTTTACCACACCCACAATCCCTCTGTCCCCATTCAGAGGAAACAAAGTTAAAATTTTGGGAACCAGTTAGTCAGCCCCTTTCTCCGAACACCGCACCCCACCCCCCCCCAACTCCCACCCATAGTTAAAATCGGGCCGAGTGTCCAGAAGATAATTGGTCATGAAGTCCCACTTAAAGGAGTTCCTCCTGGAACAAAGGTTGAATAACTGATGAAAAACGTCTTATGAATATCTTTTTAAAATAAAGCAATTAAACCTTTATAACCATAAAAGGAGTATATTAACGCTCATCGTCTTTTTTACAGTTACTAAAACCAAGCCATATATCTGACTGTATTTAAAACAGTCATGGCAATTATGATTTTTTTTCCCCTCAGGAAGTCTAAAGTTTACACTGAACCCCAACATTGGTTCATCCTTTTGAGTGCTAACTCTTCTAATTTTACAATGGCATCCAAAGGGTTAAGAGCCCGAGAAGCGTTGGATTCAAATGACAGTAACCGCCACCAGTGGCCATTCCTTAACACCTAACAAGCTGGCTTCAAATCAAACAACCTTCTAACTACTTTGCCAAATATTGCTCGAGACAAACCAGTTTCTAATATCAGACAAGCTCTCTGATGTGCAATTCTATCTGTACGTCTGTCGAGCAGGGGTGCATTTAACCATAACCAGCTCCACAGTAACACACGCACCCACCTTTCCGAGCTGGAGGCTCAGCCAGTTTTGATTAATAAATATTAATATTTCCTCTTCAAAATCAAAGTATTTCTTTTTCCCACAGACCCCTAAATTGTATAAAACGAGATGCACGACATCCACCCTGAAAACAAAGCAAAGAAGACAGAGTATTCAATAAATGAACTCAGAGCTCCCAGAATGTGTATGACATATTCACAAACAGAAACAAAAGTAGATGGAAAAACTCAGCAGGTCTGACAGCATCTGCGGAGGGGAACACAATCAATGTTTCGAATCCGGATGACTCTTCATCAGAAGTGCGTATAACATTCACTGGCAGTGCTAGCCAGGAGTTATTGGGAATACGGAAGTGAGGCGTCCGAAACCCCCCAGCGTGTGACATCTGGTCACACTAGGCTTTCAGGACTGGATCCAGAGCCGCTCTACACTCCGCCGAAATCGTGCCCAAATATCTGGTGCAGCACGTTTGGGGCGCAGTCACCAGCTCAGTACAAACCACAGCTTTTACACTGGTCTCCCTTTTGGTGCCAGCCACAACACTGCTTCGGTGAACATGTCATTTTCAGGCTGCGTTGTGAGTCGGTGACCTGCCATTTTCCTAGAAAATGGAGGCGTGGAGTATGATTCACAAAACATTGGAAGATCCTGTCATTTCCCGTGGAGTTTGACATATACCGTCACCACAAACCAGAGCTGTCCAATACATTAAGGCACTCTCCACACAAAGCAAACTGGGAATCCGGATGTGGCTGATCGATTAGCCAATAGAAAATAAGTAATAGAAACCATCATTGGATATGTGATCTCAAGATTCATTCACACGGTGTATGCACGTTTACCGTAACCTCTTTGTGCACTTGACGGTAACATGGTTAAGACAAAGGTCAAAGTGAGCCTATTTTGATATTTGTGTGTTTTATTTCCAATGTTACTGCTTTTAAATTATCTGCTAAAATGCTGTGTAACATTGGAGAAAACACCAGAACTCAGCAGCCCAGAAACACCAATAACATCGTATAAAGAGGGGAGCAGTCATCATGCTCAGCTCGACCAATCATAATAATTGCTGCAGGCCCATGAGGAATAGGCCTCAACAGGAGGTGGCAAAGTGCAAGCAACATACAACTGTGTTCTGCAGGGAGACCAAGGTTAGGTCTTGAGAGAGAGAGAGAGAGAGAGAGTGGGGGAGGGTCTGGAGGGAGACTTGGGAAAACTGGAGGGGGAGACCAAGGATGGGTCTGGAGAGAGAGGGAAGTGTGGGTCTAGTGGGAGAGCAGGAGAGAGTTTAGACATCTGGGGGAAGGTCTGGGACAAGAGGAGGGTCCGGGTCGGTGGGGAGAAGCGGGGCCGGGTCTGGAGGTAGTGTCGGGGTGTCTGGTGCATCTCATTGTCCATGTCAACATTCTCAGCCATCTCTAAGGTGAAGTCAAAGTGTCATTTGGAGCAGCAGAATCCTAGCTGCACTGAAATGGGCAAGGGCCGAATGCAAACTTGAATTCCAAACTTTGCACTGAATGATGAAATATGTTTATGTAAATATACACCTGTAGTACATTTACTTGTATTGTGTGTTAAGGCATGTAGCTAAAAAGCCACATCTATGGCTAGTCAACAATTTCTATAGGACAACAGCCCCGGGGCTTGTACAGTGTCCCACTTGTTCCATTATGATTTTCACAACAACAATCAGCACCTAGGTTCAAAAACTTAACCATAGGTGTGAAATTTGTAAAGCAACTTTTTAACAACAGCTAAAGCCGTAGCTTCAACGTAAGATTTGTTAGGACGCATAGGGCGGAATTTTCTAGCCCCACCTGCTGCTGGGATCACCTAACAGCAGAACTTCTGTCCCTGCATGAGATTGCTGTTTCACTGTCAATTTGTGCTGAACATCGTTCTGTAGTGGAGCTGTGCCTATTAGGCACCGGACTACGATTGACAAACTCATCAAACACAAGACTAGCAGAGAAAGAAGGCATTCATCCCATCTGTATGGGCAGGAGTTCAAACGCTAGTCCAAGAGGTGCCGTGCTAACCCATCGTAAAACTCAATCCCCCCCATATATAAAAGCAAAGAACGGCGGATGCTGGAAATCCAAAACAAAAACAGAAACAGAAATACCTGGAAAAACTCAGCAGGTCTGGCAGCATCAGCGGAGAAGAGCACAGTTGACGTTTCGAGTCCTCATGACCCTTCAACAGAACTGGAACTTTCTGTTTAAGTTTTTGTTTTCAATCCCCCATATAACGTCTTACTAAAAATACTCAGCACTGAAAGCCAAGCATCTGTTTTCTATACAGATTAATCTTATAATATTCATAAAAGCCAATTAAACAGAAAGACGTGACAAAGAAAAAACACTCAAGTTCCCTTGGTTGAACCTCTGATCATATTATTAATTCATTGTGTACAACCACAGCATGCCAATTGTCACCCATTGACAGCCCATTGCTTCTGATTTATGTTAATGAGTAATTCACACACACATCGTTTCAGCCTTCACCACCACCGATCCCAATATAGCAACATGGTCTATGATTATAGCCACCTTGATACGCTCTAGCTGAGGATTATCTTTCAAATGTGATTGGGACCTGGCATGGGGTCAGTGCTGAGTTCATTCCAAGCGGTGGAAAACACAGCAAGGAATCTGAGCAATGATGTAAAGGGGCAGACAACAGGGCTTGCTGTGTGTGTTCTGAATCAAACTTTACGTATTTCAAAAAAATAAATCCTTTGCATCACTTACCATCTGAGGGGTAGGCGTTTGATATATTCGGGTCCTTTATTGCACACTGAGCAGACAAACAAATAAAATCTAAAAACAGGAGGACAGAAAGTACAGTCATTTCAATAAGGTACATGCAGTGAATGAGCATCTTGTTAATGGGGATGTACAGCTAAAGGAAACACTAGACTTATGATGAGTAAGCAATACATGCCATTATTAATGTGCAAACTGCTCAGAAAGTCCAGGGGATTTGGTTGCACATCTCTAGGATTGCTGGTTGATTTAATGCTGCATCACCAATTGCTTCCCCCTTAGCTACCCTTTAGGTTTAAGAACTTTCTGAATTTTCATATCAACTGTCCATTAAATTTGCTGCAGGAAGTCTAGTAAATAATAGCATAAGTATTCTTTTAACAGGGTGATAGCAGTTAAAGTAAAGTCAATGTACTTCTCTGGCCCAGAAAGCAATCAGTTTAAACTGGTGAGTCTCATTCTTTCTGGTGGTGAATTACTGCTGGGAGATCTTAAAAATGTGAAGTTTTTGACGTTTACATTTTTTCCTTTGTCTCTTTTTTCACTCTTTTAATCTAATCTTTCTTTCCCTCTCTCTATTTCTCTCTCATACCTGATTTGACTCTGATTCACTCTCCTCTTCAGTCATTCCTGTTTATTTCTCAATCCCTAAATCTCTTTGGTTAAGGATATAAGATTGCTGGTGCTAGTGTTCACTGAGGTCCCAGGTACTCTGGTTGCCCTTCCCATGCCATTTTCAGTTCCCACTTTCAACAAGTTACAGTGCAAAATAAATTTAACATAGAAACTAGGAGGAGAAGGCCATTCGGCCCTTCGAGCCTGCTCCGCCATTCATCGTGATCATGGCTGATCATCCAACTCAATAGCCTGCTCCCACTTTCTCCCCATATCCTTTGATCCCTTTCACCCCCAAGAACAATATCTAACTCCTTCTTGAAAACACACAATGTTTTGGTCTCAACTACTTTCTGGGGTAGCGAATTCCACAGGCTCACCACTCTCTGGGTGAAGAAATTTCTCCTCATCTCAGTTGAGCTGAAGCGAGTAGGAATATTTCTAACTAACAGCACACGACATGAGCTGCGCCACCCCAGCGACATCGGGCCTAAAGTTTCAAGGATAGAGTAATTTCGAATTCATGGACAGCAGAGCACCTGCCACAAACTGAGGCGCACTTAATAAAACAACGTGCAAAAGGTTCGACAAACATCCAAGTAGGTGCAGGTCCTCTGAGGTGCGGGCTGGTGAGCTCCTTTATAAAACAGAAAACGGGACTTTTTTTCCCCCATTCTCCCACCCTGGTTACAGCTTTAAAAAATTCTGTATGAAAGCCACTCAGCTTCTAAATTATAGTTAAAGGACAAGCGTGTCTTTTTAGGATTAAGTCAGCTCATGCCTGCAGAGGGCAAATGAATAAGCACCGTCTGCTGTTTACTTTGGGAGGTCTTGTGGCACACCGGGTATCGCCCCTGCCTCTGAGCCAGGAGCTCTGGGTTCGAATCCGACCCTTGGACATAATGGCCCAAGGAAAGTGTGTTCATAATGCAGACAAAAAGGTTGAGTGTCATTCTGCAAATCATTCTAACACATGCCAATGGTGGGCAATAAGAGTGGGAGAGATTCCTGGATGGAAAGAATGTTGGGGCCTCTACCACCGCTATCCATGGCTCCACAACTGTAACATGCCTGTAAAAAGTGCACGTTGCCACAGAAACTCAGACCCCTTGAGTGAATCATAACACACCATTACCACTGGTCACTTTATGTCACACTGAATATAAACAGATTCAGCAATAGCAGGGATGAATTATTCATTTTCCCAGAGGATGATACAGGATCATGTTACAACTAACCAGTAACCTATTATCAAAATTCAGTGTGCAACCTACCCAGCTAAATGTGGAATAAAGTGACCTTTCACAGACTGCCATCAGTGGGTAAATATAAATATAACATACTCTACCAGTAATCCTCAAAGGCACTGATACTACCCAGGCAAAGGGTGATGTGGCAGCCCACTATATACAAAAGCTGCTGAGGAGACTACAATTGGGTTTGTCATTTTAGATCTGGCGGTGGATGTAGATATACTGCTGGTCCCTCCCCTCCCCCAATCCCCCCAACATCAGGGCATGTCCTGGGATAATTCCACACTGCACTGTGAAAAGTCTTGTTCTAGCCACATTGGTGCTTCACAAAATGGGCGTGTCACTCCTCACTTTCATTAAATATTTTTTAAAAAGTAACAAGAGAGAGAGAAAAAAAGACAAATTTGTGACTTTCAAGCCAATACGGACATGCCAATCTCACAAGTGTTGCTGTCAGCACCAAAGGCAACTGGCAGATACTAGAAGAATACATCACATTTGATGTGGGAATAGTGAAGTCATTTGCAAGTCTTATCAAATGTAGTATGGCACTGAGTGAAAGAATGACACTCTTCTAACGCCCTTTCCCACCCCCATCCCCCACACAGTTTGTCATCCATCGTGACATGAGGAAAATGACTGAATGTGAACAGACCTGTCTCCAAACATCATGGCCTCGCTCAGACACTGGGTGCAGGCTTCGTGAAACCACTGCTTACATCTGCAGCACTGAAGCATCTTCAGGTACCACCTAGAGTAGAAGGTAAGAGGAAGCATGTTTACATCAACGTGAAGTACTAGCACCTTTACAAGGAAACACGTCAGCGTACTCTCAACTTTCCTGGCTGATACCCCACATGATCAGTTGTAAATAATTTCTAACAACAAAAGTAAACAGAAAACGAGACAGTAAGAATTCTGACATTTTAAAATATGTTGTTCGGGCTTAAAGATCACATGCCCCCTGTATGACATTTTACTGGTATCGACTGTTGAAAATTAATGACAGTGGGATTTTCAGGAATGTGTTGAACATCCTTCCCTTCTCCCCCATCTCTCCCGCCTGTTCCCTTGAAGATTCTTCCTTGGATATATTCCCAGCATCCCTCCAGTACCTCACCCAAGAGGCTACTCTTCATACATGAATCCAGGAGATTGGTGTTGGCAGGCTCATTAATCATGAAAAGCATTATGGCTGAGGCCTGTCTCACTGTCGCCTGGGGGAAACAATCGGGAATGTGATCCCAACTGACTGTTCTTCTCTAAGCTAGGGCCAAATGCAGCAGCTCGGTACCTGTCCCACCAAAAGTAGGAACAAATCAGGGATCTCCTGGTCTGTGTTGTTCAGTGTCTTTGTCCATTAAGGGGAGTTTGCCGTACTACTGTATGCAGAACTGTCATGATTCACTAAATCTTTAACACAAATAGAGAATTGTTAAAGTGCCTAAGCCTTACTAGTCTGTCAATTTTCCACTGTAGAGAAGCAGAGTGCTGGAAACAAGGTGAAACTACATTTAATGGTCTTTCCTATCTAATCACCTTCACTATCGTGCACAAAGATTCAGATTGGTAGTGATGGATGCTGGTATAGGCTTTTGATTCCTCATGTGGTGAGCTCAAGATCCAAGCTGTATCTTTTTTTTTTAATGCATCACTGGCAAGGCCAGCATTTGTTGCCCACCCCTAATCGCCCTTGAACTGAGTGGCCTAATTTCGGAGAGTAGTTAAGAATCAGCCACATTACTGTGGGTCTGGAGTCACATGTAGACCAGGTATGGGTGGTGGTGAACCAGATGAGTTTTTATGACAATCAATGATAGTTTTATGGCCATCATTACTGAGGCTAGTTTTCTATTCCAAACTTATTAATTGAATTTAAATTCCAACAGCACTAGCCTGGGCCTCTGGATTACCAGTCCAGTGACATTACCATTACACCACTGTCTACTCAGTACTGGCTACTCTGACTACTCAATTAGTCAGTTGAGGAGGGTCAAAAGATCTGAGGTAAAATCTACCTGTGCTATTCTCTTCGGATGTCTCCTAGTGACTGGTCAAGGAATAGGATATGACACCCAAGACGGTGGGAGAAAAATCAAGAGAGGTTTGGGGTGAGTGGAATTTTTTAAAAACTCTATGCTGCAAATCTTACTCGCCAGGTCCTCCACAGTAACAGTAACACTGCTGTAGGTTAGTTCTGTGCAGAGAATCCCAGTTAAGTTCATCCATGTTGTAGGGCAAAACTCGTTTGACGATCTGCAAAGCTTTAGCAAGTGGTCCCTTTTTCAAAGCACCTCCTTTCTGTTGTAAAGGGACAGAAAAACCAATCCAGTGTTAACTTAGCAGCATCACAATACTTCAGTGTTCATTACATCCTCCACTAGAACATCGGTCGCTCAGTATGAGTACAGTGAGCGTTGTTGTTTCCTTGCTGCCTAAATCGAAAACCGATAATTACCAAACCAACCCAAACGGCAGCATCTTTCTCCACAGCCCGTTATTCCCCAACTGACCAGGAGGTGTCTAACCCTAGCTCGTGGACAGAATTTTTCACTCGCTGTGCGGGTCCACACTCAACACGCGCGAGTGTGAAATAGAGCGACCCGACATCATCGCGTACTCGTGCGATATTTCAGTTGGCAGCGCGCCCGCCAACAATTAACAGGCCTATCAAGGCTATTAACATATTAACTAACTGCGATTTTTCACTGCCTGTCCAACGTTACGCTTGGCGGTGGGGGGTGGGGGGGATCTGCCAGGCGGCCTTTGCCTCTTTAAGGAAACCTCATCCAAGGGCGGGATGAGGTTTCCGATATTAATTTAAAAAAAAAAACGTTTGCACACAATTTTCATCTGACATTTGTTCCGGTGACTGATTCTGATGCGTGGGCACTTTTTCCCAGTTTTTACAATCTTTATTTTTGGCATTTAAACTCTTCAGCTCCCCGAGACAGCTCTCTGACTTCAGGGAGCTTTCTGTGAGTGCTCCTTCCCACCCGCATTGACTTCAGCGATCGCCCTCCTCCCACCCCCTACCTACCCCGGTAGCGCTGAGCCTTTCAGTGCGCCTTTCACGTTGGCTGGCCGCTAAGTGTGAAATCGTGGTCGGTGTGGGAGGGGGGGGGGGTCTGTTCCCCGGGCACTCCCAGGCCCTTTGATCGCAAGTGCCCGCCAAACTAAGAGTCCTGCCCCATGTGTTCCCTCAATCTCAAAATTACCGGTGAATACATGCTGCCGGTAACCACTCGTTTTTACCTCTGCATCAGGCTCTCCATCACATAGGCAAAAACAGGCTGTGGGTGAATCACCTCGTCTGAGAAGCGGGTTTCTGCATTTAGCTTTTTTTTTTGTGGGGGGTAAATTTAGATTTTTTTGCAACCTTTTAGCAATTTACCATTTGCAGCAAATTTGGTCTTTTATTGACCCTTTCCTTTTTATGCAGGTGGTGCATTGGTTAACTTTAAAGTTTCACACTTGAACCTGATTTACAAATATGATATTTACTCCAAACAGCACCAAATCACAACTGAATGGATGGAGAATCAATCAATCAATCAGCGAATGAAATATTTAAAAAAAAAACCAAGCATGAAGAAAGAGGGATAGCAATTAGACTGTATTTGAACTCAGGATATATCTGACAGCAATGAAATCCTAACAGAACTCAGATCATGCCTATTCACAGCAATTAAACTTTGTGGGATGAAAGAACGTCTTAGGAGCAGAATGATAGATGTGCATGACATGGTACAACAGGTTGTCCTTTTAAGACAGCTTATCCTATAATTATCTGTGAGCAATTCCATGGGAGAATTGTTAGTCAGTGAAAAAAACTAACTATTAGAGCAAAATTGTGTTAAGACTTGAAATTCTAAGTACTAGGATCACTCTGTACAACATGAGGGAGCTGGCATGAAACAGGGTGCAGAGTCAATGGTGGAGAGTTAAGGACTGTGTTTTGGAGGTGAACATTCAGATTTTGTTCTGATGATTCTTTGTACTGGAAATAAAGTTTACACTAAGAACCATCAATAATTGTTTTTCAGAGTTCAAAGGCACAGGACATTCTCCTGCCCAACATCTCCACTCGTCCAAATGGTACTAAAGAAAAGTCATTCATCTCATTTGCTGTTTGTGGGACCTTGCTCTGCACACACTGCCTGCCCGGTCTTCCTCAATAGCAACAGTGACTCTGACGCTTCAAAAGTAATTGATTGGCCTGAATATTGTTGGCGTGCGGAGGCAGGAACAACACGCCGACACACAAAATGACACGAGATGATGTTGGGCGTGCGTCAAGACGCCATTGTGCATCATTTAGATCTTTCGTTCGGTGGGCGAGTGCCAGAGGTGGCCTATTATCAAAGGCCTATTAAGGCCGTTAGGGAAGTAATTTAGATAATTAACAGCGCTGCCCGTCCAACCTTAAGATTGGCGGGAGGCAGGCGAAGAACCCAAGCAGCCGTCACGTGTTTCCGCAAACCTCATCCACGGGCGGGATGAGGTTTCCTGAAGGTTTTATAAGGTAATTAATTAATTTTTGCACAATTCATAAACATGTCCCAGCTCATGTGACACTGTCACATGAGGGGACATGTCTAAATAATTTTAACTTTATTATTTATAAACTTTTATTATGTACTTAATCTCCTTGAGGCAGCTCCATGACTCAGGGAGATTCACAGGCCCCATCTCTCCCTCCTCCCCCCTACCCGCACAGGTGGCACTGAGCGTGACCGGCCCTGCATCACGCTGGGGGTGGGTGGGGGGCCTTAATTGGCCCGCCCACATAAAATGGCTCTGCGCCCACCCCCACTGCTCCCGTCCAACCCGCCCAACACAGGGAAGTTTTTGGCCATCGGTTCTGAAATGCCTTGGGACATCCTCAGGATGTGACATCCTCAGGCACAATTCAGATTCCTCGGTGAGGGGCTACGAAATGCACATCATCAGCTGCATGTCCTGTTATTACCTCTGCAAGGTTGATAAATCCGGAAAACCACCTGGGATGCATACACGATAACTCGTGGCTAACAACTTTACTTCTTGCTGACCTATCAGTTCAATTCCTTCTCTCCTCATGTCTCACATTAGTTTTCTTGAGTTTTGTAAATTAACACCAGTTGTTTTAAACCCTTCCCTGAATCCTAAATATTAACCAGGTCTTCATAATTCCTTCAGAATGATATAGAATTATTTATCACCTGTTAGACAAGCTGAATAATCTTATAACATGCACTTGTAGTCTTAGTAACATAGAGACAGTATTGCCTTAAGATGGCCAAACACACAAGTTACTTAAGCCAGAACTCTTACCCTGACAGCCAAAGCAAATATACACTGCCGACAAAACCATGGTGAAGTGGATACATTTGTTGTGCTATCTACTTTGGGATTATGGCATTGCTGATGGTAACCTAAAGAGAAACAGAGTTTTAATATTCAAATTGAATGTATGCTACATTTGACAGCAAGAGACAAATGATCTGCATTCTGGTAGCGCAAATAAAAGTGCAGTTGCAGCAAGTAAACAAGCTTCATCAAAACATTGGGAGGCAAATGGGAACATTTTTGTGAATTTTGTGCTCATCAAGATGAGGTGTATTTGTAACAAAAACAAAAACAGAATTACCTGGAAAAACTCAGCAGGTCTGGCAGCATCGGCGGAGAAGAAAAGAGTTGACGTTTCGAGTCAACTCGAAACGTCAACTCTTTTCTTCTCCGCCGATGCTGCCAGACCTGCTGAGTTTTTCCAGGTAATTCTGTTTTTGTTTTTGTTTTGGATTTCCAGCATCCGCAGTTATTTTGTTATTATTATTATTATTATTATTATATGAGGTGTATTTGTGTTGGGAATGAAATACTTTCCATTTCGTGTAGCCAGCATCAACACCGAGCACTCCCAGTTCAGAAAAGGAATTGTTGGCTGTAAAGTAAAGCTCACTTCAACAAGGTACCTCATCCTCAGCCCCAGACAAACTCCCCAGGCTGTATCAGTGTAACGTTTCCCATTTTGTAGCCCAGCAACATGAGATTACTGATCTAGTCCTGATTAGTGCTGAATTAGGAGC
This sequence comes from Carcharodon carcharias, assembly GCF_017639515.1. Classification (NCBI taxonomy): domain Eukaryota; kingdom Metazoa; phylum Chordata; class Chondrichthyes; order Lamniformes; family Lamnidae; genus Carcharodon; species Carcharodon carcharias. Next base: position 162,182,361 of record NC_054474.1, on the reverse strand, counting down.
AGATTTGAGCTGTGGACTCATTGTTCACAGTGCCCCAACTCATCTCACATACGACCCTGACAATCAGCTTTCTAATTTAGTAACTTTCAATTTAGAACAGCTCCTTTGGAGATAAAGCATTAACCTCCTTCAATCTAAAGAGTTCTTCCTCCCCTTGAATAACACATTGGAGAGCTAGTGTGCTCCAAATTTACTGTCTCCAATTCACTAGTAAATTTAGAAATACCATATGAACTTATGCAACATAATTAATAGGGTAAAATAATATGCTTTCCTAAACAGCTTTTAGTCTTTAATAATCTTCAGCGGATAAGATTAGTATGTCATCTCCGTATAAATCAGGACATCTGACATAAACGTTAGGAACGTTCAGTTAGCTCTCCTCAATAGTTAGAGCATTCTTTCAAAATACAAGATAACAAGACTGTCAATAGAGTGTCAAGGATAGCTACTGGAGAGACTAGAGAAGCTGGTATTGTTCACCTTCTAACCAAGAAGGTTAAGGGGAGGTTTAATAGAGGTGTTCAAAATTATGATGGATTTTTGCAGGGTGAATGGGGAGAAATTGTTTCCAATGGCAGGCAGGTCGATAACCAGATGGACAGAAAGGAGTAATTCAAGATAATTGGTCAAAGAGCCAGAGGGGAAGGGAGGAAACATTTGTTCATGATTTGAAATGTACTGCCTGAGAGGATGGTGGAAACAGATTCAATAGAACCTTTCAAAAGTAAATTGGATAAATCCTTGCAAAGGAAACATTTCCAGGGCTATGGGAAAAGAGCTGAGGAATGGTACTAATTGGGTAGCTTTCTCCAAGAGACCTCATAAATACAATAAAACAATGGTCTCCTTCTGCGCTGTATGAGTCTACGACTGGTTATGATACGCACTGGTATGGATTGTTAGTGTGTCCAATTCCGCACACTCTGAGTTTCTACTCTTGGTCCAGCTGCATTTGGCAGTCACTAAGAAAGGGCTAGTTTCCAGAAGGAGTACAGAGAGAGAGAGAGAGAGAGAGAGAGAGTAGATAGTCAGAAGCTTTTTCCCAGGGTGGAAGAGTCAATTATTAGGTGACATAGATTTAAGGTGAGAGGAAAAAACTGTACAGGAGATGTACGGTGCAAATTTTTTTACGCAGAGGGTAGTGAGTGTCTGGAATTCGCTGCCAGAGGAGGTGGTGGAAGCAGGTACGATAGTGGTGTTTAAGAGCCAGCTTGACAAATACATGAATAGGATGGAAATAGAGGGATACGGACCCGGGAAGTGCAAAATGTTTTAGTTTGACGGGCAACATGATCGGCGCAGGCTTGGAGGGTCGGAGGGCCTGTTCCTGTGCTGGACTTTGCTTTGGTCTTTGTAAAAAAGGAACATTGTACATAGATACTTGGAGCTACACCCTCCAATATGGACTTAAACAGGAGAAGAAAATTGCATAAAATAAAAGAACACGAAAGGACTGTAGTTGTTATTAAATAAATTCTTATCAAATATGATATACTAAAAATTTCCAATCTGTTTTAAACTTCCTTATGTCATATGATTTGCATTTGAACTGAAACATTTTACGAAATTAATACTTTTTGCTCTGGCACTGCTCATTGTACAACCTACGAGCCCACAGTTTGTAACAAGTAAATTTCAGCAAATAAAATTTCAATATGATGAACAGTTTTGTGATAGCAATAATGAAGCATTGTTTCCCACAGCTGGAATATTGGCCACATAAGGACATAGAATGAAGAGGGAAATTCGGAAGAACTTTTTCCACACAGTGAGTTATTAGAAAATGGAAAACGATACCAAGAATGGTCATTGAACAAAACGTAACATTGTAGAAAAGTGAATTAGGTAACTATTTAAAAAAGGAAAAACATAAAAAAACACAGGGAAAGAGCAGAACAGAGTGAGTAGCTGGGTTTGAAGGACTAACACAGTCAGAAAGGGTTGGATGTCCTCCTGAAATGTAATTCGTATGATTCAGTGACACAATGATATCTCTCAAATACACATAAAATGCTAGCTGCACTATAGGGATGTTTTATACAGAGTCCTTGTTAATGCTGGAACCAGTGTCAACTCGGCTGCAACAAACCTCAGGGGCTGCATTTATAGGAAAGGGGTCCTAATCATGCCATTTACAGGTGAAGCACAAAGCACAACAGAGAGCCAACATTGTTGCTGAAGTGATATATTCACTGTCTTGCAGCTTGCTATTACAAATAAGTAATAAATTGATCACAATCTTTTCTACATCAAAATGTATACATTAGAAAATAATGTTAAACAGGTGGCGATTTGCCATTAGTCACACAGCAAGGGATAATTATAATTCCAAACAGACTTGGAGTGTACCTAGAACCTTACAGCAATCAATCATGCAACTAATGTCATTTCAATAGTGGTAGATCATGAAACATCCAAAATGTTAGATTGAGATGAATACTATATATCATTTATTAATCAACATATGTTTTCTCTGGGCCTGTTTCTCCGATCGCTGGATGATGTACCTTAAAAGCTAGTACAAAAGCAGATGCTGAAAAACTAAAATAAAAACAGCTGGAGATACATTTCACATCCAGATGACCTTTCATCAAAACATTAACTCTATTTCTCTCCACAGATGCTGCCTGACCTGCTGAGTATTTCCAGCAGTTTTGTTTATATCACCTCAGTAGCTAGCCTATCACAAAGATAGATTCGCTTCAGTTTCATTCCTCTCAATTGCATTGTTACTTCCTTGGCAATGCATGGCATGGAGGGTTGCAGGGGTTCATGTGTCACACCTCTTTCTCAGTCCAAATTGCCTGCTCTGAACCCCTGCTAATGTTGCTCTAGGAGATTCACAAAAAATGGCATTGGTTGGCATTCTCCAAATTATCTTCTCTCTCACTCGGGAAACCCCCAACACTGCTCATGAAGTTCTGGGTGAGATAAGAATTTCATTCTGTGGAGAGCAGGTTGCCATTGTAACATTGCTTCCAATCACTTTTCAGACATATCTTTAGTTGGCCTCGAGCATTCTCAAAGGGGATTATTAACAGAGCCTCTTACCTAGTCCGCACTTGCCACAAATCAAAATTTCATTAGGTGCTGTAGACGTTGTCTCCGAGCAGATGTTACACCTCGGCTCTTCTCCAGGAACACCAGCTGTTCAAAGAAAAATCTTTCAATGCGGAAATCTTGGACAAAGAATCAAGTATTAGAGAAAATAGAAAAACAAACAAGAATGAAATAATGTTGATATAGTTCAAGGGCTACAGCTTTCAAATGACCTCAATTCCCCAGAAGAGGGAAGGGGAAAATTCAGCTAGGATTTCTGCCCCTGATTGCAACACAAGTAGGATAGATCTTCACTTTGTGTGATAATGCAAAATTGAATCAGCAGACTGTTATACATCTCTCCCGAGGTTTACCTCTATTAAAGTCAACAATCAAAAAAAAAAATTGAAAGAGATGCAAAATGGGCTGCTGACTCATTATCACCTGTTTTACACCAGAGCACCAAATCAACATCTACCCCACTGACCGCTGTTAGATAGCACTTGTGTGTGAATTTCAGGAGAGGATGTGGATTGGCTTAGCAGTGATGCATCCTCATGTTCAAACAGCTCATTGACACTCACTCTCTATGTTCAAATATGGAGTGGTCACTTGGGAGAAGTAGTGGAGAACTATCGTCATCAATGGAACCGTATGCCCTACCAAGAATCATTGTCTTCAGGAAAGGGCAAAAACAAAGGAAGAACTTTATTTGCAAACCACACTGTCACCAACTACAGCTTAAATATATCAGAAAAGCACTTGAACTGAATAACAATCCTCATTATCATTTCATTTTGATGAGGGGAATTCCTGTTTAAAACATATTCCAGATTCCCAGAGGCATAATACATAAATGCACAGTCCATTGTATCAGATCACATCAGAACGCTATAATTGGAGTCCCTAAATTAAGGGGGGTTTGGGGTTACGGTTAGCTCAGTTAGCTAGACAGCTAGTGTGTGGATCGGATTAATGCCAATTGTTTGGGGTCTGATCCCTGTTAGGCCTGAGGTGGACTGGGGACCTGTCTCCTCACCTTGTCCAGAGTAAAAGGTCAGGGCACTTTCCTGTGGCTCAACAAATAATCCTCAAGGATCAGCCTTCAGAGAGAAAACTCAAGAAGAGGAAACTAAGGAGGGAAAAAAGACAAAGGTCCCCAGTCCTGACTGCTATCAATGAGCAGGAAAATTCACGTGTGTGGATGTGAGGGCAAGGAACATAAGGAGCACACATGCAACAAGCTTCACATTTGGACAGGTTATCTACACTCTAACCTTTGTCATGAGGTTATGCCCCTTTATTTTTGAAAATATGATTTTTCAACTTTCAACTGACTGGAATATTTGCCATTTGAACTGAGACAGAACAAACTGCTTAAAAATGCAAGGCTACTTTCTAAAGTGAAGGTGAGAAACAAACACGTCACCCTCAGGGGAATGTGAAGAGACATTTCCTATGATCCAGACACCCATCAAAACTCATAGCTGTCTAAGGAAAGGGCATTAAAAATGCAAAATACTGGATATTGAAATGATGGCTGCCACAGGCAGTCCCAGCCAAAATCTCTTGGAAACACAGAATGGGTGAACTATTTCAAGTCAAGGCTGCCCCGCCACTTGAGAGAGATTGCAGGTGATACAAGCGGTGTCAAGAAATTCTTCAGCAGAGGAAACAGGTTGAAGGCTGCTCTCTCTCCCTCTGTCTCTTTTGGAATAAGGGTGTTGACATGTTCGAGAAGCCAACTCTACCAGAAACCTACCAGCAAAACGAGATCTCATAATAACTGCAACATCTTCTACATCTGACCACATCCAAGAAACCAGCTAATCCAAATCGGCTGCAGCGTTTAAAATCTATGCCACCAGGACTATCAAGGGACACTTAAACCATATATTTGAGGACCCTTTTTACATTAGACTCTAACTCCCCTGTGTCGGTGTGTGGGCCTGAATAATTGCGTGAGAGCCAAATGCTTGACATCCCATTTTTATTATTTTTCTTGGGCTTAGCAGCTAATAAATTTGCTCTTTCTTTGCCTTAAGAAAACCTTGTTTGGTTGGCTCTTTATTGCTCACAGCTTAAATAGTTAAATACATTCTGATTTGGAAAAGGCATATTCTCATGAAAAAGAAACCTTTGTTGTGATCAACCAAGGAGGTTGCATAGAGGGGAGGCAGATCACCCCTTCTCACCTGGTCGTAACAGCTTGCACTTGGAGAATGGCCTCTGGCACCTGTAATACTGTACCTTAAGGTCGGGGGGTGGGGGGAGGGACTATAAAGTAATCAAACAAAATTCGATCCAAGTCCTCTTTATTTTTCTCATTTATTTTTAAATAAAAATGTTAGATATAGTACTAACATCAGTGAGGGGCCGGAACCTTCCAGTCCCTCACGCCGATGGGGTCTTCTGGTCCTGCCAAAGTAACGGAGATTTCAATGGCTTGCCTGCCCCACCCTGGGGGAACCTGCTAGGTGGTGGTGGTGGTGGTGGTGGTGGTGGTGGTGGTGGTGGGGTGGGGGGGGGGGGGGGGGGGGGGGGGGGGGGCCTGAAAAATTCCAGCCAATGAATCTATTATTGTGAAAAGTCAGCATATTGACCTTTCAAAATGGTGAAATGATTCCGTAATGATAGTGTAATGGTCCTCAACTCAATAGCTGTCCATAATAGCACTAAATGTCGTACTCACCATGTTGTATATCTTTCCAAAGAATCCAAAATTCGGAATTATCTTCAAAGACTAAAAGACAATTACGTTTATGCTTGTTCACCTGAAAAGTTTCAACAAAACCAATTCATTAACTCAGTTCCAAATGCATGATTAATGTTTGAGCAATAATTAATAATAAAGATCTTATTCTAATCACAATGCGTTCTATTAAAAATATTATTTTCATTACTTTCTCCACCATTTTCTCTTAAAGACTCTATTGTACCAGCAGTACATCAGTAAATCAGTGGAAAATTCACTTACAGCAGAGACTAGGAAAAACAATCTTTACTCAATGAATATTAAATGTTTGGAATGACCTCTCAAACAAGGTAACCAGATTTGAAAAAATAGTTATTCAAAATACAGTTAGAGACCATGATGAGGGAGTAAATGTATTGCAGGGATGAACTCTGTAGAATTGATTGGCTTTTTCTCAACACTGGGTTTCTTTTCCCTTGTCTAACGTAGTTATGCAGTCATAACATCGGGCCAGGAGCTACAAAGTGAGTTTGTCAATCGGGAAACTTGGGTTTGACTCTCAAGCCCAATTTAAGTTCACACGCAAGTTTCTCCTGGTGTTGTTGGGTTGGGTGGGGGAGAAATTTGGTTGGGGATGGTCACATTCCTTCCTGCATTGGCCAAGTGCACCTGCTGGCGAACTGGTTAAGGAGTTTACAGAGATTCACACAATCTGGGTTCTCGTGTCCTCAAAACCCGAGAAGGCAGTAGGGGACAAAAACAAAACAGCAGTACAGTCATAAATGTAGAAATATATGTAGAGGCATTTTACAGAACACAGCATTTTTTAACTGGTTTTAGTCAAAAATGTCCGTGCCTTCTTGATTTTTCCCAGGTAGACCAACCCATCTGTCCATCTGGATAAGACATACTGCCCCTCTGTAAATGCACAAGGCTGTTCTGTATGCACTGTTCCATTTTGTAGAGACTTATTAGAAATCTTCTGGATGCATTTGGAGATGGCACCAACATCTCTCCGTTGTGGTTCCAATGTGCCTTTCTCCATCAGCTCCTCCTGCTGCCTAAAATCAAAATAAGAAAAATCACATACTAATAACATTAATATAAGGTCAGCCACTGACAATTTCTGCCACACTCAAATGCACTGAGCTACTGCCCATCATCTTTGGAGACCCTAGATCATTGCCAGAAGCTTAATTCAAAGTAATTACAAATAGAACTCACAGCAGAGTTTATTAATACAACATAGAAATTACCACACAGAAGATAGACCAGTCAGCCCAACTTGTTTATGCTCCACACAAGCCCTCTCGTGCTCCACTTATCCTCTACCCCAATTAGTTTCTTACCTTTCAAGGAATAAGTGGCCTCCTCATTCCTCCCATCAAAATGAACTACCTCAAATTTGTGCTGTTTAAATCTGGCCTCTCGCGAAATCCCATCTTATTTGCTCCACCACAGGCTCAGTTGCCTGGGCCCTAAGCTCTGGAATTCCCTCTCTAAACTTCTATGCCTCTCTACCTCGCTTTCTTCCTTTAAGGCACACCTTAAAACCTACCTCTTTAGCCAACCATCTGCCTTGACAAAAACAGAATTACCTGGAAAAACTCAGCAGGTCCGGCAGCATCGGCGGAGAAGAAAAGAGTTGATGTTTCGAGTCCTCATGACCCTTCGACAGAACTTGGGATAAGAATTTTATTTGTCGCTTGCCAGTGCTTTTGAGCTATTTCTTTTTTCTATTTAACTTTTATATATAGATACTAGTGCCTCAGCTTTCTCCTCTACTTCCTTTCAGTATTGTGGGTGCGATGCATGTAGATCTGAGGTCATCCTCGCCTTTGGTTGTTTAGCATTTCTTTCCTTTCTTTCTTAACTAATGTTATCTGCCTTGATATCTCCTTAAGTGGCTCATCATCATATTTTGTTTTACAGTGCCTCTATGAAGCAATTTGGGATGTTGTATTATGTTAAAGGCCCTATATAAATACAAGTTATTATTGTTGAAGTCAAAAAAGGTTGGTTAAGCATGATCTTTATTTTAGAAATGCTTGCATTTTTTAATTATATTCTCTGTCCCTAGAAGTTGTTGTCTGATCTAACTAACTTTGAGGTCCCTGGAGCTCAATTTTAAAGTTTTCTCATCCTGGTTTTCAAAGCCATCTATGGCCTCACTGCCTCCCTATCTCTGGAACCACCTCCAGTTTTACAACCCTCCGAGATCTCTGCATCCCTCCAATTATAACTTTGTGCATACCCCCGATTTCAACTCCTACATCACTGGCAGCTATGCCTTCAGATGCCTAGATCTTAAGCTCTGAAATTCACTCCCTAAACCTCTCTGTCTCTCTCTCTCCTCTCTTCACGCCTCCCTTTGACCAAGCCGTTGGTCATCTGTCCTAATACCTTGTTTGGCTCAATGTCAAATTTTGTCTGATTACGCTCCTCCAAAGTAGGCTGAGATGTTTAAATACATTTATGGCACTTTATAAATGCGAGTTGTTTTTTTTTGCAGATAAGAATTTTATTTGTTGCTTGCCAGTGCTTTTGAGCTATTTCTTTTTTCTATTTAACTTTTATATATAGATACTAGTGCCTCAGCTTTCTCCTCTACTTCCTTTCAGTATTGTGGGTGCGATGCATGTAGATCTGAGGTCATCCTCGCCTTTGGCTAGGTTGTTTAGCATTTCTTTCCTTTCTTTCTTAACTAATGTTATATATTCCTCTTCAATATTTTCACACTCCTTTAGTGGCCACTTCCGAGAAAACTGTGGCAATGTATCTGTTGCCATTTCTGAGACTTGTGAGTTTATCTTGATCATACCCATATCTTAACTCTCCTTTTGTTACTGATATGCCTATTTATGTGCATTTTACATTGCTGCATTAGCTGATAATTTTTTGACAAATCTATACATAAAATAGTAAATCTGAATGACATTTTATGGATTTCAGTCAATTTTTACATGATGTATCAGCTCAAATCAGCTGTTACCATCCTTGTCTCTGTGTCAGAAAGTTGCAGGCTAAAGCCCCACAAGGTGTACGTGCCTAATTGAAGCTAACACACCAAGTCAACATTGGGAGAAGTAATGTTGATAAAGATGGTAACCTTCAAAAGAGACAAATAAGCTTCTATCTGATGGTTCAGCATGCATCGTTGTTTGAAAATGAGCAGGAAGTTCTCCTAATATCCTGACCAACATTCCCCCTTCAATTAAAACCAGATTTACATCCACTCTCTGAAACATATTACATCCATGAAGTGCTTTGAAACGTTTCATTTATGTGATAAGATACTTTATAAATGTAAGTCTTTATTTGATACTTCTGTTCCTTTCCTTCTAGAGTCTTAACTTTAAATGTATCCATATAAGAGGTTGAACAATAATAAAACAATGTAAATTATTGCATATTTTCAGATGGGTTTCAAAATCATTGAATAAAAGAGCATTAAATAGTTAATTATAAACAAGATAATGCAAAAACTGCACTGATATATTTCCACTTCAAATAAAACATTCAACCTATAAATATTATTTGTATATTGAAACGCGCCAAGATTTAAATTACCTCCAAGGTGCAGGCAATTTACCTGCTCAATTAAACCTGGAAAATAAAATAGCTTAGATCATCCATCGTCTATCTGACATCAGTCCCAGTAAATTCTGCAGCTCCAATTAAAATAGAACAGGCTCACTGAAATGGGTACTGGTATGTAACTTTACTACAATTTTAATTCAACAGTACACTTCCTTTAATATCCTGTCCATCACTTCCCTGTTACCTGCTGAATTTATTTGTCTGTTTTTGTTACTTTTTACGTTTGCACATTTTTAACCTGATTACTTAGTCTATATATGAATTTTTCAATGTAAGTCACATTGCAATTCAGCTTTCGGGCTGTGTTTCTCAATGTGTTTCTCGAAACAAATACCCTTATTATGACAACAGAGTTCCACTTTTTTTTTTGACTAAATCTTCCTGCATATTGAGGAGCTGCGGAACTAGAATGTCACACTTATGTACCAGGAACATGATTCACTGGTTTGGGGTCTAAATAGATTTTCAGGACAATGTCACCATGGCCCTATACTTTGAAATTTCCAGGCTACATAATGTTTCAGTCATTAAGATTGTTACAGTGGATCCTGACATTCAGTAACCTATTTGTCCTCCGCTTATGATATTCTGAACCTCTAACGCTAACAAATCTGTTTTATTAATTATTTGATTTTCTTAAATATATTTACTATTGTAATGCACATCCCAATGTGGACAGAATTTATCATCCCAAATTTTATTATTAGTCACAGTACTCAAAGTGCAGAAACAACACAGTACCACAGTGAGTTATTTAAGTATCAATTATACTGGAAGAACTCCTAGATAGTTTTTCAACTGAGCAACTCTGCATCCACACAAGGTTTATGAAAGTACCAAATCATATTAGCAACAGAACTCTTTATCAAGGTGCTGTTAGTATTGTCATCAGGAGGAAGGACGTGAAGGCTTTAGAGAGGGTACAGAAAAAATTTAGGAGAATGATTCCAGGGATGAATGACTTCGGTTACATAGGTCAAAGAAGCTGGAGTTGTTCTTTCTAGAGAACAGGAGGCTGAAAGGAGATTTGATAGAGGTGTTTAAAATCATGAGGGGTCTGAACAGAGTAGCTCAGGTGAAACTGTTTCCATTAGCAGAAGTGTTGAGGACCGGTGGACACGGATTTAAGGTGATTGGTAAAAGAATCAAAGGCAAAGTGAGAAAATATATTTTACACAGTGAGCGTTCAGAATCTATAATGCACTGTTTGAGAGGGTGATGGAGGCAGAGTCAATTGTGGCTTTCGAAAGGGAATTGGATAAGTACCTGAAGAGAAAAAAATCTACAGGACTATGGGGAAAGGGTGGGGCAAGTGGGACCAGCTAAGTATCTCTTGCAGAGAGCAAGCACTGATTTGCCAGGCTGAATGGCCTCCTTCTGTGCTGAAATCATTCTATGATTTAACAGACACTTTAACTATGTGAGGGTTTACTTAGACCTTTAAAATAACTAGTTTTCAATTTATCCAAAGAATGTGCATTTTAAGTAACAATTTAATACTCAGACAAAAGATTTTGAATTAAATAAACTGACCCTCTCATATTTTACTGCCAATGTTTGGGTACAGTACTTACGCAATTGGGTTAACTCGATGTGTCTTAACGTCTTTGCTGACCACTTAACTTGCTGAAAGTTTCACTTCACCTGGTGGAGCGAAGTTCAGCAATAATAAAGCTAATGTCAATCAAGGTGAGTGAGCCTGTCATGCTGTATGAACTTTACTGAATGTCTCCATACCAGGAACTTCCTTAGAATGTCAAAGCGCGCCAACAAAGACCCGCCCCCTTGGATCCCATAGCCAATCAGTTCCCGCAAAGCGCGGCGCTGGCACCGCCCACCCGCCCGATTCTGATTGGCCCAAAGTTTGCAGCGGCTGCCGTAAAGCTTCTGAGTGGCGCGTCTCGGCGTCAATCAACCTCAGGTCGGTGATTTTTTTTGGAGTTGCTCTGTGCAACTGACATTGACAGGAACGCCGTTACTTTCTCTTTGCAATTTTATTTCACAGCAAAGAAAAGACCGAGTTCACGCATAATGTGTACTGTCTACTCAAAACCAACCATGACGCTGTCGGAGAACATTAAGTCAGTTCCTGCTCAAACTCGTCAGGCACCTTCAACAGTAAAACGCCATTCAAAAAAAAAATCATATAAACTGCAGCAAATAAACTGCAACTTGAGCAGAGAGATTCCAGGGTTAGGCGAGCTATATGATAAACATGGCCGCTTGTAAGGCAATAGTTTTGTGCAATTTTTTTTTAAATATTTTGCGTTCATCTGGACACTTCATAAAATGGCAAATCAAACTGTTGTACTGAATTCAAAAAATAAAATCCAGCTTGCTAATAACTAGGGGCTCCTGAAACCGAGAAATACTGCAGCAGATTATAGATGATCAGATTTTTAAGACGCACGCTGACATTATTTGTGCAACTGTGGGGGGGAGGGAAATTAGACATTTTAGGGCGATATAGAGATTTTGTATGAACACCGATCCCTTCAAGCGTTAGCGGGCAGCAGCTTGGAGCAGAAATTTTTTTAAAAAAAGCAAATTGCAGCTTGAGTTTTTGGGCGTTTCAGCAAGTCAGTTCACTGCAATTTGCTGAAAGGGCAACTTCAAACTGCACTCATCTGTCAGAATGTCCGAACACTTTGATCCGAATTGTAATTAATTTAACATCAAACAGCAAAGCACTTTCATTGCATTTTTCAAACTCCTTCTTCCCCGCCCTCTCTTCTGTTGGAGGACAAACCTGTTCCAGCTCCTGCCTTACCCACACTCTCTCTCTCTCTCTCTCCCCCTCTCACACACACGTTTCCACTTCACTGCCGAAAGTCGCGCTTCCCTCTAATCGATAAGGGTCCCTTGCAGACCAATCGGCGGCACCTTCCGCTGGTTTGGGGCACTGACACTCTGTCCAGTTGCACTCACAAGCTCCCTGCCCCATAAGTCGCCATTTTTTTTCTCTTTCCCGCGATTTATTTGCGTGTGCTTATGTAATTAACACATCATCATAAGGAAGTTCTCAGCGAATGTGTGCGGGCTCCGGGCACACGCACCCTGAGTACCGCCCATTTGCAAGCCCAACCCCACAGTGCAGCTTCCCCGGCGCAGCTCCAGTGAAAGGTCTTAGTCCCGCAAGTTCACACAAACAGGTACTTGCAACCACCCCCCCCACCCCACCCCCCGGCCAGAGGTGACAAATTTCCAAATACCTCTGCAAATGCGACTTCATGATTCAACATGCTCGATGCCCCACTTTGGGAGGAGCAACATGGAGAGGCAGCATCATCCAGATGGTAGTATTCCAAGGGTGGTTGCGGAGAGCAGAAGGACATGAGGATGAATTTTCCAAAGACTTGTGAAGATGGCAGCCCAAGTTAAGTTGGGTTAAGAACGCAGATGGAACACTTGGCTGTAAGACCTAGGAGCAGAAGTAGGCCATTCGATCCATAGAGTCTACTCCCTCATTCAATGAGATCATGGCTGATCTGATAATCCACAAATTCCACTTTCCTGCCCTTTCCCCATAACCCTTGATTCCCTTACTGATTAAAAATCTGTCTATCTCCACCTTGTATATACTTAATGACCCAGCCTCTACAGCCCTCTGCAGTAAAGAATTCCACAGCTTGACTACCCTCTGAGAGAAGAAAATCCTCCTCATCTCTGTCTTACATGGCGACCCCTCACTCTGAGATTATGCTCTCTGGTCCTAGACTCTCCCACAAAGGGAAACAACCTCAACATCTACCCTGTCAAGACCCCTAAGAATCTTATATGTTTCAATCAGGTCATCTCTCATTCATCTAAGCTCCAATGACTACAGGCCCAACCTACTCAACCTCTCCTCATAAGAAAATCCCTCCATACCCGGGATCAACCTAGAGAACCTTCTCTGGACTGCGTCCAATGTCAGTATATCTTTCCTTAGATAAGGGAACCAAAACTGTTCACAGGATTCTAGGTGTGGTCTAACTAGTGCCTTGTATAGTTTTGGCAAGACTTCCCTATTTTTATACTCCATTCTCTTTGAAATAAAGGCCAACATTCCAATTGTATTATCTATTACCTGCTGAACTTGTCTGCTAGCTTTTTGTGATTCATGCACGAGGACCCCTAAATCTATCTCTGCTGCAGCTTTCTGCAGTCTTTCTCCATTTAAATAATATTCAGCTCCTCTATTCTTCCCGCCAAAGTGCATAACCTCACATTTTCCCACATTATATTCCATCTGCTAAGTTTTTGCCCACTCACTTAATCTGTCTATATCCCTCTGTAGACTTTTTGTGTCAGCCTCACCACTTGCCTTCTCACCTATTTTTGTGTCATCCACAGACTTGGTGACAGTACATTCACTACCCTCACCCAAGTCATTAATATACACTGTAAATAATTATGGCCCCTGCACTGATCTCTGTGGCACTCCACTAGTTATAAGCTGCCATCCTGAAAATGTCCCCCTTATCCCAACTCTCTGTCTTCTTTAGTTAGTCAATCCTCTAACCATGCCAATATACTACCCCCAACACTATGGGCTCTTATCTTATTAAGTAGCCTTATGTGCAGTACCTTATCAAACACCTTTTGGAAATGCAAATATATTACATTTACTGGTTCCCCTTTATCTATCCAGATTGTTAGCTCCTCAAAGAATTCTAATAAATTTGTCAGGCATCATTTCCTCTTCTTGAAGCCATGCTGACTCTGCTGGATTATATTATGCATTTCTAAATGCTGTCCTATTACATCCTTTGTAATAGACTCTAACATTTTCCCAATGATGGATGTTAAGCTAACTGGCCTATAGTTACAAAAATACCTGGAAAAACTCAGCAGGTCTGGCAGCATCTGTGGAGAGGAACACAGTTAACGTTTCGAGTCCGAATGACCTTTCAACAGAACTAAGTAAAAATAGAAATAGAGTAAAAACATTATGGATTTCCAGCATCCGCAGTTTTTTGGCCTATAGTTACTTGTCTTTTGTCTCCCTCCCTTTTTGAATAAGGGTGTTACATTGGCAGTTTTCCAATCCTCTGGGACTTTTCCAGAATCTAAGGATTCTTGGAAGATTATTACCAATGCATCCAGGAGCTCCTTTAATATCCTAGGATGCAACCCATCAGGTCCAGGGCACTTATGGGCCTTTAGCCCCATTAGCTTCCCTAACATTTTTTCTCTAGTGATAATTATTGTATTTATTTCCTCCCTGGCTTTTGCCCCTTGATTATTTAGTACTTTCGGAATGCTATTAGTGTCTTCTACTGTAAAGGCTATTCAACTCTGCCATTTCCTATTTCCCCAGCCTCATTATCTAAGGAGCCAATGTTCACTCTGGCCTCTCTCTTCCTTTTTATATATTTAAAGAAGCTCTTATTGTCCATTTTTATATTACTTGCTAGTTTACCCTCAGAGTTTATTTTCCCCTTATTTATTATTTTTTGGTAATCTTTTGTTGGTTTTTAAAACTTTCCCAATCCTCTGGCTTACCACTAATCTTTGCCACATTGTATGTTTTTTTCTTTCAATTTGATATTATCCTTAACATCCTTGCTTAACCATGATTGGTTTATCCCTTTCCTAGAATCCTTCTTTCTCACTGGGATGTATCTTTGTTGTGAGCTATGAACTATTTTCTTAAACGTCTGCCATTGTTCATCAACCATCTTTTCTGCTAAACTTCACTCCAGCCAACTCTGCCCTCAGTCCTTTGAAATCATCCTTATTTAAGTTTAGCATAGTTGTTTCTCACACTCAAAGTGAATGCTAAATTCCACCATGTTATGGTCACTGTTTCCTAGGGGATCTTTTACTCTGAGATCATTTATTAAACCTGCCTCATTACACATTACCAGATCCAAAATAGCCTGATCGGGTCCACAACACATTGTGCTAGGAAACTGTCCTGAATTTACTCTATGAATTCTTGCTCGTGGCTACCTCTGCCAATTTGATTTTCCCAATCAACATGACGATTAAAGTCACCCCTGATTAATGTACTGCCTTTATTACATGCCCTCATTGTCTCCTGATTTATTCTCTGTCCTACAGTATAGCTACTCTTCGGGGGCCTAAGTGTCTTCGTCCCCTTTTTATTTCTTACCTCCACCCTTATGGATTCTACATCTTCTGTTCCAAGATCATTTCTTACTATCATACTTATTCCATCTCCTACTAACAAAGCTACCCCACCACCCTTTCCTTGCTGCCTGTCCTTTCGAAAAATCACATACCCCTGAATATTTAGTTCCCAGCTTTGATCTCCTTATAGCTATAATGGAGACATGGCTACAAGATCATACCCATTAATAAATAGGGGCAGTGAATACAGAAACAAGAGAGTCATGGCCAATCTTTACAAATCACTGGTTAGGTTTCGGCTTGAGATTATGTGCAATTCTAGGCACCATGCTTTAGGTTGGATGTTAAAGTCTGGGAGAGTGTACAGTGGAGATTTACCAGAGTGATACCAGGGATTTGGTCTTCAGTTCAGTGGAGAGATTGCAAATGCTGGCACTATTCTCTTCAGAACACAGAAGGTTAAGGGGAGTCTTAATAGAGGAGTTCATAATTATGAGGGGTTTTGCTGGAGCAAGTAGGGAGAAAATGTTTCTGCTGGTAAGTGGGTCGGTAACCAGTGGTCACAGATTTTTAAAAAGTGGAAAAAGGAGTAGAAGATAAGAGATTTTTTTTCCCACCGTTTGTTATGAGTTGGAACGGACTATCTGAGAGGGTGGTAGAAGCAGTTTCCAAAGGAAATTTCAAAAGACAATTGGATACATAATTGAAGAAGACTAATTTTCAATTTGAATTCAGCAAAGGAGGACCAAGGGATTGATTAAGAAGGGGAAAAGAGGGTACGAGAGTAAGCTTGCGGGGAACATAAAAACTGACTGTAAAGGTTTCTATGTGAACAGAAAAAAATTGGTGAAGACAAATGTATGTCCCTTACAGTCAGTAACAGGGGAATTTATTATGGGGAACAAAGAAACGGTTGACCAACTAAATATATACTTTGGTTCTGTCTTCACAAAGGAGGACACAAATAACATACCAGAAATGTTGCGGAACACAGGGTTTAGTGAGAGGGAGGAACTGAAAGAAATCAGTATTAGTAGGGAAATGGTGTTGGGGAAATTGATGGGATTGAAGGCCGATAAATCCCTAGGGCCTGATAATCTACATCTCAGAGTACTTAAGGAAGTGGCCCTAGAAATAGTGGATGCATTGGTGGTCATCTTCCAAGATTCTATAGATTCTGGAACAGTTCCTACAGATTGGAGGGTAGCTAATGTAACCTTACTATTTAAAAAGGGAGGTAGAGAGAAAACAAGGAATTATAGACCAGTCAGCCTGACATCAGTAGTGGGGAAAATTCTAGAGTCCATTATAAAAGATTTAATAGCTGAGCACTTGGAAAACAGCAGCAGAATTGGACAGAGTCAGCATGGACTTACGAAAGGGAAATCATGCTTGACAAATCCACTGGAATTTTTCGAGAATGTAACTAGTAGAGTTGATGAGGGGGAGCCAGTGGATGTGGTTTATTTGGACTTTCAGAAGGCTTTCAACAAAGTCCCACATAAGAGATTAGCGTGTAAAATTAAAGCGCATAGGATTGGGGGTAGTGTATTGAGATGGATAGAAAACTGGTATGAAGCAATGAGTAGGAATAAACAGGTCTTTTTCCGAATGGCAGGCTGTGACTAGTGGGGTACTGCAGGGATCGGTGCTGGGACCCCAGCTATTCACAATACATGTTAATGATTTAGATTAGGGAATTAAATGTAATATCTCCAAATTTGCAAATGACACAAAGGGTGGGAGGGTGAGCTGTGAGGAGGATGCAGAGATGCTTCTGTGTGATTTGGACAAGCTGAGTGAGGTGGCAAATGCATGGCAGATGCAGCATAATGTGGATAAATGTGAGGTATCCATTTTGGTAGCAAAAACAGGAAGGCAGATTATTACCTGAAGGCTATAAATTGAGAGAGGGGAATGTGAAACGAGACCTCCGTGTCTTTGTACAGTTGCTGAAGGTAAGCATGCAGGTGCAGCAGGCGGTAAAGAAGGCAAATGGTATGTTGGCCTTCATAGCAAGAGGATTCAAGTACAGGAGCAGGGATGTCTTGCTGCAATTATACAGGGCCTTGGTGAGACCACACCTGGAATATTGTGTGCGGTTTTGGTCTCCTTATCTGAGGAAGGATGTTCTAGCTATATAGGGAATGCAGCAAAGGTCTACCAGACTGATTCCTAGGATGGCAGGACTAACATTTGAGGAGAGATTGAGTCGGTTAGGGTTATATTTATTGGAGTTCAGAAGAATGAGGAGGATCTCATAGAAACCTATAAAATTCTAACAGGACTAGACAGGGTAGATGTAGGAAGGATGTTCTCGATGGTGGAGGAGTCCAGAACCAGGGGTCACAGTCTGAGGATATGGGGTACACCATTTAGGACTGAGGTGAGGAGAAATTTCTTCACCCAGAGAGTGATGAGCCTATGGAATTCGCTACCACAGTAAGTGGTTGAGGCCAAAACTCAAGAAGGAGTTAGATATCACTCTTGGGGCGAAAGGGATCAAAGGATATGGGGAGAAAGCAGAGCAGGCTATGTAGTTGGATGATCAGCCATGATTATGATGAATGGCGGAGCAGGCTCGAAGGGCTGAATGGCCTACTCCTGCTCCTATTTTCTATATTTCTATGTAAGGCTATGGGGGAAAACCTGGTGTGTCATATTAAATTGAACAGTTCTGTCAAAGGGCCATCACAAAGATAGCAGATTGAATAGCTCTGCCTGTGCAGTAAAATTCTATGATTAGAATATTAATTGCCATTACACATAACAATTAAAAAAAAATTCATTCACAGGATGTGGGCTTCGCTGGCTGGGCCAGCATTATTGTCCATCCCTAGCTGCCCTTGAGAAGGTGGTGGTGAGCTGCCTTCTTGAATCGCTGCAGTCCATGTGGTGTAGGTACAGCCACAGTGCTGTTAGGAAGGGAGTACCAGGATTTTCACCCAGCGACAGTGAAGGAATGGTGATATATTTCCAAGTTAGGATGGTGAGTGGCTTGGAGGGGAACTTCCAGGTGGTGGTGTTCCTATCTATCTGCTGCCCTTGTCCTTCTAGATGATAGTGGTCGTGGGTTTGGAAGGTGCTGTTGAAGGAGTGTTGGTGTGTTCCTGCAGTGCATCTTGTAGATGGTACACACTGCTGCTACTGTGCGTGAGTGGCAGAGGGAGTGAATGTTTGTGGATGTGGTACCAATCAAGCAGTCCTGGATGGTGTTGAAAATGCAGAAAATTTGGATTTATTTTAAAGTGCCAGCCAGGACCAGCAGCTAGGGTGCCAAAGCATTCATAGACAATCACAGCCTTACATAAAAGCTAGAAACCTGTACAAAGGGCTCAACTGTAAATTTGCAATTAGGAAATGGGAGACACAAACGGGTGGGGACACTGGATAACTCGATCAAGAAATGGGGAAAGCCATTTAACACCATCTGATAGCCTCGAATCACATCCAGTCAGCCCCTGTAAACCATTTGTATTGAACAAACATAAATTCTTTGCTATCTTCAAAAGGACAATGCCCAGTCTCTGCACTGCAATTACTGTACAAGAACACAATTGTCAGCCCACTGGAGGGTCATTGTGCTTTGGCCTTTGTCTAACTAATACCATTACGTTGTAACTGATAATAATAGATATATAAACTGTGCTCATTTGAACCTCGGTGGAGAAGCACCTGTACTGCCCAGCGTTTGCTCCCCGCATGCGTAATAAAGGAACCACTTGAATATTGCATCTGGACTCCGAGTGTTGAAATTTTAGACCAGAGTATTCCTCGGACCTTTCAGCTGGCGCTGTGAGCAGGGTACAAAGGACACAGGACATCGATGGGGAACCGGGACGAGTCACAGTGTGAGTACATTTTTATTCATACTAAATCTGACACCGTCCCAATCCAGGAAGTGTCAGGCAATATAATACAAGCATATCCGAAACCTAGGCTCCAGGCAATAGTTCAAGGGGTGGTAAGGGTAGGGTAGAAATGCTTGCATTATAGATTGTTATAATTATATCCGGTATTAGTCGCAAGTAACGTGTTCAGTCAGAAAGAACCCAGGTAAGAAGTGTACCGCTGACGACAACTATACCCTGACCATCTTACCAAGAGATGGCCAGTAGTGTCAAGTGGGGACCAGGGGGATCCCTGACACAGCATTTAGCTGACAAAAATAAGAAATTGATAGGCAAAATGATAAAGAACAATTGGAACCCATTTGACTCACCCATTGATCAGAGAAAATGGTGGGATAATCAGACAAAAGACAAAGATGATAAAGCATGGATCCTAATCTTAAGACAACACAAAGAGTTAATTAAGAAAGTAAATAGAATGTTCGCCAATTAATCCCAAAATGAAGAGCTGGTACAGGCAAAAAAATCTCATGTCAGTTTCGCCAGCTTTAACACTGCCACCAGTAGCTCCACAATACGCAGGTAATGTAGATTAGAACGGGCTGGTGGAACAAACAGCAGGATATGAGGAACAACGGGAAGCGGGTTGGGAATCACCACCTCCATACCCTGTGGCCCCAATTATGATAGAGTATGTGCCCCCAGTGCCCAGACAACCAGGCAGACCAGGCACAGCAGCAAGCTGATTTCCAAGCCTTTAGAGCAGATATAGCACAAGTCTTAGGGCAAGCCCCAGTTAATTGGAATATGGTGACTGGAGTAAAACAAGAAAAGGGTGAGGGTGCCCATGTATATGGCATTCGGAAGTTTGAGGCATATTGTAACTATGGGGGTGTAGGTGCTCTGCTGAACCGAGACGATGTACAGTTTATGCAATTGTACAAGGAAGGCTTTAGCCTAGCCCACCAGACAATCCTAGACACCGAGCTAGTAGACAAGAACACACATGATGAGCTAGAAAGATGGGTAGATAACCACATATGGAAAACTAAGATAAAGATGTCGGCAGTGGAGGTTACAGACCCCACTGAAACGGTGGGCCACAGTGACAGCCGTCCCTAAACCCGAGGTGTGCTTTAATTGTGGAAACCCGAACATAAAATATTTACAGTTTTAGATGTAGCCAATGGATTTTGATCGATACCACTAGACCAGGAATCCAAAGATAAATTTGTTTTCACAGTGGGAGGGAGACAGTATACCTGGGCAAGGCTCCCACAGGGATTCCACAACAGCCTGAACATCTTTCAACGGGTCATGAATGAGAAGCTGAGTCAGTGTGACGTAGAGTCTTACAACAGTACAATTTTACAATATGCAGATGATATTCTAATAGCGACAGAATCAGAAAGGGGCCACATCGGACCCCCCTTGGTTGTCTTAAGGACACTGAAAAACGCTGGATTTAAGATAAACCCCAAAAAGGCACAGGTAAGGCAAACACTGGTTAGGTACTTAGGACACGAGATCAGTCAGGAAAACAAGATTCTACCACAGGACAGGAAAATGGCCATCGCGGACGTTCTTCATCCCACCACAGTAAGGGGGGTCTGAAAGGTCATGGGGCTGTTCAGCTACTGCCGCAACTTCCTACCCCAGTTTGCAGTAATGGCCGCGCCGAGACAGAGGTTAGTAAAGGGAGGAAAGCCTGGGACAGAAAAGATCAAATGGGGACCAGGGCAAGAGACAGCGTATACAGGGTTGAAAGCTGGTCTCATGTCAGCACCAGCCCTCAGACTACCCGACATGTCCCGACCATTCCACGTTTACAGCAATATAGATTGGGTTTTTACAACGCAGTAGTGACACAACAACGAGGAGAAAGTATGAGACCTGTAGCATATTATTCCACTCAGCAGCCCCCTGTAGTGAAGGTACTGGCCAGGTGTGTGGTGGTGCTAGACTGTGTCACATGGGTAGTCCAGGTGTGTGAACCTGTCACCACATCTGGACAAATAATACTGCACACCCAGCATACTTCAGTGGAGTTGTTAAACACTGGGAAACTGGAAGCAGTGTCAGACTCCAGACGGGCAACATGGGAAGCTGTGTTACTACCAAAAGATAAGGCAGTACAGATCATAAGGGATTACTAAAGTTAATCCAGCCACAGAATGATATCCAAAGGGGAACCGTACCTATGTCAGATGAGATTAGGCCAAGAGGTGGAGGGGAGCATCTCAGATGAACTACTTGAGAACCCAGATTTGACCCTCTACATGGATGGATCTAGAAGATACATAAACGGGCAATTTCGGACTGGGTGGACAGTCGTAGACCAGAACGAAGAGGCTATCCTAAAAGAGGGATTAGTAGGGGCCCTGTCAGCTCAGGTAGCCGAACTGATTGCCCTTATGGAGGCCCTCAAAGCGGCTAACGGCAAGAGGGTGAATGTGTATACTGACAGCCGGTATGCACTCGGGGTTGTCCACGACTACATGGCAGCCTGGAATAGGAGGGGATTCATCACCTCAGCAGATGGGACACATAAGGCACAAGAATGTAGTACGAGAGTTAGTGGAAGCAGCTTGGGCGCCTGCAGAGGTGGCAGTTATTAAAATATAGGCACATAGGAAGGTGGAAAACCAGCAACAAAGGGCTAATATGCCAGCAGACGCAGCGGCCAAAGAGGCAGCCGGGAAAGAGGAACCGCGCACAGTCCGGGTGGCTGCATATAGCCCAGAGGAGATGAATGTGCAGAAATTACAGGCAGATATAGATCCTGAGGTGAAGGAGAAATGGAGAAGGGCAGGGGCCACCACGGAAAAAGACGGAATTTGGAGGAAAAGGTTGTTAGCAAAGGCCCCGAATTGAATACCATACACCCTGTTGAATTTGTATCACACACCAGACCACAGCGGATGGGGCAGTATGCTCAGTAGACTGCTTCAGAACTGGTGGTGGACTGGCATTGGCAGGGATGTAGCCAGGTATTGTCAGAGATGCATCATTTGCGCCCAGCATAACCCTGGCAAACCGATCAAAGTAAGGCCATCACACCAGCTGCACCCCAAGGGCCAATGGGAAAACCTACAGATCGATTTTACAGGATCCCTGGACTCCTTCCTGACAGCAGGGGGAAGAAATACTGCCTGCTCATAATCGACCAGTTCACTAGATGGGTGGAGGCTTTCCCCACCAGGGACTGCAGCGGCACCACAGTCACAAAGCTTTTGAAGTAATACCAAGGTGGGGAATCCCTTTACAGATAGATTCGGATCAAGGAACGTATTTTACAGGCAGTGTTATGGAAAGGACATGTGAGCTGCTCGGGGTAAAACAGAAATTTCATGTACCTTACCATCCACAAAGATCAGGAATGGTAGAACGTATGAACCACACATTAAAAAATGCCATTGGAAAGGCAATCACAGCAAGTGGTAGGGGGGTGGGTGGATGTGCTCCCCTGCATATTGATGCAGCTGAGGGTTACCCCTAACAGAACAACTGGGTTAACCCCTTTTATTAGTTAATGACCGGGATTCACCAGAAGTAAGGATATGGGACCCATCAGAGATAAAATTAAAACTATATTAAGCAATTGGACGGACAGCTAAAGGAATTATAACAGAAAGTGAAGGACCAACAGGCTATCAGGGATTTAGAAGAGAGGACAAAAGTGGGTCCCCTGTCACCACCGGCTGAGGTCGGAGACATGGTGTTTGTTCAAATCACCCCTAGCCCCAAAATGGACTGGACTGTACGAAATTATTTTGACCAGCGATTCATGTGCCTGCATCGATATGAAGGGAAAAGGTAGGTGGAAACACTGGTCACAACTGAAAAGGTGGATGTAAATGATGTAAGTAAGAAAGACTGAATTACTGGGTAGTGGGGGGGAAAACGGGCAACGAGCAGTCCATACTGTGTTAACCATCTGGTTTAGGATTCATTCCCAATCTGGAGGACTGGCCACCTGAAAGACAAGGGGGGAATCCTCAACTACAGGGAGGGTCACCGTGGACTGTGCACAAGGAGGGGTGAAAAGGAGAAAGCTGCCTGTTATATACGACCTAACCCCTGGTGATCACCAGCAGTGTGCTTCGTTACAGAAATAACAATAACCGGGTAACCTCCACACCAAGATGAAAAAAAGCTGGGTGTCGATAATCATTACCAGGGCCCCGGCTATTGCAGCCACCGGCATACAGAACATAAACCGTGAAGGAGTGGCCGGTATGGGCTTATACTACAAGAATGTCAGCGACGGATATTGCGTGAAAGGAGGTGTGAATGTCACAACGGAAAGGTCAATGCTCTTCAAGTGTGGCACCGGGCTTATGCAACTATCCGTTGGAATGAGCAATGGAGAGAGCCTAGGGCAGAGCTCGCATATGGGAATAGAACTCCGATGGAAAAATGAGGGCCCAACATGCTTCCAAATCAGCAATGGTTTGGACGAACCCTGGATATGTGCGAAGGGGGCACAGGTCCAGACACAATCTCAATCAGAGATTTTTTGCAATTTACCTTCATACCCCGGGGCAACAACAACTGGGGTCACTGCCCCGGGGAGGAGGACTTGGGAATGACAGAAACCTGGCGTTGGATTTTGAGGCCCAAACACGCAGAGTTGACTACAACGGTGGACCCCTGGGCCACACCACCCCGTTATCACAGGACACGACACCACAGGGACTATCTTACCCAGACATGACCCCTGGGCCACAGAATGGATTGGGAATGTATACGGACGGTGAACTATTGTA
Source organism: Carcharodon carcharias (assembly GCF_017639515.1). NCBI lineage: Eukaryota > Metazoa > Chordata > Chondrichthyes > Lamniformes > Lamnidae > Carcharodon > Carcharodon carcharias. The sequence goes on along the minus strand of NC_054474.1, from coordinate 162,158,326 downwards.
TGATTAACATTAAACATGAAATTGTACCGGTAATTGTGAACCTGGCAGGTATACAACTGTCTGAGTATTACAGTAACCAAGCGCCTCTATGAAAACTATACAAATGACTGAGTAAGGCTGTGATTAATCAGGCAGGCGACGCCACGGGCACCACTAGATTCAGGGGACGTGCTGCTTTCCACCGCCAGAAGAGAGGGTTAGTTAACAATGTACTGACAGGGGTGAACACAGGGGTTTCCCTGGTAAACTCTCTCGACATTCAAGGAATCAATTCTGATGTCATGAATCTTAAAGGGATCATGAGGCAGCTGTTCATAAGAGCAGCGAGGGGTGATGAAACAGCAGCGGCCCTAAGGGGCAAGAGCGTGGCAACTTTATTGGAAAGCGTACACATTATAGAGACCCATGCTAAAACCACCAACCAATTAATAGAAAGGGAGGAACGACAAGAGGACAGCACCCAAAAAAGCCAGCTGTGCCAAGCTTACAGCCAGTGGATGATCGGGCATGTAAGACACAATCTGGCCCAGATCCAAAGGGGGGAGGTACTGGGCTGGATTAACAGTACCCGGTTGCAGGGGATGGCCAAGAACCCAGGCGGCATTAACACCTGTACATTGAAAGGAATGACCGGGGTGTATGCGGTGGTTCAGAAGTGCAACACAATCCAAATGAATGTGATAGGCATGGTATGGGCAATGCCCTCAGTCACAGCAGACACCGGCCCATAACCCGAGTACCAAGTGGAGAACATTGGGTTAATCTGAGACAATGACTCCCTCCGGTACTACCCCCATAGATATGCATGCCATACACAAGAATGAGGGTCGGAATGGGGTGGGTGCTGGATGAATGCGGATACAATCGAATGGAGGATTGTACGTTGGAAATTACCCACAGATAAAACCATCACACCCGCTCAGGATACAAGGGAAAGGGGGAATACTGTGTGACAACTACTGAGCAGTCATACATGTACAGGAGCCGACATTGCAACATCACCACCACCAACTTCTGCTTTAAACCCCGGCTCCCAGTTACTATCGGACACACGCGAATGGTGTAAGTCCAACAAAGGGGTCAGGTCTCAGTCAACGTCTCCGACACACTCCATGATACCCTGGGACAGTATGAGGAACCTAAGCAGGCCCCAGTTCCCCACCTTCCCGAGAATCTGACAAAGATTAAAGGTGACTTACGAAAGGTGATGAAACAGTATTACATGTTAGAGGCGGTGTTTAAAAGGCTAATCAATGATACGGAAGAACAATTGAGAAATCCGTCATGGTGGGAGCAAGTGTGGGACTGTGGCTGATTGTGGATATACGTCACTGGATAAGAATAATCTCTCATATACTCGTCGCTGTGCAGCTAGTGTTAGCATTGGCGTGAGGAATTGCAGCATGTCACACCTGTAAGAAGAAAACCCTTAAACATAGGACAAAAATAATGTTAAAGGAGTAACATCGGCTGCTGGGACATGTAGTAGGGTCCCAGCCCCCTGTCTTGGTGGCTGCAGACCACCAGAAAGACAGGAGTCTCAGACATTAGGAAGCTTAAAAACTTGGAGAGAGATCCAGGTGATGCCATGGCCCATAGGACTTGCTCGGATCGGTACCACCGGAACCATGACAGAACCATCGGACGCAGATTAATTGGCTAGCTTAACCTAATGGTTACGCACCCAAAAGGGGGGACTGAAGATGCAGAAAATTTGGATATATTTTAAAGTGCCAGCCAGGACCAGCAGCTAGGGTGCCAAAGCATACGCAGACAATCACAGCCTTACATGAAAGCTAAAAACCTGTACAAAGGGCTCAGCTATAAATTTGCAATTAGGAAATGGGAGACACAAACGGGCGGGGACATGGGGTGACTCGATCAAGAAATGGGGAAGGCCATTTAACACCGTCTGATAGCCTCGAATCACATCCAGTCAGCCCCTGTAAACCATTTGTATAGAATAAGCATACATTCTTTGCTATCTTCAAAAGGACAATGCCCAGTCTCTGCCCTGCAATTACTGTACAGGAACACAATTATCAGCCCACCGGAGGGTCTTTGTGCTGTGGCCTTTGTCTAACTAACACCATTAAGTTGTAACTGATAATAAAAGATATATAAACTGTGCTCATTTGAACCTCGGTGGAGAAGCGCCTGGACTGCCCAGCATTAGCTCCCCGCATGCGTAATAAAGGAACCACTTGAATATTGCATCTGGACTCAGAACGTTGAAATTTTGTACCAGAATATTCCTCGGACCTTTCAGCGTCAAACTTCTTCGGGGATGTGGGAGCTGCACTCATCCAGGTAAGTGGGGAGTATTCCATCGCACTCCTGACTTGTGCCTTGTAGATGGTGGACAGGCTTTGGGGAGTCAGGAGGTGAGTTACTGGTCGCTCTATTCCTAGCCTCTGACCTGCTCTTGTAGCCACAGTATTTATATGGCTGGTCGAGTTCAGTTTCTGGTCAATGGTAACCCCCAGGGAGTTAATAGTGGGGGATTCAGTGATGGTAATGCCATTGAACATCAAGGCGTGATGGTTGGATTCTCTCTTGTTGGAGATGGTCATTGCCTGGCACTTGTGTGGCACAAATGTTACTTGCCACTTGTCAGGCCAAGCCTGGATATTTTCCAGTTCTTGCTGTATTTGGACATGGCCTTCTTCAGTATCTGAGGAGTCATGAATGGTGCTGAACATTGTGTAATCATCAGTGTACATCCCCACTTCTGATCTTATGATGGAAGGAAGGTCATTGATGAAGCAGCTGAAGATGGTTGGGCCGAGGACCCAACCTGAGGAACTCCTGCAGTGATGTCTTGGGACTGAGATGACTGACCTCCAACAACCACAACCATCTTCCTTTGTGCTAGGTATGACTCCAACCAGCGGAGAGTTTTCCCCGATTCTCATTGATTCCAGTTTTGCTGGGGCTCCCTGATGCCACACTCGGTCAAATGTGGCCTTGACATCAAGGGCTGTCACTCTCACCTCACCTCGGGAGTTCAGCTTTGTTTGCCTTGTTTGAAGCAAGGCTGTAATGAGATCAGGAGCTGAGTGGCCCTGGTGGAGCCCAAAATGGACGTAAGTGAGCAGGTTATTGCTCAGCAAGTACTGCTTGATAGCACTGATGATGACCCCTTCCATTACTTTACTGATGATCTAGAGTAAACTGATGGGATAGTAATTGGCTGAGTTGGATTTGTCCTGCTTTTTGTGAACAGGACATACTTGGGCAATTTTTCATATATCAGGGTAAATGCCAGTGTTATAGCTATACTGGAACAGCTTGGCTAGGGGCACAGCAAGTTCTGGAGCACAAGCCTCCAGTACTGTTGCCAGAATGTGTCAGAGCCTTGCAGTATCCAGCGCCTTCTGCTGTTTCTTGATAGGATGTGGAGTAAATTGAATTGGCTGAAGACTGACATCTGTGATGCTGGGGACCTCCAGAGGAGGCCAAGATGGATCACCAACTCGGCACTTCTGGCTGAAGATTGTGGCAAATGCTTCAGCCTTATCTTTTGTACTGATGTGCTGGGCTCCCCCATTATTGAGGATGGGGATATTTGTGGAGCCTCCTCCTCCAGTGAGTTGTTTAACTGTGCACCATCATTCACAACTGGATGTGGCAGGACTGCAGATCTTAGATCTGATCTGTTGGTTGTGGGATTGCTTAGCTCTGTCTATCACTTGCTACTTATGCTGTTTGGCATGCAGGTAGTCCTGTGTTATAGCTTCACAAGGTTGACACCTCATTTTTAGGTATGCCTGGTGCTGCTCCTGGCATGCCCTCCTGTACTCCTTATTGAACCAGGATTCATTCCCTGGCTTGATGGTAATGGTAGAGTGGGGAATATGCTGAGCCATGAGGTTACAGATTGTGTTCCAGTACAATTCTGCTGCTGTTGATGGCCCACAGTGCCTCATGGATGTTCAGTCTTGAGTTGCTAGATCTGTCAAAATCTATCCCATTTAGCACAGCGGTAGTGCCGCACATAATGATGGAGGGTATCCTCAATGTGAAGGACTTTGTCTCCACATCGACTGTGCGGTGGTCACTCCTACCACACCATCATGGACAGATGCATCTGCAGCAGGCAGGTTGGTGAGGATGAAGTCAAGTATGTTTTTCTCTCTTGTTGATTCCCTCACCACCTGCTGCAAACCCAGTCTGGCAGCTATGTCATTTAGGACTCGGCCAGTAGTGGTGCTACTAAGCCACTCTTGGTGATGGACATTGAAGTTCCCCACCCAGAGTACATTCTGCGCCCTTGCCACCCTCAGTGCTTCCTCCAAGTGGTGTTCAACATGGAGGAGCACTGATTCATCAGCTGAGGGATGGCAGTATGTGGGAATCAGCAGGACATTTCCTCGCCCATGTTTGACCTGATGCCATGAGATGTTATGGGGTCTGGAGTCAATGTTGAGGACTACCAGGTCAACTCCCTCCCAACTGTATACCACTGTGCCGCCATCTCTGCTGGGCCTGTCCTGCTGGTGGGACAGGTCATACCCAGGGATGGTCATGATATCTGGGACATTATCTGTAAGGTATGATTCTGTGAGGATGACTATGTCAGGCTGTTGCTTGACTGGTGTGAGAGACAGCTTTCCCAATTTTGGCACTAGCCCCGAGATGTTAGTAAGGAGGACTTTGCAGGGTCAAGAGCACTGAGACTGCCGTTGTCATTTCTGGTGCCTGGGTCGATGCCGGGTGGTCTGTCCGGTTTCATTCCTTTTTTGTGATGGTTTGATACAACTGAGTGGCTTGCTAGGCCATTTCAGATGGCATTTAAGAGTCAACCACATTGCTGTGGAGTCTCCTGTAGGCCAGATCAGGTAAGGACAACAGATTCAAAAACAGAAAATACTGGAAAAGCTCAGCAGGTCTAACAGCATCTGTGGAGAGAAAGACAGAGTTAACGTTTTGAGTCCATATGACTCTACTTCAGAAACTCTGAAGAAAAGTCATACGGACTCGAAACATTAACTCTGTCTTTCTCTCCACAGATGCTGTCAGACCTGCTGAGTTTTTCCAGCATTTTCTGTTTTTGTTTCAGATTTCCAGCATCTGCAGTATTTTGCTTTTAAGGCTAACTGATCTCCTTCTCTTAAGGACATTAGTGAAGAATATTCCAATAAATACATATTCATTTGTGTTTCCTACATTTAAAGATTTTTATGAAAAGATTGTCATCCTTTGGAATTGTGTTTTTGGATTTCATGTAAAACAAAAACTAAATAACTGGAAAGCCACGCATATTGAGGGTGACATGCAATTTTATACTCAGGCTTATAAATTTAAGTAAAATGTATGAAACTGATGTTTGAGATTTTCATGATTATCACAACAGAGTCAAAGGAAAAATGGTAGCTGATCAACGGGCTATCTTCAAAGAAGGGGAAAGGCAAGGCAAATAAATCCAGATCTTCCTGGATGACAAAGGAAATAGGAATTAAGATAAAGAAGAAAAAGTGTGCTTATGATGGTGTCAGGCAGAAAATACAACTGAAAGCCGAGCTGAATATAGAGGGTTCGGAGGGGAGATGAAGAAGCAAATAAGAGAAGCAAAGAGGGACTACGAAAAGAGACTGGCAGCTAACATAAAGGGAATCCCAATACTCCTATAGGCATATAAATTGTAAGGGGGTAGTAAAAGGACGAGTAGGATAGATTAGGGACCAAAAAGGGGATTTACACATGGAGGCAGAGAACATAGCTGAGGTATTAAATGAATATTTATCACCCATCTTTACAAAGGAAGATTATGCAACCCAGGCAATGGTGAGAGATTGGTAATTCAGGCATGACAAGGGCTTAAAATTGAAAAGGAGGAGGTATTGGATCGATTATCTGTACTTAAAGTTGATAAGACACCAGGATCAGATGAGATCCACCCAAGGATACTGAGGGAAGTGAGAGTGGAAATTGCAGATGCCCTGGACATATTTTTTTCAGTCTTCCTTCAGGGGTGGTGCTGGAGGACTAGAGAATTGCAAATGTTACACCCTTGTTCAAAAAAAGGTGTAAAGATAAGACTGGCAACTACAGGTCTGTCAGCTTAACTTTGGTGGTGGTTGGAAAACTTTTAGAAACAATAATTCAGGACAACATTAATAGTAATATAAACAAATGCAGGTTAATTAAGGAAAACCAGCATGTATTTCTTAAGGGAAATCATGTTTAACTAATTTACTGACGTTTTTGAATAGGTAACACAGAGGGTGGATGAAGGAAATGCTGTTGATGTGGTGTACATAGACTTCTAAAAGGTGTTTGATACAGTGCCGCACAACAGACTTGAGAAAAAAATTAGAGCTCATGGAATAAAAAGGACATTAGCAACATGGACATGGAATTGGCTGAGTGACAGGAAACAGAGAGTAGTGGTGAAAGGGTGTTTTTCAATCTGGAGGAAGGTTTGTAGCCAAGGGTCAGTGCTGGGACTCTTGCTTTTCCTAATATATTGCTGACTTAGTCCTTGGTGTACAGGGCACCATTGCAAAGTTTGCAGATGATACAAAACCTGGAAGCATTGTAAATTGTGAGGAAGATAGTGTAGAACTTCAAAAGGACATAGACAAGGTGGTGGAATGGGTGGACAGGTTGAAGATAAAGTTCAATACAGAGAAGTGTGCAGTGATTCATTTTGGTAGGAAGAACATGGAAAGGAATATAAAATAAGGGTACAACTCTAAAGGGGACGCAGGAGCAGAAAGACCTGGGTGAATATGTGCATAAGTCATTGAATCTGGCAGGACAGGTTTAGAGGGCAATTAATAAAGCTTACAGTATTCTGGGATTTATTAATAGGGTAGTAGAGTACAAGGGCAAGGAGCTTATGTTGAACTTGTATAAGTCACTAGTTCAGCCTCTGTGTCCTAGTTCTAGTTCAGAGTACTGTGTCCAGTTCTGGGTGCCACACTTTAGGAGGATGTGAAGACATTAGATAGGATGCAGAAAATATTCAGGAGAATGGTTCCAGGGATGAGGAACTTCAGTTATGAAGATAGATTAGAGAAGTTAGGACTGTTATTCTTGGAGAAAAGAAGGCTGAGAGGAGATTTGAAATCATAAGGGGTTCGGACAGAGCAGGTAGGGAAAACTGTTCCCACTCATAAAAGGATCAAGAACGAGGGGGCACAGATTTACAGCAATTAGTAAAAGAAGCAAAAGTGATGTGAGGAAAAACCTTTTCATACAGCAATTGGTTAGGGTCTGGAATGCACTGGCTGAGAGTGTGGTGGAGGCAGATTCAATTGAAGCATTCAGAAGGGAATTGGACTTTATCTCAAAAGGAAGAATGTGCAGGGTTATGGAGGGAAAATGAGGGAATGGCATTTGATAGGTTGTTCATTCGGACAGCTGGTGCAGACATGATGGTGGGCCAAATGGCCTTGTTTTGAACCATAAGAGTTCTGTGATTCTGTGATCAACATTTCACTAGTTACTGGTTTAACAGTTATTTTCTCCAGGCCCTATTGTACAAATATGATAGTGAGATTGTACTTTTTATTTAGTAACCCTAGAATCAAAAATTGGAGGAATGAATTTTGATTTTACGGTACAAAGCTTTATGATGAATATGCAGGACCCATAATTTTCTGAACCGACAATATTTTAAAATATTAAGAAGTGTTTCTTATTCAGAAATGACAATGTTAATGCAGAACCTTTTTTTAATACTACTATAAATATACATAAATACTACTTGAAATCTCATTACAAGTGTGGAGCAGTTGCCCTTTAAAAAGCTCAGATACATTGTTCACTTAAAAAATGTAGCTTTCTTATAACAATGAAATCATTAGCAAATTGACGTGAAGAAAATGTTGAGTCCCTTCATTGTAGGGGACTAAGTAAAGATACACAAGTCTGAATTAATGGTTGCTTTGCTTTTTACATGTTAGTTCACTTGCCTATGATGCTCAGTAGATGCTATAAACCAGTGTAATTAGCAACTGTACAGGAATTTTGTTGCCACAGTGCATTTTATAAGAATATTTCAAATATACTGTTGCATAGTTGCATAATTCATTAACTACCAAGAACCTTTTCACAAGATTCTGATAACATATTTTAATCTTTACCACCTGGACTCATTGCTAGAACAGAGTGCAGAAAGGAAAAGCTGGCAGAGGATCACATATTTCTTACAGAACCAACTGAAACTTTCCTTCTATTAAAATTAATGGAAGGAAAAATCCAATGGGTTCTGTAAGGATTGTGCAATCCTCCCTGCCATATTTTTCTTTCTTCCTTCTGCCCGGATGATACTTAACATTCAAGTGGTAAAGAGGAAACTCTACCCTATAATCTCAAACCTATTGGTATATAGAGAATCTAAGACACACTTTATATAACATGGTTTGTGTGTAAAGGGGTTTGCTCTGTAATACTGTGGTAACTATACAAACCTAGTTAAGTTTTATATGGTCAACGTTCTAAATGAAAAAAATAAACTGCATTCTAACTTCACTTCAGTTCCATGAAAAAGGAGAGATTTAACCATTTGTCATGAAGTGAACCCATCAGCTCTAAACCTGGTGGATGTATATTGTATACTGTCTAGTTAAGGACAAATTAACTCCTAATACTTTATGTACATAATAATAATGCATAACGCATGTACAATTACTTTTAAATGTTGTTAAACGGCAAGATTATCTGATTACAGAATAATTGATTTATCTATAAGAGAATAAGAAATTTGGATTTATATTGCTGCATGCTCCCAGTATTTCTGAAAATTTTACTACAAGTTTATTATTGTCTTCACTTATTAGGAATAGGAACTAGTAATAAATGTAACCTTTTTTAAAAATATGTTGTGTCAGACATTCGTGTCAAATAGAACTGTTAAATTGGACTCTACTTCTGTACAAATATCTATTTGTTTGTATTATATTTACATTTCAGATACATCTAGAATGTGTCACATGGAATAAAAACACAAACTGGGTGAACTGATGGAGGGCAACCATCACCATGCTGGGAAGTCAATGAGAGCATGCAACAGGAGAAAAAGCCAAAAGAAAATGCTACAAACTTTGTCTGTACTTAGAAAATCTTTATTGTAGCAGATTGATTCCACTCAGAAACTCCAGCTCCCAGAGATGCCATTCACTAATTTGCTCTAACGTAAATGTTTTACAAGCAGGTTTTCAGCCTCAATGCTTCAACTCCAGCGAAAATTATATTGTCATTAGTTTGTTTTTGATGCAACTAAAGAGAAAAAAAAGTGAGGATTTCTATGAAAAATGTTATCCAGCAATCTTCTACATTTCCCCACTGTGTCTGCCACACTAGGGTGGAATAAATAGAAAAGATGAAATAAGGAGCTAAATTAACTCACCCAAATATTATTCCATGTTTGCCAGGATATCTTGTGACAGCTCCCTTCCTAAAGATCATTTGTGTTTGTTGCATTCCCCAATCTCCAGCACATAAGATGGGGCTCCTGAATGAGAGAAGCAGAAGGTTGGATTTGGTATAGCAGCAGGTTTGAATACTGGCATTGTTTCCAGCTAGGAAGTATCTCTAATTGGTCCTATATTCTGTAGTGGTAATGACGGCAAAATTGTCAGCATTCACCATCATCCCTCCACTAAAAATGACAGCAACTTCAGGAATCCACACATGCACAGGACAAAGTGGCGATTCAGAAGTTGCTGTCAGTGATTCTACATTCCTCCAGAGAGTGCACTGATGAGGTCCATCTGCAGATAGAAATGGTTAAGTAATCAGTAAATTGATGAAAACTTCCACTTCCATACTAAGAATTACTGCTAAGCACCCTCATTGGCTCAGAAAAGCTAATTTTATACTTGCGGGTGTTGAATTTCTTCATAATGTTAGAAAATTCAAGGTATTTTAACCACTTCAGTTTTTATCCTAATCCAATCATAATCAACCATTTGCTATCTGAAAATTTAAATTAAAAGTAAAGGTTAAAAGGTTTGCTGTGAGAATTATTCAATGTGATTGGCTGCTAAGCCTCCTTGCTGACATCACTGTTGCTAGACATTTGGAGATCCCCTTGACTTGGAGCCAGATGTAGATTGCTGTTGGGAAAGAGGAGTTCCACGCCAGAGAGATCTGTGAAGTCAGAGATTGCTGCTGTCCGCAAAACCCAGGCCTATGTCAACAAATCCCAGGAACAGGCTTTTATGAAGCAGTTCATGTGAATTGGTAGACATAAGAGATAAGTTGCAAAAAAAAACTGTTATGATTCTGTCAAAATCAGTATTAATGGGTTCAGAGTATTACAGATGCACATTGCTTACATGAAGGTGTCTGAGAACAGATCAGAAGTACCTCACTTTAGCACCCCAGCTCTTTGGATCATTAAGTGTTTTAAATTTTAGTTTACTTTATTGTAGTGAAAATGTTAATAGTCCTTCATTAGGACTGGTGTCAGCCATTGTAAAGCCCTTTTGTAGAACTGGGGTACAGCCAAATGAATTCTGTCAACTGTGACTGTGTTGAGGCGTCCCAAGCAACGAATCATCTTGCAACCCTGAAAATCAGAAGGTCTATAACTCTTGAGCCAGAGACTGCGTGGAACAGTGACAGAAAGCTATAGCAACACAAGATTTAAAAAAAGAGAATACCTATACCATTTCTTAATTCTGTATAATCATTATGCTGTTAAAATAAGTGTTCGAACTGGTTGCAAAATGGGCTTTAAAAATTGCCCATCTCTTGAGTGGCTGACATCTAAAGAGACCAAATGAATAAAAAGACAAGTACAGGGAAATAGTATTGAAACCTAGAAGTAGAAATGACCCGGATAATTTTTTTTTAGACAAGACAAGAAATTCATAGACGGTTATGTTGAAAGAGATGAAGCTGGCATGGGTCAGTTGGGCCAAATGACTTCTTTCATGCTGTACATTCTATGTAAAAGAAAATTAATCTTAGGCTATTATTGATTTTCACATTAAGTTCTTAGTACAGTGTGCATTTTGTAGACAAAATATCAGAATGGCCAGTGTTGGTGTGCTAAGTACTATGTTTGACATCCTTTCCCATGTTGCAACTAGAAGGAACTCTAACCACAAGAGAAAAGCCAGTAATGATTTGGATTGTTGATAGAATCCTACTTTAGACAAGGAACCAGGATCTCACCCTTAACTTCTAATTGAATCATGGCCTGAAATCATCAATTAGTTTCAATTAGTGCAGTTCCCTGTTTTCAGAGGTGTAGCCACTGATAAGAGTTGGGAGGGGACATGTGGGACCATCCTGCAGTTGAAGCAGAGATTTCTATTTATAACCTCCTGGCTATTTCAATTCTCCCTTTGATCAATTCCACTTAAATTACCAAATTTATTATTTTTCTTGGTGTGCCTAATCTAAAAAGTTGGATAGTTGGAGCAATGTAAATTATTGTAAACACAAATCACAGAAAGATCTTTCACTGTCAATTCATTCTCTCTGAATTTTATTTTCACTCAATGCAAAGTGTCTGGTCTCTGTTCAGCTGCTCTCCTGGATTAATCAGCTAATAAACATGAAGAATTTCAGACCTAAACCTGTGGCACAATCCATTTTACTAATTAACGTGGCAAATACAACCATAAAATATGGAAGCTCGTCACAGAATGAAGGCAGTATATAGACAGAATAGCAAGCAAAGATACATTATGTCATACAAGCCCTGATTTATATTGGAAATTGTTTAAATCAGTAGAATTTTATGCACAAGTTAGTAAATATATAATCATTCCAAACAGCATTTAGAGGTTTATTCATTTAACAATGGAAAGCCAGAATGAATCTAACAGTATAAATCCTGCTGAAGGTTACCCTCCCAGTTCAATTGCTGTGAAAATGCACATCTGAAGGATTACTGATGTAATTTATCAAGCGTCTTAGGGATTCACTAAGGATCTCGATGAAAAGGTGCCACAATGTAAATGCCTGCCAGAAGCAGTAATAAATTTGTAATGAAAATTGCTATAGTTAACCCGTATATGTTGCAATGTTAATTTACCAGAGGTTCAGAGAGATGTGTACCTTTACTGTCCTCCCTCAGAAATAATTTGAGAGCTTGTTGAATACCATTACCCAGAGATAGAGCATCACTCAAGAGCTGGCTGAAGTAGCAAAGTTCAGAAGAGCACAAATATACAGGAGAGGCAGACTGAAGGTGGTGAGACAAATTAAAAAAAAACTTTATTTAAAGAAATGAGAAGACAATTTTACAGCCAGATGGGACCGCTGTATTTTATATAGCGCCCCAGTATGTGGATAGTTGCTTGGATATCTTGGGGTATTAGTTGAGAAATCCAAGTCCAGTCTGGAAGCATGAACATCAGCCATGTAGAAAAGCTGCTTAAGGAAAAAATGTATGCACTTTCCACTGGGAACAGCAGACTCCTGGCCACAGTTTGCATGTTAAATTGGATAATTAGCATTTCAGTAGTTTTCTTAGCTCAGCGACCATATGCGGAGCTGACAACTACAACAACAGTTTGCATTTATAGAGTCATTGATAGAGTCAGGTTCATTTACAGCACAGAAAGAGGCCATTCAGCCTGAGTCAATGCCAGGTCTCTGTGCAGCAATGCAGTCAATCCTATTCCACCCCTCCATCCCCATAGCCCTTCAAGTGCCCATCCAATTTTGTTTTGAAATCATTGATCATCTCTGCTTCCACCGCCCTCCTGGGCAGCGAGTTTCAGGACATTGCCAGTGCTTTTACCATGGTAAAGGAGACCAAGGCACTTCACAAGCATTATCAGACAAATTTTAATACAAAGCCATATCAGGTTTTATTAGGACAGGTGAGAAATAGGTTTTAAGGAGCAGTTAAAAGGAGGAAAGGGAAGTGTGGAAAATTTAAAGACAGAATTCCTGAGTTTAGGATCGAGGCAGCTGAAAGCATGGCTACTAATGGTGGAATGATGGAATTCAGGGATACTCAAGAGCCTAGGGATGGAGCAGTGCAAAGAACTTGGGAGGGTTGTAAGAGTAAAGAAGGTAATAGAGATAGAGAGGGGTGATGCTATGGAGGGATTTGAAAACTAAAATGAGAATTTTACAACCAAGCTGTTGGCAGGCCAATCACAATAATGATGAGTAAATGATACTTGGTGAAAGTTAGGATAAAGGTAGTAGAGTTTTGGATGAGCTCAAATTCAGAAAGGATGCAGCATAGGAGACCTGCCAGGAATGCATTGAAATAGTTAATACTAGAGGTAATAAAGGCACAAATAATTAGTTGGAATTTTGATTTAAATTTAGCTATTCTTGAAAAATCTGGGTGTTTCTATTGAAATATGCCTAATGTATTGGAAGCATACTTCAAAAAACACACATTTAAACACCAGCACTGATCTTCTGGCTGACAAGAATAAGGAAGTCTTGGTACAATTGTACAGGTCAATCCTGCTCCTAGTTTTTGTGGCTTTGGTGAGATCACACCCAGAGCACTGTATGTAGTTTTGGTCCCCAAGTTTAAAGGAATTATATAGTAGCATTAGAGGCAGTGCAGCAAAGTTTTACTAGGTTGGGTTCTGGGATGAGAGGTTTGTCCTCTGATGAGATGCTGAGTAAATCAGGCCGATACTCTCTGGAGTTTAGAAGAGTGATCTAATTGAAACATACAAGATTCGTAAGGAACTTGAGAGAGTAGACTTTGAGAGATTGTTTCCCCTGGCTGGGAAAGCTAGAACAAGGGGGCACAGTCTCAGGTTAAGAAGCCGATCATTTAGGACTGAGGCGAAGAGAAATTTCTTCAAAGAGTTTGAATCTTTGGAATTCTCTACTCCAGAAAGTTGTGGATGCTGCATTGTTGAATATACTCAAAGGCTGAGATAGATAGATTTTTGGGGCTGAATTTTCATCTCCCACTTGAGATGCAAATCAGGTTGATCATAGTTTTTTTTGCTGGCTTCCTGACCTCATACCATTTTCACACACCTGGAAGGCCTTGGGTGCAAAATGCACATGCATCTCTTCGGAGTTCCTGTCCTCATTGTGAGCACCACAGGAAAATTATATTTCCTCCCACCCATAATTTTGCACATTGGTGTGGGTTTGGAAGCCCTAAAAAAAAAAAGCACCTCCTGGAGAGTTTGAGACTACCTGAGGGGAGTCCGGAACATTCTGAAAATGTAAAATGTTTTGACAGCTTCAAATGTCACTTTTAGATGTTGTATCGTAATGTAGATGCATTTTTCATACAGTGATTCATCATGGGGATCTGTTCTGCAAAAGTGTACTGACCATGAATTTGTAAATGCATTACACTATTGTTTTCATTGAAAAAAGTGCCATAACGCATCAGAAATGTGAAACAACTATACTGTCGGCCTCTGTTCTCATGTTTTGTTCTGTGATTTAAGTCAACTGACAGCTTGGGCTGTTAAAGAGAACACTGCTTTTTAAAGTTGAAAAAATCTTTGCACCTGCTTCTCTCAATTAATTGACAGACACCCTGCTTTGAAATGGAAACCCATTGTTCTGTCATTATCAGGAAAAGTAGCTGGAAGCTTTTGTTATGACAGCTGTTGCCATTATGAATGCTTGGCTGGGTTTCAAAAGCTTCTAATGGCTTTATCTCAGCAGGTGGTCTATTAATCCACAAACATTTTAAACTTTTAAAGAGGTTGTAATAACAATATATCTTTGATGTGGTTTTTGTTTGATTACAAACCTAATAGGCATTTAAAAGGATTACTTTTTTTGCATGGAATAGTTCTTTTCCAGTATCAATGATATTAGAATAAGTTATTAGATTGTAGGAGATTTTTTTTCCAAAAATTTAAAAGAATTCCTATTGCTATTGCATGGCTCCTGAGAACTGTATATGGTTCATATTGGATGACTTGTTATGAAGGATACACAAAGCCTTCAGAGAGTCCTTTAAAATGTTTTCCAAGTTCTCCTTGAGATCGGGTGCCATCCTTAAGTTGTGAAAAGAGGATCTGCTTTGGAAGCTGATTATTTGACAGGTAGATGAAGCATCCAGAGCAATAGAGCTGATTTCACAGGACCATGGTTACGATGCTGGAGAGATTGGCTTAGTTAAGGATGCTGGAGTTTGTTCATCTGTCTTCCCACTTGACTGAGTATCCTGCGGAGATACCTCTGATGGAAATGCTCCAACAACTGTAGGTGCTTCTGTAGTTGACCCAAGTCTCATGGCCATAAAGAACGATGGTGACAACAACAGCATTGTAGACTCAAGCCTTTTTACTGTTATGGGGATCTCTGTTGTTGAAGACCTGGTTGCACAATTTTTGGAAGGCTGTGTTGGCACAGCCAGTTCTGTGGTGGATCTCCACTTCAATAGTGACCTTTTGAGAAAGATGGAAAGGTAGCTGCCCTGATAGAGGAAGTGTTCAAGAACTTCTAAAGTCTCCCCATCAATAACAATAGCTGGAAATGTAGGTGCTTGTCCAGGGGTAGGCTAGTGGAGGATTTTGGTCTTACTGATGTTGAAGACCCCTCAGTGGACTCACCTTAGCCACCTTTTGCCAAGATTAATATTTCCCATGTGTACCTCATCAGTAGAAAAATTAATTGTTGACCCCATGACCCACTACCTCAAACTGCTTTGCAGACAAGGTCATGTCTCATAGCAGATTTGGGCTTACATGTGGAAGCAACTCCTTTGGCCTGAGCACAATAAAAAAAATACAAAAGTGAAATACAGTGGATGCTGTAAATCTGAAATAAAAATGGAAAGTGTTGGAAATACTCAGCAGGTTAGGCAGCATCTGTGGAGAGAAAGAGATAACACTTCAGGTCAATGACCTTTCATCAGAACTGGGAAAAGTTAGAAATGTAATAGGTTTTAAGCAAGTGAAAGGGCATTGGGGGCGGGCAGTGTGGAAAAGAAAGGGAAGTTCTATGAATTAAAATGACAAGAAAAAAAAAACATCTGGAATGCCAGAAATTGGATCATTGTAAATCTCTCATTCACTTTAAAAATTGGATAGGTAACAATTCAAAAAACCCCCCACAAATTTGCGAAAAGTCACATTTCCATCAACTTGAATGCTTTTAGGATTACATCAGTCGTTTTATTACACTGAAGAGTGGGAGAGATGGGAGGTTCCATGTGCGTGCAGATGACACCCAGCTCTACCTAACGGCCATTTCTCCCAATCCCTCCACTGTTTCCAAGTTGTCACACTCTGCCTGACATTCTATACTAGGTGAGCAAAAATTTCTGAAATATTAATGAAACCAAAGCCTTTGTCTCTGGTTCCACCATAAACTGTGTTACCACACCACCAACTCCATCCCTTTCTCTGGCAGCTGCTGGAAGTTGAACCAACATCGGTGTTGGATTTAACCCCGAGGGGAGTTATCAACCACACATCAGCCTATTTCAACCACTGTAACGTTACCTGATCCCCTCTCTGTCTCAGTTCAAGCTTTTGGTCATCTGCCTTAATATCCCCTTTTGTGGCTCAGTGTCAAAGTTTGTTTAATAACACTCCTATGGTTGCCTTGGGGCATTTTATTATGTTAAAGGCTCTATATAAATACAATTGATTGCACCAGACTGCAGTAAAAATACAAATAATTAGAACAATAAAGATTGCAAGAATTTGGAACCAATACAGATGAGTGCATTTTGCAATTCCAGACATTGATTAACATACGAAAATGAAGAACGCTAAGTTATTAAATGCATTTATTGTTTTAATGTTTGAAATGAGTTGCCCAGAACAGGTACAATTGGTCAAAGCTTAACATTCCACTATTCAAATACATTAACAACACATCAAGGAGCAGGCTGAATCGTCTCACTTGAACAATGATCCATTTAGCAAGATACAAAGGACTACCTGTGCCCATGGATTAGCATCTTAGCTTAAGTCACTTCCCCCAGGAGAGGGAGTGAGGGGAAAAAATAGCTGGGGAAGGCCATGGAAAAGGCAAGAGCATATATCTCAACTCTGCACTATTTCAGTTATTTTTCAATAATAGGAGTTCTTGACCCTCTCGCCATATTCATTTTTAATGCTAAAGCAACACTAAAAGTGGCTGTAACATCCTTCCATTGTTCATACATGTACAAAAAAAATGTTTAAAATAGATCCTGCAAACATTAACCATTGCGAACAATAACAAATATCAAATCATCACCTTATATAAACAAATATGAAAAGTTGAACAAAAAGCATTCATTTCCAAACAAGTTGAGTATTTACAAAATTACTTATTTTTTCCAAAAAGGTTCAAAAACAAGAACCTTCATTTAACGAACACCTTTATTGTAGAAAAATATTCAAAGGTGTTTCACAGAATCATGACAAAAATCAACACAAAGTAAAGGTGGCTAACAACTTGGTCAAAGAGGATGGTCTGAAACAAGGAGTGGCAGAGGTTTACGGAGGGAATTTCAGATCTTTGAGTCCAGACAGCTGAAGCCACAGTCATCAATGCTGGAATGAAGAGTGGGAAATGCACGAGGCCAGAGCTGGAGGAATGCGTAGTTCTTGGAGGATGGTAGGGTTGGTGAAAATTAAAGAAAGATGTGGAGAGTTCACGAAGGGAATTAAACAAAAGGGTAAGAGTTTTAAATTTGAGGTGCTGGGGGACCGGAGGCTAATGTAGGTAAGTGAGCAGATGGGTGCAGTAAAGGATCCAGAAACAAAGTTGTGGTTGAGCTGAAATTGTGGAGTGTACAGAATACAAGGCTGGCCAAGTGAACAAAGTAACAGTCAAGTTTTATGGGGTTAGCAGCAGATTTCCTGAGGCAGGGGCTGAGAAAAGCAATGTTACAGAGGTGGATCTATGGAAAGTGGTTTTTGAGATGGAGGAAGTAGAGTTGAGAGCAAAACTTGGGAACAAATAGGATGCGAGGTTGTGAACAGTTTGGTGAAACCTGAGACACTGGCCATGGATGGGGGTGGTGAATGAGAAATAGAATCGGTGAAGAGCTAACAAAGTTTGCGGTGAAGGCAAAAGACAATGGCTTTGGTCCTCTCAGTATTTAACAGTACATTTTGGCTCATCCGGGTCAGATATGACAAGCAGTCTGACAACATAGATAGTGCAGCAGTCAAGAGGAAGATGGTGGAGAGGTAGAACTGGGTATCATCAGTGTATATTGGAACCTGTTATGTGGTTTGGATGATTTCATTGAGAGGCAGCATGTAGATAAGATGTAGGAAGACCAAGGACAGATTCTTGGACAACCCCAGAGGTAATGTGGTGAGGTGGAGATTCTCTGCACTTTTACCTATCCAATCATATTCAATCAGCTGAGGATAGACGCACTCAGTTGACAATGGAGGAGAGGTGTTGAAGACGGTTGGCGTAGTCAGCCATGTCCGATCGCTACAAACAGGTCAAGAGGATGGGGAGAGATTCTGTACTATGGTCACAGTCAACAGGGTGGATATGGTAACGTATTGGTTATGTTACTGAACTAATAATTAATCATCTAAAGATTGTGAATTTCCATATAAGCCTGCCAACTGGCCTATATGGAACTCGTAACCCACACCAACACCTTCTGAGATGGCCTAGCAAGTCTGTTAATTATTAGCTGGACAGTTATGTCGAACTATTACCCTGAAACTCACTATCTAAACAAATTTAGAGCACCCACACCACACAAATTGCAGCCATTCAAGTTGGGAGCCCACCAATACTTTCTTAGGAGAACAAATGTCAGCCTTGCCAGCCTCACCTGCATCCAGAAAATAAAAGTTTTTTTGCTTTTATGTTCATTAGTGCTACAATATACACAGATAACTTAGAAATATTCTAAAATGCAGACCCCTAATCAGTACAAAATTTAATGACATTAGATAGATAAATCTTGTGGAAATTCAGCAAACTACTTTATTAGCATGAAATAAATTTGGTTTTGTTAAGTACTTAACACTCAAATTTATGCTATCTAGATCTAGAGTAAAGCTTTTTACTTTAGATTACATATGTCTTTTGAAAACAGATATGCCATGTTCAAATGCACTAATATATTAACAGGAACTAAATACACTCCCATGCGTAAATGCTGTGCATTTCCTTGAATGTACACCAGAGGCCCCTCTTACTTTATATTAACAAGAATGTATAACTGGTATCCAGCATCAATGAAGTGTTAACTAACTATAGTAATTTTTCATAAAGAACCCCGAGTTAAGTTTAAGACAGATTAAAGTCAGACTGCTAGGCATTAAGGAGTGGCTAAGTGCCCGAACAGCCACTACTTCATGCCTAGCAATCTGATTTTTCAGCTTGGATACAAGTTAAAAGGCTTTAATCTTTTTGGTCAACATACAGGTATAAATATAAATATAGACAGATACCTGTCTTAAGCTTAACTCAGGGTTCTTTATGAACAGTTTTTGGCATCAGTTAGCTTTTTTTTATATATACTGCTTTACTGAAAAAACAGGTTATTGTACACACGATTTATCCTACTGCTGCTAAAATGGCTTGCCTTCCATTTGTAAAGTTGCATTTTCAAATACTTACAGGGTGATGAAGAAAAATATTTAATGCAGTAGAGATAGGAAGCTTCGTTTGCATCAGCTCCTCTATAATATGGACCACACAAAGTGAAGTCTGTTAGGGAAGTAATTATACATATTCATTTATGCAACTGTCTATGGGGATTCAGGAAGTAACGATTTCTATATGCAAAAATATTTAGATATCTTAACAAAGGAACACACTGTTTTATGCTGCCCAACAATAAAATTCACATAGAATGAATTAAACTGCTCTGAAGTACATATCTTGATTTCTTGTGCAATTTTTGTGAAGTGACAAAATTCTAGAGTCTCAATATCAATCAACAAGTCATTGAACCATATCTCGAATACCAGTGCACTCAAAAAAATGCTCCTCACATTACAACTTGTATGTAAATATTGGTCCTCAAATCAAATGCTCTATACCGGTTCCTTGCAGAATTTAATTTACAAAACCAACAAGTGGTGTTATGCAAGCAAAGTCACAACTGTGATACAAGCAAGAGGGGGGGGCAAACATTTTGTTTCTTGAAGCGTATGCATTTATAGATAGTAGATAATGTTCTGCATCTAGTGTCTTGTTAGTTTCTTCACATTTCTTGTAAGGCTATTTACTTTCCTCAGTTTCTGTAAGCCAATTTCTTCAAACTTGTCTTGTGTTTGGCTAAGGAGTTAGCCATGTTCAGAAGGAATGCAGTCAGATGCAGCTCATTCACACACAAACAAAAATCAAGTAAAGGTACAGTTGGGCTTATTCTGGCAGGTCGATACCACGCAAATATAGTTACCGCTGTTTGCTATACTGAATCTCAAGGTGGTATGTTTTATAGAAACTACATGCACAATAATATTGAAGACTAGCAATCTTACTTGATTGATGGTTTCATGCTGCAGTGCTATAATCGCAAAGAAAGCTAAGATTTATAATATGCTGTGTGTTTAGTCACACTATCAGACTGGTAACTGGAGTGAAGGTACAGATCAGCCATGATCTAAATGAATGATGGAATAGGCTTGCAGAGCTGAATGGCCAACTCCTGTTCCTATGTTCCTATGTAAACTACACATTTAGATTCAGTACATTGCCCATCCTGCACCTCGTGGAGGTAGCGGCAGCCAGGACAAAAAAAAAGAAAAATTTAAGGATTCAACTCAAATTGAATTATTAGCTTGAGAATGATTAAAATTTCTGGGCAGTTTTAGCTGATTTAATCTGCCTTACCACCCGCTTCTTTTTCACTGTGCTGTTAGGCAAGCCAATTATACTATGCTGTTGGCCTACACGACATACAACTTAAATTATAGTTGGTACTGACTAAATGAATCCTGTTCTGTAGGCAGAGCTGGTTTGTTCAACAGTTATTCCTATAAGAAATTGTTAACAAATAAGTGCCACTCCTAACAAATTTCCAATGTGTTACTACAGAATTACATGGCCATCACATTACTACAATGCAAAATTTGTTCTCAGTTAAGGAGAATTTGTAAGTGTTAAAAGCTCAACATTTAGCATAAACAAAATCAAAAGATAGAGGAGCAAAATACAGTTTCAATAGTGTTCAAAAATATAGCAAGAAACTTAAACCTGTACAAATTTCCTAACCACAAATCTTAAGCCATGTTGCCACAATTATTGTTCAAACTTTGTCAACATTTAACATTGCAAATCACTTTAACTGTAACAATGTAATTCAAAATTTTGACCATTATGTAGTTTTGTTGAACAAATTTCTGAAGTCTCTCCCTCTCAATTAACATCTTATAGATTTAAAAAATTACATATGACAACAGTCGATCCACAATTAATACTAGTGTTATGTAGGAAGCAAATGGTAAAAGCAACTGGGAAACTGGTAACAGATAATGAGGAGGGGGTGGAATTGGAGAAATAAGAGTACAAGAAAATACAATAAAAGTAGATGATCTTTCTTCAAATATCCAGAAGAACCCAACTCATATTGAATGAAAGAGACATATTAAATGATCTTCATTAGCAAAGACCAGTTTTAAATAAGTGCTTTCTAAAGTGTATGTTTTGTACATGTGGTATGGTCATGGCAGTCTATTACTTAATTGATATACATTGATATCTATATCTTTGGACCAGTTTTGGTCTCCTTATCCACAGAAGGATCTATTCATGTTAGAGGGGTGCAACGAAGGTTCATTAGATTGATTCCTGGTGTGAGAGAATTGTCCATGAGGAGAGATTGCATAGAATAGCCCAATATTCACTGGAGTTTAGAAGAATGAGAATTGATCTCATTGAAACATATAAAATTCTTAGCTTCAAAGCTGAGAGGCTGTTTCCTCTGTCTAAGAGTTAGTGGTTATCACCTCAGGATAAGGGTTAGGGCACCCCAGACTGAAATGAGGAGAAATTTCTTCACTCAAGAGGGTTGGAAATCTTTTGAATTCTCTACTCCAGAAGGCAGTACGTGCTCAGGGGTTGAGTATATTCAAGATTGAGATTCATAAATTTTTGAACAAAAAGGGAATCAAGGGATACAGGATAGGGCAGGAATGTGGAGCTGAGTTAGAAGATTAGTCGTGGTCTTACTGATTGGTGAAGCAAGCTTCAGGGGTCACATGGGCACTCCTGCTCCTATTTCTTTTGTCCTTCAAATCTCTACTGTGTTACTTTCGACTTCTGTTTTACAATTTCCCTTAACTAGAGAACTAAATCAAAATGACATATTGTATTGTGAACTCATGGTCATCGGGGCCCATACCAAAACAGTGAAACATTCTATCACCCCAATGAATTGAAACTGACTCTGACTTTGAGTGAAAAGCAACAAAAAATTTCCATGGAACAGCTTCTATTGATTAAAATAGAGGTAAAGACTTACAAATATTGGCCAGATTAATGGGGTAGTAATGCAAGTATCATTAAAAATTAACTAGGTAAATACTTTCTTTAGCTGCCATTCATTTTAAATTTACCTTAATTTCCTGCAATAAATGGACATTTCTTTCAAGCATTCTTTCCATAGTGACATTTAGACCCATTAGCCTTTCCCTGAATTCATACTAATAATCACTGCCAACAGATAAGCCAGGCATAGCAGCAATGCGCACCCATTGATGGGCAAATTAAAATTGCATGTGTAGCTGTCACCCAGTGCTTGAGGACAAAGTAATGAATGCCTTCCAGATCCCAATGGTCTTCATATTCAAGCAAAAAGCTGCAAGAACCTGTCATGTGATGCAGAAGTTTTCCTTTCCAGCAGCGCTGAAAATGAATAGTTATAGATGTATAATTCTGAATCAATTACCCTGATTTCTCATTTCCAAAGAGGAAGGAAATATTTACATACTAGACTGCAATTTTAACAAGAAGTCGCTTATAAGATCAGGTTAGATCACACAGTTCACTTTGAACAGAGATACCTATTGGAGATATAGTCCTATATTTGCTACTTTTTTCTGTAAACAAAAAGTAAGCATGATACTCGGCATAATTTGAGGCATTTTTCAGAGTATAAAACAAAGCAGCAATAATGCAGACTAATTTTTGCAGGGTTTCACCCCTACTTCCAGTTAAGTGGTGGCATCTATAATACATTTAATGAACAAGGTGTCATCTTTCACATAGGCATGTTTAGGAGAGTCAAGTTTGGACAATGGGAAAAACATAGGACAGCCACTGGCAATATTCATCTCGTTCACTGGCCTTTGAAATGAGGAGGAATTAACATCTGGACGAAAGGCATCAATTAAGTGTTCCCGGTTGTTCTGGTCCAGAAGCATGAAGGTGACCTTACAAAGGGAAAAAATAAATAAATATATAATATTGATAACTTTTGGAAAACATTTTGAAATACAGGACTAAGCATTGGATTTGATGTGGAATAGATTTCGAAACCATTTTACATCAAGTTAAATTGAGGATTATGGATGATTCAGAGCTGAACACACAATGCTTTGATGAGATCATTTGCATCTATTTTGCATAAACATTAAACTTTCCAAATTCCAGTTTTCAACAAACAAAAGATATGTATTCAACCCAGCACAATCTACATACAACTGCATTTGCAGAACAAAAAGTATTTGATTCTTTTAGTTTTGTACAAGAGTATGATAACTGCATGGAGGTAAAAACAGACACAGATTAATCTCCATCAAGTGTTTATCTTAAGTAAATTCTGTTGTTCCAACTT
Organism: Carcharodon carcharias; assembly: GCF_017639515.1. Classification (NCBI taxonomy): domain Eukaryota; kingdom Metazoa; phylum Chordata; class Chondrichthyes; order Lamniformes; family Lamnidae; genus Carcharodon; species Carcharodon carcharias. The sequence continues at coordinate 162,134,700 of NC_054474.1, read as the reverse complement.
GAATTACTCGTCATCTTGAATTAATGGCCTGATGAAGTACTGGAGCAACTGCCTCTAAGGCATGGCTGCAGCAATGTTCTGTTCCTCTCACTAAGAGTTTCCAGCCCAGGGGCATCTTCAAAGTCTCAGCAATGCTGCTCTTTGCTTGTCTATTCCCTGATATAATTGAGGACAATGACATTGGATTGATCCCTAGCCCATTTGCAGTACCTTCTCTGAAATAGCCTTATGGAGACTGGTAAATCCCTCTTGGGAGGCATGAATGGGATTCAGTGCTTTTTTAAACCTGTAGAGTTGTAACTACTGGTTGGTCTAGCACAGGGGGCATTATTAGCTAGATCAACACAATAGCAAGTAGACTGTTCAGTTGCCAAGAATTTTAATAAAGGCTGGCTCCCTTTAGGAGTCTAACAATTAATTCACCGTTGAACAATTCTTGTGATACTTGTTTTAGATATTCATGTCTCCCATGAGAACAGGATGACCGGTAGCATATATACAAGGACCTCTGTAAAGACCTTTTCCATAACTACATCTTTAAACTGAGGCTTCCCATAAACATAACCATCATGTCAACATATCATTGATAGTAATATCAATGTGTGTCTCAATGACTGGGATGGAAGGGGCATAAATAGCAATGGAACATTGGCTGTTTCACTGAATGATTTTCTATATCCAATGGTAGATCATCCACTCTAGACCTTTGCAAAATTAACTGAATAATACCTTCACATTGTTGAACGAAATGGAAACGAATTGCACAAATATTCTGATTCTAAATAATTCTCTAATTCCACTTTTAAAATACCCAACATTAGAAGGGTAGGGTAAAACGTAAGTGTTCCAGGAGGGTGAAAATAAACAAATTACAAAAACACAGGATAATCCATATGCAAAACATTGGGCGGAATCTTGCAGAGGTGATGGGGGGCTCCCCATGTTGCCAATTTTCGGGAAGGTCCGCCATATCTTGTTCTGCTAAGGCACTTGACAGGCCAGTGGTGGGCCTTCCCCTGAGGTCAAGGAACTGCCAGCCAGAGGCCAGCAAGTCTATTGAATTGCAGCACCATTGGGGTTTGTGGCTGCTGTTGGTTACGATACCCAGCCGAGATCACTGGATCCCAGGCCACAGATGAGTGATGGCAGTGGTGTGTGGCGCTGGGGAGAGGGCTCAGCATCAAGGATGGGTGTTGGCTCTCATCAGCTCACCCCCCCCGAAATTAATTGCCCACTTCAATGCCTCAATTGGCTGTGGGGTGGGGGAAGGCCATCCATGAGCCTTCCCATCATAGACTTAATCAAGATGAAGGCAGGGAAGTGGCCAGGTCCCCACCTGCCACCCTGCCATCTGATTAAATGCCACTCCTGCTGCCAAATCTGCACAGGGGAAGGCATAAGATTCCACCCATTATCTCTGTACATTCCTCAAATGTATGCAAGTGATTGTAAATAATGATTATAAGGTTATTAGAAACATTAACATTTCAGCTGAACATTATACATACCTTTTGCTTAAATGGCCAATGTAGCAAGGCATCATATTCGCCTCTCATTACAACAAAGAACAAAGAGATATGAGTTCCTCGTCCAGTTCCATCTCCATTTAAATACATTCGCATACACACCTTATACCCATATTTGCTGGTATAGAATGCTGGGAAAAAAAGGATCAATAATAAGAGAACGTCTTGTTCAGGAACACATGTTACTACATAAACACATAAGATGGTGAGTCTAGGATTCATAAGTTTTGTACTGAAAATACAATTTATTTCAGGTTCACTGCTGTCATCTTCAGTGTTTTTGGTTATCAGTACAATTACACGATTGCTGCATAAATGGATATCCTTTGGTAAGGAATACACAAGACCAAACCTATAAAATTATCACTGAACAATTCTTTCACTTTCTGTAGTGCAGTGAAAATTTTAATCACAGTAGGGAAATGAAATGTCAGCAATGGTGTATTTGTTACTACTGATAAAGGTCCAAATTGAGAAAAGCAGAGGTGTAGGCACATTATCACAAGGAAGGCATAGAAAGGAAACTTCCAGGTAAACAAGGCTGACAATTTCAATTTAAGGCTGCTGGTGGAGTTGGCATGAAAATTTCAAATCCCTCATCAATTATTTTCTGGAAATAGGTAACATCCCAATGAACTTACAAACAACAAATGTGATTCTCATCTTCAAATAAGGAGTAAAGGATCAGCCTTCAACATTACTGGGGCCTTACCTCAACTGTGTGAAAATGCTCAAAAGTGCTTGACACTGTCTCCATAAAAACTGATTCACAAGACACATGTCCATGGGAAGCCATTACACTGGATTAGTAAACAGATTGACCCATGTGCAGAATGACTGCCTCAATACTGTTACATTCCAATGCTAAAGAAAGGTTAACTTGTATACCTCAGGATTGTGATGCTAACAAATGTGCATTAATATTGTAAAGTCAAATCATTTCAAACATAATTATAAGCAGAGGCTCTCATATCACCACTTCAAGGACGGAACAATTATTTTACTTAGAAAGAGTAAAAAATGTACCTGAAGAGGAAAGGCTTGTTATGCGCCCTGAAATGGCTTCCTGGCGCTTTCTACTGACATCAGTAATTTTCCACAGCAATAATCCCTCATAAGAGATCTGCTCCAAAGCAAGCATTTGCAAACGGAATTCATTGATGATCACGTCTTTCAAAGCAAGGAGATGCTGCTGATCTGAAACCTAGAAATAGATTCAAGTGTCAGACAAAATGCAAAGTTTATCTACATCACGTCTCACACAAACTATTAAATATCACAACTGCCTTCAAATTGCTACTGTAGTGGATCACCTCTAATTGTGATTACTGTGTTGTACTCTACTGATGTTATTTTTATGAGCCCTGTACTGCTGAGACCACAGATCTTGTGGCGTAGTGGATAGTGTCCTTGCCTCTGGGCCAGGAGCTCTGGGTTTGACTCCAAACCCAAGATTCAACGGCTAAGGAACGCACATTCATAATTTGACCAAAGAGGTTGAGTATCAACTTGCGAGTTCTCCCAACACATGCCAATGTCAGGCAGTAAGGGTGGAAGAGATTCTTGGTCAGCCATGTGATGGAACAAACATTGGAGTCTTTACCATCACTATCCATAGCTGCAGACTACAACATGCATGCAAAAGTGCATGTTGCCACAGCAACCTGGACTCTCGGAGTGAATTGTCCACACACGACACACAGACATACCTCAGACATGAAGATCACCGTGATCCACAGGAATTGCAAAATCATCAGATGGCAGGTCAAATCAAGCTCCACCTGCATGTCACCTCATGACTGATTACCAAGTAATCTGATCTAGGAGAAGAGTTCACATCTATCTACTGTGTCTGAAAAGCTTCTGTCAATTGCTTGTGAACTTTCTTTATGTAAACCTATGGGAATCTAATGATAGACAATTTAAATATGGGTGGTTTTGTTCTCGCTATTTGTGTTGAGCTACTGACTATGTTATTGGGTACATCTATAATGTTCTGTAACGCTATCTTTTAAAATAAACTTAAAATAATAAAAATATTTGTTCGAGATTCCAAAAGAACTTCCAGGTTTAAGAAACTGTATAATTATAATTTGCACAGCAGTCACAAATTCTTATGTGGCCTCTAACTGTGTACAGAGTATGGATAAAAAACAAATTTGAAAGTAAATAAATGTAGTCACGGGTTATGACTCATTTCCATACACTTGGTTAGGACAGAAGGGTTGTGGATTGATTTGGAAGAATCAGCATGGATTTGAAGGAAAATCATGTCTAACTAACTTGCTGGAGTTTTTTTGAAGATGTAACGGAAACGGTTGATGAGGGCAAGGCTGTTGGTGTGGTGTATATGGACTTCCAAAAGGCGTTCAATACAGTGTGACACAACAGACTTGTGAAGAAAGTCAAAGATCATGGAACAGTAGCAATGTGGATACAAAACTGGTTGAGGAATAGGAAACAGAGAGTAATAGTTAATGGGTATTTTTTGGGCTGGAAGACGGTTGTAGTGGAGTTCCCCAGGGGTTGGTATTAGGATCCTTGCTTTTCCTGATTTCCATAAATGATCTAGATCTTGGTATACAGGGGACAATTTCAAAGTTTGCAGATGACACAAAACTTCGGAGAATTGTTAACTGTGAGGAAGACAGTGTAGAACTTCAAAAGGACATTGACACATTGGTGGAGTGGGCAGATAGGTGGCAGATGAAGTTCAATGTGGAGAAGTGTGAGATGATACACTTTGGTGCAAAGAACATGGAGAGACAGTATAAAATAAAGGATACTATTCTAAAGGGTGTGCAGGAGCAGAAAGACCTGGGTGAATATGTACATAATTCATTAAAGATGGCAGGACAGGTGGGTGAGCTGTTACTGAAGCTTACATTATTCTAGGCTTCATTAATAGTGGCATAGAGTAGAAGAGCAGGGAGATTTTGATGAACTTATATAAGACATTGGTTAGACCTCAGCTGGAGTACTGTGTACAGTTCTGGGCACTACACCATAGGAAGGATGTGAACGCATTGGAGAGAGTGCAGAAGAGGTTTACAAGAATGGTTCCAGGAATGAGACACTTCAGTTAAGAGGAAAGATTGGAGAAGTTGGGATTGTTTTCCTTGGACTGCAGAAGGCTAAGAGGAGTCTTGATAGAAGTTTTCAAAATCATGAAGAGTCTAGACAGAGTAGACAGGGAGAGACTGTTCCCGATTGTAAATGGTTGGAGAACCAGAGGGCATAGTTTTAAAGTGTTTTCCAAAAGGAGCAAATGTGAGATGAGAAAAAACTTTTTCATACAGCAAGTAGTAAGGGTTTGGAAGGCACTGCCTGGAAGTGTGGTGGAGGCGGGTTCAATCGAGGCATTCAAGAGGACATTAGATGATTATTTAAATGAAAACAATGTGCAGGGTTATGGGGAAAAGGCCAGGGGAATGGCACTAAGTTAAAATGTTCAGAGAGCTGGTGCAGACTTGATGGGCTGAATGGCCTCCTTCTACACCATAACAATTCTGTGATTCTGTGAACCTGAAACCGGCATCAATTTTAGCAAGTTAACAGAACAAAAGGTGAGGAACACTATAAATACCAATGTTTCATGTATTTTCCATGCAACTATGAATAAGGTTTGAGCTTTTCATAAAATGGTTTACTACTTCCATGGGTACAAGAAAAACATACAATCACGTAGTGGTATTGTCACTGGACTGGTAATCCAGAGAACCAGGGTAATGCTTTGGGGACACGGGTTCAAATCCCACCACTGTAGATGGTGGAATTTGAATTCAATAAAAATTTGGGATTTAAAGTCTAATGCTGACCATAAAACCATTTTTGATTGTTGTAAAAACCCATCTGGTTCACTACTGTCCTTTACGGAAGGAAAATCTGCTGTCTTTACTTGGTCTTGCCTACATGTGATTCCAGACTCACAGCAATGTGGTTGACTCGTACATGCTCTCTGAACAGGGGCAATTAGGGTTGGGCAATAAATGCTAGCACACATCCCATGAACAAATTTAAAAAAAAGGAAAATAGACTCCATTACCTTACGCTCCAAGGCTTTAATGGCATCCTGGTCAATCTTGCTTTGCCTCTCAAATGCAACCATAGTAGTTTGGGTTTTTTCGACTTCTCGGTTTAAAACAGTCACAATATTTTCAAAAGTCTGAATTTTCCGTTCAAGAGCATCAACTTTACTTTGACACTCTGCCAATGTCTGAGCAGAATATGGTGCTGTCTGCAAATCTGAAATCCCGCAAGAACAGGGAGCTCCTTCAAAATGATCAGTTTCTAAGTCACCGTTTGATTCCACAGCAACCTGGGTGTGCAAAGAGGCTAGGGAACCTTCTGAGAACAAGGACAACACATTCTTCTCCAGCTGTTGGACTTTGAACTGTAGTTCGGCAATCATTGATGGGAGGGCAACTACTGATGCATCATCACTACCACCATTAGCAATGCTGGGATCTTGCGGGAAGCTGGTTTTCAGAGCATTGGCAAACTGAAGTACTAACGCAAGATGTGCAACAACTGAAGAGTTTTCGTGATCTTTGAGACGCTCTTTGCCACCCTGTATTGTTTTTAAAAAAGTATAATCAACATAGACTTAGCTGAAAACTCCAAGTTTAATGAGGCAATATGTAAAGTTGATCACAAGAAGTTACATTTTACATAGCACTCCTACTGCTAAACCATCTCAGAACAGTTCATAAAGGGAGATGTGTAAACTGACCAGGAAGCAAGATATTTAGGGGGAGCAAAAAAAAACCCAAGACACAAAAGGTATTTTAATAAGCAAGGTAAAACCAAGCAAGACAAACTGATTTTGGAATAGAATTCCAAAGGGTAGGGGCATAGTAAAAGCAAACACATTGGGCCAGGATTTTGTGGTTAACGGTGAAGGAACTGGCCGTTCACCTCAAATAAAGATGCCCAGAAAGTGGCTCAAGAGCACTGATTTTCTCTTTTCCAATATCAATTTGAATTTGTCTCCCTTTACCAGGATCTGTAGTGTCCGTAAACAGGTCAAGCAGCAGGAAAGGCAGATCAACTAATCAGATTGAAGAATCCTCACCAGCAGAAAAGCAGAAAGTTAAAAAAGGGAACATAAATTACAGTTAAATCATTGTACAGAAAGTTAATTAAAGATTGGAACATACATGCTGTAACAATCCTATGATCCTATACATATGGGACTAAAGGAATCTTAATAGAAAAACAAAAAACTCCAAAATAATTTTAATAGAAAACTGAAATAATTAATTTTGTGGGAATAAGATTCCACACTTTTAAAAAAGTTTTTTTATGGCCATAGGTGTTGTTCAGTAGTAGTAATGATTTACGACACTGTTAAAAATTCATTTCTCCTGTTTGAGCAAGGCTTTAGCTTTCATTGGTCTTTAGTGTGATGAGTGGGTTATTACCCTAGGTTCACATCTTAACAACAATTTCTACGATCATTCCATCAGCAAGGAATGCAACAGCACATCCAATGGAGGAACAGGGTATCACAAACAGCAACTTCCAGGTTTAAGCATTCAATTGTCCATATGTGGACCCCAGAAGTTGTTGTCAGCTTTATCCAGTACTAACAGAGAGCGTCGAGGGCCTCGCTGTTAATACGACAGCAAATTCTGGGTTATTGGTCTTGGATGGTGGAGTTGAAGGAACGATATGAACAAACATACGAAAATACGAATTAGGAGCCAAAGAAGGCCATTCGGCACCTTGAGCCCGCTCTGCCATTCGATAAAATCATGGCTGATCTGAATGTGGCCTCAACACAACTTTCCTACCTACCCCCTATACCCTTTGACTCCCTTATTAGTCAAGAATTTATCTGCTTCTGCCTTAAAAATATTCAATGACTGTGCCTTTGCTACTACCTGGGAAGAGAGCTCCACAGGCTCCTGACCCTCAGAGAAAAAAAATCTCATCTCCATCTTAAATGGGAGACCCCTTATTTTTAAATTGTGTCCCCACACAAGGGGAAACAACTTTCCAGCATCCACTCTGTCACGTCCTCGCAGGATCTCGTATGTTTCAATAAGATCACCTCTCATTATTTTAAACTTCAATGGATACAGGCCCAACCTGTCCAAGCTTTCCTCATAAGATAACCCCCTCATCCCAGGAATCAGTCAAGTGAACCTTGTCTGAACTGATTCTATTCAGTTATGTCCTTTCTTAGACAAGGAGACCAAAACAGTACAGAGTACTCCAGAGTCTCACAAATGTCCTGTATAACCGTAGCAAAACATCCCTACTTTTATATTCCATTCCTTTTGCAATAAATGCCAACATTCCATTTGCCTTCTTAATCACTTGCTGCAACTGCATACTAACTCAGACACTCAGATCACTCTGTATCTGAGTCCTGCAATCTCTCTCCATTAATATAATATGCTGCTTTTCTGTTCTTTATTCCAAAGTGGACAAGTTCACAATTTCCCACATTATACTCAACTGCCAAATTTTTGCCCACTCACTTAACCTATATATATATATATATATATATGCCTTTGCAGACTGATGCAGACTCAACTTACTTTCCTACCTATTTTTGTGTCATCAGCAAATTTAGCAACTATACATTTGGTCCCTTCTTCCAAGTCATTGATATAGATTGTAAACAGTTGAGGCCCCAGCATTGATCCCTGTGGCACACCACTCATTACATCCGCTCAACCTGAAAATGACCTATTTATGCCTACTCTTTGCTTCCTGTTGGCTAACCAATCCTCTATCCAGGCTAATATGTTACCCCCATACCAAGTGCTCCTATTTTAAAGGAGTAATCACCTCTCATTCTTCTAAACAGGCAGTCTTAGAGGTGTGGATTGCAATTTATGGCTGAAGACATTCCAATTAAAGATAAACATCTTGAAATATTGATTTGCTGGGACACAAACAACATGATTGCAAAAGCATCCTCCTCACATAAATCCATTGGAGATGCCAACATTCTGGAAGCTGCTTAGAGATTTTACATTGTTAGATGTCTTATTCTATTTTGAAAAGATGTTAAATGTCAGGGTGTGATGCAGTTTGTCTTTAATTCCATTTTTCTCCCTTCCCAACTCCACATAATTATCCTTGATCTTTAACTCATGACATCCTCACAACTCTCACACTGTGTCTCAGGTGGCTAGTGACCTTCCCTGTGCGACACCATACTTAGTTCTGCATTATTTCATATTTGGTGTTATCACGCAAAGGTTTAAATCCAAAAACCAGCTGCAATCTTCCATGCCAGACTGAAGTACGAAACAGCAGGAAGGTTGGTCTCACATTGTACAAAACATTAGAGTCATAGAGTCGTAGAGGTCTACAGCACAGAAAAAGGTCCTTCGGCCCATCGAGTCTGCGCCAGTCAAACAAGTACCTAACTATTCTAATCCCATTTTCCAGCACTAGGCCCATAGCCTTGTACACCATAGCATCGCAAATGCACATCCAAACACTTCTTAAACGTTATGAGGGTTTCTGCCTCTACCACCCTTTCAGGCAGTGAGTTCCAGATTCCCATCACCCTCTGAGTGAAAAAATTCTTCCTCACATCCCCTCTAAACCTCCTGCCCCTTACCTTAAATCTATACCCCCTGCCCCTTACCTTAAATCTATACCCCCTGGTTATTGATCCCTCCGCCAAAGGGAAAAGTTTCTTCCTGTCTGCCCTATCTTTGCCCCTCTTGATTTTATACACCTCAGTCATGCCCCCCCTCAATCTCCTGTGCTCCAGGGAAAATAACCCCAGTCTATCCAATCTCTCCTCATAACTAAAACTCTCTAGCCCAGGCAACATCCTGGTAAACCTCCTTTGCACTCTCGCTAGTGCAATCACATCCTTCTTATAATGCGGATTCCAGAACTGTATGCAATACCCTAGCTGTGGCTTAACCAACATTTTATACAGTTCCTGCATAACCTCCATGTTCTTATATTCTATGCCTTGGCGAATAAAGGCAAGTATCCCATTGGCCTTCTTAACCACTTTATCTATCTGTCCTGCTACCTTAAGGGGCCTATGGGCATGCATACCAAGGTCCCTCTGATCCTTGGTATTTTCCAGGGTCCTACCATTCATTCGCATACCTTGTTTGTCCTGCCCAAGTGCATCACCTCACACTTATCCGGATTAAATTCCATTTGCCACTAATCAGCACATCTGACCAGCCTGTCTATATCCTCCTCACTATTTACCACCCTGCCAATTTTCGTTTCATTTATATTGTGAAGATCATTAGGACATCAATTTAACACAACAATTCACTCGAATACATAGACATAGGTTATGTGGAGGCTATTCATCTCCGAGGTTAAGTTTCTTCCTTCTCTGGCCTTCTCTGAAGTAAAACATCTGACCAGAAGGTCATAAACTGGAAGGAAACTCAGTTTTTAAAGAGTAGCTCTGAAAGTAATTAAGACTTCTGCTTTCAAGTTCACAGAGAATTTGAAAGTGATAGTTCAGATTCTGAGTCTCACAATTGGCTGATTCAGTTACAGTGTAGTCTACATTTCTTATTTAGTTAATCTACAAAAGTTATATAAATTGTAACAAATATTAATCAGTTGTCTCAGTTCCTGACTCAGATCTGTATCTAAATCACAGTCAGAGACATTAATTTCAGAAATCTATTATTATACTAAAAGGTAAAAATCATTTTTAAAATCAAACAAGAATGAGAATATAGTAAAAAAGCAAGATACTGCGGATGCTGGAAACCTGAAACGAAAACAGAAAATGCTGGAAAAACTGAGCAGGTCTGGCAGCATCTGTGGAGAGAGAAATAGAGTTAACATTTCGAGTCCATATGGCCCTTTTTCAGAGCTCTGAAGTTCTGAAGAGTGTTTCCAGTATTTTCTGTTTTTGTTTGAGAATATAGTCTTCACACCTCATGCAATGCTAGGCAGAATTATCAAATGTACCATTTTTTTCCAATCTGAAAAGTTTCCTTTTAGTCTGAAATCCCAAGTGAGGAAGAGGAAAAAGTTTACAAAAGAAGATGGACTATTACACTTGCAACAAAAGAATAAAGCTATTTTTCTAAAAAAAAAGCCCTACCCGGAAATTGCATCCTAATTCTGCAAAACGACAGCTGTCACGGGTTCGGTTTCCTCCAGGAGGGCGAGACTGTAAAAGAGAAAGTAATCAACAGCATGCAATTATGTTATAGTTTTTTTTTACATAAAATCCATTATTCAGTCATTTGCATTAAAAAAGTAGAAAAAAGTTGAGATTTCCAAAAGTTGACCTTCTCACTGGGGTAAGCACTGTTGCAACAGTTGCAGAGCTAGTCAATGGGGCCTAAAATGTTGCTGCTTACTTCTACCAGCTCTACCAACTATTTGGAGGAGAGAAGGAAGAATGACTCATTTTGGACCCATGCTAATTTTTTCAGTAAAATTATCAAATGGAAACTGGGTAAATGCCTCCCTGGATGGTAGTTAACGCAACAGGCAAACCTATTACAAGCAGGTCCAAGGAGGAGAGTAGATACATCAGCAGAGTACTATTTATTTATTTCTTTATTAATCTCCACCTCTGCCGAGACCTAATCCTGGAATGATCCAGTAGAGCTGCTTAGTGACTAAGGAGGGGAAATCTGTTTGCATAGCAGTGCTACACAGACTATGTTGGGTCCCCCAGAGTGTGGCAGTGCTGTGGGCCGCTATTTGTGTTGCATTTGTCAATGAAATTCATTGCTGCCTGCCCCCAGGGAACTGATGTACTGTAGCCCTGGTGTGAATGAATTTCTCCCCCTGAAACTCTCAGATGGTTGGCCTCATAACGCTTTAAAATGAAGATTGGCTAATAGCCATTTAATAAAAATTCAGAGCATTTGCTTTTCTGAATGTATTACTGATTCAGCAGAAATAGCATGCAAACTAAGCATTATGTAAATATGTTATAATTTGTACGTTATAAATTCACCTTAGCAAAGGAGCCTATAATTGAGAACAAGGCAGATTACAATGTTCTAGCTCCTTTAACAGTTACGGCTATCACAAATGGAGCCCTTTTCATCAAAGATAGCACATTTGTCTACAACAACAACTTGCACTGATGGTGCGTTTAGTGTAGTAAAATTTTCCAAAATGCTTCACAGGAGAGTTATTAAACAAAGTTTGACACTGACACATAAAGAGGTGCGAGGGCCAGGTGACCAAAAGCTTGGTCAGGGAGGTAGGTTTTAAGGAGCATCTTAAAAATGGAGAGAGAGATAGAGAGGCAGAGAGGTTTAGAGAGAGAGCTCAGAGCTATCAACCCGAACAGGTGAAGGCATGGTCATTAATGATAGACCATTAACATCAGGGATATGCAAGAGCCTAGAAATGGAAAAGTGCAGGGTTCTTGGATGGTTGTAGAGCTGGAGGTGGTTTCAGAGGCAAAGCCAAAGAAGGAATTTCAAACAAGGAAGAGAATTTTAAAATTGAGCACAGGGGTGATGGGTGAATAGGACTAGGTGCGGCAGCCAAGTTTCGGATGAGCTCAAACTTATGGAGGTACAAGGTGAGAGACCAGCCTGTAGAGCATTGGAATTGTTGAGTCTCGAGGTAACAAAGTCATGGATGAGGTTTCAGTAGAAGATAAGCTGAGGCGGAGCAGAGATGGATGGGGTTACAGAAGTGGAAGTAGGCAGTCTTGATCCTGGAGAGGATCTGGGATCGGAAGCTCAGTGTCAAATAGGATGCCATGGTTGCAAATAATCTGGTGACTAATACCATACTTTATGGAAAACCTTTATAGATATAAATAGTACAAGTTATAACGGGGAACAGTAGGGTTAGTTATTTTCTGGAAATTACATTTCCTCCTTCACCCACCACCTCAACCAACATTCTCTCCTTGTCACTGTACGTCAAGACTAATGCTGGGTTATGTTCCCATAACAGCTGGTTGCCCTCCAGTATTTCAAAGTGGCCATTCTTAAAACTGGATTGTGATGAAGAGGTGAAACTTATTATATAGAAGCACTTTAATGCTTCAGGAAAGCAGACATTTCCCTTCACCAAGCTTGGATTGCACTAAGGCCAATTATAGCATTCCCCTTTTTACCATGCTAAAATCATCCAACACCACAAAGCAGGTCCTGGGACCTTCCTGGGCTGTATGGCTCAGTACAATATCTGATGGACACAAGACAATAAATCACTGGAGGAAGGCATTAAACTGTTCTTAACAGTTCAATTGAAATAAATTAACTAAAGTCTTACCTTTTCTTTGTTTGCTGACTCAATTTTAAATGGTTTCTTCTCTTTAACAGGAGCTTCCTCACAGACATGCTTGTTCTGCTAACCAAAATAAACAAATTGAATGCTAATCAAGTTCTAACACTTAATTAATTAAGCCAAGATGCAAACTGGATAAAATATTCCACTATCTAAGAAAGGAAACTTATTTTTCAAAATTAAAGATATGTTGGATTTTGTTGGAAGAAACTAATAATTGTTTATTAAGATCTTTCAATGGGAGAGAATATTAAAGTTGAGATGATTTTGTGTTGGACCCACTGTAACATGTAACTGATAGTTGCTACAAATCTCTTGCTCTCTTTAATTGTTGGTGTCCACAGTAAAGGCTTAAGAACATTAATAAACTTTGGTCATGATGTGACTTGTTTATTAGAATACTAATATTTGCTTTTTTAAAAAAATAACAAATGAAGATGCAATGAAAAATAGCATTAGAGGTATTCTGCAACTTTGACCAGTTCTTTGTTACAAAAATTTACTTCAGAGACCAGTTGGGCCAAAAGCCTGTAGACTTGACGTAACTTTAGAGAAGTAAACATCTAGCATTTTGTTAGTGCAAATTTCTTAAGAAATCTCACTCCAAAGACTTTTGACAAGGGTTTCAAAAACTCTTGCTTATTTATGGGCAATAGGAACTCACAATAGAGCGAACGTGCACAAACTATTACACATGGAATTTATTTGATCATTCTCCCGGCCAATTATGCTCTAATGCATGAGTCTTTCTGCTTCCTTTGAGCAGGTGGAACTGTCTGGAAGTTTTTGGAAGCTGGAACTCAAAATTCGAACTTTTGAATGTGAAAACAGATAGCAGACTGTCACATGCTACTTTCTCAGGGCCTCCGATACCAGTTGGGAAGGAACAGCCAAGTTATCTGTTCAAATTAGTCACATCAGAGATTTCCAGTACAAAGTAAAAAATTGTTGTTGTCACAGATCTGCATAGAAACATTCAATTGCAGATGTATCAATTATGAAATTCCTCTTCTAAAATTACATGAAAATCAGTTCAAATTGTAATATTATTCCACACCAAGAAATGTTGCCAACCTGCAAATCCTTCATAAACATCTTCACACCACACTGCTGACATTCCGTCATATTGTTTTTACATTCTTTTTCCAAATGATCTGCCAGTTTCTTCCTTAAAACCATCAATCCACAACCTGTACTGCAAGGGATCAGTGAAAATTCACACCGTGCTACATGATCCTAGAAAAGACAAAAGACAAAAAATACTGATGTCAATACATGAACGTTCCAATTGCACATTAGAAGCTGAATTTACAGAGAGGCTGAAACATACACAATAGTCAAAATCTAAATCAAAGCCTTAAATAGTTGCTGTTTTTTCAAAGCTATCTTTTAGTCAGAAAATATAGCATAGTTTACACTTATAAATGTGTTGATGCATTAGCTTCCACACTTCCATTAAGGAAGAAGAGGGAGGAAAGGGTGGGAACCCCGATGCAGTAAAATAACAGCCCTCAGCATGCCCTTTTTTAAAAAAGGAATCCTGCATTCATTCACAGTTTTCTAATCAGATAGCCATTGGGTTACCTACTACTCAAATCTACCAATTGTGGTTACAGTGAATTCAGATTTTGAGTTAAACTTTTTGAAATTTAAGGTCTTTAAGAATGAGCCACAGTAGGCTGAATGACCATTTTCACTTAATGTAACCCACCAAAGTTGCAGAAACATAGCAATGGATAGGATTTATTTTTCCATCAAATGGTCCTGCTTCAACACATGACAGCTTAAGTTTAAAGTTTAAACTTTTAAAGCGTCTTTTTGATAACAGTACTGCGTACTTTATCTCAAAGAAATAACAAACTTATACCACTGTCTTAGCTAACCATCGGTCAAAGATGAACCAGCGCTTATATCTCCCCACCACATCACAATTCAAAGAGGCAAACAAGTCATGCAAGCCTATGAAAAGCAAAGATCCGAAGGGGGGTGGGGGGGATAGAAGTAGCAACTATTTAGATGTTTGATAAATGAAGCATATCTTGGGCATACACTATTGTGGATCTAGGCTAGCAAAATATGCCCAAGGCAGCAATGTACACTTTTTGGTAGAATAACCACTGTTTCAGCCACATCAAATCCCAATGCTTTTCTTGATCTATTTAATGACCTAGATTTGGGTGTGCAGGGCACAATTTCAAAATTTGAAGGTGACACAAAACTTGGAAGTTTTGTGAATGGTGAGGGGGATAGCGATAGGTTTCAAGAGGGCATGTGGAATAGGCAGAAATGTGGCAGAGGAGAATTTGGTGATAAAAACAAGGAGACACATTACAATTCTAAAGGGGTGCAGCAACAGAGACCTGGGTTATATGTGCACAAATAGTTGAAGATGGTAGGACAAGTTAAGAAAGTGGTTAAAAAGGCATAAAGGATCCTGGTGTTTCTAAATAGAGCCATAGATTACAAAAGCAAGCAAGTTATGAACCTTTAGAAAACTCTGGTTTGGCCTTAACTGAAGTACTGTGTCCAATTCTAGGCACACAGTTTAGAAAGGATGTGAAGGCATTATATAGGGTGCAGAACAGTTTTATGAGAATGGTTCCAGGGATGAGGGACTTCAGTTATGTGGATAAATTGGAGAAACAGTGTTCTCCTTGGAGAAGAGAGGAGATTTGATACAAGTATCCAAAATCATGATGGGTCCAAACGAGAGTAGAGAAAACGATCCCATTGGTGGAATTGCTATGAACCAGTGGACACCAATTTAAGACAAATGGCCAAAAAACCAATGGCAACAGGAGGATACATTTTTTTTTACACTGCAAGTGGTTAGCATCTGAAATGCACTCCTTGAGATGTGGTGGAAATAGATTTATTTGGGCTTTCAAAAGGGAATTGATAAGCACCTGAAGAGAAATATCATTTGCAAGGCTACGGGAAAAGGACACAGGAGTGGGACTAACTGAGTCGCTCTTGCAGAGAGCTGACATGGAAATGATTGGCTGAATGGCCTCCTTCTGTACTGCAACTGGTCTATGATTCTATAAATTTAAACCTGATTTCACACAAAGTGATCCGTACACTGAATGCCCTTGCAAGTGAGGTTTTGGAGATTAAGATCTTTGAACAATAGGACTGTAGAGTCTTTAAGAATGAGCCACAATAGGCTGAGTGACCATCTTCATCTAGTGTAACCCACCAAAGTTGCAGAAACATAGCAATGGAAAGAATTTATTTTTCCTTAAATCTTAAGATTGGAAACTTTTCACCAATTGATCAACCCACCTCATAGTTCTTCATTACGCTTTTCCAGGTACATCCAGGATTGATACAATGTACTTTCAAATCTAAGATCTCCTTAGATACTGCAGCATCACTGAAAATCTAAAAAAAATACAATTAATAGATTATAGTTCAGCAAAGTAAAAGCCTAAGACTCCCTATTCAGATCTGAGAAGTCAAATAAGGATACTTGGAATGTTCTTCCATATCAGCTCTCAAAGTCTTGCGGATTACGAATAGTTTATTTTATTCGTAAAGTACACCTCATATGATCATGCTGGTTTATCTGTGCTGGTTAAAAGTCCCTTTGATTAAAAACAATTGCTTCTTTTTCTGAGAAGAAAGGGCATTTAAAACTGTAAGTGTCAATGGTTCTACTATCTTTACCCCCAGAAAGGTAAACCTATTCCCTTGAACTTATTGCTAGCTTAGAAATTTGTTTTAGTTGAGTTCTAAGTATTGAAGGAATATAGCCTTAGACTGGGCCCTCATAAAAAGGCCTCTCTTCCAGGAGTCTCCAAGTTAACAAAGTTATCTTATGATGGGACATACATTGAGGCATGTCTTAGTAGACCAAACCTCTTTGAAAGTTTGCCAATACCAGCCCTTAGGGGTCTAACTCGGACTCCTAGAGTTGTGTGAATATGTGGGTCCTCGAGATAATATATACTTAAGACAACAACCCCTTGTTTGCTTCATTAATACATGTCTTTTATTGAAGCCAATTATAGGTTACAGCTTATACAAAAGGATTATAGATACTAACTAAGGCTAATCATAACATGTCAATAAAACTTTAAAAATACAAGCAATTTTTGAATCCACTGCAGACAGCAACGTTTTTGGATAGTCAAACAAGTAATAATTAAAGATTCCACAAATCCAATATGGTTATATTAGATTTTAACATGCCTCTGTCTCAAAACCCAGGAAGGGGAAATTCAACAAAGGAACTTGACACCATTGTGAGCAAAGGTGCTGACTGACTGCTGACTGACTTGTCTCAGCTAATAGCGTACATGTTAAAAGTCAATTTAGCTGAGATTTTAAAAAATGGCTGACTGGCTTCTTCCAACTATGTGCGGAATTTTCCATGCGCACTGGCGTCAGGTGTGATCGGTGGCGCGAGTGGACAATATGGCACGATCAGTTTTACGACAGTGGGAATCCAAGGCAAGTGGCCACGCATTCGTGAAACTGGTATAAAGTGACCATTCCTCTGCAACTGAGGAAGTTCAGGCACAGCCACATTAATGTGATTAGGGTTGGGCTCCTAACTTATCTGCCCACTCAAGCAATGCAGAAACATCAAAGTGCCACCAAGTGCTCCAGAGCCTTCCCCCCCATCCCCCCGACACAGCCTGCAAATTCACGAGCATTTTAGTGGACTTCAGAACAGTTGGACAACTGCGCATATTGTACAATCTCCTCGCTAAAGCTGGCCACATAGCAGTCACTGCTGGAGGTGCTCACAGTCCCTTGCAATGTCAGCATCCTAGATTGGACCAGTCTCCTCCATGGTTCAAGCTAACTGGGCAGCCTTGCAGTGCACCAATCTCTGGCCATCCAAGTGGTGACCAGCACTCTCTGGGAAACGTTAAGGGGCCATCACACTTAACCAGGACAGGTACTTATACACCCATGCTAACCACATGTCTCTCTCTTTCATCCTGCAGGAGTACAATATCAAGATCATGGAACCTGGTGAACTAGCTGTATGCCTGATGGCCTACAGAGTGCAAAGATGATGGAGGACAGAGGGACTGAGGTTCCTGGCTGCACAGAGGCTGGAGTGCCAACCTCAGGAGGAAGGGGTGGCCGGGGCTCCTGCACATGCCAAGAGCCACAGTGAGCCATTGCAGGCCGGCGTCTAGCGACACCCAGGGTCTATAGATGCCGCCTTTCATTCCTGCAGATGACCAAGAATCAATGTCGCCGTAGACTGCGCATGTCTAGGGAACATCTGCCAGCTACTGCAGGATTTGGGCATCTCCTGCCAGTGGCAATGAAAGTGACCTTGCCACTCAATTTTTATGCCAGTGGCTCCTTTCAGGGCTCCACAGGTGACCTCCATGGGATCTCACAAGCCTCCACCTACAAATGTATCCATGAGGTCACAGATGCCACTTTTGCAAGGGCATACAACTTTGTGCATTTCGATTATTCAATTGTGCAATTAAAGATTGAAGGCTCAATACCTTTCTCCATCCAGTAATTCACATCACTCTCTCTTGCACAGACAGCGGGTCTGGACAGGGTCAGGACAGCGAGGATGCAAGGGCCATTGGATTTGCCCTGATCTCGGGATTCCCACAGCTGCAGAGTGCGATCAACTGCCCTCATGTGACACTCAGATCTCCGTTGCAACACACAAAGGACTACATCAACTGCAAGGGGTACCATTCGCTGAATGTGCAGCTGGTATGCCACCATCAGAAATGCATCCTGCAGGTATGTGCATGGTTTCCAGGGAGTGTGCATGACATCTACATCCTCAGTTGGTCACAGATCCCTGGAGTCTTTCAGACTTTACAAAAGCTGCAGGGATGGCTCCTCAGGGACATGGGCTACCCGCAGAGGGCGTGGCCAATGACACCCAGGCGATGGGCTCAGACTACAACATAGCGACGGTATATCAAGGCTCATGATGCAGCTCGCAACTTGGTGGAGCAGACCATCGGGATGAGGTTCTGCTACCTGGACCGATTTGGTGGAGTGCTGCAATACAGTCCGCAGAGGGTGTCATGCATCACCATCGTCAGCTGTGCCCTTTACAACCTGGTGCTCCAACAGGGAGACGAGCTGGCTGAGGAGGAGATGGAGGAGCTGCCTGTGTCCTCCAATGAGGAGGATGCTGACTGGGATGGGGATGAGGAGGTCCTCAGAGGCAACGATGACGGGGATGAAGCCCTTGCAATGGCTAGACGGGTCAGGCATGCTCAAGAGGCCCGCATAGCTGCTAGATTTGTGGAGGATGACGACAACATGCAGGGGGGTGACTCCATAGTTCCTCACATCGCAGCTGTGAATGTTTGACTCCAGGCTGTCTTATGGCAGCGCGAATATCCTGCAAAAATGCTTCTGTCATGGAGACGCAGTGGAAGCCCTAATAGTCACTCGATCGCAGGAGAAAGATGATGACATACAGTGAGGACACTCCATAAAACTTCACACAGCCTCTGAGAATGTCTGACTCCTACCTGGCAGAGTACAGATCATTTGCACTCTGTGATCAGGGTCATATCATAGAGACGCAGCCATGAAACCTTAGAAGCATCTGCCCTCTTGTCCGCCTTCAGCACCTGAGCCCTTCAGGAGCCGGAGCACAGCTCCGCCATAAGTGGTCACAGATGCTGAAGAAGTGGGGCAAGCCCCTCCTTAAATAGGTGCTGAGAGCACACGAAGAGAATAAGAGAACTCTGTGGCGCCTGCCCACTACATTCTGGCAGCAACGGCAAGCACTGCCGAGGTGCAGGCATCAATAATGTTTCCAGGGAGTGAGAGGCCGGACCATCACTGTGGTCTGAAGGCTGCACAGAGCACAGGGAAGAGGCCCTGGACTGAGACACCTGCCTTTTATCTTGTGCAGAAAGGTTTCACATCTGAGTGATAAGAACACTGCTCATCAGAACAAGGAGCCATAGGCAAGGAGACATTCTTGGGAGTTTATTGA
Organism: Carcharodon carcharias; assembly: GCF_017639515.1. Lineage (NCBI taxonomy): Eukaryota > Metazoa > Chordata > Chondrichthyes > Lamniformes > Lamnidae > Carcharodon > Carcharodon carcharias. The sequence continues at coordinate 162,114,987 of NC_054474.1, read as the reverse complement.
CAATAGTGAACAGTATGTACAAGTGATTAACACTAGTGCGCAGTCTGTGCAACTAATTCTTCTTCACCCGGTGTGGAGGGAGGCCCAAGAGGGAGGAGGACCTCCCCTTGAAACTGCTCCTGGGCCTGCCCAAGTTAGCCATTAACAGGACCAGGCAGTGGGCCACTGAGGGGGTCGTCCGACTGGACTGTCTGCCCCTCTTCCGCAGCTACATTCACGGCTGGGTGTCCCTGGAGAGGGAGCACGCTGTGTCTGCCGGCATCGTCGAGGCCGTCCGTGCTCGGTGGGCACCGCGGGGTCTGGGGTGTTTTATCGACCCCCTTAATCACATTTTGGTTTGATGTTTGTAGGTTTCCTTCAAAATTTGTCTTTGGTTTTACAGTTCCCTAATTTAGGGGCCGTGTTTGTTTTGTCCCTGATTGTTAATTTAGTTCATTTGGTTGACTCCAAAAGAATTAATTCTTCTGAACTTTCCTAACCCTGTCTCTACGTCTTGGTGCTCTCCAGACATCCACAGCAGAGGTGGAGGCAGCCTGCTGACTACGACATCCTGTCTGTGATGACTTTGGCAGTCGTCCTCTGGAGGGCCAAGATTTGGAGCGCTCAGCCTGTTTTCGGGGTCATGCTGTGTGGCAGTGGCATCCTCCTTGGCCTTGAAGCTGGAGCTACTGAGGTCACAGGAACAGGGGAGTTGGATGGGCCAGACACTCTCTGGGTTCACCTGAATGGATGGGCCCGGAGTATGCACCTGCCAATCCTCCTCCCTATGGGTGCCCGAGGGGCCCTGGCTGACTCCGTGATTGAGATTGAACTGCCTGGAACTCCTCTCGGGTACACACTGTTGGAGGCCAACTATGGCACCAGTGATGGAGTTGAGCCTGCACATCAGTGCAGGAGCGACGTCCTGGACCAAGGTCTCCATACCGGCTGCCAGCCTACCAGTGTTGACTTCAATGCGTGGGCATGCTGGTGCTATCACCTCCGAATGAAGGTGGACATACCCCTCCACTGTGCCTTGCAATCTGAGGAGTGCAGCGGACATCTCCTCCTCACATTCCCAAGCTTACCTTTGCAGCTCAAGCGTCTGTGACATGACCGAGTCCAGAAGCTCGTCATCTGACTTGGACTCAGCAAAGTTCTGGCCTCCGGCAGTCCTCTGAGTGCTGGAAGGCTGGGAAGTCCCTGCCTCCACCTGCTGTGGATCGGACAGTGCAATGTGCTCACTAGATTGTGATCCCGGGTCCATTCTAGAGCTAGATCCCACCGAGGTGTGTGTCTCTGTGCTGGTGAAGGGTATGGGTGAGTGCTGTGACAGGACTTCAGGGAGAGTGCCTCCAGATTCCTCTGCAAAGTTCTCTTTGGGACTTAATTGGAGGCCCTAGGTCCTGGTCTCCGTCAGCTGTTTGGCAGATGTGCCTGTGAAAGCAAGGAGAGATAAATAGTGCATGTCCTGTGAAACACTCACAGCACGGTTGTCTGATGGATGTTGTACTGCTGGACCCTCACTTGGTAAAGCACCACCGGTCTTACTCTCAGCATAGGGCCAGTTCCTTGCTGGCCAGCTGGATGGCTCTGTTTTCAAAGTCCATGAAGACCTTGATTTCAGGAATTCTGCCACTGGTCTGTGGCCTCTCCCTCTTGTTGTGTGCCAGCTTGTCCTGCATGAATAGAGATGGAGAAAGTGTAAGCAGGACGCCTGCCAGGCCAGATGATAAATATGCCTGGCCTGTGTGGGTGGAGATGGGATGAGGTGAGTGTGAATGGTGATATCCCTTGGATGGACGTGCGATGGGTTTGTGAGTGTGTGAGTTGAGAGTGATGAGAAGAGTGACTTACCCTGGCGGAACGGAGATCATTCATCTTCTTGCAACACTGGGTAGCTGTCTTCTTTTGAAGGGTGTTGGCACTGACCACCACCTCCCAAGTCGGGTTAGAGCTGTTGCCAGACAGACTTGGGATAGGGAACATCCCAGTGGGCCTCCAAAGCATCCAAAAGGCGTCTGAGGGATGCGTTGCAGAACCTGGGGGCTGCAATCTTCTTCAGTTTCAGGGCCATGTCTTCTGTGCAGCTGTGGTGGTCTGGAAGCACTGAGATGTGTTCATGTGGCTGAACTTTAAATATGGTGCCTGGTGGGGTGATGGCGGGCGGGCAAATGAGAGCCTGCTTGTCATGGAAACGGCATGTTTCCCTGGAGTACATAAATAATCTGGCGGGTTTGGGGTGATATGGTGTGAAAACACACCAGCGCGTGTGGGGGGGGGGGGTTTAAAATGTCGTTTTACCCGCTCTCTACTGCGTTTAGTGCAAATCTGGGAAAATTCCACCCTACATGTCTGTTTGAGTAAGTTCAGTAGGGTTAAAAACAAGCTGTGATTGTGTATTGTTTTGGTGAGAAACATCACCTTATCTAACAGTGAACTCAATTCATGTTTTAATTTATAAAGTTTCAAACTCTAAACAGGCAGCTGGCTAATCTGGCTGCTTCCCAATTTTCACATTCTGAAGAACATTGTGTTTACTTTATGCATATTGGCAACAATTCAAATTAGCAGCCATTTTTATGTCACGCTGGCATTGTTATGGTGCTAATTATGAATTAATACCTTAAAATTTTAAGTTCCTCATCAGATGTGAGTTCTTTAACACAGGAAACAACAATTAAAGTACAGAATAATTTACGCTTAAATATTATGAGAACACACATTTGCACAATATTGCTTCAACATCACAAAAAAGCTATTAAACGGGAAATAAGGTTTAAAGAATACAATATTCAAGTTGATTGATAAGTAAAGCCTTACTATACAACTTACATTAACAGAAGGGATTTTTGTAATAAACCGACCCACAATTTGGGCATAAACCCAATTTACTAGAAGAGACAGACTTAACATACAAATCTTTAATTTTACAGAAGTTATGCAGAGGTCTGAGCACTTCACACATCTGGGCTAAAAAGCAAAAGGGTAGAATTTCCACTTTGGGCACAATCAAAAATTGCATTCGAAATTGTGACGTTTAGGCTACGGTTAAAAATCAATTGCATAATCACAAACATAAAACCTTCCACGACCCAGCACAACTGGGCAGCATGATAGAATGTAATTGTTTATCTTTTTCTCTTTGTATTAAAAAATATTCCTTGATGTATTTAAGAGCTGTAATCTGCTTTAGTTGTATTAATATTGCTGAAAATTAGTTTATCAGCAAAAGTAAGCATTTTTACTTGGAGTGTCCAGTACTCCACCTTTAAGCAACCAGATGTAAAATTATTTGAAATGACTTAACAAAAATTATGCTAAACCATCTGCTATTAACATCGATGTACGCCATTCGGTTTCTTAGTAAATAAAATAATTTTTTATACTGGGGCGGGGGTGGCTAGTTTTGTGGGCAGGGCCTTTTCTAGGGGGAACAGAATCTTGAACTAGTGTTATTTAAGAATCCACCTCTAAGAGTTCAGGCAAGAGTCTAGTCATAAATAAATTTCCTGTCTGAATTGAGTGGTGCAAGAATTCTTAGCAAAGTAGTCACAATGTGTCTGGCCTTTATGAAGAACTGTTAGCACACATCAACGTGAAACGGAAATCTACTCAATGGAAATTTCTTGTCGTAATAAGGGGGTAACTTGTGGGAAGTGTGGAGGTCTCAACTACAACCTCCACCACACCACCCTGGTCACATTTTGACATGAGTCTGTGTCACTTCTAAAATGTGATTTATCTTTATAAGTATGGATTTAAATTTTAACATTAAGAATTCTAAGATACTTGACTAAATTACATTAAAACATTAAAATCTGCACAAAGTTTCATCCTCAGTCTGCTTTTTAATATAACTTATATGTTGGTGGTGTATAGGTTTGTGCCTGCAATTGGCCTACACAGCTCTCCAGCATAGCAATACCTTGAGGTTATGCTTAAATTACATTAATTACTATATATGCAGCAATATAGTCAGTTAATCTTTGTTTCTATCTGACATCCAATCAGATACTCAACTTTGCCTAAAAGTCATTAAAAAGAAACACAGAATACATGACTAAAATGTTCATCACCCCTCTTGCTATACATTACTCTGAAGGCTTTTCATCCTTCTAGTCAGAAATTGGTTCTGACATATTTGTGGGGAAAAAAGTTACGAGGAAAAGATAGGGTGGAATCCAAATGTCAAAACATTATTTAGACGTTAACAGTGTCCCAAAGCAGCATCAGAAGTAGAATGTAGAAATAAAAACAGAAAATGCTGGAAACAAGTCAATATAGAACATTCATCATGTGTAATAAAATAACATCGCATGCCAGTGAATAAATTTAAGATCACAAAATTATTCCATTTATTTTTATATTCTCTATTAAAACTGCTAAGCTTTAATTTTATTGGATGCCTTTCATTATAAAAGAATCACATACCTTTCCCAAGCCCAAAATGCTATCTTCATTTATACTCTGAGGTTCATCTTCCTTACATTTTTGGCAGATTGGAGTTTTATTGTATCTGTTCAAAAACAGTAAAATACTTCAATATCTACAGTAAGCAGGTTAGAACTGAAGTACAATAACTAGCGTGAAAGAGAAACATAATTCCCCTTAAATTTCTGTAATTATATCACTTCATGAATTTTAAAGTGGAATAACTTAAATAAGGCAGTGTGCAGAAGCCACTAAATGGTTTTACTAAAACTAAGCTTGTGTTCACAAAACTGCATACAGTATTTTCAACAAAATTAGAGTCATATGAGCTACATACATATCTCTCCCTCAACTTGAAAGAGCACAAAAAAAATTAGATGTTTCTCTTCAGCAAACTCTTGTGCTGTCTACAAAGGGTTAATTGAAATACTATTCAACTTCATGTACAAAGCAATACGAGCAGCTTAGAAAAATGCATCACTTTAAATCTGCACGCAAATCCAACATCTAGAAATTACATTATAATGTGGTAAACAAAGGACAGAAATTTAACTTTGTAATATTCTGATTTGGTGTCTAAAAGCAACATTTTTAAAGTTACAGCAAAGATAAAAATGCAATGCATTAGAAGCAGTTCGAAATGTTCAACAAACTTTTATTCCTCTCCCCTTTGTCAACTTATAACATAACACCACAATTACCCAGCATCTCAATAAGGTGAATGCGACAGAAGAGATAACTTTTCTGTCCAAAATGCTATTGATCCACTTTTTTAAACAAATAGTAACCCACGATAGCAAAACAAATACTGGTTTTCTTTTTAAAGACATAGCTTTGTTTTCTCTGCATGATTATTTTTAGTGAATACAAGAGTTATTTAAAATGACTGCAATCAATGCAGGAACGTCTTACTTGACAATCCACTCGACACAGGCCCAGCAGTACCGATGTCCGCACAATGTTTGGTATGCTTTCTTCAAGATGTTTTTACAAAAGCTGCACAGGTATTTCCCATCCGGTACATCATCACAAATATTTTGTGGAAAGCCAGAAGGTAATTCATTTTCATCGGGTGAAGAAGGCAGACCATTGCACACAAATCCATTGGGCTCTTGTGCCATTTAAAACTGCTCGTAAATCCAAGGTTTCCTATCAAAAATGTTTGAAGATTTCTCTTTGTGTGGACACACAGAGTCACAGATGAGAACACGTCAAGCTGAAAGGAGAAAATAAAAGGTTTTCACCCAGAAGTAAACTTTATAGTTCAGCTGTGGATTAAAAAAAATCCAAGATGACAAATCTGGAAATTCTTAATGATTCTGTAGTATCACACACCTACACTAACCAAATTGACACGGTTACCAGTAAATGTTATTTGGCTTGTCAGAGAGTACAGAAATTTCTATTTTAACTTAATCAGAGAATATGAAAATTAATGCACAATCATTTATTGAACTTAAGACTGGGTCAATGGAACAACCAACACAGCAAATTTGCATCCTTATCATGACACTGCTGGAGTTGAATTTCTTGTTTAATAAAATAATACTTGTTACTTACAAACTCCTTTATATCAATCTTTCTTTTAATTTCAATTGATAAACTAAAAAGGTGAGGATATTTCAACATTCTCAGTGTTGTCACCAATGTAGTATAATGGTGAGCAAATTATATTTTCATGCTGTGTTCATTTAGGCTGAGAGAAACATCCATTTGTGTAGTTATAGATTTTGTCCATCCAAACATGGAACAATTTATTTTGAGCTTTACAGCATTGACTCTTTGTTACTGATTAGGTTCTGGTTTATAAATTTCTTCATGGGCACACCATTTTAACCTTTGCAGTTCCCTAAAGCCTGTGTCCTCCAACTCTAGCTTCTTGGACAGCTCTTCTTTGCTCCACCCTACTATTATTGACAGGACTCTATAGTGTGGAGGTCTTTCTCCCAAATCATCCACCTTGCAATTTCCATCTCTGCCTTAATAGCATTCTCAAAAAAGCTTACTTTTTCAACCATGCTTTTGATCCTAATTCTACCACTGCTTGACACCAGTAGTTGTTTACTAACTATAAATGTGCAAAGTGGTGGTTACCAGCAGGTGGGCACAGTTGCTAGTGAAAAGACTCAGTTTCCTGACAATCATCCTTTATTCCTCCTCCCAGAATGACAAGTATATGGAATTCCAATTGCCCCAATATTTTAGACATACAAGAACACAGCACAAAATCTCCAACTAATGGAAAACAAAAAAAGGCAAAAAATACTTCTGAAAATGTTTCAAATCTTCACAGTGGAACAGCACAGGCTGTCACTCTCCAGTCCCTGTTTTCACCTAAATTGCTCCACAATTTCCTCAACGTTTTACAGATGATATATAAGTCGATAGAGTACAACTAATTTTTCTGACTTACATTAACTGAAAATATTGTACCCCAAAGATCATATCGAACTAAATTTTGCATTTAAGCACAATGGTATAAACATATTTATTAAAATAAAAACACAATTATGGGCTGGATTTAATGCAGCCTATCGCAATGGGAAACATGATGGCCGGGCCTATTTAATCGCAGGAAAGGCTGTGTGTCAGTCGCCCGGCAGCATCAAAACCTTCCCAGTTAAGTCGGAATGTGAAAGGGGCTGATGCAGGATTCCTGGCCATTGCTGGCGTAACGTCATTAATGAGCCAATTCATGCCCATTATCCCTGAGCCCACCGTACCCTATGGGAGCCGCACGGCTTTCCCATGCCCTCAGAAGGCAGCCCAGCAAACCTTGTTGGGTTTGTCAGTGACCTCCTGAGGGAGTCCCTTGTAACCTGATTGAGGGACCAGGCACTGGAAAGGTGGGGTGCTGAAAGCCACTACCTGCCCTTGCTCCATAATTCTGCAACCCCACCTCACCTTCATTCAGCTTTGGTCTAGGGTCCTATGATGATCCTGGGGTGCAATGCCACCAGCTGCCACTCCTCTTGCTCACGGCAATGGATAGCTGCTGGCCTCTGATTGGCTGGCAGCTCTCAGCAGGCGGGGTTTCTGCCACTAGGGACCCCAATTGTGGTGGAGGCCTGAAGGGCATTTGATTCTGTCGGGCCTTTCCCACTGAACTGATGGGGGTTCCCCACCGGTTCTCCAACCAGTGGGTAAGATCCCCAACAGCCTGGCAATCCCATCCATGTTACGGTAATAGTTTTGTAATATTATCAGTTGAAATGCCAGAAATTAATGGGTGTTTGCTGCATCTGTGTGTCAAATATATAACTTATGGATTCAACATTCTTTTTGTTTTCCCCCAGTTTCCTTCCCTCTCTCCTGATAGTGTTGACTGATTGCTCAGATCCAGATCCATGGGCAGCAACCACTCTTCAATATCCTGCCAATCATCCATTCTTCATGTGTAAATTTAGCTAGTGAGTGCTGGCAGGCTATTCAACCAGCAGGAATTGCTGGACAGAGACAGCATTGGAAATGTTAGCTGCTATTTCCCCTCCCCAAGCTAGAGATGTTGAGAGCTCAAACTGCAGTGCCCTTAATGCCATCCTAGCCAACTCAGCACTGACTGGGTATCAAATCCAAGACAGTCCTCTAGTGTATGGTTTAGCTACTGATTGAGGGAACTGCTGAATTCTCATGGCAACATGGTTCTAACATCATGGAGTAAGATCAGTGTACTCACTGATTTGCAAACAGGAACAATGCAAAAAGGTTCCCCTAAAACCACCACAAAAATCACTACCTGCATACAGTTTACAGAAATTAGTGCGTCAAGCAGTCGGTTCAAAGAAGCTGTCTGGTCTGGAAGCCTACCATGACAGGGACAATCTGCTTAACACGCCCACATACGTGCATATTATTAAGATATGATATATGATATCATATGATATATGATATGGTATGAGTGGCTGTGTAACTAGACAGAAAACTGGACTAAGGAATGGCAAAGACAAGACTACAGGAACAGGGTTTCAAACTGGCTGTGAGGTTTAAGATTAAAAATGAGAGTTGTAAACTTTATACAGCCTTTTTTTGGCAGAACACAATGGAACAGGACCACATAGCCCTAGTTTTGTGAGCTAATATATAGCACTTCACAAAAAAATATTCATACAAGGAATTTTACTTTAATTCTAAAAGGAAAAAAGTTCCCATTGATGCTCCGTATGAATAGAAATACTGAATTTAAAGTGGAATGCAGTTCTCCACTGTGGACACAAAACCTAAAAAAAACCCCTGAAAACTAGCACAGAAACTCCCAACTTCTGTAGAAAGTCATAGTTTCATCCAAACCCTCCTTCCTCTCTCACAAACTAATAATTTTGATGACTAAAGGTAACAAAAACTCTACAGTTTTTACAGTATTAAAATATGAATTAAAATTAATAAATTAATTATAATTTTTTTTTTTTTTAAGAGTTTAAGGAAAGGGAATGGAATGACAAAGTAGCTCAGCATACTACCCTTTGGTTTTGCTTGATTCAAGCCCAAGGATGGGAGAAAAACTCTTCTATGATGGTTAAGAATCTACTTGCTTAAAATGTAACTCAGCATGTAAACAATATAAAGTTGTGTGTTACCAGGAAGATGATTTAACAACACTTATTCATTTTATCCTCAATTGTTTTTTCAGCCTCAAAAGAAGATCTGCTTAGGCCAAGTGTGTTCTACTTTCACCAGTAATGTTTTTCCTTAGGAATTATAGCACATGACTTTATAACAATGTCAAAGTACTTGGTGGAGCAATTAGTAAACTTACCATATCCATGTTTGGGACTTAAGGCTCAAACTCGATCATGCTGATGGGATTAAATTGACTCTTATCTTCTGAACAGGTTATAAGTGAACAGAAACAAAAATACCTGGAAAAACTCAGCAGGTCCGACAGCATCTGCGGAAAGGAATACAGTCAACGTTTCGAGTCCACATGACCCTTCAACAGAACATCAGATCATGAATAATATATCAAGGTAAGCCACTGAGCAGACTAAGTGGCCTACTCAAGTGTCACAAAGGTAGCTGAGCGTTATTACAAAGCCATGCTTTCTGTCTAGACTGAAGTTTAGGGCTAGTTGCCAAGTAATCTTTATAGCATGCATTCAAATGAAAAAGGAATTGATTGAGATTCTATAACATCTAAAAGAAAATCCAGAGAAGTTTGCCCAGTCCCTCAAATCATAGAATGATGACATGGGGTAAATGGTACTGCATTGCCAAGGTCTTTCACTCATTTGTCGTCTTTTCAAAATTGCACCAATTAACAAGTATTTCAGTCATAGAACATATTAATGCCCACTTTAAGCACATGTAATTTGCTTTTAAATCATCTTAAATCCCTCTCCCCTGTCAACTCCAACAAGAGCAAGGAGCTCATGAACTACTTTTGCACAAAGATAGAGACCAGCCGAACAGCAGCCTCTGACACATCCCTCGCTTCCACTAGCCCACCTGGCCAACTTTCTCCAATGCTGTTCCTTACCCTAGCCCTAAAATTACATCTTTCAATAGTTTCCGCCCCAAATTCCATGCAAACTACCTACCCACCTCCAACCTCCCTTTACTCACCAAAGTCCTTGAATGCATTGTTGCCTCTCATCCTCCTCAAATGATCACTGTCCACTCCCATCTTTCCTGGAACCCTTTGAATCCCTCCAATCCACTCCTACCACAGCACTGAAAGCTTTTACCAAAGTCACAAATGACATTCCATATGACTATGACAAGGGTTAAGTTTCCCTCCTTGTCCTTCTCAACCTGTCTGCAGCCTTTGACATGGTTGACCACACCATCCTCTGCCAACTCCCCTCCACTGTTGTCCAGTTTGTTGGGACTGCTCTCACCTGGTTCCATTCTTGTCATTTGCAATGACTTCCCTTCCTGTTCCTGCACTGTTATCTCTGCTGTCCCCCAAGAATCTATCCATGGCCACCTTCTAGTTCTCATCTACAAGCTGCCTCTCAGCCACATTATCCGAAAGCACAGCATTTGTTTTCACATATATGCTGCCAAGACTCAGCGCTACCTGATCACCACCCCTTTCAACTCCCTACTGTTGCTAAATTTGTCTGACATCCAGTACTGGATGAAAAGAAATTTTCTCCAGTTAAATATTGGGAAGACTGAAGCTGTTGTTTACAGTCTCCACTCCAAACTCTGTTCCTTAGCTACCAATTCCATCCCTCCTCCTGGTAACAGATTGAGATTAAGCCAGTGTGTTCACAACCTTGGTATCACATTTGACTAAGATGAGCTTCTGGCTTCATGTGCAAGCCATCACTAAGACCCCCTATTTTCACCTCCGTAACATTACCAGGTTTCATGTGTGTTAACTCATCTTGTGTTGAAATCTCATTCATGTCTTCATTACCTCTAGACTTGATGATTATAATGCACTTCTAGTTGTTGTCCACATTCTATCCTCTGTCACCTTAAGCTCATCCAAAACTCTGCGGCCCGCATCTTAACTCGCACTGAGTCTTATTCCCCTATCACCCCTGTGCCTGCTAGCATACATAGGCTCCCAGTCAAGCAATGTATTTTTAAAAAAATACTCATCTTTGTTTTCCTATCCTTCCTTGCCCCTTCACATTTCTGTAATCTCTTCCAGCCCCTCAATGCTCCAAGATATCTGTGCTCCTCTAATTCTGGTCTCTTGAACTTCCTGGATTTAAATTATTCCATCATTGGTGGCTGAGCCTTCAGTTTCCTGGGCCTTAAGCTCCCTAAACATCTCTGCTTCCCTACGTCGCTTTCCTCTTTTAAGGCATTTCTTAAAACCTACCTTTCTCACCAAGCTTTTAGTCATTTGATCTAATATCTCCTTATGTACCTCAGTTTGTTTTAAAATGCTCCTATGAAGTATCTTGGGACATTTCATTATATCAAAGGTGCTATATTAGTGCAAGTTGCTATTGTTCAGATCCACTGGAAGGAGAATCAGCTCCTGCCCTCCAGCGTTCACCAGTCTGATCAACTAAGTACTCTTGAAAACTCCAAGGCAGATCATATACGGTTAGTTATCCGTGTTATATGTAATGGCAAATAAACAAGATTACTGTGAGAAATCTAGGCTTATTGCTGTTTCAGTTATGGCAGATTCAGGGCCATAAACTACCCTCTGCAAGGGGTGCAGGGTTTAAAAATCCTACAGGACATCAACCCTGCAGTAAGTAAATCAAAAGCAAGTTACTAGAGTGGTCCCAGAATTGAGTTTAGAGCTTTTGGGAAAAATCAAATATTTTGTAACATTTTTTGTTAGTAAGGCAGCTTAGAAGTGACCCGACAGAGGCCTTTAAAATCAGGAATGGGCTGGACAAGGTAGATATGGAGAGAATGCTTTCACTTGTGGCAGAATCCAAAGCTAGGGGCTAGAAATACAAGATAGTTATCAATAAATTCAACGGAGAAATGAAGAGATATTTCTTTACCAAAAGTAGTTAGAATGCGGAATTTGCTACCATAGGAAGTGGTTAGATAGGTTAGATACTTTCAAAGCGAAACTAGGCAAGTGTGCGTTAGAAAAGGGAATAGAAAGATTGGGTGAAAGGTTAAGATGGGGAAGGTGGAATGGGGGACAACTTTCTGTGGAGTCAGGCAGATGTTCTGTTTCTGTGCTATAAGTTCTATGTAGTTTCTAAATCACTGATATACACTGTGAACTGAAGTGGCCCCAGAACTGAAACCTGTATTTTTTTTCATAAAATATAAAGAAACAAAGGTAACTAACAGAAAGTGAGCTTTTTTATATTAAAATATAGCATAATTCCTACAAATTAGCATATGTCCAACTGCCTGGAAGTAACTAACAACACAATCACCTTGTATTCAAAATATAAATTAGAAAATAATACAAGTTAAAATTGGCTGTCATTGCTGCAAATTTCATATGCCACATCCCAATCAGTTGAGATGTTGAAAAGGAAGATTCAAATTTCTATCTATGAAGAGAAAGATATTAAGAAATACTGGAGAATATTGAAGTTAAGATGGCAAAGCTCTCATAGCTGATAATTTGGCAGGGCAGCTCATGGGAATGAGTGCCCAAATCCAGTTCCTTTGTGAGTCTTTGCAGTCACTGGGATGCAGCCGAATGAAATGTCACATGCCCAACGTAAATTGTTGATGTTAAGATAATAGGAATTAACCAAGGAATGATCTAGATTAAACATCGAAACTTATAAAATAGTCTATTGGCAGGTTAAATAAGATCTGCTTTTTACAGTGGCTACCATGCTGGTTACGTTTCCCAGCAACTTGCCTCTTTTGGACAACTACTTAAAAATGCATCATCAATGTGAATCCCCTTTTTACACATGCTTTCCAGGGTTCTTGTTAGCTTGTTAAATGAATAAACAGATTGCTTTCTAAAGCAATTATTGTTGCTTGAGTCAAATAACACTATGCATTAGACCTGAAAATGAATAGGCACAGGAACACAGCAAGAACTGGAGAGCTATGAGAATGAAGTGTGTTAGTATAATAAGCACTTTCACATTGTATAGATCATTGGGTTGCAGGGGTGGGGAGGTGCTTATGATCAGTGGTTGATGAACTTTAAGCATCATTTTCCTATTTAACTGTCCTCTTGCTGCTGCTAGTCATGTGGCTGGACAGAAATTGTAATCAGGCCAATGGAGGCCCTTTATATTACAGAGATAAAAACAAAAAACTGCGGATGCTGGAAATCCAAAACAAAAACAGAATTACCTGGAAAAACTCAGCAAGTCTGGCAGCATCGGCGGAGAATAAAGGAGTTGGCGTTTCGAGTCCTCATGACCCTTCTGTTCTGTGGAAGGGTCATGAGGACTCGAAACGTCAACTCTTTTCTTCTCCGCCGATGCTGCCAGACCTGCTGAGTTTTTCCAGGTAATTCTGTTTTTGTTTTATATTACAGAATGTTTTCCAACTGCAGGGGTACCATGGGCAGAATCTAATGCCCTCTCCGATGGACAGTTCATTGCAGAGGGACATTTAATTGGGTGGGAGGGTGGCTAGTGGGAACCGTGCTGCCTGCCCACCACTGTCCTGATTAAGTCTGTGGTGCGAAGGTTTGTGTACAGCCTTCCTGCTGATATTCATCAAAGGTCCAGGTGGGGCACTCACCATACAGGGAGCCTAAAAAGCAAACCTTGCAGGCTTCCAACAGAACTGGAATCAGGAAAGGGGGGAGGGGAACCCTTTGAGAGCCATCCCCTGCCCTTGCTGCCAACTATCCTCCCTCCTCCCCTGCAACTCTCCTCCCGCCATCACTCACTTGTGCTGGATCCATGGCAATCCTAGGCCCCGGGTGGGTGCAGTACCAGCAGCAGCCACCACCTACCTGGTGATGCTGCTGCACACTGAAGAGCTGTCGACCTCTGATTGGCCGGCAACTCTCGGCAGGCTGGTAGGACTTCTGCCCCCGGAGTCTCTAGTTCTGTGGAATGCTAGCTGTTGCCTAGTTAATTGTCTGATTGATATTTAATGCTGCAGGCCCCCCCAAAAAGAGGCAACATGAGACTCTCACCAGCTCTTCAGACAGCAGACGATACCCCCTCATTGCCTCCATTAAATACAGCTCTATGTGTCTGCATACCTCCAATACCAGACCACCCACAGACTCACGCAAGATAGGGTGTAAATTTAAAGGTTAGACAATGGAAGATATGATACAAAAAAGCCCATAGGAACAATTCTACAAGGCTGTACCACGTATAGGAGTGAGCAAGCTAAAAGCACACACTTGCCTTTCCTTACTAACCTTCTTATGCGCAAAGACCAGTGAGTCATAAAGACCTCAAGAGAATTGATTATATAAAAAGAAAGGTTTTATTTTGTTTCATTACACCATCATAAATCATAGATGAGAATCTGTTAAATTTCTTCCTGAAAAATGTGGATTGACATTTACACATTAACTGGTGCCCAATCAGTTAGTACATTAGTACAAGAAAGCACAGCAGCACAGAACACTGCAATTCTAACAGGTGTATCACAAAATTAGGACCGCGGAATCATGGCATGGTACAGCACAGGAGGCAGCTATTTAACCGAATGTGTTTGTGTCGATGCTCTGTGAGAACAATTTAACTAAACCCACTCCTTACCCTTCCCCTGTAGCCCTGCAAAATTTTTCTCTTCAGATAATTATCCAATTCCTTTTGAAAGCCATTCCAGGGTTTAAGCACAAAAATCAAGGTTGACGCTCCAGTGCAGTACTGAGAGAACACTGCACTGTCGGAGGTGGTGTCTTTAGGACTGGACTTTAAATTGATTTAATCTGCCTGATCGGGTGGATGTAAAAGATCCCATGGCATTATTTTGAAGATGAGCAGGGTGTGTCCTGGCCAATATTTATCTCCTCAATCAATATCACAAAAAATACATTATCTGATCATCATCACACTCTTATTTGTGGGAGTTTGCTGTGTGTAATTTGGCTACCATGTTTCCTCCATTATAATAGTGACTACACTTCAACATAATTGTCTGTAAAGCATTTTGAGATGTCTGAGACAAAAGCAAAATACTGCGGATGCTGGAAGTCTGAATCAAAAACAGAAAATGCTGGAAAAACTCAGGTCTGACAGCATCTGTAGAGAGAGAAACAGAGTTGACGTTTTGAGTCCATATAAACCTTCCTCAGCACTCTGAAGAAGGGTCATACGGACTCGAAAAGTCAACTCTGTTTCTCTCTGCACAGATGCTGTCAGACCAGCTGAGTTTTTCCAGCATTTTCTGCTTTTGTACTTTGAGGTGGTCATGAGAAGTGTTATATAATTGCAATTTTTTTATGTTACATCCTGGTTCTTATCCCTTGCCAAGTTAGGAAAGAACATAAAAGTTTTTCACTGCAGTACCTACACAAATCTAGTATCTTAACTGTGGCATAATGATGAGCCAAAGAACAGAAGGAAGGCACATTCAACAAGAGAGAAAGAGAAAACAGGGCAGTCAATTTCTTCCACTTTTTTCGCTGCTGTACAAAATCTCTCAGAATTCGCCAGCAGTCACATTAGGGACATAAGGCCCCAAAAGGGAAAGGAAGAAAATAACATTTTAAAAACAAATGTGTTATTCACAGAATCACAGTGCAGAAGAGGCCCTTTGGCCCACTGAGTCTGCACTGACACGTGAGAAACACCTGACCTACCTACCTAATCCCATTTACCAGCACTTGGCCCATAGCCTTGAATGTTATGACGTGCCAAGTGCTCATCCAGGAACTTTTTAAAGGATGTGAGGCAACCCGCCTCCACCACCCTCCCAGGCACCGCATTCCAGACCGTCACCACCCTCTGGGTAAAAAAAGTTTTTCCTCACATCCCCCCTAAACCTCCTGTCCCTCACCTTGAACTTATGCCCCCTGTGACTGACCCTTCAACTAAGGGGAACAGCTGCTCCCTATCACCCTGTCCATGCCCCTCATAATCTTTTACACCTCGATCAGGTCGCCCCCTCAGTCTTCTCTGCTCCAACGAAAACAACCCAAGTCTAACCAACCTCTCTTCGTAACTTAAATGTTTCATCCCAGGCAACATCCTGGTGAATCTCCTCTGCACTCCTCCTCCAGTGCAATCACACCCTTCCTATAATGTGGCGACCAGAACTGCACACAGTACTCCAGCTGTGGCCTCACCAAGGTTCTATACAGCTCCAACATGACCTCTCTACTTTTGTAATCTATGCCTCGACTGATGAAGGCAAGTGTCCCATCTGCCTTTTTCACCACCCCACTACCATGCCCCTCCGCCTTCAGAGATCTATGGACACACATGCCAAGGTCCCTTTGTTCCTCAGAACTTCCTAGTGTCATGCTGTTCATTGAATATTTCCTTGTCAAATTATTCCCTCTTACTTTTTAAGGAGGCTCAGGCCTGCTCAAACTGAGTCAGTCTGAAAACTAAAGAAAACCTCCAAAACGATCATTGCATACACATTTAAAATAGAAATATTTAGGAAAGTTTTCTATGAAAGCCACGCACAGAAAATAATACAGGATATCATCCTTTTTTCCCGGCTGAAAAATCAAGTTGTACTTCAAATCCAAAACCACAAAACATATCCTGATCTGAAACGCTGGCAAATAATATGGGACAGCATTTCGCCCGCTGAACTTCCCAAACAAAGAGTCAGACTTAACGTCTAAAAACACAAAAAAAAAAGTCATCCGGATCTGAAATATTTCGCAAACCTGACTTCCCGTGTCAAGGTTTCAAGTGAATGAATATTCGACAGGAACTTGTTGCTGCTCAGGTAAAATCCTCCGTATGAAAAGAAGAGTCTGAGGGGACATCAGTGAACATTGAATGTTATATATGAACTGCTCGCCGTTTGGAAGAATGGGAGAGAGAGAGAGAGAGAGAGGATGGGATCGGGAACTATCAGCCGAATCGAAATTAAATAGACAAAAGGGCAGAGAGGCAGGGGTTCAGCTTCCAAGAGCATTTTTTTTTTTTTGGTTTCTAAACGTTATAATTTAAGTTTATTATTAAATTTAAATTTAAAAGCAGCCAAGCCAACGCTCGGTTAACTGAAACAGCATCCTTTATACTTTAGGGAAGGTTTTGCACAAATGCCAGGCCTTCCTGGGCGACCGTTGGAACGCTGCCTCTTTTCAAATTCAAACGAGTAACGGCTCTCCGGGACGGAAACCCGCCAGGGCGAACGGCGATCAAAACCTCCGCCAAAATAAACCCCACTGTATTGTTAAGTATATTATTATTATTATTATTATGACGTTATTTAGTTTAAAGCGCGGCAATGAATTAGCCGCTCGCGTTTACGGTGTGGGAAAGGTGGTCGGCTTTCCTTCTAAAAACCCAGTAGGCCGCTGTTGGAAATTCTCTATTCGACATCGCTCCATTTAAACATTCGTGAGGGGAAAGGTAAATAAATAAAGGTCACCTACTTTACCTAAAATGTTCGTTCCACGGTATGAAGTGCTTCCGCTTCAAACGTTCACATTTTGGAACAGGAACTTCCTGTAGCTGAAGTTTTTTTTTTAAAAAAAAACAGCCCTCCCAAAATTAACGGGTTTTACAGGTCTCCCCGGATAAGAAAGAACTTACATTCGTATAGCTCCTTTCACCGTCCGCAGGACGTTCCCAAAGCGCTTTTACGGTCGGTGAGGTAGTTTTGACGGTAGTCTCTGTTGAAACCTGGCAGCCAATTTACGCACAGCAAGCTCCCATGAATGCCAACCGGATAACCTTTTTTTTGTGTGATTAAAAACAAAAAAAACTGCGGATGCTGGAAATCCGAAACAAAAGCAGAATTACCTGGAAGAAAACTCAGCAGGTCTGGCAGCATCGGCGGAGAAGAAAAAAGTTGGCGTTTCGAGTCCTCGTGGCCCTTCAACTGAACTTTGAGGGGTATTAAAAAGGTCAGGAGACCAGTGATAACCACCATGCGCACTGTCACCCCCCCCACCCCCCCGCTCTTTTTCAAATTATTGCCATTGTATCTTTCGTAACTAGTTTATCATCTCATCCAAAAGAAAGACAGTGCAGCACTCCCTTCTAATGCGCTGGAGTGTCAGCCTAGATTATTGTGCAACATTTGAAACTTAAACCACACTTGTTCCCAAGTGGCGTAAGTGTTGGTGATATTTTCTTCAGGCTTAGGTCTAAACTATGGCATTCATAAAGGCATGTGGAAAGATCACCTCCTTGACTTCTAACAGAGCTGCAGTCTTGGAACATGTTTGTCTCCAGCAAGAGCTGTCCTCCATGGCGGCTGTTCGATGCAGCTACTGTTTCGAAATTCAAACTTCAACATGATGATATGGTGACATGTGGCTGGTAAGGAGGCTCCTGGCTGTGAAGGTAGCCATCGTCAGGGATATCACTGGTGACATTGGCAGCCCAAATGTCCTGGCACTACATTCAGCTTGTGGCCAAAGCCATCCATAGGCTGAAAGTCTCACATGGCCCTAATTCCACCAAGCATATTAAGGAGGCTCAAGAATATGGAGCAATGCTGCCCAATCTTACCCGCATTCAGATAGACTTTCTCATTGGCACAAAGCCCTGAAATATCCATAAGAAACTTCCACTTCACAAATTGTACCGTCTCCTGAAATTCTCTCCATGCCATTCAACTTTACACAGAACATTTACTATACCGGCTTGTCCTGTACATAATCCACTTCATCAGTCTCCTCCGTCCAGCCATATCCAGATGATCCTGATGGCCAGATCTTGCTGTCTTGCGTGGACCTGCAGTTGAAGGAACATAGGAATGTCGGAGCAGGAGAAGGTTATTTGGCTTGTCAAGCGTGCTCTACAGATCATGGATGATCATCTATTTCTATGCTATTCATCCCCACGATCCCCATATCCCTTGATGTCATTAGCATCCAGAAATCTATAGATTTCTGTCTTGAACATGTTCAGTGATTAAACTTCTGGGATAGCCCTCTGGGGTAGAGAATTCCAAAGATTCACCACCCTCCAAGTGAAGAAATTCCTCCTCATCTCCATCTTAAATGGCCTGCCCGTTATTCTGAGACTATATCCATGGTTCCAGACTCACCAGCCGGGGAAACATTGTATGCATAACTACCCTGACACCCTGTAAGAATTTTATAAGTTTCAATGAGATCACCTCTCATTCTTCAAAACTCTTGACAATACAGGCCCAATTTTCTCAATTTCTCCTCATAAGACAATCCTGCCATCCCAGGGATTAATCTGGTGACCATCCATTGTAGTCCCTCTATGGCAAGTATATCCTTCCTTAGATAAGGAGACCAAAACTGTACACAATACTGCAGGTAAAAGGCTGTATATAATTGCAGCAAGACATCTTTACTCCTGTACTCAAATCCTGTTGCAATGAAAGCCAAAATACCATTTGTCTTCCTAATTGCTTGCTGCACTTGCATGCTTGCCTTTAGTGACTCATGAACAAGGACACCCAGGTCCCTTTAGACATTAACACTTCCCAACTTCTCACAATTTAAGCATTACTCTGCCTTTCTGTGTTTTCTACCAAAGTGGATAACTTCACACTTATTCAATTTACTTTCCATTTGCAATATTCTTGCCCACTCACTTAACCTGTCCAAATCCCCCTCAAGCCTCCTTGCATCCTCCTCACAACTCACATTCCCACCTAGTTTTGTGTCATCAGCAAATTTAGAAATATTACATTTGGGTCCCCTCATCCAACAGCTGTGGCCCTAGCACTGATCCAGGTGGTACACTAGTAACAGCCTGTCATCCTGAGAATGACCCATTTAATTCCTACTCTGTGTTTCCTGCCTGTTAACCAATTCTCAATCCATACCAGTATATCACCCCCAATTCCCCCAATTTTGTTTACTAACATCCTGTGTGGGACCTTACCAAAAGCCTCCTGAAAATCCGCTGGTTCTCCTTTATCTATGCTATAGATAACACCCTCAAAAACTCCAACAGGTTTGTCAAACATGGTTTCCCTTTCATAAATCCATGTTGACTCTGCCCAATCATATCATTATTTTCTAAGTGTGCAGTTATCACACCCTTTAGAATAGATTTTAACATTTTCGCCACTACTGCCATCAAACTAACAGGTCTGCAGTTCTCCATTTTCTCCCTCCCTCCCTTCTTAAATAGTGGGGTTACATTTGCTACTTTCCAGTCTACAGGAACTTTTCCAGAATCTATAGAACCACCAATGCATCCACTATCTCTACAACCATCACCTTCAACACTTTAGAATGTAGCTCATCTGGTGCAGGGGATTTATCAACCTTCAATCCAATTAATTTTTTGAGCACTACCTCTTTATTAATACTACTTTCTTTCAGTTCCTCATTTTCACAACTCCTTTGGTTCCCTATTATCTCTGAGAGATTTTCTGTATCTTCCTCCGTGAAGAGACACACAAAATAATTGTTTAGTTTCTCCACCATTTCCCTATTCTCTATTTGAATTCTCCTGTGTCTGCCTGTATTGGATCCACATTTATCCATGCTAATATTTTCATTTTCACATACCTAAAGAAGCTTTTACAGTCCACCTTTGTTTCTCACTTACTTGCATTCATATTCTCTTTTCCCTTTCGTTGTCAGTTTCTTGGTCCCCCTTTGCTGGATTCCAGATTGCTCCCAATCCTCAGGTTTGCTGTTTTCAGAAAACTTATATGCTGCTTGATTTCACCTAATGCAATCTTTAACTTCTTTTATTAGCTATGGTTGATTTACCTTTCCTACTGGGTTCTTGCATCTTAGAGAATGTATATTTCTAGCAGGCTCTTTATGCGGCAATTTCCCCATATCATTGGAAATCTGGAGTGGAGACTTACACTGAGCAATGGTGTCAAATCTGGTAATGAGCCACTTTACAGATACCCAGATCGCATGTAACTTCTGCAACCTGGTGGAAACCAAACATTTGCTTTAGTATTGAATTAAAAAGGAAAATGCTGGAAATATTGAGCGAGTCTTGCAGCATCTGTAGTGAGAAACAGAGTTAATGTTTCAGACTGATGATCCTTTATCAGAAAATATATTAACCTTGGAAGGTGTACAATGCCTTTGACGTCACTTCAATTGAAGAAAATTACTGCCATCAGTTGATGTAATTTTGAGGATAAGTACACATTTCATATTGATTCCTTGTTAATTACCAAGCAAAACAACCTTTAAAGCTGGGACTGTGCTAAACTGTGGGCAACATTAACAACAACTTACATTTCCAAAAGGTTCTTCATGTGATGAAGACATTGCAATATTTAACCAGGTGGAAATAAATAGGATTGAAAAAAGAACGTGGATACAGGGGAAAGCTAAAGTGTGGTCAAAGGCTGGGACTTTTGAAAGGGAAAAGGAGGTTGCAACACAGAGATTAAGGGAAAGAACTACACAGGATGTGTAATATAATTGTTATCCTCCTCTTCTTCTTAGGCAGTCCCTTGGGATTGAGGATGACTTGCTTTCATTCTGGTTGGATGTGCCCTGAGCTGGCTGATAAGTCCAATGCACGATCTACAGACTTCGCCACATGTGGGGCAGGTGGTACTTGAAGAGTTGAGCAGATGAGTTGTTTGGAGGTTTTTGCACTCCCTCCAATGCCTCAGCTTTGCCTCTGCACCTTCCTGACAAAATCATTTAATGTGTTCAGTGCCTCCCCGAATGAGTGTTCTTGATTTTGGTCAGTTACAAGCCAGTGTCTCCCATGAGACAATGGGTATCTTTGACCTCTTCAGGGATGCTTTGAGGACATTCCTAAAGCATTTCCACTATCCTGGGAGTCTCCTACTGTGCCCAAGTTGCAAGTAGAGCAGTTGCTCCAGGAGTCTGGTGTCAGGCGCATAAACAACATTTTCTGTCCAGTGGAACAGGTTTTAAATGATTAGTGCCTCAATGCTGGGAAAGTTGGCTTGGGAGTTGGCTGCTTTTGAACCACCTTTCTTGCCTCAGGATTTTTACGATCTTGAGAAGGCACCGCTGCTGGCACTTCTCCAGTGCTTTGAGGTGCCTGCTGTAGGTTGTCCAAGTCTCCGAAGCATATAGGATTGCGTGGGGGAATAGTGGCTGATTGACCTGTATAATGAAGCAGAGAAAGGAGCACTCGCTTTTAATGCATCTGCATAATTTCTCTTTTTAATTTAAGTAGCAGGAAGAACATTTTTTAAGCTCCAAGAGGTGACAAATATTAGTGTTAGTTTAGAGAAACAAAGCTCTGATTTCAAGCACCCAGTGTCAGCATTAATCCTTCCCAGGTGAGCTGTAGTACAACCAAATGTGAAGCAAAGCTCCTTCTACTCTATTACCCAATAAGGTGCTTCGCCCCAACCTCAGAAAAGCCCCCACTACCCAAGTATGACACATTGTCCGCAGGTCTGATACAAGACTCCCAAAACAAGTTCACTACTCTGAACTTCATCATAGCAAGCAGTTACCAGGAGGGCAGAGAAGACGTTTCAGGGATGTCCTCATAGCATCCCTGAAAAAATGCAACATTCCCATTGATTTGCAGGAATCTCTTGCTCAAGATTGTTCAAATTGGTGAAGAAGCATCCACCATGGTGCCAACCATTTTGTCTTCAATAGCCCCAGGTGGAGCCAAGCCCAAACAATGGAAGGAGCGTACCAAAATCTGAGCATCCCACCCACCCACCTCATCTGCCCAACCCGAGGTAGAGTGTGCGGATCCAGCATTGGATTTTTTAATCACCTCGGGGCCCATAGCCCTGGAGTGGAAGGAAGTCCCATGGGACAGCCTAAGGAGAAGAAGAAGGATGCTGATTGTGTCACCAAGAGAAAACGCTCCTATTCTGCTGTTTGAGGAAGAGACTCAAGCTCCATTCACCCTGAACCTGAACGTAGCTGAAATTATTGTTTTAATTATTTGCTCGGCCACTTTATAAATACGAACTTTTCATGAAAGTATAACCAACATTTTACCACGTTGGGAAGAATCTTTTTTGAATGATCTCATTAACTTCGCATGGAGATGGTGTGTACTTGTGAGCTCCATGTTAAACAATATAACCTAATGCACAGCTTTTTTCATGATTATATTACATATTATTAAATCTCTTGAGGACAAGTCTTCCTTTGCATGTCAGGAGAGGGAAATCAGTGAACCCAGAATACTCTGGTTGATGAGATACAAATAATAGTTCTTTCTACCAATAATAGTTTTCAGAATAAGATGAATTGGGGAAAGAAAAATAAGAAAAATTAGTTCCCAGAATCTCCCTGTAGCCGGATTGCAGTAGAATTGGACCTCCAATATTGTAGCCCCATTTCCAGCCCCGCAGCATGGATCCCTGCTGGGAGAATATTAATTCTAATCAAAAGGTTGATTTGATTCAGTGCATTGAAAATGTCAATGAAGCAAACGTCTAAACCACAATCATAAGGAGAGGAGTGTTGAAAGGGGAAACAGGAAGTAAGAGAGGGCTATTCATTTCATGGGACTTTCCTAAAGTACAAAAACATGATTAATCTGTTTTTAAGGGTTTGATGGTTCTAAAATCCCCTACATTAAAAATGGTATGTAACTTGTAAAACACCAATGAACTAGTTTCCACTATGGTGCGCCAACCTGCGATTTTAATTAAAGAGAAATACAACAAACCGCATCTGAAACATCAGTTTATAGTTTTCATAACCTTGTTGGTATTTGCTGTATATTAAATTCCTTGTGGACAACCTGCTGATAACATCATTAATATATTTACATGTAATGCCAGTTAAAGTGATCTCATTACTAGGAAGCTCCCAGTAATTTCCCCTGGTTTGACACCCGCCTTCTTGGACTGGTCAGACAATTAATTACTGGTAGTAACAGATTTTAGTTTTGTAAATCCTTTCATGAAACTATTTGGGGGTGGGGGTGGGAGAGGGGGAAATAATTCTCAGTCAGCCGAGTTATAAGATGTAACCAATGAATACAACAATTATCAAGTAGAAACATTACAACTCAATTTCATTAGAGGGGGAAATGGTAAAAGGATATAAGGAGGATAAATAGTGAGTATGAGGAAAGACTAGCAAATAATATTAAAGGGAACCCAAAAATATTCTATAAAAACAAAAGAATAGTTAAAGGAATGGGGTACCTGATTACAGACAAAAGAGGAAATATTTTTGTGGAGGCAGAGGACCTGACTCAGGTACTGAACGAGTACTTTGCATCTGTCCTCACAAGAGACAAGGATGAGTTAATGTTGCAGTAGAGGAGGGATAGGGAAAAAAAGGTAGAAAGAAGGTGCTGAATAGATCTGCATCACCTCAAATTAACAAGTCACCTGAGGGAAACAAGGCTGGGGATAGCAGCCAGAGGACTGGGAGATTGCAAATGTTACACCTCTGTTCAAAAAGGAGAGGGATAAACCTGATAACTACAGTCCAATCGATGTAACATTAGTGGTGGGAAAACTACCATTGTCAAGGACAAAATTAATTCTCACTTGGAGAAACATGGGTCAATAAGGGGCAACCAGCATGGATTTGTTTAAGGCAATGATGCAGCACAGAAGGACATTGTGCCTGGGCCAGCTCTTCGGTAGAACCATCCAGTGAATCCCATTCCCCTGCTCTGTCCCAATAATCGTGGAACAACATTTCTCCTCAACTCCCCTCTTTGGTCCCAGAATCACAGAATTGTTTTAACACAGAAGAAGGCCATTCAGTCCATTGTGCCTGGGCCGGCTCTTGATAGGAGCAATTTACTTAGTGCAATTCCACTGATTTCTCCCTGTAGCCCTGCTCATTGTTCCTTTTCAGATAACAATCCAATTCCCTCTTGAATGCCTTGTTTGAACACAATCGACCACACAGTTCGGCAGTGCAGACCAGATCCTAACCACTTTCTGTTGCCAATCCTCCTTTTGCCAGTTACCTTAAATCTGTGTTAACAGTACTGTGGGTGTGCCTATATCTCATGGACTGCAGCGGTTCAAGAAGGCAGCTCACCACCACCTTCTCAAGGGCAGTTAGGAATCAGCAATAAATATTGGCCTAGCCAGCGACACCCACATCCCATGAATGAATAAAAAAAGTTGTCTCCAACTTGAAATATTAATTCTGTGACAAAAGTGAACCATTCCTCCTTGTGTCGACCTGTTTGCAACCTTTGACACAGTTGACCAAACCATCCTCTTCCAAAGCCTCCCACTGTTGTCCAGCTGGGTGGAACTGCGTTATCCTGGTTCCATTCTTACATATGTAATTGTAGCCAGCAAATCACACGTAATGGCTTCTCTTCCCACATAGATGCTGCCTGACCTGTTGAGTATTTCCAGAATTCTGTTTTTATTTCAGCATTTTATAAAGGTTAAGCGTAACGAACTATTAAATTTTTAAATGTGAGATAGCCTGTCTAAAACTCGACAGTGGTCAGGGGCCTGCTCAAGGACCCCATTGGTGTCAGGTAGAGCCCTGGTGTGGACTGAGAGGGCAGCTTTTGAATCTTGAGCATTTTTGGAGTCAGAAGAATGGCTCTCCTTTTATGATAATAGTTTGACATGCATCCCTGAAATATTTTTACAAATGGAATGCAAATAAATCTTGGAGCAGTGGAAAGGTAGCAGCTCTATGTGAGGGCAGAGATTCCCACTCTGTCCGATGAAAAAAGCACAAATTAAACGCCAGTCACTTACCCACATGTGAGCGCACAGACCCTCCCACCCACCCCCACCTCACTTGAGTTGA
Organism: Carcharodon carcharias; assembly: GCF_017639515.1. Taxonomy (NCBI): domain Eukaryota; kingdom Metazoa; phylum Chordata; class Chondrichthyes; order Lamniformes; family Lamnidae; genus Carcharodon; species Carcharodon carcharias. The sequence goes on along the minus strand of NC_054474.1, from coordinate 162,089,447 downwards.
GACCCAAGTGAGAGGGCATATAAATTCAGGATGTTGCGTAAGCTTTCTGTCAATACAGATTGAGTTGAAAGGTGGTTGAGAAATAGAGCTACATGTCATTGGAAGGTGTATTGGCTGATTCCATGTCCATAGGTTAAGTCACTGAGAGGCAGCATGTAGTTGACAAAGAGGACAGGGCAACTCTGGAATTAACTGTGCAGGGGTTGGAAAAGAAGCCATTGCTAGAGATGTTCTGGCTATATTTGGATAGATAGGAAGTTGGCACGGATACCTGCATTATTGCTGTTTTTGTGAAATATCTACATTTTTAGAAAGTGTTAAGATTGCAGTCTTATCCATATCCTGAATCTGATATTTTGCTGCAGTTAAGTGTCTTAGCAAATTCTCATTAACAGCTAACTGATACTGGGTGGCGTATCCTAACTGAATTTCTGAATGAACACAAATGGATTTAGGTAACTTGCCTTGTTTATGGTGCTGAGAGCCTGTGGGCCAGGTCAATGCAGAAATTTTTCTGGGGTGAGGAAATACATTTTTGAAAAAGTCATGCTGTGCTCTTTACTTGAACAAACAATTTGTACTGAATGAAGGTGAAAGTGGAGAAGTACCAGAGTGACAATTTTTCCACTGGATTATACAGGCATGCTCTTGAAATCGAGAGAGGCAAAAAATTGCCTTCCCTAATTTCCTTACCATTTAAACCAACACACTTAATCTAAGAAAGAAAATGCTTTGGTAGTTCAAATTTAGTGATTCAGTTTCCATTGCAACTTCCAAAAGGGAATAACTTCGATGTCATGGAGTTCAATGGGAAAGTTCTTAATGACCCAGGTCGAGGTGAACGAATTAACCAAAAGCAATGATTTCATTAATTACACATCTGTCACAACAATGGGTGTGAAAGGTCTGAAATTATTGACGTGGAGATCCCACTGTGGATTCTAATATTAAAAGTTTTGACTTTACCATGCAATTATTTTGCAATTATTTTGATACTAGATCTAGCATTGGAGAAAGGCAAATACCTTCCTCATTCCCTAAATTATTGTGGTCATTTATAAAGTATGTGCCATATCTACTTTTGTGTACTTAAATAGATTGGAAATTTCCCACATTTCATTCTTCAAATGATTTGCTATTTGTTTTCTCCATCATTATTTTGTATCAAAATTAAACTGGTATTTCATTAATTCCCAATGAGATAGTACTTGCTACAACAACACAAAAGCAAAAAACTGTGGATGCTGGAAATCTGAAATAAAAACAAAAATGCTGGAAATGCTCAGCAAGTCAGACAGCATCTGTGCAGAGAAACAGGAGTTAACGTTTCAGGTTGAGATGACCTTGCATCAGATTTGAGTTCTGCTGAAAGGTCATCTTGGCCTAAAATACTAACTCTATTTCTCTCCACAGATGCTGCCTGATCTGCTGAGTATTTCCAGCAATTTTTTAATACATAGTAATTGCTATTGGTTTGTTGAATTTTAGATAAGAAAATAGATTATGATTGTCTGAGAATTAGCTTATATCCTATTATATGTACAGGTCAACTCAAAAGCAGAAAGTGCACTGACTAGCATTTTAAAGTGCACAGTCCTAATTCTAAAACACAACTGTCAAACAAGAATGTGAAATCATTCTGAAATGAAGTAATTTTTGAAACCATGGTGACCAAGAACAATTGATGAGAAATAAACAAATAACCCTCAAGACTGGTGACATCCTGAATTTAATACAGAGATAAAAACAAAAAAACTGCGGATGCTGGAAATCCAAAACAAAAACAAAAACAGAATTACCTGGAAAAACTCAGCAGGTCTGGCAGCATCGGCGGAGAAGAGTTGACGTTTCGAGTCCTCATGACCCTTCGACAGAACTTGAGTTCGAGTCCAGGACTCGAACTCAAGTTCTGTCGAAGGGTCATGAGGACTTGAAACGTCAACTCTTCTTCTCCGCCGATGCTGCCAGACCTGCTGAGTTTTTCCAGGTAATTCTGTTTTTGTTTTTGTCCTGAATTTAATATGTTTTTATTGCTACTGTATAGAATTGTCCAGCTGTAGCATATGGAAAGCTTATCACAATTGTAATTAAAACACTTTATGGTTTGTAAAAACCTATATCTGAAAATTATGTTTTTAGAGTTATTCTTCAAACTGTTGAAATTGGTGCTGTTGATATCAGCATGAGAACAACATGCGGTAACTCAGTTAGATAAGGAAAAACAAAAACACCAAAACAAAGAGCCATCGACAATATGTACATCCCCTGAATTAATTCAACAAAGAATGAAGGTCTCATTTTTCAAAAGTATTTGTGCCATATTTGCATGAATTATTGTTGAAGTGTGCGATTTAAGTAACATTATATTGTCATAAAAATATAGCACATTATATAGCACCTTATCATGTCTTTCGGATGTGCTCAAAACACAGTGCAGTGACAACATATGCTTGCAAATACTGTTCACAAAAAAAATCCCAAAAACAGCAATGGCATGAAGAACTAATCTGTTTTCTTGTGATGGTGCTTAAGGGAGCTTTCCTGGTTAACATTGCTCCCTGGTCTTGTTAAAGTAATGTCATGAGTCCTTTAGTGCCCTCTCAAACAGGCAGACTGGTCTTGTATCTTAATATCTCATTTGAAGGATTGAATATCTGACGTTGTAACACCTTCTCAGTACAATGCTGAAGGGGTTGATTTTAACTTGAAGTGGGAGTCAGGAGTGCAGGAACTGAAGCAAGCACACCACCTGTGAAGTACGGGAGATTTTAATTCCGAAGCTGGCAGGAATGACGGACATTGTGGGAGTGGTAGGGAGGCTGCTGCCAGGTGATCACTGAAATGGTCCCAGCAATGTAAGCAAAAAGGAACAGGAGGATCAGGAACAATCAAAGCTCAGAATGGTGGTCCAGGAAGAGCATACCACAAGGATACCATGGGCCTCCCCAAAGTTTTTTTTTAAGAGAACACATCATACTGATAATACAATATTATCAATACATTTTTCTTCCCAACGTCATCCTTTTTAAAGAAAAATGTCTTTGTTAAATGTCTTCTTAATTTTCTGTGAATATATCCTGATCATTAAGTTTAACATTATCCTACAATGGCAAAGGAGCAGGTGGCAAAGTTACATGCTGTAACCTGTGTAGTGCTAAGTACTAACTGTGTCACCTTACATCAAACTCATGGACTGCTTCCAATGTTGAACATTATAATCAATTTACAGGATGACCTCAGCACCTACAAACATTTCATCACCCATCACAAACTCAGAGAAGCGCTGATTAAATTCAGATGAAGTTGCAAACATGGGGAATCCACGCGGTGCATTCATACTTTCTACAGGTCTTTGTAAAGCAGCGTCCTGTTCACTTGGAATGTAGATCTTCAGAATGGACCGTTGTCGATCATTTAGGTTTAGTATAGCAAGTTTCACCTGACAAAAAAGCAGGAAGACACAATGTGAGCTCAAACTCTTGTTGGACCACATTTAAGTTACTGTTATATAGTAAATACATGCCAGAAAATGCTGAGTCCATAAGACCATAGGAGCAGAAATTAGGCTGTTTGGCCTATCGAGTCTGCTCCGCCATTCAATCATGGCTGATAAGTTTCTCAACCCCATTCTCCCGGCTGAGGGCAATGGAGGCCATCGTCTTATCGAGGCATTGAGTCACAAGTATTGTGCCACTGGTTGGCATCTGGGTGTATGTAGATGTTCCACTTGGGTGACAAATTAGGTGTTGCAATATGATCTTGTACTGCAATAGATGATTTGCTACCTCAAGCAAACATTTTGGATTCTTTCTTGCTCCCTTTTCCCAGGCACACTGTTCTTCCCACAATATCCCACTATCATCATCCCTTACTCAAAAATCCATCCCTTCTGTCGTGCATTACTAATATGATTTACCATTGCTTCAGCCTTGTACATTGGTCTGACTCCCTGGAACTTTCTTTGTAAACTTCTCCATCCCTATCCATCTTTTTAAAAAACCTTAAAACTAATCTCTTCAAATCAAATTCTCATTGTCCATCTTAATCCTGTCCTTTATCGCTTGGCATGTGGTTCCTTACTATTAAACGCAAAATAAATACCAATGTTGTTGTTTCCTCTTTCATGAGTGTAGCTGTAATGGCGTCTAGTGCAGTCAGCTGCACATTCTGTAAGACAGTGTTTCTAAATGTGAGATTTGGGACCTGGTGCTAGGAGTTGCCATGCCATAGCAGGAGGATTCAAGGCCTCATAATCAGCACTCATTGCCACATGACACTGCTTTTTATCAATTCCATATCTATAGTATGAATGCAATTCTACAGGAGAAAATGCCCCAGTTTCCTGGCTCACAGGATGAAAAGAACCCCTTTGCTCCCAGGACCAGGCATATGCAAACAGCCTAATGCCAGTTTTAGGCACGGCCACTGGGTACTTATTTCTCTGCCTTTGCCAATATGGTAGGCAGTATGTCATAGGAACATGCACTAGCAACGATATTGGAATTTTAGATACTTGGTTTGCATCTGAAAAATTGGTGGGGAACCCTTGAATTTGTAAGCCATAATATATTTTCACAAATAATGCTATTCAAAGCGATGTTTAAAACAAATGACGAGTGAAATTCTTCCTGCTAATAATCCTAGCAAAAGTAAGTACAAGAATATGGAGGAATTTCACTGCTCTAGTTTGCAGAAAAAACTTGTGGTTCCAATGTTTCCTTACATTTTGTTTAAAAGGCCACTGAATCAAAGCATCATATTGCCCCTTGAGCAAAATGTAATAAAGTGAAATGTACGTTCCTTGAGCTTCTTCATGGCCATCCAGATATATTCGAAGGCACATCTTATACCCATATTTGCAAAAGTAAAATTCTGCAAAAGTAATGGAGAATACTGTAAATAAATGCAGACATATAAGAACGTAGAAAATAGGAGCTGGAGTAGACCATGCCGCCCTTGGAGCTTGCTCCACCATTCAGTAAGATCACATTTTCTATTGTTATTCTATCACATTCTGCAATTTTCTTTCCCTCATGAATGGAAGTGATAAGGCCCAGCCACAAGTGGGTGCCAGTGGTGTGATGGAAGCAGTATGTTATGCCCTGCGTGGCAAAATACCTCTATTGATATATTCTCCCACTCACCATAAGCAATGCCATCAGTAACTACTAATCTGTAAAAACAAACTGCAACAATTTCAATTTGAATATTTATGGTGCGGAGAAAATGTGGTGACGCACGGTAATGACATTTCTGATCAATACATCTATAATGTAGGTGGGTTTGTTTCATATACGGGAACAGGGACATCCCTTGGTCATTACTAATGCAGTTTCATTTTAAAAGGTTTGCTAAATTTTGTGAACAGTTCTCATCACTAGGTTGCTGAGAGAAACCTACAGCATTCCAATGTGTTCATATATTGTTCATCATTCACAACCAATTACTACATTTAATGACCAGCACTTGGTATAACAAAAATAACCCATTTTCATCCCAACAGTCACATCTCTTTTACATTGTGCCATGAAATAGCACATTAATATTGCACTCAGGTGCCTCTTGGCAGTTATATTAATCATCAGAATGAGATCACACCATTACACACACTGCTTCAAAAAGCAGAGTATTGGCAACATATTTTTTAAAATTATACTTTTCGTACGGGTGACATTCAAATATGACCAGATTAATCTTTTTAACAGCAACTTTGACTAAATATAAATAAGATCCTCTCTCTTTTCCTTTTACAGGAAGGAAACAACACCCACCTTTTCACTCCGCAGGGACATGTTGTTCTTGACAGTTCTGCAAATTTTCAATGCTTTGCCCAGCTGAACATAAACAAAACTGTGTCTCCAGGCAGATGCAAAAAGAATAAGATTGAGTCCAAAGCCTTGAATATATGGGATGCGGGGGATGAACCACTGTTTTAGGTGCAGTGAAATAGCAGGTGTCTTGATACTCTTCCTTTAGGAGGCCTGCATTCTGCATTGCCAGCGTATCGGAGGTAACTTAAGATTCAGATGCAATTTGGCTAATAAGGACAACTGACTTTTAACTGGTTTATCAATGATGTGCAAAACTCTGTAAAATTAAACCTGCTGAGCTGGAAAAATAAATATTTGATGCAGCAGCTCTGGAAATTCATTTTCTTTACTTTTTGGCTTTGGTTCTGAATGATACAGAACATTTGAGCACCAAATTGCAGTGCTGTGAAGTGGCAAGGCCCAGGAGAGTTATCTCTGGGTTGCTGAGCCACGGCAGCTATTGATAGGTTGCAGAACAAAATTGGTAGGGACCTGAGAAATATTCACTCTTTGCTTGATCACAAAAGTACAGTTGGCAAAACCCAAATATGAGCCAATGAATAATATAGGATTTATACTTTTTAGAAAATATAAAAAAGTATAATCATGTCAATGATTTAAAATATGTCTTGAATGAGATTTTAAACCTGTTGTCTACAACACATGGTTTTAGCAATAATAGTCTCAATACATTTTTTGTTTGATTTGGCAAATTTGTTGCCAAACAAAGACTAAATACAAGACTTCTTATGCAGGTTGCATTTTGCTGGAACCATGCTCTATCAGCAGAGCAACAAACAGTCTGCATTTCTAATTTGATGATTTAGATTATGAAAAACAGAAATTAAACAATTTTTAAAATAGGCTATTCAATTTAAGCAATATCAAGTATATAAGGAAGGATGAACATTACATAAATACAGTGAACTATCTGTTGGAACATTGTGTGGTACTGCTTAGTTATTAAAACTGTTTCATCATGCAATAAATGCTGGTTCTCCCAGCTATTAGAATTTCTGCAATTCAACAAGATATTATCATCACTGATAGCAACGAGGACTGAGACATTTTAAAACTGGGTCTTTGGAATCAGTATGCTCTTCGGAAACATCTCAGAGGCTGTACGAGGTCATCAAATTTCTATCCATCAGAAATTGGGTTTCTGTATTTGGCTTCCTAGAGTATATTTTGTTGCTATCTATATTTATCTAATATATAGCAAAAGTCTTGCATTTGGTGCACTTTTCCTGCCCACTTTAAGCTTACTTTGTCATTATTTTTGGTCACACTTTTAAGTCAGCATTGTTATAGCAGAATCCTACATCAGTGCCAACATTTTTATAATGACAAGAGCTAAGTCAACATTTGTGGTCAACTGCAGTTGCAGGGCTCTGGCCACTAGGTGGTGTCATGACAAATCACCAAGTCTCTGCCATTTTAACCTGAATTTTGGGTGTTTTTGTGAAAACATCTTATCTGTTCTGCATCCAAATATGACACGTCCCTTAGTGGCTCAAAACGTCTGGGCTCTATTAAAGCACAAACAAAACTCATAATCATCTTCCTTAGTGCTTCCAACATTCAGGACTGTCCCCTGAGGAGATACCATGACAGATGAAGAAATGAGACCAGAGCAGTTCTCAGGTCTTAGGTTGAGGCCTGTCAGTTATACTGTAAAGCCTTAGCATCTTGATCAAAGTCCTAGCAAATCCCAGAACTCCACCATCTGCATATCCCAGCCTCCTCCAGTGCTACCATCGTCCAGTTCTATCTCAGAGCATTAAATATGTAAGAAAAATAACCGGAAATGACCAACTAGTACATTCATGCCCCTAAACAGGAGCTAAATACCTCCAACTTCTGATATTTCTTCCCTACAATATTCCTGTCATTTATTTTCAAAAGGTAAGAGATCAAAATTTGGTGCATATGTAAAGAAACATTTAATAATCTTCTAGTCCATTGATCTGAAGTTTTTGCTGCAAAATCAAAACTCAAAGAATTTGATCTCCAAAGCATAAGGAAAGACAATTTCATTCAGTCAACAAGTAGACTTGAAAGTAATATTTTATACATTACATGATATAATACCTCTATATAGCATATGCTCTGATTCTTTGGGAAATGCCACAGGATAGATACTAAGAACATAAATAGAGAACATTTTATGCAACAAGTGTTATCCTATGTTTTGGAAATTAGGACAGGGGGAAAGTTGTTCCTTGAGAGCTTATTAATATTTGCTGAAGCTCACCACACAAATAAACCTAGAAAATCATTAATTTACGAAAGAAAACCTTTCAACTGAATGTAGGATGGATCTTTGTTTGAAACAAACAACAAAATTAGCTAATCTCAACAGTACAATTGGGCTTAAGCATCCTGCATTATGGGGAATAATATCACTCCTGATTGTTGTCCAGTGACCCCTGCTGGAAGTACACAAAGAAGAACCACATAAATTTATAGCACAGGAGTTAATTTGATCCATTGTGTTTGTGGTATAACAATCCAAAATAAACTCACTGTCCTGCTCTCTCCTCTTCATAGTGCTTTATTTCTGCTTCAAATATCTATGTTTAAGAACTGATTGAAGACAGGAATGGACTCAGCTATGATACTATCCCACGATCAAATTGCCTGTTCAGGTTCACTTGGTTATTTTAGTAAGGTACCAGAGGGTATCCAGAGGAAGAAGATTGAAGAGATAGTTACTGAAAATAGATGCAATAAAGTAAAACAATTAGAACTAACTAGGATTGTCAGATGCGCTACAGAAATTGATGTAATAGTCATACCACTGGAATCCAAGTAAGGTGTTGTTCCATCGATTGCTTCTTGCAACCTTTTTTTAATTTGTGGAATTTTCCAGATAAATATGCCAGTTTGTGTCATTGTTTCCAGTGCCATCATTTGTGCTGTCGTCTCTTCCATAACCTGCTCTGTTCGACGCAGTCTCGACTCAACATTTGTTAGCTTTATGGAGCCATAATATCAAAAAAGATCATTGTTAGAGAAAATTTTCATTGAATCAGAGCAGTTAATTATTTTTTATTAATTGTATTACTGTAATATGAAACAGTTGAGTACATTAAATAGAAAAATTATTAAAATATCACTACCAACTAAGAACTATCAAATAGAGATTTTGTTTCCATTTTCTCTGCAGTACCAATTAGAACTGTAGAAGGACGTAATTGGTCTATCATGCCAGTGTTACCTCTTTGAGAGTAATCCAAAACTAATCCCGCTGCTCTACTCTTGCTTCATCATTCTGTATGTTATAGAACCATGATGATGAGCTTTTCAGGAAGGTTTTAGGGGGAAGTTAAGTCTTTAGCCAGTGTGCCCTTGAATCTTTGGTTGCTACATGAGGCTTGAAAAAAATGGTTGGAAGTATTACAGAAAGAGTAATATTTTTCTTGGCTTAACCACTTGGAAAAGGAATGAAAAACTGGTCAGGGAGGGATTCCTTCTTTCACACCGTAAAATAATGTCTTTTGGCAGACTAACCAATTACAGTACCTTTTGCCTTCTCAGCCAAGGATGGTATTGATCCAGGTGCATGTGGGCAGGGGGGAGACAAAAACCAAATGGAAAACAGTTCTGCTAAATGGAATATTCTACAACTGGATTGGCTGAAATTTTATGGACCCAAAGCACCAGCAATGTCATATTTTTCATATTGATATACTATTTTCAAAACAAAATATGACAATAAATAGGCACACTATAATACAATAAATAGTTAAAATGGCACAGAGCAAATATCAAAGAAATAATGTGTAACCAAAGTCAATGGTTGTTCATTTAAGCTGTCACACAAGGTTTCTATACAAAATGAATCCCATTAAAATGAAGGAATTAAATGAATCAACTAACCTTGTCTTCCACATCAGTAATCTGTTGGCTATTGAGCTCTATTTGGCTATTTAAAGTAGTAGCAATCTTTGAGCACTTGTTAATCTCCCTTGGCAATGCCGTCAGCCTGTCATCCAATGCAGTCAATTTAGTCTCAACAATTGTGACACACTGTTTTGTTTCATCCATGAGCTTGCAGAACTCTTGCAGTTCTTTGCACACTTCATTTATTTGGTGGTCCTTCTGAAAGGCTGTGGTCCTCAGTTGGACCTTGCTAGCTTCTGCCTCCATTTGTGTTAAAGTTATTGATATATCTGGTGGCAGATTGGTAGAAATTGCTTTCTGATTCAGCTTCATGACTTCACCCATTAAAAGATTAAGGTGCTGTTTAACAGCTCCAGCCTCGTGTTCCTGAATCTTCGATTTCCCTCCCTAGAACAGAAAATGGCGTCAGCTTTATGTTGTACCTAAGATTTACGGCAATGGTAGGGAATGGCTCAAGTCTTTGTTGGGGAAAGCTTCTTGGACCTAGTGGGAAGACAAAGATCGTGGAATTTGGCATGTACAGGGAACACGTCAGTGTTTTGTACACTGGAGTGAGAGTCCTGCATTTAGTAGCACAGCTCAGGGGCTCCTGAGATTTGAAGTGACTAGGGAGAGGGCCTGGACATCTCACAAATGGATGGAGTAAATTGTAATGACTTATACTGGCTTTCAAATTAACACCTTAAAACTGCCATCCTTGATTTCAAATCCCTCCATGACCTTGCCTCTGCTGATCTTTGCAATCTCCTTCAGCCCCACAATGAAGATATCTGTGCTCCTCTAATTCTGGCCTCTTGACCAACTCCTATTTTAATCACTTAAGCATTGGTATCCATGTCTTCAGCTGCCAAGGCCCTAAGCTCTGGAATTCTCTCCCTAAAACTCTTGCCTCTTTCCCTGACTTTCCTCCTTTAAAACACTCCTGAAAAAAAGTACCTCATTAACTAAGATTTTTGTCATTTTCCATAATATCTCCTTATGTGACTCAGTGCCATATGCCTCTGTGAAATGCTTTGAGACATTTTATTATGCTAAAGATGCCTTGGATTTGGCTGGACAACAGGGGTTTGGGTGGTGGGGCATGCACTTAGTGGCTAGTACTATGTGGGATCAGGGTTCAGAGCAGCGGGAAGATGTTCCCACAAAAGCAGTGGGATATAGGGCACAGATTTAATACTCTTCTTGTCCTTCATAATTTGATGTATACACCCTCACAATCTAGTGCTACCAAACTCCATATTCCCTTCGTATGATATCGCCACCTGCTCCAATACCTCATACCTGCCATTGTCTGGTGGCGCATGTAGAGCAGGTGAGTGGCACAGGAAGATAACAGTTATTACAGTTGCAGATACAGGATATCTGTGATTGATTTAGATAGGAGAATAATCCAGCATCAAAGGGAAAATTGGTGAGTGGCACGGTGGGTTCTGGGAGTGGTGATTTAAGAGAAATGGGCTGGTGTGCAAATGAGAATAATTAAGGAGGGTACAATGATGCTTGCATGCAAAATGCTATTCTCTTGTTGGCAATGGCTTTCTCAAGAATAAGGCCTTGCTATCATTCTTCCTTGAATTTCCTGCATTTATATTAATTTGCTCAATATATTTCTCTGGAAATTAGAAGTGGTCAGAGCTTAGAGGAGATTTCAATTACATGAATCATGTCACTACATATTCTGAAATTTACTCAGTCCCTTCTGTGTTTGTGCTTCCTTTGTTAGTAATAGATTCACCGCCCTGCCCCCCCCAATAAAAAGTTCTGGACTTTCTCAGCACCCTCCTCTGCTTGGAATATGAACAGTCCCCAGTGTATTTATCAGAATTCATACAGCAGATTCTTTCCTCCCATGATGTGGCAGAAAGTCCTGGTTTCACCCACATTCTGCTGGGATTTTTTTTAAAACTATAAAAATAATTTCAATTACTGTGAAAAAAGAAGAAATAACTGTTAGTACAATGCAGAAACACCAATAGTCACATCAATCTAGCACGGAAATATACAATATACAAATTACTTCATGAGCATGGAAAATATTAATTTATCTAATGAGCAAATATGACTGAATATTATAAGAACCATAAAGTCACAAGGTACAAAAATGTAAAGTGCATGAATACACAAACAACATTCCTGTTTACTTTTTATGGGCTCTGTGTTTTTAAATGGTGATCGTTGTTAAAATTTGAAATGTATAAGAACTGAAGGACAAAACTGTGCATAGCAAAGGATTTCATACCCACAAAATATGATACATCTGATGGATGTATTTGCATAAACTGTAGATCCAAACAATAAAAGGCTATTTCTGCAGCAAACAGGCCCATGCCAACCATTGGCACCTTGCAAAGTCTTCTCCAGCTGTGTTCTGTTTCCCAAAACTCTCAAGTTTCATCCTGATTGAAGCCAACCATTGCAACAAAACAAATTCTGCACAGGCACAAAGCAGAGTTTTATCCTTCATTCCCTGGGCAGCCTTGATGGAAGAGGTTCGATAGACACATTTGCAAGGCTGAAACTCATGCCTGTATGAAATATTTTATGTGACAATGCAAGCAGCACAACCAGCAGTTTTGGCATTGTGCTCTCAAGATGGGATTTTGAAAAATAGCATTTCTGTAATGTTCTATTGAGATATTTCAAGCGTGTTTTTACCTTAAACTTACACCCTACTGCTCTGAAACAGCAGCCGTTCTTCTTTTTATAACCTTTGTCTTCAGACTCATCAAGCTGCAAAGAAGTTCATTGATCTGTTAATAAGTAGAAAAAATGATACTTATATTCCATTATTTTCACTTTGAGTACCAAGCAGTTTGACGTTATGGCTCTAGTTAGCTACTACATCAGGGAGGGCACGTTACGTGACCAACACATTAAAGCTTTAACAAGAAACCCAGTATCTTCATTGTATTGTCTTATATCATTCACAATGTCAAAACAGGTTATTCCAAGGTGAGAAAACCAAATTACTGTCAAATTAGTTGCATGTAGTAAACTTGCATCCATTGGGAGACAGGCTAAGACTGACAGAAAACTACTTCTGCAATGTGATTTTCTAACAGGTTTCTGAATTTCAAGGTCAAATTTCCAGAGTTGTAAGACAAACCAGGATACCATCTCCTTCACTGAGGAGGGATGCAGAATACAAGCTGCGCAGTACATGGGACCATTCTAACACAAGTAGAACAGTGAACATAGAATTGAGAAGATATTTAATTGTTACCCTTAAACTAAAATGTACACTGCATTGTGAGAATTAAAATTACAGTACAGCTTTAATTCTTTTAACTTGGAACGTCTACTTGGTACCTTTGCATCTGGTAGTTTCAGCTGTCCTGACATCCCCACATCCATTTTTGCTTTATGACCTTTAGACCTTATGCACACATCTGTTGTATGAGCCTATGTGAGCAAAGACATGGTAAGAAGAATGGCAAATTTCCACATTGCTGTTGTAAAAGGAACTATTTAGTGAAACATTTGTACTCTGCTCATTCAGTCAATTTCACTCAAGCCAGCCTTTACTGGAATTCTGGAAAAGTTACTGGAATTGTAATAGTACTTCTTCTCCACTCTCCTGTGTAGATTGCTCTGAGAGGTGTAGGGAGAGTTTTTCAGAGCTTAGGGCTTAGGCAACTGAAGGTGCAGCCACCAAAAGGTGGAGCTATTAAAATCTGGGTGCTCAAGAGACTAGATTTAGACGAATGCAGGTATCTTGGTGGGTCGTGGGGCTGGAGGAGATTGCAGAGAAAGGGGGCAGGAAAGGCCATGGAGGGATTTGTGTACAATATTATCTGATCAAAATAGTTCCTCCCACCAGTTCACCAAACAGATACATGAAAAGAGCACATTAAAATATATAACAGAAACCACTTCGGTCTATTTCAAACGAAAAGTCTGTACACAATTAGTTATGATCTCCAGAAGAAGTTGTGTGCCCATTTCCTCATAGCACTATGGAGAAAGGCTGCGCACAGCTACACCATCAGAATGGAGCTGATTGGGAAATTTTGTTTGTTTTCTTGTTTGTTGAGTAAATAAACTGTGTAACATGCTGAAAATCCTGCCATAAATCCCACCGCGCCCTTCATTCATTTGCAGTGGTGTCAATGGACACTCCATGGGCAACTAGGTATACTGAAGGAGAATGGAGGATAGCACACTCCATCTCCAAGAAAAATAGTAATTATCACAGGGTTATGTTTTCAGGTGCTTTCAAATGACTTTGCAGAACATGATATACAACCAAGTGCTGGGAATTTTTTTTTATACGCAGCTGTATAGGCAAACTGATACTCTGTGGTTTAGAGTTTGAACTCTCTAGAGATACATGCTTTGGCATAGCTTCAAGTCTAGATGAATGATAAGGTTAATTCTTTCCCTTCCTGGCTGATCTCCCATATTCTATCCTTTGTAAACTTGGCTCATCCAAAACTCTGCTGCCAATGTCTTAACTTGCAAAAACACCACTCCCCTATCTCCTCAGTACTCGCTGACCTATAGTGACTCCTGATCAAATAACATCTTAGTTTTAAAAATTTTTAATTTTTCCTCGTTTTCAAATCCCTCCATGGCCTTTCCTGCCCCCTTTCTCTGTAATCTCCTCCAGCCCCACAACCCTCCCAAGATATCTGTATTTGTCTAAACATAGCTTCTTGAGCACCCCGATTTTAATTGCTCCACCTTTTGGTGGCTGCACTTTCAGTTGCCTACGCCCAAAGCTCTGAAATACTCTCCCTACACCTCTCTGCTTCACCTTCCTCCTTTAGGACACTCCCAAACCTACCTCTTCGATCAAGCTTTTGATCATCGGACCTAACATCTCCTTATGTTACATGCTACCATATTTTGTTTTGCAATGCTCCTGCGATGTGCCTTGGGATGTTGTTGTTATTAATAAACAACTCATTGAAATGTTGGCTGACATCAGTCCAGTAAAGGAACTTACCCAATCACTAAGATATTGAAGCATTTTTTGACTCTGTATAAAAACATATGACCATCAGGTATCTTAACATTATAGTTAAGCGATGGAAGTGATACACAATCTTTTACTGACATACAGGTGGTAAACTACAGTGAACACAGCACAGAATAGGGTGCAGACAAACTGAAAGTCAATCACGCAGAGGAATCTATGCCTGGGACTTTCCAGTGGGTATGTGGTATAGCTAACCACTGGTTTAAAAAGATGAATAGTCTTGCAGTTGTTTTCTTTTGCTGATGGTTGATTTTTTTGTTGCTTTATTTCAAATGCTGAAACTAAAGCAAATATCAGGCAACAAGAGAAGAGTAGATGATTCAGTGGTCAACCGTAGGTTGAATGAGCAATCATTTAAAGCAAGCGAGGTAGAGAAAAAATTCTGGTGTCTGCGCTTGAGATTCTAAGTCAGATTGTTTGAGGCTGTACAATGTCTAATAATGAAAGCACAGGTGTTTGTTCTAATGTCTAAAGCAGATGTACAAACTAGATTCATTTTGTGTAGATATTACTTTAATGTTATATTTTCTGGCATCGGTTAGGATTCATTATTTTCCCTCCCATTAAGTCTTACTGTAGACTCTGATTTAGACTCTGACTTTGCTTCCCATGGTTCCATACAGATATACATTGTGTGGCCTTCATATATTGTCATACCTGCATAACCAATTATTATAAATAAGAACGGAGTCATCTGGTAATCAGATAATTTCATTGGGTGTTGCATGACTTTCATTAATCCCAGGTAACATACGTGACTCAGGTACACCCATAGTGCAATTGGAGAGGAAGTTCCAGGATTTTGACCCAGTGACAGTGAAGGAATGGCTATATTGTTCCAAGTCAGGATGGTGTGTGACCTAGAAGGAAATGTGCAGATGTTGGTGTTCCCATGTGCCCATGCCTTTCTTCTCCTAGGTAGAGACTGGGGGTTTGGAAGTGCTGTCAAGGTGCCTTGGTGAGTTGCTGCAGTGCATCTTGTGGATGGTAGACAATGGCAGTCATGATATCTGTTCTAAGAAAGGGCACTGGTTCCAGTGCACTGCCACTGACTCCAAATTGCGCTTGCATGGTTTACTTTGTGGAAATTCCTGAGGTCAGCTTTTTGCCATACTTTTCATGAAATTCACAAATGGACTGGCCCAAGCACCTGGAACTTTCTGATTGTGGGATCAGCATATCTGGTGAAGAAAGGGCTCTTAAAGAGCTGCTGCTTGCTCTTAGAGTGGAAAAGATATTAACTACCTGCAAAATTCAAAAATTCCTTGTATAATCAAGGGTGAAAAACACATGAACTGGAGTGGCTCATCAGAATATAACGTTTTTAAGTTATTACTCCAGACGTTATAACAGAAGAATAGTGCCATTGTTGGAGTTAAAGGGAAACTACCTAATTTTTCACAGTGCTTATGATGGGTAACAGGTCAAGTGAATGTTGACCCCCTAATTCCATAAGTCATGTGAGTGAGTAGGTGAGGAAAAAGATTTCAGGGCTCAGATAGATAGTAAAAGTAGATATTTAGAATTTGCCTAAATAAAGCATACCACCAAGGAATTTAATCTCAACTTGGTCCTGCAGCATCACCAAGGCAACACGTAAAGCATTAGGAAATTTTTCAAGTCTTATTCACATGCCTATCTTGTTTCAAGTTATTGATAGCATTGACATCCATTTCAAGAGACAGATACTGATTTCCAAGAGATAGTGACTGTACTGCATTCTCTCACTGGGAAGCAATTAAAAGAGGCACACAGTTTAGTGACTGACCATCACAAGGAGGAAGCACTAGCTAAGAAAACCCAAACACAAATGTGCGGTGTTGATTTTATTTCAGCTGTGTCCTGAGGGGTCACTGCAAATGGGGGTGGAAAAATAAATAGAAAAGGTGTACACTGTTGTTGCGATCAGGTGGAGGATAATGATGGGGACACTGTATTAGGAAATTCTATTGTGTGTGTGGGGATAGGATGGTTTGTACATTTGGGTGGGGCTCTACTGAACTGATTGTCTCATTGTTTAGAGCCTACCTGCTTACTCGATTTTCCCACGCCTGCTTACTCAATTCGAGCTGGTATAACAGTATAGCAAGTTGGGAACAAAAACAAAATTACCTGGAAAAACTCAGCAGGTCTGGCAGCATCGGCAGAGAAGAAAAGAGTTGACGTTTCGAGTCCTCATGACCCTTCGAGTTCTGTCGAAGGGTCATGAGGACTCGAAACGTCAACTCTTTTCTTCTCCGCCGATGCTGCCAGACCTGCTGAGTTTTTCCAGGTAATTCTGTTTTTGTTTTTGTTTTGGATTTCCAGCATCCGCAGTTTTTTTGTTTTTAGCAAGTTGGGAAATTGGTTCTAAAGTATGGTAAACAAATCCATGCTGGCTCTGCATTATTAGCGTATGCTTGTTCAAGTGGCTGTTAATTTTTTCCTGGATTATTGTTTCTTAAAGCTTCCCTACAATCAACGCTAAAGTGGCTGGACTGCCATTGCTTGCCCTTTTTGAACAAAGCTTTAGCATTTACAATGGTACCACCCCTGTATCAAAGGGGGAGTGGAAGATGTGGCCAGCACCTCTGCAATCTCTACCCTTACTTCCTTGAACAACCTAGAAAGAAAGAAAGGCTTGCAATTATATCGTGCATTTCATGACTTCTGGACTTCTCAAAGCACTTTACAGCCAATGAAGTTCTTTGGAAAAGTAATCACTATTGTAATCTAGAAATGTAGCCTGGTGTGCATCCCATTCAGACTGGATGATTTATCAACTTGAAGTACAGCCAGCTTTTTGAATACCTCTTTATTTTTAGTGCATCCAGTATCCAGACAACCTCCTTCTTTACTGTCGCTTTGGCAAACTCCTCTTCCTCGGTAAAAAGATGACAGCTAGCTGCGGACAGCACTAATAGAGCCCAAGTACCTGTCCTTATAACAGAGCAATGCTGCCTGGCACAAGATGTAAATTACAAGCAGGGAGAAAAATATATTTTAAAAAAATGGGAAGGGCAAGAGAAGGAGGCAAAAACTTCAAATTTGGAAAAAAAAATTACACTGACAGTATCTTAGTGTTTTGACTTCTGGTGCAGGAACTTCTCCCACCAATCCTGTTTCTCTGCCAGCTCACAGCGCCACCTGGAGGAATAGTATTAATTCCACAGAGGAATTGAAGAAATTGTGTCCAACAAAAGATCTTGGAGCTGGATCCTGGACAAAAGTAAATTGTCAAACAATATTTTGCTTGCATCATGACTGCTATACACAACACTTGCTCCATTAGAAACTATTGGCAAAATTTTTTTTCACTTGTTTATAAATATGCAACACAATGACCAATTGAATTATTTCGTTGTCACATATAGGTAATGTTATCAGGGAGAAAATGGCTCTTCACATTCATTAAACCAAAACACATTTTCAAATACCTTTTTATGATCTTAATTCACCTGTTAAAAGAACATTTTTTAAAAATTGACCTATCACCTCCATTTTTTGATCCCTCTCTTTCAAGCCTCTAATACCAGCTTTGAGAAGGGAGCAGGACACTTTCTCACCTCCACTTGGGTTTCCTCTTGATAATATATGCAGTTGCATGCACAAACCAGCATTCAGACAGTGAGATGGTAAACCAACACATAGCACCAATTCCTGATAATAACTGCATACGTTTAAGAGAAAAAGTCTGTCTCAATGGATTTAATTTCAGCTCATTGTCATTATTGTTGCACAAGCAAAAAACAATAAAGTGGCTCTTAACAATCTTGCTGGTTTACTCAGTAAATACTCAAGGATTTTGAATGTGTGAAAGATGTCTAGTGGAGATTAATGGGAACTGCATCAATTTTGATCAGCCTGGTGCATTTTAGCAAACAAATAGGAAACATAGGAGTGAATTTTCTCCAGGATTTTTGGGTGGCTGGCTGGCAAAGTAAGAGCAGGGAAGTTGTCCTGATGTTGTTACTAGTATTTATCTCCTAGTCACCATCACAAACAGATTCTCTGGTTATTTATGCCACTCTATGATGTAACTGTGGGACCTTGCTTTGCACAAATTGGCTGCCGCATTTATCTACCTAATATCAGAGATTATACTTAGAAAGAACTGCACTGGCTGTGAAGCAATTTGGGACATCCTGAGATTGCTAAATACACCAGAAAAATGCAAGTGTTTTCTTTAAAACATAACCCATTTGTCAGCACATGTGGAAGTTCATGACACTATTTGAAAAAGGACAGGAAGTTCTCTTGCATAACACTTCTTGTTCAATTCATCCAGAAAAATAGATTACATGGTGATTCATTCATTTTCTGAAACCTTGGTACACAACATCAGCCTATATAACAACAATGGCTTTAGTTTAAAAGCAATTCATTGCTTATCAAGCACCTTGGGGTGTGATAGGACATTGTGTAAATACAATGTATTCTTCTTCTGTATAAAAACAATTAAACTACCAGAATATGATAATGCAATTATTTTTGAATATCTGATAGCTGTATTACTGAAAGCAGTCTGAATGGAATTCGTAAACAGAATTACCTGGAAAAACTCAGCAGGTCTGGCAGCATCGGCGGAGAAGAAAAGAGTTGACGTTTCGAGTCCTCATGACCCTTCGACAGAACTGTCGAAGGGTCATGAGGACTCGAAACGTCAACTCTTTTCTTCTCCGCCGATGCTGCCAGACCTGCTGAGTTTTTCCAGGTAATTCTGTTTTTGTTTTGGATTTCCAGCATCCGCAGTTTTTTTGTTTTTATGAATGGAATTCGTGTTTGGTATCTCCCTTTAGTCTATTATATCAGATAAGGAAAACCACCACTGAGAAAAAATGCCAAGAAAACAACTCATGATGAAGCATCAGCAGACAATAAGCTAAGGGCCTGCCTTCATGCAGAGCACACATGCATGCATCAGATGAGGAACAGATTGAGGGGGAGTTTTATAATTGGAAGGGAGGGTGGAACTAATGCATGTGGTCATTTGAAATAGAATATAGATTCTGAAATAAAATGAATAATTGAGAAAAAATGTTTTGGCTGCTAGAGAATTAATGTCAGAAACAAGGATATATGTTTATGTAACACCTTTCACAAGATCAGGACATTCTAAAGTGCTTCACAGCTAATGAAGTACTTTTGAAGTGCAGTAACTGTTGTAATGTAGGACAAGGTCCCACAAATAGCAATGAGACAATGGCCAGATAATCTGTTTCAGTGACGTTAGTTGAGGGATAAATATCGTCCAGGGCAATGGAGAAAGTTTCCTTCTTCTTCAAGCACAGATCTGCTATGTCCATCTGAGGGGGCAGGCAGGACCTCGGTATAATGTCTCGACCAAAAGAGGGAACACCTGACAGTGCAGTACGCCCTCAGTATAAAGTGTCAGTCTGTGTTATATGCTCAAATCCTTGAATAGGGCTTGAACCCATAATCTTCTGACTTACAGCCAGAAGTTTTTTTTATTCTTCAGCATTTATTGTCCATCCCTAATTGCCCTTGAGCTGAGTGGCTTGCTGGGGCCATTTCAGAAGGCAGTTAAGAATAATCTGCATTGCTGAGAGTCTGGAGTCACATAGGCTAGACCAGGTAAGGACAGCAGATTTTCTTCCCTAAAGGCCATTAGTGAATCAGATAGGTTTTTACAACAATTGATGATAGTTTCATGGTCACCATTACTGAGGGTAGCTTTCAATTCCAGATTTATTAATTGAACTTAAATTCCCCAGCTGTCATGGTGGGATTTGAACTCCTATCCCTAGAGCATTAGCCTGGGCCTGTGGATTACTGGTTTAGTGACATTATCAATGTGTCACTGTCTCTCCAAAGTGCTATCAGTTGAACTGTGCTGACACTAGTGCAGCAGCTGACAGGTATTAGGTACAGGGGATATGATGGTTGTGAGGCAACCTATTTTGCTCTGGGAACAGAGTGAACATGGACCTTTAGCCCGCACCTATTCTTCAATTGAATCAATTAAAGATAAAATTACAAACTCCCTAAAGCCTTAACATATAACAATATCCAGCAATTAATGGGGTAAAATAATGTTGTAGAAATGTGTGCAAATTTGACAAAAATAACCTTAGCAGTAACATTCAAAACCATTGTCATTGCAGTTCTGCACAAATCAGGGAAAGATCATTTGAAATGTATTTAAAATGGAAATCTCTATTTTCCTTACAGAAGGAGAGGCATCAAGGAGAAAAAGAGTGAAGATGGAAGAAAAATGGAAATATAATTAACTTGCGAAAAAGGTTGTTCTCCATTCTGAAACCTGGACAATGATAAAGTATTCAGCTATTGGAGCATTATACTAAGTCCAATATTTGCAAATGTTCTTGTAAGTGGCATCTTTTGGGCCCAAAAATATTTTTAGCCTTAACTAGAAAAGATACTTTAAATTCACCAATGATTGTCTGATGTAATGTGATGGATGTCACCATCTGCAGGAGCTTGCACTCACCTGAACAACATACATGATGATGTCTTGTTCTCCCAGAATTCTGCACGGATGTCAGCACTCACTGAATTAAATTATTTGTGATGAGTCTATTTCCCTCTCTGCGGACACTGGGTGTTACATTATTCATGAAGGCAATAAAGACGGTTGTAACTTCTCTCATTTGTGTGTAAATATTTTGTGATTTAAAAAAAAAGTAAGTCAGAAATCACTGGCCCTCTGTCCAGCTCTACCTGTCCCCCCTTCCCACCGCCCCCACCCCAAAAAAAAAGTTTATATTTCACCTCTTTTCTATTTTTCCTTAGTTCCGTTGAAGGGTCATACAGACTCGAAACATTAACTGTGTTCCTCTCCACACATATTGTCAGACCTGAGTTTTTCCAGGTGTTTTTGTTTTGGATTTCCAGCATCTGCAGTATTTTGCTTTTATCTCAGCTGGGTTGTATGGCCGAATCTTAACCAGCTGTAAGAGCTGGAGTTAAAGGACATTGGGATTTGAAAAAGTTATGTTTCTTTTTTGTCCCTTAGCTGAGATTCTGAGGCAGCGTGAAAATCAAAAAGTTAATCAGCTTAATGTAAAAGAATGTCAAATATTTCACTGTATCATGAGCATTAAATGCAGCAGAACTTCCATCATTGTAAAGTGTACTCAAAGAACACAGAAAAGTACAGCACAGGAACAGGCCCTCCGACCCTCCAAGCCTGCGCCGATCATATTGCCTGTCAAACTAAAACATTTTGCACTTCTGGGGTCCGTATCCCTCTATTCCCATCCTATTCATGTATTTGTCAAGCTGCCTCTTAAACACCACTATCGTACCAGCTTCCACCACCGCCTCTGGCACTGAATTCCAGACACTCACTACCCTCTGCATAAAAAACTTGCCCTGCACATCTCCTCTAAAGTTTTCTCCTCTCACCTTAATCTATGTCCCCTAGTAATTGACTCTTCCACCCTGGGAAAAAGCTTCTGACTATCTACTCTGTCCATGCCACTCATAATTTTGTAAACTTCTATCAAGTCGCCCCTCAATCTCCGTCTCTCTACTGAGAACAATCCGAGTTTCTTCAACCTCTCCTCATAGCTAATAACCTCCAGACCAGGCAGAATCCCGGTAAACCTCCTCTGCACCCTCTCCAACGCCTCCATATCCTTCTGGTAATGTGGCGACCAGAATTGCACATAATATTCCAAGTGTGGCCTAACCAAGGTTCTAGACAGCTACAGAATGACTTCGCAGCTTTTATACTCAATACCCCTGCCAATGAAGGCAAGCATACCATATGCCTTCCTGACTACCTTATCCACCTGCATTGCCACTTTCAGTGACCTGTGGACCTGTACACCTAGATCCCTCTGCCCGTCGATGCACTTAAGGGTTCTGCCATTTACTGTAGAATTCCTACCTGTATTAGACCTTCCAAAATGCATTAACTCGCATTTGTCCGGATTAAACTCCATCTGCCATTTCTCCGCCCAAGTCTCCAACTGATCTATATCCCGTTGTATCCTTTGACAATCCTCTTCACTATCTGCAACTCCTCCAACCTTAAGTGTCGTCAATAAATTTACTAATTAGCCCAGTTACATTTTCCTCCAAATCATTTACGCATACTACAAACAGCAAAGGTTCCAGCACTGATCCCTACGGAACACTACTAGTCACAGCTCTCCATTCAGAAAAGCACCCTTCCACTGCTACCCTCTGTCTTCTATGACCAAGCCGATTCTGTATCCATCTTGCCAGCTCACCTCTGATCCCATGTGACTTTACCTTCTGTACCAGTCTGCCATGAGGGACCTTGTCAAAGGCCTTACTGAAATCCATGTATATAACATCCACTGCACTTGCATTGTCAACCATCTTTGTCACTTCCTCAAAAAACTCGATCAAGTTACTGAGACACGACCTCCCCTTCACAAAGCCATGCTGCCTCTCACTAATGGTAGTAGCATCTTATGTCACGAAGAATCTTCTCCAATAATTTCCCTACCACTGACATAAGGCTCACCAGCCTGTAATTTCCTGGATTATCCCTGCTACCCTTCTTAAGCAATGGAACAACATTGGCTATTCTCCAGTCCTCTAGGACCTCACCCATAGCCAGTGAGGATACAAAGATTTCTGTCAAGGCCCCAACAATCTCCTCCATTGCCTCCCTCAGTACTCTGGGGTAGATCCCACCTGGCCCCGTGGACTTATCCACCTTAATATTCTTCAAGATGCCTAACACCTCCTCTTTTTTAATCTCAACATGATCCAGGCTATCTACACACTCTTCCCTAGACAAATCGACTCGTCATGCCAAATCTTTTGACCAGAGATCAAAGTTCAAAGCCTTTAAAACTTTAAACTCATAATTATGGTAATTTTTCCATTTATACCATCACCATTGATATTTACAGGCTGTTTGTTTGCTTCAAAACAAGTATGTCAGTGATAGAACACAACCTTTCATCCTTGGAATTTGAGTTGTGCTGGCAGCAAACTGAAGATCATTTGTCACATGTAATGCATCAAACATCACTTGTTCAGTTCTTTGTACAGAGGGGAGGTGACAGTTTTAGTTTCCTCGTAATAATAATTACTTTTTTCAAAGAGTTTGGTTTCAATACAAGGACACACCAACATCCTGGTCTTATAGTAAGCTTTCCATGGTTTATTGAACTGTCTTTCCTAAAGAACATTTATCACAGAAGTATCGTTGAATAGGTCAGCTTTCCTTTCAAGGCAGCAATGATTACTGGAAAGAAAAATAGCCTGCGCAGACATGAACTGAAGTCTCAAGTTTTAAAGCACAGTGTTTTAACCCAGCTTGCCACCTATTCCTCAAAGCATGTTGCTCTAATCCTCATGATAGTTTCTTAAAGGTCATCCCCCAAATCTATTTGCTCATCATGACACAAAAAGCATAGTTAAAATGGAGAGGGCAGGTATTTCACTTTAGAAGAACAAGAAGACCAAGTCCAAATATAAAAAGGATTAGAGAAACTTGAGGCTCTATAAATACATGGGGTATGCAGCACACAAACAGGCCATTTGGTCCGACTTGTCTGTGCTGGTGTTTAATTGCACATAAGTCTTTTCCCATTCCATCTATCTCATCTCACCCTTTCAGCATGACTTGCTATTCTCTTTTTCCACATGCACTCATCAAGTTTCCTGTTAAAGAATCTATTTGCCTCAGCCACTTGTTGAAGTATCAAAGTCCACATTCTAATCCCTCTGAGTAAGGAATCTCTTTTTATTTCCCTATTGGATTTATTTGTACCTTTCTCCTATGTATAGACTCTAATTTGGATTCTTCCAAAAGCGGAAACGTTCTCTCCACATCTAACCTAATCTATTTTAAATCCCATTTCTAATTTTAAAGACCTCTACCAAGTCAATAACCCAGGAAGAAGGTGTTTAAGGGATATTTATCCCTCTTCAAGGGATATAAAACAATAAATAGTATAGATAAATCATACTCCAAATATTACTTCAACATAAGCTAGAAAAGTAGACCAAAGGCTACAAATTTAAATTAGTAAAAAATATTGTAAATGGATAACAGAAACCTCTTTAGTTGCAGAACAATGAATGTTTGGAATAATATGCCAGGGAGAGTGGAAACAAATAAATGGAACATACTAAAGGCAATTTGATGTTAGAATTGGAGAGCTAGACAATTGGAAAGCCATTTGAAAACTGTACTGAATGGCTGAAATTTCCATCAAGTAAATGACAATGCAGCTAGTGCTAAAACAGGATTGTCAAAAACTGGATATGGCTATCGTCTGCCTTTTTCCAGCCTTTTTCTCTATTCAGGCCCACCCCACAACATCTTACCTTCAACTATAGATGTTTTGTGTTCAGGAAAGAGCAAAGGGCTGGAAAAAACAGATGAAAAAAGATAAACATTTAACAAAAATGTAAACAAATGTGATTTTTGACTCCGAGATTTAAATTCTTATTCTTATGGTACAATACAGCTATTTCCCAAAAAAAAGGCACTTGGCTGTGTCTTTTCTGCAGAGTTTACATATCGCAGTTGTGGTAAAGTGAGGCATCTTGTCCCTTTTAGAGAATGCAAGTGTGCTGATCACGTGACAACACTGATGAATCACTGTACAGCACAGGCAACTGGAAACAGTAAGTCTAGTTCTGGAGGTTTTTGAGCGCTCTGATCTAGCGCTCTGCAATATGTCTCAATAACCATTACTGCTTATTCTTACATCAGTCTCTCCCCGTTGCTGAATGCAAGCAGCGATTGTTGAGAACATAGGAAGGCATGTAGTTAGAGTTTGGTTCACCAACAAACTCATTTGCCCAAGACATTTAAAAAAATTGGAATTTAAAAGAGTCTAATGATGACCGTGAAACCATTGTCGATTGACTAATGCCTCTCAGGGACGGAAATCTGCCATCCTTACCTGGTCTAACCTACATGTGACTTCAGACCCACAGCAATGTGGTTGACTCTTACATGCCCTCCGAAATGGCCTAGCAAGCCACTCAGTTCTCAAGGGCCATTAGGGATGGGCAATAAATGTTGGCCTAGCCAGTCATGCCCACATCCCATGAACAAAATGTTAAAAAAATGAAATGAAAACCCAGAAGGTGTAAATCAAGTCTGTACCACAACGTGGTATATTCTGCCCTCAAAGCTGCCGGTTTAATTTTTTGAGTGTGCCCATGAAAGCAACATTTAGGGAGCGGAGAACCAGGCCAGATGTTTTACACCAAGAAAATACGTTTGCACAATCTCCTATGATATGCTACTACAATTTCTTCTCAGTGATTTTTGTAATAAGGTTTCAATCATTGTTCATAAGTAACTTAGCTAATGTTTTGTTATTTCTAAAACAGGAAATGAAGGCACAGGGAACTCAGAGTACAGTTGTGTAGGAAAACAAGATGATGTCTTCAATGCAAATGTATCACTGCACCACATGGGCTTTCTTACATCAATAACTTTTCTTTTCAATACAAACATCCCTGAACCCTAACAACACCTTTGTACTTTCCAACAGCTCTAATTTATGACTGATGTGTACTGTTGTAATAGGAATCAGTTCCAACTGAAAGATGCCAAGAATTTGCTATTTCCAGGATACTTTTGGCCAGTGACAGGTAGTGTCATAAAAATTCCAGGTTCTCCCATCCTTGATATGCAAGTATTGTTGTTGCGTTACCTGTTATTTTGTGCAGAACCTTAAAGGCAATAATCTTTGGATTGTTCCCTGTGAAATGCACCAATTGGCATAGGGCCAAACAAATTTAGAGAATTAAAATTATAGCTCAAAGAGTGGTGTAGGAATAAGGGGTTTTGGTTCATGGGGCACTCTCAGCACTATTGGAGAAAGAGGGAGCTCTTCTATTGGGACTGGCTCCATATAAACTGGGTTGGATCAGGGTCCTGGTGAATTGTATAACTGGGGCTATGGTCTGGGCTTTAAACTAAAAGATGATGTGGGGGGGGCGGTCAGTGAAGGGAGATTTAGAAATCTAAAGAGAAAGGTCAAGGCAATAAGTGGTGTAGCGATTCACATTAGGATAAGCAGCGTGGGACAGGAAAGGACAGAGTTTAATGGTAATAGTGCATCTTTGAATAAAATCTATGCAAACAATAGCAGTAAAAAAAAATAACTTAAAGGCTCTTTAAGTGACAGCGCGAAGCATTTGTAGTAAGATAGATGAACTAGCAACACAAATAGAGTTAAACAGTTTAGATCTAATCACCATTACAGAAACATGGTTACAAGGTGGCCTAGGTTGGGAAATAAATATTTCAGGGTATACAACATTTCGAAAAGACAGACAGAATGGAAAAGGGGGAGGGACAGCCCTGACAGTCAAAAATGACATAAGGACATTAGTGTGGGACGCCCTTGGTTCAGAAGATTAGGAAGTAAATCAGTAAGAGTGGAAATTAGGAGTGACAAATGTCAGAACCTATTAGTGGGAGCGGTTTAAAGGTCCCCTAACAGTAAATTATACAGTTGGACAGAGCACTAAACAAGAAATAATTGGAGCGAGTTTCAAAGCCAGTGTAACAATCACGGGGAACTTACTTCACAGAGACTGGATAAATTAAATTTGCAAAAGTCATCTGCAAGGTGAGTTTGCAGAATGCTTTTGTGGCAGTTTCCTGGAACAATACATTGTGGAACAAACTAGGGATAAAGCTATTTTAGATCTAGAATTGTGCAATGAGGCAGGTTTAATCAGTAATCTCATAGTAAAAGATCATCTGGGAAAAAGCAATCATGATACGACTGAATTCCATGTTAAAATGGAAAGCAACATACTCCAGTCACAAATGAGAGTTTTAAACTTAAACCAAGCAAACTATGTAGGTATGAAGGGAGAGCAGGCTAAGGTTGATTGTGCAAGTAGTCTAAAAGGTATGGTGGTTTGGGCAACACTTTCCCCATGTCGGGAGGGGGCTGTGCGGGACCAGGAGTGGGCGGGTTCCCGATTGGTGCCACCAGTTGGGGATGCGCCGCCAGTTTACGTGGGTGGGCCAATTAAGCGTGATGTGTGCCTGGAAGTGCTATGTGTTCCCTGTGTGGGCGGGGGGGACGCGATTCCCTGAGTAGGAGTGGGCTCTTTCACGCATGCACGCGAAAGTGTGCACAGATCTTCCTGAGGCAAAGTGCTGCCTCAGGGAGATCGGCTCAGGTTTGAAACATTGAATAAAGATTAGAAAAAGAATTACTAACATGTCCCCTCACGTGCCACTGTCACATGAGCTGGGACTTGTCAATTTCTTTTATCTAGACATTTAATATAAATTTTAATACCCTCATGAAAGGTTGGACGGGCAGGTCCACTGATTGATTCAATTACTTTATTAATGGCTTTAAGTGGCCGTTGACAGGTTGGCAGGCGCTGAATTGGCTGCGCGCCCACCGACCTGAAAATGTAAATGACGTGGGGTGACGTCGGGACACCTGCCAGACGTCACCCCGTGTCATTTTACGGCTCTGCGAGTGGGCCCTGCCCCTACCCTGCTGGCCAATCGGAAGATGCAACCCGAGTTGGAAACATTTAAAGAACCAATCCAAAATGTTCAACAAAAAAAAAACAATCATACCCTTGAAAAGCAAAAACTCAGTGAGAAATATCCACTTGTTGATTACTAGGGAAGTTAAGGCTAATATTGGATTAAAGGAAGAGGCTTATGATATTGCATAGAACAGTAGCACACTTATGGATTGGGAGATTTTAGGAACCAGGAAA
Organism: Carcharodon carcharias; assembly: GCF_017639515.1. NCBI lineage: Eukaryota > Metazoa > Chordata > Chondrichthyes > Lamniformes > Lamnidae > Carcharodon > Carcharodon carcharias. The sequence continues at coordinate 162,061,073 of NC_054474.1, read as the reverse complement.
GGGTGAGCAAGAAGTTGATAAAAAGGGAGACAACAGAATAAGCTAAAAAGGAATATAAAATCAAATAAGAGATTTTACAATTATATAGCAGTGGCCCCTTAGAGGCAGAGACAAGAGAAACTATCATGGGAAAATGAGGAAATGTTAGCGACATTGAACAGATATTTTGTGTCTGCCTTTACAATAGAAGAGACAAGTTATATATCAGAAATAAAGAGTAACCTAGGGACTATTAGAGGAACTTAAGGTAATTAATATCAGCAGAGGAAAAAGTGTTGGAGAAACTTAAGGGACTAAAATCCAAAAAAACTCCAGAATCTGATCCTAGGTTTCTAAAAAAGATAGCTGCAGAGATAGTGGATGCAAAATTCCCTAGGTTCAAGGATAGTCCCAGCAGATTAGAAGTTAGCAAATGTAACACAGCTATTCAAGAAAGGAAGGAGAGAGAAAAAAGGGAGCTACAGGCCAATTGGCCTGACATCAGTTGTCAGGAATATACTGGGATCTATAAAGAAGTTTTAACAATGCACTTAGAAATCAAAGTATGATCAGACAAAGTCAACATGGTTTTATGAAAGGCAAATTGTGTTTGAAAAATTCGGAGTAAATTTTGAGGGTGTCACTAGTAGGGTAGATAAAGGGAAGCAACAGATGTAGTTTACTTGGATTTCCAAAAGGTATTCAATAAGGTGTAACAAAACATTAATATGCAAGGTAAGGTCTCATGGAAATGGAGTGATGATGTTAGCCTGGATGGAGGATTGGTTAAAGAACAGGAATTAGAAAGAGAAGGGATAACCAAGGCATTTTCAGGTTGGCAAGCTGTAACTAATGGAGTGTTGCAAGGACCAGTGCTGTTGCATCAACTATTTACAATCTATATTGATGTCTTATATGAAGAGGCCAAGAGTAATGTGTCTAAGTTTGCTGAAATACAAAATTAGGTGGGAATGTATGCTGTGAAGAGGACACAGAGGTTGCAGAGACATACAGATCGGTTAATTGAAGGCAACAAGGTGGAAGATGGCATATAATATGGGGAAGTGTAAGGTTATTCACTTTGATAGTAAGAATAGAAAAGCAGAATTTTTTTTAAAAAGGTGTGAAACTTTTCATTGCTGATGTTTAGGAGGTATTTAGGTGCTCTTGTACAAAGAGCACAGAAGTTAGCATGCAGGTACAGCAAATAATTAGGAAGGCAACTGGCAATGCAGGAGGGATTTGAGTACAAGAATAAGGAAGTCTTGCTAAATTTGTGTAAAGCTTTGGTGAGACCATACCCGAAATACTGTGTGAAGTTTTAGTCTCTGTTTTTAAGGAAAGATAAACTTACATTGGAAGCAGCAGAGTGAAGGTTCATTACTTTGGTTCCTGGGATGAGAAAGTTGCCTATGATGAGACGTTGAGTGAACATGGACCTATATTCTCTGGAGTTTAGAAGAATGGAGTTTAGAAGGAGAGATGTGATCTTATTGAAACATTCAAGATTCTGAAGGGGGCTTGACAGGGCAGACACAGAGGTTGTTTCCTTTGACTGGGGAATCTAGAACACAGAGGCACAGGATAAAGGGCAATCATTTAGGGTTGAAATGAGGAGAAATTTCTTCACTCAGAGGGTTGTGAATCTTTGGAATTCCACACCCCAGAGGGTTGTGGATGCTCCATTGTTGAGTTTACATAAGCCTGAGAGAAAGATTTTTGGTTCCTCAAGGAATCAAGGGTTGTGGGGAGCAGGTTAGAAAATGGAGTTCAGGCAGGTCAGCCACGATTATACTGAATGCTGGAGTAGGTTTGAGGGGCATATGGTATACTCTTGCTCATATTTCTTGTGTTCACTTTGCAATTAATTCTGTCCAAACACCGGAATATAATCAATGAGTACAGCTATTTTTGCTCCAAATGAATGTGTTAATTAGAGCTGTAAGCAGCAGACTAGGCTGCTGCATATGAGGAGGGTTACTTCCAAGTGGTCCAGGTTGAGAAATAAACACAAATTTTCAGAAGTATCAAACAGAGGATAGATGAATCAAAGAAAAAGAAAGCCTTGAATTTATACTGCACCTTGCACAATCCCAGGACATCCCAAAGATGCTTTTACAACCAACGAAGTGTTTTTTGAAGTATAGTCACTGTTGTAATTTAGGAATCAGTTGGAATTTTTGGAATTAGTTCCAAATGAGGAAGAAGTCTAAGCAGGCAAATAAGAAAACTCAGCATAGCCATAACCAGTTTCAATCACCAAAAAGGGCATAAAATACATGTTGTATAAATAAGTGAAGCCCAGCAGGCTACAATTCTAGCACATTAAAATGAGAAAAAGTAAACTAGACAGTAGGAGCAACATACACATTAATCATCCTATATATTTTTGCAGTTTATCAGCATTGGGACTTGCAATGTACTTTTTTACTCCTGTACATTCCAATCTAATACGTACAGACAATTTTTTTTAAAGTTCACCAATTTATATGGAAAAAATGTTGTTTACATAGCTCAACTGGAGTATTGTATGCAATTCTGGGAGCCACACTTTGGGAAGGATATGAAGGCTTTAAAGATGGCATAGAAAATGTTTAAGAGAATGGTTCCAGGGATCAGGGACTTCAGTTACATGGATAGAATAAGCAAACTGGGGTTGAAGGGTCTAGACAGATTAAATGGACAGAAACTGCTCTTATTGGAGGAAGGGTTGAGAGTCAAAAGGCACTGATATAAGGTGAATGTAAAAAGAACCAATGGCAAGATGAGGAAAAACGTTTTTACATAGCGAGTTGTTAGGATTTGGAATACATTGCCTGTGAATGTAATACAGGCAGGTTCACTGGCTCTTTCAAAAGAAATTGGATAAACACTTGAAGAGGAATAAATTGTTGCAGTCTGGGGAAAGGTCAGAGAGTGGGACTAGCTTTGCTCTTGCAGAGAATAGGAATCGGCACAACAGACCAAATGATCCTCTGTGGTGCAACCATTCTATGATAAATAATATATCTTTTAAATATACTTAAATATCTTATAAATTACCATAAAGTCTTGATTAAATTCTACATTGGGAAATATGAACATTTAATGCTGCACAAATACGTTGGCTGTGATCACAATTCTCTCAGAGCAAATAAAACTTTAAAAAATTGGTAACATGTGTTTGCTAAGAGAGAGAAAAAACTTAATTGTTACACCCTCTATTAGAGAATTTTATTTATGAGCAGGTTACCAAACCTCAGTTCAGGTTTGCAAATGTCTATTAAGAGGACAATGAGAGGACCTGAGATTGCCGACCTGTCCAAAGTGAAAGTAATTGATTGTGTCTCAATGATTCCCTGCAATTTGTAGACCATGGTCAGGAATTCACCATCCTTGGGGGAGGGAGAACTGTAGATGTAAATGTATCTTATTACTTCATGACATATTGTCACATTAATCCACTGTATACTGGGCCTCAAGATGGATGTGTTTATTTTCTAATTTTAGAAACTCGCCTGACTATGATGATGATTATGAGTATGAGCAACCCAGACAGGTACACTGACTCAAAAAAGAATATTCCAGAGATGTGGACAAATTAACAGAAGGAGAAATTAGATTGAGGAAGAGAGGGGCAAATTACAAGAAACAGGCAGAAAGGAAAGTAAACAGAACCAACTGAGAAAAACATTTGAATTTTTTAAAAAAGTCTTAAAATTTGGCAAATCACAAAATACAAATTACTTGTGGAAGAGAGATCTGAAGCAGAAAAACTGCCAATTAGCCACAACAGGGATTTGTGGGATTGGTGCACATGGTTAGAGAACCTGAGAAATAATAGGAGTCTCAGCATCCTACATGTACATTGCACTTCCACAATTGTCACAATTCTTAATCCTTGTGTGTTAGATGTCATCAAACAATGACATGGAATGCACTGACTGAACATTTTAACCAGGACAATTGTAGCGGTGTTGAAAAGAATTAGAAAAACCTTATCCACAGGAACAATATGTATTTAAAAATAACATATCGTGAAACGATTCCATGATTAAATGTTAACCTTAAGGTTCAGCGGTCATTACAAACTATTTGCATTTCAAAGTTGCAGTCCATCTTTTTGATCGAGTACTGCTGTATAACTGTTCCTATTTTTTAAAAAAACTCAATGTAATTATTTTCAGGATATGCTACAAAAACGTTACATTGATGGATGAAACTGCGAAACAAAACTGCATGCAATTGGCGTGCAGAATATATGCAAAACACCGATAACTTAAAAAATAGACTTACCTGCTTTTCAAACTTTCTGTAGTTACAACCAGCCTTTTGCTTTCTTAGAACTCTACCTTATCTGTGAAAACAACTCGAGTGAATCTCAACTGTATTTTGTTCAAAAGAATGTCAGCTGCAGCTTCTGGAATTCCCCCACATCACATGTCTCCACTGCAATTGCACAAGTCTTCATTGGCTGCTGAACTCACAGCAAACCTATTTATTTACCTACCGGCTGCGGAAAGCAAGTGAAATAACTCATTGAATATTACTCAGATTGCTTATGTCAACAGCTCTGCAATTGGCGCCTAGTTTTGATGCTCTAAATGCAACGGTTCCGTCCCCACACACCATTTATTTGACCTTTTCTGCCGATATTCCACCCGATGAGCTTCACCGGGTTTGTGCCCAATGCAGTTGCACCCCATTGATGCTCAATGGAGCCGACTGTGTCAGAATGTTCAGCTTACTTGCATACCCAGTGGAGGATATCCAGCATAAATCGCGTGTACTGCGTGGTTTACAGATTGGAGTACACCCATTAAAAGGGCGGGTCTGGCTAAAAACTGAAGCAGCAAACTGGGGATGCAGTAGGTAAATATTTTCTGGATCATTGATTTCACTATTTGGTAGCGGATCTGGATGGCTCATAGGTGTTTTTGTCCCATTTTTCGAGAATGGCTTCCACGCGAGGAGTTGACACAGGCGAAGGAATTGCAAGGAGGAAGAAAAATAGCTCAATTTTAGTGATTGATCTCCAAAACCACCTCAAGGAGATATGAGAGAAATAAAGTGTGTCTTTAATCCTGGTGGAGGGAAATGACACTGGAACTGAGGGCCAACACTCCCTCATAAACTAGAGCCAAGTGCCACAATATATCTCATGACCTGACCAAAGCAAGGCATCACACTGACCCTTCTCCCTTCACTTCCACGGGGCATTGTTCTGTGATCTAGTCTTATGGCTTAATCTTTACTGGGAAGGTTTCCCTTGTACCATGACTAACTCTGGTCTGGTCAGGTAGGTTACTTCAAACTATTTTATTAACACTGTATACAAGATAAGGTACAAGGTAGGTACATCTCCCTTGAGCACAGACTGTGCCAGAGTCTCTAGTACATGACTGATGTCACTGTTACATCATGATACACATCACTAACTTATTACCATAACTATTAACAAGTTATACCACAGGCATCAGCACACTTCCAGCTTGCTACTTTCAAAAGTAAAGAACAGTACAACTAACCTTTAATCTCTGATTCAAGGCAATACAAAGTAGGGACCTTATAGTAGTCATTTCCCCTAACAACACCTACTTGAACGCACAATCTTAAAGCCCTTTGCTCTACTTTAATAAGGTGATATCTTACACCAACTGTTTGAAGCCACCTGGGAAGCGGTCCACAATTGCTGGTTTTCACCTAATTCGCTATTTTTGCAGGAGAAACTTGAGCACAAGGTCAGGGAACTGGAGGGATCAATGTTAACATCACCCCATATATGGAGGAAGCTGTGGAGCTGCTGTGGGGGGGGGGGGCGGGCATTTTGTCCTTGATGTAGTAGTTGGTGAGTTCAAGGACATGTTGCTAGTGTGAGGTTAATGGTTGCACACCTACACAGTCAGTATGGCAACCCTGTGAAGCAGCAGACATCCACAGGATTCCACCACTTCTCCGTCTCCTTAGTTCTAAAGTGATGATTCACATCCATTCTCAGCTTGAACCCTCCTTTTCTGCAGATCCAACATAGTAAAATGAGAAGGGGGAAGGAGCACTGTCTGAGGGGGATGATGATGAGAAGGAGGAGAGACTGAGATAACGATGAATAGGTGGTTGATGAAGTAACGGGAGTGGGAGTCAAGGTTATGCCTGTCCATGTGGACCAAGATCCTGCTTAACCCTTCAATGCAAAAACCCTCTCAATCCCACCCACTGGAAAAAACATTTATTACAGCCTATTTCCAGGTATATAACTGATGATGTGCATTCAGCATGCAGCTGGCGCATTAGGGATTGGACTTTGGGCCACCATGTTATAAGGACAGCTCGTCTGTGTGACTAGCTCAAATTTGGAAGACTGCTTCTATGTCAGAGATCCACAGTACATTCTAGGGGAAGGAAGGAGAGGAAAATCAGAGGTTGGCAGTGGCCCCCAGGGTGGTCCTGTTCTTTCTGGCTCCATAGGAAGTGGTGACAGCCTTTACTTGGCCACAAAAATCACTTGGGTAGCCTGATGGAACTCATAATCACTTTTATGTGAGAGAGAGGTTGGGTGTATTTTCCTATTTTATAGAAATGTGACTTTGCGATTGCTAGGAAAGTGCTTGTTTTGCAGAGTCTATTGATTGGCATCTGAAGTGTTGGTCTGGCTTTGCTGGAACGACTTCCAGCTTCACTTCACCATATAAAAATATGAATATCAAAAGCTCCGACTGCTTGGCTCAGGTGACTGTGATTGCCCAGCTGCACGTCCTTTGGAAAATACTGTCAGCAAGAATGGGGTGGTATTTAATATCCCCCCATGTTCTGGGCAGTACCACTCCATTTTCACACAGCAGGCAGCCTCAAAACTTACTAAGGAGTTCAAGGTGAATCATCTACTTTTGTGGTTAAAAAAAAATTCCTAAATCCTCTCTGGTTTGTGGTTTGGTTTCCACTTTGAATACTATTTGGATCTCTCTTCAGGTAACTTATGTCTTCTTCTGGATTGTGAAAGTTTCCCACAATAACTCTGGTAGGTTTCTTCAAAAACTCCTTTATATTCACTATAGTACATTCTAGGTGGTTGTATCTCTCTCTTGGACAGACTATTTCATCTTCTCTTCTCAGTCTCCTGCACATGACTGCTGAGGTCATTGTTACATCATGATTGACATTACTATCTCATTACCATAGCTATTAGCCCATTATTCAACACTCTCTACACCCTACCCAAGTTGCATTTATTTGACATGTTTGAAGATTATAAATATTTACAGGTGCACTTTAATGGTTTAAGTGATATTAAGAGTAGCCTCCAGTTACTTTAATACACCTCCAGTATTAATATTATTACAGTCTATAGTAGTTGGAAATAAGCACAATCTTATTCCCTGTTTATATAAATTATTACTCCCAGGAACTTATGTCAGTATATGACCTAACAGTTCAGGCTATGGCCTAGTATGAGTCATTTCAGCAGACAATTGTCAACTAAATACATTCTAAATGTGTCCGAAACGGTTTTTTCGATCTTGCATCTTAAGGTAAAAAGATTGAAGAAGCTGGCGATGGAGGTGATAGACAATTTTAAGGAAACTACAAGGTCACGGAAGTCTGGGCCAAAAACAGAATATCCACTGTTAACTGGGGATGTAGATATGCAGCCAGCAGGTCCTGGTCTTGGAGGCCCGATTTACAGCTTCAGGCACAAAAGGGCTGAGGAGAGTCTTCAATTTATCATCCTTGCTGCTGGTGGTAAGTCCATCCAAGACAGAAAATTTAGGCACTCCTGGGTTTAGGAAGGAGCAGTGCAATTTGTTCCCCTCATCTAGCAGCTGGGCAGAGACAGAGACACAATATCTGACCCATTTTCACCTCATTCATTGGCAAATTAAAGAAACAGTGATAAAGAAACTCCAGAGAAAAACTGTAGTTGTTTTAACAGAAAATAATATTAAGAAAGATTTTGATCATTTATATTTAATTGGAAATAATACAATGGAATGAGCCATTACAGACCTTTGAATGTAGCAAAGTTCTCTTTTTATCCTAATTTTTTGCTGCATTGTACTCAAATTAGGTGAACGTCTAAGAACTATTTTCATGATACCTATGAGTTTACATTAAGGTTAGACAGTGCATATTTCACTACCAAGTTCTAGAAATGGAGATATGAATGTTTAACATTTGGTGACTGTGAATAAAGATTTCTACCACATAAAATCTCTGCTAATCAACTTGTGCCCTGAAAGGGGATGAACGATGCAATCGTTTGCAAATAACTTTATCCCACTCTAGACTTGTAAGAATATTTTTCACTGGAACAAACAAAATACATGGAACGTAATTGTTAAGAAAATGTTCTGGGAAATGGTTACCTATTTCAGCACAAAACCAGTAAAGTACAATGACTAAAGCAACATAAGAAGTAAAATTTTAGATTCAAACATGTCTCCAGCTCATTTTCATATCCATTAACATCCATTTATTAAAAGATCAGTTGAAAGATTATCCATTTGCTGGAGGAAGACTCCACATGCATCTCCAGAACATTCTTCTTTAGAAGGCCACACTTCTATCCAGTTGGATGAGTCCAAAGGGTATTCATAGCTAATATAAAGAAAATTTAAAAACTGTTTTTTAACATTCTCTGCAATATATAACATTACTTGTGGCGCCACCCAACTATGAAGACAGCACATTGCCAAAGCCAGAACTTCCTGAATGATGAAAGAGATAGAGAGGAAGATGGAGCAGAGCGAAAGAGCATGTATATAACGCGTATATAAGTGAGAAACAGGTTTTATATACAGAGTTCAGAGGGGCTGTGAAAAAATAAATAGGAGAAACAAAGGGACAATATGAAAAGAGACTGACAGCTAATATAAACAGGAAACCAAAAGTCTGCTATGAGCATATAAATAGTAAAATGGTAGCAAAAGGAGGAATGAGACTGATTATGGACTAAAAAAAGGGATAAAATCATGGAAGCAGAGAGCATAGTTGATGTAATAAATTAGAACTTTGCATTTGTCTTTACCAAGGAAGAAGATGCTGCCAAAATCATAATGAAAGAGGTGGTACTTCAGACACTGTGTGGAATTTAATGCCCTTGCCTATGGCAAGTTTGGTGGCGGGGGCATTGAATTGGGCGGGTGGGTGGCAGGAGGGGACCCCACCACTTTCCCACATCTGCCCTGATCAAGTGCATGGGGGGAAGGCCCTATGTCAGCCCTGCTGCAAATTGAGGCCTTTAAGTTGTGATTAATGCACACTTAAGGGCCTCATCCCACCGCTGCTGGTATTCACCCAGCGGCTGGCAGGGCACTTGCCATGCAAGAAACCTGAAAAGCAAACATTGTCAGGCATTCAGGAAGCACTCAGTGCTTAATTGAAGGACCTGGCCTCAGGAAGGAGGGGCTAACTGAGAGCCACCCTCTGCCCTTGCTGCTGATCCCTCTTGAAGGACTGACTGGTCGAGGCCTAAGACTTCCTGAAAGGAGGCAACACAGGGCTCCCGCCAGCTCTCAAACCATTGGGCAAAGCTCCTGTCATCTCCATTAAATAGCGCCCTCTAGCTGGGATCTCATTGGGATGGTGGTGACCAGGCAAGCCTGCATAGTTTTGGGAACTCTGATCGGATTTTATGTCTATGAGGCGGTTAATATGCTGCCGTTGGGGTTCCTGTCCCTTTAAGGGACAAGATCCTGCCTCCAAGAGCTGCTAGTCAATCGGCAGGCCAGCAGATCTTCAGTCCCAACAGCATCATTGGGACCGTTGGCCACTGCTAGGACTACATCCAGCTGGAGGTAGCAGCATGGACACCATCCTTGGAACAAGGGAAGTGGGTTGGGGATTGTCAGTGCCAGTCAGGGCCTTGTGAGGGGAGGTGGTTGATGAGGCCAGGGAGGTATATTTCTACAGTGACAGGCCTCCATGGGGCAGTAAGTGCCTGATCCGGAAGGCTTTTTGCTCAGAGCCCACAGGAGGCTGCCAGGGTTCACCAGGCATTCTCCCATGTGAAGCAGGTTCAACTCACTGCTGGTAAAATTTCACTGGCATTGGGAAGAGGCCCTTAATTAGCCACTTAAGTGGCTCAATTGGCATCTGGGTGGGAGGACCATCCACCAAATGCCATGGTGTCGAGAAGGTGGCAGGAACACCAGACCCCAGCTCCCTCCTGATTCCACTCCTTCAAGCTCTGTGAAATCACAGCAACTGAGTGAGCTAAAAATTGATAATGAGGAGCTAATAGAAAGGCTGGCTGTCCTTAAAGTTGATAAATCACTGCGACTAGATCAGATGCAGCCAAGGATACTGAGGAAAGTAAGGGTGGAAATTGCAGAGACATTGGCCACAATCTTCCAATCCTACCTAGATACAGGGTTCGTGCCAGAGGACTGGAGAACTGCAAATGTCACACCTTTGTTCAAAAAAGATACAAAGCGAACATTTTAACAGTTGAATTTCTTTATCATATACCAGGGAAAAACAAACTAAGTATAAGCCAATGATGGGACATTACAATTTAACTTACTATTTCAAATCATTTACTTAAATGTTACTGCCTATTAATTAATTCATGGAAAATGTTACTTTAGAAAAAGTCCAATAATGAAAACAAAGTTATTCAAATGTGACTGAAATACAAATACAATGTATGTATAGAGCAGATTTTATTGTAGAAAACTTTCAATTTTCAACCAACATTTTTGGCAAAGGGCACTCGGTGTTCTAGATTCATTTCAATTTTTAAAAGTTAACTTGTATGGACCCATGATAAACATAATCTGAAAAGAAAAAGCGTTATGGCTACTTGTTTAAAATTGAAAAATCTAAAGGGAGAAAACTTACCAATGCTACCATAGGAGAAAAATGTATCCATAGTGGAGGAAGCTACCAATATTGAACAGTAGGAAAGAAAATGGGATGCATTAGGAAATAGTGGTCAATTGACTGGAACTAGGGCGTACTTACACAAATCTCCTTGATGAGCTTAACCTCAGGCTGTCTTTTCCCATTATCAAGTACGACCTATTTTTGATTAAACTAACATCAGAACAGGTGTCCTTCTTAATCAAAGTTATAATTGAGTTTTCATCAACAGCATCAACTGTAATAAAAACAGACATTGTTTTAGTCAGGTATTATAGTACTTGAAACTGGAGCCTTCATATTTAGACAAATTCAAGAAAACTTAATATAGCTTTATATTATTTAAGTACAGTAACAATGGTTGTAAAACATTCCTTTTCCTTAAACATACATCTACTAGTCACTCAAATTTATACCTTTTTATTTTTTATTATTAACACCATATTATATTTTTTAAAATCTGTTTTTGTTTTAGAATATCAAAGGAACCACAGAAAGAATCATGTAATGTATGAAGCTTGATTGGGTATCATTCAAATTCACCATATCTCTGGTTGATGCTTGTCACACACATTTTCTTGCCTGACAGCCATCACTTAGAACTGAATGTACTGCTTAGTTGTAATGATATTGCACATGGTGCAGCTGTGGTGGTGTACTGTGTTAGAACCTGAATATACATCAACCTGGGAAGTGGGAATGGAAGCTGGATCCTTTCACATGGATAAATGCCAATCTCTGTAGGAGAGAAGTCAGATATGATCTTCCCGGATCCCTCAAATGCACTGGCTAGCTCGGAAGGCAAAGAAGAGTCATATTGGACTTGAAATGTTGACTGTTTCTGTCTCCACAGATGCTCCCAGACCTGAGTTTTTCCAATACTTTCTGTTTTTATTTCAGATTTCCAGCATTTGGAGTATTTTGCTTTTATTATATCAGAATATTAGGATGTTTAGTTAATATGATCTCATTTTAAAAATTATTCTTTCATGGAATGTGAACATCGCTGACAAGGCCAGCATTTGTTGCTCATCCCGAATTGCCCTTGAGAAGATGGTGGTGAGCCATCTTGAATCATTGCAGCCCATCTGGTGTAGGTACACCTGTGGTGGTATTAGGGAGAGAGTTCCGGGATTTTGACCCTTGACAGTGAAGGAACACTGATATAGTTCCCAGTAAGGATGGTGTATGGCTTGAGTGTGGTTGTGTTCCCATGCATCTATTACCCTTGTCCTTTTATGTGGTAGAGGTTGTGTGTTTGGAAGGTGTGGTTGAAGGAGCCTTGATGAGCCACTGCAGCGTATCTTGTATATGGTACATACTGCTGCCACTGTGCACTGGTAGTGGTGGGTGTAGAGATATTGGATATCCATTGTGAAGAGGAAGCGGTTTGGGCTGGGGAACTGGAAATTGTTGAAATGTTGTATGGTGTCAGAAGAATTGCAGATGTCAGTGGAAAGGGAGTGGATAAGGGGAGAAACATAGAGTCAATATAGGAAGAAAAAAGTTCAGTGGGCAAGGAACAGGCTGAAACAACAGGTCTACCAGGTCAGTCCTGCTCTTGAATGTTGTTGGAACTGCACTCATTCAGGCAAGTGGAGAGTACTCCATCACACCTCTGACTTGTGCATTATAAATAGTGGACAAGCTTTGAGGAGTCAGGAGTGAGTTACTCTCTGCACAATTCCCAGGCTCTGACCTGTTCTTGTAGTCACAGTATTTATATGGCTAGTCCAGTTTCTGGTCAAAGGTAAACCCCAGGCTGTTGATGGTGGGGGATTCAGCAGAGGAAATCCCATTTAATGTCAAATGGAGATGATTAGATTCTCTCTTGGAGATGGTCATTGCCTGGCACTTGTGTAATGCAAATGTTACTTGCCAATTATCAGCCCAAGCCTGAATGTTGTCCAGGACTAAAACAAAAACAGAATTACCTGGAAAAACTCAGCAGGTCTGACAGCATCGGCGGAGAAGAAAAGAGTTGACGTTTCGAGTCCTCATGACCCTTCGACAGAACTAGGTGAATCCCAGGAAGGGTTGAAGGTGGTGGTGGTGGTGGTGGTGGTGGTGGTGGTGGTGGTGGTGGCCGGGGCGGGGGGGGGGGGGGGGGGGGGGGGCGGGGGGGGAGAGAAGTGGAGGGGGGTGGTGTGGTTGTAGGCAAAAGCAGTGATAGAAAGATGTCACAGACGGCAGAACAAAAGAACACATAGGTTTCGAAGTTGGTGATATTATCTAAACGAATGTGCTAATTAAGAATGGATGGTAGGGCACTCAAGGTATAGCTCTAGTGGGGGTGGGGGGAGCATAAAAGATTTAAAAATATTTTAAAATAATGGAAATAGGAGGGAAAAAGAAAAATCTATATAACTTATTGGAAAAAAACGTGTTCTTTTGTTCTGCCGTCTGTGACATCTTTTGATGATCTGCTTCTATCACTGCTTTTGCCTACAACCACACCACCCCCCTCCACTTGTCTCCCCCCCTCCAACCCCCCCCACCCACCACCACCACCACCCACCACCACCTTAAACCAGCTTATATTTCAACCCTTCCTGGGATTCACCTAGTTCTGTCGAAGGGTCAAGAGGACTCGAAACGTCAACTCTTTTCTTCTCCGCCGATGCTGCCAGACCTGCTGAGTTTTTCCAGGTAATTCTGTTTATGTTTTGGATTTCCAGCATCCGCAGTTTTTTGTTTTTATATATGTTGTCCAGGACTTGCTGCTTATGGAATATGGACTGCTTTAGTATCTGAGGAGTTGTGAATGGTGCAATCAGTAGTAAACATCTGGCCTTATGATGGAGGGAATGTCATTAATGAAGGAGCTGAAGATGGTTGGGCCTTGGACACTATCCTGAGGAAGTCCTGCAGTGCTGGCCTGGGGCTAGGATGATTGGCCTCCAACAACCACAACCATCTTCCTTTGTGCTAGGTATGATTCCAATCAGTGGGTGCTTTCCCTCTGATTCCCATTGACTTCAATTTTGGTAGGGCTCCTCGAATCTACACTTGGTCAAATGATGCCTCGATGTTAAGGGCAGTAACTTCACCTCACCTCTTGAGTTCAGCACTTTTGTCCATGTTTGGACCAAGGCCTGAAGTCAAGTGGCCCTAGAGGAACCCAGAGCACTTGTGAGTAGGTCATTGTTGTGTAAGTGCCACTTGATCGCACTGTTGATGACACCTTTCATCACTTTGCTGATGATCTAGAGTAGACTGATGGGTAGACTTGCCTGAATTACTAATTGGATTTATTAGTAACTACTTTATATTTATGATCCCTAGTTTTGGATGTCTGTAGGAGTGGGGGAACGTTGTGTGTCTTCCCTATCAAACCCCTTCGTAATTTTGAAAACCTATTCGGTCAATGTTTGGCCAGATTGAGTTTGTCCTGCTTTTTGTGGACAGGATGTACCTGGGAAATTTTCTGCATTGTAAGGTAGATGCCAGTGTCATAGCTGTATTGGGACAATTTGGCTCTGGATGTGGCTAGTTCTTGAACACAAGTCAGGACCAACAGCCTGTGCTGCATCCAGTGCCTTCCACTATTTCTTGATTTCATATGAAGTGTATCTAATTGGCTGAAAATGGTATATATGTTACTGGGGATTCAGGTGGAGGCCAGATCATCCACTTGGCACATCTGGCTGAAGGTGGTTGCAAGTGCTGCAGCTTTGTCTTTTGAACTGATGTGCTGGGCTCCCCCATCATTGAGGATGGGATATTTATGGGGCCTACTCCTCTGGTTAGTTGTTTAATTGGCTACCACCATTCATCCAATATGAAATGCACCATAGTGCCCTTGTATAAAACCTTGGTTGGGACTCATCCAGAATAGTGTTCAGTGCTGGTTCTCCTCATACTGGGGTATATTTTTGTTGACACAGCGCTCAAAAACCTCCCAAGTGATCACTCTAATGAGTTTCATGTTGGGAGGAGGTGGGACGTGGTATTCAAGCACACATTATTACAGCCTATATTGCCCCTCACTTTGGTGTTGAAATACCGGTCCCTGCTAATTTTTAGTGAGTAACATGGAGGTCCTGGAAAAAGTTCACAGGAATTCCATTATGTTAATACTTAGTTTAAAAACCTTTAGTTAGCATGATATGCTCAGATAGCTGGTTATGTTACTTCAGAAAAGCATAGACTTTAGGTGATTTGATTCAAGAATTTTAAAAAAATGAAGGGTTTAGATTGTGTCCATGTGGATAGATTATTTAAATTAGATAGGTTTGGGAGAACAGAGCGACATGTATAGAAGTTGCATGAGCATTGAACTAGGTTAGATGTCAGGATGATTTTCTTTCCTTTTGCAGGTCATAGGGATAAGATGTTCTCTTCTGAGTGCTGGTTGCTGGTTAACATTGGTTTTTAGTTGTAATGTGAGTGAAAATGGGATCAACTGTCTGTCCTTTTTGTACACTAATAATTTATCACTTATTTCAAGTATAATTGCCCCATTTCCGGCCTCAGTTTTGACCATTTCTTTCATGTGACTCGTACTGGGGTATACTTTTGTTGACACGGCACTCAAAAACCTCCCAAGTGATCATTCTACATCTGTGAGTTTAGATAATGAGTTCCTTGTTGGGGGGGGGGTAGGGTATGGTATTCAAACACACAGATTATCATAGCCTATCTTGCCCCTCACTTTGGTGTTGAAATACCTATCCCTGCTAATTTTTAGTGAGTAAAATGTGGCATATCATGTATTCATTTCCACTGTTTCCTCATGTCCTCTTGCAAACAGGGCATAGGTCACTGGATGCCATTCAGGGACTTGGTTTTTCCTCACCCTAGCCTGGAAACACTAAGCACAACTGTACCACCTACACCATTGCTCTACTGAAGTCAACATACACCAGGTATCTTCCTGGCCAATAACTGTCAAAGCACCAAAGAACCTACATTTTTTTGTTGTTGGGTGAAGACCTTTGTAAACATATAGACCAAATATTTTGCAAAATAAGTACCAACCTTTCATAAATATTTCCTGAATTGTGGCGTTGTATTTGATGAAATTAATCTGTTCCTCAGAAGACAAAATTTGCACTTTGTAGGCTGCATAAAACAAGATCAGTTTCAATACTTTTAAATATTAATATATTCTTGAGAAAACAGGGCATAGTGGAACTTTGTTCTTGTATTTGTAGAACTTAAATTTGAATTGCTAAATCAAGAGGGTTGAAGGTGTCTCATCCAGGATTGCCATTGAATGGATGTTGTTGTCATGTTGAGAGCTTAAGGAACAGCTTCAGTTCTTTGATCAGTTGTTCCAAAACTATAGCCAAACACTGCCACACTATCTGTTGAAGCATTTTTGCATTGCCCATTACACCAGATCACCTCTATAAATCATTGCAGAGTCAAGAGTTTTCTTGGACTTTGTTTAATATCTTAATTAAGCTTCAGAAGAAATTTCCAGCAGCAGAGTTGTGCAACTTTATAATAATATTTGATAATGTCATTCTCCTGATTACAAACCTGGATGAAATTTAGCTCCTAAGTAACATACGTTTGGACAGTCTAAATCCAGTCCCAAGGGGATATTGTTGTACAAAACCATACTGCAACAGAGGAAAAGCACATGGGAAATGATATTGTTATGGTGGGGAAGTAGGGACTATTTTGGAGTTAGAGAGAGGTATTTTGGGGGCAACAAGGATATGGGGAGAGTACTGCATTGCATCTTATCACATCTGATGAGAGTTTTTAAAGTTGTGACAGCCATGATACAAAAAGTGGAAATCATAAAATTCTGCAGTGCTATAGAGGCCAAGCAATAAAGTATAATAGAGAAAAAAAGTGAACCCTAACAACTACTGTTTATGCCAAATGGCTTGGAGAACCTAAGTATGTTCTGTTTGTTGGAATTGTAGCTTTGTATCATATATGCTAAATAATAGATTCTTTTTCATCGATAGAAATGAACAGCAAGTCAAAATTTCAAAATACTTACCATAAACTGGCCCTTTATTGCATACAGCTTCATATTTATCATGGGCATTGAGAGTTATATCTAATGGTGGCTGCATTTCACTGCACTCAGCTGAACCACGAAGAAAAGATGAGAAAAGATCATTGTAAAGAGATTAAAGAAATACCACGCATAAAATATTATCACCATTCTATTTATAATAGTAAGTAAAAATAATTTAACTTAGAACCAGAATATTCTTCGAACTAGAATTCTAAGTTAAATATTCTATGTTAATTGAAATAAAACATAATAAATTATATAAATGATTTAAGATCTTAATTTACATTACAGTCTTTCCATAGGTCACAAAATACAACTATTAAATGTAAAACAGGGTCCTATAATTGGCTTGTAGGCGTATATGAAAAATAATTAAACAGAAATGTAATTTATGTATATAGGAACTGAAACTAGTATTTAATTTTATTTATATTGAAGTGCCATGACTTGCTCTATGGTACTGTATTTTTACATATAACTTCCTATTTAATACTTATAAATATAACCAACCAAATAAGAAACAATTTTTTTTACCTTTCATACATTTACATTCATCTCCACTGCAGAGCTCTAAAAGCCTTTTATCTCCAGCTGGGTTGTAAAAGATAGTGCATCTTCTGTCTACAGAAATAAAACAAATGGGATTTCACATCTATTATGTTTTATTATAATTCCAGTTAATCCTACCCTGACTGAAAATGGCAATCTATTATGTCATTATAATGATTTGATTTCATATTAACAACTCATTTAGGTATTTACCGTTCCCTCATCAAGATACTTGGCCACCAAATTTAATAGCGGCTATAAACAGTGAAAATAGAGTTAAAAGATGTTGAAGGTAATTGGAATATGCAATTAAGGGTTTCATGACCCAGTTGATTTCATAGTGATAGCTGGATTAATTTTAAATCTATTGAAATTAAAAAGAGCATGACAACATTCTGAGCTACCAATCTTTTAAGTCATTATAAGAGATACTGTAAACGTCATCCAAAACCTGAAGCATATCAGATAGTCTAAAAAGTAAATTACATATCTTGATTAATCATGCTCCTCTATGTACCACAAGTTCAACCCAGGAATACTCCAAATAGAAGAAGCATCAAAATGTTCTATACCAAAATCATTCATGTGATGTTTGTCTGAAATTTCCACTTGCACTATATTTAAAAAATAGCATTGTAACTACTCCAATAAGATAAAGTTCAGTCACTATAGCTGAAAGCATATTAGCAGAGAACTTGTAAACAGTGGATAGATTTTCTTGTTGGGATAAGGTCCTTCTATGTGACCATGCCATATGGTTCATATAACTGGCACAAGGATCCAATCCAGGATTCTTCAGGCTCTTAATGTTCTCATGCTGATCCCTTTAAATTAATTGTGTGGGTGACTCTGCAGGATCCTTCCTGATGATGTCATGATCCTTGACACCTAATCAGACTTTATTGCAGGATGCTCCCAGGAATGACCAAATACTTGGTGTGATGCCTCAAATTAGCAGTGGTGCATCTTGTGATGATTGTCTTGGAAGTATTTTTGTTTTCAGCTGATACAAAGGTGTCATGAACAGGGCTGCAGAAGTTTGTCACGCTGCCACTTTTACTTCTAGGTTAGATATTAGTGGCATGATAGATTACTTTAAAATGAAAGCACTATAACAGCTGTTTGGAAAGTAAGTACCCACTTGCATAATGCAGTGCTGGCGGTTGCAAACAAGCTAATGTAGGGTCAAATGGGTGCAGTCTATAATCTCATGGACCTTAAAAATCCTGTCACCTTGTAAAATCCTGTAATACCTGCAATTCCTTGTCATGCTGCTGACAGGGGGTGAAATTGCTTGAACAAACAGTTTAAAAAAATCATCAGTAATTTATTTAATGTATCTAATGGCAGCTGATTGGCTTACATTATTGATGTCCCCAGTAACAGACTGAAACGATCCAGGAATATAAATTTTTTTGGCATTGTCACCTTGACAGCTACTGGTAGTGCCATTCTTGTGAAAGAGTATGTCTGCAGATTACTTTAGAATAGACAGTACAGCTTCCATCAGAAATCAGAACCTCCGCAGACAACTGAAGCATGCATGTCTCTGTTTGCAGATAGTGCATTGGGTGCACCCTGACCTGTCTGGCAACCCTTTATGGACTTTCACCTTTCTCCAAGAAGCTCATATACAAGAGAATCCCATGGGAAAACTCACTCTCTTATGGTCAGATATGAAAAAATGACGAGGGCTGCACAATTGCCTCAAAGGCTAATTATCATCTAAGTGGCAAATAAAACTTAAACAAAATAAAAATAGCTTCCAAATATTCTGACTAATTTGATAGCACTCTTTAAATCTACTTCCGTAACCAAAGAACCCTATTAGTTTATCCTGGTAGATATATGAAACATGTTATGTTAGCAAGAACAATAGAAAATTGCAAACCAGTGCGCATTTTTAGCACCGCTGAAAATCACTACTCGTATCTTGGACATGGTGCATAATAGCAAGAAGATCTGTAAATATGGATATCTGCACCTTTTTCTTATCAGTTACTCCCACTTTATGGCCATTTATTGGATGTCACTAATTTAAAGATGGTTGGCTGATCTCTATTTGTTTAGGCATAACAGAATAGCCAAGGCATACCTGGTGAATGATAGCTATAGACTGTGAAAGGAACTGAGGTTATCATTCCAACTTTCATCATTTCATAAACACGGAAGCCAACACAGAAGAAGTTGTCTGATGGAATCTGAAATAAAAAACAATGTAACGTGCAGGTTTAGGACTTGCAACCTTTTGCAGAATCTTTGGGGGTGAAAATCATCTTGGATGATAGCACAGAACATCTAACAGAGAATCATCAGTCTGCTTTACATTCCATTTGATTTTATTTACCATTGATGGAAAATAGAAAGTAAAGGTTTACTGGACAGAAATGAATTTTTATAATTTTACTTGACAAAAGTGGTCTAAACTTAAAATTAAAATTTCTCCTTTTCTGAGGTTCAGGTTAAGATACTTTGTCCAGATAAAGTAGAGGAAATCTTCATTGCATTGGACCTATATCTCACTCAAAATAGATACAAAAATGCTAGAAATGGGTTACATTTTGGCTGGGATCCCTAAACGAACACATCTGAGGGGTTGACCGTCTAGGAGTGAGATAAAGAGAAATGTTTTCACCGAGAGATTTGTAAATGTCTGGCGCTCTCTATTAAGATGGTTATGAATGCTCAGTGAATGAGTATATCCAAAACTGAGATCGATGGATTTTTGGGCATTAACAGAATGAATGGGCATAGGACAGGAAAGTAGAGTTAATGTAGAAGTTCAGCCATGATCTTATTGAGTGGTGAAGTAGGCTTAAGGGGCCATTTGGCCTACTCCTGCTTCTATTTCTTATGTTCTTCATCTGGAATGTTGACCTACCATGTGTATTTTCAGCAATTTCTAGTCTCAGGATTCACATTTTTCTTTGCTTTCTTGACATACTTTATACTGAATGTGTAGCACTTGTAGCAATCACTGGAATGAGAACATTTGTTGCTCATCGTGGTAGTCCTCTACGTAAATCAGTGCAAAGTTTAAACAGGAAAGAAAGGAAACAATAATGGAATTTTCAAATTTCTTACTGCATCCATTTGAAGAATGACGCTTCTATCTGATATTCTGTAGTCATTAATCAAGCCATCAACTCCATATAATATCTGAAAAATGTTGGAACCAAAGTTTACTATTAGAACCATTACATTTTTAATATTTAAATATAAAACAACATATTTATATGTGCTTAACTATTTTTAAATCTTCCTCTTCCGGCATTAAGCCTGTGTTCAATGTTATCTCCATTACAGAATGATCCGATTCCAATACAAATTCTTCAGATCTAGGGATATATCTAAAAAGAAGAATTAAAAGTCATTTAATAGGTCAAACTGGCAGTCCAATAAGTAGTTCCTGCTGCCTATTTGCAAAATAAACTTCTGATATTTTAATAACATTGGGCTAAGTTTTCAAAGTACTTTATAAAATGTACAATGAAAGTGCAACTGACAAATGAGTTCTATACAGATCTGGAGCTGTCTCATACTTTCAAAGGTCTTGGCAGAATGTCAGTGTCTTTGCTAAGTTATTCCACTGGAAGGTTGAGAAATGCTGCAAGTTGACAAATTCATTCCCACCAGCATCAGTTCGGAGAATTTTTGTCCCAATATAGAGGCGAGAACTGAAATGGATGGGGATGTAATTTTCTACTACTGGGAAGTAGGCTTGTTTGCCATCACCATCCCATCCCCAGGTCATTTTCCCAGAATCAGGGGCAGAAGGGCTACCTGCCTGCAAGCAGCAGGTAGCCAATTAACACAAAAGCAAAATACTGTGGATGCTGGGAATCTGAAATAAAAACGAAAAATGCTGTAAATACTAAGCAGATCAGGCAGTATCTGTGGAGAGAAACAGAGTTAATGGCTGGAATCTTCCATTCTGGAGTCTAAGTTCAGTGACTGGGGCGGAAGTTGGAGTGATTTTCGCTGGAGGTGGGACAGCTGACCACGCACAATCTTGCACTGGTCCGCTCATTATCTACGCATCTGTGCGGAGCACAGTGAATCTCGTGGCAGGGGTGGGTAGGAACTCGTTATCCCCACCATTACCTTATGGGGTCAAGGGTCTAGCTGCTAAATTTTAAATGCACCTGGAAGGCCATTCACTCACTGCAGGCCAGGAGCTTCAGTCTGGCGGTCCTTAATGTCCCAGAGAAGAAAACAATGTGCAGTTGCATAGTTCAGCAAAGCCTCCCTGGAATCTCTCCTCCAGGCCGTCCAGGAAAGGCGGGAGGTGCTGTTTCCCTGGAATGGCAGCAGAAGGATCTCCGGTCTGACCAGGGCGGCCTGGCAGTTGCAGCGGAAGTTAATGCCTGTGGAGCCCAGCACAGAAATACCCAGCAGGAGGTGGGAAGAGGGTAAATGATTTGCTGCGCTCCACCTGGGTAATGCACCATCTACTCTCGCTGCAAACTAAGACTCATAAGGGCATCAGGCAGTCTAAGTCTGCGAGTGCACAGGGATGTCAGACAGGAGTTTGTGCTGCAGCACTCACCAGCAGATGGGACATCTATACTGAATGTTTGCCAATCTTCTATCAGTCGCAGGACATCCTGCTTCTTTAAGCAGCTGCCATAGACATGCAAGCTCCTTATCTGCTTGTTCAACCATTGGGATGACAATCAATCCTTCTGTCTTTCTGTAAGAGAAGAACACCCACAACAAGCAAGAGTGGTCCCAAACCGGAGGTGGAATTCCAGACATTTGAGTCCTCAAACCTTTCGAGGACCAGGCTGCTGAGATAGGTGGGGAGGAGCTGGACCGTGCTTGTGCTGATGGCAAGATAGGACTGCATCAATCAAGGTACTTTAGAGAAAAATATCATGCCTGTAACCAAAAAGGAGCTGAGGCCTTCCAGCCACCAGAGGATAGGAAACCAAAAAGTTAAGTAAATGTTTTGGCAGATTACCCTGCCTGGAATTTGTTAGCTATCAGATTGAAATGGGCCATGTTGTACCCCTGCTATGGCATTTCCATGTGGCCTGGCAAAATCCTGGCCCTCGTCAGCTCCATCCCCTTCACCATCTTAATCATTGGAGGAGACATCTCAGTCCTCCATGTCTCCCTTAGCCAAGGCACCTCCCCTTTGTAGCGCGAGGTTCTGCAGAGTGCAGCAGACAACAATGATCCGGGACATTCTCTGTGGTGGGTATTGGAAAGCCCTGACTGAGTGGTCCAAACATCTGAACCTCATCTTTAGAAGACTTAGCATCTGCTCAATCATGGACCTGGTGGAGGTTTGTGTGGCACTGTAGCTCTCCTCAGCAGCATTCTGTGGATGGCAAAACTGGCATCATCAGCCAGGTCTTCTCCCCAAGGAGCCAGTCCTGCAATTGCTAAGATCCTTCAAAAACATGTGGCACCTGGGAGTGGGTCATAATGTAGGCATCATGAGAGCTCCCAGGGAACTGAGCACAAGCATGCTGAAATTACCTTATGTGATCACATATCAGCTGCACTTTCTCCTATTGATGAATGTGACAGGCTATTGCCAGGGAACTCTCATGGCCACATATGTACAGTCAATAGCACCCTGCTCTTGTAGGAGACCTGAGATTGCTACAAATCCCAATGCTCTTGGCTTTTGGGATCCAAGTGGAATTGGGAAAATTGGAGCGCTCTCCTGAACAGGGTATCTGTGACCTCCCATATGCACTTGTGTATCATTGACTAGGAGATGCTGCACAGGTCCCCAGTGGAGCTCTGTAAGGGACCACTGGCAAAGAAGTTTAAGGCAGCAGTGACCTTCAATGCCACTGGCATGGGATTCCTTCCAAGTCCTTCTGGCCACAGGTCTTCATGGAGAAGCTGGCAGATGTATGCAATCACATACTGGGACATTCTAAGGCTCCTTCGGCATTGCCTTTCACTCAGTTGTAGATAGCTGCACTGCCTGTGATATACCTGTGGTTGGGCCAATGCTCGCTGTTTCAGTGTACCCTGCATTCTGATCTGTCCCTTGTTGATCAGGTCATTGTTCCTTCTGGCCCTGTGCCTACCTGCGACATGCCCTTCTTCTCATCTGGATAAGAGCCAGTAGAAAGACAGGGTTGCCCTGAGTCTGCATCATATAGGCATCAGTGGATCTGTGAGCAAATTGAAGTAATAAATGTAGCAAGCATATTCTTTGCTGCTTTGCCTCCATCTCAGAGCCACCAAGCCAGTGCTAAGCCCTGTGCCTGGCTTCTGTCTAGACACGGCATCTCCACCCAACTCCTTCCAGGCGAAAAACATCCTGGAGGATCAAGGTGGGTGCTCCTCCCTTTCATACATGACTGCATATGGAGACTTTGCTCTTTAACTGGGGTAAATGAGAGCCATGTGCAGAAACCCTCCTTCTGACACTATTCAACTTGCTCTCATTACCCTCGAAATTCTATAGCGAGACCATTGCCTTGGCAGTATAAAAAGATTTATCACATAAGCCCTTGTCATCCATGACCATTCACCAGGAGGATGGAGGTTTGGAGTCAGGAATTTGCTCCTGTCCACCAGCCATGTCCCTTGAAGACATCCACCTCCCTCCCACCCTTCATCCCTGCCTCTGAAGCAGTAGATGGAAAATCACGCAGAATGAATGGCAGCTCCACACCTTGCTGAGAACTCGATGTTATGAGAACCCTGAATCGAAAACAAACCTGCTGCCATGTGGGCTTCACCAAAGAGAGAAGAACACAGCTGAACATAGTGGTCATTCAGTTGCCTCATGACTATTAGGTGTCCTTTTAATAGGTCAATTGTGCTCACCTTGAACTCCACCCACCTGAAAAGACACTCCTCCCTCTTCGAGGTATCGCAGTTTTATATTTACTGCATTACACCGTTGAGAATCGAAAAATGGTGCGTGCTACCTTTGAGACTTGCTCTACAACCTTCTACCCTCCCCCTGTCACTCACCAATGCCCCCATCACCCTTGACCCACCCAATATAACCATTCCTCTCCCCTTTATCACCCTTGAACTTCCCCCACACATTACACTCACACCTATTACCATCCACCTTCACATGGCTACCGTCCCCATGCCCACACTGATCTCTCCCATTATCTGAGCCACCTGATTCGTCCCCCTCCCCCTCCCACCGAGACTGTAGTCTCCACTGTCCAATACCCTCTGTTCAACCCCTAGGACCCCACCATCAACAGCACTGGCCCTGCTCTCTAGGACCATCTCTCTACTACCATCCTTGCCCTGAAACCCACCGCCCCCCCTCCCCACACAGCCACAGGATCCCAGATCCAATAAAAAAAGCCCTTCCCTCCGTCCCACATCACTGCACTGTTGTTTTCCCCCACATGCTCCCTCCCTGCACTGGACAGTCTTTTTCTTCCCTGGACAGGCCCTCCCTTCACCCCTTCACCTACATCTGATGTCCAGCCTCCACTCCACCCTTCCACCCTACCCCTCCTTCCTCACCTCGCCTGCCTCCCATGTCCACTCCACCCTACCCCCACTTCCAACCTTCCCCCCCTTCCACCCTTACCCCCCTTTGCCTGCCTCCATGTCCAGCCTCCACTCCATCTTTCTCCTGCGTCCATCCTTTGTGCAGCTTGTCCTCCTGGCACCTGATATGAGTCAAGTTGTGAGCGGTCCCAAAGGAGGCCCAAGCAGCATCTGCTCACCTCAAAGTTGTAGAAGTCAAACTTATCAGTGTATGCCACTCATGTACAGTCATATAAATGGACGTTCTAATTTCTGATTGGCTGGGAACTTAATTTGGAGAGGGAACTTAATTCCGACAAGGTGGCCTTTTCATGAAGATGCATGATATGCTAGTGCATGCAAAAGGGCTTCCCAACACTGTTTGTCGGGACGTTGGTGGGTTGTTGGGAAGCTTGACCCATCGATAACCTGCCTTTAAAGTCCTGAGGACAGAATGCCTAAAGTTCATCCCGATGTTGGGAAACTGATTTTTGGCCTCACACCAAATTAAGTTCCCCTGCCCGTCAAGCTTTGCGATGCTGGCGGGACTGGAAGATTCCGCTTCAGATCGATGACCTTTCATCAGAACCCAATCTAGGGTAGCCGATTAAGGTACGTTAAAGGCCATAATTTTCCCCTGCGGTGTTGGGAATAGGCCAGATGCCTGGACGTGGCATCCCAGCAGCAGAGTGGAGGGTCCTATGCTTCAGTAGGGTTGCCAACCCTCCAGGATTGGCCTGGAGTCTCCAGGAATTAAAGATCCAACTCCAGGTTCTCCAGGAATTAAAGATCCAACCCTGGAAAAAAATCATCAGGACATTAATATGATTTATTTTTCTTTTCTTTGAGCATTTCTCTTTAGTTGCTATAAAAATATTGAAAATGGGAAAAAATTGTAGTTTGGCTGACAGTCAAGCATCATCCAATTGATTAATGAATCTTTTTGCTTTCTAATTGACGTAGGATGGTAGTCTGTCACAAGGATGGATGTGTTGGCCAACTAATGGCTGGAGTGCGGGCGCAATTCATGTGATGACATCTCCAGGACCATATCCAGGACAGTTGGTATGTTCCAGGCAGACTTTGAGGAACTCCCCTCCTACTTAGCCCCAGCTATAGCTGCAGGCCTTTCTGCGGAGGGCTTTTCCTCCACAATGGTGGCCTGACAGTTGCGGCTATTTTTTAATTTGAAAGTTTCAAAAGTTGCTGAGAGGGTGCCCTACTGCAGATGGAATGTAACCTTTTTGTCTAAGGTTATTGGGATAAATTCAGACAAAACAAGCAACACAGATTTCAGTACAGGTTTTACAATAATAAGTCTGCAAATAAAATGCAAAAAGCTGCAAATGCTGGAAAACTGAAACCTAAAAAGAAAATTCTACAAGCAGTAGTCAGTCAACAGACAAATGCATCTATCATTAGAACAGTAACTAATTTGTTCTCGCCACCAATGCTGACTGACCTGCTGTGTCTTTCCAGCATTTTCTGCTCAGAATGTAACTTCACAATTGCTCAGTCATTAGTGCTTCTTACCTCTGTCCCCATAAACCCCCCACCACAAGACTTACTTTGCACAAGCTTCTAGGCGATAAACTGTTTCAACTCCTGGAGGAAGTGTATCTGCATTTAAGGAGTATTGTTATTAAATCAGAAGTAAAAGCTAAGTAAACCAAAGCAAAATTATTCTTTTGGCATATAAGCAATATGTATTTTTAACAAAAGTATTGGTAATATGCAATAGTAGCAGCAGAAAACACATTTTTGCAGACAATAAAACTGAACATTGAACAGCTATAGTGGAATTCACACGCTTGAAATGACAGTACAAGGAAACATTTAACAAAACCCTGCTTGTTCTTCAAGAAAAGATTGCCCCCTTCTCTTGATCACCCCTCAAAAAATTGCTTATATCTCCTCCTATTCACACCATTCCCTCCCAATCCTTTATATTCTCTTCCAAGAACTACCTGTGGGACACAGTGACCCTACATTCAATTGGTCTTAACCAGTGAGTTGACTGGAAATGGCCAGCAATCATCTACTCACCAATCTGAAGTAAGTGAGATCCAAGACCCCATATCAGTGGGTCTTGGGCCTACTCGTTCTGGAGCTGAGATCATTCCCTGTGTCCAGTACATGTCAACCATTTTGTCTACATTAAGCAATTCACTAGTAATAATTACTCTTTTATGAAATATCAAAAACACAAAAAGAAAATTAAACAAAACAAGATTAATCCTTAAACATATTAATATCCACAAATGTCACCAGGTCATAATAAACTACTGACCTGATATAATTTTTGTGGCTTTTATTGTTAGAGAGAAATCACAAGTTTCACTGGATGTGCCGATGACATAATACACACTCCTCATCTATGTGTAAAACAGGATACAATCAAACAAAGCAGTTTTAAAACATGCAGCTTTCTAACTACTGTTTAAAATAAATTTGAAGCATTTTATTATTTGGAAAATCCATCAGTGTTGTATGATAACTACCATATATTGGTTGAATATTGCACATAACTACAGATTAAAGGGGTTTCCATATATTATCCCCATTAAGAATTTTATTCCACTGATCTGTCTGGGCATGTAGGAAATCCGATGTCAGATGTCAGTTTTGTAGTCAATTAAATAACCAGGAAGCGACTGTTTCAATTTTTGTTTGCACGCACTGAGTCAATCTTAATCAGGGTGGTGGTGCAATCGTTATAGTTGGTTTAGTGTTCATACCCATGACACACAAACAATTGGTCAGAACAAAATTTATCTAGAAGCCCCTTCTAGGAAGTGTGCATATTGGAACATTGAGCAAGGAAAGGTCAGCCTTAGCTGTGATTCCATTCAATTACTGGTAGACTATGATTGATGGTTCACGCATCAAATGACGACTCATTTTTTAATGTGTGGATAGATGATTGGCCATGAAAAGAATGTTACCACAGTGCTGTAAATACTTGTTTACTTTACCCAGGTCACTGCCTCCAAGAAAATAACTAAAATAGATTTGTGGACCATGGATCTTAAAATCCAGATCATATGTGATTTGATGCCTATAACTTTGCTGCGCTGGAGGGGTGGGAAGTGAAATCCAAACCAGATCAAAGAGAAGTAGTCATTGGGCTGGAGTGGAGTGAGACAAGAA
Organism: Carcharodon carcharias; assembly: GCF_017639515.1. Classification (NCBI taxonomy): domain Eukaryota; kingdom Metazoa; phylum Chordata; class Chondrichthyes; order Lamniformes; family Lamnidae; genus Carcharodon; species Carcharodon carcharias. The sequence goes on along the minus strand of NC_054474.1, from coordinate 162,033,100 downwards.
TGGAATGGCATGCAGCTCTGTTTTTCTCAACAGTCTTAAGTACTGTTCCAGATCTAGTGTGGTCAAGAGTAGGTAAAACAGGGAATATTAGTTGGGAAATGTGAGAGAAGGAATAGGCTGTTAAAAGAACAAGTAGGAGAACAACAAGTAATGGAGCACGTGGAATCTAGAGGCTTAAAAGAAGAAAGGGAGGCCACAGTGGCTGGATGGGAGAGAATTTTTCAAAGATAGCATGAGAAGACAACATTTTTATTCAATTTTAACACAAAAGTAGATGCAGAGAAGATTCACACACAGAAACACAGTTCAGAAGAGGCTCTTCGGCACATCGAGTCTGCACCGACACGTGAGAAACACCTGCCTAATCCCATTTACCAGAACTTGGCCCATAGCTTTGAATGTTACGACGTGCCAAGTGCTCATCCAGGTACTTTTTAAAGGATGTGAGGCAACCCGGCTCCACCACCCTCCCAAACACCGCATTCCAGACCGTCACCCTCAGGGCAAAAACATTTTTCCTCACATCCCCCCTAAACCTCCAGCCCCTAACCTTGAGCTTGTATCCCCTCGTGACTGACCCTTCAACTAAGGGGAACAGCTGCTCCCTATCCACCCTGTCCAGGCCCCTCATAATTTTGTACATCTCGATCAGGTCACCCCTCAGTCTTCTCTGCTCCAATGAAAACAACCCAAGACTATCCAACCTCTCTTCATAACTTAAGTGTTTCATCCCAGGCAACATCCTGGTGAATCTCCTATGCACCCTCTCCAGTGCAATCACATCTTTCCTATAATGTGGCGACCAGAACTGCACACAGTACTCCAGCTGTGGCCTCACCAAGGTTCTATACAACTCCAACATGACCTCCCTACTTTTGTAATCTATGCCTCGATTGATAAAGGCAAAGGTCCCATATGCCTTTTTCACACCCCACTAACATGCCCCTCCGCCTTCAGAGATTTAAAGACACACACGCCAAGGTCCCTTTGTTCCTCAGAACTTCCTAGTGTCATGCCGTTCATTGAATACTTCCTTGTCAGATTACTCCTTCCAAAGTGTATCACCTCACGCTTTTCAGGATTAAATTCCATCTACCATTTATCTGGCCATTTGACCATCCCGTCTATATCTTCCTGTAGCCCAAGACACTCAAACTCACTATTGACCACCCGGCCAATCTTTGTGTCATCCGCAAACTTACTAATCCTACCCCCCACATAGTCATCTATGTCGTTTATCTCAATGACAAATAATAGGGGACCCAGCACAGATCCCTGTGGTACACCACTGGACACTGGCTTCCAGTCACTAAAGCAGCCTTCTGTCATCACCCTCTGTCTCCTACAACTAAGCCAATTTTGAATCCACCTTATCAAATTACCCTGTATTCCATGTGCATTTGCCTTCTTTATAAATCTCCCATGTGGGACCTTGTCAAAGGCTTTTCTGAAATCCATATAAACTACACTACCCTCATTTACACACCTGGTCCCCTTCCCAAAAAATTCAATCAAATTTGTTAGGCATGACCTCCCTCTGACAAAGCCATGCTGACTATCCCTGATCAAACCTTGCCTCTCCAAGTGGAGATAGATTCTTTCCTTCAGAATTTTCTCCAATAGTTTCCCTTCCACTGATATGAGACTCACTGGTCTATAGTTCCCTGGCTTACCTCTACAATCCTTCTTAAATACCAAACCACATTAGCTGTTCTCCAGTTCTCTGGCACCTTCCCCCGGGGCCAGAGAGGATTTAAAAATTTGGGTCAGAGCCCCTGCAATCTCCTCCCTTGCCTCCCTCAGCAGTCTGAGACACAAATCATCCGGACCTGGGTATTTGTCCGCTTTTAAGCTTGCCAACATCTCCAATACCTTGTCACTCCCTATATCAATTTGCTCAAGAACCTTGCAGTCTCTCTCCCTGAGTTCCATAACTTCATCCTCATTCTCTTGGGTGAAGACGGATGTGAAGTATTCGTTCAACACCCTACCAATGTCCTCTGGCTCCAACCATAGATTGCCCCCTTGGTCCCTAATGGGCCCTACTCTTTCCCTGGTTATCTTCTTCCCATTGATATACTTATAGAATATCTTGGGATTTTCCCTACTTTTACCAGCTAGAGCTTTCTCATATCCCCTCTTTGCTCTCCTAATTGCTTTCTTAAGCTTCACCCTGCACTTTCTGTACTCCACTAATGCCTCTGTTGATTTGCTCCCCTTGTACCTGCTAAAAGCCTCTCTTTTCCTTCTCATCATATCCTGAATATCTCTGGTCATCCATGATTCTCTGGGCTTGTTACTCCTTCCTATCACCCTAGAGGGAACATGTTGAGCTTGTACCCTCCCCATTTCCTTTTTGAATGCTCCCCACTGTTCTTCTGTAGATTTCCCCACAAATAGTTGTTCCCAGTCTACCTTGGCCTGATCCTGCCTTATTTTACTAAAATCCACTCTCCCCAATCCAAAATATTTCTTTGCAACTTGTCTATTTCTTTGTCCGTATCAAGCTTAAATTGTACCATGTTGTGATCGCTATCAATAAAATGCTCCCCCACCACCACCTCAGCCACCTATCCAGCTTCATTCCCCAGAATTAGGTCCAGCACTGCGCCGTCCCTTGTTGGACCCTCTACATATTGACCTAAAAAGTTCTCCTGTACACATTTCAAGAAATCCACTCCATCCAAGCCATTAACACTATGTCTATTCCAATTAGTGTTGGGAAAGTTGAAATCACCTAATATAATTACCCTATTGTTATTGTTTTTACACACCTCCGCAAATTGTGCACATATTTACTCCTCACTTTCCCGCGGACTATCTGGGGGTCTATAATAAACACCTAACAATGTGGCTGCCCCTTTTTTATTCCTAAGCTCTACCCACAAAGATTCATTATTGAAGTTTTTAAACACGAACATGAAACCTCATCCCGCCAGCTTTAAGGTTGGATGGGCAGGGTCTTTAATGATCTTAATTATCCTGTCAATGGCTTCAATTGGCCATTGACAGGTTGGCGGGTGGACAACTGATTTCGCTGTCTGCCTACCTTCCTGAATATTTGAATGGACTGAGATGATGTCGGGAGTTCCTGCAGACATCATCCCGTGTCATTTCCCCGTCGGCAAACAGGCCCCTCCCCAAATCGCCGATGGGAAAATTCTGGCCAGTAAGTCTGAAGATTGGGATGATTTTAGAATTCAGCAAAGGAGGACCAAGAAACTGATAAAGAAAGTAAAAATAGAATATGAGAGCAAACTAATGAGAAACATGAAAACTGATTCACAAGCTTCTATGGTATGTAAAAAGGAAAATATTAGCAAAGACAAATGCGGGCCCACTACAGGCAGAGACAGGAGAATTTATAACAGGGAGTAAAGAAATGGCAGAGAAACTAAACAAATATTTTGGATCTGTCTTCACAGAGAAAGATAAAAAAAACCCTTCCAGGTATATACTAGAGAACCAAGGAACTAGCGGGAATGAGGAACTGAAAGGAATTAGTGTTGGTGAAAGAAGTAGTACTGGAGAAATTAATGGGACAAAAACATGATAAATCCCCTGGACCTGACGATCTTCATCCCAGAGTGTTGAAAAGGTGGTTGTAGATATAGCAGAAGCATTGGTTGTCCTGCAGATTAGAAGGTAGCAAACATAACCCCCTATTTAAGAAAGGAGGGAAAGAGAAAATGGGGAACTACAGATCTGTTAGCCTGATATCAGTGGTCGGGAAAATGCTAGAATCTATTATAAAGGATGTGATAACTGGATACTTGGAAAATAATGGTAGGATTGGGCAGAGTCAACATGGATTTATGAAAGGGAAATCATGTTTGACAAACCTGTTAGAGTTTCTTAAGGATGTAACTAGCAGAATAGATAAAGGGGAACCAGTGGATGTGGTATATTTGGACTTTCAGGAGGCTTTCAATAAGATCCCACACAGAGGTTAGTTCGCAAAATTAGAGCACATGGGATTGGAGGTAATTTACTGGCATGGACTGAGAATTCATTAATGGACAGAAAACAGAGAGTAGGTATAGACAGGTCATTCCCAGGTTGGCAGGCTGTGACTAATGGGATACCACAAGGATCAGTGCTTGACCCCCAGATATTCACAATCTATATCAATAATTTGGATGTGGGGACCAAATGCAATATTTCCAAGTTTGCTGTTGACATAAAACTAGGAGGGAATGTGAGTTGTGAGGAGGATGCATACAGGCTTCAAGGGAAATTATACAGGCTGATGGTGTGGGCAAGAACATGGCAGATGAAATATAATGTGGAAAAATGTGAAGTAATCCTCTTTGGTAGGGAGAAACAGAAATACAGAGTATTTCTTAAATGGTGAAAGATTGGGAAGTGTTGATGTCCAAAGGGACCTGGGTGTCCTTGTTCATAAGCCACTGAAAACTAACATGCAGGTGGAGCAAACAATTAGGAAGGCAAATGCTATGTTGGTATTTATTGCAAGAGGATTAAATACAGAAGTAAAGAAGCCTTGCGTCAATTGTATACAGCCTGGGTGAGACTGCGCCTGATGTACAGTTTTAGTCTTCTTACCTAAGGAAGGATATACCGAGTATAGAGGGAATGCAACAAAGATTCACCAGACTGATTGCTGGGGTGGCGGGATTGTCCTGTGAGAAGAAATTGAGGAGACTGGGCCAATATTCTCTGAATTTAGAAGAATGAGGAGTGATCTCATTGAAACCTATAAAATTCTTACAGGGCTTGACAGAGTAGATGCAGGAATTATGTTTTCCCTGGCGGGGGTGGGGGGCGGGGTCCAGAACCAGGGGACAAATTCTCAGAATAAGATGTAGGATTGAGATAAGAAGAAATTTCTTCATTCAGAGGGTGGTGAGTCTTTGGAATTCTCTACCCCAGAGGGCTGTGGAGGTGGAGTTATTGAGTATATTCAAGACAGAGATCGATAGATTTCTGGATATTAAAGATATCAAGGGATATGGAGATGGTGCGGGAAAATGGCATTGAGGTAGAAGATTAGCCATGATCTAGTTGATTCACGGAGCAGGCTCGAGGAGCCAAATAACCTACTCCTGTTCCTATCTTCATTGAGAATTTTGGATTACAATTGATTAGGATACATAAATTGTATACACAGTTATGATCTTGATTCCTCTAATGATAGAAGTCCAGTAGGATTATCAGACACATCCAGTGATCACCAGCCTCCCTGCATTTTCTCCAGTACATGGCACTTACATTAGAATTCCAAAGATGGACATTCATCATTGCATACTAGCTGCAGTGAAGGATTTCAGTTGTTTCTTGTGCAACTGATTACTGGATGACATTGTGCGAGCAGAGCAAATAACATCTAATCAAGCTACTTTTAATTAATTGCATTTTTATCCCTTATCATTTGACTTTTTTTAATGATAGAATGGTGTAACAACAACAATTTGTTACTTACATTAACAATAGCTGTGCCAGTCCTACCAGTAGTTCTTACAATTACATTGTCATTTTTCTCAATCTGTAAAACGTAGGACAAAAGGAATAACGTAATTACAATGAAAAAGAAACAGTATGATGAAGCACCCTGCACCTTAGTTTTCCAATTCAATAAATGCAAACTATACCACACCAATAATAACTTGCCTCCACTGGTCTTGCAAATGATTTTCGTTCATTCAATTCAAACTGCTGAATGTTGCCAAGTTTTCTGTAGTCTATTGTTATTGACATATCAAGCTTAGCACGCTTCATATTAATAATGTATTCTGTGAGACCTTCAAGGGCTGTTACAGTGTCCTGCCATTAAAAAAAAATGTCATTTAGAATTTAATAAGGATACATCTTGAAAACTAAACAACTCCCTTACTCATATCACAGAATCACAATGCAGAAGAGGCCCTTCAGCCCATCAAATCTGCTTTCATAGCTGAAAAGGAAATAAAAAAATGACAATATAAGGGAAAAAGGTGCCCACAGCACAAACAAATTCTGCTTTCTGATTGATTCAAATTTCCCAGAAACCAAACAATTCACCCTACCACTTAATTAATTGGCTCTCATCACATCTCACACAAACTTCTATCATGCCCTCTACTTCCATCAGCAATGCCTCTGCCCCATCCTCCAGATTCAGTGGGTGGACAAATGGGAGGCTTCCTTCTTGAAGCCAGCTCCACAAGCATTCATGCAAAACTCCTGCAAGATCAACTTTGATGGACTGGATACTGTATCTAGACAGCTGAAAACTGACTTCCCAGCCAGGCCCTGATTTCTCAACTCTCAAATGGCCAACATTCCAGGGAAGGACAAAGAAAATGCTCCAAAGGCACTCTGAAGCTCTTTTCTAAGTGAAGCAGCACTGACATTAATGAGTGTCAGGAGCTTGGTACCACTCATTTCGAATCGCAACAAGTTGCCCATCAAGCTGCATCATGCTTTGAGTCCCAACATCTTAATGATGAGGCACAGTGGTGGTAGAAACAAAATGTAAAGGGGAAAATCCTACACTCCGGATCACCCTACTGTGTAGGATGTCCTGCCCCATACGTCCAAAGGTCTGTGGGTCAAGAATCGGACTGTTCAGTCACATGGAGACCCATGGCAAAAATTTGCGACGCTGAGTAGATGTCATTCTCGAATCAAAGGACTGCCAGCGATAACTTCTGACTTGCTGTGAGCAATGTTTATGAATGATTCATTTGAAATCAACAGATTTACAAAATTAACAAAATCAAAAGGCTGTTCATTTAAGCATAATTAGTTTTAACCATTAGATTTTTTTAAAGGGCCGTGTACTAATGGTAATACTCCTCCTTTAAATTGATACACACTATGGTCAGGATTTTTCAGTTGGTGTGCTGGGGCGGGCCCGACACATAAAATGATGCGTGATGATGTCGAGCATGCGTCCCGACATCATCGCGCAGTCCCGTGATATTTAGTTTGGCAGGTGCACACCAGAGTCGGCTGCTTGCCCACCAATATGTAAGCAGCCTATTAAGGCCATTAAGAAAGTAATTGATCTAATTGTTAACGCTGCTGTCTAAGGTTGGCAGGCAGGCGAAAAGGCCAAGCAGCCTTCGCGTTATTTAGGAAGCCTCATCCATGAGCAGGGTGAGGTTTCCTAAAACTTTTATCAAATAAATAAATGTTTTACCTAAATATAAAAACATGTCCCATCTCATGTGACACAGTCACATGAGATGGGACATGTTTAAATACATTTTTAAACCATTTATTTAATTATTTCAATCTCCCTTCTCCCCCCACCCGCACAGGTAGTGCTGAGCGCTACAGCCCGCCCAGGTAAAATGGCAGTGCGGAGCCAATCACAAGTGGTGATTGGCTCTGCAACCACCCCAACCCGCTCCTGCTGAGCCCACCCACCGCCTGAAAAATTCAGGCCCATGTAACTTTAAACATTAGGTCTTAGTTTTTGCTAGAGATATTGCAGTAATGAGATAGATGTATTCACTTGTGTTGAAAGAAAGCCTCCACCATAGCGCTGTTGTTCACTGAGCCAAGTCACTATGAGTTTTCCATATCCTTTATCAGTGGAGTGTAACACAGTCAGAAGAGCATATGATGTTGTTTCTACTACTCGTGCAGTTACTTCAGCTGAAGAGGCTGATCTTTCAAAAATGTCTTTCCAGAATCGATGTGAAGGGGGATTCCCTGTTGAATTACAAACATGAACCTTAATTCACATATCTCAAAATTATCTAAGGAAGTTATTCTTTTACATTTAGAATCGCCCAGTTTGACACCATCATCTCTTTTAAAAAAAGTATCTATTCTCCAACTTTGCAATCCTTGAAGGATTTAATGTACATCTTTAATTTTTTTCTAATACTTCCAATCATTGTATTTTCAAATATCATTTTTTAATGAATGTAGCAGGTTTATGTTATGCTTATCAAGATGAGAAATGCCACTGAGAGAGTGGAACACCTTTTCATTTCAGATGTCCAGCATCAACACCAAAGACTCCCAAGTAAGATTAATAAAGTAAGATACATCAACTTCAAATGAGAACCCTCAATTGTGAAAGTTTCTATTCCATCTTTATGGTGTATATGAGTGAAAATGTCAACTTTTGAGATGTTTAAAAGTGAAAAAATGCACATGTACCTCTTTTTGTTAGAACCATGCCAAGAAAAAGCAATTGCAATATAAGTTCAACAATTTCAGGTTGTAAAGTCTGTCCCATTTTGTTTCCTTCTCTTTGCATGTTTCAATTTTTCTCTTATTTTCACTTTCTAACAGCAGCACGCCTGCCATTGGCATATTTTGTTTCATTTAGCCCATTTCCATTCCCTTTACCCGGTAAGATTAACCCTTCTGTCGTTCAGTCTCTCCTGTTATCCATCCTATCATAGGCCTTCCATTTGTCCTTGTCCCACCCACCCCTTGCTCAAAACTTATTACATCTCTAACTTTTCCCAGTTCTCATGAAAGGTTATCGAGCTGAAACGTTCACTCTGTTTTCTCTCTCCAGAGATGCTACCTGATCTGCTGAGTATTTCCAAACATTTTGTGTTGCTGTTTTGACAAGGTAAATCTATTTAAATCTACTTGAAGTTCAGCTGGGACTGAAGCATGAGATCTGCATGCAGAAAATTTTAAATAATTAACGAACTAAATTTATAGAGTGGGATTTAATGTCCCCTGGCAGTGAGTTTGAAGGTGGGGAAGGTGTTTAATCAGGGAGGTGGGTGTGAGGTGGGGACCCTGCCACCTTCCTGCCTCCCCCGATTAAGTCAGGGCGGGAAGGCTCATGGATGTCCTTCCTGCGCACGTGCTAATTGAACTCCATAAGTGGGCAATTAATGTCTACTTAGGGGCTTCATCCCATTGCTGCTGGGGGTGTCACCATGTGGGGTGCCTGAAAAGCAAAGCCTGTTAGGTTTGCTTGCAGGCTTCCAGGAGGGGTCCCTTGTTCAAAGGCACTCAGTAGCTGATTGAGGGACCTGGCATCAGGAAGGGGGGAGGGTCACCTGCTGCCCTTTCTTCTGATCCTCTCTCCACCTAGTTGTGTCCCCATGCACATGACCCCCATCCTGCTCTCACTCAACACAGCAAGACCTGGACAACATTCAGGCTTAGGCTGATAAGTGGCAAGAAACATACATGCCACACAAGTGCCAGGCAATTCCCCTTGTATTAATTGCAACCACCCAATACATGGCATCTGCAAATATAGCAATTTTATTTCCAATTCTTGAGTCAAAATCATTAATATAGATTGTGAACAATAGTGATTCCAGCACCAACCTCTGCTAAACATCATGCCCCTTGCCAGTCTGAGTAGTTGTCGTTCACCCCTACTCTATTTCTGGTTTTGTAACTAAAGTAGTACTTCTTTAAATACTAGATACAGCAGAAAGAGTTCTTGCGGAACAATTGGATACATAATGCTATTTATATTGTGCTTTTCATTACCTATTACAGAAGCTTTGTTCTTCAATTTTTCCAAGGCTCGATAGGAAAAGCGAGATCGTTGGTTTTTCAATGTGAGTGCATAAGCAGTCATTGCTAATACAAGTGTACTCTTCATGTTCTCCAAATTGTTTGACAAATATTCATCAGCTTTAAGTATAGCGTTGCTAACTCCCTAAAAGAAATCAGATTAAATATTCTTAAGAACATAAGGAAAAGTCAAGGAGGAAAACTGGTCATTTGATCCATAATTTTTGCCTTTCTAGCATCTTGACTCACTCAGCCCAGTGTCCAAATACACATTTACTTTCTTGACTTCTTATATTCTACTGTCTTACTTGGTGGCTCAGTCCAAACATTAAACATAGCCGCAATAAAATCAGGAAATTCTGGAAATGCTTAGCATCTGTGGAGCCAAAAGGTCATTGACCTGAAATGCTGGCGAGGATTTTCGACAGCAATGATGGTGAAACATCACTGCTACAACCAATAGCAATTTCTGGAGTCCTGAAGTGTACAGTTAAACGTGAAATTCCAAAAGTTGCCATCGGAGATTCTTTGCTTCTCCTCAGGCTGCTTTGATTTGCCACAGATGGCAAATCTTTAAAAACCACTGAACTGATGAACTTTTATGCTGTAATATTACTGGTAAATATGCTTGAAAAGGTTATGTCTCATTAACAAAGAGTAACTGGATTTGTAATGCAGTACTAAGTCAAGACCACTGCTGAAAAAAATCTCTGGTCCTGGAAAACTATTTCTTTATTTTGAATGTCAAATTGTTCCATGTTGAGAAAAATCCATATTTTTAAGAAAAATACTTTCTTAAAAATGTTGTTTATGATATTTCAGCTTCTGATGTGTATGGTCCAGTCTTAAATCTGCTGTCCGTAAAATTTATAAAAAGTGAAGGATAATCAATGCATTTTGCTTTCTGTCTCTGAGGGTACTTCAATATGATTGGCTGATTACACTGTTTGATGAGATCACTATTGCTGGACATCTGGAGATCCCCCTGACTTGATGCCAGATTCAAATTAATGTCGAGAAAGATGAAATCCACGCTATAAAGATCATTAGATCTTTGTGGGCAGCTTTCTTCTAGGCCAGCTGTGAGTGCCATCATTTCACCACTGACTGTGAAATCCAGGCTGATACCAACATTCATTGAAATACAGTCAGTATTACTGTGACATGTAGTTTAATTCACTGAATGAAGCATGATGATGATCTACCTTGGAATCAATTATCATGCAAAATTAACAGATGCAAATAACAGGTTGTCCTGTATATATTTTCATTTGTTTTTTCCTCACCTCAGTTGCACATGTGTGAAAAGCCTTTTGAATGGCAATACTAGTAAATGCTGTCAAATATATTGTTCTTTCTTTAGTTTCATCCTTTATAGTCTGTAATAAATTTAGGTAAATGCTAATTTAGAAAACACATTAAAAATCAATACTTACACAACAATATTACCCCAAAATACCTGATTTCATTTGGAATGGCACTCCAACTATTACTAGTAAAATTGATGAGGTAATTTACTCCTATGCCTCAGTTTTTTTTTGTTCACGAGTTATGAGTGCCACTGTGAAGGCCAGCATTTGTTGCCCATCCCTAATTATTCTTGAGAAGGTGGTTCTCTGCATTTGGAATTTTATTCTATAATTAAATGTAGTTTCAATTTTTCAGGTAGTCAAAGTAATGAATAGAATTCTAACCCTTTTAGAAATTAACTATTGTCTATCAGTAGATTTTTAAAATCAATTTATTTCAAATTATTTTAAGCTAATGTTCTCTTCCATTTTCCCCCCTCACCTCAAATAGGTGCTGACTCTTGCTGGACTTCCATGCACACATCAGCCCTCCACTATCTTCTAAGTGACTAATGCTTTCATGTAAATGCAAATAATTTAAACAGTGTTTTGACCATCGATGACATTAGAGTCAAGTTTCATTCTGTTTTCATTGGATACATGCCCATGTTACAGCAAGCAAGACAAAAATATATTTCCAAAGTTACAATTGATACTCTTTAAAAAAATTGCACAGCCTGCAAACTATGTATTTATTAACAGAATTACCTGGAAAAACTCAGCAGGTCTGGCAGCATCGGCAGAGAAGAAAAGAGTTGACGTTTCGAGTCCTCATGACCCTTCGACAGAACTTGAGTTCGAGTCCAAGAAGGAGTTGAAATATAAGCTGGTTTAAGGTGTGTGGGGGTGGGGGGGGGGGCGGAGAGAGAGCGAGAGAGAGAAGTGGAGGGGGAGGTGTGGTTGTAGTGACAAACAAGCAGTGATAGAAGCAGATCATCAAAAGATGTCAACAACAATAGAACAAAAGAACACATAGGTGTTAAAGTTGGTGATATTATCTAAACGAATGTGCTAATTAAGAATGGATGGTAGGGCACTCAAGGTATAGCTCTAGTGGGGGTGGGGAGAGCATAAAAGATTTTAAGATATTTAAAAATAATGGAAATAGGTGGGAAAAGAAAAATCTATATAATTTATTGGAAAAAAAAGGAAGGGGGAAACAGAAAGGGGGTGGGGATGGGGGAGGGAGCTCACGACCTAAAGTTGTTGAATTCAATATTCAGTCCGGAAGGCTGTAAAGTGCCTAGTCGGAAGATGAGGTGTTGTTCCTCCAGTTTGCGTTGGGCTTCACTGGAACAATGCAGCAAGCCAAGGACAGACATGTGGGCAAGAGAGCAGGGTGGAGTGTTAAAATGGCAAGCGACAGGGAGGTTTGGGTCATTCTTGCAGACAGACCGCAGGTGTTCTGCAAAGCGGTCGCCCAGTTTACGTTTGGCCTCTCCAATGTAGAGGAGACCACATTGGGAGCAACGAATGCAGTAGACTAAGTTGGGGGAAATGCAAGTGAAATGCTGCTTCACTTGAAAGGAGTGTTTGGGCCCTTGGACGGTGAGGAGAGAGGAAGTGAAGGGGCAGGTGTTGCATCTTTTGCGTGGGCATGGGGTGGTGCCATAGGAGGGGGTTGAGGAGTAGGGGGTGATGGAGGAGTGGACCAGGATGTCCCAGAGGGAGCGATCCCTACGGAATGCTGATAGGGGGGGGTGAAGGGAAGATGTGTTTGGTGGTGGCATCATGCTGGAGTTGGCGGAAATGGCGGAGGATGATCCTTTGAATGCGGAGGCTGGTGGGGTGATAAGTGAGGACAAGGGGGACCCTATCATGTTTCTGGGAGGGAGGAGAAGGCGTGAGGGTGGATGCGCGGGAGATGGGCCGGACACAGTTGAGGGCCCTGTCAACGACCATGGGTGGAAAACCTTGGTTAAGGAAGAAGGAGGACATGTCAGAGGAACTGTTTTTGAAGGTGGCATCATCGGAACAGATGCGACGGAGGCGAAGGAACTGAGAGAATGGGATGGAGTCCTTACAGGAAGCGGGGTGTGAGGAGCTGTAGTCGAGGTAGCTGTGGGAGTCGGTGGGTTTGTAATGGATATTGGTGGACAGTCTATCACCAGAGATTGAGACAGAGAGGTCAAGGAAGGGATGGGAAGTGTCAGAGATGGACCACGTGAAAATGATGGAGGGGTGGAGATTGGAAGCAAAATTAATAAATTTTTCCAAGTCCCGACGAGAGCATGAAGCGGCACCGAAGTAATCATTGATGTACCGGAGAAAGAGTTGTGGAAGGGGGCCGGAGTAGGACTGGAACAAGGAATGTTCCACATACCCCATAAAGAGACAGGCATAGCTGGGGCCCATGCGGGTACCCATAGCCACGCCTTTTATTTGGAGGAAGTGAGAGGAGTTGAAGGAGAAATTGTTCAGCGTGAGAACAAGTTCAGCCTGACGGAGGAGAGTAGTGGTGGATGGGGATTGTTCAGGCCTCTGTTCGAGGAAGAAGCTAAGGGCCCTCAGACCATCCTGGTGGGGGATGGAGGTGTAGAGGGATTGGACGTCCATGGTGAAGAGGAAGCGGTTGGGGCCAGGGAACTGGAAATTGTTGATGTGACGTAAGGTGTCAGAGGAATCACCGATGTAGGTGGGAAGGGACTGCACGAGGGGAGAGAGAAGGGAGTCAAGATAACGAGAAATGAGTTCTGTGGGGCAGGAGCAAGCTGAGACGATCGGTCTACCGGGGTAGTTCTGTTTGTGGATTTTGGGTAGGAGATAGAAGCGGGCCGTCCGAGGTTGGGCGACTATCAGGTTGGAAGCTGTGGGAGGAAGATCCCCAGAGGAGATGAGGTCAGTGACAGTCCTGGAAACAATGGCTTGATGATCAGTGGTGGGGTCATGGTCCAGGGAGAGGTAGGAGGAAGTGTCTGCGAGTTGACGCTCAGCCTCCGCGAGGTAGAGGTCAGTGCGCCAGACAACAACAGCACCACCCTTGTCAGCGGGTTTGGTGACAATGTCAGGGTTGGACCTGAGAGAATGGAGTGCAGTAAGTTCAGAGAGAGACAGGTTAGAATGGGTGAGAGGAGCAGAGAAATTGAGACGACTAATGTCGTGCCGACAGTTCTCAATGAAAAGATCAAGAGAAGGTAAGAATCCAGAGGGAGGGGTCCAGGTGGAGGGAGAATATTGGAGATGGGTAAAAGGATCCGTTGAACTGGGAGAGGACTCCTGACCAAAGAAGTGAGCCCGGAGACGAAGATGCCTCCGTCGCATCTGTTCCGCTGATGCCACCTTCAAAAACAGTTCCTCTGACATGTCCTCCTTCTTCCTTAACCGAGGTTTTCCACCCACGGTCGTTGACAGGGCCCTCAACTGTGTCCGGCCCATCTCCCGCGCATCCACCCTCACGCCTTCCTCCTCCCTCCCAGAAACATGATAGGGTCCCCCTTGTCCTCACTTATCACCCCACCAGCCTCCGCATTCAAAGGATCATCCTCCGCCATTTCCGCCAACTCCAGCATGATGCCACCACCAAACACATCTTCCCTTCACACCCCCATCTGCATTCCGTAGGGATCGCTCCCTCCGGGACACTCTGGTCCACTCCTCCATCACCCCCTACTCCTCAACCCCCTCCTATGGCACCACCCCATGCCCACGCAAAAGATGCAACACCTGCCCCTTCACTTCCTCTCTCCTCACCGTCCAAGGGCCCAAACACTCCTTTCAAGTGAAGCAGCATTTCACTTGCATTTCCCCCAACTTAGTCTACTGCATTCGTTGCTCCCAATGTGGTCTCCTCTACATTGGAGAGGCCAAACGTAAACTGGGCGACCGCTTTGCAGAACACCTGCGGTCTGTCTGCAAGAATGACCCAAACCTCCCTGTCGCTTGCCATTTTAACACTCCACCCTGCTCTCTTGCCCACATGTCTGTCCTTGGCTTGCTGCATTGTTCCAGTGAAGCCCAACGCAAACTGGAGGAACAACACCTCATCTTCCGACTAGGCACTTTACAGCCTTCCGGACTGAATATTGAATTCAACAACTTTAGGTCGTGAGCTCCCTCCCCCATCCCCACCCCCTTTCTGTTTCCCCCTTCCTTTTTTTTCCAATAAATTATATAGATTTTTCTTTTCCCACCTATTTCCATTATTTTTAAATATCTTAAAATCTTTTATGCTCTCCCCACCCCCACTAGAGCTATACCTTGAGTGCCCTACCATCCATTCTTAATTAGCACATTCGTTTAGATAATATCACCAACTTTAACACCTATGTGTTCTTTTGTTCTATTGTTGTTGACATCTTTTGATGATCTGCTTCTATCACTGCTTGTTTGTCCCTAAAACCACACCCCCACTCCACCTCTCTCTCTCTCTCCGCCCCCCACACACAAACCTTAAACCAGCTTATATTTCAACTCTTTCTTGGACTCGAACTCAAGTTCTGTCGAAGGGTCATGAGGACTCGAAACGTCAACTCTTTTCTTCTCTGCCGATGCTGCCAGACCTGCTGAGTTTTTCCAGGTAATTCTGTTTTTGTTTTGGATTTCCAGCATCCGCATTTTTTTTGTTTTTATCTATGTATTTATTAAGCTTGGGTATAACATCCTTAGAATCAAACCTAACTACTGTCTATTGCAATGGGACAAAGTGGGACTAAATTTCATAATTTTTTACAAGGATGATGAATCTTTAGCAGGGTTGGAATTCCTTGCCTCTGTCCCTCATCTGGCCAATTTTGAAAGGGTTGTGGTTATTTACAGATGGACAGCAGGAATCATTACCTTTAACAGAATTAAATCTGCAACTTTCTGATCTGTATAGTACAGTACTGAGCATTGAGCATTGCCGTTCTCATGGGGCCTTTTGGTAGAATATTTTTGAGTATTGTTGAAAAGACAGACATGTTGCTGAGGCTTTTCATCTTGCACTTATCAGGACAAACGCAAGAATGTTCCTTCAATTGTTCGAAACAGGCAGAGCACAGACTGTACTCAACCAGCCCGCACTTGCAAAACCCAAAACAAAACATTAACTGTTAGATGTGATTCCATGATAGGGTATCACTTACTGAACAATCCTTGATATAATAATAGCTACCCTAACAACCAATTTAAGATGATCAGTCGAGCTTGTAATGTGGCTCATTTACGCATGGTGGAAGTGACATTCATTCATACGTAGGAACCCTTTCTCTGGAAACAAAAGGAATATGTTCAAGCCGTATGCCTTTTTTTGAACTGATTTCCACATGGCAATGCCTCGGCCAATTAGAGTGGACTTGCCAACCAATCAGCACTTTTTTCTCCTGTAATACAAATTGTGATCGTTTGAAATTTGGCATTCTTGCGTTTGTCCTGATGACTGCAAGATGAAAAGCTTCGACAGCATGTCTCTCTGTTCAGCAATATTCAAGTTCTGTACTACCATGTGACTGTTAATATTTTTGGAGTTTAATGACTGCAACATTGATGTGAACAATAATTATTATTATTATTACTGTAGAGTGTTTAAAATTCGAAGAAATTCAGTGTTACAGTGACATTAATATTTGTTGTGAATTATGACTGAGATTTCACCTTCAAATAGTAAGTCAGCCTCAAAGTCCAACACTAACCTGAAATCGTAGTGGCACATAACTAGAATGTTCTCTAAACGATCCATCAGAGTTTTGACAATTATGGATGAGCCAAAAGATTGTAGTACACATTGATTGTTCATCAATAGTTAGATACTCACTGACTTGTGCAAACACCCTTAATACAAAGGCTGTTAACCTGGAAATAAATGAGCATGCACCGTTATTATTTTGGTGAAAGCAAAATATAAATGTTTCATGCACTCCTGGCAGAGCTCAGAAAGATACAGTACCATACCATCACCACATGGGACCAATGGGATTCTTTTCCTATTACAAAGGTCAGGGATTTAGTTCCATGTTATCCTTACTGCAGTTTTGTGAAAATGAAAGTTTCCCATTAAAAGTAGAATACAGGTCACCAGATAAATTCCTTATGTAAGTTTCAGATATTCTTAGAATCATAGAAATTTATAGTATAGAAGAAAGATATTTGGCCCATCCTGCTAGTATTGGCTCTTTAAAAAAGCAGTTCTGCTTTGTCCCACACCCCCTGATTTTTCTCCATAACCATGTAAGTTCCTCATCCTCAAGTACCTTTCCATCTCCCTTTTAAAATTAATTACGAAATGAGCTTCTACCATCTTTTCAGGTACAGCATTCTAGATCCCAATAGCTTTCTGTGTGAAAAGTTCTCTTTGTTTCCAATATAGATCTTTCTCCAATAATTTTTAAATCTATAACCCACTTGTTTATCGACCCACTCACCAGAAGGGATAATTTTTCTTTCCCTACTCTATCAAAACCTCTCAACATCTTGAAAATCTCTATTAGGTCACCTTTTCACCTTATATATTCCAAAGAGAACAGTTCTAACTTTTCCAACCACTCCTCAAACTGAAGTCCCTGATCCCTGGAAACATTCTGATAAACCTCCTCTGTCCCCTTTCTAAGGTCTTTACATTTTTCTGCAGTGTGGTGTCCAAATTGTCCACAATACTCCAGCTGAGGCATAACCAGTGATTTATAAAGGTCTAGCATGATCTCTTTGCTTTTAGATTCTATGTCTCTATCTATAGAGCCAAGTAATCCATATACTTTTTAACCAACTTATCAATTTGCCCCATCACCTTTAAGAACTTGAGGATATGGACACCAAGGGTATCTGTGATCATCCACACTTTTCAAACCTATGCCATTTATAGCATACTGTCATTTAATATTAGTTCTCCAAAAGGGCATCACTTCATACTTCTCCATATTGAATGCCATCTGCCATGCAAATGCCTAATTCAACATCCTGAAGTCTACAACAATCCTCTCACTATGCACTATATTGTCTAATTTGTATCTATCATATCTGTGAACTTTATAATGCTGCTTGCTACATCTAAATCTAGGTCCTTTATAAAAATTGAAGAGTAATGGAACCAAAACTGACCCTTGGACAGCACCACCGCAAACCATCCAGCTAACAAGCCCTCTGCTCCCTATGACTGAACCAGTTCCACATCCATACTGCCACTTTCCCCTCTAACATATTTTCACTTGTCTTAAAGTGTGACAAGCTTAGCTGCTGCTGCATTGGTATCTTTGTACACAGATGAGGTCACTGTTTCAGCAGTAAGCTAATCAATATCCCACACAGAATGCAACCTGTGGCTAATTACATTTAAATTACATTTAAATATTGCATTAAGCCATTGTCCTAATTCATAGCAGCATAGGAAAATGGCAACAACAGATATAAAACTAATGTGCCTTTATGTGTACAAAAGCAAAACGTGAACTAAAAACAAACAATGAAGGAATAATCAGCGGGTCGGGCACCATCTGATTCAACGTCATTGACTTGAAACATTAACTCTCCACAGATGCTACATGACCCGCTGAGTATTTCAAGCAATTTCTGTTTTTGTGTCTTCAGGTATCATTGTGTCCTTTCTCTCTTTATCATGGTTGCTTTTTCTCCCCTCATTTGATATTGCTCCCCATCTCAGTTTCTCCTTTCCTTATGTTTTTACTGCAGTCCAATGATTTTCTTTTGCTGATTTACCTTTTTGCTTTACACTATTGTGATGGAGTACTACCTCACTACTTTTTAATAAAATATATAGATTATATGGCTAACCGACCCTATGTCTTTCTGTGATCCCAGAACAAAAGAAGCCACTTTGCAGTTTTGGGAAAACTCACACCTCATTATTTCTGAGGAGTCACTAATGATCACCTGCGGACTGCACAACCCAACTTCAAAGAGAGCTATGCAAAGGCCATTTGCATTTAATAACCCAGGCTGGCCAGCAAGAGACAGAAGGTCTGCTCAGACAAAAGGCCCCTCAAGCATTCCTTTTAACTCATAATGGCTTGGACGTTTAGCAGTCTTTGAGACCCAGCTGAATTCCAGACAATGGATACACAACCTTTGTTGAAGATCTGATGGAGAGGTGGGGTCATGTGACATAGGCCTCTGGCTTGTTGAAGGAATAACATTGCTTTGTTGGCCTGAATAGTTCAGTCAGCTGCTTTAACATCTGCCTAACAGGCCACACAGAAAGGAGCTCTGCCCAGATTGAACACCTGCCTCATCTACACTACCTCTGTTGGAAGTTCTGTGCCATTGCTGACAAGACTGATTCATCTCTGCATGCCTATCTCATCTTGTGAAGTCAACCTCACCAGAAAAGTTAATTCTATAGCGTTGTTTTTCAACCCACCCACCTCCATGAAGCTACATCTCACTTAACTTTGATTCTGGACTCTGGACCTCATGTGAGCTAATATTTATGTTCTCTGTGGTCTCTGCACCATAAAACCTTCTTTTATCCATCCCTCTCTTTACTGAGTGTGGAGGTGACATTGTGAACCCTCCTTTCCACGTTTTGAGTGTGTGCAAATAAACTAACCCTTTGAGGTCATCCTATCTCGAGTTTGCTGTGGGGTTATTAATAGAACCTTGGGTCACACAAAAACCGAGGGGCTGGGGAATATGCCGCCACTTATAAAGAGAGAAACAAATTCTGTTTACGCACGGGTGGTGAGAGGTGAAATTAGTGCTGTTTAAGTTAAACCCCCCCACCCCACCTCCTGTCTGTAACAGTACCATTTTACCCCCATCTTGCCAAAATGCTAAAGACTGCTCAGTCCCAAAAGCAATGTAGAACACCATTACAAATACAAAGTGATATGCATATATCAATGGACATTGTGAAATGAATCATTTACCTACATGCCTCTTTTATGGTCCCAAATTAGAACAGTTTTTCATATATTATACCAAAAACCTATTCTGGACTTACTATACTACACAACTTCATTATGCTACCCAGGGTGAGTGCCAGAGAACAAAATCCTTAACATCTCTGAGTCAAAACTCCAAGTGCTGAATTTTCCCCCCATTGGGAGGGAAGTTGAATGGCAGGCATGCACAGGCACACTTCTGATCGGTGCCCCCAATTGGGATCGCAGCGGCATTTTACGTGGGCGCGCCAATTAAGGCCTGCCCAGCATGACGTCCGCACAGAAGCGCTATGCACTCCCTGTGCAGACGAGGGGAGGGGTGGGGAATCCCAAAATCGAGAGTGTGCTCTTTCGTGCATGTGCATACAAGAGCACACTCATCTCCCTGAAGCTAAGTGCAGCCTCAGGGAGATCGGCTGTATATTTCAAAAACCTAAAAATAGAAAAATAACATTTCCCTAATATGTTCCCTCATGTGACAATGTCACATGGGTTGGGACATGTCCATAATTTTCACAAGAACTTTATTAAAAATTTTTTAAAGCTAAATGAAACCTCATCCCACCTGTGGATGAGGTTTCATGCTTTTTCTAATTCGCTCCAGGGCTCCTGGCCTGCCCGCCACAGGTCCTTTAATTACTTAATTGCCTCTGTCAATGGCCTCAATTGGCCATTGACAGGTCGGCGGGCGCACAGCTGATTTCGCTGCGACCCTGCCTTCCTGAAAATTTAAATGGGACGTGGTGACGTCGGCAGTTCCCTCCAACATCACCGGGCATCATTTCACATGTCGGCGAGCGGATCCTGCCCCAAATCTGGACATTTCACGACATTGAAACCATTATACAAATTACACCTAAGTCATGGTCCAGGATTTTCCTGTCAGCGATTTGGGGGCGGGGCCCGCTCACCAACAGGAAAATGACATGGAATGACATCGGGAGGAACCCCCGACGTCATCCCGGTCCCTTTAAATTTTTAGGAAGGCAGGCGGATAGCTAATTAAGGCCATTGACAGGCTAATTAAGATCATTAAAGACCTGACCGTCCAACCTTAAGGATGGAGGGCAGGCCAGGAGCCCCAGCGGGGTCCTGATAATACATGAAACCTCATCCACTGGCGGGATGAGGTTTCATGTCCGCTTTTGAAAAGTTTAATAAAGTTTATGTTGTTTTTATTAACCTGTCCCATCTCGTGTGACATTGTCACATGAGGGGGACAAGTTAATAATATTTTTATTTTTCTATTTTTAAACTTTTGTGCACTGTTACTAATCTCCCTGAGACAGCACTTAGTCTCAGGGAGCAGTGTGCTCTATCACGCGCATGTGTGAAACATCGCACTTTGATAGTTGGGGATTCCCTCCCTCCCACCGCACAGGAACCGCAATGTGCTTCCTGTCGGGCAGGCCGCTGGGTGGGCCTCAGTTGGCCCGCCCGCTCAAAATGGCGGCAGGCCCCGTTTCAGTGGCGGGGGTCGGCTGTCCACCCGACGCCGAGCCGGTGGGGCCCACACATCCACCAAGGGCAAAATTCTGCCCATTGTATTTTTACATCTACATTTTTTATTGACCTTTTCCGATATAAACCATCAATAGATCACTTTAATTTTGACTGGATATTTTTCCACCACCAAACCTTAAAAGGAAGGTCTCATGGTGCAACAGGTAGCTTCCCTCCTTCTGAGCCAGAAGCACTGGGTTTGAGTCCCACTCCAGCATTTGATGGCTATGGAAGGAGTGTTCTTAACATGGCCAAAACAGGTTGATTATCAACCTGTAAATCTTTCTAATACACCTTTGACTAGGAGAGTCTCCTTGTCAGCTATGCTTGATGTAGAGTGGTGCCCCTCAAGCTGTAGTCTCTGGTGAAAGCTGGCAGCCTGTTCCAGAAAAATCTAGCCATGGAAACAGACATAAGCACATGCTTTGTCTGCCTCATGTGTCATTAGACACAGGAAAGTCTCTAACTAAGTAGACCTTAAAGGCCAATTAACTTCTGTAAATTATATCATACTGCTATTCACCTAAATTATTCTCAATATTTGGATGACTAGACACGGTAGAATAAATGGAAACGCACTGTCCAGTTGAAAGTGAAAGAAATATTCATAACAACATTTTAAACTGTAACAAATGTTTTCATTTTTCGAACGGTAATTAAAATACCATCCTGACAACTAGTATGACCAAAACACCAATTCTCCCTTTTGGAGAAAACTGTTATTTTACTTAACATAACTTACCAGGTGCTCCCTTCTCGATCCTTCCACACACTATATGAATTGCCATCTTTGGTACGGAAGGACATAATACTTGTAATGCCTATACAAAACCAAAGGTTAAAACACAAAGATTAATATAAAAATAAACTAAAAGCCAGACAACAAATGCACTCTATTATTCATGCCTGCTGTGTTCACATCCTTGGGTGGATTTAATGCCACCCCCCCCCAACAAACCCCGGAGGTGGGTTCAAAGGCAGCTGTGTGATCAGGTGAGAAGGTGTGATGTGGAGATCCCGCTGTTTTCCTGCCTGCTTCTGAGTTAGCCCAGGGCAGGAAGACCCGAGGACAGCTTTCCTACCCAAAGACCAATTGAGGCCCCTTGGTTACCACTAAAGGGCCATTTAAGGGCCTTGTTCCGCCGCTGCTGGTATTTAACTAGTGGCCAGTGGGGTCCTCGACATGGGGTATGCCTGCAGCCTGATTGGGGTGGGGTGGGGGGACGCATCCTTTTTTAAAATATTCTATTCAAGTTTGTGAGTGTCGCTGGCTAGGCGAGCATTTGTTGCTTATCCCGAACTGCCCTTGAGATGGTGGTGGTGAGCCATTTTCTTGAACCTCTGCAGTCCATGTGGTGTAGGTACACTCTCAGTGCTGTTAGGAAGGGAGTTCCAGGATTTTGTCCCAGCAAAAGTAAAGGGACAGTGAAACATTTCCAAGTCAGGGTGGTATGTGGTTTGAAGGGGAACTTGCAGGTGGTGGCGTTCCCAAGCATCTGCTGCCCTTGTCCTTCTAGGTGGCAGAGGTCACGGATCTGGAAGGTGATGTCAAAGGAGTCTTGGTTGAGTTGCTGAAGTACATCTTGTATATGGTACACACTGCTGCCACTGGGCATTGGTGGTGGAGGGAGTGAATATTTAAGGTGATAGATGGAGTGCCATCAAGTGGGCTGCTTTGACCTGGATGGTGTTGAGCTCCTTGAATGTTGTTTGATTTGAGCTGTACTCATCCATGCAAGTGGAGAGTATCCCATCACACTCCTAACTTGTGCCTTGTAGCTACAATATTTATATGGCTGATCCACTTAAGTTTCTGATCAATGGTAGGCCCCAGGATGTTATAATGGGGAATTTGGCAATGGTAAAGCTATTGAATGTCAAGGGGAAATGGTGTGATTCTCTCTTGTTGGAGATGGTCATTGCCTGGCTCTTGTGTGGTGCAAATGTTACTTGCCACTTATCAGCCTAAGCTTGAATGTTGTCCAGGTCTTGCTGCATATGGACATGGAGTGATTCAGTATCTGAGGAGTCACCAATGGTGCTGGACACTTGAACATCCCCACTTCTGACCTTATTATGGAAGGAATGTCACTTATGAAGCAGCTGAAGATGGTTGGCTCTAGGACACTACCCTAGGGGCCTCCTGCAACGATGCCTTAGGACTGAGATGATTGACCTCCAACAACCACAAACTTCTTCCTTTGTGCTAGGTATGACTTCAACCAGTACAGAGTTTTCCACCTGACTCTCACTGACGGCAATTTTGCAAGGGCTCCTTAATGCCAACACTCATCAAAGGCTGCTTTGATGTCAAGGGCAGTCACCTTAGTCCCTTTTTTTATTTGTTCATGGGATGTGGGTGTCACTGGCTAGAGTCACATGTAGGCCAGACCAGGTAAGGACAGCAGATTTCCTTCCCTAAAGGGCATTAGTGAACCAGATGGGTTTTTATGACAATTGACAATGATTTTATGGTCATCATTAGACTTTTAATTCCAGATTATTGGATTCAAATTCCACCATGGTGGGATTCAAACCTGGATCCCCAGATCATTACCCTGAGTCTCTGGAATACTACACCAGTGACAATACCACTATGCCACTGCCTCCCCCTCCAACAACCACAACCATCTTCCTTTGTGCTAGGTATGACTCCAACCAGTGGAAAGTTTTCTGCCTGACTTCAATTTTGCCAGGGCTCCTTGATGCTAACACTCATCAAAGGCTGCCTTGATGTCAAGGCACCCACCTCAGTCTCTGACTTCACCTCTTGAGTTCAGCTCTTTTGCCCACGTTTGGACCCAAGGTTGTAATGAGGTCAGGAGCTGAGTGGCCCTGGCAGAATCCAAACTGAGCATCAGTAAGCAAATTATTGCTATGTTAGTGCTGCTTGACAGCACTGTTGACAACACCTTTGATCACTTTGCTGATGATTGGGAGCAGACTGGTGGGGTGGTAATTGGCTAGGTTGGATTTGTCCCACTTTTTGTGGACAGGATATATGTGGACAATTTTCCACATTGCCAGGTAGATGCCAGTGTTGTAGCTGTCCTGGAACAGCGTGGCTAGAGCTGCAGCTTGTTCTGGAGCATGAGTCTTCAGTACTACTGCCAGAATGTTGTCAGGATTCATGGCCTTTGTGTATCCAGTGCCTTTAGCCATTTCTAGATATCATGTGGAGCGAATTGAATGGGCTGAAGACTGGCATTAGTGATGCTGGGGATGTCAGGAGGAGGCTGAGATGGATCATCCACTTGACACTTCTGGCTGAAGATGGTTGCAAATGCTTCAGCCTTGTCTGTTGTACTGATATGCTGCACCCTGCATCATTGAGGATGGGGATATTTGTGGAGCCACCTCCTCCGGTTAGTTGTTTAATTGACCACCATTCAAGACTGAATATGGCAGGATAGCAGAGCTTTGATCTAACCTGTTGGTTGTGGGATTGCTTAGCTCTGTCTATCACATGCTGCTTCCACTGTATGGCATGGGATTAGTCCTGTGTTTCTGTGTTGTAGCTTCACATGGTTGACATCTCATTTTTAAGTATGCTTGGTGCTCCTCCTAGCATGATCTCTTGCATTCTTCATTGAACCAGGGCTAATCCCCTGGCTTGATGCTAATGGTAGAGTCCCTTATACCTGAGCACCCCATGCCCAACAGAGGGACCTGCTGGAGGCATGGGCCGCCAGCAGATGAAGACCCCTGCCTGTCCTAAACGCTAATAATCCTCGACACTCCCTCCCTTTTACTGAGACCTCCTGGTCTAACTCTGGTGAACCCGCCCCATTTACCTTATTGCTGGGGCTCCATCGCCGATCCCCTCTGCGTGGGTCTCCTGCAGCAGCAGCAATGGCCATGGCTCCTGCTGGCGCTATTGGCACTGTAGGGCTATCAGCCTGTGATTGGTCATTAGTCCTCAGGGACAGGATATTTGCCCCAAGCTAGGGCTTCTGAGGGGAAATATTGGAAGCGCAATATTGGGAAGGTAAGTGCCTGACTGGGTCTTAATCACATGAGGCCTTTGAAAAATGGCTGCTGCAGAGTTGCCACCATTTTTCCAGGTGGTGGATGGACCCCTGCAACTGCCATTAAATTCCACACCCCTTGTGTATGAACCTAAACAACCATTATGTGTGATGTAGTAGCTTTACCTTATTTAACATTAACTTCTCCCCCACCCAAAAAATATATAGTGGATCTACAAAATTGCTGTGATTAATTGCAAATAGTTTCTCTATCGATATCACAAGAACCTTAGCATCACTAGATGTGAGGGATTAAAAATTGGGTACTACTCCAAATCAGGATGAATGAAAGTCTTAAACAACCAAACTGTAATACTTAACTTTGTACTGGATTAACCTAGGAATGTATTTAAGAACAAGATATTATTTCCCTATAGGTGCCTTTCATTTCTTGTAAAGATTTAGTAAATGGTCATTGACTATCCCAGGTCAATATCCTGCTATGTATCAAATATGTTTGGTCCTAACTTGCTTTGTATGTTTCTCTAGGCACTATATACATGCAAATTATCATTGCTGTTGAGTTGCCTGCCTACATCCATAACATGGTACTTTTCTACAGTGATTAACATTTGCTATTTATGAGCCAATTCACTTAATTTACCTTGCAGACCATTGAGCTTCTTATTGCCAACTTTTGCACACATTTTGTATCATTTGTAAATTAGTAATATAGGCAACGTCCTCCCAAAAGTAGGAAGACAAATAATGAACAGTAAAGAACCCAAAATGGAGTCCTGGGGAATTGCACGCACCACCCAATCTGTTTACATAAGTTCAAACCCTCAGTCCAGCTGTTTCTCATTAATACCATGACATAATTTTTACCTAAGCAGCCATTGGAGAAAAAAAACCCTAAAAATTGTATTTCCTATTTGTAGAAGTGTCAGTTATAGATGAAAATATTACATACTATTTCTTATTTGTTTCTTCATGTTCAGCTGAATCTTCAAGCTGTTTGGTCCCATCGCATTCCAACTATTGGTTTTCACCAAATAGTTATAGATGAAGTAAATTGGTGCAATATTCATTAGCTCGGATTCAGCAGAGCCACGAGGTAGATTAGTTAGTTTGTGAACTCCTTCAGGATTTAAAGCTATGGACATCGCTTCACCAATGATGTTACCTGCCAGAATCCAAGACAGAATACTTCAGCATAACTGACAACTAGTCTAGTAAAAAAAAGTCAACAGCAGGTTAGTCAGCATATTAAACAGAAAGGTAAATCAATGTTTGAAGTTTAACCCATTATGAGCTATGATGAGGGGCTGCACACAAAACAACTTAGATTTCACTTTGAAATAGCCGCTTGGTAGTACAGAACTTGAGTATTGCTGAAAAAAGACATTTTGTCAAAGCTTTTCGTCTTGCACTCATCAGGACAATCACAAGAATACCAATTGGTATTCGACAAAATGTCTTTTTTCAGCAGTATTCAATTTTACTTTCAGTTACAAGTCTCCACAGTTTACCATAGATAGGTTGGTGGTAGCACTATATACCCAAACACAGCATATTACTTCTAGACCCTAAACCTGACCAAGGACAGTATCAAACTGAAGGGAGTGATCAGATAACATAATTCAAGTGGCACAATTGTTTTGCTGTCCATTTTAGATGCCTTTGACCCAGGAATCAAGTCAACAATTCATGAAATTCTGCTGTCCATGACCCTGAAAACTTGTGTAATTCACAAGAATCTAACACAAAGATTAAGACCAGACAGGGACTTGAGAACTGCGCATCTGGGTCCCCAGTGTAATTTACTTACAGGAGGAGCCTGCCAGAAAATTTTCTACACAATCTGCTTTGGCAAAGCATGATTAGGTGAGAAATGCAACAGGAATACTATTCAATGGACATTAATGTTTATTTTCACAGCTCTGCTCATGAATATTTTATGTCAGGGTAAACAAAAATGATACGAGAATTACCAGAAACATCAATTAATACATTGCTCTATAGTAAACTACCTTCAAGCATTTCATGTATTGTGGCCGTTGAAACCACAGGTTTTAGTGGAGCTGGGTGTTGTCAACATACATTTAGAAACTGACCACATTATACCTGATGATATCTTAATTGAATGGTGAATAAGATCAAGAGTGAACATCAGAATATAACACAGTTGACCTCTTGTGCAGTTGGGAAAAAGCCAATGAAGGTAATGCAGTGTGATACATGGCAGCATGTATGAGCTAAACTAGGTCTGAATTATATGACAGAACTTCTGTAATAGTAAGCCGTAACTTCTGAGCTCTCGGGTGTTGTATTGTGGGGTACCCCAAAGATGCGCTGGGGAAGCCACTTCAGGTAAGGTTTGCACGGCAATTGCCTAGCACTGGGAACCATCCGAAAATGCATGTTAAATTGCAAACCTCGGATGGTTCCAACTGAGTTACATCAATAGTTACCCAGAAAAAGTTAGAAGAATTAAATCCTTCCCTAGCTTCTGGGCAACTATTGCACAGACCCAGATCAACACCCCACGGGACTCCTCCCACACCCCTGAACCCCCAGGGGATTCTCCCCCCCCCCCCCCCCCCACCAATGACTACTCCCTGTCATGGGACACCCCTACCCCCACCTCCTGACTCCTCGTGGGTCTACCCCCATCCCCGGCTACCCCCTCCACCGGACTCCCCCCATCCCAATGGGGACTACACCTCTGATGGGAACTCCCCAACTTACAGGATTCCCCCCACTCCCACAGGGATCCTCTGCTCCCCAGCCAGGTCTGACTCAAACTCTCCCACCCCTCTGGCCTGGCCCAACTCTCACACCCTCCCCCCACCACCTGCCGGGCCTGACTCAACCCAACATTCTCTCCCAGCAAGGCCCGATCCGACCCCACCTCCCGCAACCAGGCCCCAGGCCCGACTTGACCCCCCTTCCCACCAACTTCCCGGCCAGACCTGACTCAACCCCCTTCCTCCAATGAGGTCTGACCTGACCCAACCATCACCACACCCCCCCCGAGGCCCAACCCTCCCCCTCCCCCAGCAAGGCCTGACCCAACCCGACCCCCTCCGATGCCCGACCACACCCTCAAGTCCTGACACTGCCCACAAAATCCCTACTTACCTTATACGCTCAGCTTCTCCCTGTCCTGTCAAGGACATTTAAGCTTAGCTAGACCTTTAAACTTAGTTGGTTTACAGCAGCTGGTGCTGTAAAAACAGGCCATGATTTCCAGTCCCTTCTACTGAGCTGCCCTTTGAAACTAGGCCCCGGGGATGAACTGCACTACTTGGATCTTGCCAGCTTGAGTCAGAAGGTCGGGTGAGACAGGTTGGAAAATATTTTGGGTGAAAACACTGGGAGTGAGTGGCAATCCAACTCTGATTGCCACTCCGAGGAAGCTCAGGTGCAATCTGAAACTGAGATGGCTCTCCAATTTTTCCCCCTTTAGCAAAGAAATTGCATGCCAGCTGCTTAGTGTCACACTATAATGGTACATCTAAGAATGTGCTCTTATTACGTGGGAACTTGCAGGTGCAGATTGTCTTAGCATTCTGGTGCAGCTCAATAAAGCTCCTATAAATGCAAGTCTTTCTTTTTTGTATGTTGAGTTATTGCAATATCCTTAAGTGCTGTTTGCCGCATTAAATGTTAGAGCCACGAATGTCCAGTCCACACTAGACATTCTCTTAGATTTAGAATCACTGAGAAAACCTGTCTATGAACCTTCCATTGACTACATCAGGAATTTACTTTAATTGTCCGATATCTAGATCTATAATAGCATGATCTGGGGGTTGTAATATTGAAATCCCTTGTTTTGTGTATTAGATATTGTAATCTGATATGTGTCCTCACATGTATTTCTCCTACCTTCCGGAAGGCAAACTGATAAACATTCTAGTGAGACAAGGCCAATTGCTTATTTTGTATGTAACATATGAATGAAGAGAGTGTAATTTTTCAGTTAATTGTAATCTATTTGATAACATTCCTGCAACATAGAAAATAATGAACCATGTCATTTTATCCCTGCTTAGAAAGAGCAATCTTATTCTCTGTAACTTGCTTCCATGCTAAATTCCTGCAGATTGTTCTTGTATACCAGCTAAATAGGAAGACAAAGGCCTGAGCTTTGAACATCATTTCCAGTTCTCTTAACCCCGGGTTTGGGCGGTCAAGCCACCAATAAAACCTGTTTTTGCCATCCTAGTGTTGGCTCCTGACTGCTATTCCTGCCCTCCCCCATTGGACTTCTGTTATTGTGGGTTTGTCTCGGGATTCATTGGCTTCTTACTCTAAAAGTGATCTTACTGGAGACAATACTCTTTCATTCAAAATACTTTTATTTATATCACTAACTATTTACAAGATTATAGAATATCAAGACATAGCTGGAGCTACTCTCTGAGGCGTGTCTCACTCATCTTCTCTCAGTGAGTGACATCACTGTGACATCGCTCCTTACGCACATACTCAGTAGCTAGCATTAGGGTTAACACTTTACTCTACAGTTGACGCCACTCCAAACTATTAAAGATGAATTCTCGGATGGGATAGCTTTTATCTTTGTGCATGGTATAAAATGGGCTGCCAATTAAAAATCATCTGTTTGATACTATCGCACAAATCAACTCCAAGGAACCCAATCAATACGGTATACATGAAACACAGTACCGGACAGACAATTCAACTGAATCTAATCTGTTTTCTCAGAAGCCTGTGAGTGTGTGGGTTTAACCTATGGTCTTTGTTGCTGGAGTGTTCAAGTGCAGGAGTGGGCAGGTTTTGCTAGTTGTGCAGGGGCTTGGTGGCACTGATCTGGAGTGTTGAGTGCAATTTTGATCTCCGTGCCTAGGGAGAAATGTGCTTGGCTTGGAGTTGGTTCAGCGGAGGCTGGCTAGATTCATTCCTAAGGTGCTGACCTATGAAATTGAATAGAATGGGCCTACACTCTTAGGAGTTTAGAATAATGAGAGGTGATCACATTCAAAACTATAAGATTCTGAGAGGGCTTGATAGGGTCGAAGCTGAGAGGCCATTTCCCCTGTCTGGAGAGTCTGGAAACAGGAGGCATAGTCTCAGGATAAGAGGACAGCCATTTCATAATGAGATGAAGATAAATTTCTTCACTCAAAGGGTTCTGAATCTTTTGAAATTCCACACCCTAGTACCATGAATGCTCAGTTGTTGAGTAAATTCAAGGTTGAGATAGATAGATCTTTGGACTCTAAGGGAAATATGGGATATGAAAGTGAAGTTGAAGTTGAGGATGAGCCACAATCTTACTAAATGGCCAAGCAGACTCGAAGGGCTGAATGGCCTACTCCTGCTACTATTTCTTATGTTCTTAACCAATTGTGAGACAAAGTTAACTGCATCATTTAATATGTTAATGTTAAATTCCTTAAAATCTTAAGGTTATGTCTCCTTGCCCTACATTCCCTGACCAGAAGAAAAAGTTTCTCTATCCATCCTATCAATTATTTTCAAAATCCTAAAACCCCCAATCAATTGCACCTTAGCTTTCTATATTCCTAGAAATGTAATTTCTCCTCATAATCTAACCTTTGGAGCCCTGGAGGGGGAGGCAATGACGTAGTGGTATTGTCACTGGACTGGACTCATCCAGAGACCCAGGTAATGCCCTGGGGACCTCAGCTCAAATCCTGCCACAGCAGATGGTGGAATTTGAATTCAATAAAATTCTAGAATTAAAAATCTAATGATGACCATTAAACCATTGTCAACTGTTGTAAAATCCCATCTGGTTCACTAATGCCCTTTAGGGAAGGAAATCTGCTGCCCTTACCTGGTCTGGCCTGCATGTGACTCCAAACCCACAGCAATGTGGTTGACTCTTAAATGTCCTCTGAACAATGGCAATTCAGGATAAGCAACAAATGCTGGCCTAGGCAGCAACACCCACATCCCAAGAACAAATAAAATAAAATATTCTGGTGAATCTGTGCTGCTCTCCTTCTAAGGCCAGTGCATCCTCTCTAAGATTCAGTGCCCAGGAACATACACAGCACTCCTGATGTGGTTGTAGCAAAACTTCCTCCCTTTATATTTTAGCCTTCTATTTAGTCCTTCTGGACCACTAAATCTCTTTGGACCTCCACTGTTCCTAGCTTTTCATTATTTAAATAACACTCAGGCTATCTTTTCTTGCTCCAGAATGAATGACCTCACACTGTGTTGAAATCCATCTGCTACAATTTAGCTCGGTCACTGAATCTATCAATGTCTCTTCTTAATCTTATGCTACAATTACACACTACTTACTATACCACCAAACTTTGTTTCATCAGCAAACTTGAATATATGGCTCCCTATTATGTTATTTAAGCTATCAATAAATAGTGAATTGTTGAGGCTCCAGTACAGATCTTTGTGGGACACCACTAGTCACTTCTTTCCAATTTGCGTACATCCGTACTCCCTCTATTCTACCACCAAATCAAACTCCCAGCCAGATCAATAATTAGCTTTCAGTTCAATGAAGGGGGTGGTACACTCTGTCCTCATCTGACATCCATTGCTTGTGGATTGCTGTTTAGAAATCAGGAGTGTGAAACCTGACCAATCTTCTTCTCCCTATCCCAGACTTCTGAGGTCAACTGTACAGCCAATATCACCTTCAGCTAACTTCAGTAATAATTAACACAGAAAAACGCTCAAGCCTGGGACTGATCGAAACTCGTTGATTTATCAGAGCAGCACACATGTCATTTTTTAACAGCAAAGCTCTTTAATATTTCAATTCTATAACTAATAAAACAGCAGTAATGCTACCTTGCACAGTCAACACATTCTTCGGTTTTACATTTGGGAGAATATTCAATGGTGTTTTCAGTCGAATTTCAATCCTTCTCACCATGTTGCCTAAAGGAAATTTTTAAAAAAATCAAACTTTGGTTAGGACAGTTCTCTAAACAAAGCCTCCAATTAAATATTAAGTTGGAAACTTAGTGCAAAACATACCCAAGGCGTTGGCTGGATCCAATATGTAGGGGAAATTTTTCTCTTTCTTAATACCTTCAGGCTGCAGACGAAAACAGAAGTTAACAATGAAAAAGAAAAATGAAAATGTAAAAATCACTTAGTTTATAGGTCAAAATATACACAGAAATATTTAATGTGGAACAAAACGGTTTGAATTTCTAAAGGAGCAATAGATAACAGAGTTATTGAAGCAGTGTCTTACTGAGAGATTGAGATGATGTTATAAACCACAAGTGAATCTCAAGGGATTTACATCATTTTAACTCTGAGGTGAATTATTTTAGTAATGAAGATTATTTTGTTTAATCTTAAATCCATTTTTGGTCAGAAGTAACTGTGATGATGGATCCTAACAGCCACTGTGCAAAAATTTGAGACATGATAAAGTTCAGGCTGAAGAACCAATGAGCATAGATTAACAATAATCAAAAATTGATTAATTGGGAAATAACTTAGTCTACATATACTTAAAACATTGCAGTCAATTTCCTGTGACAGAGCTAAGGAGACAAGGAGAGCCTAAGGGTGAAGCAGGGTTAGCCACTTGGAGATAATTGGATTAGTACATGCATATTTAATTCTGTCCTCATACTGAAGTCATAAATTTTGTCAATTTTATTTTACCATTATAAATCCCTAGGTCAACATTTATAAATTTATTACGCTACTTACAAGTTACAGCACTGTAGTGCCTCCACTTGGGGGAGGGTGCAAATAACAAGTTTACATAGGCAGTTTCCATTACAAAAGTCAACATAGGAATCTATAAAGGGATTGGTTGACAGGAAGTGTGGACAGGTACAATATGTTTACTGTGTCTATAAAAATAGATATAAATTAAGATGTTGATCTTTTTCCTCTGGTCAATATCAAAATTTTCTAATGCTGTTTCATGTTACATGAATTCCACAGCATATTGGAATATGATTTGAATTTCTATGCATAGTTGGTAGCCCCTCAATGTTTCCATTAACGTTATTATGTCATCTGACTTTTCAAAATGTCAGGGTGCCAACAGCAAGTTCTCCTGGGAGGCAATTAAGGGAATTCATAGGGGAGAATCTTCTGTTTGGCAAGCAGGGGGGGTGGGACCTGCTCGCCAATGTGGGGTGACGTTGGGTGTGTTCCGACGTCACTCCACGTCATTTACATTCTCAGGTCGGCGGGCTGGCGGGCTCCTGAAAAAGCATGAAACCTCATCCACAGACGGGATGAGATTTCATGAATGATTAAAAAATCTCAGAATATTTCAAATTGAAAGTTATGGACAT
This sequence comes from Carcharodon carcharias, assembly GCF_017639515.1. NCBI lineage: Eukaryota > Metazoa > Chordata > Chondrichthyes > Lamniformes > Lamnidae > Carcharodon > Carcharodon carcharias. The sequence continues at coordinate 161,999,714 of NC_054474.1, read as the reverse complement.
GTCCCAACTCATGTCACAGTGTCACATGAGGGGACATGGCGGCGAAATTTTTCTCATCTTTATTTAAAGTTTCAAATCTGAGCCGATCTCCCTGGGGCAACGCTTTGCCTCAGGGGGATCTGTGTGCTCTTCCGCTTATAGAGCTTCCTGGCGCACATTATGCTGGGCGGGCCTTAATTGGTCCACCCACGTAAAATGGCGGCCAATTGGGAACCCGCCCGCCCGCACCCACTCCAGCACATCCCCCCTGATGGGGGGAAAGTGTTGGCCACAGAGGCAATACACCGATGAATAGACATAATCCCTTATGACAGGTTACTAGCCGCATTAAAGGATTGATTGCAAAGAAAGGGGTTGCACCAAATTTGAAAATGGATGCTTAACACTTCTCTGTTGCTAATCAGAAAAGATCATGAGCCTTTTGTCAGTTTGCAGCCACTGACTAAATAACCTCTTGAAAATGAGTTGCAAATTCATCTTCTTTGCAAATCACAAGTGGCCTTGGACATTATGAAATGTTTAAAAAAACAGAAACATTACACCTCTATTAGTCACGTGGTTAATTGTACTGCTTAGTGTAGCACTGAACTGAAGACCCTAGTTTCAATTTCCAGCCTGTACTGAGATTGTTGATTTAGTGGGGCACCACAATTTGCCTCCCTGCCAACTATACTTCACCCAAAGGACTATGACTCAGGTGCTTTTCACCAACTCTGCCTCCAGATTGTCTGCCTTTATCTCTCCCTCTTCCTTACCCTCACTGCTAGTGAAACTATCACCATGCTTTTGCAAATTCCAGAACTTTCCAATGTCCTCTTTACTATCTACACCTTACATAATCTCCAACTCATTCGACATTCTGTCACCTGGATTCTATCCTGCAGCAAATCCTGCTTACTTATTACTAAATCGTTGCCAATCTCCAATGACACTCTGGGTGGAATTGACCCAGACTTGCCCTGATGTGGTAGTGTCGTATCGTCTCAATCCCGCCTCATTAATCACGCATTCCCAGGAAGCACACCGTTTCGATGGCAGGCAGGCTCTCATTCGCCCACCATGCCATCACCTTGCCGTTTCATCATGCCGGGCACCATATTTAAACTGTAGCCATGCAAACACCTCTCAGTGCTTCTAGCCCAGGATTGCTGCAAAGAAGACATGGCCCTGAAAGTCCACTGGTTTAATGACACATCGCTTGAGCGACTTTTGGATGCAATGGAGGCAGAGGAGGGGCAGCAACATCACTAATCCAGCATGGGAGGCAGTGGCAGTTGTGGTCAACACCAACACCCTACAAAAGAGGACAGGCATCCAGTGCCGAGAAAGGATGAATGATCTCCTCTGTTCCACCAGGGTAAATCACTCTTCTCATCACTCTCAACTCACACACTCACAATTCCATCACACATCCACAGGGATCTCACTCACTGCCAGTTCAAGGCACATCACCACTCACTCTCTCATAGACACCTTCACTCCTCATTCCGTCCATTGGACCACTTACCACTCACACATGCCAGGCATACTTATCATCTCACCTTGTAGGCATCTTCTTGCACTCTCTCCATCTGTATTCATGCAGGGCAAGCTGGCACACAACAAAAGGGAGAGGTTGCAGACTGGTGGAGGAATGCCTGAAATCAAGGTCCTCATGGGCTTTGAAAACAGAGCCATCCAGTGGGGTCGGCGAGGATCTGGACTGTTCCTGTGCTGACGGTGAGGTCAGCAGGGCCCAACCAAGTAAAGATCCAGCAATGCAACATCCATCAGACAACCATGCTGTGAGCAATTTGTCCTGTTCTGCAGCCCCCTGCCATGCACTAATTATCTCTCCTTGTTTTCACAAGTATATCTGGGAAACAGCTGACAGAGTCCATGACCTCCAATCAAGCCCTGAAGGAACTTTCATTGAAGATGCGTCGCAATGCTCACCCACACACTCCACCAATGCAGAGACACACACCTTGGTGGGATCTAGCTGTAGAATTGCCTCGGGATCACAATCTGGTGAGCACATCACAATGTCTGATCCACAGCAGGTGGTGGCAGGGACATCTTAGGTCTCTGGCACTCGGAGGTCTGCTGGATACAAGAAATCTGCTGAGTCCAAGTCAGATAACGAGCCTCTGGACTCAGTCATGGCTCAGTTGCTGGAGCTGCAAAGGCAAGCTCAGGAACATCAAGAAGGGATGTCCGCTGCATTCCTCAGGTTGCAAGGCTTGATGGAGGAGTTCATCCACATTCAGGCTGAGGTGATATCACCAGCATTCCAATGCACTGTGGTCAACACTAGTAGGTTGGCGGCCGCCATGGAGACCTTAGTCCAGGACATCGGTCCTGCACTGCTGTGCGGGCTGAATTCCATCCTTAATGCTGAAGTTGGCCTCCACAGTGTGTGTGGGGTGTGGGGAAGCTTGATCTCACTCCAGCTATCCCTTATCCTCAAGGAATCTGTCAGGGTTCCTCGGGCACCCATAGGGGAGGAAGATCAGCAGGCGCACACCCCAGGGCCAACCACCCAGGTGACTCTGGGAGTGTCTGGCCCATCCTGTGACCTCAGCAGCTCCAGCTCCACAGGCTGAGGAGGGTGCCACTGCCACATGGCAGGACCTTGAAAGCAGGCTGGGGCCCTCCTGGTCTCAGCCCTCCAGGTCATCACAGACAGACCGTAGCAGTCAGCAGGCTGCCTCCACCTCCACTGTGGATGTCGGGGGAGCACCAAGATGTAGCGGCAGTTTTAGGAAGGTTAAGAAGATGTAGTTGCATAGCCTGGGCAAGGGTGTTAATCAATTGTACATAATGTTCACTATTGTAAATAAACTCCCAAGAATGTCTGAGATAAAAACAAAATACTGCAGATGCTGGAAATCTAAAACAAAAACAGAAAATGCTGGAAAAACTCAGCAGGTCTGGCGAACAATTGCAACCTGGTTTCATGATGTTGTGAAACTAATTTTTGGCCCTCTCATCATTTTTTCCGTTCACGCTGGCAAACATGCCCAACCGCAGTGGGCACGGAAAATTCTGCCCTCTATCTCTCAGCAAAGTGAATCCAAGACAGTGGGTTGGATTTTGTTCCAGTGACCTGGCTCCCTCCACATTGGTTGGAGAACCAGCAAGAACCGGCAAAGGCCCGATGCAATTAAGTAACCGTCAGGCACTTAACTGGCTAGCGTTGGGCCTCCCTCATGATTAAGGCCCCTGGAGGGCAGAAATCCTGCTCCCGCGGGTTTCCAGCCAATCAGAGGCTGACAAGTCTCCACTGCAGGCAGCACCACACCAGGATCGACACTGGATCCCAGAGCACAGGTGAGTGAGGGCATGAGTTGGGTTGTGGGGAGGGGTTCACTGATGAGTATGGTCAGAGGAAAGAGCAGGGGCCTGGCTTTCAGCAGACCCCCATTCCCAATGCCAGGTCACTCGATCAGGCACAGAGTGCCTGTCAACAAGAGATGCCCCCCCAAACAGGGTTTGCTGCGCAGCCTTTGTAAGGCATGGGAAACCTGTGTGAGTTGGGGAGAATCACAGAGGCACCACTAAATTCTGGTGGGCTCAGGGATAATTAACTTTAAGTGGCTCATTAATGAGCCTAATTGCCTTCCCACTGCTGGCAGGTAGGATTCTGCATTGAGCCCTTCCACCCCCAACTTGATTGAGAACAGTTTTTCCAATGCTGGGAATCTGATGCAGGTACTCCTGATTCCCTGGCCCACCCCACCACCATGCCTGCTCCTGAGGGGGTTCCACTGAATCTAGCCACATATTTTTGAATTGTCTCCATTACTTTGCTCCTCCTGACCACTGCAACCTGACTCAATCTTAAGTTCCTGTCCATGACCTCCACTAACATGCTAACATCCCTCCACTGCAAAATCTCTCCTCTCCCATGTTTTAAACATCAATGGCATTTAGCACTTTGTCTCTTCACTCTAGAACTCCTTCCTCCACTTTGCTAGATCTATGCCTCAACTTCAAAATAAGAATAACTTTTATTTATATATGATCCCTTTCTTGCAAAAAAAATTATTGTTAAAATTTATCCTTTAAAGAAGTGCTCTCAGCCATTTTCCCATTCTTTCCTTTAATCGCAACCTCGAAGACCTTGAAACTTTTTTCTATTCTAAAGGTGCTATGTAATGCAAGTTGTTATAAGATGTTAAGCCTGACAATGAGTAGAACCAGTTAAACTTCAGGGGCACCATATGCATAATTCCAGTAGTGGTTACTGCATAATGATCAGAAACCCCAACCAAGGTCAGCTAAACCAGCTCAGACTGAGCTGGGACCTTCCTGATCTGTATGGTTCAATGACCCCTGGATAAATTCAATAAACCATCAAAAGTATTCCTAAATTTACTAGGACAAAATTAACACTATCAGTTTCTATTTTACATTTGTGACATTCATATCATTAAACAGGATTTATATTTTAATTTTGTATTTTGCTTCTAATATGCTCCAGTTTATTCTTTTTTTAAACTTACAATTACTTACAAAATAGGAAAGATAATAAACTGAAGAATTGCAACATACCACTACAAGCAATTTGTGGACAGTAATTTCATTTGCTGAATGTTGAGTTTTAAGTGTGAAATTTATGCTGTGGACACCTATTTTCAGAGGAAGTATAGTGAATGTAAATGGAAGTGCTGAGAAACTTTCCAAGGTTTTTCTTTGGCAAGCAGTATGCTGCCTTCCTTCAATGCTTGTTTGAGAGCCTTTGAACAAACATGTTCCGTCTTCTGTACTTATTTGTACACAAACCTTTAAACAAACAATGCACAATTAATTATTAGGGCTGAACAGTGCTTTCTTTTACAATTTATACACTTAAGTAGTGGCAGCTTAGCTCAGTTAATATCACTCAACTTCCACTACAGGATTTACCACAAAGTAGCTGGACTGCACTTCATTGTAAAATTGGAGGAGTCCTGTTTATCAGGGGTGTACAGATGACACATTAAACAGAGCCTCCACCTGTCTGTTAAAGGCAATATGAAAGATCTCACAGTACTACTCAAAAGCATATCTCTTGGCCAACATTCTTTCTCCAACCAACATCATCAACATGAATTAATTGTTTATCTTGTTTGTTGATTCAGAATTTGCTGTTTACAAATTACCTGCCGTGTTTAGTTATATAATAACAATGATTTAATTCAAAACTAATTAAATATTTGTAAAGCACTTCGGGATGCCCTGAGGACAAATAGAACATAAGATCATAAGAACTAGGAACAGGAGCAGGTCATTTGGCCCCTTTTGCCTGCTCTACCATTCAATAAGATCATGGCTGATCTGAATGTGGCTTTAACTCCACTTTCCTGCCTAACCCCATCATCTTTGACTCCCTTGTAAATCAAAAATCTCTCTAATTTAGCCTTGAATACATTCAGTAACCCAGCCACCAATGCCGTCTGGGGTACAGAATCCAAAGCTTAATGACTCTCTGAGAGAAGAAATTCCTTCTCATATCCATCTTAAATGAGATTCCCTTTATTGTGAAACTGTGCCCCGTGGTTCTAGGTTCCCCCACAAGAAAACATTCTCTCAGCATCTACTCTGTCAACTCCCCTCAAAATCTTTATAACATTATAGTAACCTCAGAATAAAAATAGATGATTCACCTTTAGCAGGATATCATTTTTAGATGAAAGATTATCCTGCATACTAGGGGTATAATTCAACAAGGAAAATCAGAGGGACAATAGTTTCTTTAAGGGACCTCAGATATACAGACTTACAGATCCTGTTGGCGTAATACCTTCTCTTTCAGGTAGCATCTTTAGTTCTTTTGATTAGAAGAGAAATCTTAACAGTAAAGTTGTGACCATAATATCACTTCCTGACTGGCATGAAAGGCTGAAGAATCAAACACCAGATTGAACAAGTAAACCAAGGCAAAGGAAAGGAAGAAACAAAATAAGTGCCAGAGCATTTCCAACTTTATATTTATCCATTTCATTGACTGAATGAATTGGTTATAGAGCACACTGAAATGTCCTAGGAACATATGTCACAAAATATAAGCTACAGCTTCTCCAACTACCTACAAGCATACAGAATTTTTTAGGGAAGACGTGTTTTTTTAAGAAATACAAGTAAAGGCACCGATCAAAAGATGGCTGATACTGTAAAGTGACCATTTTCTGGAAAAGTTCCTATGTGAATTATACTGATAGATATTTCCTGAGAACATGGAATTTCACACCTGAAGAGGTGTCAAAGCCCACTTCAAACAGAGACACTTGAAAGAAAGCTATGGAAAAAGCTAAAGGCTAGGCTTTAATCTCCCATAAAAACAAAATACTGCAGATGCTGGAAATTTAGAACAAAATCAAAAATATGTGGAAAAACTCAGCAGGTCTGACAGTATCTGCGGAGAGGGATACAGTTGATGTTTTGAGTCCATATGACCCTTCATCAGAACTGAATGAAGGGTCATACGGACTCGAAACGTCAACTGTATCCCTCTCCGCAGATGCTGTCAGACATGCTGAGTTTTTCCACATATTTTTGTTCTTGTTCTTTAATCTCCCATGTTTGTAGAGACAATGGACTGTTCCCTATATCTCATCAGAAAATTCAAAAACCCATCTCCTGTTGATTTATGCCTCAGAAAGTGTAAAAAAGTTCTGAGATGAAAGCAAAATAGACTTGTTGCAAGACATGCTTATTTCTCTCTTCCAGGAATACACAGAGAAAATGGGTTAAAACTGGCTGAAGACCAGTGGATTATAGCGACAAAAGCAAGAAGCAACACCAGTCAGTCACTCCTGCAAAGACAGGCATGCAATCTCCCTCTCTCTTGCTGGAGGCAATTGTGTTTTAGCAGAGACAGACAGCAAACAGGAAGAAACAGGACAGCCTCTTTAATTACCCTTGCAGAGACAATCAGGCCACTTCTCCCTCTGGGAACAAGCCAGCAAGTGTCTCCAACAGACTGCGAATCTGCCAAAGTCAACGCTACTGAAATCATTCAACTTACTAGTTGCAATGTACCACCATCCATACTTCATGGACAAGCCAAGAACTGATTTGTATTATAATAACAATAAATAAAAACGGAAAATCTTGGAAAAACTCAGAAGGTCTGACAGTATCTGTGAAGAGAAAAACAGAGTTAATGTTTCTTCAGAGCTAAAGAGAAGTAGAAATGTGATGAAATTTATACTGTTTAAAGGGGGTGGAGCAGTTGAAGCTGGGTAGAGGGCCAACAATAGGTGGGGGCTAAGGAAAGATTGACAAAGATGTCATGGACAAAAAGACAAACGGAGTGTTAATGATGGTGGTAAGGGCTAAAGGAGGTGCTTTAGAGGCCAGAGAGAGGGGTCCAGGTGGAGGGAGAATAATGGAGGTGGGTGAAAAGATCCGCTGAATGGGGGGTGGACTCCTGTCTAAAGAAGTGAGCACGGAGATGAAGACTGATTTGTATGTTTTGTTAACTTTTATTTGGACTCTTAGTGTGTGTGTGTGCGTGTATGTGTACCAAATCCATCTCCCATTGGTTAAATGTTCATATTTATCAGAGGTTTCTGAGCATGTTCTGATATTCATATAATCAAAATGCAGCAATGAATAAGCCTTGTTCAAAGCAATACCAGATAGCTGCCAACATGATATTGTAATGCATATTTCTGACAAACAAATTTTTCAGATATACCCCTATTTTGTCCTTCCGATAATTATATACAGAAGCTCTTAGTTGCACTTGTTCACCTCGCACGACAGAATAAGGTAGTTTTGCTTTTAGAATCACATCTTGGTAAACTGTCACTTTTATTGGGTCAGCAACACATATACCTGCATAAAATATGAAAAGTAAGAAGGATTGAATCTGATGCTTAATATTGGCAAGTCCTAAAATTGTTTGTCTGTTTGGCTATTTACTTACCAGTCTCAGAAATTCCAACTCCTTGGACTTCCCAAGTTGTTAGTGAATCAGGCAAAGTTCTTAACAGTGGCTGAGTACCTGAGCTAGACATAATGAGGACAGAAAATTTATATCAATACGTGCCATATGTAAAATTTGAAATGCAAATCTATTGTATTACTAATAGTTGGAAATAGATGTTACAAAGACAACTCCCATGATCTAGAAATCTAGTTTATGACATAATCATCTAAAATCTGGATTTTTGTTGATTTTTTTTAGTCTGCTTCCCATTGGTGGAGCTGAAACTTTTATTTGTGGACACAGGAAGGTTAAATTGAGGATACCCTCCATCGTGCTGTGTGGCACTACCATCGTGCTAAATGGGATAGATTCCAAACAGATCTAGCAACTCCAGACTGGGCATCGATGAGGCGGTGTGGACCATCAGCAGCAGCAAGATTGTACTCGAACACAATTTGTAACTTCATGGCCTGGCATATCCCCCACTCTATCATTACCATCAAGCCAGGAGATCAACCCTGGTTCAATGAAGAGTGCAGGAGGGCATGCCAGGACCTGGTGAAGCTATAACACAGGACTACTTGTGTGTAAAACAACATAAGCAGCAAGTGATAGATACAGCTAAGCAATCCCACAACTAATGGATCAGATCTAGGCTCTACAGTCCTGCCACATTCAGTTGTGAATGGTGGTGGACAATTAAACAACTCAGTGGAGGAGAGGGCTCCATAAATATCCCCATCCTCAATGATGGGAGAGCCCAGCACATCACTGCAAAAGATAAGGCTGAAGCATTTGCTACAACGTTCAGCCAGAAGTGCCAATTGGATGATCCAACTCGGGCCTCCTCCGGAAGTCTCCAACATCACAGATGCCAGTTTTCAGCCAATTCAATTCACTCCATGCGATATCAAGAAACGGCTGAAAGCACTGGATACTGCTAAGGATATGGGCCCTGACAATATTCCGGCAATAGTACTGAAGACATGTGCTCCAGAACTTGCCGTACCCTTAGCCAAGCTGTTCCAGTACACCTACAACACTGGTATCAATCCGGCTATATGGAAAATTGCCCACGTATGTTGTGTCTTCAAAAAGCAGAACAAATCCAACCCGGCCAATTACCGCCCCATCAGTCTATCCTCAATCACCAGTAAAGTCATGGAAGGGGTCATCAACAGTGCTATCAAGCACTACTTGCTTAGCAATAACCTGCTCACCGATGCCCAGTTTGGGTTCCACCAGGGCCACTTAGTGCCTGACCTCATTACAGCCTTGGTTCAAACATAGGCAAAAGAGCTGAACTCCCGAAGAGAGGTGAGAGTGACTGCCCTTAACATCAAGTCTGCATTTGACCAAATGTGACATCAAGGAGCCCTAGCAAAATTGGAGTCAATGGGAATCAGGGGGAAAACTCTCTGCTAGTTGGAGTCATGCCTAGCACAAAGGAAGGTAGTTGTGGTTGTAGGAGTTGGTTGTCAGTTATCTCAGCTCTAGGACATCACTGCAGGAGCTCCTCAAGGTAGTGTTCTAGGCCCAACCATCTTCAGCTGCTTCATCAATGACCTTCCTTCCATCATAAGATCAGAAGAGGGGATGTTTGCTGATGATTGCACAATGTTCAGCACCATTCGCAACTCCTCAGATACTGAAGCAGTCCATGTCCAAATACAGCAAGACCTGGACAATGTCCAGGCTTGGGCTGACAAGTGGCAAGTAACATTCGCACCACACAAGTGTCAGGCAAAGACCATCTCCAACAAGAGAGAATCCAACCATCGCCATTTGATGTTCAATGGCTTTACCATCACTAAATCCCCCACTATCAACATCCTGGGGGGTTACCATTGACCAGAAACTGAACTGGAGTAGCCAAATAAATACTGTGGCTACAAAAGCAGAGGCTAGGAATAGTGTGACGAGTAACTCACCTCCTAACTCCCCAAGGCTTATCTGCCATCTTCAAGGCACAAGTTAGGAGTGTGATGGAATACTCTCCAGTTGCATGGATGAGCGCAGCTCCCACAACACTCAAGAAGCATGACATCATCCAGGACAAAGCAGCCCACTTGATTAGCACCATAATCACAAACATTCACTGCCTCCACCACCGATGCAGAGTGGCAGCATTGTGTACCATCTGCAAGATGCACCGCAGGAATTCACCAAGGCTCCTTTGACAGCACCTTCCAAACACACGACCACTACCATCTAGAAAGCCAAGGGTAACAGACACATGGGAACACCACCACCTGATTTGGAAATATATCACCATTCCTTCACTGCCGCTGGGCCACAATCCTGGTACTGCCTTCCTAACAGCACTGTGGGTGTACCTACACTACATGGACTGCAATGGTTCAAGGAGGCAGCTCACTACCACCTTCTCAAGGGCAACTACGGATGGGCAATAAATGCTGGCCCAGCCAGCGAAGCTCACATCCCATGAATGAATTTAAAAAAATAAAGAATGTTATAAGAAAACAAATGGCAAATTATCTGTGGAATAAAGACAAAATTTGGCATTCTTTTTGAATTGCTGTTGTATACTTTGATGAGTTTCAATGTTCAAGTATTTGCTTTGTTTTTATTTAATCAAGTTTCTTGTTATTTACTGTGAACATTTATGGTAGAAAACTATCTGTGGATTCTCTCTGCTCTACCTATCAACAAAAACACTTTTTATGTGAGAAAGCTCCTTAAATGTTTTCTTAGCTTGAACCTTAGATAATGTACACAGGTTAAGTATCTCACATCATTCCTGCGAGTGAGCCTTCATTCCTTACAGTCCAGAGTGTGTCTTTATCTGCTCAACTTATCTTTGATCAAGTTTTTGGTCATCTGTCCTGATAGCTCCTTCTGTTACTCGGTGTCAAGAACGTTTGTTTTGATATTCTCTTGCTAAGCACCTTAGGATATTTTGCTACGTTAAAGTGCTGTATAAATGCATGTTATTATTTTGCTGTTGTTCAATATCAAAGTCTTAGTGATTCTAAAGATTGAACAGAAAACCTCGGTTACTGTATTTGGCTTTATTACTTTATATCATGTTCCCTCATGTAATCTTCCGCAATTTTGGGGATGCTGGAATGAACACTATACAGCACCAGATCATGGGTTAGGTTGTAAACTGACAAACATATTTATTAAATAGTGAATGGATAATTGAATAAAAGCAATTATACACTAGATTTACAATAGTTAAATGTATAATTCTTCTACCTGGAACATTGTAAGTTAAATAAAGAGCCATAACAAAAACAGAATTACCTGGAAAAACTCAGCAGGTCTGGCAGCATTGGCGGAGAAGAAAAGAGTTGACATTTTGAGTCCTCATGACCCTTCGACAGAACTTGCGTTCGAGTCCAAGAAAGAGTTGAAATATAAGCTGGTTTAAGGTGTGTGTGTGGGGGTGCGGAGAGATAGAGAGACAAAGAGGTGGGGGGGGGGAGGTGTGGTTGTAGGGACAAACAAGCAGTGATAGAAGCAGATCATCAAAAGATGTCAACGACAATAGTACAATAGAACACATAGGTGTTAAAATTAAAGTTGGTGATATTATCTAAACGAATGTGCTAATTAAGAATGGATGATAGGGCACTCAAGGTATAGCTCTAGTGGGGGTTTTTTTTATATAATGGAAATGGTGGGAAAAGGAAAATCTTTATAATTTATTGGAAAAAAAAAGGGAAGGGGGAAACAGAAAGGGGGTGGGGATGGGGGAGGGAGCTTACGACCTAAAGTGGTTGAATTCAATATTCAGTCCAGAAGGCTGTAAAGTCCCTAGTCGGAAGATGAGGTGTTGTTCCTCTAGTTTACGTTGGGCTTCACTGGAACAATGCAGCAAGCCAAGGACAGACATGTGGGCAAGAGAGCAGGGTGGAGTGTTCTCACACTGAACAATTTCTCCTTCAACTCCTCTTACTTCCTCCAAATAAAAGGTGTGGCTATGGGTACCCACATGGGCCCCAGCTATGCCTGTCTCTTTATGGGGTATGTGGAACATTCCTTGTTGCAGTCCTACTCCGGCCCCCTTCCACAACTCTTTCTCCAGTACATCGATGATTACTTCGGTGCCGCTTCATGCTCTTGTCAGGACTTGGAAAAATTTATTAATTTTGCTTCCAATCTCCACCCCATCCATCATTTTCACGTGGTCCATCTCTGACACTTCCCTTCCCTTCCTTGACCTCTCTGTCTCAATCTCTGGTGATAGACTGTCCACCAATATCCATTACAAACCCACCGACTCCCATAGCTATCTCAACTACAGCTCCTCACACCCCGCTTCCTGTAAGGACTCCATCCCATCCTCTCAGTTCCTTCGCCTCCATCGCATCTGTTCCGATGATGCTACATTCAAAAACAGTTCCTCTGACATGTCCTCCTTCTTCCTTAACCGAGGTTTTCCACCCACGGTCGTTGACAGGGCCCTCAACCGTGTCCGGCCCACCTCCCGCGCATCCGCCCTCACGCCTTCTCCTCCCTCCCAGAAACATGATAGGGTCCCCCTTGTCCTCACCTATCACCCCACCAGCCTCCGCATTCAAAGGATCATCCTCCGCCATTTCCGCCAACTCCAGCATGATGCCACCACCAAACACATCTTCCCTTCACCCCCCTTATCGGCATTCCGTAGGGATCGCTCCCTCCGGGACACCCTGGTCCACTCCTCCATCACACCCTACTCCTCAACCCCCTCCTATGGCACCACCCCATGCCCACGCAAAAGATGCAACACCTGCCCCTTCACTTCCTCTCTCCTCACCGTCCAAGGACCCAAACACTCCTTTCAAGTGAAGCAGCATTTCACTTGCATTTCCCCCAACTTAGTCTACTGCATTCGTTGCTCCCAATGTGGTCTCCTCTACATTGGAGAGACCAAACGTAAACTGGGCGACCGCTTTGCAGAACACCTGCGGTCTGTCCGCAAGAATGACCCAAACCTCCCTGTCGCTTGCCATTTTAACACTCCACCCTGCTCTCTTGCCCACATGTCTGTCCTTGGCTTGCTGCATTGTTCCAGTGAAGCCCAACGCAAACTGGAGGAGCAACACCTCATCTTCCGACTAGGGACTTTACAGCCTTCTGGACTGAATATTGAATTCAACAACTTTAGGTCGTAAGCTCCCTTCCCCATCCCCACCCCCTTTCTGTTTCCCCCTTCCCTTTTTTTTTCCAAAAAATTATAAAGATTTTCCTTTTCCCACCTATTTCCATTATATAAAAAAAGAACCCCACTAGAGCTATACCTTGAGTGCCCTACCATCCATTCTTAATTAGCACATTCGTTTAGATAATATCACCAACTTTAATTTTAACACCTATGTGTTCTATTGTACTATTGTCGTTGACATCTTTTGATGATCTGCTTCTATCACCGCTTGTTTGTCCCTACAACCACAACCCCCCCCACCTCTTTGTCTCTCTATCTCTCCGCCCCCCACACACACACCTTAAACCAGCTTATATTTCAACTCTTTCTTGGACTCGAACGCAAGTTCTGTCGAAGGGTCACGAGGACTCGAAACGTCAACTCTTTTCTTCTCCGCCGATGCTGCCAGACCTGCTGAGTTTTTCCAGGTAATTCTGTTTTTGTTTTGGATTTCCAGCATCCGCAGTTTTTTTGTTTTTATAAATAAAGAGCCATGTCTGTTGTACTAAACTATAACATGTATTGGATTTGGCTCCAGTCTCTGAACATTAACTTTACGTGGCTAACTATCTAAGGATTCTCTCTGGTCTTCCTATCACTCTATCATGGCTTGAGATGGCTAAAGTGGTAAAATTCATATAGGTCAAATTAAATTTGTGCTTCAAATTCAAGAAGAGCTGCATTCGAACAGATATATGAAAAAGACACACAGGTTGCATTTATTTTCATGGAATGGCTTTGCCCTTCCTTGATACCTGTGCAGTAACATGGTGGAATCGTCCTGTCCCTTTGGTGGCAGGCATCATGGTTGGCGTGAGTGGATAATATTGTGAGAAGGCCAAAAATCGGTTTTACGCTGTAGTGAAACTAGTTTGCACTCATCCGCTCCACCCATCAATGGCAGGTGATATTTCCCACCACCATACGTTGGGAACCTAATTTTAATACTTTAGCATCTCACTGGGATCACTTCCCCAAGCTGGATCAGCCAGGCATATCGGCGTGTCACATAAGCGACGTGCACCTGTCGAGCTGCACTTTGCTCGGGACTTCAAGGTTTGTTTGTCTACCTTGCTTCGGGCAGCACTCACGGTCATCAGCACCAGGCATCGCAAGCACATCACTTTTAGGGGGGTCTACCTACCATACCAGCCGTAAGGTGGGGTGGCATTTCAGCGGCTGCGGGGCTAGAGCTTGCTTGGGGAAGGGGGAGAAGTGGCCTCAGGCAAGGAAAGAGGCCGTAGGGCGAGGGCTCTTCTAAGGGAGGAGGGCATGCTAGGGTGTCTATGGGGGCACATGTTGATCTGTGCAAATGGCCTCAAGATGGTGAGGGCTGAGGAGGTAGTCTCCAGAGGAGGCGAAGCCAGATGAGATGTGGATGTGTGTGATAGAGTGATGCCCCTTGTGCTGGCAGTGATTGGGTGATGGGCTTGTGAGTCTGTGAGTTCAGCGTGATGAGATGGTTGTCTTACCCTGGCGGCCTGGATGAGATCATTCATCCGTTTTCTGCACTGGATGGCCGACCTCTTGTGTGCAGTGTTGGCACTGACCACCTCTGCCGTCGGCTCCCAAGCCAGTGTCGTGAGATTGATGGGCCTCCTGCAGCCAGAGTGGGAGTAGAGGACATCACAGCAGGCCTCCATGGCATCTAGAAGATGCCTCAGGGATGCGTCACTGAATCAGGGGGCTGCACTCTACTTGGCTTTTATGGCCATGTCTTCACTGGAGCAGTCCAGGGCTGCAAGCATTGAGAAATGTGTGTGCGGTTACGGTTTAGGTATGGCTCTCGGCATGAGGAAGTGACAAGGTAATGGTATGGCGGACAAATCGGAGGCTGCCCGCCAGCAAGATGGCATGCTTCCTGTGGCTGCATAATTAATGAAGTGGGAAGGGGATGATACAGCGCAAAAACCTGCCATTGTGGTCGGCAGTTAGAATATCTTTATTCACACCCTCTACCATGCTTAGTGCAAATCTGGGATGATTCTGTCCACAGATAGTTTTCTATGTTTGCACTGCAGGAGTGGCTGGAATCTCACCTGTTGCACATGAAATTATTTTCCTTCCATTACAGACAGAAAATGAGGCCAAAACAAATTCAGTTTCAGCCTTAGCATTTATCCTGAGGTTGGTGTACACCAAAAAAGTCTCAGCCATTTTCTGAGTGAACTCAATATTTTGCCCCAAATGTATTGTGACAGATGGACACTAATACCTCAGTGCATAATAGGCAAAAATGCTTTATCTTTGTCATATTCCTCTCTCTGCAACTCTCAGTGAGTGGCATGAGGCAGGAATTCAAGATAATTTGAAAAGGAATCAGTAAAATTAAAAGCATCTGACAAAAAATAATATTAAAGTATTGGGGAAAAAGCCTAGAAGATAGCAGAAAAGTTGGATGGAAAAAGCAATAAAGAAAGAAAAGAAAAAGGGACAGCATCTATCAAAACTGGTAGGGGAACAGAGATTTTGTTAAGAAAAGCAGGCAAAATAAATGGAAGATAAGTAAAAGCTTAAAACCCTGGTGGTGAAAAACTCTATATTTCTCTACCTTAAAGGGGGAATTTATTTTTTGGTCAAAAATGCAGATCATCCCAATGATATACATATTTTGTTTGATGCTTACACATATGAAAACCGGATATAAAAGACTGGAGGCAAGAAGCAAAAATTGCTTGTTCGTCAAAATGCTCAAGGAAAGGGAAAAGACTACATGGACTTTGTGAAGTATACTGAGAGCAAGTGAGTACTAGATTCTGTAAAGAGCTCACTGCAGGCCAATGAAGTATATGAAGTTGCACTAGATCTTGAGAGTGAGTCAACTGAGGATCCAATGATGAGGGTTGAATCAAACAGGTTGCACCCATCACCACATACCAGATGGGACAAAGGCAAAGACACAGACCTGAGAGGTATGGAAAGATCATAATCGGTGAGGACTTTTCAGTAAGGCTGATAACCCTATGTGTTTTAAGGACAATACCTGTAGGAGGGGGACTGTCTAACAGGAGCATGAGCAATACACACTGGGCGGTATCATCCCAGATTTGCACAACGTGTGGTAGCGGGTGGGTACAATGATATTTTACCCGTCAACTGCAATGGCAGGTTTCCACACTGTTTCTTCTCAAACCTGCCAGTTAGTTATGCACTCCCGAGAAACACGTCATTTTGATGGGCGGGGCAGGCTCTCATTCGCCGCCACACCATCACCTTGCCACTTCATCACGCCAGGCGCCATATTTAAAGTCCAGATGCATGCATACATCTCAGTGCTCCCAGCCCAGGACTTCCACAGCTAAGATGTATATGAAAGGCAAAAAGACTGCAGCCCCCAGGTTTAGTGATGTGTCATTACAATGCCATGGAGGCCCGCCGCAATGTCCTCTACCCCTGCTCTGACCGCAGGATGGGCAGCAGCATGACCAACGAGGCTTGGGAGGCGGTGGCAGTGGTGATCAGTGCCAATGCTGCACAGAAGAGATTGGCCATCCAATGCAGATAGAGGATGAATAATCTCATTTGTGCAGCCAGGGTATGGCAACTATCTCATCACTCTAAATTCACACACTCAAGTCCATCACACATTCACTGGCATCTCACTCACTGCCAGCTCAAGGGACACCACCCATTCTCACACACAAAACCTCACATGTCCATCTGGCCTCATCCCCTCTGGAGACTGCCTCTCAGCCCTCATCATCTTCAGGCCACTTGCACAGATCAACATGTGCCCCACACACACCCTGGGTTACCCTTCTTCCCCAGTACAACCCTCATCCTGCAGTTTCTTCCCTTGCCTGAGGGCCACTTCTCCCCATTCGCCAAGCAAGCCCTGGCAGCCACTGAAAAGCCACCCACATATGGCTGATCTGGTAGATAAGAGACCTGCTGTGAGCCCCCATAAAAGTGATGTGGTGCTGTCTGTGAAGTCTGGCGCTGATGACTGCGAGTGCTGCCCTAAGCAAGGCAGGCAAACAAACCTTGCAATCCCGAGCGAAGTGCAGCCCACCAGATGCAAGTCGCTTATGTGCTGTTGTGAAACATGTCGACATGTTTTCCCATCAACGTGGGTGGATTATCCAGCAGGGAGGGGATGATTCCGGTGGGCTGGCCTAATAATGATATGCAGATGTATAACAATGTGGTTCCCGACGTCTGATGACAGGAAACGCGGACGATTGCAAACTGGTTTCAGGCCGTTGTGAAATCGATCGCGCTATATTGTCTGCTCACGTCACTGAACACGGCCGACGCTGCTGGGCACGGAAAATCCCAGCCATTGAGTTAGAAGTGCAAGTAAAAGATCAAGAGAACCAATGCTAATAAAATTCATACACATCACTCCTGCTCCACATACGGGTAAGTATATTTTAAAATGTTACCTTTCTGGTGGCAGCTTGCAGTGATCCTTTTAAGGAGACTAGTTAGGCTGCATATAGATCTAGGTTCCTAAATGCAGCTGATGCTGCCTGTCTCGGGGCAATCAATATGGAATGGGGACCTCAAACAGGCATTAAGCCCTTTACAGCAAAGGATCTAGCACCTATGACAAGATTGGACCATGATCAACTTTTTTTTTTGCCTATATCAATATAATGTGCTTCTGGCTCAAAACCTGGCTTCCTGCGCACTAAACTGGAGGTTTAAATGCCTGTTTAGTGTCAGAAAATGGGCACTATGCCATCTAATTTTTACATCCTATTATTGTAAAAACAGAGCTGGTACTCACTGTTGCACCCACTATAATTAACTTTGTCACTAAGAAGTGCAATGGTCTGACTCTCAGGAATGGATTTTTCCAGAGCTGTTGTAAATATCAGTTTGGTTTATGTGGGTGAGATGAAACAAATTATTGCAGCAGGATATAGATTATGGAATCCAATTATAAATTACATGGAAACAGCTCCAAAAAATGTGCTTCAGAAAATACCTCTCTTGAATTTCATGGACCTCCCACAGCCAGCTTTCTGGAAAATAACTACGGATGTGCGGTGGCTCCATTTCATATTCACTGTTCAATTCTAGTTTTGGGGTTAAACAAAAATGAATGAAAACATGAAAAAGAGCAATAACTTGTATTTTGGAATTGGTGCACAATGACCAGAATGCAGCTTCAGCAGCCAACAGTATTCTTAAGATGCCTGAATCCACATTCAATAGAGTACGTACAAAGAAACTATTTCCTCTGGTGGGGAATCCAAAACAATGGGTCAAAATCTAATGGCAGTGATAAGGAAACTAGGAGTGAAACTATGTCCTAATATGCTGTGGCACTGCATCCTGCAATACCAAGCAAGTCATTTGGTGAACAATAATGGATGAGTTCCTTTGGTCATTGTCCTCAAGTAGGTAGGTGCCAGTTAATAGTGACTTTTTTGGTGGGGGGGAAGAATTTCTCAGGTATCAACAGCTTCTCAGTGCATTTTAAATCAATGTTGACAGCTTTGTTTAATAGATACTTGATACTTAATTTCTACTTGATATCTTGTTTAATTGACATCAATTCACAAAAATAATCAATAATGATGGTTACAGATAACAGCGCTGCCTATTACATCTACTTCAGAATTTGATTCCTTTACAAAAAGATCACATAGATCAAGGAAAATGATCAAGCATAGCAAAACCTTTGGAGGTTTCAGAATAATGTAATGGAAGAATGTAAATAAGAAGGTACCCCCTCACCCCCAACTCCTAGGCTGGAATTATACGTGGAAATTATATGGCTGAAAAGTCAAGGAAAATGGCTGCCTCCACTTGGCTGGGTCAGCCATTAATTGGCTCAGGGCAGGACTTCCGCTTAAATCTAGAAGAAAGTGCCACCACCTCCAAGAGTTTCTGCCAATCAAATGGCCCAGGGTTCTCTACTCCCACTGTGTCACTGGGAGTAGTGGCCACTGCTGGGACTACAGGCAGTTCTCACTGAAGAGGAGCTATGTTGTCAGGCATGCAGGTAAGTCCAGTGTTTTGCTGGGGCCAGGCTGGTAGACCCTGGTGAGGGGAGTGGGGGAATATGTTCGGGGGGGGACTACCTTGGGGGGCGGGGATGCCTGATCAGGAGGGATCCACCTAGACCTGCATTATATCAAAAATTAGCGGGTAGGCAACAGGTATGATGCTGCTGCTGTGGCACCTGATTTTATGGTCCCCCTGCAAGGGTGGGGCATAAAATTTCACCCCTTGGATCTGTGGTTCATTTGCCAGTTTGATAGGATATGCAGGAAAATTAATCTTTTGTGCTCCAAGACTTACCCATTCGTCCCAACGTCAGGTCACTTTCAGACTTCAAACGTAACTTTTGTGCATGATTGCAGCATTCCAAAAATATATTTCTGCATGGATCAGGTAACTTGATTCTCCTTGCTCGTTCAGAGCATGAGTGTCTGAGAGGATAGCTTTTCATTCCATCCATACAACACTTCTGTGCAATAGGGTTTGTAAATCTGGCAACTGGCAATAAACAAAAATAGCAAGATTGAAACCGATTGTTCCTCTTGAGATGCTCACAGCCATTTCCAAAAGAATGCAATAAAAAACAACTATTTATAGACAATAAACTGCTGTAGCCAACTGCTTCTGATATGTTCACATGGTCTTCTAAACATCTGAAACTAACATGGTGGTCATAACTTTGCCCACTTGATGGAAAGAGGAAGGGCAATTAAAATCTCCCAGGGGGATTTAACCTTCAATCCTCTTCTTACAGTCTTCAATTTTAATCTGCACTGAGTACTATTACCTACATTTTCTCAAATTTTATTTGCACTCTATAGTACCAAATTAAATTGCATGATGGCTCCAGGGTAAATGCATCATCCAGTAAGATACTGAAACACAAAGACCAAAAGGATCTCAGATTCAATCCCTGATCTTTGCAAAGTGAGATCATCTCACCTATAGGGCTGCAAGAGCAGCAATACAATTGAAATGCTGAAGGCCTCAGTCAAAACTAAGGCCTTCGGCAGGTAAGTGATTGGGTGAAACTGGGCAGGGGGAAAGAGGCCATTACAAGTCCTCTCCCTTCACCAGAGAGGGCATCAAGGCATTTATCTTTTACTACAAGCTTGGGAACCAGGGGTAAATAGGGTGGCAAAAGGGAAGTCTTCTCTTTATCTAGGTCCTATTACACTCAGGTGCAGACAGCAGGTGGGAAAGCAGCAAGAAGCGAAGGTGCAGGAAAAGGGAAATTCTGATGGGGGCTGTAAGATATGGTGGTCCCACCACCTGAATTTTCCCTCATTTTCCATTGGAATTATGAGGAGAATTCCACTTTTACCTTCTAGGCTCATGCACTTAGGTGAGGTACAGGAGGGCTGCCAACGCCCATTTAATTTTACCCCATTGTGAGTCAGCACCTTCAGAAGAAAAAGGGATAGTAAAGCTACAGTACATTTAAATATAATTTGGTATTTACCAACAAAACAGGACAATACTTAATGACAGCTGAAACACAAAAATGTTTCTTTTAATCAATGATTTTAAGATATCCTTACTCTTCTTCCGAATTTCAGTCATCATTTTCAAATCTCGCTTTGGTCGCAAATTTGAATCACATTTTGTGTCTGTTGAAGTAAAAACAGAGCTTCAGTTGTAAAATGTTTATGTAGGGCATACTTTTTTAATGCATTTGAGTAAATGATATATTGTCAGAGCTAATGCAATAAATAATGGGTGACATTAGAAATATTTAACATTGTGAACTTGGATTGCTGTCATTTTAATAGAAACTCACTGACAATAATTTTACAGTCACCTACAGGCTGATTTGCAAGTAGGGGGGTCCATAAAATTCCGCGGGTGACTTTCCCGCTGCCTAGCCAGCCGCCCTCGATCTCGCCATGATTTTACGGTCAGCAGCAAGGCTTAGGGTGGCCCACCCACGTTCACCCCAATTAAGGCCCTTAAATGATCAGCCAATTAATGGTCACATAGGGGGCACTTCCCACCCCAGTTGCAATTTTTCAGCTGGCGGGAGGATGATAGAGGGTGGCAGGGGCGCCCAGTAGGTTAGCTTGCTTGGGCATTGGACAGGAAAGTAGGGGGGTGGAGGGTGCCTCCTTTATGGAACTCCCTCCTTCCAATCAGGAGACCCCCAAAAGGTATGCCTCCCCTGGCTGTCCCCTCCCCCCTGGCCCTTGCACCCTTTCCCAAACCTTCCTCGCCCCCTCCCCCCGGGCCTCCTGACCTGGCTCTGGCATGAGTGCCCCAAACTTACCTTTCATCCAGCTCCCAGCACTTTGTTTTCTGAGACTGACTGCAGTCCCAGCAGTGGCCACCACTCCCAGATGGGGGAGAAGGCCTGTCACCAGCCAATCACCAGTGTTAAATAGCTATGGATCAGCTGTCAAGAGTGGGGGTGAGTTCCACACCGACTTTTTCGGTGGTAGGGCGGGAATTCTGCCCATGATTTCAGACTTGGCTCAGAGGTTGCTATATGTTCCAGGGGCTTAAGCATGTAATCTATGCTGACATTTCAGTTTAGTGCTGAACTGTTGGAGGTATTGTCTTTCAAATATATAAATGGAATCCCTATCTGCCTCCTCAGAAAGATGTAAAAGATTCCATGGCACTATTTGAAGAACAGAGAAGCTCTCCTGGTGTCCTGGCCTATATCTTTTCCTTAACTGACACAAAAAGGGAAGCCATTACTGGTTGTGCAACCTCGCTTTGCACAAATTGCTGTTGCATTTCTCTGCATTACAACAGGGATTACACTTCAAAAGTGCTTCTTTGCTACTGATGCACTGTTAGACATGTGAAGTTATGAAAGATGCTATACAAATACAAGTTATTTCCTTCTTATGTCTGGGAAATTTATCAGGCTGTGCAGAGCCAGCCAATCTCATTCAGGTTGCAGAAGGACCTCACAATTAACCTCTCTCGTCCTGGGCTCAACATGGGAAAAGTGGCCAGGGTTCCCATTCCTGAACACTTGTGGCTCCTACCTCCATCAATTCCAAGGTATATAACATTCTGAATCATGAGGCAATACTCTTCCTCTAAAACATCTATACATCTAGTTGCAAATTATAATTTGAGTATTGCTGAAAAAGAGACATTTCTGTCGAAGCTATTGTTCTTGCACTCATCTTGCACATGCTGATGAAACAGACATAATGTGTGTACATGTTCTTTCTGTCTGCAAAGAACAGCGTCCTATGTATTAATATATGTAGCTCCCAATACACACAAATGCACCACATTGCGTCTGTTTCAGTTGAACAAAATAAGTAACAGCCATCCACTGGTTCATTCCTCAGGGAAATGCCTTGACCAATCAGAGTCAAGCTGCCTGGTTTAAATTTAAAACAATGCTTCGCATTTAACTGTCAGTAACCGTCAACTGATGCATTCTTCATGGCAATGCCTCTACCAATTAGAGTCCACTTGCCAACCAATCAGCACTTTCTTCTCATACAGTACAAACTGTTGTTCCTTTTACATTTGATATCCTTGCGAATTGTCCTGATGAGTGCAAGATGAAAAGCTTTGACAAGATGTCTCTTTTTTCAGCAATACTCAAGTTCTCTACTACCAGATGATTAATTATAAATTATTAATTCAATTGCATGGTTACCAGTAACTGGCAAAGCTTTAACATTAGCATTGGTAAAAAACATCAACCCAGCTCTCCTGAATACATCAGCATTATTTCTCCCTGCTCCAGCACCACATCCAAGATCGTGCTTTTCAGCATCAAGAAGTACCTGCATGAAGAGTGGCAATAGTTACTTTATGTGAACATTAATTTTCCTGTACTGCATACAAAAGCAAACAATAGCCTGGTATCTGGTTGTTGATTATTCCAAAGCTCTCCTGGCTGGCCTCTCATACTCTTCCTTCCCTAAGTTTCATTTCATCCAACACTCTGCTTCCAGCCTAGGCTCCAGGTCCTGAATGCCTACTCAAAGCTCTTGTAATTTAATGTTGGCGACTGGAGAACTGGCAGGAGCCCTCGTTGCCTCCATTGGTAAAAGTCCACTGGAATTAGTACCCACCAGGCACTTAACTGGCCAGCGGTGTGCCTTCCCCAGGAAACCCCATCATCCGAGAGCTGCTGGCCAATCAGAGGCTGGGCAGTTCTCCACTGTCAGCACCTCTGGGAGTGGTGGCTGCTGCTAATGCACCCACCAGAGGCCTAGGATCATGAGAGCGGATTGGGGGTCACGGGGAGGGAGTTGCTGGCTAGGGGTGTAGGGAGGTTGGAAGAAATGGCAGAGGTCATTAATTGCCTACATAAGAGTCTCAATTAGCATTTGTATGGGAAGACCAACCACAAATCTGCCCACCCTGGACTTAATCAGGAGAAGATGGGAAGGTGGTAAGGTCTCCACTCCGCACCCTCCTACCCGATTAAATGCCATCCCCACCTCAAAACTCATCACTGTGGCATACATTTCCTGTGCTTCGCCACCTCCCTCCTTTTTAAAATCCTTCTTAAAACCTATTTCTTTGGCCAAGCTTTTGGTCACCCTTCCTAATTTCACCTCTTTTGGTCTGATGTTTGTTTAATTGTGATTAATTCTCTGTGAAGTATCCTGCGATATTTTTCTATGTTAAAAGTGCTATATAAATGCAAGCTGTTTTTAAGAAAAAAAGCATAGGTTGCACTTCTACCACCCATACAATGAACAGTATTGTATTTACTTAGCTGTGCAGGTTTTCTTTTGTAATGTTATAAAATAGCTCTTATTGACGAATCCTGGCTTTAAGGAATCTATTTATTTAAATAACTCAGTCCATCAATTATTTGAATTTTTGAAGTGGCAGATACAGAATCATAGAATCATAAAAACCTCAGCATAGGAGTAGACTGTTTAGCCTATCTTGCCTATGCACATGCTAACTCCATGTCAGAGCTTTATTTTTATTTGTTCATGGGATGTGGCCGTTGATGGCTGGGCCAGCATTTATTGCCCATCCCTAATTGTCCTTGAGCAGCTGCTGGTGTGCTACCTTCTTGAACCGCTGCAGTCCTTGTGGTGTAGGAACAACCGCATTGCTACTAGCAAGGGAGTTCCAGGATCTTGACACAGTGACAGTGAAGGAACGGTGATATAATTCCATGTCAGGATGGTGAGTGACTTATAGGAGAACTTGCAGGTGGTGGTATTCCAGGTTTTCCTTCCAGTTATTTCTGTTTTTGTTTTTGTTTTGGATTTCCAGCATCCGCAGTTCTTTGCTTTTATTATTATTATTGCAGGTGGTGGTGTTCCCTTGCTGCTCTTGTTGTTCCAGATGATAGAGGTCATGGGTTTGGAAGGTGCTGTTGAAGGAGCCTTGGTGAGTTGCTGCAGTACATCTTGTAGATGGTACACACTGCTGCCACTGTGTGTCAGTGTTGGACGGAGTGATCATTGAAAGAGATGGATGGAATGCCAATCAAGCAGGCTGCTTTGTCCTGGATGGTATCGAACTTCTTAAGTGTTGTTGGAGCTGCACTCATGCATGCAAGAACAGTATTTTATCACACTCCTGACCTGTGCCTTGTAGAGAGTGGATAAGCTTTGGGTGAGTTACTCGCCACAGGATTCCCAGCCTCTGACCTACTCTGTAGCCATGGTAGCCATGAACTGGTCCAGTTCAGTTTCTGGTTAATGGTAACCCCAGGATGTTGATAGTGGGGGATTCAGCAATGGTAATGTCATTGAATGTCAAGGGGAAATGATTAGATTCTCTCTTGTTGGAGATGGTCATTGCCTGACACTTGTGTGGTGCGAATGTTACTTGCCACTTATCAGCCCAAGCCTGGATATTGTCCAGGTCTTGCTGCATATGGACATGGACTGCTTCAATATCTGAGGAGTCGCGAATGATGCTGAACATTGTGTAATCATCAATGAACATCCCCACTTCTGACCCTATGATGGAAGGAAGGTCAATGAAACCTGAAGATAGTTAGGCACACGACGCTGAGGAACTCCAGCAGTGATGTCCCATGAAAGAGATGACAGACATCCAACAACCACAACCATCTTCCTTTGTGCTAGATTTGACTTCAACCTGTGGAGAGTTTTCCCCCAGATTCCCATTGACTTCAGTTTTGCTAAGGCTCCTTGATGCCACACTCGGTCAAATGCTGCCTTGATGTCAAGGGCATTCACTCTCACCTCACCTTTTGAGTTCAGCTCTTTTGCCCATGTTTGTGTACTATAAGGGTCTGGCACATATAGGGTCAATGTGGGACTGAGTACAGCACTGCCCACACAGTGATGTACGAGAGTGCATGACCCACATCCAGGATCAGGTTAGTGTTGGACAGAGATAAAAACAAAAAAACTGCGGATGCTGGAAATCCAAAACAAAAACAGAATTACCTGGAAAAACGCCTTGTGTATCAACAAGTGTGGTGAGAGCTCGTAGCTTGTACCCTTTACTATATATTTGTAAATAATTCTAAAGAGTCAATAAAGACAGTTAACCTACGTATGACTATGAAGACTTCTTCAGCCCTACTGAACTGTAATCAACATCCTACAACAGTTTGGGCTAGGGATGTAATGAGGTCAGAGGCTGAGTGGCCCTGCCGGAACCTAAACGGAGCGTCAGTGAACAGGTTATTGCCATTTGCTAACACCCTCAATGGCATTTTCCATAACTTTGCTGATGATGGAGAGTAGACTGATGGGGCGCTAATTGGCTGGTTTGGATTTCTCCTGCTTTTGTGGGCATTTTCCACATTTCTGGGTAAACGCCAGTGTTGTATCTGTACTGGAACAGCTTGGCTAGGGTGTGGCTGGTTCTGGAGCACAAGTCTTCAGTACTATTGCCAGAATATTGTCAGGGCCCAGAGTCTTTGCAGTATCCAGCACCTTCAGCCTTTTCTTGATGTGACATGGAGTGAATCGAATTGGCTGAAGACTGACATCTGTGATTCTGGGGACCTCAGGAGGAGGCTGAGATGGATAATCCACTCGGCACTTCTGGCTGAAGATTGTAGCAAATGCTTCAGCCTTATCTTTTGTACTTAACATTGAGCTCAACAACTTCAGATCATGAACTCTCTCCTCTATCCCCACCCCCTTTCCCATCCGTCTTTTCCCAATAATTTATAAACTAAAATTTTTTTTTAATATATATTTTTTTCCCACCTATTTCTATTATTTTTAAATTTATTTCCATCCATTGTTTTATCTCCACCTTTTAGCCTATTTCGATCCCTTCCCCCCCACCCCACCCCCACCATAGCTATCTGTCACTTGCTCGCCCTGCTTTCTACCCTTAATGTCACCATTAGCACATTCCTTAGCTAATATCACCACCATCAACACCCTTTTGTCCTTTTGTCTATGACATCTTTGGCAATCTCTTATTTGCCTCCACCTATCACTGGCCCTCATTCAGCTCTACCTGTGCTACCCCACCTCAAACAGCTTATATTTCACCTCATTTCTATTTTTCCTTAGTTCTGATGAAGAGTCATACGGACTCAAAATGTTAACTATATTCCTCTCCGCAGATGCTGTCAGACCTGCTGAGTTTTTTCTGCTATTTTTGTTCTTGTTATCTTTTGCACTGATGTCCTGGGCTCTTCCATCATTGAGGATGGGGATATTTGTGGAGCCTCCTCCTCCTCAGGTGAATGCTTGTGGACTGCTGCATTGCATCTTTCACATGCCGCATAGTAGCCAGTGGATTGTTGGTGAAGTCTGGCGGATGTAAATGACACCTCCATCCCAATTGCTCGCAAACCATCTTCTCTCCTTGCACATGACAAGTTAATGCACAACAAGCATGAGAAACAGAGGACTGGAGGGGGCATGGCTGAACTCCAGCACCTCATGCCGTTCCAAGAGCGGCTGCCAAGCTGGCAGGGGAGGTTCAGGACCATTCATGTGCAGACGGAAAGGTTGGCATCTGGCCTCCATCCAGTGAGGAACCATGTTTACTGTCTTGATGTAGAAACCTTAGGGTCATGCTCAGTGCCATGTTGGAAACAGCCCATACAGTCGCTCACTCTTGCCTCTTTCGTTTACAGGTACCAGCAAGAAGAGGGTGAGGCCTGACCCCAAACCCGAGTCCAGCACCAGCTCCAGCCTGCAGAGGAGCGAGGATGAGGAGGACGACGAGGACATTGCACCCGTAGAGATGTCACCGCAACCAGCTGCACTCTCCACCAGCCCAGAGACAGACACACTGGTGGGTTCAAGATCTAGTTCAGGAAGGGTCTCACAATCTGATGGTCACCTCACAGACACATGTTTGCAGCAGGAGGAGGCAGGGACAGCCAAGGTCATTGGCACTGTTAGGGAAGAGGCTTCAGCTAAGTCTGAGTCAGATAATGAGCCTCTGGGAATGGTCATGGACAAGATGCTGGTGATATAGCAAGAAATAGGGGAACATCAGGCAGAGGTGTCAGAGACCCTCAACAGAGCAACACCTGAGGCAGAGGAGTCCGTCTGCCTACTCTCTCCACTGCACCCATCCAAGACCCCCATAATCTTTGCATCTCCAGCCCCGCACACTTTTGGCATCTAAAGCCGCCACACTTCTTTCTGCCTCTCCTCCCTGCCTTCTTTCCCCCCTGTCCCTACAAAGGCCCTCACACACCATTACCTGCAACAGTCGTACAGCAGCTGCTGGATGCTCTACTTGGTAGAGGCTCCACTGGCTGCGTGAGGCTCCACCTGCAGCTCCAACATCGTGAGGCTCCACCTGCAGCTCCAACATCGCAAGGCTCCACCTGTAGCTCCTGGCTCCAATATCATGAGGCTCCACCTGCAGCTCCTGGCTCCAATATCATGAGGCTCCACCTGTAGCTCCTGGCTCCAATATCATGAGGCTCCACCTGCAGCTCCTGGCTCCAATATCGAGAGGCTCCACCTGTAGCTCCTGGCTCCAATATCGTAAGGCTCCACCTGCAGCTCCTGGCTCCAACATTGTGAGGCTCCACCTGTAGCTCCTGGCTCCAATATCGAGAGGCTCCACCTGCAGCTCCTGGCTCCAACATTGTGAGGCTCCACCTGTAGCTCCTGGCTCCAATATCGAGAGGCTCCACCTGTAGCTCCTGGCTCCAATATCGAGAGGCTCCACCTGTAGCTCCTGGCTCCAATATCGAGAGGCTCCACCTGCAGCTCCTGGCTCCAATATCGAGAGGCTCCACCTGCAGCTCCTGGCTCCAATATCGAGAGGCTCCACCTGCAGCTCCTGGCTCCAACATTGTGAGGCTCCACCTGCAGCACCTGGCTCTAACATTGTGAGGCTCCACCTGTAGCTCCTGGCTCCAATATCGAGAGGCTCCACCTGCAGCTCCTGGCTCTAACATTGTGAGGCTCCACCTGCAGCTCCTGGCTCCAACATTGTGAGGCTCCACCTGCAGCACCTGGCTCTAACATTGTGAGGCTCCACCTGTAGCTCCTGGCTCCAATATCGAGAGGCTCCACCTGCAGCTCCTGGCTCCAACATTGTGAGGCTCCACCTGTAGCTCCTGGCTCCAATATCGAGAGGCTCCACCTGCAGCTCCTGGCTCCAACATTGTGAGGCTCCACCTGCAGCTCCTGGCTCCAATATCGTAAGGCTCCACCTGCAGCTCCTGGCTCCAACATTGTGAGGCTCCACCTGCAGCTCCTGGCTCCAATATCGAGAGGCTCCACCTGTAGCTCCTGGCTCCAATATCGAGAGGCTCCACCTGTAGCTCCTGGCTCCAATATCGAGAGGCTCCACCTGTAGCTCCTGGCTCCAATATCATGAGGCTCCACCTGCAGCTCCTGGCTCCAATATCGAGAGGCTCCACCTGTAGCTCCTGGCTCCAATATCATGAGGCTCCACCTGCAGCTCCTGGCTCCAATATCGAGAGGCTCCACCTGTAGCTCCTGGCTCCAATATCGAGAGGCTCCACCTGCAGCTCCTGGCTCCAATATCGAGAGGCTCCACCTGTAGCTCCTGGCTCCAATATCATGAGGCTCCACCTGCAGCTCCTGGCTACAATATCGAGAGGCTCCACCTGCAGCTCCTGGCTCCAACATTGTGAGGCTCCACCTGCAGCTCCTGGCTACAATATCGAGAGGCTCCACCTGCAGCTCCTGGCTCCAACATTGTGAGACTCCACCTGCAGCTCCTGGCTCCAACATTGTGAGGCTCCACCTGCAGCTCCTGGCTCCAATATCGTAAGGCTCCACCTGCAGCTCCTGGCTCCAACATTGTGAGGCTCCACCTGCAGCTCCTGGCTCCAACATTGTGAGGCTCCACCTGCAGCTCCTGGCTCCAACATTGTGAGGCTCCACCTGCAGCTCCTGGCTCTAACATTGTGAGGCTCCACCTGCAGCTCCTGGCTCTAACATTGTGAGGCTCCACCTGCAGCTCCTGGCTCTAACATTGTGAGGCTCCACCTGCAGCTCCTGGCTCTAACATTGTGAGGCTCCACCTGCAGCTCCTGGCTCCAATATTGTGAGGCTCCACCTGCAGCTCCTGGCTCTAACATTGTGAGACTCCACCTGCAGCTCCTGGCTCCAACATTGTGAGGCTCCACCTGCAGCTCCTGGCTCCAACATTGTGAGGCTCCACCTGCAGCTCCTGGCTCCAACATTGTGAGGCTCCACCTGCAGCTCCTGGCTCTAACATTGTGAGGCTCCACCTGCAGCTCCTGGCTCTAACATTGTGAGGCTCCACCTGCAGCTCCTGGCTCTAACATTGTGAGGCTCCACCTGCAGCACCTGGCTCCAACATTGTGAGGCTCCACCTGCAGCTCCTGGCTCCAACATTGTGAGGCTCCACCTGCAGCTCCTGGCTCCAACATTGTGAGACTCCACCTGCAGCTCCTGGCTCCAATATCGTAAGGCTCCACCTGCAGCTCCTGGCTCTAACATTGTGAGGCTCCACCTGCAGCTCCTGGCTCCAACATTGTGAGGCTCCACCTGCAGCTCCTGGCTCCAACATTGTGAGGCTCCACCTGCAGCTCCTGGCTCCAACATTGTGAGGCTCCACCTGCAGCTCCTGGCTCTAACATTGTGAGGCTCCACCTGCAGCTCCATCCGCACCTGCAGGGGGCAGTGCGATGACAGGGGGAGAGAAATTCCAGTCAGGTGTTCATTTGAATCCTGACCAGGAGATGCAAATCGGCTTCCCAATGGCTTCTGGTGGAATGGTGACCTGCCATCATCCTGCCAGGATGGTTGGGACCATAAGTTCTCACCATCATTTCACGCCATTGGGAAACCGATTTTTCAGCCCCTGACGTTTTGCTGGCCCCTGTCCGCCATGAACCCCGCCACTGGCTGGATGGGACAATTCTGTCTTAGTGATGGATGTTGAAGTTCCCCACCCAGAGTACATCCTGTGTCCTTGCCACCCTCAGAGCTTCCTCCAAGTGGTATTGAACATGGAGGAGCACTGGTCCATCAGCTGAGTGTGGACAGTAAGTGGTAATCAGCACGTTTCCTTGCCCATGGTTGTCCTGATGCCATGTCCTGACAATGTTGATGACCCCTAGGGAAACTCCCTCCTGATTGTATACCACTTTGCTGCCACCTCTGGTGGGTCTGTCCTGTCAGTGGGACAGGATGGTGATGATGGTGCCTGGGGCATTGCCTGTAAGATATAATTCAATGAGTATGACTATGTCAGGCTGTTGCTTGACTAGTCTGTGGGACAGCCATTCCAATTTTGGCACAAGTCCCCAGATGGCCATTCCAGAGAGCATTTAAGAGTCAACCACATTGCAGTGGGTCTGGAATCACATGTAGGCCATACCAGGTAAGGACGGCAGATTTCCTTCGCAAAAAGGACATTAGTGAACCAGGTGAGTTTTTAACTATCATTTTGTGGTCACCATTAGACTGGTTTTTAATTCCAGATTTTATTTTAATAATTGAATTCAAATTCCACCAGCTGCTGTGGTGGGATGTGAACCCACGTCCCCACTTTTGGATTACAAGTTCAGTGACATTACCAAAATGCCACCACCTTCCCATAGAAGGCTACCAACTTAATTCCTATATTCCTGTTCTTTCCATACAATTATCTTATGTTATGATTGATAGCTTTAACAGCTACTTATGATTACGCACTTCCAACCCCATTCAGCTTTCAACAAAAATCATAACATCTTTCTCCTGAGCGATGAAATTATTCATTCTTTCAAGTGAAAAAGTACAAAAATATAAAAATATAAACAAAAAAAATTGGCCTGCTGAGATACAAAAAGCATTTGACTAGATGTAGAATTATCCAACAACCCATGAGTACCAATAGCCTTCAGATCCTTCCTCTCCTTCCCTTACCTCTGACCCTATTTCTTCTTCTTCAAATCTTACGCCTTGCGGTGTATTCACGGTACTCTTTAACCATCCTCTCTCTGAGTCTGAATGATCGTTCCTCAGCAAAGGCCTCAGCTTCATCTATTTATGCCCACACTTCAATGAATTTCGAGCTTAGCATGATTCTAAACTCTACTTCCAGTGCCTCCGCCTCCATGTCCACTTTTTTGGCCAGGACTCTTCCTCCTACTCAGTCCTTTTACCTGTCGCTAATATTCACCCTCAATCTGGACTCCTCCCTTTGGCCTCTTACCCATCCTTGATCTTTTCATTGAGGTCTGGCGTCAGTTGTCACAATTCCTCTGCTCCCTGAACTTACTCTAACTTATTTCCCTCTAGAATGCAATACCCTGTTCCCTCAGGCCCAACCCTAACATTGTCATCAAATCTGCTGACAAAGGTGGTGCAACTATTGCTTGGTGTACCAACCTCTTTCTAGTAGAGGCTGAAAATCTACTCTCCGACACCTCCTCCTATCTGCCCCTGGACCATGACCCCACTACCAAACATCAGGCTACCTTCTCCAGAACTGTACCTAACCTCATTTCCTCTGGAGATTTTCCCTCCAAGGCTTCCAACCTCATATTCCCAAAGAGCAGCCCGCTTCTACCTCCTTCCCAAAATTTATAAACAGGTCTGCCCTAATAGACCCATCGTTTTGCCAGTTCCTGCCCTACTGAACTGATTTATTCCTATCTCAACTCTATTTTTTCATTTTGTCCAATCTCTTCCCACCTACATCCATCATTCTTCCATTGCCCCACGTCACTTCAACATTTTCCAGTTTCCTGGCCCTAACCATCTCCTCTTTACCATGGACGACCAATCCCTCTACACCTCCAAGCCTCACCAGGACAGACAGAGAGGTCTCTGCTTCTTCAATGGGATGGAGGCCCAACCAGTCTCCATCTACCTCCACCCTCCTCCATCTGGCTAAATTTGTTATCACATTAAATAATGTCTCCCTCAACTCCAATCACTTTGTCCAAATAAAGGGTGCTGCTACCAGTATCCGTATGCATCTTTTCTATGCCTGTGTTTTTGTGGGATATGTGGAACATTCCTTGTTCCAGTCCTACTTAGGCACCTTCCTCAGCATTTTTTCTGGTACATTGATGACTGTATTGGTGTCACTTCCTGTTCTTGCCCTGCACTGGAAAGTTTCATTGACTTTGTTTCCAATTTCCACTCTTCTCTCATTTTCATCTGGTCCACGTCTGACTCTTCTCTTCCTGGACTTCTCTTTCTGTATTTCTGGGGATAGACTATCCATTAATGTTCACTGCAATCTCACAGACTCTCACAACTACCTTGACTACAGTTCCTCACACCTGGCTTTCTGTATTCCATTATCCCAGTTTCTCCATCCCTGTCACATCTGTTCAGACAATGCAACCTTCTGTACCAGCACTTCTGACATGTTTTCCTTTTTTTTCAACAAGAATTCCCACACACCATGGTGGACAGGGCCCTCCACCTCCTCTCACCCCTTCCCTTCCATCCCAGAACTATGCTAGGATTCCCCTTGTCCAGAGTGCAGTGCTGCAGAGTGGAATTGCCGCAAGTTTGGTGAGAAGGGAATTCGGTGAGGAGGGGAGGGAGGTGCTCTTTTCTTTTTCTTTCTCAGTCTGCAGGAGACCAGGAGTTGAAAAGCTGCAGGAGGGGGCTGAGTTTTTAAAACATCCAAGAGTGACATCATGGGAGGTAAACATGTCCATTGGTTGGGGAGAAACTGCTGTTAGAGAGAATCTTCAACTGCCTGAAAATTAGAAAAACACATTCTTCTTAAAAGAAGGAGCTACTTAGATTTCCGTAAGAAGTAATAGGGAAATAAGATTAAGTCAAGGCTAGATAAAAAATAAAAGTAGTATAAGTAAACCAAAGTAAAATAAAGTTAACATAAGGGAAGTAAACTGAAGCAATGACAGGGCAACTCAGTCATGTGGAATGAGTGTCCTGTAATATGTGGGAAGTTGTGGACACTACCAGTGTCCTAGATAACCACATGTGCAGGAAGTGTCACTAGCTGTAGAATCTTGCTCCGGGTTTCAGGGCTTGAGTGATGGCTGGAGTCACTGTGGCACATCCACACAAGACTACATGGATAGCACGTTCAGAGATGTAGTGTTACCACAGCTTAGGAGCCTGGAAGCAGAAAGGAAATGGGTGACCACCAGGCAGTCCAAGAGAACTAGGCAGGTAGTGCAGGAATCCCCTGGGGTCCCGCTCACCAATCAGTTTTCCCTTTTGGATATTGGTGTGGGCGTTGGTTCCTCAGAGGAATGCAGTCAGAGCCAGGTTTGTGGCGCCACAGGTGGCTCTGCTGTATAGGAGGGGAGAAAGAAGAGGGGAAGAGCAATAGTGATAGGAGATTTGTGAGTTAGGGGAATAGACAGGCATTTCTGTCGCTGTAGACGTGACTCCAGGGTGGTATATTGCCTTCCTGGTGCCAGGGTCAAGGATGTCATGGTGAGGCTGCAGGACATTCTTCTATGGGAGGGTGATCAGCCAGAGGTCATGGTCCACGTTGGTACCAATGACCTAGGTAGGAAAGGGGAGGAGGTCCTGAAAGCAGATTTCAGGGGGCTAGAAGGAGACTGAAAAGCAGGACCTCTAAAGCAGTAATCTCAAGATTACTCCCAGTTCCATGTGCAAGTATATATATAGGATAATAGAGCGATTGAACATGTGGCTGGGAAGCTGGTATAGGAGGGAGGACATCAGGTTTCAGAGGCATTGGGACCGGTTCTAGGGAAGGTGGGACCTGTACAAGCCAGACACCTGAACAGGACCGGGATGAATATCCATGCAGGGAGATTTGCTAGTGCTAATGTGGGGAGGGGGGAGGGGTGGAGGTGATGTTTTAAATTAGATTGGCAAGAGGCTGATAACCTGAGGGCAAATTCAGATAAGGGAATGGGAGATGGACAATTAGTGAATGACTCTGAAAGACAAAAGAAGCACAGATTATAAGGTGTACAGCACAGGAATTTGGCAGTGTTAAAAATGTATATGTAAATACAAAGAGTATAGCAAATAAAGCCGATGAGCTGAGGGCACAGGTAGATACATGGCTGCATGATATCATCGCAATAATGGAAACTTGGCTTAAAGAAGGGAAAAAATGGCAGCTCAACATCCCTGGATACAGAGTTTTCAGGCAGGATAGAGAGGGGGATAAAAAAGGTGAGGGTGTAGCATTATTGGTTAAAGAAACAATTACAGCTGTGAGGAGGGATGATATACTAAATGAAGCATCAAATGAGGCTATATAAGTTGAGGTCAGAAATGAAAAAGGGGCAGCCATATTGCTAGGAGTGTACTATAGACCCCCACATATTGGAAGGGGGTTAGAAGAGCAAATGTGTAGTCAAATTTCTGAGTGCAAAAACAATAGGGCAGTAATAGTTGGGGGACTTCATCTACTCTAATACCAATTGGGATACATACAGAGTGAAGGGCACAGAGGGCACAAAATTCTTGAACTGCATTCACGAGAATATTTTCAACCAGCATATAACAAGGCGAATGAGAGGGGTGCAATTGTAGATTTAGGCCATGATTTTACAGTCGGTGTGCAGGGACGGGCCTGACCCGCCAGCATGTAAAATGATGTGTGATGACGGCGGGCGGCGTCCTGAAGTCATCGCGCTGTCTTGTGATGTTTCGTTCAGCGGGTGCACGCCAGAGTCGTCTACACAACCGCCGATAATTAATAGGCCTATTAAGGCCATTAACGAAGTAATTAGTTTCAAGTTTACACTGCCCGAAAGGTCAAGCGGCTTTTGCGTTTTTCAGGAAACCTCATCCACGAGCGGGTGAGGTTTCCTAAAGCTTTTACGAATTAAATGAAAAGTTTTTCTGAATAATAAAAACATGTCCCATCTCATGTGACACAAGAGGAGACATGTTTCATTAAATTTTTATTATATTCACTTATTTTTTTCAAAAGTGCTTCAATTTACCTGAGGCAGCTCTGTGCCTCAGGGAGATTGAAGTACTCTTTTGTGCATGCGCTGGATTCAACTCTCCTTCCTCCCCTCGCCCCCACAGAAGCGCTCTGCTCATGTATTATGTTGCATGGGCCTTAATTGGCCTGCCCGTGTAAAATGGCAGAGCAGAGCTGATCTCAGGCCGTGGTCAGTTGCGCGTCCGCTCCCACCGAGCCCACCCATTGCGGGAAAAATTCAGGCTTTAGTTTTCGGAAATGAAGCTGGGCAAGTGGATGAAGTAGCGGGGGGGACCATATTGGAGATAGTGACCATAATATAGTTAGATTTAGCATCATTATGGACAAGGACAAAGATAGAACAGGAGTAAAAATTCTAAATTAGGGAAAGACAAATTTTACAAAGCTGACAGGCTAATTGGCGAAAGTTGACTGGATACAGCTACTAGAAGGGAAAACAGTATCAAATCAGTGGGAGGCATTCAAAAGCGAGATTCTACGGGCACAGTGTAGACATGTCCCCACAAAGAAAAAGGGTGGTACTGCCAAATCTTGAGCCCCCTGGTTATCCAGAAGCACACCGGGTAAGATAAAGCAGAAAAAGAGAGCTTATATCAGTCACAAAAAGCCTCAATACTGTAGAAAGCCTAGAGAAGTGTAGAACGTACAGGGGTGTTGTTAAAAAAATAAATTAGGAAAGCAAAGAGAGGATACAAAAAAATTGCCAGCTAAAATCAAAGAAAACCCAAAGATGTTTCACCAGTACATTAAGAGCAAGAAGATAACTGAGGAAAGGGTAGGGCCTATCAGAGATGTACATGGTAACTTGTGCGTTGATGCTGAAGATGTGGGCAAGGTTCTCAATGAATACTTCATCTCTGTCTTCACTAAGGAGAGGGATGGTGCAGACATTCTAGTTAAAGAGGAAGAGTGTGAAATATTAGATACAATAGGTATAATGAGAGAGGAAGTTCTGGAGGAACTGGCATCCTTGAAGGTGGATAAATCACAAGGGCTGGATGGATTGTATCCCAGGTTGTTAAAGGAAGGTAGGGAGGAAATAGCGGATGCTCTGAGGATCATTTTCTAATCCTCACTAGAGACAGTCGAGGTACCAGAAGATTGGAGGTCTGCAAATGTTGCACCATTATTTAAAAAGGTGTGAGGGATAGGCCAGAAAATTATAGGCCGGTCAGTCTGACTTCAGTGGTGGGCAATTTATTGGAATCAATTCTGACAGACAGGATAAACTGTCACTTAGAAAGGCATGGGTCAATCAGTGATAGTCAGCATGGTTTTGTTAGGGGAAGATCGTATCTTACTAACAATAGAATTTTTTGAGGAAGTAACAAGGAGGATTGACGAGGATAGTGCAGTGGATATTGTTGACATGGACTTTAGTAAGGCATTTGACAAGGTCCCTATCATTAAGCTATTAATGCATATATATTATTGGAAAATATTTTTTGATTAAAATAGAGGTTTAGTCTGTGGGTGTGTCTTAATTGGATTAAAGTCAGCTAGTCTGGGTGCTTTGATGTGTACTAGTTTTAATATGTAAGAGAAATAGTGTGCATTTGCATTTTCTGAATAAAGCATTCAAGAAGTAGGGTGAAAACTGACACTTTTCTAGTAGCTTCTAAGTAATATGTTTATATTACTAATAAAGTTAGTACTATGAAAGGGGTTTTATTGTTAAGAGAGGTGTAGTTCAGAGGTTGTTGACACAATGATAATTAACACTCAATGGAGCTGGTAGGTATAACTTCAGTAATTTTTGGGTGTGCAGAGCAAAGGTAACGTGAGATGAGAAGGCAGCTGCAAGCCTCCAACTGACTCCAGAGATTTTGAATTCGTAAGGTGAAAATGCTTTGCCTGGTGTTTGGTTAAGTCTATGGGTTGCTGTTGCCTTAATGGAGATCAGTTTTGGAATTTGTTAAAAGATATGACAGTAGTCATTTTGAAGCCATGTGTATATATATATTTATATATATATATATTTTAACCTGTGTAAAATTAATAAAATGTTTCATTTAGTTTAATGTAAAGCCTCGAGAACTGGTAGTTTGATTCCTGAACTTAGCGGTTTCCAGTGATGTTCTGCAGGGCTCAGTGTTGGGACCCTTGCTGTTTGTCATATATATGATTGATTTGGTCTTAAATGTGGGGGGCATGATTGGGAAGTTTGCAGATGACACAAAAATTGGCCACCTAGTTGATAGTGAAGAGGATAGCTGTTATTTCCAGAATGATGTTAATGGTTTGGTTGAGTGGATGAAAAAGTGGCAAATGGAATTCAATTCAGAGATGTGTGAGGTAATGCATTTAGGGAGGGCAAACAAAGCAAGGGAATACTGAATAAATGGGAGGATATTGAGAGGGGTTGAGGAAGTGAGAGATCTTGGAGTGCATGCCCACAGGTCCCTGAGGTGGCAGGGTAGCTGGATAAAGTGGCAAAGAAAGAATGTGGAATGCTTTCCTTTATTGGTAGAGATATTGGATATAAAAGCAGGGATGTAATGATGGAACTGTATAAAATGCTAGTTAGGCCACAGCTGGAATTTTGTATACAGTTCTGGTCACCATATTATAGGGAGGACATAATTGCACTGGATAGAGTACAGAGGAGATTTACAAGAATGTTGCCGAGACTTGAAAATTGCAGCTATGAAAAAGATTAGATAGGCTAGGGTTGTTTTCCTCAGAACAGAGGAGGTTGAGGGGCAACCTAATTGAGGTGTACAAAATTATGAGGGGCCTAGATAGGGTAGACAGGAAAGACCTGTTTCCCCTAGGTGAGGGGTCAATTATGAGGGGACATAGATTTAAGGTGATTGGTAGAAGGATTAGAGAGGACATGAGGAAAATCTTTTTCACCCAGAGGGTGGTGGGCCTAAACTGGTGGTTGAGGCTGAAATGCTCATTTAAAAGGTACTTGGATATGCACTTGAAATGTGTGACTGCAAGGCCACGAACCAGGTGCTGGAAAGTGGGATCAATAATGAGTAGCGAGTTTCTTTTTTATCCTTTTATGGCTGACACAGACACGATGGTCGGAATGGCCTCTTTTTGCACTGTAACTTTTCTATGGTTCTATGGTCCTTACCTTCAACCCCACTAGGCTCCATAGTCAACGGATCATCCACCACCATTTTCGTCACCTCCACCATGATGCCCCACCAAACACATCTGCCCTTACCCTCCCCTTTTAGAATTACAAAGGAACTATTCTCTCTGTGACACCCTGGTCCACAGCTCAATCATCCTAACAACCCCTCC
Source organism: Carcharodon carcharias (assembly GCF_017639515.1). Taxonomy (NCBI): domain Eukaryota; kingdom Metazoa; phylum Chordata; class Chondrichthyes; order Lamniformes; family Lamnidae; genus Carcharodon; species Carcharodon carcharias. The sequence continues at coordinate 161,961,174 of NC_054474.1, read as the reverse complement.
CTTTCCTATAACACCTTTCCATGCAGGAGATACAACATTTGCCATTTAGCTCCTCCGTTCTCATCATCAAAGACTCCAAACACTCCTTCCAAGTGAAACAGTTGCTTGTACTTCTTTCAGTTTAATATCTGTATTCCTTGCAGAAGTGGTCTCTTGTACACTAGGCTGACCAAATGCAGGCTGGGTGACTGTATAGTGGAACATCTTCATTCAGGCTGCAAATATGAAGTGTGAGTGGCTGGAAAGCAGCATTTCAAATGCAATGAAGGGATTAAGAAAGAAACAAGAGAAAAGGCTGAACCAGCTTCCTGTTGCTTGTCAGTTCAATTCTTCACTTTGCTCCGGCTCTGACCTTTCATCCTTGGCCTGCTACATTGTTCCAATGAAGCTCAACGCAAACTCAAGGAACCTCACCTTTCAACTTGGCACTCAGCAGCCTTCTGGATTTAACAATGAGTTCAAGAATTTTAGATCAACCTCTGCCCCTATTTTGTTTTATGTGTTTTCTTTTTTTGCTGGTTCAACTTTTTCTGTTGTTTCTTTCTTAATCCCTTCACTTTGCATTTGAAATGCTGCTTTCTAGCCATCCACACTTAATCAAGACACATTTAAAAAAAAATACTGTCAGGAAGATATAATAATTCTCATAATGTTATTGGATTTTTTTGTAGAGTAACAGTGGTGTCTGTGTCTATGGGTCTATGTGTGTGTATGTATGGGCAGAATTTTACAGCCCCCTTTCGGCAGGGATGGGGCCATAAAATGCAGCGAGTCGTTATAAATCCCACTGACGACAGCAGGAATGCAAAATCCTGCTGTCGTAAAATTCTGCCCTATCTGAAGGATTTTCCCCTTGGTGATTTGGGGGCGGGACCCGCTCGCCGAGGGAAAAATTATGCGGGATGACGTCGGAAGAAACCCCCGATGTCATCCCAGTCCATTTAAATCTTCAGGAAGGCGGGATGAAGTTTCATGTCCGTTTTTTAAAAATTTAATAAACTTTACGTGTTTCTCATTAACATGTCCCATCTCGTGTGACATTGTCACATGAGGGGGACATGTTAATAATTTTAATATTTCTGTTTTTTAACTTTTCTTACCTGTCAGAAAACTCCCTGAGACAGCACTTTGCCTCAGGAAGCAGTGCGCTATTTCATACGCATGCGCGAAAGAGTGCACTTTGACAGATGGGGATTCCCTCCACCCCCTTCCCCACCCCCTCACACAGGAAGTGCATAGTGCTTCCTGTTGGGCATGCCGCTGGGCGGACCTTAACTGGGCTGCCCACTCAAAATGGTGGCAGGCCTTGTTTCAGCGGCGGGGATCAGCTGCCTGCCCACTGTGGAGCCAGTGGGGCCAGCACGCCCATCAAGGGCTAAATTCTACCCAATTGCATTTGAATGCTGCTTTCTAGCCATTCACACCTCGGTTTGTAGCCTGAATGGAGATGTTCCACAATGCGGTCATCCAGCCTTATTTTTTAATCATAAAAATATAACAATGAACTCTGCAAGTTAATTAATTAATTAATTCTTGCAAAACAAACTTTTAAGCATTCTACATGACATTGTATCATAAATTTGTTTTGGTTGGTATCAGAAACAATTCCTACAAGACAAATTAGAGTTCATATATAAATTATTTGGTACAAAATATTATTTACTCAGATGTGAAAATGCACTTAACGTTTTCAGCTGAGATCCTGCGTCCTGTTCTTATTGCATACACAGCAGTGTCAATGGAAGATAATGCAACAAGTGAATTTGGTTCAGCAGTAATACTTAAAGCCATTTGGCTTCCTGGCTTGTAAACAACAGAATCTGTACTCAGTTGAATCTGTAAACATAAAGCAGAGCATATTCAACCATTCATTTGGAGATGATTCAGTTAAATTAATGTATTGAAATTTTTTTCTTTAAGACAATGTCTATTATTATATTAATATTCTGCATTATAAAAATACAGTATATACTGAAACATAGTCAGACTCCTCAATTTCAGAAGTATAGTTTGAGCCTGAATAGTCTTAGTTGTAATCAATTTAGTCAGTTTTCAGTCAGCAATCAGATGAAATCCTCCAAAATGAGGAACATTTCACCTTGGAAAATGTGAGAAAAGAATCTGAACCTCCACTTTTTATGGTTAGCATGGTTCATATAGTAGAACAATAGCTTTGAAAATGCAAGGTGCTGCTGAAGATGTAGAGCGTGTTAGTAAACCTTTCTTAAGTTACTGTTGCTGATCAGAACTTATGATCAGAGTGAGAGTCAGAAGCATTGCTGACTCATTGAGATAATGGAAAAAGAGGTCAGGAAGGGGGCCTAAATAGGAGTAAAACAAGAGTGTTAAACATGTACAAAAAGAATAGCTAGAAACCCATGTGGGCCCACATAGCAACAACCTTAAATGGAGGAAGTGAGTGGTGTTAAAGGAAAAGTTGTTTCAGGTTGAGAACAAGTTAAGCCATGAGGAGAAAGGTAGTAGTGTTGGGCCATTTTTCTAGGAAAAACATGTCATCCACATGGAGTCTTGTTCGGTGCTCTAAACTGGGTGCTACAATGATCATAGTTTAAATGGAATTACAATCTACCTTGACTGGACACTCTGTTGGAACCCACCTGTTGATTGTTTACACACTTCTCTTCCACCTCAAACCACAGAGAATCAGCAACCAATTCAGCTTTGTTTTCTCCAGTTACCACATAATATGCAATCAAGCGTGCAGAAGGAATCATTTCTGCAGTAATGGGAATGTTCAGACTGAAAACCTGGTTACCTGGTGGACGGTCTTTGGTCGCATATGAAAGTATTTTTCCTTTTGACACAACCTGGGTTATGACAAAAATAGAAATTCATAGCACACAATGTGTTACAAAATAACTGATGTGACAATTTGGAGTTATTGAAAACCTTTGATATAATCAGAATATAGATCTTTAATTCAATTAGAGTATGAAGTAAAACTGAGACTAAATCTGAAACAATCAAATTCTTGATTAGGATGTCTTATGCTGTCATTTCTTCCTCTGCTCTGAACTTCTGTTTTCAGTCAAGTGTGGATGGCAGTATTGGCAATGCACCATATTGCCACAGTGCGATTATTTTTCACAGCAGAAAAGGTTCCTGCCATATAATGTCCAGTATCAATAAGTAGAAAATACATGGGCCAGAATCTTCGGGTCGGTGTGTGGGGTGGGCCCCGCTTGCCGATGCATAAAATGATGCGTGGTGATGTCAGGCATTCGTCCCGACATCATCACGCGTCATTCCGATCTTCAGTTCAGTGGGCGCGCACCAGAGTCGGCTCATCCAGGGGCGGGAGGATGTTTCATGAAGGATTTATAAATCAAATAAACTTTTTCATTAAAATTCATTGACACGTCCCAGCTCATGTGACACTGTCACGTGAGGGCACATGTCTCAAATATTTTTTTCCCCTTTATTTAAATTTTTAATAATGAAATTAAACTCCCTGACGCAGCTCCCTGCAGGTCCTGACTCAGCCTCCAACCCGCACAGCGCTTCTGGGTGCGCATCATGCTGGGTGGGCCTTTATTGGCCCACCCACGTAAAATGGCAGCGCGCAGCCGATCGCAGGTGGCGATTGGCTGTGCGTGCGCCTGGGATCGCTACTGCTCAGCCCCCCTCAGCTGGAAGAAAATTCTCCCCGTGGTCGTTGAAGAGAAGTGTTTTTTAACAGCTATGCATAAGTGGCTTTATAACTTAATTTTTGTGCTATTAGTCACATATTTATACATACAGCAGATAAAAGGTCAGCACAAATCACACTGGAATGCCTATCCCCTACTCTTGGTCCAAGCGGCATATTAGACATTAGGCAGAATTGTCCCAGATTTGCACTAAGTGCAGTAGTGGGCAGGCAAAACGATGTTTAACCCACTGGCCATAATGTGGCTTTTCACACCGTATCGTCCCAAACCTGCTGCATTAATTATGCATTCCCAGGAAACATGCCATTTCCATGGCCGGCGGGCTCTCATTAACCTGCCGTGCCATCATCACTTCATCACACCAGGCGTCATATATAAAGTCCAGTCACTTGCACACCTTTCAGTGCTTCCAGCCCACGACTACTAAAAAGAAGACATGGCCCTGAAAGGCAAAAAGACTGCAGCTCCCAGGTTCAATTCTGCATCTCTCGAGCACCTTTTGGGTGCAGTGGAGGCCCGCTGTGATGTCCTCTAACCCTGCTCTGGCCACAGGACGGGCAGCAGCCTCACTAATCTGGCTTGGGAAGTGTTGGCAGCGGTGGTCAGTGCCAATGCCCTGCAAAAGAGAACAGCCACCCAGTGCCGCTATAGGATGAATAGTCTCATCCGTTCCACCAGGGTAATTCACTCTTCTCATCACTGTCAACTCACACACTCACAAACCCATCACACATGCACAGGGATCTCACATCTCAAGGGATGACACCACTAACTCTCACACACACCCTCACATCTCCATCAGGCTCATACCCTCTCAAGCTCGCGTACTCCTCCTATCCATGGCTCCGCTCACCACACAAAAATTCCACGCAGTGCCACGCAGTGAGTAGTGTCCTACTCACACTCTCTCCATCTGTTTTCATGCAGGAGAAGTTTGCTCACATCAGCAGAAAGAGATCCCAGATTGGTGGGGGGGCGGGGTTGTGTGTGTGGAGTGGCCCACATTAGCCCCTCACTCACTTTGAGGAGTGTGCCATCGCACTGACTGGTGAGGACATGGACCATGGACGGTGCCTGCAATGACGGTGAGGTCGGCGGCAACACCCTTGTAAGGGTCCTGAGCACACATCAGCCCTCTCTCAACGCAAATGTAAGTGCTCTCTCTCCTGCTTTTGATTCTGCTGCCATACATTACTTTTCTCTACTTTTGTTCACAGGGAACTCTGTCAAGTGACCAACACCCTCAGCCAGCCATTCCCTTAGCTCAGTCCATTTTCTCACCTCCAGCCAACAGGACACCTCCTCCATTGGAGAGCTGGAAATAAGTAGCCTGGAACACCCATCACAGCACTTACCCACACCCTACGCCAGCGCAGAAACACACATCTCAGTGGAGCCTAGATCCAGAACAGGCTCGGGTTCACAATCTGTTGGTCACCACACATCAACATGCCCGCAGCAGAATGGGGGCAGGTTCACACAAGCTTCCTGGCACTCAGAGAACAGCTGGGGATCAGGCAGCTGTGAGGTCTGAGTCAGATGACGAGCCTCTAGATTTGGCCTTCCAACTCATCCTGGAGAGTCAGCAGAAGGCTTGGGACATCACGCAGAGCTGTTGGAAGCCCTCAGCATTTGAGTTGGAGCAGTGCATCTGCCTGCTCTCAGATGAAGTGATGCCCACAATTGCGTGTATGGAGGTCTCCATGGGGAGGATGGTTGATGCCATGGAGACCCTGGTCCAGCAAAATGCAGAGATGTGTGCAGACCTGCACTCCATTGCGGGAGCCATGGGTGAGTTCTTGGGGTGGCAACGCGAGAGGGAAACGGGGCACTTCTAAGTCCCTCCAGGTGCTCTTTCCCCTCAAGGAGTCAGGCTGGGGCTGCCGGGTACACGGAGTGAGGAGGAGTGTCAGCTGGACATCCTTGGGTCATCCACTCAGGAATATCAGAGGCTGTACTCTCCCTCCAAGTCCCCTTTGTCTGTGAGCCCCTGAACCTTGACCTTTGTCACCGCAGAGGGAGCAGCTGGCCAACGAGTGATTCTGGAGGGAGAAGTGTGTGTGGCAGGGCCTTTCGGAGCCTCGTGCAAGCACTCTCCCATGCACGCAGATCCTTCACATATCATACTCACTTCAGTGTCCTGAGCATTTTGAATGCTGCCTGCTGGGGTTCGCTTTCAGTTGTCCATCTGAGCTGACCTGCATCTCCACCCACGCAATGATCACCCTCCCATGCAGCGACTGGTCTCGCCCACTACAACTGTCATTTCACTTCTGATTTGAACAGCATGGTCTGGATTCAGTTTCTCGTCCGCTCGACCTTCCTTTCCCCTCTGCCAGTCACCGATTTCCTTTATCCTATCACGGCTGACGCCCCGGCATCACCTTCCACTTCCATCCTTGGACTACCAGCCACAACCCTTATCCTTTGGGGATGTCCAGGTGAACTTGCACATTCCCTTCCTTACCAAAAATCCTACCCCCCATCCACATTCACCTCCCCGACCTCCTCCTTCCCACTCCCAGGGTCCGTGTCTGCCTCCAGGTCCCCAAAAAGAACCCTCATCATCCCACCTACTGCTACCGTCGAACCCTCACACTCCCACCCTACCGCCTCACTCTACCTTCGGTCATTCTCACCATTACCTCATACCACACCCACCCTCAGTTTGAGGCAGTCATGGACCCGTCAGACCCCTCCCGTGCATGTTCACCTGGTCATCCGTCCCTCTGGACCTCTTCCCCCCCAAGAACACCTTCCCCTCTCCAGACCGCTTCTGCCCTGGAACCCCTTCCCCCCTTGGATCCTTTCCTCCCCGGAACCCCTTTCTCCTTCCAGACCACCCCCACCTCCCCAACCCCTCTGGACCCCTTCCCCGCCAGAACCCCTTCTCATCCCCCTGGAACCCCTTCCCACCCCCTTATCCTCTCATCCCACAGACTCACCCCCGTTTTGTCCCTCCCCTCTTCTGACTCCCTCAGACACCCTCAATTCTTCCTCCAGCTTTACCCCTTCCGCCTTCCTGACTCCGTCCTCCACCCTTACTCACTCCCCTCTCCACACTCCTTCCTCTGCCCAGACTCCCTCCCCTCTTTGCACTCCTTCCCCCCTCTGAACTCCTTCCCTTACACCTACCTCCCCAGTTGCCATCTTCTCCTCTATTACCCCCTCTGCCCCCGTACTCCCTCCACCCTCATCCCCGACATCTTCATTCACCACCCCCCAAACCTCAACCCCCAACACCTGCATTCTCCCCTCCCAACCTCACGCCCCGACACCTTCATTCCCCCTCGGCCATCTTTACCCCACCCCCCCCGACAAATCTTCCTCTCCAAGTCAATCCTAGACTTTCCTCTCCCAGCCCCTCGACCATCATCTATTGTGAGCATCAGCAGTGACTTTCCAATTTCCATGAGCTGCTCACAGCAGACCAATGTCCATGAGAATCCACCCAGCAGCCATGGGTGTTCCCCCAGGATCCCGCTGCTGTCGGGCTCCAGCATCTTCTGCTCCTCGGATGTCCGCAATGTGAGCAAGGCCCTGGTGGTAAGTCTCGACTTCTGCACGTCACAATTGTCTCAAGACCGTTCAGCGGGAGGGGAAGGGGGGGGTGGGGGAATGATTCCAGCGGGCTGGCTTTATAATGATCTGCTGATGTATTACAATGAGATTCCCGATGTCCGATGGCGGGGAATGCAGCCCGCCATTGGCAGACTGAGTGGACGATCGCAAACTGTCTGCTCATGCCACCAAACATGCCCAACGCCAGCAGGCATGGAAAATCCTGGCCATTGTTTCTTACTACAGTACCACCTCCAAAAAGGGCTCTTTTTTGTTACCTGAGAAAGATGCAAACGTAGCACTGTAACCTGTTTAACCGAGCTTCCAGTTAAGAGTGACACATAGACAAAAGTGAAATCCAAGTGTGACAGCCAAAATGCAAACTAGATACACCATTTTTATATATGTGATCAGTATGTTTCCAGTGGTGTTGTTCATGGCAAATTGAATAAACACTGTATTAGTACATAATGAGTTCTCCTGCTAAGGTGTGTTTAATATGGTCCATAAATTCAGAATGGATAATTGCTCTAATTAAACAGCCTTTAGTCACTCTAAAAGTTTAAAAATTGTTCAGCTAAGTAACTTTGTGAATTGGGATGCACTTGTTGGTTGCAGGTTACGATTTAGAATCATTTTAAATTGTCACACATTTGTAACAAAGTGCAGATTTTGAATGTGATAACTGGAGAATGGCATCTATACATGCTGATGTACCATTTTAAATATATTATGAGTGGAAATCCTTTGTCATTGTTAATATTAAGCTGTATTATGTACTGCTTCATAAGACAAGAGTTTTACAATGTGATACATATTGCATTATTCTTTTGTTGGTGGAGCTATGTTTCTTTAAGGGAATAAATTCTAATTTTTGCTAACTAAACACAAACTCAAGTCACAGAGTTTAATTGTCGCTTGGTGGCAGAATTGCATATTGTGAAGTGCTCATCAATTTTGGCTCCAGGTCAAAAGCACCCAGCTCTAAAGGTGAATTGCTATTCAGAATGGAGATCAAAGCCCTGGCTTTGTTCGTGAGAAGGTTAATTAAGAGCTTGTAGATGTAGTGGCTTTGGTATTTTGTGTCCTGATCGATGTTACTATGGTTGCAAATGGCTGTTTTTGTTTATTTATACTTTTTTCTCAAGTGCAATGCTGAAATTTGCAGTATCTGAAGTAAGACTAACATCAAGTGTGATGGACAGGAAATGTACATAATTATAAAGGTTTTAGAATACTTTTTAGATATATAAACAGATGTCAAATTTTCCAAGACATACTAAATATCAGGCTTTCATGGAAATACCTATTAGACAGTAATATAAAAACAGTAATAAATCATTTTTACCTGATAGTGGAAGTGTTTTATTTTATTCCAATAGGGACTACTTGCGATAAGATTCACAGTAAGATAATCCCCTACATGGAATTTTTGGAAACCTCCTGTCCAAGTAATGTACAGGTAGCTTTTAGAGATTGACTGATAAGCTTTTGCTGTGTATAACCTGGGGATGGAATATTCATCTTCGACAGCAGTTCTAATCTAAAAAAGAAGTTGTGGTGAAAACCATTTAGATTAAATGCAAACTTGACTTAGAAAATCTTCACGAAGCCACATTTAACTACCAACTGATAACACAATTTAATTTACATGGAATTCTAGGTATAAACATCTTTCTGTAAAATACAACTGACATTGCACACTGAATATACCCTGTAGAAAATCTTGGAGTGTAGAACATGCATAATGAAGACAATTTTAACCCTAACCATCTGACAGCTACAAGGCAGGCCGACTGTTAAAATTTTGTAAGTTTGTTGCCCGCCCCAGAGTCACCTCAGAATCCTGCTGTATACAATTTTAATCTGCTCTACTGAACAGGCAGGAAGGATTCCTGCCCAAAGCTGCTGGGATCCATCTATAAGTATGCAATTTTGTTCCAGTGACATTATTGGGAAACAACTTTAATTCAGGCCTGAGTAGGGAAGTCAGGATAGAAAAAGAATAGCAACAGTAGAGGTTAACAAAGGCAAGTGATTTTCTTTTCTTTGTAGGGGCAGGAAGATGAGGAGTGCTCCTCCAGGCTCACAGGGAAAGATTAGGACTCCCTTACCCCAGGTTTCTGCTTCCTCGAACACAGGATGCCCGTGAGCTACTTCTGTAAACCTCATCCTACCACCTATGTTGAGCTAGCTCATAGGCTCTGGGGCATGCAATCTTCTGTTGCTGATTCCTGCCTGGAACAGGTGGGACATTGGCTGGATAGATTCAAATGAGACCAAATTAAAATCAGCCAGCACCCATTTTGCTACCGCATATGGATAACTATATCAGAAATCCAACATCAGTTAAAATCCATATTTCAGTTTCTCATTGAGTATTCTATTTTTGCCAACATTGTTTAGCTTGTTTCTATATATATGTATATTATATATACATATGTGACATGAGCATAGAAAATTAAAAATCATAAATTAACTCTATGGCCAGAATCTTCCAGTCGTAGGGTTCCCCTGTGGCAGGACAGGCAAGCCATTGAAATCTCTGTTCACATTGGCGGGACCAGAATATATCATCGGCCTGAGGGTCTGGAAAATTCCAGCCTATATATCCATTGCAGTTTCTTGCAGATAGAGTCACCACCATTTCAAGAAATAAAAATGGACCATTTTAAAAACATAGTTTTCCTCTACTAGATTTTCTGAGGTCATACTCCATGATATCTGTCAAAATTGCTTTGTCATTAGTCACCAGGAAGCAATCAAGGACCACATGAGTTGCTTGACTTCGATTTCATCTCTTTTACTCTGTCAAAAAGTATCTTTTTTCCACTCAGTACCATATCAATTCTAATTTCCATTAGAAATTCATTGCAAACACAATATCAGCAACAGACATATGTATTCACCTTATCCCACACTTCAAGTCTAAACCATCTGGAATATTTATTTATAAGGATAAATAATTTAATTTGTCTAATCATATTGGCAAGAAATGAAATGTAATACAACACCAATTATGGATAATGATAATGTCTTGGATTAAAGACAAAGGCAATTTTAAAAACAAATCTTCTGTATTAAATTACAATCTGCGGTCACTGTTTTAACTGTACATAACTCTATAACTTTTAATAAAAATTAAAAACAGTTCATACTTTATTTTTATTTAGAATGATGCAGAATGCTAAAACCATTTCCTTGCCTTTACCCAATTTTGCAATATATCCAAGTGTTTTTAAATTACACCCTAAATTCCAAAACAATAGCATGTCTATAACACTGTTCCCTAACCATAGCAAAAACGATCCTTTGCATTTGAATCAAATTACCAGAGATAGCTGGATTTTTGGCTCTTGTGATCTAACTGACAATTTTGAAAATCTAACCAAATAATCAAGTTGTGTTCCTGTAATGTCAGGGTGACACTTCTTGGGGTATAATTTTGTCCTATGTTCAAATCATATCTCATTTTGCTGATCATCATTTGTTATCTGGTACTGGTGTCAGATAGTTTATGGCAGGTAAAGAAAATGCAAGAACAGCCAGTGGAGGCATAGAAATGGTAGACATGAGGGCATTGCTGCAATCATCTATTATGATGAGTTTTCAATCAAGCAGAATCCAAGGCAGAGGCTAGTGCTATGGATGAAATAAAAATATGTAGGAAGGTTATCCCCAGTTTCTGTCATAAGCCACATTCTGATTTGCATAACATTACCGTTGGCAATCACCTGCTTAATCATTGAAGTGAGAAGCAAATAGATTGGGAACCAAAAGGTAGGGGATTCAAATTTTTTAAAAAATCTGCATAGGAATATTCAAACTACTGACAAGGTAAATATGCTCACTAGTTCAAAGGTTAATTGCTTAAAACCAATTTTTTTTCATGACCCACTTGTTGCTGTTGCTAATTCTATGGCATTAATCATAAAATAAACAAAGAATGTTACAATTAAAAATACTAATAATTGTCATAACCTATGTATTAAAAAGCCATTCTTTCTTCTGCGTTAAAAGATAACCAATATGTGCCTTTGGCATTGCTTAAAATATGTCAAATCACCTTTATCAATCTAATTCCCATCTCATATACTGTGAGATATGCTGATCCTGACTGGGATCTGCTGTCTTTCTCCACCAACCTTAAATTCTAACTCTTCAATATCAGCTGGAGCGTTGATCATGAACAATACTGTTCCGTCATCTTTTTTGGTCTGCTTTCTTCCACTCCAACCTTCCATGATCAGTTCCCTCCTTGCGCCATCTTCAAAGACTGCTTCTGCAGAAATCGTAACTGTGATATCTCCCACTGGATATCCCAAAATGTCTTTTACCTGGGCCTGTTAAAGAAGTTATGATGAGATGAAATATGACCTAATCATTGATATATTGACTCCCTAAAGTAATATCAGAGAGTGACTGCATACTTTTGAAAGTAATACAAATATGTTTAGGATTATCCGCCTTGGAACTATGTTAGTGGAACATACTAAACACAAGACCAGGATATTCACATTGAAAGCTGCATATAATTATGATGTTTTTTCTGAATAAAGTGTTACCCCATTAATACTCTATGAAGTAAAATTGGTGGTATGATAGCACCACAGATTGACCAACTTACATGGCCCAGTAACTTCTTGACCTCAACAATGCTGCCTGAATGTAGGTGTCAAGTAGGAGCTACACATTGGCAGGAAAGGATATTAGGTGACTCAGGACGTTCAATTCTCACCACCAGATTTTCCTTTCTGATTCCTACCCAGGTGATGCTTCAAACCCAGGTTATGAAGACAAAAATCAACCAACTGATGGTAACTCATTCCAGTGCCTTCAGATATGCTCTCGTGAATGCTACTGTGAAGATAACGGTACTGAATCCGGCTTCATCCAATTACCAGTCTATTCCATTTACTTTCTGTCTGAGCTTTATTTCACTTTTTGTCTCTTGCTCATCTTCTCAGAAAGAACAATTGCAGCTCTTTTTTTCATTCATTCACAGGACGTGGGCTTCGCTGGCTGGGTCAGCATTTATTGTCCATGCCTAGTTGCCCTTGAAAACGGTTTTTGAAAATGAACCACTAATGATCTGTCAAGTTAATATATATACATAAAAAAATCTTCAGGCACATCAGAACTTCAGTTACCATGCAAAGGCTGACAGTCCAAATGTAGTAGCTTGGAAAGGTTACACTGAATGTTGCTGTTTCACAGTTTACCCCAAGGACAGTGGCAGAACCAACAGATACAAGATTGAATTTGTCTCTTCAGCTAATCTTGAGGGAGGCTGAGGTAGTTGAATCAGAAAATCCTAATAAAAACAGAGCCACCCCAGAGGATAAAGTTGCTGCAAGGTGTCAATTGCAGTTGGGCTTAGGATCATTCTCCTCTAAGACACTTCAAATTGAATAACATGGAAACCACAAAGTGTTCATTTCAGATGATCAGCACACATAGGGGAGGATTTTCCCCCATGTGGCGGGCGGGCCCAGGAGTGGCCACGGAACATTCCTCCGTCCATGATCGGGTCCTGCCTGCGATGTCAAGCTGGCTGGCCAATTAACTGCCATCCAGCGTGAGACGCATGCTGAGAGCCTCAGCGCTGCCAGGGTCAGGGCAGTAGGAGTGCAAGCGCTGAAGTTTGCGCATGCATGGGCGGGGGGGGGGCGGGGGGGGGGGGGGGGATGGGTGGCGGGGGGTGGGGTGGGGTGCGCTCACCCAAAGCTCCCTCAAGGCACAGAACTGCCTCAGGGAGCTGAAGATTTTTAAAATGAAAAATAAGGATTTGAAAAATAAGGGAAACAGGTCCCCACATGTGACTCTGTCGTATGAACAGGGACACGTGTAAAATGAGTTTAAATTTTTTTTAAATTGTTTTTTAATTCATTGCTCGAAACCTCATCACGCCTGTGGATGAGGTTTTGCAAAAGATCCAAAGGCTGCCTGGCCTATATGACTGCCCGCCAACCGTAAAGTTGGACAGGCAGTGAAAGATTCAAATTAATTAATTGATTAATGGGCTTAATAGCCGTCTTAATTGTCGGTGGATGCGCTGATGACTCTCGCGTGTCTGCCAGCCAAAATATCGCACGAGTGCTCGATGACGCCGGGACGCTCGCCCGATGTCACTGCGTGTTATTTCACGCTCGTGCGTGTCGATCGCGCCCACACACCGAACTGAAAATCCTGCTCGTAGAGTTCATAGGGCAGAAAAGACAAGAAGCTGAATTTTCACCTTGGTGGGCGGGTGCGTGCCCGACACACACGATCGTGAAATAGCACGCTATGACGTCGGGCTAGCACCTCAATGTCATTGACATTCACGGGATATTTCAGTTGGCAGGCACACTCAGAAGTTGGCAGCACACCCACCGACAATTCAGAGGGCTGTTAAGCCCATTAATAAATTAAATTAAAGTGAATTTTTCCCTGCCCGTCCAACCTTACGGTTGGTGGGCGGGCGAAAAGGCCAAGTGGCCTTTGGATTTTTGAGGAAACTTCATCCATGGGTGGGATGAGGTTTCCAATGTTAATTAAAAAAATAAAGTAAAAATTTTTACATCTCATTTTTAACATGTCCATGCTCATGTGACCTTAATTTTAAAATCTTTATTTTCAATGTAAGAAATCTTCAGCTCCCTGAGGCAGCTCTGTGACTGTGCGCACAAGTGCTGACTTCCATGCTCACCCTCCTCCCCCCGCACCTAGGCAACACTGAGCGTTTCAGTGCGCGATTCATGCTGGCTGGCCGTTAATTGGCCAGCCAGCGTGAAATCGCAGTCTGGGCCCGATCGCAGGCGGTGGTCAGTTTCGCAGCTGCTCCTGTGCCCGCCCACCATGCCCACCCAATGAGGTAAAAATCCTGCTTAAGGAATTTGTTATTGATTCCATTACATTAATCTCACAATAAGCTTCAGAGTTATAATGAAGCCATGGATGCTGTGAGAATGATTTCAAAAGCAAACAAAAGCTCTCCATCCTGTTCAGTCGGCAGTATGGTGCCACTAGCATTCAGGCCTGCCTGCCCAATTTTGTGCTCCCTGCAAAGCACAGCATTGAGATTGGCCTTATGGCACACAATATGGGAAGTGAACTGCTCCCAGAAATTAGTTATATTGGCTTGCTTTCATGTTACTGGTCAATAAAAATGTAAAAGCATATTATGACAGTGGTTGAGGAAAATGTTACATTTAAGGTGAAATTTCCCCCAGCTCCTTGATTATGAATGAGACATAGTTCCTGTTTTAGTGACAATGGCAGAGTCAAGTGATTTACAAATATCTGTATTAGTGTTTGAAACTTTGTAAAATCAAGAAGAGAGGACCATAGGGTTCTTTCAGTTCTTTATGTGTATGAGCTTATTTGAGATCGATATTTCTAAATGAATTGCTCCAAAAAGGGACAGTGATGATTGATTGGTTTTGATATTAATAGCAATGTTATATATTAGAAATGTTGCAAAACAAAATCCACCATCAAAGAAGGTTAGTTCATGGTACAGAAGCTAACACCTTTTACTTACTATGATGTAGTATGGCAGTTTGGGTTTTATGAAGAGTGGAGTTGCTACCAAATTAATTGTATATGGTGATTCTGTAAATTTAACTCCAGTGTATTCAGCATCTTCAGTTATGTCAGCTGACATTAAAAACAAAAGAAAGAAGAGCTATTATTTCTGATTGCACATTTTTAAAAAAAATTCTTATCACTTTAATTTCCTAGTGTTCCATTGCACAGTATAGAAAATCCAACCCCCTGGAATTTGACTTCCGAATAGTTAATCTTAGGTTATAAGATCAATTCTACAACTATGGGAAGAGCAAATATTTGTGTTACTTGTTTTCAGTTTCAGAATGAGGGTATGTTATGATATGGCAGATGATGTGTGCCAGGTGGACCAAATCCACAAGGGAAACCTGGTCAGGCTATCACAACAGTTTTGCAATTTGTATTTATTACAAGAAGATGCGTGTACTGAATTCCAAAGTAATAAGTCCACTAAGACCTTTAGAGGTTTTTAAAAAATAAATTGAAATATTTATTAACAAGAGAAAAGATTTCAAGCACATAAATAAGACTACAATTACTTAATATCACAACAAATCCTAAAATTCCTAATTAACTTGGGTCTAAATTACACACTCCCTTTAAGGCAACAGTCCAAAATAGATTTTAAATTTAAAAAGCAAGCCAGCAAGTTACCACAGTATCCACTTGACAGTGGAATTCCAAAAGCTTGTCTCCAACTTTAGTTACTGGACACAATAGACTTATGCACAAATGGCTGGAGGCTTCCTGAAGGCTGTTTCACATACTCCTGTTAGATCTTACATGCCCCCCACAACATAGCCATTCATTCTCCTTTATATATGTTTCTGCCTCTTCAATTTGTAAATTCCATTGTTCCATATGCCTTTTGAAATGTACTTTTCTCATAATATAAAAACTTACATGTTGCCAATATTGTCAATAACCTCTGAGAAAAATTAACACACTGCTGGCTAGTTTTAAACATCCTAACATCCCTTTGAAATCCAAACAAATCGTTCATTATCTAAAAATGCAAATTTCCTTCACACCTGACATGCTAAGACAGCATCCATGTTTACTCATTAGCATTCCAAATATACTTCTACGCCTAACTTCTTTTGATAATTTCAAACTTGCAGTCTACCTGACTCCAATGTAATTAAATCACATAGACAGATCATTCTACACTCACACCCATAACCTACTTTACAATAAACCAGAATAATATTATGAAAATTATTATATTTTCATAACAAGGTAACACATTTATCACCGATCCTAAGTTGAACAGGGCCTGAATCTTCTGGTCAGTGTGCGGGGGTGGGCCCCGCTCACCAATGCGTAAAATGACGCGCAGTGACTTAGGCCGTGTGTCCCGACGTCACCGCGCGTCATTCAGATCTTCAGTTCGGCCAGCGTGCATGTGAGTCGGCTGCGCACCCGCCGAGCTGTCAAAGGCCTATTAAGGCCATTTAAATATCAATTAAACTAATTAACAGAGCTGCCCGTTCACCCTTAAGGTTGGCGGGCAGGCAAAGAGCCCCGGCAGCCTTCGCATTTATCATGAAATCTCATCCACGGGCGGGATGAGATCTCATGAAGGACTTTAAACTTTAATAAAAAACTGAAATAAAATCCCGCGCCCGCTCAGCACCCAAACCCCCCCCCCCCCCCCCACCCCGGAAACCAACCAATGTGGTCCTTCTGGCAATGGTGTTTCCACAATGCTGTCAGCTCAGCATTTTTTTTCAACTTCTCATAGTAGGAACGGATTATTCTTTAATTGAAGGCAAGTTCTTGAACCCCTAGAATTATGTGGTCTTAGACCTCCTACCATATTGCTAAGTGGTCTCATCTTTCAATGTCTCATATTGGAACTGCATCAATTTTTCTCTCAAAAAAGATGTTTTTAAAAAATTGATTCAAAATCAATAGCGTCTCTTAAATTGATCTCTCAAGGCAAAAGAAGGAATTTTAGAAAAAATCTATTTCTTGGCCATAGAAGTGTCTTCAGCAAAAGCATGTAAATCTCATTTTGTTTTCTGGCTTTCCCTGTTCCTAACTTGTTGTTAGCGCATGAGTGCGAAAGTTCAGTTTTTAACATGTTGAAGGAGATGACGAAGAGTACAGGATTTCATTCTTAAGTGAACCATCAGAGTCAAATACAAAAATTTGTGCTTTTGATGCGCAGTGCAGTTTCACAATTTTAATACTGTACAACCACGCTCTGATTCAAAACATATTTTCTGCATTACATTTTAATTTAATTACAAAGTAGCACAATGGCAACCACCAACTTTCGGTCAAAATATCCTTTTTGACAAGTAGAATTGTGTTCAAAGTCTAGTTTTAACTATGAAAGTAACTTTTAAGACATAGGTGCAAAATTACACGATGAGATACTAACATGTGGATAGGTATCTAGTGTTTTATACAGCGAGAGGTAATGACCTGGAACTTGCTGCCTAGGAGGGTGGTGGAAGCAGAGACAATGGGCGAAATTTTCCATGGCCACTGGTGGCGGGTGTGATAGTTGGCGTGTGCGGACAATATGGCGAGATCTGTTTCACAACGTTGGGAAGGCAGGTCGTGATCATCCGCTTAGCCCTCCAACAGCGGGTCGCGTTTCCCGCCAACAGTCGTCGGGGAGCTCATTGTAATATACAAGCATGCCATTAAAAGGCCATCCCACCAAGCCCTGGAACCCCTGCTGAATCGTCTGTCCACATCAGTGGGAAAGCACGTCAACGTGGGCTGAATCTTCTGGTCAGCGTGTGGGGGGTGGGCCCAACATGCTGACACGTAAAATGACATGCGATGATGTTGGGCATGTGTCCTGACATCATCACGTGCCATCGCGATATTTTGTTCGGCGGCCAGAGTCAGCTGTGCGCCCGCCGAAATATCAGTGGCCTATTAAGACCATTAAGAAAGTAATTAATCCAGTTAAGAATGCTGCCCGTCCAACGCTAAGGTTGGTGGGCAGCCGAAAAGCCCAAGCAGCCTTCGCGTTTTTCAGGAAACCTCATCCACGGGCAGGATGAGGTTACCTGAAACTTTGATAAAATAAATAAATTTTCCCACCTTCACAAGCATGTCTGAACTCATGTGACAGGAACATGTTTAAATAAATTTTCACATCATTTATTAAAACGTTTTATTTTGAATTCAATCTCCCTGAGGCGCTGCATTCTTTCGCACGCATGCATGAAAGAGCGCAGGCCCCGACTCCCACTCCTTCCCTTGCCCGTGTAAAATGGCGGTGCATAGCCGATCACAGGCAGCAATCGCCCACCCCCGCCCAGCCCACCCACCATAGGAAAAATCCAGGCCCATGTTTCACAGCAAACATGCAGCCAACATGCACTTGCCGGCCTTCACTTTGGGGGAACTAGAGATGAGTGAACAGCATCATTCTGCAGAGCTTGCCAGGGTTGCCTGTTGCTTTGCAGGCTTCAAGGGTGCCGGGGGACCGGAGTGAAGTCCTGCCTTGCCATGGAAACAACTGTTGTCAGTGGCGGGGTATCCGGGGGCAACTGCTGCCCAGCCTCGGAGGCGACTGTTGTTGGGGGGAGTGCAACTGCTGTCTTGGCGTTGGATCCTGCACACAAGAAATCAAGGTGAGGGGCAGGGTAGGTGAGGGAAGTGGCCACGCAATACCTGTATAAATTGACCACTCCTCTGCAGCTGAGACAGTTCAGGCACAGCCACAGTGATATGACTGGGATCGGGCTCCTAGACTGCTCGCCTACACAAGCAATGTGGAGGCACCAAAGTACCACCAAGCACTCCAGATGATACCCCATCCCCGCATCCCCCCAGCACAGACTGCGAGTCCGCGACACTCTACTGGACTGCAGAGCAGTTGGACTGCACATGCTGTACCATCTCCTCGCCAACGTTGGCCATGTAGCAGTCACTGCTGGAGGCACTTGCAGCCCCTTGTAATCTCAGTATCCCGGTTAGGAGCAGTCTCCCCCATGTCGCAGGCCGATGGGACAGCAATGCAGTGCACGCATATGTGGCCATCTGAGGGGTGGCCAGCACTCTCTGGGAAGCATTAAGGGGCCATCACACAGGGCCAGGAAAGGTGCTACGTACACCCATGCTAACCACGTCTCTCTTTCATGCAGGAGGGCCATATCAGGAGCATGGAGCCTGGTGACCTAGCTGTACGCCTGATGGCCTAGAGAGAGTGAAGAAGATGGAGGAAAGAGCAGCTGAGGCTTCTGGTCGTGCAAAGTCAGGAGCAGCAATCTCAGGAAGAAGGGGCTGATGGGGTTCCCGCTCACACTGCCCAGGAGCGACAGCGAGCCATGACTGGACAGCGCCTAGGGACACCCAGGGTCTATAGACGCCGCCTGTCATTCCTGCAGATGACTGAGAACCAGTGTCGCCGATGACTGCGCATGTCTAGGGAGCTGGTCACTCACATCTGCCACTTATTGCAGGACTTGGCGCCTAGGGGACGTGGAGGGCATCCACTGCCAGTGGCTGTCAAAGTGACCGGGGCGCTCAATTTCTATGCCAATGGCTCCTTTCAGGTCTTCTCAGGTGACCCCTGTGGGATATCACAAGCCGCCACCTTCAAATACATCCATGAGGTCACAGATGCCATCATCTTGAGGGCACACAACTTTGTGCATTTCGCACGGGACCGGTTCAGCCAGGATCCAAGGGCCATTGGATTCTCCCAGATCTTGGGATTCCCACTGGTGCAGGGTGCGATTGACCGTACTCATGTGGTGCTCAGGTCTCCATTGCTACACACGGCGGACTACATCAACCGCAAGGGATTCCGCTCACTGAATGTGCAGCTCGTATGCGACCACCAGAAACGCATCCTGCAGGTACGCACACGGTTTCCAGGGAGTGTGCATGACGCCTACATCCTCAGTCTGTCACAGATCTTTGGAGTCTTCCAGGGTCCACAAACGCTGCAGGGATGGCTCCTTGGGGACAAGGGCTATCCGCAGAGGCTGTGGCTGATGATACCCTTGCGGTTGCCTCAGACTGTAGCAGAGCAATGGTTTAATGAGACTAATGCAGCAGCTAGTAACTTGGTGAACTGGGATGCTGAAGATGAGGTTCCGAATGGTCTGGTGGAGCTCTGCACTACAGTCTGCAGAGGGTTCAAGCATCATAGTCGTCTGCTGTGCCCTTTACAACCTGGCACTCCAATGCTGGCTGAGAAGGAGATAGAGGAGCTGCATGTCTCCTCCAATGAGGAGGACGCTGATGGGGATGAGGGTGAGGAGGTTCTTGGAGGCGACGATAATGCGGATGAGGCCCTCGCGCTGGCTAGACGAGGCAGACGCGCTCGAGAGGCCTTCATAGCTGCTAGATTGGTGGAGGATGATGACAACATACAGTTGTGATCCCATAGATCCTCACATAGCATTTGTGAACGATTGACTCCAGTCTGACTTATGGCAGTGCGAATACCCTCTGTGAGAATGTTCCTGTCATGGAGATGCAGTGGAGGCCCAAAAAGTCGCTCGATTGCTGGAGGGTGATGACTCCATAAAGCTTCACATAGCCTCTGAGAATGTCTGATACCTGTCTGGCCAAGGGCAGCTTGCTTGTGCTCTGTGATTAGGGTCATATCATAGAGACACAGCCTTGAAACTTTAGAAACTTCTGATGCTTTGTCTGCCTTCAGCACCTGAGCCCTTCATTTGTGGTCACAAATGCTGAAGAGATGGGGACCAGCCACTCCTTAAAGGTGATGAAAGCACATAGAGAGAATGAGAGAACTCTGGCACTGCCGAGGTGCAGGCATCAGTAATATTTCCAGGGAATGTGAGGCTGGACCATCACTTTGGTCTGAAGGCTGCACAGAGCACAGGGAAGATGCCTTTGACTGATACACCTGCCTTTATCTTGAGCAGAAAGGTTTCACATCTGAGTGACAAGAACACTGCACATCAGAACAAGGAGCCATAGGTAAGGAGACATTCTTGGGAGTTTATTGATAATAGTGAACAGTATGTACAAGTGATTAACACTAGTGCACAGGCTGTGCAACTAATTCTCTTTAAACACCCGGTGCGGAGGGTGGCCGGGAAGGAGGAGGACCTCCTTGTGAACCTGCTCCTGGGCTTGGCCAAGTTAGCCATTAAAAGGTCCAGGCAGCGGGTGATCAAGGGGTCGTCCCATCCGACTGTTTGGCCCTCTTCTGCGGCTACGTTCACGGCTGGGTGTCCCTGGAGAGGGAGCACGCCGTGTCTGCTGGCACCGTCGAGACCTTCCATGCCCAGTGGGCACCGCGGGGTCCGGGGTGTTTTATCGACCCTCTAAATCACATTTTGGTTTGATGTTTGTAAGTTTCCGTTAAACTTTGTCTTTGGTTTTCCAGCTGACCTAACTGAGGAGCTATGTTTACTTTATCCCTCATTTTGTTGATTTAGTTTATTAGGTTGGCTTTAAAAGAGCTAATTCTCCTTAAACACCCAGTGCGGAGGGGGGCTGGGAAGGAGGAGGATCTCCTCGTGAACCTGTTCCTGGGCCTGGCCAATTTAGCCATTAACAGGTTCAGGCAGCGGGCGATCGAGGGTGTTGTCCCACCCGACTGTTTGTCCCTCTTCCGTGGCTACATTTGCGGCCGGGTGTCCCTGGAGAGGGAGCACGCGGTGTCTGCTGGCACTGTCGAGGCCTTCTGTGCCCGGTGGGCACTGGGGGGGCTGGGGTGTTTTATCGACCCTCTTAATCACAATTTGGTTTGATGTTGTACGTTTCCTTTAAAGTTGGTCTTTGGTTTGTATTTAGGGGCTGTGTTTATTTTGTTAATTTAGTTTATTTGGTGGACTCTAAGAGAGTTAATTCTCCTTACCTTTCCTAACCCTCCTGCCACGTCTTGGTGCGCCTTGGACATCCACAATGGAGATGAAGGCAACCTGCTGATTGCGACGTCCTGTCTGTGATGACTTTGGCAGGCATACTTTGGAGAGCTGAGACTTGGAAGGCCCCAGACTGCTGTCGGGGTCCTGCTGTGTGGCAGTGGTACCCTCCCAGCTTGTGGAGCTGAAGCTGCTGGGGTCACAGGAAGTGGGAGTCTGAATGGGCTGGACGCTCTCGGAGTCACCTGGATGGATGGGCCGAGAGTGTGCATCTGCTGATCCTCCTCCCTTTGGGTGCCCAGTTGCCCTAGGCTGACTCCTTGAGAAGCAGGGCTAGCTGGAGTGAGATCGAGCTGCCCAGCACCCCTCTTGCGTACATACTGTTGGAAGCCAACCATGGCATCAGCAATGGAGTTGAGCCATGGATAGCAGTGCAGGAGCAATGTCCTGGACCAAGGTCTCCATGGTGTCTGCTATCCTACCAGTGTTGACCTTGGTGTGTTGGCATGTTGGCACTATCACCTCAGCCTGAAGGTGGACAGACTGCTCCATCGTGCCTTGCAATCTGAGGAGCGCAATGGACATCCCTTCCTGATGTTCCCGAGCTTGCCTTTGCAGCTCCAGCAACTGTGACATAATCGAGTCCAGAGAACTGTCATCTGACTCGGACTCAGCAACGTTCTGGCCTCCAGCAGCCCTCCGAGCGCTGGACACCTGGGAAATCCCTGCCGCAGCCTGCTGTGAATCAGAAAGTGCGATGTACTCACCAAATTGTGATTCCGGGGCCACTCAAAAGCTAGGTCCCACCGAGATGTGTGTCTCTGAGTTGGTGGAGGGTGTGGGTGAGCACTGTGGCGGGACTTCAGAGAGGGGGCCTTCAGATTCCTCTTCAGAGGTTTCTTTGGGACTTGATTGGAGGCCCTGGGTCATGGACTCTGTCAGCTGTTTGGCAGTTGTGTCTGCAAAATCAAGGAGAGATAATTAGTGCATGTCAGTGGCCTGTGAAACAAGACACATCACTCATGGCATGGTTGTTTGATGGATGTTGCACTGCTGGATCCTAATTTAGTAGAGCAGCACCGACCTCACGATCAGCACAGGACTGATCCAGATCGTGGCTGGGCAGCTGGATGGCTCTGTTTACAAAGTCTGTGAGGACCTTGATTTCGGGCATTCCACTGCCAATCTGCGACCTCTCTCTCTTGTTGTGTTCCAGCTTGTCCTGCATGGATAGAAATGGAGCACGTGTAAGCAGGACGCCTTCCAGGGCAGATGACAAGTAGGCCTGGCCTTTGTGGGTGGTGAGTGGTCCCATGGACGGGATGAGGACAATGACGATGAGTATGAGAGAGTGAATGCTGATGTCTCTTGAACTGGCAGTGAGTGAGGGCCCTGTGAATGTATGATGGGTTTGTGAGTGTGTGAGTTGAGAGTGATGAGAAAAGTGTCTTACCCTGACGGAAAGGAAGAGATCATTCATCCTCTTGCGGCTAGGTGTCTCTTCTAAAGGGCTTTGGCATTGACCACGGCTGCCACCGCCTCCCAAGCCAGATTGGTCATGTTGCTGCCCATCCTGTGGCCAGAGCAGGGGTACAGGACATCTTGGGGGGCCTCCAAGGCATCCAGCAGTCGCTCGAGTGACCCATTGTTGAAACGGGGGGTTGTTGGCTTAGCTTCTTCTGGCTAGGTGTCTTCTGGATGGTATCGTACCATCTCTTTGAAATTCAAACTAACCTAATTTATCTAAAAATGTAATTTTCCTTACACCTCACTTCTAAAACTTCAGCCAAGTTTATGTATTTAGCATTTCAAACCTAGCTTCTTGTAAATGACTCAAGGCTTCCAGACCAGCTGTCTCCAGTTCAATTAAATCACACACAAACACACACACACAGAAATTATCCAAACCCCACTATTAGGCTACCTTTACAATAAATGGCAATAATATTATGAGAATTATTATTTTATTTATATTTATATTTATTACAATACAAGGCCTAAAAAACCCTATGCACCAGTCTGAAATCTTGTTGCCCATGGTGGTATACAATCCACACCCTACAAACTGACAACAGTTCCATCTTTCAATGGCACTTGGTTGACTGCAAACATCACCAATCGTAATTTGATAGCTGACGCAAGAGGTGAAGTATTAGGTTTCAACGTTCCACGGAAAACCTGGACAATCCTTTACCACCTGAGGATGGGCCAGGGAAGGTGTGGCCACTTTTTCCACAATTGGAACATAAGGAACAGCTCAAATTGTGACTGTAGCTATCCAAGTCTGACCATCGCCCACATAGTGAACTCCTGCCCTGGGAGATACATTCCTGGTGGCTTATAACAACCATTCACACTGCATCAGCTGAAGCCACTGAATGGATTGTTCATCTCAACATCAAACTTTAACTACTTCCCCAGCCAAACAAATTTTATTTTTTATTGGAGCAGCTCTGTGGTACATACATAAGCAAAAGTTATGAATTCACAGAATTTTAATTTCTCTAGTTATGAGTTATTATCTCGTACCTGATGAATCTTGAACTGTCACTCCAATGTACAAATTGTCTCCATTAAGATCTTCAATACTACCTCGCTGTATTACTTCAGTTTCACCTTTTGCATTGAACTCTACTGTTACTTCTCCATTTACCATCTGATAAGGAAGCAAAGTTTTCTAATTTTATAATCTAATACTATAACAGATATTTCGAAGAAAACTAAGCTTTAATTGTCCTAAACTGACATAATACAATGTCTCACTGAGTGACATTGTAGATTGTGAATCTGTTATTGCAAGCCAATGATATCAAATAGGAAAAACAGTTCAGTTAATAGGACCACCTAATGTGAAGCTTTCCATTACAGTATTACAAACAGTTGTTGATATAACAGCTTTACCATTATAAAATATTAACATAAGAAATGACTAAAAGATTGTGACAAAGGATAATTTGGACAGGAAGTGTACACTATAAAGCAGAACTTTTAATATATTACTTGTCAATCTCCCATGGCATTTCACATAGAAAATCAAAACCAAGTGTAGTCTTCCTGTGAAACAGATATGACAGCAGGCATAATTGGATCAGGGTGTGCTAGCATAAATCAGTCCCAATTTCAAATTCATATGTTCTGTCCTTACTTCATTGTATCACTTTCATTTTACATTTTTATTTGTGATTAAATTGCAAACCTTCGGAAAGCAGAGAAGAGTTGATTGGAGCAGTAGAGGCTGGGGAACTAAAGGTGCGAAACCTAGATGCTACAGTGCTACCATTGGGGAAAGGATGGAATTATAACATTAATAATAATTATAACTTACTTAGGGAGTTCCTATTTGTGAGAAATGGAGGGTTTTTTTATATTCTGGAGGAATATTGTGTTATTCTGTGAAGAAGGGCGTGTGTGCGCGCAAATGATTTAATTAAGCTGGGGAAGGTTATTAGGAGACAGGTTGTTTGCGGGGGGGTCGCGGTTTAAAACATGAAAGAATAGAGGCATTAGGTTTGAGGTACATGTGAATAGGTTGGATCTAACATTTGCGTTTTTAGATAAGTTGAGAGTTTGTTCGAATATCAAAGGGAAGTCAGAAGTAACAAGAAACATGTTTGCATCTTGCAGGAGTTCCATAGGTAAACAGAAAAGGGTATATTACATGTTACTGATCTGAAAGCAGAGGAAAAAAATAGAAACGTGAAAGATTTTATATTTGGAAGGATTTGAGTTTCAGAGAGGTGTGAGAACAATGGAAATTGAGATGAGAGGGAGAAAATTATACTTTAGATGTACTGTAGCTGGAGCTGAGCTGGGAGCCGTTAGCTGTAGCTCTAGGCTGGGAGAAGAGGCAGTTTGAATCAGCTATAACAAGCAGTTTTATTCTGAAGGCTTGGGTTTCCATAGCAGAGTGAAAGAGAGTTAGAGGTCAGGTGGTATGTCTTTATTAAAGCTACAGCAGTTTGCCTTCGGTCATATTACAGGATTTTTATAATTAAATATCTATAAGGGAGTGTTGCCTGGATTTACCTGTGGGTCTGACCAAGTAGGGAGTCTTTTGGGGGAGTGTTTTGTAAGACTAATTTTAACCGTGGAACTGTAATCTTTTATGCTGAAGTTTTCCTTTATTCTTAGTAATAAAACTTTTACTTTTCATTTTTAAAATCCCCAAAGTGTTACTGGACCACTTGCTGCTGAGATCAGTACGTCGTCTTCTCATTTCAGAATATAAAAAAAGAGATATGGCCCGTAAGCCAAGTTCCCCTCTGGGATGTGGTTTGCACAGCAATTAACATCAGCTGTGGTCATAATATATTATAAACTTGGTTGTAGGAATTTATAATGGTAATAATTGGAACAAAAGAGTGACAAAATGGTACATTTTATAGACAGGAATTGCATGCAGGCATAGGAGTCTTAATAAGATATATAGATATATTTATTATGCAATAGATGCAGCTTAGTTCATTCCTTTATCGATGGGCAAACTGGCCTCCTTCTGTGCTGTAGATTTTTTTAAGTTTCTGTTATTTTCTGCCAAAGCCAGAAAACAGCATACTTCGAGCTGGTGGCTTTTCCTTTATGGGTCAACACAAGTGAAAATAAATAAGTTTAATTGATTTTTCCCTTTGTGGCTAATTTTCAAACCAAGCAATGTAATACGTAGTGTAATATAAGTCTCTCACTCGTTGGGCTGAATTTTACTGGGTGCTGAGCTCTCCATCCACCCCACCCTCCCCTGGGCTAAAATGTTAGGGGCAGTGGGGAGCCCAGCCATGATCATTGCCACTACCTCGCAGTAATTTAACACTGGGAGAATCATTAATTGCTTTAAAACGAGACTTCCAGCACTTTCTCGGGAGGAGATTCTGCCTAAAGATCTGCTGTCCAATCGGATTGGCTGACAATTCTGTAGTCCCAGCAGTGCTAACCGGGAGTGGTGGTCACTGCTGGGATTATAACCAGTCCCACCATGTCATGGAGCCCAGGTAAGTCTGGGGTCAGGGAACTTGGCGATGGAGTGCGGGAGGGGGGGCTGGGTTTAAGAGGCCAGAGGCAGGGTTTAAGGGCAGGGTAACCTTGCTGGGGCGGGGGGGGTTTGCCTCCAATGGGTCCAGGGGGCCCACAAAGGAGGTTCCTTCCAGCCCCCCACCTGATTGCCCAATACCAGCCTGCACAGCTAAAGCTGCATGGCGTAGGGCTCCCTCTGCCCTGGCTAAAATATAGCAGTGGCAGGGTGAGACCCTAAAGTGGCCATTAATTGGCACCTTACGGGCCTCAATTGGCCCAAGGGCAGGTGGGCTACCCAATGCCTCTCCCACACCACTTAGAAAATTTCAGACAGTTTGAGGCAGATGTCATTTCCTTTGAGTGGAATTTTCCGCTCCTGCCAGCAGCAGGAATCGTGGCAGGCAGGGGCCCTTAATTTGGTGGGAGGCAAAAAAATGTTTCCCGATGGTGGGATAAACATTGGAATTTTGTTCTCCCGACTTTCAAGGTGGGTAAAAGAGAGGTCAAGCTTCCCGCTGAACAATGTCAGGAACCCACTTTGCTTGCTTTAGAATCTCATGCAAGCTCATTAAAAGGCCACCTCGCCGGATTTAAATTCACCCTCCAAATTAATTTCCCTGCTAGCAAGATCTTAGTTTTACGACTGTAAAAAAGTGGTATGCACCTGGTGAGCTTCACCTCTTCCACGACTTTGATGTCTATAGATATTGCTTTCTCCTTCTTGGTGACCTTGCATACCTTCACTCGAATGCCACTAGCAAATGCTATGCCAAGGCTGGACAAGGGAGGCGGGCGAAAGCTGGAGGGTGGAAGAGTGAAGCGAAGGCTGGACAGGGAGGCAGGCTTAGAGGGTTAAAGGTGGGGAGAATATATCTGGTGAAGGTGGGAGAGTATCTTAGAGGATGAGGTTGCTGGTGTTGACAATGGGATCCTTGGGGGGAGAACTCAGGGTACAGTTGTTAGGATGGAACGGTTACAGTCAGAGGGGAGAGTGGGATGCAGTAGGTTGGCAGGTCCAGGGTGAGAGTTGGGTAGGTGAAGGTGAATGAGTCACGGAGGGGAACAAGACAGGTGGCTCAGATAACAGTAGGGGGTTGGGTCAGGATGGACATGGGGACGGTAACGGGTGTTGGCTTTGAGGGGAGGAACAGCATGTGGAGATGGATTGTGATAGGGTCCAGGGTAATGGTGGAGAGAGGAGAGAGGATTGGTGATATTAGGTGGGTCAAGAGTGATGGGGGAGAAGTTGGTCGGTGATAGGGGAAGGGTAGAAACTGGTGAAGTGAGTCTGAAAGGTGACTTTTTCAAGCTGACCTTGACCACGCAGTTAGTCAGTCAGTAAGATCCCTCGAGGTGTGAGGACGGTCTTTTTGGGTGGGTGGAATTCAAGGTCAGCACAAGTGGCCAACTACAGGGACGCCCTGATGATTATGAGGCAACTGGATGTCAAAGATGCTCACTCATATTCTCCTCTCTATGGTGAAGCCATCATTGCAGCAGATTTGTTCCTGAATCATGGGCCTCATAGCATCGAGATCTCAGCAAGGTGTGGAGCTGTCATTCATTCTGTGCCATTTGCCATCGGCTGCAGTCAGAGACAGAGATGAAGGGAGGCAGGGAGGTGGTAAGTCTCCAAGGGGCACAGTTGGTGCAGGGAAGCCAACTCATGACTCCAAACAACCATCCTCCTGGGTGAGTGGTCATGGCTGACGAGGGATCATATGGTTAGTCTTTCTATGCTGGCGAGGCAATGATCTCTCTATAGAGTTTAAAGGGTAATGGAGACAAGTGGAAAAGTGTCCTCATGAGGCTTCTTGCATATGACACATCACCCTGGTCAAAGAACAATGCCTCCATATGCATTCATGTATGAATGGGAGGAACACCCATCTCTTGTCCTCCAGGATGTGCTTTAGATGGAATGGGTGGGTTGGGGATGCCATGTATGGACAGAGGCCAAGTGAAGGGTTTGGCCCTTGTCTGCTGGCTTTCAGAAGGAGGGAAACCTGTAAGAAGAGCAGTCATAACGCTGCATAGCGCCGCAGAATGGGTGGAGGAGTGCCAAATCTGTGCATTCTCACGAAGCACGAAAATGATGTAAAAGGATATGGAATGCCACCAGCGAGTGCACTCTTCCGATCACGTGTGAGGTGGGGGTCTCAGATGAAGGAAAGTGTGTAAGTGACAGATGCATGTGTGGTGGGTATTGGAAACATAATGGCCCCCTCTCATCAGAAACTGAACTGTCGTAGCCAGAAAGCCCATTGAAGCATCATGCAGCATGTCTCCACTGTCATCTTAGTCCGCCTAGCATGCATAGTGACTTTGATGCTTGAATGTATTGATTTTTTTGCCTTCCTCCTACAGGTGCGCCATCTGCAGGAGCCACTGGTGACCCCAAGGACACCCCCCATTGAGCTCAGAAGAAGACATCATACCTGCACCAACATCGCACCACCTCTCTGAACCAGGCTTCAACGCAGACACTCACATGTCGGTGGGCATTAGTTATTCGGCCCTGCAGGTAATGCATGGTGGTGAGGGCACATCACACTCGCATGAGGAACTGACAGAGGCAGAGAGGTCCCAGGGAGCCGACACTGGGAGCATAGCTGGAGACCAGGACCATGCTGCGTCCAAGGCAGATGACAGGCCTCTGGAGTCGTCCATCAGGTGGCAGATGCTGGATGTCCAGCAGGTTGCATGGGGAGAACTGGTGGAGAGCCACGAGGGTCTCTGTGCCATGGTCTCCGTCATGGAGGAGTCCATGTGGAACATGAGTTCTGCGTTGACCCTTAACACTGAGCACACAACCTCCTCCGTTGAGAGAGTGGTGATTCTCATGGAGAGGCAGCTTCAGGAGCAGACTCAGGATTCTAAGGGTTGCACTCGGACCTGCAAGCCCTCTCACAAGCAGTGACCTCAGGAGGTCACCCTGTTTGAGAGATGGATATGACACCTAGTCTCCCTGCTGGGTCCTCGTCCATCAATGGTGAAGAGGGAGGTACAAGCGCACCTCACACTGGCAGACAAGCTGCCTGTTGTCTTTGTAGGCTTCTCTCTGGCCGAAGGCAACAGCTCCTCTGCCCCTCTGCCAGTGTCCACTGCATCTGATGATGCCGCAATGACTGAGGAGTGCCCAGCCATGGGGCTGGATGCACACTCCCAGGTAGAGCCTGCTCAGGCTCCAGTGGCCAGAGGACAATTGCCTAGGTCATCAGGGCCACCAGGACAGCAGAGTCAGCAGGCTGCCTCCAACACCATTACCAGCGAGGGGGAGGGGCAGCAAGGTGCAGCACACACAGACGTAAGTTCAATGCACCTCAAGCACAACAGAGGCATGTCACAAGTGACATTTTTTTGGGTTAATTATTTTGACTCTTGTGTTAGGGATGGGCATTTTGTTTGTTCTTTGTTTGTTCATGTGAAGTAACATAAGCATTTATTTGACTTAAGTGGGCTGAGTTGGCTGGATGGTATTAATAGTTGCCAGAGGCAGCATATGCTTATAAAAGTATGGTGTGTGTGGTGCTGGTATACTGGCTTGAGTTCTCATTTATTAATTGTTAGCAAAGGAGACAGTGCCATTGACTTGACAAGGCATTGATGCCTTGGATGCCTAGCAGAAGGTTCGCTGGATCAAAGCATCCCTGGTGTCCCTGCCTCCATGAAGGTTCCTATCCTCTGACTCAAGGTTCTCAACCTGCACCTCCCCAGGCTCTTCCTCTGAACCATCACTCGAGTCATCCTCTGTGGCCTGTGGAGCTGCTTCGCTTTTCTCAGCCTCCTGTGGGTCCCCCCTTGCTAGAGCCAGGTTGTGCAGGGCACAGCATGCAACAACTATGAGGGAGACATGCCCTGGAGGATACTGCAATGCTCCCCTGATCGGTCCAGGCATCTGAAGCGCATTTTCAGCGGTCCGACAGTACTCTCCATCACTGCCCTTGTGAAGTTGTATCTCTCCTCGGCTTCAGTTCTTGGGTAATGGAGTGGGGTCATCAGCCACCTCTTCAAGGTATAGCCCTTGTCAACCAGGAGCCATCCATCCACTTGTGCAGGAGCCACAAGCAGCCTTGGTATGTGTGAGTGCCACAAGATATAAGTATTGTATGATCTCCCAGGGTAACGGGCACAAACTTGGAGAATCTGTGTCCTGTGGTCACAGACGATCCAAACAATCATTGAGTGGAACCCCTTTCTGTTTACGAAAGCTCCAGGCTCACCTTGATGACCACTTGAGTGCAATCTATTACACCCTGGACGTAGGGGAACTTAACCATTGCAGCGAAGCCTCCTGCTCTCTCCTCCTGTCTCGCCTCATCTGTCCGGAAGTGAATGAACATGCGGACGTATCTAAAGATAGTATCAGTCATGAGCTCGATGCAACTATGTGCAGCTGATTGAGAAACACCACACAGGTCCCCCACTGAGCCCTGAAAAGAACCGGAGGGATAGAAGTTGAAGGCCACTATGACCTTCAAAGCCACTGGCATGGGGTGTTCGCCCACGCAGTTGGAGGTGATTTCCGGTCCTTTCATGTGACATATTGCTGTCACTGTGTCCCTGGAAAGACGGAGTCTCCTGCAACACTGGACCTCGGACATCTGGAGGTTGTTAGAGCGGTGTTTGAACACTCTAGACACTGTGTAGTGGCATCTTCGGTGTGCCCTCCTGCCTTCATATCCCTGCTGGCCCTGTACCGTGAGCCTGTGCTTCTCCTCTTAAAGGTCTGTTGCTGGGACACTGCCTGCGCCCACCAGGCCTCCTCTCTCTCCTGCCTCTCTCTTCCTCTTCACAGGAGGTTCCACCAGCAGAATACACTATCCTCATTAGATGGGATGCAGAGGACCAGTGCCATGAAAATGAAGGTGTGCTGTGCTGCAATACTCAGGGGAACCTTCCAGAGATGAGGACCTGAGATGCTGAAAGACAGGCTTGACAATCAAACGAGATGCCAAGAAACTCTGGGACAACTCTGTACTCACACAGCATAGGACTGGCAATGACAGAGGAAGTGCTGCTGCTCTGGGTGCCTTTTATCCCGCTGTGGATGAGGAAATGTCAAAACATGAGTTCCGCCCACCCGTTTTGCCCGTGCGATGAGCTAAAAATCGCACCGGCAATGTAACGTTGCAGGCAATATAATGACCTTAATTGGCCCTTTAATTGTTGACAGGCATTGCTCCAACTCCCACGTGTGCCCGTCGACCTCAATATTGCACGCGTGCGATGATGGCAGGACACACACCCGACGTCTTTTCACGCAATTTAACATGCATTCGGTTTGGGTGCACGCCTGATCTCAGAACGCAAGATTCAGGTCGAAGTGTTATTGTGCTTTGATTAAGTTAAATAATTAATCAATAGTAATCAGTAGTGATATTATTAACTGTAGACGTGTTTTCCCAAGACCATGTTTTTCATATTGGCCATTCACAGCTGGGATATTTTGTTTTCCCTTTTCAAACTAGACTTACTAAAATAATAGTTGTCTTTCTTTAGCAGAAACCATTTTTCTTACAGTATTCAATGACACATGAATTATAAGCCAGGACAATGAGTATCCTTGAATGTGGGATGGTCAGTTATCATGTGGAATCAAGGGTTGGAGTTCAATTGACGGACATACAAACTGATTGATGCCAGATGGGAGACACCATCAAAAGATCCATAAACAAGTTGAATATTGTGAAGTCTACGAAGACTTGCAGTGCCTGTGAGGGGAATTTGATAATTGCTCATGTTTACCAGACCCTTCTTTTGAGAAAGTAAAATCTCGAAATGCTGGAATGGAGCCAGAAATTGGACTTAAAGGGACACAGCATCCAACATTTGGGGCTGCAGCTGGAGTGGATTAGTCAACTAATCAAGACTACGGAAGGCTAAGGACCATCAACAGAATGACTGACTGGTGTGTCCAGCCTTGGGTAAGGTTATTTGAAAACTTGGTGATGTATAAACCAAGGGGAATTTCACCATTTTGTGCAGCTGTCGTGAACAGACCAATTTGGGGTTAACATTTGTAAAATAGTATATATAGTGTATGTATTTGTTACATAGTATGTATAGTACGTATGTAAAGTTGTCTTCCTTCCTTTCTTTTTTTATATATATGTGTGTTTTTTCCTTCCTTTTTAATAAAGTTATCTCTCTTTCATTTTCTTTTAATCATTAATAATTGTTTAATAGCTGTCTAATAAAGATTGTTGTTTTCATACATTGCCTGGTATTGAGTTACTCATTCCTGTTCATCCAGAGTACAACTCCAAAAGTAAGTGAGTTTCTGCAAGGGACTCTCATGCCCTTACAACCGTACAGAGAGAATCACACTGACTTTCCTGCCTGCTACTGGATTTAGTCTCCAGAATAGAAAATTACACAATTTGTCTTTCTCACTACTATGCATGTCTCTCTGCTCTGCACCTCCCTCAATTTGACTTTCTTTGAAGTGAGCCACAGTGCTGAGCTAATTGTGAGGAAACCTGTTCTTCACCAACCAGTCATAGGTTCCTGTATCATAGGTGAGGATCGGTTAGCTCAGTTGGCTGGAAGGATTGTTTGTGAGGCAGAGTAACGCCAACAGTGTGGGTTTAATTCCTGTACTGGCTGAGGTCATCCTTAAAGACCCTGCCTTCTCACCTTCACCCCTTGCTTGAGGTGTGGTGACCCTCAGATTAAACTTACCACCAGTCATCTCTCTAATGAGAGAGTCGCCTCTAGAACTATGGTGGCTTTCAACGTAGTTCAACGATTGAGGATTGTCCATAACATCCAAATTTACAAAAGTTACATGAGCATCTCAAAGCTGAAATTAGAAATCAAAAACGGTGGCAAGAGTAATTAAATGCTAATCATAGTTTATGTTTTCTCTTACCACAACTGTTCGTGCTGCATGTGGCATTAGTTGCTTCTTACCACCTTTTTCCAGAATTCCAAAACGAACAAAGACAAAGGCTGATGCTATTGGTTTTTTATAAAAGTAGCTGCAAAATTGTGAAAAATTATTAGGTTATTTGTGGTGTGAAGTAGTGCTGTTTTCTGATTAACTGGATTTTGATTTGAATAAAATGGTGTATTATTTACACCATTATATATACACACATATATCTACATTAAAGAGTTACACTGACAAAATTGAATTGACTTTCATGGCACTGTAAGTACAACAATAATAAATAGAATCCTATCTGAATTAGAAAATGATGATAGACCCTACTATGTCACAATAACACAGGAATTCTCAGCTGGGAATCTGTGAGAAGGTTTCATTTGCAAACGGAAACTCCCATTTACGAATCCCAGAATTATTTCTCCCCAACTGCAGGAAGTGTTTTTTTTAGTGATATATTTCCCTCAGTGATGTTTCTCCAATCACCGAAAATATTCTCAGCAAATCTGTTTGAATTCTCGAACGCGAACCTTTCCCCTAAAGGACGTTAGTGCACCACCTGGTTTTTTACAACAGTTCAGTAGTTTCATTGGGCTAATTTTTATACAGAAAATATACTTCTGCTGTATTATGGGGATTTATGGAATTATTAAAGCACAGGAAGGGGGCCTCAAATGCAGAAAGGTTGAAAATTCATCCAATAACACAATACCACCACCTACCAGATTGCAATGTTTTAAATCAAATAAACAGGATACCCTAACATCTTCCTTTGAAATGTTTGTTTTTTCAGCTGATAAACTGTATCGCAATTGTTATAATGTACTGCTGGAAAGAGAACTCCTATTTCACAGAAATGCGTCACTATACTTTAATGGTTACACTTAAAAAAAAACTTTGCAGCATCCCAATGATCAATATGAGGCCATCTTCCCTTGTTTACTTTTATCACAGTTTGGCATTTTTTAATATTCATAAAATGATTGTAAAAATTACTTCTGTATTACTACATCAAAACAAAGTGATAAATTAACTAAATCACTCCCAATGCTAATAGCTTTGAACTCACATAGTCCAGCCAGAAGATCCAATTCAAAACCATTTTTACAAAATGACTCAACAAGTACATATTGTATATATATTATATGAAACAGGTGCATGACAACATGTTAACACTATTATAATCAAAGAGTCATTTGGTGTTACAGAGCTTGACTATTGCTGAAAAAAGAGACATATCTAAGCTTTTCGTCTTGCACTCATCAGGACACTTGCAAAAATACCAAAATAAGGGGGAAGACAACAATCTATGCCATATGTGAAGAAAGCGTTGATTGGTTGGTAAGTGGCGTTGCCATGGAGAATGCACCACTGATAGTGACTGACAGTTAACTGCCAAGCATTGTTTGAAATTTAAACCAGGCAGTTTGACATTCATCAGTCAAGGCATAGCCCTGAGGATTGAGTCAGCAAAAGGCTGTCACTTATTTTGTTTAGTTGAAACAGGCACAAATAATGTACATGTTCTTTCTGTCTGCAAAGAACAGGGCCCTGTGTATTAACATATGTAGCTTCCAGTACACGCAAATGTGCCACATTGCGAGCCCAACTGACAATCTTAAATTGGTTGTCAGCGTAAATCTTAGCATATTGAGGATTATTTAGCCAATGTTGTCCAATTGCAGAATCACATCTAATGTTGGACACTGTGTTTTGAGTTTTTCAAGCATGGGCTGGTTGGGAACAGTCTGTACTCTGCCCGTTGTGAACAGCGGCTGGGACATGCTGTTGGATATGATCCACCAGTCTTTGGGATGTACGGCCTACATGCCTAGCATCACACTGGCACTGAAATTCATATACCATATTACTCATTTGTGTGATAGGCAGAACATCTTTTTGGCTTGATGGCAGCATCCGGTTAGTGGCAAATACCACTCAAGCATACTAGCAGCATGAAACAGCTAGCTTCATGTATTGCTCAAATTTTTGAGATACCTTGCCCTTTCAGAGTGATCTGAGGTAGACTGGGCACTTTTCAGAGCCGAAAGTGATGGCATTAGCACCATTCATGAGTTTGTGTGATATACAGCGTGAAATGATCAGATTGGGGTTGCCACTATCCTGCAGAATGCCTTTGATGCGCCCTATTTCAATATCAAGCTTGTATGGTGAGCAAATGGCTCGGGCCTTATTTACAAGGGTGCCGAGAAAACCAATTTTATAGCTGTTGGAACTGTAAGAATCTCAATGTGTAATAAATTGCCCAGTGAAGATAGGCTTGCGGTAGACCGTGATAGAGAATCCCCTGGAAGATTTCTCAGCTATCCCATACAAGCTGCAGCACTATATCATGACGATCTAGACCCACCACCATTGTGTGAATCAGTATTCAGTGAACTTATGAACTCGGCAACTCGCACAGTTGAGTTCAGTTTTAATGACACCATGTATGTCCAAATAGATGGTGTTGCCATGGGATTCCCTCTTGGCCCATCTCTCGCAAACATCTTTATTGGGTTCCCTGAGAAACGTGTCTTTGATGGAATGACACCTAAACTCCTACCCCTCACATACTTCCGATATGTGGATGATACATTTGCTATATTTAAAACCGCAGCTGCATGTAACAATTTCCTTATATATCCTAATAGGCTCCATCTTGGGCTCAAATTCACCTATGAAATGAAGCAGTCAAATTAACTCCCCTTTGTTAACATAATAGTTGAGAAATCTGCTAATAGATTTTCTACCACTGTCTACCACAAGCCTACCTTCACCACTCAATATACGCTTTGGGATTCTTACAGTTCCACACACTATAAGATTGGTCTAGACAAAATAATTAACAGCTATTCGCTGACCCATTCCTCAAGGCAATGCTTGACCAATCAGGTCATGCTGCCTGGATTAAATTTCAAACAATGCTTGGCAGTTAACTATCAGTCACCATCAGTGGTACATTCTCCATGGCAATGCCACTTGCCAACCAATCAGATAAATTCACATAAATTGTTGTTTTCCCCTAGATTGGTGTTCTTGTGAGTGTCCTGATGAATGCAAGATGAAAAGCTTAGACATGTCTCTTTTTTCAGCTGTAAGCAAAGAATTGACATGTCCTTCGTATGAACCACGCTCAGTCTCTGGTCTTATTACATACGTTAAAGTTTTGCAACCATTTTAAACAATTGATTAGATTATATAAAAGTTAAAAATGCAACTCAGTATAATCATAAAGGACAGAAACATTGCTCAATAATTACCTTGCTGTTACAGTTATTGTAAATCTCTCAAATTCTTTAAAGGAAATGTAATGTTTTTCTGGCTTGATAGAGATCTGAAAAGTTGGTAACACTGAAAAGATATCAATAGTTTGCCATCAAATAATGTTCTGGCTGGATTACATAACTCATGAGCTACAAACTGTCTAATTGGGAAGAATTCATTTTCCATTGGTTTGTTCGTATTTCTAACCATTTGAGTCATTAGATCTAATCTTTAGATTGCTGCTTTAAGCATCCTTCCCTTTTTTTATTCTTTCACGGATGCAGGCGTTGCTGGCTAGGTCAGCATATTTGTTACCCATCCCTCATTGCCCTTGAGAAGGTAGTGGTAAGCCACCTTCTTGAACCACAGCAGTCCATTTTGATGCATTTTCAATGTTGTGAATATGATTTGCAATTTAGTAGATTAACAATAATCAGAATTAAGAACTGTTCTAATTCTGTTAAAACTGGTGACAAATATACAGTTTGTCTCAGCTTCTTAAATGGTAGAATCCAATTTACATTGGGAACCATACGTTGGCCAGGATTTTCGGGTCCCGCCAGTAGCAGGCATTGTCACAGGCAGGTCGGGAAAATCTGGAGAACAGCCAAAAGTCAAAAGTCAACGGAAACTCCCGCCCTATGAATCATTGGACCAATAACTAAAAAGCTTAACTATTACTTACACACAATCAAACCCTTATTGGTTTCCTAAATTTTCTCTTTACTCACTGCCCTACTCAACATGAAGTAGTTATTTTCAGTACCCTGGATCTTGCAGTAAAGATAATGGTAAAGCTATCAGCACTCACTATTATTAAAGAGTAGATCAGGCAGCAATACCTGGTGAGTGCATATACACAGTTAAGTGTGGAATTCAGCAAGTTACTGTCCAAGTTGCCCTGCTACTCCAGAAGCTTCACTACTCAAGGGTCTTGCCATGAGAGTTGGCACTGAAATACCTGAAGGGCATGAAGTTGCAGTACTTACCTACCAGATACCCACTAAACATGTGAGAAAAAAATTAGAGCTTGCCCATTACAATCTAAGTGGGTTTTTAATGGCTTTATCAATTACTGCCAAACAACCTATCTGGCACCAAAAATTAACTTTTATAAGTGTGGAGTTTCATTCTTTCAGCGTTTAACTATTGTTGGAAATTAATTTTTAAATTTAAAACAGAAAATGTTTTTGGAAGTACTCCGCAGGTCTGGCAGAACACTGATGAAGGGTAAGTGGCCTGAAACATTAGTTCTATTTCTTTCTCTATAGATGCTGCCAGCCTGAGTATTTCCAGCACTTTCTGTTTTTGTTTCAGATTGCTAGTATCCACAATACTTCAAAAAAAAATACTTTTTCTTTCTGCCTCATCCTCCTCTTTCAAACTAGGATGAACTAATGAAAGTTGAGGTGATGAATTAAGAGCATCACTCTGTTGTGGTATACCTTTAAGGAAATGAATGCGTATCTGAATACGTTACCAGAAGGGAAATAATGCGATGATTCAGGATGATTCATCGGGATGATTCATGTGATTCAGTCTAAGTCTCACTCTGTATGCAATGAGCAGACACAGCTCAAATGTCTTTTCAAGCTCTGCAACAATGTAAGACTGCTATGATCTATCTGACCTTTAATAAATGAACCTACACATAATGTTAATTAATCCCTTATGCATAGTTTAAATAGTAAATCAACTCAAGGATTTATTTTATAAGAACACAACATTCTGGCAGTGTATTGCAACAACATTAAGGGCAGAATTTTATGTCCCGCAGCCAGGTCCATGTCCAGCCCGATTGGGTGTAAAATAGCGCACAATGGCGTCACGTGAGCGTCCAGATGTCATCGTGCACTCGTGATATTTCGGTCATAGGCACGAGTGGGTGCTGGAGCTGCGCTCACCATTAATTAAGAGGCCACTTAAGGCCATTGTAAAGCCAATTGTTGGCGATTTTTTGTTGTCTGGGCAATTTCACATTCGCCGCACGGACAAAAGGGGCAGGCGGATAGCTGACAATTTCAAAAAACTCATCCACAGGTGGCATAGAAGGTGTGAGCAGCATTTTCAGTGTCAGTAGTGGGGAGTTTGGTACACAATTTGTTTCTGGTGACTTACTGGCACTTGGCAGTTTCATCTCCGTTTGGGGCTTCATTCATAGCATTTCCAGGCTTCATTTCGGAACTCCTTGGTGTTTCCAAGGCCCCGGGATGACTGAGACCATGTGGACCCTTCCAGGTATCAGACGACCTTCCGTTACCTCCTCTGAGGAGGAAGAGAGGGGCAGAAGGGAGAGGGGGCCGAGTGTCCCAATGCAGCTTCCAGGGGAGCGACCGGAGGGAGGAGATGTGCAGGCACAAGGTGCGCAGGGCCAGCAGGTAGTCCAAGGTGGAAGGGGCTGCAGAAAATGCCACTATCCTGCTGCCAGGGTTTACAGGCAGCGATGCAGCTACCTCAATATGTCCAAAGGAAAATGCCAAAGGAGGCTCCGCCTCTCAAGGGAGACTGTGACCTCCATTTGTCAGATGATTGGGCCTGAAATCAGCTCCAATTGGGTGAGTGGGCACCCCATGCCAGTGACTCTGAAGGTCACAGTGGCCCTCAACATCTTTGCCTCTGATTCTTTCCAGGAGTCAGTGGGGGATCTGTGTGATGTCTCCCAATCAGCTGTTCATAGTTGTGTCAGCCTGGTGACAGAAGCTCTGTTCAGGCGGGTACTGACCTTTATCTTTTACCGTATGGATGAGGCCAGCCCGGCCGAGCGAGCCAGAGGCTTTGTAGCGATTGCTGCGTTCCCCAGCGTCCAGGGTGCAATCGACTGCACACATATGACCATCAAGGCACCAGTGGGTCAGCCGGGTGCCTTCGTCAACAGGAAGAGATTCCACTCCATGAACATGCAGATAGTGTGTCACCACAGGATGCAGATTCTGCAAGTCTGTGCAAGGTACCCTGGCAGTTCCCATGACGTGTACATCCTGAGACACTCTCAGGTGCCAAGGCTCTTCAGCACTCCAGCCTGACTGGATAGAATGGCTGCTGGGTGACAAGGGCTATCCGTTGAATACATGGCTCATGACACCTGTCCACCACTCAAGAACAGAGGCAGAGAAGCATTACAATACGAGCCATGCTTCCACAAGGGTGGTGATAGGGAGAACCATAGGTCTTCTCAAGATGCGCTTCCAATGCCTGGACCATACAGGCGCTGCATTACAATACCCCCCAGAATAGGCGTCACTGATTGTGGTTGCATGCTGCGCTCTCCAAAATCTGGCACTGGTAAGGGGGGACCCACTGGAGGAAGAGGATCGACGCAGCTGCACAGGCCACAGATGATGAATCCAGTAATGAGTCAGAAGATAAGCACAGTGAGGAGAATGCTGAGGGCATGGAGGCAGACCTTGGTAACCTCCAGGGAGGCAGGAACGCTTTGATCCAACCCTCCCTCAGCTGGGCTACCAAAGATCAGCTTCAACCGCGTGCCAGGGCTGCTGCCTTCATCCCAGATGACTGAAATGACCCTTTCATTTGAACCCAAAGAACACTCAATGCCTGTGCAATAAAGTTCAGAGCTACTCACATCCAGCATTACCTACTGGCATACGCTACACCAAAAAAATAAAAAGGTGAAGGATACTCAAGCCAATATGACAAAAACAAAATTTGTCTCATTTTGACAATCCAAAGCAATTTACATAACCTTCTCTGGTCTTCATTCCGAGACCAGTATAGCTAAAGCAAACATAAATGAACAGAAAAGCCCGTGAACTGTCCCTTTTATGCTCATGGTGTCTTTAACTTATGTTTCCGAGTGCTACATCTTGGTGCCCACCCCTTGCTGTTACAGGCATTGGAGCCAGCCTGCTGACTCTGCTACCATGTTGGCCTTGATGACCTTGGAGGTCGTCCTCTGGACTGTGGAGCCTGGAAGCGTGCGGCCAGTGTCATGGCTGGCATCTCCCCAGTCATCGCAGCCTCATCAGATGCAACAGTCACTGGCAGAGGGGCGGAGGACCTGCTGCCATCATCCAGAGCATCCTGCGGGGAACCTGCAGAGAAAGCAAGCAACTTGCACGGCACTGTGAGGTTGCTCTCGGCCTCCCTGCTCATGACTGATGGACGGGCACCTAACTGGGATACTGGGTGCCTCATCCATCTCCTACACTGGCACTGAGCACCTGAGGTTAGTGCATGAGTGAGGGCTTGCAGGTCCAAGCACAACCCCAGGAACCCCTCATTCTGTCCCTGAAGCTGCCTTTTCATGAGAGTTGCCTCTCTCTCAATGGAGGAGGCAATGTGCTCGGCCATGAGGATCAATGCAGTGCTCACATTCTGCACGGACCCCTCCACAACAGAAACCATGGCACACATAACCTCATGGGTCTCCGCCAGATCCTCCTGCACATCTCACTGGACATCCAGTACCTGCCACCTAATGGATGACTGCAGAGGCTCATCATTTGCCTTTGACTGAGCATCGTCCTTGTCCCCAGTAGTCCTCTGATTGCTGGCGTCCTGGGCACTCTCTGCCTCCGCCTGCACCTCAAGCTAGTGTGAAGCACCCTCACCAATGTGCACGAAGATGCTAACCGCCAGTCTAATGCCCACTGAGCTGCTGGTTTCTGCGCTGGTGCTTGCTTCAGAGAGCGGGTGTGATGCAGGTGCAAGTGAAGTTTGGTAGTCTTTGGGCATCAGGGGTTATCCCTTTGGGGTCCTCACAGCAAACGCGTGTTGGCAAACCTAAAAGGGAGGACAAGAGCATGTCATTAGTTAAAGTCATCACACTGTCACTGTGCATGGCTGGTGAGACAATGAGATCTGCATCATGGTGCCATCATCTTTCAATGATCAATGGGGGCTCCAGGTTCGATGCTCCCATCAATGAAGGGACTACACTAAAATAGTTGCACAATCTAAAACTCTCAACTCTTACCTTTGTCAGGCAGCCCTGCCTCTCCATGCCCGGTTGCATGCGGACCATGCCAGCTCTCGAGCTCAAGGGCGTCCTGCTTGAACCTGCTGAGCAGCAAGAGGTTGGACGGGCCTCCGCCTGTATGTGCCCTCTCTGCTTGGTTATGGCTCATCTTCTCTTGAAAGGACAGAGGTGCATTGGTTAGTCCACTCTCTACCTGCAGTGCCATTGCAGCCGGCCAACCCCAGCTGAGGAACACCTCGCAGGGCACTTCTGAGTCATGGCCCTCAAACCGCAAGGCAGTCAGTCCAAGCAGCGAGGGTTCACCCACTTGGCCAGCTCCGGCATCATTGACAGTTGACCCTCAGACTCTAGCACCCTCGAGGTCTACGGGGGTGAAGGCCACGCCTTAACACTCCTGCACACTGACCACTGCCAACATGATACTCACCCTTCCTGAGCGCAGCAGGTCATTGAAGTCCTTCTGGCACTGCACCCATGTGCGCCGCAACATGTCATGACTGCTCACTAGCGCTGCCACTTCCTCCCATGCCCTCTTGATGAGGTGCAGTGGCCTCTTCCTCCCATCTCTGGGGGCAAAGGTGTTGCTCCTGGCTGCCACCTCCTCCAGAAGGATGGCGAGGCACTCATCTGAAGGGCAGGAGGGCTGAGTGCCCACCCAATCTGCTGTCCCGCCTGCTGTGTCCAGCCACACTCGACTCCATAACTTCAATATTGACAATGCAGAAAAGACGTTCTTCCATGGGAGCCTTCCAGGGGCTGCCTGGGCTGTTGTTAAACTGGCCCCCGGGTCACCATTGGATCCAGCAGCTGACAGGCTCCTGCATGGTCCTTCCCGGCCAGTGACAAGCCACATTTCACACTGAGTGGGCCTTAATTGGGGGCCGATCACGGGTGATGGACTGTTTCCTGTCTGCTCCCGGGCCCGCTCACTGTGCCTACCCAACGACCTCAAAATCCTGTCCAAAAGTGTATTAGCTCAAAAGACAAATTTTCTTCGAGAACTACATACTCCAACTTAGCATTACCAAGTTCTGCAATCAATTTTAAAATAT
Organism: Carcharodon carcharias; assembly: GCF_017639515.1. NCBI lineage: Eukaryota > Metazoa > Chordata > Chondrichthyes > Lamniformes > Lamnidae > Carcharodon > Carcharodon carcharias. Next base: position 161,918,416 of record NC_054474.1, on the reverse strand, counting down.
ACAGGTAAAGCTAATCTGATGTACTGAATACAAAATCTATAAAGTGTCAATTTGCAATTCTGTTCACAGGTTGAAGTTATTATTTTGTAATGGGATAACAAATAACCCATACACATTGCACTAAAACGGAATAAATAGTTAATTTGATTTTTTTTAAATGACTGGTTTCCTAGTCCGCAAACACTTTTTCTGTTCCTTAACATCTTGACTTTACCCATTAGCGACCACGTTCCTATTCAGTTTTCTTTCTCTATTTATTAGTATCTTGTGTCTTACCCCGGTAACATTTGCCATGTGACATCATCTGATAGGAGGAAGTTATTTTTTCTTAATAATATTGAGATTATAGTTCAGTAAAAGAGAATGCCTTATTTTTCAGTAAAACAGCCGTCACAAGCAGAGAATACTTCCCAAGTTCCAGTAAAACCCTCTGCTGAGCAGTAACCATTCTATGATCCTATAATAACGCTCTATATTAAACTGCAATTATCAAAAGCCATGGTTTGCTATTGTGCATTAATACAAGAGATGTTTACATGTGGATTGCTACAATCTGTTTCCATCTTAAAGCAGTCCTTTAGTGCAAAAGCAACTTAAAGCTGAAGCTGTTCGCAAGTCAAAAATAATACAAAGAATTCACAATCATTTGCCAATGCTCGTGTTAGAATATTAAGTATTGATCTACCATATTCTTTGATCTCAAACTGTGTTGATGTAGATGTTGAGAAGTCGTTTTTGTATAAAGTTTCTATTTTCCACAAGCCATATCTGAAAAGAAAATCAGTGCAATTTAAAAAAATAATAACAGTTTTATTAATCCATTTGAGCTTTATATAAATATTTCTGATTTGCAAAGCCATTCTTTTGCCAAACATACCATTTCTATTCTACTAGGTATGCGATGTGAGGACTAAGGAACACAAGTTTAAGTTATCAGTATCAAAGGGATATAGGAAAGGTAGACATCCTTTTTTAGTATGATAGTAAAAGAAATTATGGAATATAGTAACAGAATGCAATGTAGAACAAAAAATCATGGCAGGATTTTACATAAATGACTGGATGAATTGCCATTAAGAAATGCATACATAAAATCATAATAAATAACCTCATGAATTTGGAAGGATAGATCAGGTGCATTAAAATTTCTCTTGCCCAAAACAATATTATGTCCAAAACAATATTATGTCACTGTGATCTAGATTTTTAATTCAATCCAAGCCTAAATGATATTGTCAGTCAAATAAACCTCTTGGTGGTCACATAAGGAGTAGAATTGTTTGCTCAGCTTGCCTACCAGCCCACTGAATTAGCTGGGAGAGTTTAAAGATAATTGTGCAGAAATATAAGACATGGGGTTGGGAATGGGGGTGGAGTTTGGGGAAACTAAGGTCAGACCACAATGGGCACCGGACCACGATTTCATGCTGTTGGGCCAATTAAGGCCCATCAAGCATGAAACGCGAGCGCTGAGCACTGCCTGTGTGGGCTGGGGGATATGGGCAAGCGGGCCGAGCACGAATTTCACGCACGCGCGTGAATGAGCGCTGCATAATCACCTTGAGGCACGGAGCTGCCTCGGGAAGATGAAGCGTTTTTTAAAAAAGAAAATGAAAATAAAAATGTAATAAAACCTGTCCCCACTCATGTGACTCTGTCACATGAGCAGGGACATGTTACTAATTAAATTTTAAAACATTTATTATATTATTATTTGCTTTTGGAAACCTCATCCCGCCCATAGAATTTTGCAAAGAGCAAATTAAGTACAGAAGTACAGGGTATATTCAGCATAATATTATTAATACTTAGTTCATGGTTCATAGTAATATTTTAGAGGCAATTTTTAGTTCTGGGATGATTAAAATTTAACTGTAGAAAATGGGATATATGCAACTAAAGCAGCTTAAAGACTATTACATTTAAAAGGTTGGGCCATGTTGACCTTAGGGATTAACAGCTAGAAAGGTAAGATCTTAAACAGCAGGTGGACTTACTTAACTAGAGAATTGGAGGCCAGGTTTCTACACTGCTTGCAAAGAGTTACAGCCCAGTGAGTTGTTTTGTTTTGGGATTGAGAACTACAATTAGTCTAAAGGCGTTCAGTGAGCCCTGGAAGGCTACGTCATAATGGATATGAGTGGAGCTTAAGAAGGTTCTAGGGTTTCAATTTATCTGTGTGTTTGCTGGGGAAGTGAGTGTTCTATAGCAGAGGAAAAGGCCATATCAAAAAGGTGCTGCTGTTAGCAGGCTCCAGGCAGCAAAAGTGTTTCTGTTAGCTGGTTCTGCATTGTTGGAGCTCAGGAAAAGTCTCAGGAGCATTTGATAGCTCAGGAGAAGTCTTGGAAAGCTGAGAAGTTGGCAGAAGGTCACTGTATCCATGCTGGAAAGGGTTACAGCTCGAAAGAAGCCCGGGGAGCCATTCATAGTTTGGTTTAGCTGGGGTGATTGGAGCTTGGTGAAATCCAGGGGCGGTGCCAACCCAGTGAAGCTAGCTGGCTATTAAAGAGCTGAAATTACGTAGAGGCTGGACTGCAGACTCAGAAATCCAGGGGAATGGAGAGTCTGGAGATGAGATTGAAACACTGGGAGGTGTACAGCTATTGAGACAGTCCGAGTCAGAGTGGCTTTCGAGGGAATTCAGAGCCTAGATTTTTGAAAATGAAAAGCCTGGAGTCTCTTGTGAGGGAGATGGAGTTTTAACAAGATTGTTTAACTCACTGTGTTCACTGATGTTTGAATGGGATGCTGAGAAAACTGTGGGACCTGTCTTGGTTCTGTTTGCTATTTAATGCGTTGTGCTATTTAATAGTTCGGCCACAGTTTGCCTGTTAATTACCTAATGTTAATTCTTAATTAACATTAAGAATATAAGATAGATATTGTAAATTGTTTTACTTTTGTGACTTTGTATAGTAAAGTTTACTTTTTTTTGTTCAAAGTCTGTGGAGTATTGTAGCTTTATTTTCTTAGCAAGTGTCTTGAATCTCAAATCTTGTCTACTTCAAACAAAATGTTATTGGTCCCTTACTGGATTACATAAGAACATAAGAACTAGGAGCAGGAATAGGCAATTCAGCCCCTCGAGCCTGCCCCGCCATTCAAAACGATCATGGCTGATCTCATTTCAGCCTCAACTCCAATTTCCCATCCTCTCCCCATAACCTTTCAACCCGTTACTAATTAAAAAACTATCTCCTCATTAAATTTAATCAGCGTCCCGGCATCCACTGCACTCTCAGATAGCGAATTCCACAGATTCACGACCCTTTGAGAAAAGTAATTCCTCCTCATCTCTGATTTAAATCTACCACCCCTTAGCCTAAAACTATGAGCTCTCGTTCTAGACTGCCCCACAAGGGGCAACATCCACTCCACATCTACTTTGTCTATCCCTTTTAGCATTTCATATACCTCAATTAGTTCTCCTCTCATCCTTTTAAACTCCAGCAAGTATAGGCCTAAACTGCTCAACCTCTCCTCATAAGACAATCCAAGCATCTCTGGAATCAATCTGGTGAGCCTCCTTTGAACTGCCTCCAATGCAACTATATCCTTCCTCAAGTAAGGGGACCAAAACTGTGCACAATACTACAGGTGCGGTCTCACTAATGCCTTGTACAGTTGCAACAGCAGCAGCCGCACCCCCCCCCCCAACTATTTTTATACTCTATTCCTTCAGCAAAAAATGCCAAAATTCCATTTGCCTTCCTTATTGCCTGCTGTATCTACATGCTAGCTTTCAGCGATTCATTCACAAGGATACCCAGATCCCTCTGCACTGAAACATTCTGAAGTTTCTCTCCGTTTAAATAAGTCGCATTTTTATTGTACCATAACATTGGTGATCTGGTCAAGGATCATAACAATAAGTTATATAACTATACAGTAAACGTCAAGTATTGTGATTTTGTTTTTAGGTTGGAACATTTTTCTGTCTGTCTAGCTGAAGGAGGTTATTCCTTTTTTTATTATTTCTGTAAGGTTTTGATAATACTGCCAATTTTGGGAGTCTATATTGGTCTGGTTTGAATTTCTGTCTGCTGAGTGAGGCAATTAAATGGTGAAAAACAGGCTGAAAACAGTCACGTTAGCTGCTTGCAAGAAACTGTTCTTCAAATGACTTCAAAGGTGTCAAAATGTCTGGGTTCAAGCGGTTGTATTTGTTTTAATTACATTATGTGCAATTCAAGACTTCGTTGTCAGCTTTAAAGAAATAAGCAAAAGGTTTGAACTCAACGGCTTGAACTTAGTAGGACACCGTATATTTAAACAAGAACCATGGCCGAGACCGGAAATTCCCACCAAAAGTCAATGGACTTTTTGCTGATTCGCCAAATTTTCCATCCCATGGGCAGGACCAGAAAATCCCAGCCCATGTGTTTTAATAGGTTTTAGCTTACTAACTGCATTAATCTATGAACCATATTCATAGAGTTGATATTATGTTAGGAATTATTATTGATATGTTCTTAATTTTCCTTTGGTATCTGTGGGAATAGGCTAACATGTTTTATATTAATTGTTTACAATGGTTTGTGTTGTTGATAAGAGAATGTAACATTGTTTGTACAATCGTTCTGTAGCCACGAGAATGTGCCTATTTTTCCCAATGGATGTAACTCCTGATGTCTGAAGGAAATAAGAGATGGACATTTTTCTCAGCCTACATGACCTTAGTTACAGAGGTGGGGTGACACCAGGTTACCTTCACCCTAATCAATGAAAAGAGGTAATTTGGACTATTTTCTAATAAGGAATGAAAGTCAGATTTAGGCATTACAAATTGGGAAATCAGAGTCTTTGTTGGCATAGTTAATTATTGCTTCTGTGGTATAATTCTTCTGAGGCACAATTCAACATATTGTCACTTCAGAGAAGAAGAAAAGCATCACTTGTACTGGCAGCACTCAAGGAATCCCAGCACCTTAAGGGATAAGAAACCTCTGTGTTGTATTCATTGCTTTTGTTACTTATATATAACATTTTGCTCAATAAATTCTACTTGATTCATAAATATTGGTAGTTTTTTCCTTGTTAGGTCAGGCAACCATTGTTATAAATTAAGAGTTCAGAACTTAGACATTTTAAATAAAAGGATTTTATAGCTCAAGACACCACTGGATACAGCCCAACCTATCCAACCTTTCCTCATAAGACAACCCTACATCCCAGGAATCATCGAGTGAACCTTCTCTCAACTGCTTCTAATGCGATTATGTCCTTTCTTAAAACTAGACACAGTACTCTAGGTGTGGTCTCACCCATGCCCTGTACAAATGTAGCAAAACTTCCCTACTTTTATATTTCATTTCCCTCGCAATAAACAACAACATCCCATTTGCCTTCCCAATCACTTGCTGTACCTGCATACTAGCTTTTTTTGATTCATGTACCAGGACAACCAGATCCCTCTGCAGTGCAGAATTCTGCAATTTAAATAATGTGCTGCTTTACTATTCTTCCCGCCAAAGTGGAGAAGTTCACATTTTCCCACATTATACTCCATCTGCCAAATTTTTGCCCACTCACTCAATCTACCTAAATCCCTTTGCTGACCTCTTATGTTCACTTCACAACTTACTTTCCTACCTATTTTTGTGTCATCATCAAATTTAGTAACCATACATTCTGGCCCTTCCTCCAAGACATTGATATAAATTGTAAATACTTGAGACCCCAGCACAAATCCCTGTGGCACTTCACTCATTACATAATGCCAACGCAAAAATGACCCACTTATACCTACTCTCTTTTTCCTGGTAGCTAACCAATCCTTTATCCATGTTAATATGTTACCTCCTACACTATGAACTCATATTTTGTGTAGTAACCTTTGATGTGGCACCTTATCAAATGGCTTCTGGAAATCCAAATACAGCACATCTACAGGTTCCCCTTTATCTATGTTGTTTGTTACTTCCTTAGAAATCTAATAAATCAGTCAAACATGATTTCCCTTTCACAAAATCAAGTTGACTATGCCTGATTGCATTAAGATCTTCTAAGTACCATCCTATAAACTCCTAAGTAATAGATTCCAGCATTTTACCTAAGACAGGTATTAGGTTAACTGGAGTGTAGTTTCTTGCTTTCTGTCTCCCTCCTTTCTTGAATAAAGAAATTACATTCACCACTTTTGAAGCATTTTGGAAAATTAAAAAAATGTATCTACTATCTCAGCAGCTTCTTCATTTAAAACCCTAGAATGAAGTCCATCAGGAGCTGGGGACTCATCAGTCTTTAGTTCTAATAATTTTCTCAGTACGCTTTCCATAGTGATTGTAATTGTTTTAAGTTTCCCCCTCCCTTTCAACTCTTGATTTACAGTTATTTTTGGGATGTTACGTGTGGGCGGGATCTTCCTCTCCTGATTTTCCGGTCCCACCCATGGCGATTTCTATTGCAGGCAGGACCAGAAAATCCCGGCTTGTGCCTTCTAAAGTGAAGACAAACACAAAATATCTGTTTAATGCATCCGCCATTTCCTTATTTTCCATTATTTATTCCCTAGACTCACTCTCTAAAGGATTAACGCTTACTTTAATTACTTTTTTTTCCTTTTTAGATACCTATAGAAACTCTTATAATCTATTTTCACATTTCTAGCTAGATTTCGGTCTTATTTTAATTTCTCTCTCATTAGTTTTTTTAGTTATTCTTTGCTGTTTCTTATATTCTGTCCAATCTTCTGATCTGCCACTCTTCTTCATGGAATTGTACGCCTTTGCCTTTATTTTGATATTATCTTTAACTTCCTTAGTTAGCATGGATGATCGCTGCTACTGTGGGGTGCCTTTATAATGAGGTCATTAATTAATCCTGCCTCATTGCGTAATACCAAGTCTAGAATAACCTGCTCTCTGGTTGGCTCTAGAATGTGCTTTTCTAAGTAATTGCCCTGAAAACATTCTGTGAACTCATCTTCCAGTCTACCACTGCCAATCTGAGTTGTCCAATCTGGATGTAGATTAAAATCACCCATGATTATCACCGTACTTTTCTCACAAGCCCCCATTATTTTTTCCTGTGTACCCCATTCTATACTGTAGGTACCATTGGGGAACTATAAACTACTCACACAAGTGACTTCTTACCTTTGGTATTGCTAATCTCTACCCAAACTAATTCTGCATCTTCATCTTTAGAGCTAAAGTCGTCTTTCACTCTTGTATTGTCATCCTTAATTAACAGAGCTACCCCACCACCTTTTTCTAGATTCCTGCCCTCCCGAAATGTCATGTGCCCTTGAATATCCAGGATCCTTACCCGGCCAGTCAGAGTAAGGTCAGCAGATTTCCTTCTCTAAAATGACATTAGTGAACCAGGTTGGTTTTTACAACAATTGGTCACCATCACTGAAATTAGTATTATATTCCAAATTTATTAATTCAATTTAAATTCCACCAGTTGCCATGGTGAGATTTGAACCTATGTCCCTAGTGCATTAGCCTGGGGCTCTGGATTACTAGTCTAGTGACATTACCTTCATGCCATAGTTTCCCTCTGTGCCAAATTGGAACATATTTTTACTTTTGTTTTGAGCGTATATCAAGTGTTCTGATTAACTATGCTGCTGCTTCGATACAGTATATAGTTTATTCAACTTTGCACCATTAATGTATTTTATCTCAATTATAGAACAGCACCTTTACTACATTTTATGCTAGGTAACCAACATGATATTTAAAATTTTACCTGGCCTTGTGAACCATATATTCTATGACAAAAGTGTAATTTTGCAAAATTTCTTTCAGAATGACATGAAAGGACCTCTGACATTTGTTTAGAACTAGCAGTTTGACATAATAAAAATCTTAAAATTAAATCTGAAAATGCACAATTCATTAATAGGACTATGAATTCCCAGAAAAATAAACTTGATAATTTTCAATCTGTATCTTTGGTATACTGAATAGCAGCAATAACAATAACAATTTACTTGGGATTAGATGGAATCTTGAAGTCAGGTACTGAGATTATTCCAGTGACATCTTCATATTCAGCATAGTCCACTTTTACTCCCTCTGGATCCTTATTTTTGGAACAAACACAATTGTTTTAATTTGATTTCCTTCTTTAAGAGTTAGCTAATTTTTCATAAAATTATTTACAAAAGACAACTTAAAAATGAAGTGTATGTAAAGGACACAGAGTTTCAACATATCCTGGTACATGCTGCCCACCAATAAGCCACCCGTTCTGCAACCACGCCTAAAGTTAGCAGCTTTATACTTATTTTTATGTCAGATTTCTGCTGCTGTTATGTTACATGTTGGCATAAAATTCAGGTTTTATAACCACAACTCTTTAACTGAACCTCAATGCTATAGTTATTTTCTAAATTTAAAGAACTCACCTTAAAAGTAACAGCAACTGGTCTTCTGGCTGGTTTGAGTTCTTCATTCAAGGAATAAATTCGAAATTTCACTACAGATAAAAAAAAGCAAAAGGATATTAGAATGAAAACTAAAAAAAGCTTGCAGTTTTCAAGCTTAACAATTGCTGTATGCTATGAAATTTTCCCTTGTTCCACTGCCAAGATTCTTTAGTCTCCTCTTTTTGTGCTTATCCTAAGCTCCCTCAAGTGAACTAGAACCATGGGCTGAATTTTCCCCCCATCGGGGGGATTGTACAGGGGTGGGTGGGAGCAAGTGCAATCCCGATCGGCGCCCCTGATCTGGGACGCGCCGCCATTTTACGTGGGCGGGCCAGTTAAGGAAGCGCTGAGCGTCTCTGTGCAGGCGGCGGGGAGGGGGGATTCCCTGAGTCCGGCCCTGCACGCTTTCACACATGCGCAAGAAAGAGCACAGAAATCTCCCCTCAGGGAGATTTGTTTAAGGTTCAAACATTTAAATAAAGAATTGAAAATATTTTAAGACAGTGTCACATGAGCTGGGGCATGTCAAGGAACATTAATTTAAAAATGTATTTAATTTATAAACACATCATGAAACCTCATCCCGCTTGTGGATGAGGTTCCATGAAAAACGTGAAGGCCATCTGGGCTGTTAGCCTGCCCGTCAACCTTAAGGTTGGACGGGCAGCTCATTTAATTGATTTAATTGGTTTTAAACAGGCCTCCGCCCCTGCCAAACTGAAAATCTAAATGATGTGCGGTGATGTCGAGACACCCGCCCAACGTCACCGCGCGTCATTTTACGCCTAGGCAAGCGGGGGTGAGAAAATTCTCCCCCGTGATTCCAAAAATTAACAGACAGGTGATTATACTAGCAGTGCCCTTCCAAAGTGAGCCCATTTACTCTACATGGGGCCTTCCGGTTCCTGTGCCATCAGGGACATATCTATAGCTAGAAAACCTGGTGCCTGCTCATCACCCCTTCTTTTAAAGGTGTTTCCCTTGCCTGTAAAACCCTTTATCTGTTCCCCTCGTGTTCCCACCCATCCAGTGGAGCCTACTTGCACCCATCTGAAATCAACAGAATGAAAACTAGGCTGGCTTGAGATAGCACAAGATCCACCCAAATAGATTACTATCCAGGGGACAAAGATGAAACACTATTGTAGATATTATGGGCAGAGGTCTACTGCGGAATTTGAACATAAAAAATGAAAGCACCAGGTTCAACTGTAGAATGTAAAATTTGTCTGGTTAAGGGGAAAAATTTGGAATTGGAAAATTAAAATTAAGACTGGTACCTGATTGATCAGGAGTATAAACAGGTTTGTCAGTCTGGACAAAGAGTAATCCATTCTGGTAAGACACTGGCACTTTTTCCTCTTGAGTAAAATCTGGAGAATGTGCTCTTAAGTACACATATTGTTTTTCATTTTTCTTTCTGGGTAAATCTTTTGGCAAGATCTGTTTTTTAAAAAAAGCATACTTATTTTTGCAGACATATAATTATTTCTTCTGATTATTATTATTTCAACCATTATCAAAATCTTCAACTTTTGATAATGTGTAATATAGCATTATAAACATTTTTAAGATGCGATGCATTTCAAAATATGATTATTGGTTTCTTCTGTATTCCACAAGTGAAAGATTTAATAATTGAAAGAGTTTAAATCGTAAAGAAACCTGGTTCCAAACTTATTTTTCCTTTGTGTTTTCAGTTTTATAACAATAACCTGCAGCTCAGCTCAATGGAATGAATGTAAACAAGAGCCAGGCAGCAGAAAATGGATTTTTTTCTGAATCTTTTAACATATGATCTTTGTAATTACAGCCTTAAAATTGATTTTATTTTTCTCCAGATATTTCCCCTGCCCCTTTCCTCTCTCCTACTTCATTAATGCTGGGTATATGGCCCCATAAGCAGAATCAGCAGCCCTCCAAATTTTGCACAAATGCAATTCCTCATACAGGAACCTAGAACATGTTATTTACTACAATGAGATGGAGGTGAACTCTCAACCAGGTCAAATTATACTGTCACTCAACATGAATCTTGGAGAAAGAAATCTGGAGAGCTACCAGTACTAATGAAACCATATCCTAGCATGAGTAGATCACCTTCAGGAAAAGAAAGATTATTGAGGGGGAGTGGAGAGTTGAGGGTTAAATTGGATAAGTGCTGCCTGCTCTTTTAAACAATTTCTGTGTGTATCCAGTGCTAAGCATGCTCTTCGTTAGCTGCATGCATCAGTAGGCAGCCTGATGTTGTGAGCAGCTAACACCACTTTAAGACAACCTGCTCTTCTTAAATGTGAGGTACATTGTGACAGCAAGAAGCAGTGAGAGTTTTTTCAAAAGTCATTCTTGGCTGTGATACTTGAGCAATGGGTGAAAATGTGAGAAAGCGAACAACAAAATTTTCAGATAATGCACTGGAGGTCTTTGTGGAAGAGATGGAAAGGAGAGACAACATCCTATATCTGCAGGCATATGCTCAGGAAACAGTGGGAAGAAGTAGAAGCAGAGGTCAATGCCAAGAATGCTGCCCCAAGAACAATGTAGGAGGAAGTTTAATGATCTGACATTTGTTGCCAAAATGAATGAGTTCGTCTTCAAATGGCATATCCTACCAACTGCACCACTTGCTTCATGCACTGCTCTATTCTCGGGAACACCCCATCACCTAACTACCAACAAGCTCTATCAATCAGTACTCAGCCCTTCAATTCATACACTTTACCTCATCCTCACACACAGCACCGTTGCAATCTTTATACGCACAATTCGCAGCTTGCATGCACTGACAGCTATTCATCCATGACAGCCACATTACCCAAACGTATCACAGGACTCACTGTCATACTTCCCGCTTCCTTGCAAGACAAGGCAGTGCATAGCACTAGGCAGGTGAAGAACTGGAGGAAGACAAGCATTCCCGTGTGTTTCAATTCCCATGAAGACGACAGTGGTCATCGTGGGAAGGGGCATCAGTGAGTCCATGGTCACTGGCGGGTTGGAGGGATCAGTGGCAAGGTTATCTGCATACCTAATCCTCCTTCTCTCATCCTACTTCTCCTTTATCCCACAATCTTTCTGATTCACAAGCTGCAGATGGCGTAAGCATGCACTTCTTACTTTCTCCTATTCCCTCACCACAATCCAACTGTTGGCCCTTTTTCATTTCAGGTACATAAGAACTGGAACCTTCACAATCAGAGAAGGAAGAGAAAGGAGACAGTGAAGATGATGACACATTGTCACCCAACCTTAAAATTGCAACCACCAGCTCAGAGACTGATGATGCATGTATTTTACAGACTATTTTAGAGGAGGGATCTGATATGGTGAGACATCAAACATCACTGCACAGAAATCAGAGAGGGAGGAAAAGGTTGTACAGGTGCAAGTTCACTGGAAGGTGAGGTCACACACCACTAGTTCTGTATAAAGGAGTTAGATGAGGCCAGGCCACAGAAGAAGGCTGGTGGACATACTGAAAAGCTTGCCAAAAAGTATGCACTCAATGGTGAGTAGCATGGAGGAGTCCAGCACCAACTTGAGACACAGGGCTTTGTGCAGAGCGTGGAGCCCATCCTTTGAAAATTGTGGTTCCAGAAGGTAGAAGGTGTGGTTGAGGTTATTCCTATCCGGACACCTGTGGAATCCACCATTGCACAGCTTCCGAAGGTCGCTGTCAAGGCTTTCATTGCAACACAAGTAGCTTCCATCAAAGGTCTGAGTGCTGTAGTGGAAACTCAGATTGCGTCCTTGCAAACTCAAATAGCTGCTGTCATAAAAAATGACTTGTATTTATATAGTATAATTTAGGAAACATTTGGCAGCTACTTTGGCACAGAAACTCCCACAAATAGCAATGTGATAATGACCTGATAATTGCTTTTAAGTGATGTTGATTGAGGGATAAATTCGGCTAGGACACCAGATACCTCTGTTAAAAGGGACTTTCAAAGATTTACAACAGTATATCAATCCAGCAGGTTAGTAAGATTGCTGAGGGATCACTTCAGAACAGTGGCAGTGGCTCAAAGGAGGACAAACCAGCCATTCTCTCTCAGGATGACAGAATTCCTGCTCCTGCCCTTGCCATTTTTGCCATTGCTGTTGTCTAAAAGCCAGCCAGCCCAGACTGATATGGTGCAGTCTGAAGACGGGTATTCTAGGCCTAGAGATGCCTTCCAAGGTCGTCTGTAGTCTCCTTAACTAAAGGTGTGGTTGAGATTACTCCTATTGCTCTTGAATTATTTGATCACATAGAGTCCAGGCAAATGCGAATTATCTTTGTTGCAGCCTCCTTTCCTCTTCATGTTTCTCCACTTCCTGTTGCACTCCCTCCTCCTCCACTTCTTCCTCTTCTTCATGCTCCTGCTCCTTGGCTTTTCACCTGACAGACATGGCCTGTTTCACAGATTGTGGGTGTTGCTGGAAAGGCCAGCATTTATTGCCCATCCCTAACTGCCCTAGAGAAGGTGGCGGTGTGCTGCCTTCTTGAATCGCTGCAGTCCATGTAGTGTAGGTACACCCACAATACTGGTAGGAAGTGAGTTCCCAGATATTGACCCACCGACATTGAAGGAATGGCAATATAGTCACACGTCAGGATGGTGTCTGGATTGGAGGAGAACTTGCAGGTGATGATGTTCCCATGCATCTGCTGCTCTTGTCCATCTTGGTGGTAGAGGTCATAGGTTTGGAATGTGCCATTTAGCCTTAAGAGCCTTGATCAGTCACTGCAATACATCTTGAAGATTGTACACACTGTTGCCACTGTGCATCGGTGGTGGTGAGAGTGAATACTGAAGGTGGTGGATGAGATGCCAGTCAAGTGAGCTGTTTTGTCCTGGATGGTGTCGATGTTCTTAAGTGTTGTTGGAGCAGCACACATCCAGGTAAGTGGAGGGTATTCCATCACACTCCTGACTTTTGCCTTGGAGATGGTGGACAGGCTTTGGGGAGTCAGGAGGTGTGTGACTCACCACAGAATTCCAAGCCTCTGACCTGCTCTTGTAGCCACAGTGTTTATATGGCTAGTCCAGTTCAGTTTCTGGTCAATGGTAACCCCCAGGCTGTTGATAGTGGGGGATTTAGCGATGGTAATGACACTGAATGTCAAATGGAGATGATTGGATTCTCTCTTGTTGGAAATGGTCATTGTCTGGCACTTGTGTGACATGAATGTAATTGACACATATCAGCTGAAGCCGGAATGCTGTCCAGGTCTTGCTGCATATGGGCAGAGAGTGCGTATTTGAGGAGATGTGACTGGTGCTTTACATTGTGCAATCATCAGCAAACATTCCACTTTTCACAGAAGCACAGAGTGCAGAAGAGGCCCTTCGGCCCATTGAGTCTGCACCGACATGTGAGAAACACCTGACCTACCTACCTAATCCCATTTACCAGCACTTGGCCTATAGCCTTGAACGTTATGACGTGCCAAGTGCTCATCCAGGTACTTTTTAAAGGATGTGAGGCAACCCACCTCCACCACCCTCGCAAGCAGCGCATTCCAGACCGTCACCACCCTCTGGGTAAAAAAGTTTTCCCTCAAATCCCCCCTCACCTTGAACTTGTGTCCCCTTGTGACTGACCCTTCAACTAAGGGGAACAGCTGCTCCCTATCCACCCTGTCCAAGCCCCTCATAATCTTGTACACCTCGATCAGGTCGCCCCTCAGTCTTCTCTGCTCCAACGAAAACAACCCAAGTCTATCTAACCTCTCTTCATAACTTAAATGTTTCATCCCAGGCAACATCCTGGTGAACCTCCTCTGCAATCCCAGCAGTGCAATCACATCCTTCCTATAATGTGGCGACCAGAACTGCACACAGTACTCCAGCTGTGGCCTTACCAAGGTTCTATACAACTCCAACATGACCTCCCTACTTTTGTAATCTATGCCTCGATTGATAAAGGCAAGTGTCCCATATACCTTTTTCACCAGAGATAAAAACAAAAAAACTGTGGATGCTGGAAATCCAAAACAAAAACAGTTCTGTTGAAGGGTCATGAGGACTCGAAACGTCAACTCTTTTCTTCTCCGCCGATGCTGCCAGATCTGCTGAGTTTTTCCAGGTAATTCTGTTTTTGTTACCTTTTTCACCACCCCACTAACATGCCCCTCTGTCTATGGACACACATGCCAAGGTCCCTTTGTTTCTCAGAACTTCCTAGTGTCATGCCGTTCATTGAATACTTCCTTGTCAAATTACTCCTTCCAAAGTGTATCAGCTCACGCTTTTCAAGGTTAAATTCCATCTGCCACTTATCTGCCCATTTGACCATCCCGTCTGTATCTTCCTGTAGCCCAAGACATTCAACCTCACTGTTAACCATGCAGCCAATCTTTGTGACATTGCAAACTTACTAATCCTACCCCCCACATAGGCATCTATGTTGTTTATATAAATGACAAATAATAGGGGACCCAGCACAGATCCCTGTGGTACACCACTGGACACTGGCTTCCAGTCACTAAAGCATCCTTCTGTCATTATCCTCTGTTTCCTACAACTAAGCCAATTTTGAATCCACCTCAACAAATTACCCTGTATCCCATGTGCATTTGCCTTCTTTATAAATCTTCCATGTGGGACCTTGTCAAAGGCTTTGCTGAAATCCATATAAACTACATCAACTATACTACCCTCATCTACACACCTGGTCACCTCCTCAAAAAATTCAATCAAATTTGTTAGGCATGACCTCCCTCTGACAAAGCCATGCTGACTATCCCTGATCAAACTTTTGGCCTAATGATGGAGAGAAAATTATTGAGGAAGCAGCTGAAGATGGATGGGCCTAGGGCACTACCTGAGGGACTCTTGACTTTATTCTTTTTTTTCATTCATTCATGGGATGTGGTTTCTCTGGCTGGGCCAGCATTTATTGCCCATCTCTTGTTGCCCTTAAGAAGGTGGTGGTGAGCTGCCATCTTGAACCACTGCAGTCCATGTGGTGTAGGTACACCCACAGTGCTGTTAGGAAGGGAGTTCCAGGATTTTGACCCAGCAACAGTGAGGGAATGGCGATATATTTCCAAGTCAGAATGGTGAGTGACTTTGAGGGGAACTTCCAGGTGGCGGTTTTCCCATTCAACTGCTGCCCTTGTCCTTCTAGATGGTAGTGGTCGTGGGTTTGGAAGGTGCTGTCAAAACAGCCTTGGTGAATTCATGCAGTGCATCTTGTACATGGTACACACTGCTGCTACTGTGCGTCGGTGGTGGAGGAAGTGAATGTTTGTGGATGTGGTGCCAATGAAGCAGGCTACTTTGTCCTGGGTGATGTCAAGCTTCTTGATTGTTGTGGGAACTGCATTCATCCAGTCAAGTGGGGAGTATTCCATCACACTCCTGACTTGTGCTTTGTAGATGGTGGACAGGCTTTGGGGAGTCAGGTGGGTTTCATAAGAACTAGAAGCAGGAGTAGGCAATTCAGCCCTTCGAGTCTGCCCCACCATTCAATACAATTTTGGCTGATCTCATTTCGGCCTCAACTCCAATTTCCTGCCCTCTCCCATAACCTTTGCTAATTAAAACTATGTCTATCTCCTCCTTAAATTTTTTCAGCGTCCCAGCATCCACTGCACTCTGAGGTAGTGCATTCCACAAATTCATGACCCTTTGAGAAAAGTAATTCCTCCTCATCTCTGATTTAAATCTACCACACCTTAGCCTAAAACTATGGCCTCTCATTCTAGAATGCCCCACAAGGGGAAACATCCACTCCACGTCTACTTCATCCATCCCCTTTAGCATCTTATATACCTTAATTAGATCTCCTCTCATTCTTCTAAACTCTAGCAAGTATAGGCCTAAACTGCTCAACCTCTCCTCATAAAACATGACCCGCATCTCTGGACTCAATCTAGTAAACCTGCTCTGAACCTCCTCCAATACAACTACATCCTTCCCTAAGTAAGGGGACTAAAACTGTGCACAGTACTCCAGGTGCGGTCTCACCAATCCCTTGTATCACCAAAGGCTCCTCCATCATTGAGGATGGAGATACTTGTGGAGCTTCCTCCTCCAGTAAGTTGTTTAATTGTCCACCACTATTCACAGCTGGTTGTGGCAGTACTGCAGAGCTTAGATCTGATCTGTTGGTTGTGGGATTGCTTAGCCCTGTCTATCACTTGCTGCTTCTGCTGCTTGGCATGCAAGTAGTCCTGTGTTGTAGCTTCAGAAGGTTGACACCTCATTTTTAGGTATGCCTGGTGCTGCTCCTGGCATGCCTTCCTGCACTTTTCATTGAACCAGGGTTGTTCCCCTGGCTTGATGGCAATTGTAGAGTAAGAGATATGCCAGGCCATGAGATTACAGATTGTGTTCCAATACAATTCTGCTGCTGCTGATGGCCCACAGCGCCTCATGGGTGCCCAGTCTTGAGTTGCTAGATTTGTTCAAAATCCATCCCATTTAGCACAGGGGTAGTGCCACACAACACGATGGAGGGTATCCTCAATGTGAAGCCGGGACTTTGTCCCCACGACTGTGTGGTGGTCACTCCTACCGATACTTTCATGGACATATGCATCTGTGGCAGGCAAGTTGGTGAGGATGAGGTCAAGTATGTTTTTCCCTCTTGTTGGTTCCCTCACCACCTGTCGCAGACCCAGTCTAGCAGCCACATTCTTTAGGACTCTGCCAGCTCGGTCAGTAGTGGTGCTACCGAGCCACTCTTGGCGATGGACATTGAAGTCCCCCACCCAGAGTATATTCTGTGCCTTTGCCACCTTCAGTGATTCCTCCAAATGGTGTTCAACATGGAGGAGCACTGATTCATCAGCTGAGGGAGGACGGTACGTGGTAATCAGCAGGTGGTTTCCTTGCCTATGTTTGACCTGACGCCATGAGACTTCATGGGGTCTGGAGTTGATGTTGAGGACTCCCAGGCAACTCCCTCCCGATTGTATTCCACTGTGCTGCCACCTCTGTTGGGTCTGTCCTGCCAGTGGGACAGGACACAGCCAGGGATGGTGATGTTGGTGTCTGGGATATTATCTTTAATGTATGATTCCATAAGGATGACTATGTCAGCCTGTTGTTTGAGTAATCTGTGAGACAGCTCTCCCAATTTTGGCACTAGCCCCCAGAAGTTAGTAAGGAGGGTCAACAGGGCTGAGATTGCCGTTGTCATTTCCGGTGCCAAGGTCGATGCTGGGTGGTCCAACCGGTTTCATTCCTTTTTTGTGACTTTGTGGCGGTGTCTTACAACTGAATGCCTTGCTAGGCCATTTCAGAGGGCATTTAAGAGTCAACCACACTGCTGTGGGTCTGGAGTCATGTGTAGGCCAGGCCTGGTAAAGGATGACACATTCCCTTCCCTAAAGGGCATTAGTGAACCAGATGGGTTTTTAAACAATCGACAATAATTTCATGGTCATCATTAGACTTTTAATTCCAGATTTTTATTGAATTCAAATTCCACCGTCTGCTGTGCTGGGATTCAAACCCAGAGCATTACCCTGAGTCTTTGGGTTACTAGTCCAGCAAAAATACCACTACACCATAGCCTCCCCATAGTGGGTCAAATACAGGTGGCACAGTGGACTGCAGCAGAATCAAGGAACTACTGCCAGGATAACGGATGTTCTTCTGCATTAATTTTACGTGGTTACATTCCAACTGACTAAGTTAATGAAAATTGCTGAGTTCACATGAGGTGGATGCATGGCAATGAATGTGCAGTCAATGGCACAATGGGAAAGCCTGCAATCTGTGAAAATCCTTATACTCTTTCTGCCTGCTTGACTCTGACAAAAGGCAATGAGTTGAATCTGTCCCTATAAATAGTGAGCCTTGGAGACCTTCATTATGCGGCAGTGTAGTGCAAAATGCAAAATGTTGCTTATATCTCCAGCAGCAGCCTGGGGTGCAAGGATCCAGATGCATAAAATGCCACAGTCACCTTGATAGTCATAGGCAATACTGTCCTTGTCCTACTTTGATATTACAGCAATTGCCAGATTTTCGTCATGATATCTTTGATGAAACGAAGAATTCTCATTCATAGGTCCTTGCTGAAGTTGAGGTTAAGAGAATTGCTCTCTAAAACTCTCTGTGGATTTGTCTCCTACCCAAGAGCTGTTTTTCCTTTCTTCATCATTCCTTTTCTAGCAGATTTAGCAGTATGTCTGCCTGGCCTACTTACCCAGAGGCAGCCTGACCAAGCCACACAAGTTTTAAGGCAAAATATTTTTGCTATTTGAAATTGATGTCATAATCTGCTTGCTCTGGATGCTGTTGGCAGTGCCTGGGTACCTGCACATCCAAACTTCTTTATCAAAATGGCCTTCAGGGCAGTTTTCATTGGAATTATGCGTGCATCTCCGACCCCATTTTCAAGTGATTGGAGACTGTGTAGTACCTAAAAAAGACACCCTTCACAGCCCAATTCTGCCTTCCCATTAACATTGACAAACCCTGCATTTTGTTTAAAGAAATTTCATATTAACATAATACAGTTTAATTTAAAACTGAATCAGTTAAGGGCATAAGAAATAAGAGCAGGAATAGGCCATATGGCCCCTCAAGCCTGCTCCTCCATTCAATAAGATTATGGCTGACTTGATCTTGGTCTCAACACCTTGACTCCCCTATAATTCAAGAATCTGTTTTTCTCAGGCTTGAATATATTCAATGATTCAGTATCCACAGGTCTCTGGTGTAGAGAATTCCAAAGATTCATGATCCTTTGAAAAGAGAAATTCCTTCTTTGGCTGCTGGCAAGTACATCCCTAGTTTTCATGCTATGAACAAAACACAAATTATTAAGAATAGGTAGATATATTTATGCACAACATTATCTGCATGGCTGGATCAATGACAATCGAGGTCCTTGGTTGGTGAAAAGAAAGAAATTTTTAGGACAGAGAAAAATTAAGAGACAGATACTGCCCATAAAGATGGTCTTAGAGAGAAGGTAAATGAAAACAAATCAAATGTTTAGTTGGTAACATAGACACAGTAGGTAATGTGGCAACAACGCATGCTGAGAAATCATCATGTGGTGTGCATCAATGAATGCATAAACTGTTTTATTCTGAATTATTTATTTACTCAAATTTGATTCTGAGTGATCATAGTCTGAACTTAGAACTTTCAGATTGTCACAAAATAATATGAGATCAAACTATACAATGTCATAATATGTAAGCATCAGCTGCGACTCTTGCCTCTGAATCACAAGGCTTCTAGGTTCAGGTCCACTCCAGGACTTCAGCACAAAAATCCAATCCAGGCTGACGCTCCAGTGCAATACTGAGAAAGCGCTGCACTGACGGACTTTTAGATGAGATGCTAAACCGAGGCCCCATCTGTCCTCTCAAGTAGACGTAAAAGATCCCATGGCACTATTTCAAAGAAAAATCATGGGGAAGAAAAGTATTGGCCAATACTTATCCCTCAGTCAAGATCACAAGAGAAACAGATTATCTGGTCATTATCTCATTGATGTTTGTGGGAGTTTGCTGTGCACAAATTGGGTGTTCTATTTCCTGCATGACAATAGTCAAATCTTTCATCGGCTGTAAAATGCTTTGAGATGTCCAGTGGCCATGAAAAACATTATGTAAATGCAAATATTTCTTTCTTTCAAGGATTCAAAGGAAATAGCACAAAACATTTTGTCATAGTTTTCTTCAGTTATTCAAAATTATAAAAACAGACTTACAGTAACATGTGAAGATCCTTGAAATCCATTCTCTTCATTTATTGTAACCATTTCTTCTGCAAAGATCTTTGTCCTATCTGGGAAACTCCTTAGAGTGATTAATATACGTAACGAATTTGTATATCCATATGTTTGAATCACCACAGTCTCAGCTGCTCCCACTCTAAAGATCTTAGGTGCTGTAATGAGGTACCTATGAAAAGATAGTCAAATTGAGCTTATCAAATATAGTTAATCAGTCAAACAATATGTCAAAAATTGCATTAAACTATGATGCAAGTCAAATGCACTTGTATAGTTTAATGGACAATAAGGGGTGAATTCTACAAGTGGGTGTGGTATCACATTATTTCAGCACATTTACGTAGAAAATATGTCCACGTTAATTTTTTGACAGTTGGGATTTTATTGGACTTTCGTGAAAATTACATAGCAGCTGAAATGGGCTCCAAAAAGATTAACATTTAAAAATATAATCGCATATCTATTACATAATATTATTATACTGAATCCTATGATGGTGTTCTTAAATTAGCAAATCTTGGAGATCTTTCTGCATTTATGCAGACAATTCAGTCTGTCCAGATGAATAAACATCATTCAAAAAGATTTGAACAAAAAAGATTTTTACATTTCAGAACACATCTGATCATAATGCTTAATTCTGTTTCAAAAGCCACACACTTGCTGAAGTAATTCTGTAGTTTTCAAACAAAAATGAAATCTTAAGCAGTAGTTGGATTTGTAAAGTACTTTCTTACTGCTAAAGAAAGACGAGAAATTTAGGTTTAAAGTTAATACCTATATAACAAAAAATTCTATGACCAAAAACTGATGCCAATACTATTGAAGAAGAAACGCACTGGACATTAAACTTTAGAGCCCTATAAAATTGTACAGGGAAGGCAATGCAACAAAATATCCATTTCATCTAAAATCCTCTTTTCTATTTTGAAGAAGGACATTAGTCGCAACATTAGAATAATTTCTAAAAGGATTTTAAACTAAAGTACTTACGTGCGTTCTTGCCCATTACTACTTCGAAACAGAGCCACAAAACTAATAATAACTAATAGGTTCATATTCTGATGCTTTCTAAGCCATTACGGTGACTGAAAATGTTGTGTCAAATCAAAGGTTATGGTTATTTGGTACCACTTATCTGAGTTTATTGATGAATTGTGTAACTATTTATTTTTGGTTAATAATAAATTAATCTGGTTGTGCTAATGTTAGGGATTGAGAAATACTTTTTGTGAATTATTAAACAGTATATAATGCTCTTCCATTAACTTTATAAAAATTGAGAAGACAATTAAGGGGTCAGACATATCAGTATTGAGTGTAGTAAAATGCTATGACCACAAAATAATAGTGATTAATTTTTTGCTGTATAGTCATACCAGATCTGTTTTCTTTAAGTATTATAGCATTATTTTTTAAATGGTTGTTTATTATGTTTGATATTTAATTATGGATATATGGGAACAATTATTCTAATAAGGCTACTCTCTTTTCACAGCTATTCAAAATACAATATGTCAGCCAGAAGGGTTACTGCATATACTGATCTCGTATACCTTAAAATGGGATGTCAGTTCAGACCAGTACTCTTCTTTTCTAGTTTTTACTGTTTTTTCCCACTCGGAGATATGGAAGATATCCAAGTAGTTTTATATTTCCATCATACACAGAGTTGTTTCCTAATGATTTCTATGCTATTTACTAAATTGTGATATATATGTGTATAGTATCTTATTAACTAACTTGTACTTCCTTGTTTTGAAGTTATACACCTTCCCTGTTTTGTGCCTTAATGCTGTTTTTAAATGGTTTATCGAGTGTTTGGTAGTCACGTTTCTTTTTCTAGCTTTGAGAGTCAACAATCTTCACGCTTCCTCCAATATGACATATCTCATTTTCTATTCTTGAAACTAGAGTAATTCTGCCAGTCCTTGTAAGCCAAGTAGACAGCCAGCTTTTTCAGTTTGATAAAAGCAAAAGACTGTGGATTCTGGAAATCTGAAATAAAAGCAGAAAATGCTGGAAAAACTCAGTAGATTTGACAGCATCTGTGGAGAGAGCAGAGTTAACGTTTCGAGCCCATATGACTCTTCAGCTCTTGTACAGAGAAGGCAATATAGCAAAATACCAATTTCATCTAAAATCCTTTTTTGTCAAGCTGTCTCTTGAAAATGATTTTCTTCCCATCCATTAATAATGTGCCATCTATTCTTTTAAATGTTTATTGATGTCCACAAATATGCAATATTCGGAGAAAAAGGACAATTAAGAAAAGTTATATTTTACTTGCACCCATAGAACTATAGCAAAGCTATGGCACAAAAAGTGGCAGTTTAGCCCATCACGTCTGCACCCACCAAAAAAATAAAAATAAAAAAAACAGCCGCCCATTCTAATTCCATCTTCCAGAACCTGGTCCAAAGCCTGCAGGTTACAGCACTTCAGGTGCAGATCCAAGCACCTTTTAAATGAGTTGAGATGCAGCTCTAGGTACCTTTTAAATGAGTCCATAGGTACTCAAGATCCTGTCTGACCTGCAAAGGAGTTTTGTGGTGACAATCTCGCTGTATGTTGAGTAACCTAAGCTTATTTTTGCCTTTCAGATGTCAGTCAGATTAATCCTGTTAGGGGGGATTTTATTCTTTCCTAAAGGATTCCCTTAAACTGGCAAATCTTAAAGATTTGAGACAAAGGTAAAATCTTTGAGGTAATTTCATTACCAGTTAGGAGCTTACTTAATGGACAAATAAATTACAATCAACTACATCATAACCAAGAAAAAAACTCTAGACTCAGTTATAGGTATGTATGCTCTTTATTATTGATATTAGTTTGTGCAATAATAAAATATCCTGTATGCATCTATGCATATAATTACAGCCATTTTTACTTATCATAAAATTTACAAACATGACGAGTTAGAAGCAGGAGTAGACCACTCAGCCCCTCTAGCCTGCTCCGCCATTCAATAAGATCATGGCTGATCTAATTGTAACCTCAACCGCACTTTCTGAGCTCTGCAATTGCCCACCCCCGATAACCTTTCACCCCTTTGCTTATCAAAAATCTACCTCTTCCTTAAAAATATTCAAAGATCTCTGCTTTCACTGCCTTTTGAACAAGAGAGTTCCGAAGACTCATGATCCTCTGAGAGAAAACATTTCTCCTCATCTCTGTCTTAAATGAGCGACCTTTTATTTTGAACCCCTTGTTCTAGATTCTCCCACAAGAGAAAACATCCTCTCTACATCCACCCTGTTACATCCTCTCTACATCCACCCAGGATCTTAAGGTTTCAATCAAGTTGCTTCTTATTCTTCTAAACTCCAGCAGATGCTGGACTAGCCTGTCCAACCTTTCCTCATAAGACAACCCACCCATTCCTGGTACTAGTCTAGTAACTCTCTCTGAGCTGCTTCTAATGCATTTACATCCTTCCTTAAATGAGGAGACCAATACTGTACACTGTACTCCAGATGTGGTCTTACCAGTGCCCTGTGCAACCTCCCTACTTTTGTATTCAATTCCCCTTGCAATAAACAATCACATTCTATTAGTTTTCCTACTTACTTGCTGTACCTGCATGCTAGCCTTTTGTGATTCATGCACTAGGATACCCAGATCCCTCTGAATCTGAGCTCTGCAATTGCTCACCATTTAGATAATATGCTTCTTTTATATTATTTCTGCCAAAATGGACAATTTCACATTTGGCCACATTATATTCCATTTGCCAGATCTTTGCCCGCTCACTTAATTTATCCATGTCCCTTTGCAGCCTCCTCATGTCCTCTTCACAACCTACTTCCCTATCTATATTTTGAGTCAACAGCAAATTTAGTCACCATGCCTTCGGTTCCGTCATCCAAGTCATTTATATAAATTACAAAAAGTTAAGGCCAATCAGAAAAAAACCCATTTATGCCTACGCTCTGTTAGCTAGCCAATCTTCTATCCATGCCAATATCTTACTCCCTACACCATGAGCTTCTATTTTCCACAATAACTTTTGATGTCGCACCTTATCAAATGCCTTCTGGAAATCTAAGTACAATACATCCACTGGTTCCTCTTTATCCACAGCATATTCAAAAAGCTCTAATAAATTAATTAACCATGATTTCCCTTCCACAAAACCGTATTGACTCTGCCTGATTGCCTTGAATTTTTCCAAGTGCCCTGCCACGTCATCTTTAATAATAGCTTCTAACATTTTCCCCATGACAGATATTAAGTTAACTGGCCTGTAATTTCCTGCTTTCTGTCTCCCTCCCTTTTTGAATAAAGGAGTTATATTTGCTATTTTCCAATCTAATGGAACCTTCCCCGAATCTAGGGGCAGAATTTTCCAGTCGGCATGCAGGTATGGGCCCGACTTGCCAACATGTAAAATGATGCATGATGACATTGGGCGTGCGTCCCCACGTCACTGTGTGCCATCGCAACATTTTGGAGGGCGGGCATGCTATGAGTTCCGAGGCATGCCTGCCATCAATTAAAGGGCCAGTTAAGGCCCTTGAGGTAGCAATTGAGGACGATTTTTTGCAGCCCGTGCGATTTTCAGTGCGTCGCACGGGCAGGCCACATTTTTAAAAACCTCATCCATGGGCGGGGTAAAGGGGGGGGTGAGTGGGCTTGCTAATGTGAGTAGTTTGAACTTTAGATTATTACTTACTGCTACTTGCTTGTGTGAACAGGACAACTTCATTTCTCTTCAGAGCTGCTTTGACAGAAAGCACAGGCTTCAGTTCAGGACTCCGCAGGAATCATAACGCTTGGGGCCTTCCAGGTATCAGAGAGCCTTCCCTTATCCTGGGAATGGGGATTGTGCTCTCCGCTGGAGGCACTTCCTCTGAGGAGGGAGAGGGCCAGAAGGGGGAGGAGGCCAGGAGTCCATATTCAGCCTCCAGTGGAGCCACTTGTGGGCAGGCAGGCGCAGGCACACGGGGCACAGGGCCAACAGGAAGTCCAAGGCAGAAGGGGCCACAGAAGACGTCACCATCCTGCTGTTAGGGTTTACAGGCGGCGATGCAGCTACCTCAATATGTCTGAGGTGCAGTGCCGAAGGAGGCTACGTCTCTCAAGGGAGACAGTGACCTCCATCTGTCAGATGATTGGCCCTGAGATCAGCTCCAACTGAATGGGTGGATACCCCATGCCAGTGGCGCTGAAGGTCACAGTTGCTCTCAACTTCTATGCCTCCAGCTCTTTCCAGGGGTTGGTGGGTGATCTTTGTAGAGTCTCCCAGTCAGCTGTTCAGTTGTGTCAAGCTAGTGACAGATGCTCTGTTCAGGCTTTCATTGACTTTCATTCACTAACACTCAGATGACGCCAGCCAGGCAGAGCGAGCCAAAGGCCTTGCTGCGATTGCTGGGTTCCCCCAGGTCCAGGGTGCAATTGATTGCACACATGAGGCCATCAAAATGCCAGCGGGTGGGCTGGGAGCCTTCATCAACAGGAAGGGCTTCCACTCCATGATTGTGCAGATAGTGTGTGACCAAGGGATGCAGATTCTGCAAGTCTGTGCAAGGTACCCAGGCAGCTCCCATAATGCATACATCCTAAGACACTCCCAGGTGCCAGGGCTCTTCAGTGTTCCAGCCCAGCTGGTTTGATGGCTGCTGGGTGACAAGGGCTATCCCCTCAGAAGGTGCCTCATGAGCTCCTCCACCGCCCAAGAACAAGGGCTGAGCAGCGGTACAATAGGAGCCATGCCTCCACAAGAGCCATGGTGGAGAGAACCATCGGTCTTCTCAAGATGCGCTTCTGATGCCTGGACCGTTCAGGGGGTGCACTCCAAAACCCCCCAGATTATCTGTCACTGATAGAGGTTGCATGCTGCGCTCTCCACAATCTGGCACTGGGAAGAGGGTATGCTGAGGAGGAAGCAGCTAGACACATATGCTCTGGCTGCTGACGGTGAGTCCATAGGTGAGTCTGAGGACGAGCACGCTCAGGAGAATTCTGAGGGGGTTGATGCTGACCTGGGTAACCTCCAGGGAGGTAGGGACATCCGGGAGGCTTTGATCCAATGTTCCTTGAGCTAGCCTTAAAAGATGAACCACCAACACATGCCAGGGCTGTGGGCTCCATACTCAATACCTGAGAGCAGCATTTGCCTGATCAGCAGCCTTTTGAATTGCCTTTTCAATAAAGCTCAATGACAAACAAGTCACTCATAACATCATGGGTTCCCCTGCACCTGCAGAACTAATGAAGCACCCAGAGGCTTGTTGAGAACCAAAATATTTAATGATTGGCAACTAGTGTACAGAAATCAAAGTACATTAAAAGGTGTTGAACAATGCACCAGCTTAAAAGTAAGTTAAAAGTGGGGCAAAAGAAAACCACTAGTGGTAAGCCTGAGTTGTGTCTAAGATGATGTACGCTTATGCTTGCAGGTGCTACGTTTAGGTGCTCTCCACTCATTGACACCGGCATTAGAGATAGCTTGCTCACTCTGCTATCCTGTTGGCCTTGATGACTGTGGCGGGCATGCTCTTGCTGATGGAGCCTGTGCTGGCCACGACTGGGAGGGAGCGGCCAGTGGCATGGCTGGTATCTCCCCAATTGCCACAGCCTCATCAGATGCCACAGTCACTGGCAGAGGGGTGGGGGAGATGCTGCCATCATCCGGAGCACCCTGAGAGAAGCCCGCAGAGACAGGCAGCTCGTGCGCCAATGTGAGGACGCTTTGGACCTCCCTGCTCACCATTGATGGATGGGCACCTAGCTGGGATACTGGATCCATCTCCCACAGTGACACTGACCACCTGAGGTCAGTGCCGCTTTGAGGGCTTGCAGGTTCGAGCACATCCTCAGGAAGCCCTGATTGTTCTCATGGAGGAGCCTCTCCATGAGAGTTGCCACTCTTTCCATGGAGGAGGCGTTGCACTCGGCCATGAGGGTCATTGCATTGCTCATGCTCTGCATGGACTCCTCCATCATGGAGACCAAGGGCTTGGCCTAAATAGCCAAGTGGTTATGGTACTGGGTTTGTAACCCCAAGATCAAGAGTTCAAATCTCACAATGGCAAACTATGAAACAATCATGGAGACCATGGCATGCATTTCCTCATATATCTCCGTCAGATCCTCCCGCACACTCTGCTGGATTCTAGCATCTGCTGCCTCAGGGATTACTCCAGAGGCACATCATCAGCCATCAACTGAGCATGTTCCTGGTCCCCAGCATTCCTCCGACCGTCGGTGTCCTGGGCATTCTCTGCCTCCTACTGCATCTCAAGTGAGTGTGAAGGGACCTCACCACTGTACATCGAGATACTAGCCAACAACCTTATTCTCACCGAGGTGCTGGTATCTGCACTCATGTCTGCCTGGTTGAGAGGGTGTAACACTGGTGTGTTAATGTCTTCTGTGCCCAGATGCTGCCTCCATCAGGTTTGCCACTCACACTATAAGGCCTTCCAAACCCATGAACACTACCACCTAGAAGGACAAGGGCAGCAGATGGAAGGCTACACTGCCACCTGGAAGTTCCCCTTCAAGTCGCTCAGCATCCTGACTTGGAAATGTTTTGCTGCTCCTCCACTGTCACTAAGTCAAAACCCTGGAACTCGCCCCCAAACAGCACCGTGGGTGTTTCTGCACCACATGCAGTGGGTCCAGAAGGCAGCTCAACACCATCTTCTCACAGGCAACTAGGGATGGGCAATAAATGCTGGACCACCCAGTGAAGGCCACATCCTATGAATGAATGAATATAAGAACAAAATTATGAGTTGGTGGGGAGGGGGCAACTTAACTGCTGTGCTACGTGACCCATGCCAACACGGAACTCACCCTTCCCGATCACAAAAGGTCATTAAACTGCTTGTGGCACTGCACCTAAGTGCGTCTCACCACATCGTGGTAGTTGACCCGTTCTACCGCCTCCTCACAGGCACGTTTTGTTAGTTGTGGGGGCCTTCTCCTCCCGTCCCTTGGCGTCAGGATCTTTCAGCATGCTGCCACCTCCTTGAGGAGGGCAGCGAGGCACTCATCTGAGAACCTCGGAGCCAACTGCCCCACCAACTTGCCCTCCCGCCTGGCCTGCTCTCTGAGGATGTTATTCACCATGCTCCTGACTGACATCAGTGACAGCATTAGGACGGCTGCCTGTGCTGTTTTTGAACAGGACACTGGGTCTCCAATGGTGACCCGGTGTTCATTGGACTCCTGCCGCCGCCCGCCCCTTCCCACTGATCTCGGGAGCCGCAATTTACGCTGGGCAGGCCTTAATTGGCGATCAGCTTCAAGCCCAGCCCGCCCGCCATTGGAAAAATCCTGGCCTAGGGAATTTTTTAAAATTAAAACCAACACATCAGCTATCTCACTAGCCACTTCTTTTAAGACCCTAGGTTGAAGTACGTCAGGACCCAGGGATTTGTCAGCCAGCAGCTCCAACAATTTGCTCAGCATCATTTCCCTGGTGATTATAATTTTCTTGAGTTCCTCCCTCCCTTCCATTTCCTGATTTACAGCTTTTTCTGGGATGTTACGTATCCTCAGTAGTGAAAACCAATGCAAAATACCTGTTCAATTCATCTGCCTCTCCTAATAGAAATAGTTGGTTTCTATAGGATCACAATCACTTTGTTAACTCTTTTCTACTTTAAATATCTTACTATACATCTTTTGTATTTCTAGCTAGCTTTCTCTTGTACTCTAATTTTTCTCTCGTTAATCTTTTTTTCATTCTTTGCTGTTTTCTATACTCTGCCCAATCTTCTAATTCACCATCCATCTGTCTTTGTGCAATTATATGCTTTTTCTTTGGCCTGAATTTTTCCCGCATTGGGCGGGATCGGCAGGAGTGGGCGGAGGTGGTTGTGGAACCGACTGCCGCCAGCAATCGGCTCCGCACTGCCCGCTGACTGAAAAATCCTGGCCTTTAAGTTTGATACTGTCTTTAATATTTTTAATTAACCACAAATGGTGGGTCCTCCCCTTGGAATTGTTCTTTCACATTGGAATGTATCTATTCTGTGTATTCTATAAACTCCTCATATATACTACCTTTGCCCATCTGATTTTTCATTAAAATCCCCCATTCTAATCTCTGTACCTTTCTGACAAGTTCCCATTATCTGTTCCTCTATACTATCCAGCTGTGTAGTTACAATTAGGGGGCCTGTACACCACTCCCGCAAGTGTCTTCTTGCCTTTATCATTTCCTAACTCAATCCAAATCACTTCTACATCCTGGTTTCCTGAACTTAGGTCATCCCTCTCTAAGGTGCTAGTACCATCATTAATTAAGAGCCTTTTCCTAGCTTCCTGTCCTTCCTAAATGTCACATACCCCTTAATACTCAGGTCCCAATCTATGTCACTCTGTAGCCATGTCTCTGTAATGACTACCAGATCATTTTTATTTATTTTTAATTGTGCTATCAGTTCATTTGTTTTGTTTCAAATGCTATTTCCATTCAGATACAGAGCCTTTAGTTTTGTCCTTTTATTATTTTTGTAACATCTAGCCTTAACTGCTGATGAACTCCTAGATTTGTACTCTCTGACCCTTCCTGTCAAAATCTGTTAATCATTTCTCATATAGGTACCTTTTTCTCTTGTCTTGTCTCTACTCTTTGGTTTCCCACATCTTCACAAATTTGATCCCTTGCCCCCACTATTTAGTTTAAAACACTCTCTACACTCCAGCCCTGAGCAAATGTCCCGAACCCTAGCACTGGGCAGGCAACACAGCCATCTGGACTCTCGCTCTTTGCTGCAGAAAACAGTATCAGCCCCCTCACTATACTGTCCCCTACTACCACTACATTCCTTTTTGCTTCCTCCACTTGAATGGCTTTCTGTACCACAGTACCATGGTCAGTCAGCTCATCCACCCTGCAGCCCCCACTCTCATCCAAACAAGCTGAAAGAACCTCAAACCTGTTGGACAATTGCAGAAGCTGACACACCTGCATTCCTGTCCTCTGGGTCCTCTTACCTGCCTTGACTGCAGTCACACTCTCCTGTCCCTGACTACCTTCCAAATCAAAAGACCCTCTCCTAAGAGGTGTGACCGCCTCTTGGTACAAAGTGTCCAGGTAACTTTCCCCCTCCCTGTTATGTCGCAGTGTCTGAAGCTCAGCCACCAGCTCAATGACTCTAACCCAAAGCTCCTCAAGCCGCAGACCCTTACTGCAGACATGTTTGCCCTGGATCACACTGGTATCCAGGGGCTCCGACATGCTGCAACAATGGTGCATCACTTGTCCTGACATTAGGTGTTTTAATTAATCAATTAATTATTTTATTCAATTATGTATTTTCTTTTATGTATTTTATTAATCTTACCTCAAATTCCTGCACTATTTTAAACCTTAGGAATAGAATAGACCTTAACCACTCACCAGATACTCACCAAACAGCTAGCTTTTCCCCCTGTACTGGAGTAAGAATCAATTCCTACAGGGTGAAAAAGTTAGAAAAAGCAAAGGAGCACCTCCCTCTCCTCTTTACCGAACTCCCTCAACTCACCAAACTCCCAGCACTCAGTTGAGGTCATGCTCTTTCTTTGTACATATTGTCACCATGCTGTCTGTCAACTATTCTCTTTTTTCTCACTAGTCAAGATGTTTCTATTCTTTCAACTGGTTATTTTGTACTTCAGCTTTCAATTATATTGCAGCAAACCTAACTCCACAAACACCACTAACTAATCACACTTGAGAAGCTTTTGGTGACAGGAAGCTACATCCCAAGATGAGCCATTGCCTTCGGATTAACCATTGTTCCTTCAGCATATTCCACAGACAATAGCCATGTATATGTTCCGACTTAGTTCCTTAGGGTTTTAAATTGCTGCATCTCAGATTTGCATTGTTCTCCCATTGGCAGGCAAATCTTCAGCTGACTTGACTCCAAGATCTGGAATTCCCGCCCCAATCTCTGTGTCTTTCTCCTCCTTTAAGATGTTCCTTAAAACCTATCTCATTGACCAAACATTTAGTTACCTGTCCTAATAGGTCTTCTAGTTCAGTGGTAACTTCTGTTTGATAATGTTCCTGTGAAACACCTTGGGATGTTTTACTATGTTAAAAACACTGCATAAATGCAAGTTTTATTGCACAGCTCACTACAGCAGTTTTGTTTTCCTCCAGTAAGAATATTGTTCATTCTCATTCAGGTTTGCAACCATTAGCAAATAAGATAATTCCTGCTTATGTTTAGAAAGTTATAACTAATTTCTCTTGCGGTTTCTTTCCTGTCATCTTATATTAAAAAAAATGCATTTCCAATATATGTTTGAATTACATTAAAGCTTAATTCCACTCAGGCATATTTGTAGCTATTTTAAATTTCCATGAACCGCTGGCAGTGAAGTCAGATAGGAGAAAAATCCTATCATCAGAGCTCTGAAAAAGAGTCACATTGGACTCAAAAAGTTAACTGTTTCTCTATCCACAGATGCTGCCAGACCTGCTGAATTTTTCCAGCACTTTTCAGATCTCCAGCATCCACAGTATTTTGCTTTTATCTTCTACTTGAAAGAAATTTGGCAACGGGTCTGCACAGATCTGTACTAATCCCCAGCGGGATATAAATTTAGCCCTAAATCAACCTAGAATAGCTCCTTTCGATTCTGTACTTTTTTTTTTATTTTGAAATCAATACTTTTGGTGTCTCTGTTTCAGCTCATTGAGACCCAGGTATTTTGCATTAACCAGCATAATTTATTTAACCTGGATTTCTTCTGAACATGGTCTCTGAATTCCTTTAATTAGCTTGACCATCTATTTTATCTCCCATTTATTCTTCCACACTTGAAAATGGTTGGCATTCTGTTGCTGTCCATAATATCCAACATTCCTCTGACTTCCAAAATTCTTGGCAAAGTTGATCCTCTGATTTTAGACTGCTGCTTTCATATTGATTACCACCTATCTGACAAGACAGCAGAAGGTTGTTAATAAAGTTGGTCGACTGGGTGCCTTTTATTGACAACAAATGCAGTGCTATCAAATGAACCGGTAAGTCAACATGTTCATTAATCATTATTATGCTATTGACCTGACAGCCACAGACTGACCGATATTCCTTCAAATGGACTGTCTTAGAGGTCACAGCCTTAGGACTACTGCAAAGGGTTCCCTTAACCTCCTACTATAGATAATACTTTGTTATGCTCCAGTATTGTGTTGAGAATGCTGAATGCATACACATCATCTACCCTGTACTGTGTTTTCATTCTTATTGCACCCCTCTTTGACCAAAATTCCTCCCATACATCATCTTTGCCCATACAGTGTAAGTTTATATATATGATTTTATGACATTTGTTTTATCGATTTAAACCACTTCTACTTATAGGGAGAAACTAGCTAGCACTTATGAGCTACATAGGTGTCACCACTTGGAAGTCCAGGTCCTTGCTTTGTCTGTCACTGTGGCATTGTGACATAGCACATCTCAAAAGGGACAGTTTGCCCAGAATGGGATCCTGCTTCGTTCAACTCAAGGATGTGAAAGATGTCATGGTCTAAAGAAAAGACGACCCCTCAGCTTCTCCTCATTCTTGTTTGCATTGTTCATATTGGGGCCCCCAGTGTCTTTACTTCCACTTTAATTTCCTTTGGTCCCTTATTCGGTGTCCCTTTCCTTTTTGCCACTGTGTCCTTGGGTTACATCATTTTTCTTGTATTCCTTGCTTCACTTCCTTCGACTTTAAACATCCCACGCAGAAGTGGGTCCCCACCCCCCCCCCCTCCCCCCTCCACCTCATCGGTTCTAGATGTGTTCTTTCGGCTTCTCGAATGCGAAATCTGTCTGGGTTGAACTCTGACTAAGATGATCCGTTGATGTTCGCTCCTTTGAACAGCGGAAGGAAGAAGCGCGAAGAAGCGCGCGCGTCTCCCCCTCCCCCCTCCCCCCCCCCCCAAACAAACATGGCGTCGCCCAACGGCCGCACTTCCTTCTCTCCGCCTCACTTCACCCTCACCATCTGAGCCGGGGCCCAGCCGAAATCAGCACAGGTACATTTACAGCCAAGAAAAGAGCGAGAGAGAGAGAGAGAGAGCGAAAAAAAAGCTGAAAAGCAGAATCGGTTGTTTTTCATTTAAATTATTTTTTAATTCATATTTCTCTGCGCATCAGAAGCTAATCCCTTAAAGTTCAGGGGAGGGGGAACGGTTACCATGTCAACGGAGAGCCAACACGCAAACTCTTAAAGCTTTCTACCTGAACAGGCAGGTTGTGATATTAAACTTTCGAAGGTTTTTTTTTAAAAAAAAAGCAATAACCTGAGTTGGTCTACTTTTTCCAATTATTGCCGAAACAGAAGAGCTTCGTCCAGAATTGGTGACAATATCCGAATTCCGATAGGTATGTTGCTTCTTCCTTGGGCAACGGGAAAAGATTGGAAACTGGAAGGGGCGACGATGATCAACTAATTAAAATATTACAAATTCTACATTCGGTAATGACCCCCCCCCCCCCCCCCATCCCATTGTATTTTATACAATACAGATTTTAAAGCAGGGCAGTGTTGCTGCTGTCAAGACCAGGCAGCCGCGAGGAATGAAGTTATGATCAACAATGTAATACCAATTGCAAGTTCATTTAAACATACCGAGCTTTAGCTGTTTTTGAGTCAAACTAGGTTGCATATTTAAAATGAGACTTGGCAGTTCTGCAGTGTTAATTGTTGGTTCAATCTTGTTTGACTGCTGTCATGATGCAGTGCAGATATCGCTTCGTATTTGAAGTGTTATATTTTGATCCAGTATTCTGAAATTCAAAATCCATTTGTGCAAAGTATTGCACATTGTGAAAAGCAGACATTTATCAACAAATGGTGTTGGATTAGGTAGATGGGAGCATGAATGACAGAAGACTCAGCATTTACCTAGTCACTGGATCAACAACAAACAAAACTAGTATAATGCTGATATACAAGTGAAATACCACAGATGCTGAAGATCTGAAATAAAGGCATAAAATTCTGGAATACTCAGGAGGTCGGGCAGCACCTGTGGAGAGAACCTCTGTTCGTGTCAGTTTCAGGTTGCTCAGAAATGGGAAAAGTTAGAGATGTAACAAGTTTTAATTTTAAGCAAGTTAGGAAATTGGGAAGGAGAGGAAAGAAAAGTGAAGGTATTTCATAGGCTGTGAGGCAAAGGATTAAATGTCAAAAGGAAAGACAGCATAAGGCAAAGGGGGGATGGTAATGGGACAAGTAAAGAAACAAAAGATGGTTCTGGAAGAGTTGTAAATGGAATTAACAGAATTATTACTAACAGCTGCTGTCCAAAAAATTGTTGAATCACTTAAGCTTGGAAGGTTGTAATATGCCTAATCAAAAGACAAGCTACTATTTTGAGCTTTATTTGAACAGTATAGGAGGCAGAGGACAGTGTGGGAATGGGGCAAAGAATTAAAATGACTGGCAACTAGAAACTTGGAGTCCGAACAGAGATATTCTGTATATTGGTGTTTGGTCCCCAACATAGAGGGACCCCGTTGTGAACAGCAAATACAATATGCTAAATTGAAAGAAGTACAAGTAAATAACTGTTTCACCTGAAAGGAATGTTTGATGCCCTGAATGGTTGAAAGAGGGGGAGGTGTTACATTACCTGTGCTTGTACAGAAAGTTGCCATAGGAAGGGGAAGGGGTGTTGGGGGTGATTGAGGGGGGTAGGCCAGATTGTTGTGAACAGAATGCTTCTTATAGAATGCAGAAAGGGGGAGGGGAGAGAAAGATGTGTTTGGTGGTGACATCACATTGTAGGTGGTGGAACAGCAGAGAATAATCCTTTGAATGTGGAGGTTATTGGAATGGAAGATGAGGCTAAGAGGAACCCTATCTCCTCCCTGTCAGAATTAATGAGAGTAGAAGTGTAGGAAATCGGATGGACATGTTTAAACAACAGTGAGAGGAATCCTCAGTTGAGGGAAAAGGAAGGCATATCAGAACCACTGGTAATGACGGTGTCATCAGTGGAACAGATGTGACAGTGAAACTAGGAAAACGGAAGAGTCTGTACAGGAAGAGAGGTGGGAAGAAAGTATAGTCACGGTAGCTGTGGATGTCACTGGCCTTATAATGGATATTGTTTGATAGCCTATCTCATAAATGAAGATAGAGAAATCAAGGCATGGAAGAATTGAAGATGGGCCAGATGAAGGTGAAGGAAGGGTGGAAATTAATTTGATCAACTTTCTCTTGTAGTTCATATCTTATTTCTTACCTGCACCTTCATTCTGTTTCTCTGCACATTTTTCTGTGTCCTAGGCATTGAGGAAAAAAAAGTGAAAAACTGAACCCATGACTACTTTTTTAAATGTGTGTTTTCACTAGTGTACATACTGTGAACACTATAAATCATTATTTACTACTGCATTTATTTGACATGATGTCCTTAACTGACTGTTCACTCCCAATTTTTTTTTACCTGTCATGTCCATGAGATGAATCACAGACCAGAATTACTATTAAAATTCAGGAATCATTTCACTTCACTTTCTTGCTTGGAGAATCTTAGTGGCCATTCGTAGACTTTCAGTTAAATGCAACAATCCCATAAATTACCTACTATTAATTATCTATACTTACATTCCACTGTGTGGTGCCGGGAACTCCATAAGGTACTGCAGGACTAAGCTTGAAGGATATGCCATTATGCGTTGACTGTGTTGTTTATAATCTTACACCATTAAGATACTGCACTTGGTTTTAGTAAAGGTATTGGAGTCAGTTCCATGATATACTGGTGTGCGGAACAGGCCGCAGTTTGCCACTTTACTGCACATTAATTGAATACGTCACACCACCTGAAATACACAAACAAAATGTTACAAACTCTTTGCACAGGTGTGCTGACAGCGAAGGAACGTGTTTACGTTATGATATGTTTATGTATTTGGCCTGCTGTGGTAGTTAAGTGCAGATTGTTGAATAGGAAAGGAATTTTGGGAGAAATAATGGATTCTGTACTCAAACATTTTTTTTTTGTAAAGTTGTAAAAAAAAGTATAAACTGATGAAAAATAATTGGAGATATCTCAGTGAAGCAATTAAAAAGCACAAAAGAAGAAAATGTTGTTGAAATTGCTAAGTACAGTGATGAAAAGACACAGAAAAGAAAATGACAGGTGGTAAGTGAGAATATGGAATGGGGGAGGAAGAATAGAATCGAAAGGAGACCAGTTCATTGGGGCAGGAACTAGGCAACGTGGCCCAGGGAGACTGCAGCCCACCTTTTCACTGTGTCAACAGTGTAGAAGTACGAATGCTACCTCATGCTTCATAGGCATGCAACTGTGCTTTGAGACATCAAGATAGGGTCTTTCTTCGCTGCTGCTGGAGCATAAAAGTCAGAAGGCCAGTGTACTGGAAATTATCTTGGGGAATAAATTATTATTTTCCACTTGCCTTCAAGCCTTTCGCTTTCTCTAGGAATCCTCACAACCCTCCGGTTGGCAGGTGTCTTGCTCCAACTTTTGGCAAGTTCCTTTCTACTAGGACTTAGCGGTCGATTTGTCTAGGGAAGAGTGTGTAGATGGCCTGGATCATGTTGAGTTCAAAAAAGAAGAGGTGTTAGGCGTCTTGAAGAATATTAAGGTGGATAAGTCCCCAAGGCCAGATGGGACCTATCCCATAGTACTGAGGAAGGCAAGGGAGGAGATTGCTGGGGCCTTGACAGAAATCTTTGTATCCTCACTGGCTATGGGTGAGGTCCCAGAGGACTGGAGAATGGCCAATGTTGTTCCATTGTTTAAGAAGGGTAGCAGGGATAATCCAGGAAATTACAGGCCAGTGAGCCTTATGTCAGTGGTAGGAAAATTATTGGAGAAGATTCTTCATGATAGGATTTACTATCATTTGGAAGCAAATGGGCGTATTAGTGAGAGGCAGCATGGTTTTGTGAAGGGGAGGTCGTGTCTCACTAATTTGATCGAGTTTTTCGAGGAAGTGACAAAGATGATCGACGATGGAAGGGCAGTGGATGTTATATACATGGATTTCAGTAAGGCCTTTGACAAGGTCCCTCATGGCAGACTGGTACAGAAGGTAAAGATGCATGGGATCAGAGGTGAGCTGGCAAGATGAATACAGAATTGGCTTGGTCATAGAAGACAGAGGGTAGCAGTGAAAGGGTGCTTTTCTGAATGGAGAGCTGTGACTAGTGGAGTTCCACAGGGATCAGTGCTGGGACTGTTGCTGTTTGTGGTATACATAAATGATTTGGAGGAAAATGTAACTAATTAGTAAGTTTGCAGATGACACTAAGGTTGGAGGAGTTGCAGATAGTGAAGAGGATTGTCAAAGGATACAACGGGATATAGATCGGTTGGAGACTTGGGCAGAGAAATGGCAGATGGAGTTTAATCCAGACAAATGCGAGGTAATGCATTTTGGAAGGTCTAATACAGGCAGGAATTATACAGTAAATGGCAGAACCCTTTAGTGCATTGACGGGCAGGGGGATCTGGGTGTACAGGTCCACAGGTCACTGAAAGTGGCAACACAGGTGGATAAGGTAATCAGGAAGGCATATGGCATGCTTGCCTTCATTGGCAGGGGTATTGAATATAAAAGCTGGGAAGTCATGCTGCAGCTGTATAGAAAATTGGTCAAGCCACACTTGAAATATTGTGTGCAATTCTGGTTGCCACATTACCAGAAGAATATGGAGGCATTGGAGAGGGTGCAGAGGAGGTTTACCAGGATGCTGCCTGATCTGGAGGTTATTAGCTATGAGGAGAGGTTGGAGAAACTTGGATTGTTCTCACTAGAGCGATGGAGATTGAGGGGTGACTTGATAGAAGTTTACAAAATTATGAGTGGCATGGACAAAGTAGATAGTCAGAAGCTTTTTCCCAGGATGGAAGAGTCAATTATTAGGGGACATAGATTTAAGGTGAGAGGAGAAGACTATAGAGGAGATGTGCAGGGCAAGTTTTTACACAGAGGGTAGTGAGTGTCTGGAATTTGGTGCCAGAGGAGGTGGTGGAAGCAGGTATGATAGTGGTGTTTAAGAGGCAGCTTGACAAATACATGAATAGGATGGGAATAGAGGGATATGGACCCCGGAATTGCAAAATGTTTTAGTTGACGGGATTATGATCGGCTCAGGCTTGGAGGGCCGAAGAGCCTGTTCCTATGCTGTACTTATCTTTGTTCTTTGTACTAAGGCATCAGGAGTAGACTTATCAAAAAATGAGATAAGAGACAACAAACATTCCACTGACAAGCCACTACTGATCCCACACCTATGGGGTGGAGAGGAGCAAACCTAGTTATGTATCTTGAAAAAGCTCTGGGGAATAGGCCTGATATAACAGTTGCCAATTTCTATGTGCAGGCTAAAAGGAAAAACTACGCTTGTATGCTTTTCTTGTGTTATAAGTTTCAATATGTGTTACAACTTGCTACAACTTTTACTTTGCTACTCTTAAATTTCAATAGTATACATAGAGGTGAGTTGAGATGTGCATTTTAAGGATTATCATTGAAATGCCTTTACTTATGAGTCATTGTTTGTTGTCCACACAGACTTACATCAGTTTTTCATCACATTGTAAAACCTTTATACGTCACCCAATGTTTGAGTACTAGCACCATGAGGAAGAGAACTCCACAACATCTGGCAATTACCAAGCCACAAGCATCGAAAAGCAGTATGCAAAGCCCAGTCTCTTCAATCTTAACTCCAAGAACTCGATCACCATCCCCAGCCAGCAGGCCTCATACTCCAAATTTGTACAATTCTCGAAATGCTGGTGCGCAGCAACTTGACATCAGTGACAGAAGTGAAAGCGAACCTGCCATTACATACGTTACTGGAAAGAGTAAGAATTTAAATGTTACATATTATAAAACCTATCTAAAACCAGCATATTAGCTCAGATTTTACTGGAAAATGCACCATTATAATTGCATACCCACGTCATCAATGGTGCAGAAGAAAGAGTAAGTTATGGAGTATGTGACATAAACAACCACTTGGAGCACTCCATATTTTCCTCTGCCTTTTCCCCTTGTTGATAACAATGGCAATTATGATTCTGTGACCATTGGATTGTTGTGATTTTTCACATTGCTGTCATGTTTTATAGCTAATAGAGCTTTTCTGCTCCAATTATTAGACATGGGCTGGTTTGAGGCTAAAGTACAAGCTCAGCACCCCAAGAGAATCTCCATTCGCAAATTCAAGACATGCTTCAAATTGAAGGAGACTGACTAATTCTGTTAAGAAGTTATCAGCCTGGTGGAAGTAGTAGTTTGGATGAGTGTTATACCTTAAAATTGCTGCTGAGTTTTTGTTGAATCGTTGACAAAAATGTCATATTTTCAATTCACTGCCATTCTCTGTGCGATTAAATTCTCATTACAAATGCAGGAAAATATGGAGAAACCTATTGCTGGTGTGATCAGTGTGCGAGATGGCTAATTGTACAGTATATCTTGTCATTGCAGGAAAATCTGGGCTATGGTATTAATTGCATGTAGTTATTTTATAACTCATAATTAATTGTGAGCCTTAGTTCTGTAGGGTGATACTCATCTCCAGATTTTCTTTTGATTGTACTTCAATATACTGCACAAAGATGTGGCATAAATAAAATTAACATGTATGGTGCAATATGAGTGCTGCTGACGGTGTAAAGTTAGCCAAAACTGGGGTGCAGTACATCCGTGCTCCAAATGGTGATACGGTGCTGCAACAACTGAGTTTGTATCGAGCAATTCCATGAGTGAATTATCAGGATCATCTGTCCTGTAGAGGGAGTGCTGTGCAGAAACATGGTACTACCCTCCAGGCAGAAGGAAATGTAAAGGGAAGAGTTACTGTGATTATTTTTCTCAACATGTACCTTGCAATGATTAATCTTAAAGCAGCATTGGTGAAAGTTACTTACTTACTTTCTCAAACTGAGAAAACAAGTAAGATGGATTGCACATTTTTTGAGCATACTCTTCACCTACTGACACCCAGTTCCCACTTGTCCTTTTAAAAATATCTGCTCTCTGACTGATACATTATGATACATGCTTAGCCATGGTTGAGAATTGAGTATAAACTTTGAATCTTTGGATTCCTTTTCTCATTTTCAGATGCAGTAAATAAAAGCCCAGGGGTCCGATACATCACTGAGGACTTGATCAAAAAGCAGTCAAAGCAAGAACAATTTAGTTCCGTGCAGTGTCTCAACCTTTGCCTGTCCAAGGAAGTGGGGAAAAAGTTTAAGGTAGTACATAGGAGTTCATTGAAGCTACGATCCAAATTCTGACATAAAACTAGTGTGTTGAAAATGTATAGCTTGTGTTCCAATAGAAACCTACGTTGTCAAAATTTTAGCAGAGGTTCAGGAAGTTCTACGGTCTAGATAATGCCCTTAGTCTTGGGATAAGACCCAGTTTCATCTGAGTTTAGAGCAGAGTTGTTTTACCTAACTATACTTAGGTAGCCTTTTTATAATTATTAATGGATAAGCAGACCATTGGCAGACAGTTCTGTGCTGTGGATCCAATTGTAAGGATTTAATTTAATAATTTTAACAACTGCTATACCAGTGATAACTTGTACACCCTTCTGCAAGTTGGAGAAAGATTTTGATTTTAAATCCAACAGCTACTTGTGGATACCTTTATAATAAAAGCTAGTAAAATGAGGAGTTGTTTATTATTGGTCTATATGCTTTATTCAGTAGGAGTGGAAATGAAATCTCAATTTTTAAAATTCATTCATGGGATGTGGGCTTCGCTGGCTAGGCCAGCATTTACTGCCCATCCCTAATTCCCTTTAGAAGGTAGTGGTGAGCTGCTGCCTTTAACTGCTGCAGTTCATGTAGTATAGTGCAGTTAGGGAGTTCGGATTTTGACCCAGTGACAGTGAAGGAAAGATGATATATTTCCAAGCCAGGATGGTAAGTGGCTTGGAGGGGAATTTATGGGTGGTGGTGTTCCCAGGCATTGGCTCCCTTTGTCCTTATAGATGGTAGTGGTTGTGGGTTTGGAAGGTGATGTTTAAGGAGGCTTGGTGAGTTCCTGGAGTGCAAGTTATAGATGGTACACACTGCTGCAACTTTGTGTTGGAGGGAGTGAATGTTTGTGAATGGGGTGTCAATCAAGCAGGCTGCTTTGTCCTGGATGGTGTCGAGCTTCTTGAGTGTTGTTGGAGCTGCACTTATCCAAGCAAGTGGGGAGTATTCCATCACACTCCTGACTTATGCCTTGTAGATGGTGGGCAGGCTTTGGGGAGTCAGGAGGTGAGTTACACACTGCAGGATTCCTAGCCTCTAACCTGCTCTTGTAGCCACAGTATTTATATGGCTAGTCCAGTTCAGTTTCTTGTCATTGGCAACCCCCAAGATGTTGATAATGGGGGATTCAATGATGGCAATGCCAATAAATGTCATGGGGCGATGGTTAGATTCTCTCTTGTTGGAAATGGTCATTGCCTGGCATGTGTGCGGCGCGAATGTTACTTGCCACTTGTCAACCCATGCCTGGATATTGTCCAGGTCTTGTTGCATTTGGACAAGGACTGCTTCAACACCTGAGGAGTTGTGAATGGTGCTGAACATTGTGCAATCATCACTGAACATCCCTACTTATCTTATGATGTAAAGAAGGTCATTGATGAAGCAGCTGGAGATGGTTGAGCTGACGACACTACCCTGAGGAACTCCTGCAGTGATGTCCTGGAGCTGAGATGATTAACCTCCAATAACCACAGCTATCCTCCTTTGTGCTAGGTATGACTCGAACCACCCGAGAGTTTTCCCCCTGATTCCCGTTGACTTCAGTTTTCCTAGGATTCCTTGATGCCACTCTTGGTCAAATGCTGCTTTGATGTCAAGGGTGGTCACTCTCACCTCCCCTCTGGACTTCAGCTCTTTTGTCCATGTTTGAACCAAGGCTGTACTGAGGTCAAGAGCTGAGTGTCAGTGAGCAGGTTATTGCTAAGTAAGTGCCACTTGATAGCATTGTTGATGACCCCCGTCCATCAATTTACTGATGATCAAGAGTAGGCTGATGGGGCGGTAATTGGCCAGGTTGCATTTGTCCTGCTTTTTGTGTATGGGACATACCTGAGCAATTTTCCACATTGCTGCCTAGATACCAGTGTTGCAGCTGTACTTGAACAACTTGGCTAGGGATGTGGCAAGTTCTGGAGCACAAGTGTTCAGTACTATTGCTGGAATATTGTCAGGGCCCATGGCCTTTGCACATCCAATGGCATCAACCCTTTCCTGATATCACGTGGAGTGAATTGAATTGAATTGGCAGAAGACCGGTGTCTGTGATGCTGGGGGCCTCCGGAGGAGGCTGAGATGGATCATCCACTCAGTACTTCTGGCTGAAAGTGGTTGCAAACGCTTCAGACTTGTCTTTTGCACTGATGTGCTGGGCTACCCCATCATTAGGGATGGGGATATCTGTGGATCCTCCTCCTCGAGTGAGTTGTTTAATTGTCCATGACCATTCACAACTGGATGTGGCAGGACTGCAGAGCTTAGATCTGATCCGTTGGTTGTGGAATCGGTTAGCTCTATCTATCACGTGCTGCTGATGCTGTTTTTTTTTAATTCATTCACGGGATGTGGGCTTTGCTGGCTGGGCCAGCATTTATTATCCATCCCTAGTTTCCCTTGAGAAGGTGGTGGTGAGCTGCCTCTTTGAACCTCTGCAGCCTATGTGGTGTAGGTACACCTACAGTGCTGTTAAGAAGGGAGTCCCAGGATTTTGACCCAGCGAAAGTGAAGGACCAGTGATATATTTCCAAGTCAAGGTGGTGTGTACCTTGGAGGAGAACTTCCAGGTGATGGTTTTCCTATCTATCTGTTGCTCTTGTCCTTATAGATGGTAGTGGTTGTGGGTTTGGAAGGTGCTGTTGAAGGAGCCTTGGTGAATTCCTGCAGTGCATGTTGTAGAACGTACAGTCTGCTGCTACTGTGCGTCATTGGTGGAGGGAGTGAATGTTTGTGGACGTGGTGCCAATCAAGCAGGCTGTTTTGTCCTGGACAGCGTCAAGCTTCTTGAGTGTTGTTGGAGCTGCACTCATCCCGGCAAGTGGGGGGTACTCCATCACATTCCTGACTTGTGCCTTGTAGATGGTGATCAGGCTTTGGGGAGTCACAACGTGAGTTACTTACTGCAGGATTCCTAGCCTCTGATCTGCTCTTGTAGCCACAGTATTTATATGGCTAGCCCAGTTCATTTTTCTGGTCAATGGTAACCCCCCCAACCCCAGGATGTTGATAGTGGGGGATTCAGTGATGGTAATGTCATTAAATGTCAAGGGGCGATGGTTAGATTCTCTTTTGTTGGAGATGGTTATTGCCTGGCACTTGTGCAGCATGAATGTTACTTGCCATGTCAGCTCAAACATGGGTATTGTCCAGGACTTGCTGCATTTGGACATGGACTGCTTTAGTATCTGAGGAGTTGCGAATGGTGCTGAACATTGTGCAGTCATTAGCGAACATCCGACTTCTGACCTTATGATGGAGGAAGGTCATTGATGAAGCAGCTGAAGATGGTTTAACTGAGGACACTGCCCTGAGGAACTCCTGCAATGATGTCCTGGAGCTGAGATGACTGATCTCCAGCAACCACAACTGTCTTCTTTGGTATTAGATAGGACCCTAGCCAGTGGAGAGTTTTCTTTGTGCTAGGTATGACTTCACTCAGCTGAGAGTTTTCCCTTTGATTCCATTGTCTCCAGTTTTACTCAGGCTCTTTGATGCCACACTCGGTCAAATGCTGCCTTGATGTCAAGGGCAGTCACTCTCACCTCACCTTGAGAGTTCAGCTCTTTTGTTTATGTTTGAACCAAGGCTGTAATGAGGTCAGGAGCTGAGTGGCCCTGTTGGAACCCAAACTGGGCGCTAGCAACCAGGTTATTGCTAAGCAAGTGCTGCTTGATAGCACTTTTGATGACCCCTTCCATTACTTTACTGATGGTGGCAAGTAGGCTGATGGGGCGGTAATTGGCCGTGTTGGATTTGTCCTGCTTTTTGTGTATGGGAAACACCTGGGCAACTTTCCACATAGCCGGGTAAATGCTAGTGTTGTAGCTGTACTGGAACAGCTTGTCTAGTGGCATGGCATGTTCTGGAGCACAAGTTTTCCATACTATTGCTGGAATATTGTCAGAGCCCATAGCCTTTGCATTATCCCGTGCTTTCAGCTGCTTCTTGATATCACGTGGAGTGAATCGAATTGGCTGAAGACTGGCACCTGTGATGCTGGATCATCCACTCAGCACTTCTGGTTGAAGATTATTGCAAATGCAATTTTTTTGCACTGATGTGCTGGGCTCCCACATCACTGAGGATGGGGATATTTAAGGAGCCTCTTCCTCCACTGAGTTGTTTTAATTGTCTACTACCATTCACAGCTGGGCGTGGCAGGACTGCAGAGCTGAAATCTGATCCGTTGATTTTGGGATCGCTTAGCTCTGTCTATCACTTGTTGCTTATGCTGTTTGGAATGCAAGTAGTCCTGTGTTGTAGTTTCAAAGTTGACACCTCATTTTTAGGTATGCCTGGTGCTGTTCCTGGCATGCCCTCTTGCACTCTTCATTGAACCAGGGTTGATCCCCTGGCTTGATGGTAATGGTAGAGTGGGAGATATGCCAGGCCATTAGGTTACAGATTGTGTTCGAATACTGCTGATGGTCCACAGCGCCTCATGAATATTCAGCATTGAGTTGCTAGATTTGTTTGAAATTTTCCCATTTAGCACAGTGGTAGCGCCACATAACACAATGGAGAGTGTCCTCAGTGTGAAGGCGGGACTTAATCTCCATAATGACTGTGCAGTGGTTCGTCCTACTGATACTGTCATGGACAG
The DNA here is from genome assembly GCF_017639515.1 of Carcharodon carcharias. Classification (NCBI taxonomy): domain Eukaryota; kingdom Metazoa; phylum Chordata; class Chondrichthyes; order Lamniformes; family Lamnidae; genus Carcharodon; species Carcharodon carcharias. The sequence continues at coordinate 161,873,524 of NC_054474.1, read as the reverse complement.
ATGCATCTGCGGCAGGCAGGTTAGTAAGGATGTGGTCAAGTATGTTTTCCCTTGTTGGTTCCCTCAGCACCTGCCACAGACCCAGTCTAGCAGCTATGTCCTTTAGGACTTGGCCAGCTTGGTCAGCAGTGGTGCTGCTGAGCCACTCTTGGTGATGGACGCTGAAGTCCCTCATCCAGAGTACATTCTGCGCCCATGAAACCCACAGAGCTTCCTCCAAGTGCTGTTCAACATGGGGGAGCACTGATTAATCCGCTGATATAGGGAGGTACGTGGTGTTCAGCAAGAGGTTTCCTTGCCCATGTTTGACCTGATGCCATGAGACTTCGTGAGGTCCAGAGTCAATGTTGTGGACTCCCTCCCGACTGTATTCCACTGTCCCGCCACCTCTGCTATCTTGCTGGTGGGACAGGACATACCCAGGGATGGTGGTGTTTGGAAGATCTGATTTCGTGAGGATGACTATGTCAGGCTGTTGCTTGACTCGTCTATGAAATAGCTCTCTCAATTTTGGCAGTAGCCCCTAGATGTTAGGAAGGAGGACTTTGCAGGGTCAACAGAGCTGAGTTTGCTGTTGCCTTTTCTGGTGCTTCGGTCGATTCCGGGTCTGTCTGTCCAATTCATTTGGTTCTATTCCTTTTTGAGACTTTGTAGTGGTTTGATACAACAGTGGCTTTAGAAGGCATTTAAGAATCAACCACATTCCTGCAGACCTGGAGTCACATGCAGGCCAGGTTTCCTTCCTTATGATGGGAATAGAGGGATATGGACCCCGGAAGTGCAAAATGTTTTGGTTGACGGGCAACATGATCCGCGCAGGCTTGGAGGGCCGAAGGGCCTGTTTCCTGAGCTGTACTTTTCTTTGTTCCCTAGCGAGCCAGATGGGTATTTACTCATGGTCATCATTAGACTTATTTTAATTCCAGATTTTTATTGAATTCAAATTCCACCATCGTCCATGGCAGGATTTGAGCCTGGATCCCCAGAGCATAACCCTGGGTCTCTGGACTACTAATCCAGCAACAATACCACTACCCCCTCTAATTCAAGTAGTCCTCAGTTGTAGCTTCACCACGTTGACACTTCAATACTTCATGTATTACCTTTTACACACAATCTCAAATCATTCTGTATAACTCAGTTTACGATAACTGTCATGGTGCTGTAAATCAGATATGGCTGGTTTTTGTCATGCTGTTATGTCGCATTTGCTTTTCCTGTCTATTTAGACACTTAATTATGTATGCAGTCGTTGTCTAGCTGTAAGAAATAGAATCGTGACCTCTGCCATAGACCCATGTTTCCATTTCTGCTCAATGCATTGATGTGCAGGAGGCACTGCATTTATTTTCTGACCTAGCAGAATGAGCGGGCACAAAATCTAAAGCTTCAGAACAATTAGAAAAAAAGAGTCACTTTTTTAAACTTTAGGCTTGCTTCTGCTTTGGCTCAGTAGCTAATCTCAAAAACAATATACAGCGACTAATAAATGCCCGCAACTTGTGGCCCTGATATATAATATGGGTTTAAATGTTATTCAGAACATGATATCACTCTATACGAAAGAATGTTTCAGAATATGCTACTAATTATTATACTGCTGAATACTTGTTCTAACAAGATTCAAACCTGGCCAATCACATTGACTTAAATTTCAGAATCTATATTAAAGTTGACAGAGATAAGGGAATACATTTAAAATTTGTATAAAATGTTCATAGCTCTACAAAATAATTTTGACATCTTCATTATTTTTACTGAAGGTATGAAACTACAGTACTTTTATCTGATGATATGTGATGAAGGATACTTCTGATCTAAACAATCAATTGCTGAAGAATATTGATGGATGTAAAAATAACGTCCTCAGTCTTGTAATTGAAAGCATAATAGTTTATCAAAGATACAGGATCTAATTTCAGCAGTACTGCTTGTTGGAAAGTGTAGCACTTGCGGTGCAAAAGCATTTATCAATTATCTAATTCTGTTTCGTTCCTATTCTATGCCATGATGTGCAAGGATCATCAAACAGAACTGATTTGTCTCCCAGTAAGAAGGTGGGAGAGTTCTCATGGAACCATCATTACTTGTCCTTTGGCTGTAAGACGAAGAGCAACATAAGTTTTGATCTAAAACTGAACTGTTAACAAACTGTTAACAAAATTAGGAGATATGTCCTAATTATGGAAAGGAATATTGGAAAAGTCTTGCCCTCAGGAAAAATAATATATAAGTATGTAACTTTCTTACTGTTGTTAGCTGAAGAATTCATAACATTTTATATTCAGTTTATAGAAAACTTGGAAAAATGCGAGCAGTTACTGGTCTTGAACTTGAACAATAATTTGATTGAGAAAATAGAAAAACTGGACAAACAGTTTAAACTGCGCGAACTTAGTCTTTCATTCAACCAAATTCGGTGAGTAACTAGAGAAATGTGCTGTGCTTTCACCAATGAGACAATGAATGAAGAAACAAAGTCAGAACTGTGTGATTAACTGAATAGATTAAAAAATAATCAGTAATTTAGATGTTTGATATTTGATGAACTTTCAGTAGATCTTGCATGACAATGCTACACTTGTCTTGGTCCTAATAAATATAGAATAATATAGCTTTATTCTGTTGCTAATAGATAATATTGTGAGCCTTCACACTGGCTTTGCATGCCTGGCCAGCAGATATATTTCATATCTCGGTTAAAAAACTCTAAACTTTTTCCTGCATTTAGTAAAATTGAAGGTCTGGAGCACATGGTGAACCTTCAGAATCTGAAGCTGGCTGGAAATTATATTGAACAAATTCCAGTTTGGGTTGGAAAGAAGTTGCGATCCCTTCGCATCCTCAACCTCAAACAGAACAATATTACATCGGTATGTTGATTTCAATTAGACACATTGCAATATTCATTGAAGATTGACTGTTGGGATTTGTGTCTGAAATAAAAATTTGGGTCAAAGAGTTTGTATAACATTGTAATTTGTAGAAGGTTAAGAGAACATACATTCATGTACTATCTCTCCTTTAATAATGTAGAGTTTTCAAAGCTTCAAAATCAAACAAATCTGCAGTCAGACTCCAATTGTAAGATATTGTCATTATCTGTTTCAAAGAAAATGAAAATAGAGAAAACTGCAATGTAGTTTAAAAATCTGAACATCAGATAATGAGAGTTCAGAAATAAGGCACAACTTTGCAAAATTAAACCTGAAACTTCCAAAAACAAGCATATTGGGTGGAATTTTCCCAGAATTGCACCATGCGGTAGCAGGTGGGTAAAATGGAGTTCTACTCATGCCATATTGTCCTGACCCCACTTCATTATTTATTCACTCCCATGAAACATGCCAGTTCCATGGTGAGCGGGCTCTCATTCACCTGCCCGCCATCATTCTGCTGTTGCATCACGCCGGTTGCTACCTTTAAAAGGCAGCTGCCAGCAAAGCGCTCATCGCCACCAGCTCATCACCACTATCTGGGAGACATGGCCAGCAAAGGAAAGAAGACTGCAGCAGCAGCACCCCCCCCCCCACCAACGACGGGTCCCTCAAGTGACTGCTGGATGCCGTGGAGGCCCGCTGGGTTGTGCTCTACCCCCGCTCTGGTCACAGGAAGGGCAGCAAAGTCACTAACCTGGCTTGGGAGGCGGTGGCAGCGGTGGTCAGTGCGAACACCCTGCATAGGAGGACAGCCACCCAGCGCCGCAAAAGGATGAATGATCTCCTCCATTCCGCCAGGGTAAGTCACTTGTGATCACTCTCAACTCACACACTCTCAAACCCGTCACGTCCACAGGGCCCTCACTCACTGCCAGTGCAAGAGACATCACCATTCACTCTTTCACACACACCGTCATTGTTCTCATCCCATCCATGGGACCACTCATCACCCACACAGGCTAGACATAGTTATCATCTGGCCTGGTGGGCATCCTGATACACTCTCCTCATCTCTATACATGCAGGAGAATTGGCGCGCAACAAGAGGGAAAGGTCACAGACAGGTGGAGGGATGCCAGAGATCAAAGTTCCGACAGAATTCAAAAACAGAGCCATCCAGATTGCTGGCAATGACCAGGACTGGTCCTGTGTTGACGGTGAGGTCGGCATTGTTCTATCAAGTGAAGATCCAGCAGTGCAATATCCATTAGACAACCATGCCGTGAGTGACGTGTCCTCTTTCATAGGCCACCGACATGCATTAATTATCTCCCCTTGCTTTTGTAGGAATATCTGCCAAACAGCCGACAGAGTCCATGACCCAGCGCCTCCGATCAAGCCGTGAAGAAACCTCTAGAGGAATCTGAAGGCACCCTCCCTGAAGTCCCATCACAGCGCTCACCCACACCCTCCACCAGCACTGAGACACACACCTTGGTGGGACCTAGCTTTAGAGTAGCCTCGGGATCACAATCTGGTGAGCACATCACACTTTCTGATCCACAGCAGGCGGAGGCGGGGACTTCCCAGGTCCCCAACACTCGTAGGACTGCTGGAGGCCAGAACGTTGCTGAGTCCGAGTCAGATGATGAGCCTCTGGATTCACATGTCACAGTTGCTGGAGCTGCAAAGGCAAGCTTGGAAACATCAGGATGGGATGTCCGCTGCACTCCTTAGATTGCAAGGCAAGATGGAGGAGTCCGTCCATCTTCAGGCTGAGGTGATAGCGCTGGCATTGCAACCCACCGAGGTCAACACTGGCAGGATGGCAGCCGCCATGGAGACCTTGGTCCAAGACATCACTCCTGCCTTGCGCGGGCTTAACTCCATTGCTGATGTCATAGTTGGCTTCCAACAGTGTGCACGTCAGGGGGGTGCTGGGCAGCTCGATTTCACTCCAGCTATCCCTTCCGCTCACTGAGTCAGCCAGGTGCCCTCAGGCACCCACAGAGAGGAGGATCAGCAGGTGCACACTCGGGGGCCATCCACCCAGGTGACTCTGGGAGTGACCAGCTCATCCAATTCCCCTCTTCCTGTGACCTTCGCAGCTCCAGCCTCACAGGCCAGGAGGGTGCCACTGCCATACAGCAGGACCCCGAAAGCAGGCCAGGGCCCACCAGGCTTCGGCCCTCCAGAGGACACCCGCCAAAGTCATCACAGACAGGGCGTCACAGTCAGCAGGCTGCCTTCACCTCTGCTGTGGATTTCTGAGGAGCACCAAGACATAGCGGCAAGTTTAGGAAAGATAGGTAAAAGTAGTTGTACCGCCTGGCCACGGGTATTGATCACTTGTACATACTGTTCACTATTGTCAACAAACTCCTAAGAATGTCTCCCTGCCATTGGCTTCTTGTTCTAAATGGCAGTGTTCTGGTCACTCAGATATGAAACCTTTCTGCAGAAGATAAAAGGCAGGTGTCTCAGTCCAGGGCCTCTTCCCTGTGCTCTGTGCAGCTTTCAGACCACAGCAATGGTCCAGCCTCACACTCCCTGGAAATATTACTGATACCTGCACGTCAGCGGTGCTGGTCATTGTTGCCAGAATGTAGTGGGCAGGTGCCACAGAGTTCCCTCATACTCTCTGTGTGCTCTCAGCACCTCTAAGGTGTGGCTGGCCCCCATTGCACCAGCATCTGAGACCAGTGATGCTGTGCACCAGCCCTGAAAGGCTGAAGTGCTGAAGGCGGACACAGCATCAGATGCGTCTAAAGTTTCATGGCTGCATCTCTGAGATGGCTCTGATCATGGAGTGCAAGCGAGCTACCCTCAGCCAGACAGGAGTCAGACATTCTCAGAGGCTATGTGAGATCTATGGAGTGTCCTCACTGCATCTTGTCATTATCTTCCTGCAATCGAGCAATTATTAGGGCCTCCATTGTATCTCCATGACAGGAGCGTTCTCAGAGGGTATTGGCGCTGCCATAAGCCAGACTTGAGTCAAACGTTCACAACTGTGATGTGAGGATCTATGAGGACACCTCACTGCATGTTGTCATCATCCTCCACAGATCCTGGTGGCTATGAGGGCCTCCCGAGTGTGCCTGCCTCGCCTACCCAGTCCAAGAGCCTCTTCCCCGTCATTTTCACCTCCAAGGACCCCCTCATCCTCATCCCCGTCGGCAGTGTCCTCATTGGAGGAGACATGCAGCTCCTCCGTCTCCTCCTCAGCCAGCTCGTCCCCCTGTTGCAGCACCAGGTTGTAAAGCGCGCAGCAGACGACGACGATGCATGTCACCCTTTGCGGACTGTATTGAAGGCTCCACCAGACTGAAGCGCATCTTCAGCATCCTGATGGTCTGCTCCACCAAGTTGCAAGCTGCTGCATGAGCCTCATTGTAGCGTCGCCCTGCTGCACTCTGAGGCCGCTGCACAGGTCTATCAGCCACGGCCTCCGTGGGTAGCCCTTGTCCCCAAGGAGCCACCCGTGCAGCCCCTGTGGACCCTGGAAAACTGCAGGGATCTGCAAGCGACCCAAGATGTAGGTGTCAAGCACACTCCTGGAAATCGTGCACACATCTGCAGGATACATTTCTGGTGGTCACATAACACTTGCACGTTCAGTGAGTGGAAGCCCTTGCGGTTGATGAAGCCCACTGAGTGTAGCAACGCAGACCTGAGCGTCAAATGAGTGCAGTCAATCACGCCCTGCCCCTGTGGGAATCCCAAGATCAGGGCGAATCCAATGGTCCTTGCATCCTGGCTGTCTTGGTCCCGGGCGAAATGCACAAAGTTGTGTGCCCTTGAGAAAATGGCATTCGTGACCTCATGGATGCATTTGTGGGTGGCGGATTGTGAAATGCCACAGAGATCACCTATGGAGCCCTGAAGGGAGCCACTGGCATAGAAATTGAGCTCCGTGGTCACTTTCACAGCCACTGGTAGTGGATGTTCTCCATGTCCCTTTGGCACCAAGTCTTGAGGTAAGTGGCAGATGTGAGCCATCAGGTCCCTAGACATGCTCAGTCATCAGCCAGACTGGGTCTCAGTCAGCTGCAGGAATGGCAGGCAGCATCTATAGACCCTGGGTGTCTATAGGCGCCAACCAGCCACAGCTCCTGGGCAGCGTGTGCGGGAGCCCATGCTGTCCCTTCTTCATGAGGTTGCTGCTCCTGCCTTTGCGCAGCCAGGAGCCTCTGGGGCCAGGCATCAGTTGCTACCCCCACCGACACCCCTGAGGCCTGTAAACAACAGGCATGCTATGGAGAATGCTGCTGCTCACTCATCTCAGTTACCCCAAAGTGAAGGTCACTAAGTGCACGTAGCCTGCGTGCTGTTGTGAAACACTTAGGCTTGCTTTCCTGCCTAAGTGAATGGATGATATGGCGGGGTTCCAAGAGTCTGGTGGGGTGGCCTTTGAATCATATGCTGATGTATTGCTATTAGATTCTCACCGACCGATGGTGGGAAACACGGCCCGTTGTCAGTGAGCTGAGTGGACGATCGCCGTCGTGAAGCAGATAGCACCATATTTTGCGCACACACCACCTATCACACCTGCTGCCAGCGGGCTCGGAAAATTCCGCCCATTGTGAATTTCTGAATGTCAGGTGTGATGTCTGACTTTATGAACTTAATCCATATTCCTGACTGCTATTCTGAATGTTCTTTTTCTTCTAGTGCGCCATAACTGAAGGCCCAGTTCTACATTCAATATTAACTTTTAACTTTTGGGGCATAATTTTTCACAGTGTGTGGGCGCATGCCCAACCCGCTTGAGCGTGAAATAGCGCGTGATGACAGAAAGCGAACATCCCGACATCATTGCGCACTTGCATTATATTTTGGTTGGCAGGCGCGCGCGAAAGACGGAAGCGCGCCCGCTGACTATTAAGAGGCCTTTTAAGGCCATTAAAGACGTAATTAACTGAGATTTTTCATTGCCCATCCAACTCTACAATTGGTGGGTGGACAAATCTGCCAGGCGACCTTTGCAGTTTTCAGGAAATCTCATCCAAGGGCGGGATGAGGTTTCGAATATTAATTAAAAAAAAAAATAAAGATGTTTTGACGGAATTTTCAACATTCATATTTTCCAGTGACTGATTCTGATGCGAGGGCATTTTTCCCGGTTTTTAAAATCTTTATTTTTTGCATTTAAATTCTTCAGCTCCCTGAAGCAGCTCGCCGTCCTCCTGCCCCCACCTTGGCAGCACTGGGCCTTTCAGCACGCCCTTCACGCTGGCTGGCTGTTAAATGCGTTCCCCGGCCGCTCCCGGGCCCACCGATCTAAAAATCCTGCCCTGGGATTTAAAAAAAGCACCTTGTACATCTGGGGTTAAGGGCACTTTTGTTCATCAAGTTTGTAAAGAAAATTACTTTGTTTGGTCACAACATAACTGGAAAATCTGCTGTTAGTAATTAACCTGTAATTTGTGCATTTCCTTTTAATAGCTGGACAGGAGGGGGCAAGGGAATAAGTAAAAGTGAACTAAAACTTATTTGTTTTGGCCTTTGGGAACTCTGAATTATGTATTTAAGAGCCCAAATTTTCTTATTGGCAATTGTTTTAAACAGAATATATGTGTTTTTTTTGTGATGACAAAATGATGTTTCTGTTTAGACCAGAAGATTAATCTTGTGATTTCATTTGTAAGATACTTGATGTATTTCTTGTGGATGACCTAATAATTTTCCTGTTTTACGTCTTAGCTCCAGGATGTAACTAAACTGAAACCTCTGAAAGAGTTGATGTCGCTAACTCTGGCAGATAATCCCGTTGCTCGCCTTCCACATTATCGGTTGTATGTCATATACCATTTACGTACGTTGAATTGCTTGGATGGACAGCCAGTAACTATCCAGGAGAGGCAAGAGGCTCATGAACGATTTAATTTGGGTAAAATAAGTTCTGAAACATGTATGATTTTATCCTAAGAATACTTTAACCATGTTTGAATAATTGTGAAATTAAATTAGCCATTTAAATCTGGAGGTCAAGAACACTTTGTCTAAGTTTAGGCCCTTTAAATATAAAAACTTGTGCATCTCCAACATTTTCAGTTTTCATTTCAGATTTCAACTTTTCATGGATTTCCTTTTAATTTATAATTAATGTAATAGCTCTTTTGGTGCTTTTAGTTTAGATTTTTTAATTGCTTAAATAGTAAGATCTGATGATTTATTTGTGAGAATATGTTTGGGAAGAGTCACAGAGCTTGTAATTATCAAGGAGCCAAGTTATTATTGGTATGCATTAAACATTAATCCATGTACTTAATCTTACTTCATATTATTTTAATTGTTTCAGTTGTTTGAACTTCCTTACACTGTAAATAGCATCCCAGCTCCAAATTATGTCATCAGCACTTACAGTTGAATTTTTAAAAAATCAATCATATATTAAGTAATTTTTTTAAAGGGGTACTGAAAAGATTACCTGTTTAGATTAGGAAACAAGAAATTTTAATATCAAAGACCCAACTTTTGCTATCTGTGGAAGATGCAACTAATGTTTTATTTGTTAATTTTTAAAAACTACATTTTGGAAATAGCTAAAAAAGCAGAAAAATTACAAATGCTGAAAATCTGAAACAAATTAATTCTGGAAATAATTAGCAGGTCAATTATGAAGTCGTAATGTCATTGCGACACAAACATGTAAAGATGTAAATGAGTTAGAATCCATTCAGAGAAGGTTTACTAGACTAATACCATGAATGGGTGGGTTGTCTTATGAGGAAAGGCTGGACACGTTAGGCTTGTATCCACTGGAATTTAGAGGAGTAATAGGTGACTTAACTGAAACCTTTAAGATCCTGAGGGGTCTTGACAGGGTGGATGTGGAGAGGATGGGTTCCTCTTGTGGGAGAATCTAGAACTAGGGGTCACTATTTAAAAATGCGGGGTTGCTCATTTAAGACAGATGAGGAGAAATTTTTTCTCTGAGGGTTGTGAGTCTTTGAAACTCTCTCACTCAAGAGACGGTGAAAGCAGAGGCTGAGATTTTCTGGCCCCGTCATGGGTGGGACCCTCCGCAGGCGAGGCGACGCCCCAGCCAGAAGTCCATTGACTTGTGGCAGGACCGGAAGATCCCAGTGGCGGGCGGGTGCAGAAAATCCTGTCCAGGGTCTTTGAATATTTTTAAGGTAAAGCTAGATAGATTATTGATTAACAAGGGGGTGAACAGTTATCAGGGATAGGCAGGAATGTGGGGTTGAGGTTGCATTCAGATCAGCCATGATCTTATTGAATGGCAGAGCAGGCTTGAGGGGCCAAGTGGTCTACTCTTACTCCTAATTTGTATGTTTGTATGTATGTAACATCTGTAGGGAGAACAGAAAAGTTAATGTTTTAGGCAAAACCTTTCATTAGAACGAGAAAATAAATTAAAGATGAACATCATTCAAGAAGGAGCAGAACAAAGGGAATGGAAGGGCAAGGAAAAACAAAATAAACACATGAGAGAGATTAAATATGCTTAGAATGACATAAAAAGGAGATGATATTAAATACTGTGGTCGTATTAACATGAGATAATAAGCATGATTAAAAAAGGCATTTAAGAATGTGTTAATAGCTGTGGCAGTGACATGGGGTAGGAAGTAAAAAATAGCAGAAGTTGGTAAGTTGTACCAGGAGCCTAAGAAGAAGAAAATGCAATCCAACACAATATCAAGATTACCCCCCCACCCACCGACCCCCAACTCGTCAGCATGGTGTTCCAGCTACAGTTATCCACGTATAAGCACCGTCCAAAATCTCTTCTCCAAATGCCGACACACTCTTCCAATGTCAGCAATGGACATTATAATATTGATTGTCTGAAATAATTGAAGTTAATGTTAAGGCCAAAGTCATAGTCAAGTTTGCAATTTATTTTGTTTTTCCTGTGTCGATGCAGAAGAACTAGAGAAACTTGAGAAGGATCTCAGAAGGAAGATGAAAGAGATTGAGCAGATGGAGGAGGAGCAATCTAAGGCAATAGAGAACATTAGAAAGCAAGAACAATTGAACAAATCACTTAAACAAGAACAAGAACAACAGAAGAACAACTGCAAAAAACTGGAGAGAGAGGTGGAGACCAAGAATGAACTGGTATGATTTTAAATTAATAACATTAGAATGGTTAAAGCATAGAAAGAGACCATTCAGTCCACAGTGTCATAGCCAGCTCTGTGTGGGCATAACTCATCCGGTGTCGCTCCTCCTCCTTTTTCTCATAGCCCTGCAAATCTTGTTGTTTCAGATAATATCCATTTCCCTTTTGGACAATTGAGTTTTCCCCCATCACAGTCTAAGACAGTGTGTTCCAGATGATAAAAATTGCTGAGTAAAAAAGTTTCTCATGTCACCACTGGTTCTTTTACTCATCATGCTAAATCAGTGTCTTCTGATTCATGACTCTTCTGCCAATGAGATAATTTTCCCCAGCTACTGTGTCCCAGATCCCTCAAGATTTTAAACACCTCTATCAAATCTCCTCTCAACTTTCTCTCCTGTAAGGAGAATAGTTCCAGCTTCTCATTTGAACTATTCTGGTAAATCCTTTCTGCACCCTGTCACATGCCTTCACATCCTTCCTAAAGTGTGGTGCCTAGAATTGAACAGTATTCCAGTTGAGGCTGAAACAGTGAGAAGAATTCTCCCGTCGGCGAGCGGGGGTGGGGCCCGCTTGCCGACATGTAAAATGATGCGCTGTGATGTCGGGCGGGTGTCCCGACGTCACCGCACGTCATTTAGATTGTCAGTTTGGTGGGCGCGCAGCCATGTCAGCCGCACACCCGCCGAACTGTCAAAGGCCTATTAAGGCCATTAACAAAATCATTAAAGCTGTTAAGAATGCTGCCTGTCCAACCCTAGGGTTGCGTAGGCAAAGAGCCCAGGCAGCCTTCGTGTTTTTCATGAAACCTCATCCATGGGCGGGATGAGGTTTCTTGAAGGGTTCATTAATTAAATTAAAAATTTTTCAAAAAATGAATGGACATGTCCCAGCTCATGTGACAGTTTCACATGAGGGGACCTGTCCTTAAAATTTTTTTTCACCTTTATTACAGTTTTCAAGACTTAAACTAATCTCTCTTTCGTGTGCATGCCTCGACTCGGAATCCCCTCCCCCGCCTGCACAGGGAGCGCTCAGCCTTTCTGAGTGTGCGTCACGCTGGGTGGGCCTTAACTGGCCCGCCCACATAAAATGGCGTCTATCGGGTTCGCGCTCGCTCCTGCCCACCCCCACACAACCACCTGAAGGGGGGAAAATTCAGCCCAGTGTTTTATGAAGGTTCACCATAATCTCCTTGCTTTTGTACTCTATGCCTCTATTTATAAAGCTCAGAATCCTGTGTGCCTTATTAACCGCTTTCTTAACCTTCAACAATTTGTGCAAATGTACCCCCACATTCCTCTGCTTCTGCACCCCCTTTAGAATTGTATCCTTTGTTTTATATTGCCTCTGCTTGTTCTTCCTAAAAAATTGCATTGCTTCACACTTCTCTGCATTAAATTTTATCTGCTACTTGTCGGCCCATTCCACCAACTTGTCCATGTACTACTGAGGTCTAACAGTGGAACAAAGAACAAAGAAAAGTACAGCATAGGAACAGGCCCTTTGGCCCTACAAGCTTGCGCCAATCATATTGCCCATCAACTAAAACATTTTGCACTTCCGGGGTCCATATCCCTTTATTCCCATCCTATTCATGTATTTGTCAAGCTGCCTCTTAAACACCACTATCGTACCTGCTTCCACCACCTCCTCTGGCAGTGAATTCCAGACACTCACTACCCTCTGCGTAAAAAACTTGCCTCGCACATCTTCTTTATAGTTTTCTCCTCTCACCTTAAATCTATGTCCCCTAATAATTGACTCTTCCACCCTGGGAAAAAGCTTCTGACTATCTACTCTGTCCATGCCACTCATAATTTTGTAAACTTCTATCAAGTCACCCCTCAATCTCCGTCGCTCTAGTGAGAACAATCCAAGTTTCTCCAACCTCTCCTTATAGCTAATAACCTCCAGACCAGGCAGCATCCTGGCAAACCTCCTCTGCACCCTCTCCAATGCCTCCATATCCTTCTGGTAATGTGGTCACCAGAATTGCACACAATATTCCAAGTGTGGCCTGACCAAGGTTCTATACAGCTGCAGCATGACTTCCCAGCTTTATACTCAATACCCCTGCCTATGAAGGCAAGCATGCCATATGCCTTCCTGACTACCTTATCCACCTGCGTTGCCACTTTTAGTGACCTGTGGACCTGTACGCCAAGATCCCTCTGCCCGCTGATGCACTTAAGGGTTCTGCCATTTACTGTATAATTCCTGCCTTCCAAAATGCATTAACTCACATTTGTCTGGATTAAACTCCATCTGCCATTTCTCTGCCCAAGTCTCCAACCGATCTATATCCCGTTGTATCCTTTGACAATCCTCTTCACTATCTGCAACTCCTCCAACCTTAGTGTCGTCTGCAAACTTACTAATTAGCCCAGTTACATTTTCCTCCAAATCATTTATGTATACCACAAACAGCAACAGTCCCAGCACTGATCCCTGTGGAACTCCACTAGTCACAGCTCTCCATTCAGAAAAGCACCCTTCCACTACTACCCTTTGTCTTCTATGACCAAGCCAATTCTGTATCCATCCTGCCAGCTCACCTCTGATCCCATGTGACTTTACCTTCTGTACCAGTCTGCCATGAGGGACCTTGTCAAAGGCCTTACTGAAATCCATGTATATAACATCCACTGCCCTTCCATCGTCGATCATCTTTGTCACTTCCTCGAAAAACTCGATCAACTTGGTGAGACACGACCTCCCCTTCACAAAACCATGCTGCCTCTCACTAATACGCCCATTTGCTTCCAAATGGTAGTAAATCATGTAAGGAAGAATCTTCTCCAATAATTTCCCTACCACTGACGTGAGGCTCACTGGCCTGTAATTTCCTGGATTACCCCTGCTACCCTTCTTAAACAAAGGAATAGCATTGGCCATTTTCCAGTCCTCTGGGACCTCACCTGTAGCCAGTGAGGAAACAAAGATTTCTGTCCAGGCCCCAGCAATCTGCCCCCTTGCCTCCCTCAGTACTCTGGGGTAGATCCCATTTTGCCCTGGGGACTTATCCACCTTAATATTCTTCAGGACACCTAACACCTCCTCTTTTTTGATCTCAACATGATCCAGGCTATCTACACACTCTTCCCTAGTCAAATCGACCGCTAAGTCCTTCTCTTTGGTGAATACTCACGGTGCACAATTCTTGCAAGTTTTGTGCCAATTTTGAAATTGTACCCTGCACATCCAAGTTTAAGTCATTAAGATATACCAACAGAAGCAGTAGTCCTAATACTGATCCCTGGGGAGTCTCACTCCAGTCCGAAAAATAACCATTCACCATTATTCTGTTCCCTGTCACTCAGCCAACTTTGTATCCATTCTGCCATTTTCCCTTTCATTCCATGGGCTTTAGCTTTGCTGACAAGCTTGTTATGTGGCACTCATCAAATGCCTTTTGGAAGTCCATGTGCACCAAGTAAACTGCATTATCCTCATCAACTTTCCCTGTTACATCATCAAAGAACCCAATCAAATTAGTTAAACATGATTTGCCCTTAACAAATCATCTTTCCTTAATTAATTCACATTTGTCCAAGTGACAGTCAATTTTGACCTGGATTATTGTTGCTAAAAGCTTTCCCACCACCGAGGTTAAACTTACTGGCTTGTAGTTGCTGGGTTTAACCTTGTGTCTTTTTTTGAGCAAGAGTGTAGAATTTGTAATTCACCGGTCCTCTGGCACCATCCCTGTATCTAAGGAGGGTTGAAAGATTGTGGCCAGTGCCTCAGCAATTGCCACTGTTACTTCCCTCCGCATCCTCGTATGCATCTGATCTGGTCCTGGTGATTTATCAACATTAATTGCAGCCAGCCTTTCAAATGTTCCTCTTTATCAATTTTTAGCTGACCCAGTATCTCAGCTACCTCCTCTTTCACCACGACTTTGGCAGCATCTCCTTCCTTGGTAAAAACGGATGCAAAGTATTAATTTAGTACCTCAGCTGTGCCTTCCTCCTACATGCGTAGCAAGAGGCTTGGAGAGTGAGGTATCAATGCAGAAGGTTCTGTTGGACTGAATCCATGAGCACAGTTGCACAATCATCTGGAAATTCCTCAGCTGCTGATGGCATGATGAAACCTGTGTTTAAATGTGATGTTGCACCCCTGACGAAGTAACTTCAGAGGAGTGGGAACATTTCCAGTCACTCAAAATCTCTGGTGGAGATGTTAACCTGAAAACAAAGCTCCAAGTAATTCAAACTTTTAACAATGTTAACAATGGTTTTTTTGACGAGTGTTGCATACTGCCCAAATTGATAGAATGGTGTCACGGGGACGGGGGGTCCAAGGTAATGGTTGGGGGTGGGGGTGCGGGTGGGGGTGCGGTTTCACCACCCCACTTCCATTCCTGTCCATCGATTGGGCGCAGAGTTCCTGTCAACAAGGCCTTGCCCTCACGAAGCTGCAGGCAAACCCAACAGGGTTTGCTGGGCAGCCTCCGGGAACCAGGGGAGACCCGTTAATCTCTCCACTACCATTAAACTCTGGTGGGCTCAGAGGTAATTGGTTTTAAGTGGCTCATTTATGAGCCTAATTGGTATCCCACGGCCAATGTATGGGATTCCCACGCGGGCCTTTCCCGCCCCCAAATTAATTAGGGACTGTTTTCCCTACACCAGAATCGGAAATGGGTACTCCTGACTGATTCTTTCAGCACCTGCCCTTATGCTTTCTCTGGCAGGCTCCACTAAATTCAGCCCCTTTTGTTTCACCTTATTTGGGATCGATAGACTAGAATGTTACATAAAGCATCTCAGAGTTCACTTCTTCAATAAAATTTTTGATCTGTATTGTTAAAGTGAAGTATCTGAGCTTGAAATCCTGCTCTGAGTTTGACAGCAGAAGTCTGTCTGTCAGATGAATGTGCTTAGATAAATCTGATAATGTATAATGAATTGTTGTGTCATCAGTTGTGTATGGCTTTGAGGTGTTCAAAAGCGTAACCAATATGAAGAATAGAATCAAGTTTGCCATCAATTCTGGAAGGGACATATGCTATGTATACTTTTACACTCTTTACAGATATTTATAATTGTGCTGACAACCTGTGCTTGCTTTTCTCCTTTTAGCTGGTATCATTGGTTATTCACAACACTCTCCCCGCTGCGTGCTGCATCTCTGTTCCCAGTGAAGGTAGCCAGTAGAAAAATAGAATGTACAGCTCATCTATTTTTGTCATCAGCTGATCTGCCTGCATGTTAAAACATGTAGAATTTTTGTTTAAACAAAAACAACATTTGTGCTGTACTTTGTGCACTGCTCTTTTACCTGCATGCAGTAAGCACAACAGCTAGCATGTTTGCAAATGCTGGCGGCTGCAAGATTTTTTTTTATTTCCGCTTGTGCAAGCAACTTGTTTTTAACTGAAAGTTTTTCTAAAACCATGCTAACAAGTTGTATGATTCTAAAACATTATCCTATTGAATGTTTCAATTTACTCCTTTTTTTTAACCTGTTGCTTTTCTGCAGTTTTTTCTGCCCCAGCTATTGAGACTTTACTGCACACTTTTCTTCAGATATTGCAGCATGTAGTGCTCCTGTTGCATGCAATAGGGATCACACAAAAGGATTTCAGTGGTTGGAGTGCAAAATCAGGCCTGAAGCTTCTTATTAAATAAAACATTACATAATTGCTATAACAGAAGACAATATTTGTTATGGTTAATGCCTTTGGAAAACCTGAAAGACTTTGCTTTAGTGCTCTAGATCAAACATGCTGTTAAAAATGCTGGTCAGCTTATAGAAATAAGAATCTTGCAACAGTCAAAAATTAATACATTCAGTGAATGAATAAAAGTTTCCAAACATTGCACCAATAATGTGGGGCTGAAATGATTGGAGGATCTATCACTAGTGGTGGTACATTGAGAAGTGTCCCAGCTTTAAACCAGAACAAAGTGCTGGGAAACAGGGTGGCAGCAGGTTTCAGAGGTCAGGGTGCGATCCTGGAAGAATTTTAATTGGGGACCTTGGAGTCAGTGGAGATTGATGAGGACATAAGACATAGGAGCAGAAATTAGGCCATTTGGCCCATCGAGTCTGCTCCGCCATTCAGTCGTGGCTGACAAGTTTCTCAACCCCATTCTCCTGCCTTCTCCCCGTAACCTTCGATCCCCTTACCAACCAAGAACCTATCTATCTCGGTCTTAAATACACTCAATGACCTAGCCTCCACAGTCTTCTGTGGCTTTGAATTCCATAGATTCACCACTCTCTGGCTAAAGAAGTTTCTCCTCATCTCTGTTCTAAAAGGTCTTCCCTTTACTCTGAAGCTGTGCCCTTGGGTCCTAGTCTCTCCTACTAATGGAAACATCTTTCCCACGTCCACTCTATCCAGGCCTTTCAGTATTCTGTAAGTTTCAATCAGATCCTCCCATATCCTTCTAAACTCCATCAAGTATAGACCCAGAGTTTTCAAATGTTCCTCATATGTTAAATCTTTTATTCCTGGGATCGTTCTCGTGAACCTCCTCTGGACCTTCTCCAGGGCTAGATCATCCTTCCTGAGATATGGGGCCCAAAATGCTCACAATATTGTAAATGTGGTCTGACCAGAGCCTTATAAAGCCTCAGCAGCACATCCCTGCTTTTATATTCTAGTCCTCTTGAAATAAATGCCAACATTGCATTTGCCTTCCTAACTACTGACTCAACCTGCAAGTTAACCTTAAGAGAATCCTGGAGTATGACTCCCAAGTCCCTTTGCACTCCAGATTTCTGAATTCTCTCCCCATTTAGAAAATAGTCCATGCCTCTATTCTTCTTACCAAAGTGCATGACCTCACACTTCCCCATGTTATATTCCATCTGCCACTTCTTTGCCCATTCTCCTAACCTGTCCAAATCCTTCTGCAGCCTCCCTGCCTCTTCAATAATACTTGTCCCTCCACCTATCTTTGTATCATCTGCAAACTTAACCAGGATGCCCTCAGTTCCTTCATCTAGATCATTAATGTATAAAATGAAAAGTTGTGGGCCCAACACTGATCCCTGCGGAACTCCACTAGTCATTGGGCACCATCCTGAGAAGGACCCCTTATATTATCCCTTATGTTTTAGAACTTCAGGCTGGGTGGATATATAAGGAGTAGATTTAGAGTTTGTGTAGTTAATGGGACTGACAGGTCAGTTAAGATTTATGTTTCCTACTTTTATTAGATTGTTAAGAATCACAGAAGGAATATTTTCAAAATTATCCCAGGTGTGATCTCTGTTCATTATTGTAATTTTAACTGCTTGTGTGTGTGTGTGTGCTTGTGATTTGACACGTATTGAAAAAGATTTGAATAACAAAAAAAGGCGGAGAAATCTGTGATTATTTCATCTATTGAGCTGTTAAATATCAAAATTTAGTCGTTTAAAATAAGCGATCTGCACACATAAAATATTAGGATTTTTGGATAGTGACTGCCACATGGAAAACAGCATCTTTATACGTACCTACAGGGAGCCAATAAAATTGTCAGAAAATAACTTTAGGCTTTGAAATCATTACTTACGAGTATCAAAGAATTTCTTTTGATTCATTTGATTTGCAATGATAGACTTCGCTTGTCATGGAAACATCTGGCTGATTGTTTTCATATGTTTTAGAATGCTGATTTAATGAAAGATAATTTCCATCACTAAACAGAAACAAAGGAGATGGGTACCTCTTTTACTGGGGAGCATCACACTTGAATCTATTGTCTCACAGTGCTTTTTATGTTATTGACTGATCACCTGCTCTTCTGCCTTAGAAACGTGGGAGCAAATCAACTTTAAGATGTCAAGAGGAGATGGAAGAACACATTTCACAAAAAAAATTGCATTTGTTAGACATGATAAATACAATGCTTTGGTATTTAGTTTTCATATTTTTATTTATCCTCTGCGACAGCTGAAGCAGAAGACAGCAGAGTTAACACGGGCCTGTCATAAGCAGTATCAGCTGGAACAGGAATTAGCATTTTACAAGATTGATGCCAAGTTTGAACCACTACATCACTTTCCAGATGCGGTAATGTATAATCTTACTTTATTAGGTTGCTTATCTATTGATGATGACCAAATCTGATGGAAAGTGTGTTAAACCTGATGGCACAAAACCAAAGCATGTGATTACTTGTCCTATCTATTCTGTGTTGAACTGTTTGCGCATCCAGCAATTCATACAATTACACCTGTGGTTCTTTTTTTACCTGATTTGAGTCCATCATTTTCAGCAAGTTGATTTTTGCTTATCTTTCAAACACTAAAATGCAAGTGCAAAGTAAAGCAAAGTACAGTTTTTTGGGGTTTGTTTCCAAAGAAGTCATTAGGAATACACAGTAATACACTGATTTTTTTCTCCAATTAGACTGTGAAGTAGCAGGGCAGGCATAATTCTAACATAGTGATAGTTTGAAATGTAAATTTTCTGATTTCACTGCTAAGGAAGCTCTTGATTTTGGCTTAAGAAGACAGGGAAGGAGAACTTAAGTGATAAGAGCAGGAGTAGGCCATACAGCCCCTCATGCCTACTCTGCCATTCAATAAGACCATGGTTGATCCTCTGCCTCAAACCGGCTTGCCTGTCTGATTCCCATATCCTGACATGGAATGCATAACAGAAGCTTATTTCCAGCTAAGAGTAAGAGAAAATTAATGCACCTGTACAAGTTACAACTGGTTCTTGAATATCTTCTGGCAACCAATTTGAGTGATTTGGCAAAGTTCTGGAAATAAATCGATTCACTTGCTCATTTGCAGAATGCTATGTGAGACACAAAAAGAGGGTCAGAACAAATTTTCTGAGAATCTGAACACAATCATTAATAATTTGCTTCTTTTCATTTTGTATTTTCTGTTACAGATCTACATTCTTATTTTCACACGCTTCAGCCTTTTTTTGGTACTTAATAAGCACTTTGATGTGACATTCAGTATTCTTATTTTCTATTCATTATCACACTCAGAGTGATTTTACCAACAACTTCATTAATGTTCTTTTCACAAATTCCTTTGGACATGGCTTAGTGTTTTTATTTTGTGCAAAAGGTCACTGGATCTTAGATTTAATAGCTTGTACCATAAGGAAAGAAAGACTTACGTTTATATACCACCTTTCACAGCTACAGGGTGTCCCAATTATTGACAGCCAATTAAGTACTTTTGAAGTGTAGTCATAAATATTATTTTTAATTGAACCATTTTACAGAATTTTAAATTAGAAGAAATCCTTAATGAGAGCCCATACATTGGGAAGGCTAGATACAAGAGAAACCTCTACATTCAAGAGGAACATATCGCTGATCCAGTGCAGCATGGAAAAGTTGGAAAAATTGAGTTTGATGAGGATGATCAGGGAAAAAATGACGAAATGAGTGCAAAACCTCATCAAGCACTGGATGTACAGCTGGAAGATAAAGAAAAGAAAATTCAGGAAGGTAAAGAATTTTAGAATTATATTTCAGAATTATGCTCTTATTTAATAGGGAAAGGTCAATTAAAGTTGTTTAAAAAAAAGTTTTTAAAAATGTGTTTAAAAACTAGACATATTTTAGTGAGTGGAACTCTCAAGAATATTTTAATCAATTACTTTAATGACCTAAACCCATCTAAGAATTTTTTACATGATAAATGGGCTACAGCGCATCATGCAAAAACTGAGAAACCAGGAATCTCCCAATTTTGATCCCTAGTCTATTTGTTCTTGGTAAGAGCACTGACATTTGGCCTTGGAATACCTGATTAGTGGAGGATAAAATCAGCAATGATTTCTGCTACAAGTTGCCAAACAAAGGCCCCCTTCTGGAAAGTGTACTTGGGCATATTGTTGGGTGAAATGTCAATCAGGTTCAGTGTGATTTCATCTACTCATTGAATAGCTCATTAATGTTCACTATCATGTCTGATGTTAAGAATGACACCACTGGAACCCTTCAGGGAAATAAACCGTTTTTAAAGTTCTTTAAAATTGTTACATAAAGTTCAAATCACAAAGACCTTACTTTAGTATTGAAAAAGGTATATTTTCTGAAAATAAATTTGTTTTGAAGTTATAAAATTCAACATCTGTTTCATTTTCCCACAGATGACATTTATAAAGTAAACTTCATTTGTTTTTCAAACTATTTCATTTTCAAATGAAATTGCCAAGCTCTCTGATATTGATAGTGTTATACTGAAGTTGTGAAATTGGTGTAATGCTGTGTGTCAGTATAACTGGATCACTATGAAGAAATACGTAATACAAAAGCTGTATTTTCACACGTATATATCTCAGAAAAGAACCATGAAACAAGAACTGTAAAGTAGGAGTGTGACTTTTACATTACTGTGGTTGAGGGAATGGATTCTACTGTATTAAATTTCATGAGAAATTTCAATTGCAAGCTTGTTTTCTGAAACATAAAATGAAAATTTCCCAACCTACTGTGATTGAGAGTTCCAGGTGAAACAATGCAAAAAGCAAAGAAATACTAATAATAATGCTGCTTAATGTTCACATTTTCATGTAAGCTGTGCTTATGGTCATTTTTCATAGCTGAAGAGTCATTACGGCAATTACAGAGTGAAAAAGAAAGGATGCAACAACAAGTTTTGAGAACAGTTGAAGAGCTGAAAAGTCTAGAGGAGTTGGTAGCACAAAAGCGGGTGTGTATTGGTTATTTAAAATTTAAATATCTTGGAGCTACAAAACTGCAGTTGAAGATTATTTCATCAGTGAGGGTTTTCTACACGGACAAACTAAACTAGTGTAGTTAGTACAACTTTTACAAGTACACGCAGCTGTTATGTATTTCTTGGTGGTTGGACAATAGGGTCAGAAAATTCTGCTGGTGAGATAATCTAATTATGTATCAATTTAAATTTTCCTGGTAATGGTGTGAATAGTAGCGCTGTCATTCTGAATGTACCTTCATGGGTATATTAAAAATAAATGCACATGAAAATTTGTGTACTTTAAATATATAATGTCTGTAAAGTTCAAGAAGATACATTTTGCATTTTGGTAGTTTAGGAGCAGTCTGACATTTTAGCGCAGTTCCATTCCTATCTATCCAAAAGCATCTGCAGCAATGACTGGGCAACGTACAAGCTTGGGCTGATAAATGGCAAGTAACACTCATGCCAGACAAGTGCTAGGCAATGACCCTCTCCAACAAGAGACAATCGAACCCTTGACATTCAATGTCATTACCATTGCTGAATGCCCCACTTGGGGGTTACTATTGACAAGAAACTAAACTGGACCAGCCATGTAAGTACCATGGCTACAAGAGCAGGTCAGAATCTGGGAATTCTGTGGTGAGTAATACATCTCCTGATTCCCCAAAGCCTGTCCACCATCTACAAGGCACAAGTCATGAGTGTGTTGAAATACTATCCTTGCCTGCAATAGTGTAGCTCCAACAACACTTAAGATGCTCAACACCATCCAGGACAAGGTACCTTGCTTGATTGGCACCTCATTCACCACCTTAAACATTCAGTGCCTTCACCACGGATGCACAGTAGCAGCAGTGTATACCATATACAAGATGCATTGCAGTAAATCACCAAGACCCCCCGACGGTATCTTCCAAACCTGTGACCTCTTTCACTAGAAGGACAAGGGCAGCAGATGCATGGGAACATCACCACCTACAAGTTTCCCCCAAGCCACACACCATCCTGGCTTGGAACTATATCGTGGCTGTCGCTGGGCCAAAATCCTGGAACTCCCTAACTGCATTGTGAATGTACCTTCACCACATGGACTGCAGGCTAAAATCACCTTCTTAAGGACAATTAGGGATGGGCAACAAATGCAAGCCTAACCAGTGATGGCCATGTCCTGCAAAAGAATTAAACAAAAACCCAACACCTCCCAAGGCTCCCGAAGTTCCATCTTTAGGACCCTCCTTCATCTGTAGGCATGAAGTTAGCTTTAATACACCAACTCTCTCAACTACACAAGTACCTTGTGTTGTTCAGATTGCATGCCTGACATTAAGTCATAGTTGAGCAATATTTTTTCTCAAACTTAACATCAAAAAGACTGCAGCCATTAATTCTATTCCACTGCCAGGCTTTTTCCTCAGACTGCAAAATCAAAGCATTCTATTTCACCCTAAGTTATGCTTTGAATTACAATCTTATTTTCCACCTGTGTAACATTGCCAACGCTCAGCATCTTCATCACTAAAATAATTTTTATTAGGTGTGTTTTTTGCCATCTTGAGATTCAGTTGTTTAACACTGTCCCTTGTCTCTCATCCTCAACAAGTTTCAATTGTCCAAAATGCAGCCAGCTGCAACCTTCAGAAATATAGTGGTTGTTCATACAATGTAACAAAGTGCCAACTACTTGTTCAGAGGTCAGGGACTCTTCACAAAAAGTAGTACATCCTAACATCTAACCTATTTCTATGCTTGCATCTCTTATACCTCTATCTCCTGGTCTTCCAGAATCTAACCTATCTAATTCCCCTCAGTGGTTTGTGAATAGCTACAATAATTTGATATTACCTAAGAAAAGTACAGGTCAGGATTGAAATTAAAATTTACAATCAGGCACCATACTGAAGTCTATATGACTAACACCTCAGGAATTCCATTAGTAAATATATCTATTTTTAACTGTATACAATCTGTGTATATACCTATCTGTTCGGAGTCATGTGGTATGCACTTATCTATATGAACCTCACTTCCTGTGTCCTGCTTTCTTTTTCAGTCTCACTTTTTATGTCAACATTTGCCTGTCATGTCTCAAGGGCAGGCCTCTTTCTGTTAGGTGAAACGGTTGTGCTTTCGAACTATACCTTTTGAGGCCTGCTGCCTCAGATATACAGGGAATTCCTGTCGGACCACAGCATAGTAAACATTTACTTGTAGCCAAAAATATATTTAAATTAATTTGATTAACATAGGCCTAATGTACTGCGTGGACTAACATTTTTTTCTGAGGAGAATGGTTTGCTGTCTCCTTTATTTGCAGAAATATCCTTAGTTTGTGTGGTAATCATATTCTGTTTGAAAATTTCCTTTATTATTTCAATAGTTTTAATGCTGATCCACAAGTCAGCAACCCTTTGATATGTTTTATATATGGTGTTACGATCTCGGTAGAAACCAGTAACCTTTTTTTTTAAAAAAAAAATGAAGCCACAAGATTCCATGGTGTAAAACAGAAGGCTTTCTTTTACTATTTCCTCACGAGATGTGGGCGCCGCTGGCCATGCAAGCATTTATTGCCCATCAATAGTTGGCTTTGAGAAGGTGATGGTGAGCTGCCATCTTGAACTGCTGCTGTCCATGTGGTGTAGGTACACCCCCAGTACTGTTAGGAAGGGAGTCCCTAGATTTTGCCGCAGCAACAGTGAAGGAATAGTATTGAATATTGAATATCAAGGTGAGTTGGTTAGATTCTTTCTTGTTGGAAGTGGTCATTGCCTGGCACTTGTGTGGTGCAAATGTTACTTCCTGCTCATCATCGTAAGCCTGAATGTTGTCCAGGTCTTGCTGCATTTGGGTGTGGTCTGCTTCAGTATCTGAATATTCCTGAACATTGTGCAATCATCAGCGAATATCCCCACTTCTGACCTTATGATGGAAGGAAGTTCATTGATGAAGCAGCTGAAGATGGTTGGGCCTAGGACAGTACCCTGAGGAACTCCTGCATTGATGTCCTAAGACCAAGATGATTGGCCTGCAACAACCACAACCATCTTCCTTTGTGCTAGGCATGACTCCAACCAGTGGAGCGTTTTCCCCCTGATTCCCATTGACTAGTTTCACCAGGGCTCCTTGATGCTACACTCAGTCAATTGCTGCCTTGATGTTAAGGGCATTCACTCACGCCTAACCTCTGGAGTGCAGCTGTTTTGTCCATGTTGGACCAAGGCTGTAATGAGATCAGGAGCTGAGTGGCCCTGGTGGAACCCAATGTGAGCATCTGCAGGTTATTGCTGAGTAAGTACCACTTGATACCACTGACGACAATCCCTTCCATCATTTTGCTGATGATCGAGAGTAGACTGATAAGGCGGTAATTGGCCTTGTTGGATTTGTCCTGCTTTTAATGGATAGGATATACTTAGGCAATTTTCCACATTGCTGTGTGGATGCCAGTATTGTAACTGTAGTGGAACAACTTGGCTAAGAATATGGCATGGCAAGTTCTGGAGACCATCTTCAGTACTATTGTTGGAATCTTGTCAGGGCCCATAGCCTCTGCAGTATCCAGTACCTTCAGCCATTTCTTGATATCATGGGCAGAATTTTCCGCTCATTAGACGGGCGGGCATGCGCCCGACCCAAACTAACGTTAAATGACGTGCGATGTCATCACACACTTGTGTGATATTTCGGTAGGTGGGTGCATGCAGGAGTCAGAGCTGCACCCGCCATTAATTAAGAGGCCAGTTAAGGCCTTTGACAACCCAGTTGATGGCGATTTCATGTTGCCCCTGAGATTTTTCACTCGTCAAACAGGCAGCCCACGATTTGCAAAACCATGTCCACAGGTGGGATAAAAAGGGTCAGCAGCATTGCTAGTGTGAGTAGTGAGGAGTTTTGGAGATAGTTTGCTGTTGGTTGCTTCTTGGTACTTGGCAGCATAATCTTTGTTCAGGGCTTCGTTCTTGGCATTTCCATGCATTTTTTCAGGACTCGTTGGTGTCACCAAGGCCCCCTCAGGATTTGGACTCTGTGGACCCTAATAGTGGTTACATGTTGTGCCCTCCACAATCTGGCACTGGCAAGTGGGGATCCACTGGAGGAAGATGATCTTGACACAGCTGCATAGGCCACAGATGATGAATCCAGTAGTGAGTCAGAAGAGGAGCATGGTGAGGAGAACATTGAGGGTGTGGAGGCAGCCCTCGGTAACCTCCAGGGAGGCAGGGACACCAGGGACCCCTTGGTCTAACGCTTCTTCAGCTAGGCTGCCAAATAAGTGCTACCACCTCATGCCAGGGCTACCAACACCAACGTGGACCTCAGAAATGACGCTTTCCTTTTCCCTCAAAATACACTCAGTGCCTGTGCGATAAAGTTTCAAGGCACCCACATCCAGCATTACATACTGGTGTACTCTGTACCTACAAAATGAATGAAGCATACTCAGGCCAATAGCACAACAGCAAATGTAATATAATGTTGGCACTCAGATTATGAACAGAACAATATCAGGTTGTCACACCGTTTTAAAAAAAGTAAAAAAAATGGGAGAACAAAAGATCACCCATGACCAGTTCTTCTTGTGCTTAAGGTGCTTTAAACTTAAGTTTATGGGTGCTATGTCTGGGTGCACCCCCCCTTGTTGGCACCAGCTTTGGAGAAAGCCTGCTGACTCTGCTGTCTTGTTGCCTTGATTGCCTTGGCAGTCGTCCTCTGGCCACTGGACCCTGTGATGGCCCGGCCTGGGAGGGGATGACCAGTGCTACAGCTGGCATCTCCCTAGTTGCCGCAGGCTCATCAGATGCCACGGTCACTGGCAGAGGGGCCGGAGAAGCTGCTGCCATCATCCAGAGCGCCCTGAGAGGAGCCCGCAGACACAACAAGCAGCTCGTGCGACAATGTAAGCTCGCCATTGATGGATGGGCACCTAGCTGGGATACTGGGTGCCTCATCCATCTCACACATGGACACTAACCATCTGAGGTCAGTGCCTGTGTGAGGGCTTGCAGGATCAAGTGCAAGCCCAGGTACCCCTGATTCTGTTCCTGGAGGAGCCTCTCCATGAGACTCGCCACTCTCTCCATGGGGGAGGCATTGGGCTCGGCCATAAGTGTCAACACTGTGCTGATGCTCCGCAGGAATTCCTCCACAACGGAGACCATGGCATGCATACCCTCATGGATCTCCAGCAGATCCTCCCGCACACCCTGCTGGACATCCAGCATCTGCTGCCTAATGGACGACTCCAGAGGCTCATCATCAGCATTCGACTGAGCATGTTCCTGGTCCCCAGCAGTCCTCCGACTGCCGGCGCCCTGGGCACTCTCTGCCTCCGCCTGCACCTCAAGCGAGTATGAAGTGTCCCCACCAATGTGCACTGAGATACTAGCCGCCGAACTAATGCCCACCGAGGTGCTGGTATCTACATTGGTGCCTTCTTCAGAGAGTGGGTGTGACGCAGGTGCTTCAGGAGCATGTGGTCTTCCGGTGTTAGGATTAGCCCCTGGAGGTGCTGCCCTTGGCTGCTTGGTGGCAGATCTAAGGGGGAAGAAGGACATGTTATTAGTTTAAGTCATCACACTGTCACTGTGCATGCCAGGCACCTTGGTGAGACAATGGAGATCTGCACCAGGGTGACATCGTCTTTCAGTGACCAATGAGAAATCCAGTCTGGAGGCTCCCGTCAATGATGAGACTACGCAAGATTGTTTGCAGCATCTGAAACTCTCACTTCAGTGCACTGAACTCTTACCTTCGTCTGACACCCCAGCCTCTCCGCGGCCAGTTGACCAAGGTCCAAGGCCTCCTCGTACCTGGAGAGGATGTGGAGGCGTGGGGGTCTTCCACCAGTCCATGACCTCTCATTTATGGGATGTCTTCTCCTGAAAGGACAGAGGAGCATTGATTAGTCCATTCTTTACCTGCAACGCCATTGCAGCCTGGCCAACCCCACCTGAGGAGCACCTTGCAGGGCACATCCAAGTTGTGGCCCTTGTGGTGCAAGGCACTGAGTCAAAGCAGCCAGGGCGCTCTCCCTTGGCCCGCTCTGGCTTCATGGCCATTTGGCACTCAGACTCTAACACCCCAGAGCTCCACGAATGGCCAGCCCAAAACACTTCCAACACACTGACCCATGCCAACGCAGTACTCACAGCGCAGTAGTTCATTAAACCTCTTCTTGCACTCCACCCAGGTGCATGGCACCACACTGTGGCTACTCACCCAGGCTGCCACCTCCCCCCATGCCCTCTTTGTGAGGTGCGGTGGCCTCTTTCTCCCATCTCTGGTGACAAGGGTGTCCCTTCTGGCATTCACCTCCTCCAGGAGTGCCAAGGCACTCATTGGAAAAATGGCACCGAGTGCCAGCTGACCTCACCTCCCGCCTGGCGTCTATATCTTCGTTTGCAGCCATGTCGTTGCAACAACTCCAATGTGGGTAGCCTCCCTGGAGCGGCTTGCGCAGTTTTTGAACCAGTTGCCTAGTCACCATTGGAGCCGGCGGCCGACAGGTCCCCACCCAGCCCACCCCTTCTGAAACATTCTGCAGCTGGCGTTCACGCTAGGCGGGCCTTAATTGGCCCCACCAGCGTGAAATCACTGTCATGGCCCGATCACGGGTGGCATTCAATTTCCAAACTGCTCCCGCTCGCCCCCACCAAGCCAACCAGATAAGGGTAAAATTCTGCCCCATGTCTAGTGAATCAAATTGGCTGAAGACTGGCATCTATGATGCTGGGAACCTCAGGAGGAGACCAAGATGGATCATCCACTCGAAACTTCTGGCTGAAGATTGTTGCAAATGCTTAAGCCTTCTCTTTGGCAGTGATGTGCTGGGCTGTCCCATCATTGAGGATCAGGATATTTGTGGAGCTTCCTCCTTCAGTTAGTTGTTTAATTGCCCACCACTATTCGCGATTGGATGTGGCAGGACTGCAGAGCTTAGATTTGATCCATCGGTTGTGGGATTGCCTAGCTGTATCTATTGCATGTTGTTTCTGCTGTTTGACATACAAGTAGCCCTGAGTTGTCACTTCACTAGGTTGACACCTCATTTTTTGGTATGCCTGGTGCTGCTCCTGGCATGCCCTCCTACACTTTTTATTGAACCAGGGTTGATCCCCTGGCTTGATGGTAATGGTAGAATGGGGGATACACTCGGCCATGAGATTACAGATTGCGGTTGAATACAATTCTGCTGCTGATTATGGCCCACATTGCCTCATGGATGCCCAGTTGTGTTATATTATAAATTTATCCCATTTAGCATGGTAGTAGTGCCACACTATGGAGGGTATCCTCAATGTGAAGATGGGACTTCATCTCCAGAAGGGACAGGTGCATGTACAGCAAAGTTTATTTTGATTGTAAACAGCTAAAATTACCAAAGTAAGCACATTTTACTGGCTTTTTTTAAACATATTTTGTATCCCACAATCAGTTTTCTGAAATTTTAACAGCAAAAATGAATGAGCAGCAAAACGTCACCCGTACCTTTTATCTGGCAGAAGTTTGAGAGAGGAGAAGATTGAAAATTAAAGTTTTTTTTAAATGACACTATTTTAGTTCTAGTCATGATTTAATTTTGCTTCATTATAAAAGCAATTTAAATTATGTGCAAGTGGAGAGGGATATTTAAAAATATATATCAGTAGTGTGGTGATCCTCTAATTGTAGCTACTAATGTATGAAAACAATGTTAAAAATATTGTTACTATTGCTAGTAATTCCTCCTTCTCTCAATTACTGAATTCTGATCACATAGTAATTGGTCATTCTGTGCCACTGCAGCACCTTGTTGACATCATTACTTTTAGATAAGATCACTGCAAAATTAGACAGTAAACATAACACTCAATGAAATATTCAGCCCTTTAAAAACTGACAATGTGAGTTACTACAATCTATATAAAAATTCACTATATTTCTCAGTAAATATTTATTTATCATTTATTTGTCAATGTGCCATACCTAAAAATAGATTCATTATGAAATTTTAAAAGTTAATTTTCAATTATTTTGCTTAATAGATTTTAAGGTTTATCAAAATTTGTGCATACTGCACAGATTGCAAAATAATTGAAGTTCACTCTGAAAATTACCAATTAGGAGGTATGGATGAGATTTTGATTCATCAAAATTATATTTAAAAAGATTGACTGCTTCCTGACTGCAGGTAAATCTTTGTATGTAACAGAGGAAGACCTAAAGCGAATCAAAATATAAATTAGGAAAAAAGCATGGGAATTTTTTTCATAATTCCGTTTAAAACAAGTTCCTCAGCTTGAATTATTATGTTCTATAACATATACTGTATGACATGAGGAAAAGCTTTTTAATGTAACAAGTGGTTAGAATTTGGAATACATTGCCTGATAGAGTACTGGATACAGATTCAAGAGTAACCTTCAGAAGAGAATTGGATAAATTTTTGAAGGGAAAGAAGTTACAGGGATATGGAAAAAGAGCAGAGCAGTGGAACTAACTGGATTGCTCTTCAAAAGAGCCAGCGCACACTCGATGGGTTGAATGGCCTCCTTTGCTTCACTGTTTAATGATTCTGTAACTCATTCCTTTGATATTACCTTGTGGCTGATCTCAGTATCACTTACATGGCTTGATTGTTCCTCTTGTATATTGATTAACAAAACAGAACACAGTTCTCAAGGTGTGGCCTTGATCCTGTGCAGTTTTAACATGATATTGTTAACTTATACCGAAATAATTATAGTGTTAGTTTAAACATTCTATTTGCTTTTGAGTTTAGAACAGGACAAAAGGGCATAATAGTCTTTTCTGTCCTTTTTCTTATATTTGCATTATGACTTGCATACATTATACTACACCGTATAATGTAAAAAATCTTTGCACAGCGATGGTTATGCAGGCTCATTGCAAGTACAGTGTTCCCCCAAAAGAGAGAAAGTTATTATGACCCAACCGATGGTAAAGGCTGAGTTGTTCAAATACCAGAGAGAAACTTGAAACAACTGTCATAACCCATTTTTGCAATTTGTATGTTTCAAGATGCAGGCTTTGAATTCAGTAATAATAAGACCACCGAGTCTCAAGGTTTTTTATAAAACTAAATTAAACATTTTTTAATATAAGAAAGATTGTAAGCATGTACATATGTCTACAAAATTGCTATTATAATAACTATAAAAATCCCCTAATTAATCTTACTCTCAGTTAGACACCCAGTAAGGCAACAGTAAAACATATTGCACCCGCCCGCCGCCGCAATCTTCTGGTCCCGCCGCAAGTCCATGGACTTCTGGCTGGGGTGCCGCCTCTCCCGCGGCAGGTCCCGCCCATGATGGGGCCAGAAAATCCCGGCCATAGATTTAAGCAGACCCCTGGCAAAGCACACCCTGGTCAGTCGCATTCAAAATTAGTTTCTTTCAGCTCTGGATCCTTGCTTACTGGAGGCGTTAGACCTTAGAATCCCTACTCGTTGTACCAAAAGGCTTCTATTCCTTTATACATATTTTCCTCTTTGAATGCAAATTCTCATTGTCACTAGGCTTTTTTAAATTTTAAATCTTCTAACAATAAAGCCCTTTCGTAATACTCACTTTACTGGTAAGTTTAATAAAAAATAAACACATTGTTTCTGAGTTTCACCTGGTTAGGTGTAATATTTCACCCACTCTTTTGAATGGTCTATTTAAAATTGCAAATTGCCGCCGTTACACCTCACCTTTTATTCCCCTATGTTTATTTAATTACCATTTCAAACCTGCTTCTCTTCTATACATCAAAGCCTCCAGACCAGCTGACTTTAATCTAATTAAGACACACACATCGACAGAGACACCACTAAACTCTATTTTAAAATAATTTCCAATAACATTATAGACATTATTATATCTTCTTGACAAAGTTGTGTGTGAATGATTTTGTTCTTCAGTACATTTAGTTAAGAAATGATGCATGATAATTTAAAAGGAAAGAAGGAATAACAAAAGAATTGTGGGCCGAATACAAAATCAAATTAGGAATGACCTTGTAGGTATTGTTATCAATGACCAAATGGCAAGCTAGATACAATATCCTACAATGAAGATTATTAAGAAAAGCATTATATGTGATAACCACAATATTTTGACAAGGCTATTTTGGGAGCTTTCATATGGAATTGAGCTGAAAGTTACCTTGAAAATGAATTCTGTACAGTGTAGTGTCATCCTTTCTATTCAATGTATAGATTTCAGAAGTTGAGAAGGATCAACTCCTCCAGCAATTGGCACAGAAGATCCAGCTGATTAACGAATTGCGTCAGGAGACCGAGAAAGTGGGGCAGCAGATGGAAAAACAGTGGAAGGAAATGGAGAAAAAACAGCATGAGATTGATGATCTGGGAAAGGTCCTGGAGTCTCTTGATCCCAAAGACCCTCGACACGTGAGTAAAAGTTAAAAAGAGAAGCCAAATTGATACCTTGCCTTTAATAAAGTCACCAAGGTTTTCATTTCCTTTTGCTCATAGTGGGTGGAGAGGAGAAGGGAAGGAGAGAAGTAAATTGGAAATCAGGAAAAAAGTAAATCAGGCTTAACCTTTTTCTACAATCGCTTAGCAACCCAGGACAAAACTCAGCATTGTTTCAGCGGTTACATTTGAAGGTCAGGGCTGTCCAGAAAATGTGACCCCAAATGGTACTATACTGCATAAGCTGACCATGTAAGAATCTAGTCACTTAATTGGTTAACATAAATTTTTATATTAAATTCAGTTGAACAAAAATCTAGTTTTATGATTGAATATTTTGAAGCTGTTACATGGTTTAACAACTATTTAAAAGAAGTAATGATTTGAGTAATGATTTATTGATATTGTTATGTATACAGGCCACCTAAGCAAAGTTCAATTCTTTCTAGGTATAAAAATTAGAGATTAATTAAAATGCTACTTGTGTGGTGTCAACCTGTGATGTGTCATATTTCTTTCACAAAATTTACAACAATTTTGAGAGCGGAACACATATGAAACTGATGGGATTCAACAGGAATTTCACTTTTATTGTCAAATAAAAAAGGCCTTGAATGTAATTTCGCAGCAGTAATAATTCAGGTGCAGGGCCTTCATTGAAGCATTGAATTAACCTTAAAAGTTAAAAGTAATCCCTGAAATGACTGTGAAGAAAACTAGTGCGAACACAACCTATTGCCATTTCACCGAAGAACATTCGGGCCAGCATCTTCTGGTTGGTGAGCGGGTGCGGGGCCTGCTCTCTGATGCATAAAATGACACAGGGTGACGTCGGGCCTGTGTCCCCACATCACCCCGTGTCATTTAGATTGTCAGTTCGGTGGGCATGCATCTGATTCGGATGTGCGCCCACCAGCCTATCAATGGCCTTTTAAGACCATTAAAAAAGCAATTGAACTCATTAATGGACCTGCCCATCCAACCTTAAGGTTGGCGGGCAGGCCGGGAGCCCAGGCGGGCTTGTGAAGAAACAGGAAACCTTATCCACAGGCGGGATGAGTTTCATGAGTGATTTTAAAAGTGCAGAATATTTTACAATAAAAGTTATGGACATGTCCCAGCTCATGTGACAGTGTCACATAAAGGGACATAGCAGGGAAATTTTTTTCTGATCTTTATTGAAAGTTGTAAATCGGAGTCGATCTCCCTGAGGCAGCACTTTGCCTCAGGGAGATCTGTGTGGTCTTTCAAGCTCATGCGCGAAAGAGTGCACTCCTGGCTGAGGGAATCTCCCCCCCCCCGCTCGCACAGGGAGCGCATAGTGCTTCATGGTGCACATCACGGTGGGCGGGCCTTAATTTGCCCACCCACGTAAAATGGCAGCGTGCCCCCAATTGGAGGCATGGATTGGAAGCACGCCCACTCTC
Organism: Carcharodon carcharias; assembly: GCF_017639515.1. NCBI lineage: Eukaryota > Metazoa > Chordata > Chondrichthyes > Lamniformes > Lamnidae > Carcharodon > Carcharodon carcharias. The sequence continues at coordinate 161,840,044 of NC_054474.1, read as the reverse complement.
GCACTTCCCCTCCACCCCCACCTGACGGAGGAAAATGGTGCCCTTGATCTAGTAACAGCCAAAATCATCAAAAATGGCATATATAATTTCAGTAAATATCTGAGAATATGGATAATCCATTTTTAAAAAGATGTAGTTTATTGTATATTAGTCCTGTGGCATAAACCATTGTAAATGGACACAACCTTTCCGTGGAACATAAATAATATTAGCTTGGAAGTCTTTTTCTAAGTCGTGACAGATTGTGTTCAAAGGTTGATTTTTCTATTCTGTCTAAATACATTGAGTAAATATAAAGTGCTCTGTCTGCATTAGTTGTAATTTCTATTGCAATATTTTAATGTCTTTTATAATTAGCTTAATTTTGTATTGTCATGTAAATACAGCGCAGAACCACACATAATGAGCCAATTTTTCTGAAATAAATGTCTGAACAGCACACGCCATAATTAATGTGCTAATCCATCAGCAACTTGTAACGGGAAAGAGAGAACCTGTGAATTGTGAATCAACCAGTTGGATGTTTTGTACTGCTCTGCCCGTTGGCTTCACGAAAACGGCATATTGCGCTTAACCTCCCTGTGATTTTCATGACATTGTTGCACTTGTGAATTAATTGGCCACATAAAGTTATATCTAGTATTCAATATTTTATGGACCTTTAACGATGCGATATTTGTTATTGACTACCAATCAAGTTCCTTATCTGGACATTTTAAGAATATTAGTTTTTTAAATTCTATTTTTTATGAACTTTTTTCTTATCTTTTTTCATTTTCAATCCATTATTTCCTTCCCCCTCTTTATCTTTCTTCCTGTATGTGATTTGACATTGAATTCACCCTCTTCTCTGCCCTTCCTCTGTTATTTCTATTCTTTAATCTCATTGGTTAAGGAGAAGAATTTTGGAGAGGGCACAGAAGAGATTTACTGGAAAGGTTCTAGGGATGAGGGATTGCGTAAACTGGAGACTGGAGAAACTGGGATTGTTTTCGTTAAAGCAGAGAAGGCTAGGAGGATATTTGATAGAGGTGTTTAAAATAATGAAGAGTTTAGATAAAGAAACAGTTTCCAGTGGTTGAAGACACAGCTTTACGGTGATAGGCAAAAGACCAGAGGTGACATGAAGAAAAGCTTTTTAATGTAACTAGTGGTTAGAATTTGGAATTCATTGCCTGATAGGGTACTGGATACAGATTCAAGAGTAACCTTCAGAAGGGAGTTGGATACATTTTTGAAGGGAAAGGAATTGCAGGGATATGGAAAAGAACAGGGCATTGGGACTAACTGGATTTCTCTTTAAAAGAGCCAACACAGACTCAATAGGTTGGTTGGCCTTCTTTGCTTTAATATTTTATGATTCTATAACACATTCCTTTGACACTGGGGATCAGCCTTGTGGCTGATCTCAGTATCACTTACATGGCTTGACTGCTCCTCTTGTGTATTGATTAACAAAACGGAACACAGTTCTCAAGGTGTGGCTATGTTCCTGTGCAGTTTTAACATATTATTAACTTATACCCAAATAAACTAACAATATAATTAAACATTCTATTTGCTTTTGATTTTAGAACAGGACAAAAGGGAATGTTAGTCTTTTCCTGTCCTTTTTCTTATATTTGCACCACTACTTGCATACATTTCAGCCATATATGTTTTACACAAAAAAGTGGTTTTTAAAGGCACTGCAGTGGGAACTATTGTGAGATCAGGAGACCTCATCACAGCATGCACCGGCATTCAAAATTAAAGCTGCAGCAACAAAAGGAGGAAAAAGCCTTGAGCAGTGGAGAGGAAAGCTCAAAGCTGGTGTTGGTGAGGCTAGAGCAAAGCCAAAGAGTGGCATTGGAGAGGGAAGGAGAGTGGAGAACCTGAGGACAATAGAGATGAGAGGAGTTGGGAGCCCAAGAACAGTTCTAGAAAGGTGAGAGATAACTGTGCCTGTGTGAGGTGGGTGAAGAGTTGGAGAGTGATAACGTGAATTAAAAGAGGAGGACAAATGAATGTTAATATGAACTGGCATGATTGGAAGGGAAAGTGTTTCACTGAACTGGGATGTGGGGAAGTATGCTTGTGAATGAAGTTTATTGGAGAAGGTAACTGTGAACTTGGGAGTTACAGCAGAGAGCATGTGAGAATTGCAAAGGAATGGGTGTAAGTGAAATGAGAAACAATTGGAGTGGGTAGAGTGCCTCTGAACTAAGGGAAGTTGGACTGTCTCTATGAAAGGATAGAGTAACTGCTGAAATAGCTTTAGAGGAAATAATCTGTCAATTGCACTCTAATAAAGTGGTCAAAATAGGCGAAGTAAACAATTTTTTTGTGTAAAAGAATTCAAAATTTTCTGAGAGACCATGCTCTAGACCCTCATTGTAATGTATCAGCAGTTGGCCTTGGCCATTATTTGAATTGCGTGTATACAATTCTAAATTTGTCCAGACCTTAGCTCTAATTAATTAGACTGGTTTCAATTTCCCGCATTGCTATTGGGTGTTTCTTTTTAAAAAAACCTACAAAATATTCAATGCCCTATTCATTATAGAATACAAAATGCTGCAAGATGCAATAAATAAAAGGTCAGAATTAAGGCGTTCTGAGGGTGCATGTCCCAGATCTATCCAAAAGCACATTTTTCCTAGAGTTTTCGTGTACTTGTCCCACCCTCTCCAGTACAAGTGAAGGTTTGTGCCTCACTGCACTTTCAATATAACTCTGATTTGCATGATGCGTCTAATGTAAAATTTGATGTTATCAGGATCTGGAATGCTCTACCTGAAAATGTGGTGGAAGCTGATTCTATAAATAATTTTAAAAGTGGGTTGAACAGATACTTGAGGATGAGGAACTTGCAGTGTAATGGACAGAAAGCAGGAATGTGGGACCAAAGAGCCAGAGTAGGGCCGACGGGTCAAATGGCCTCCTTCAGTGCAGAAGTTTCCACAATTGTATTTCATGATAAAGTTACTGAGCGTACAAGGAAGAATATAATTACTACTTTTCACTTATTCTATGCTTACAGCCATTTTGTAGTTGCCAGCTTTTTTTTTGAAGCAGTTTGTCAGTATTTACAAGCATTCTAGCATAACATGCATCTGCCTGATATTCTTTAATTTTGCATAATTTATATGTGAAATTTTTAGAGGGCAGTTTTACTTTGTATTTGATATTAGTTTAGTAACAGGTATATTGGTCAAGACATCCAAGTTGATTTGTGATGATATCCTTTCTGAAGGATTAGTCATTGAGAAAAAAAATTACACATTTATCCAGTGTTAATTTGCCACTGATTACTGAAAAGGGATTGTATATTGTGAATAATTAGTTTGGCAGACTGAGTTGTGAAATGTTTGCAGGTGATTGTACCAGATGAGGTGCTATTATATGTGACAATGCCATCCTTTTACCCTGGAATCTTGGTTTAAATCCACCCAAATTTGATGGGTTGTGTTCATAGGTGTTAGCTGCTGACTCATTGCATTACCTCCTCTGCTTTGAAAATTCAAATTGTTCATTGTGAAGATTCAAGGTTAGTTTCAATGGCACTTCTGTATTTAGGACCTTCACATCCCACACGAACATAAGCAGTGCTATTTCACCAGTTAATAGTATCGATACCACAAAATTGCACTGCCCATGGTCAATGGAAAATGTCATGACATCTGGATAATTTTAAATTGAAATTTCTGGCAATGAAATTAGAAACTCCAGATGCCCCCGATTGTTGAGCTAATGTACAGAGAACAAAAAAGCATGGATTGGTGATCGTAAATTCATTGGGGAGAGTAATTATGATTACTAGTGAACAAGTCTGCTGACTAGCATAATTATACTGCTTGTGTTGTGTTGCATGTCTATTCTGTGATGATCATAAAAAGATAAAATTTTAGTAATTCTTGAACTGTACCTGAAGACTGATATGCTTTGTGCTTTGCTGAGACCTGAGTTATCACAACTGGTAATGAAAGAGTTAAATGCTAGCAATGTGGAATGAATGTAAGAGATAGCTTTGGAACTTTTTTTGTTGTTCTGATCAAAGTGTTGCTGTGTTCCACATTCTTAGAATGCAGAAGCTGTGATGCAGCTAAAAGTGCCGACAGCTGTGGGCTAACTCGAGCTTTTCTTTGTGAATCCAGTCTGTATTTGCAGTGTTTCTTTTAAGTTTAGCCAATCTAATGTGTAGACATGTTACAACAGCAAAATTGTTTGAAAAAGAGTTTCCTTTTTAATTCTAGGAGAGTGACTGAGTTGATGCCGATAGTTACATTAATGCTCACAATTCAGGCTTGAGGCCTGTTCAGCTTGGGCAGCTAACAAAGTCCAAAATTCTTTGGAATCATGCCAAATAGCAAGGAGCATAATTAGGCTTAACTGTTGCATGCATTGATTGATTATATTGATTGTTCAGTTACCAGGTGGTACATTGATAGGTGGTACGTTGATGATTTACACTGTACCTTGTTAAGACTGAGACTTAAACCATTCAGTTGATCTCATATGTGTAACATTCTCAGTTGGTTTGTATGCTTTTGTGGCTGGCAGTTAGCTGTGATGAGGGCTGCAGGAGCGCTGCCTCTGGGGAGATTAGAGAAGCAGTTAGATCAGCAGGTTTGGATTGGCTGCACAAAGCACTTCCTGTGTTGTGATTTGAAGCATGTGGTATAACTGCAACTCTCCGGAAAATGGACAGGCTGATCTCTATCATGTTCATGTAAAATAAGTGAAAGAAAAAAGGCTGATCTCTATCATGTAAAACAAGTGAACGAAAAATCTTTGACTAAAGTTTTAAGAAATTTCTTCAAGTTGCAAGAGCTCCAAGTCAGCAAAACTAATGTGAGTAATGAGAACAGGAAGCTTGAGGGAAAGGGAGCTGGCTGAAGCATTTGACTTGCAGCTAGTTTAGGCAGAGTAGAAGAACTTACTTTTGTATACCATTTAAAACTTTTTAAATTTATCAGTAGCAGAATTTAAAGAATTGTTTTGTAATTGTATACAATATCCATATGTTTATAGTAAAGGCGTTTTGCTGTTTGCTAGCTACTTATTTAGTTGGTTTCTTTATGTACTCACAAGCTGCATTGTATTGAATGCACACTTCACATCATGTGTGACTTATGTGGTTTTTATTGTGCTTCTGGGTTATTTATAGTAAAAGGAACAGAAAATGAAGGCTAATGTAGTAGCGTGCCAACATAAGTGTTCTAATTGCTAACCATTGATAACGCAAGACAATGCAAGTTCCAGTAGAGTTTAACACTTTCAACTCTTTAAGTACCAACTGTGTTGTGAACCTTACAAATTGCATTATTATGTTGTATATTAGTTGTATTTTTATATGCGAAAATATTTTTTGTGTATCTCTAATGTTGGAAAATTGTGGATTTAAAAGTTATACAAAACCAAAGAGTTATCCCAAAATTCTTTGAACAAGCTAATGAAAATCACTTTTCCAAAAAGAATTTTAGATTCTAATATAATCTGCACATAATGAATATTGAAGTGAGTGCATATATTCAAAAATTGGATTCTAAAGCTCCACAATTATAAAAGAAATCTAACTGATTTAACACCATCTTAGTATTTTAAGAATATAGCAACACCTGCCTGTAGGCAATCAGCAACCTCTGATAAGGCCAATAGCAAAAGACAAAAAAAAACATTGAGGAAGAAAGCAACCACTACAAAGCAAAGAATTTGTGGAACACTCACAAAGGGATAGAAGTTTCGCTAGTTACCATATATAATAACAGAAAGAGGTACTAAACGTGGAACAAAATGTCACAATTATGTTGACATTGATGAAATTCACAGGTTTAATGCTTGCAGTTTATTGCAACTATGGTTGGGTCAGATCAGGTCAGGTCAGCTGATATCCAGAGGTTGAATTGTGCCCAGGCTATCTGAAGAGATGCGGTCAAGTCTTGGCTGAGAACTTGGATTCTGCAAGGATCTGGGCCGGCAGTGGGATTTGGGTCAGGTCTGGGCTGATGGCTATTTATGATTGAGTCTGGGCTTATGGCAAAGGTCAGATTGAGTCTGGGCTGATGACAAGGATGGTGTCTAGTTTTGTTTGGGCCAACAATAATTGACATGTCTGTGTTGTCAGCAGGAGTCAGGTTGCATCTGAGCTGACTAGGAGTTAGGTTGTGTCATACTGATTCTGCAGTCAGGTTGGATCTGGATTGGTAGGAGCAGTCAGCTTAATGAGAGGATATGCCCCCATCCTCAATACCTTAGTTTGTGATGATGTTTCTTTTAAATTAAGTCTTATCCCCTCTCCCTCTAGAAAGCAAACTATTTGAAAAGTTTGCTAGAAATCTGCCAATCCAACTGTTTATGGAGGGCAAAAGCAGTGTCATAGGCCAATAGCCAATTTAAAATGATTCATGATGATAGATTCAAATGGGATGGCGACTTCTGAAATGAATCACTAGGCATAGCCATGCAGATTTTGGTTAAAAAATTCTTATTGAAGAAGGGTTGTTACTAACTGTGAAAAGAGAAAAATATAGGCCCCTGTAAATGTGCAGTTGTGTCTTTATGAATTTTGAATCTGTATCCTATAAGCTATTCAGATAAGCTATTATTAGAACTTTGTGCATTTCGTCGTGGCATTTCAGCCTTCCTGTGCTGTGTAACAAATTCTGAAGGAAATGTGGGCTGTCTTTAAATTTGAATTTTTGTAGCCTGTTTGTTCTTGTTGCTGTGCCATTTTAGAAGTAGTTTGGAAGTAAAGAAGAAAGCGCCACAGCTGTTCAGAATAACTGTGGTTCTGAGCAGGAAACTTATGGCTCATACCCAAATTATCACTGCAGCACCCATTATAATTATTTTATTATGGTCTATTTGATTTACAACATTCTTAAATGTACACTCCATTGATCATTAAATGCCAATATCTCCCTCTCCCCCTTTCGGTCACTGACAAGAATGTTCTGTTAATTGCCACTTTATACAGTAAAAATGGTTTTAAGGTTTGTTTGTCATCTAGTTAATTGCATACATGAGCACTAGATTAATGTTCTCATTCTTCTCATACATTTTGTAAATAACTAATTTATTCACTCACTCAGGTCATTCTAACCTAATTACTGATTAACCACATTCTTTTACCTGTCCTAAACTGTTGAATTATTGTAAATATGAAGTGGCAGAAGTGACATTTTCTGACAAGCAGTACCTGGGAGCGGTTGATGATATCTGAAGTTTAGATCTGGTGGTAGTGGTAAAAATATTCTATTTTTCAGGTGTGGACAGGTGAGTGATCATAGCATGGAACTACAGCCAAACTCTATTTCAATTGTGTATAACACATTACTTTGGTTAGTGTATCCACCAGCTGCCCACTGGAAGCAGCTGAGACATAATACCACTGCAAATATTTTTATCAATATAAATGATAAAAGTTATATCTGAGAGAGAAGTTCCAACTTTGAATTAAGTTCATGCCCTGAATATTTCAATGAAATTCTGCGCAATGGAATACTTTTTCCATACTTCACTCCATATCAATGATCGTTCAGGTAAGTATAAAATCATTTGTGAAAATCAGTTGTGTATTTAAAGGAACATTCTGGGGTGGGGGATGAGTTATATAAAAAATATGTATGGGTCCAATCTCTGACACTAGCTTGGGTAAGAAACTGAGTTTAAATATATTAGCGTTTTACATTTAAAGTCAAATTTGCATACAGCTATTCTGTACGTCAGGATGGTTGTAGGCATAGACTGTTCCTGTGCTCATTTTTACCCAACTGGTCAAGTGCTTGATGTTACGTCTGTACTGCTGTAGCTTCAGCACTGAACCAGTTATTGAATTTAAATAAAATGTTGTTGTACATCTGTCGCTATTGCTTTCTCAGTGGACAGTTCTTTTAAATATTGCATGAGATTATGACATGATTATGTGCTATTTTCAAGCAGTGTGGGTACTCTGAAAATGCACACAAGAAGCAGTGGTCTCTATAACTCTAATGCACAAGGCAGCCATTTGTGAATTGATAAAATTATGATGTGTATCATTAGTTTCCGTAACAACTTCACTTTTGCATAAGTATCTACTACATGCTGAGGTAAGCCCTATAAAAACCTATACGGGGGTATTTTTTTCAAAATGATGCTAAATTGACCCTGAAATGCTGTCAATTCATACAAACCATATATGGTAGGAGTTATACCTTATGAATTATCTGTCAACCCTAAAATAAGACCACCACTGTGCCTCAGACATAAGACTTTTTGTCTTAGGATAAAGAATTTCCTTTTTTGGAAAACAGGCATAACTAATCTGACTGTCACTGGGTAAGCTTTCCCCAAGGATACAAAGGTTAGGTGGCATAAAGTGATCAGACTGATGGGAAAATGGATGAAAATCGATTTTTTTTCAGATTATCACATTTTGTTAATTGTCTAGTGCCATGAGTGCCCACTGTTTGCAATTAAAAGTATTGAAATTGTGCTACAGGATATCATTTTGCTACCTGTGCAATTTCTGATAATGCTCACTTGGCCTCAGTCCCTGGATTGCACTTATAATGGAATGTGTTTAAAAATTTGTAGCAGCATTTTGAGGCTATTTCTCAAATAGTTTTTCTTAATTTCTCTCTTTTTTCTCCTATCTCCAGTAAACCTTATACCAAGTGTTATGAAACTTGCTTTTTTGCCCAATGTCAATGATATTGGGTCAGCAACTTCCCTAAACAGAGTTCCCTCGCACTTACAACATGCCACCCACCACAACTTTTTAGCGGGAAGCTCAGTAATAGAAGGATGCCAGGCAGAGGGATTGCATTAGAGGCAGACTTCACCCATCTACAAGTATCCTCCTCCATTAACATTTACAGGCAGTGATTTACCTATCTTGCAATGACAACGTGAAATCAGCTGGCCCAGCTCTAAGTCAGCAGAGAGTCAGATGAAGAATTTTGTTAACATGTATTATATGACTGTTAATGACAGTAAAAGTTACCTGCACCCTCAAATCATCTTATGCAATCTAGTTCCAGACATGTTAAATTGTTGCTCAAGGATAAGAAGCCTGGGAAAAACAGGCAGAGTTAACTTTGCTATCACATCATCCTGCATGGACTTGGGAGTGTTGTGTGTCTCCATATTTATTGTTCTAACCACAGGGTTGTGCCAGATTTTTAATTAGTCATGCAGCCTTTAGAACAATTGAAATACAAATTCAAAATATTATAAGCCTTTGTAAAGCAACCAACGTTTTTATTATACATATCTAGCTACTTCATGTGGTGATATCCCTTCAATTTATCCATCATCTCTTTTAATCAGCTCTTTAAGGACTGCCAGTGTACAAGTTCTGAGCCATCCCCAAGAGAAATCCCAAAACCAGGTCCAGTATGGCCAGGGCATTTAACCATACAATTAAAGTAAAGCTGAGCCTGCAAAGCAAGAGCCTGATTAGAAAATCTATCCTACCGTGTACTTAAAAAGTATAAAATCAAGAGCATTGTCACTGTCCAGAAGCAATATTCCCACTGCTTGGTGCCTCCTCGTGGTGCCGTGTTCTCTACTATTGTATAAAACAGCATGTTGGAGTCACATTTCTTTCAATTCTATTAATGAGGCATTGAAACATAGATACAATGTTATTAAAATAAATTAGAGGATAAAGAATTAACATTCTATAACTTTATTCAAATTGCTGAATATTATGTAAAACGCAGTTATGTCTTAATTAAATTGTGGTATTTATTATTTACAGCAACTCAAATTAAGTAGGATTGTTTTTTCTTAGGTACATTTGAAAGCTCAAATGATCAGTAAAGCCCAACAACTTGACATGATGTCCAAGCAATACAAGCAGTTGGAGAAGCGTCTGGAAGGAATGCTGTCTAGAATTGCTAAGGAAACAGAGGATATCAAGGATCTGGAAGAACAGTTGACAGAAGGTGTAGCTGTTAAAAATAGTTTTTTATTCTCTGAGGAAGGCTCCTCCGTAGATGAACAAACAGCATATTGTGCAAATGAGTGTGCCCTGTTGAAATATTAAGAGAATTCCTAAGGAGCATATTTGTAAAGAGCTGTTTTTTCTTTATTTTATTTTAAGTTAAGCGACAGAAGGTCAAACTGAGGGTCCAAACCTAAATTTTGGGTTGGGGGAAAATATATCTGCATATGTAATGCCTCGAGAAAGGGCTGCAATTTAATGAGTTGTATTATTAGTAATATTTGATCCTGCTGAATTAATCAGAATTCCCTAATGGTGCACACAACAAGTGCTGTGACAAGTGCTTTAAGGGTTAACTTGTCCTAATGCATTTTTAATAGGCCAGATAGCAGTTAATGAAGCACTGAAGCGGGACCTGGAGGGTATTATTGCTGGGCTGCAGGAGTATTTGGAGAGCGTGAAAGGGCAGGCAAAACAAGCCCGGGAGGAATGTACAGAGCTGCAGAAGGAAAAGGAGGCACTGTTACATCGATTGGCTGAGCTGGAACAACAGAAGAATCAGCTCGAAGTTGTTGCCATGGATGCGGAGCACTTGAGAAAGGTATGTACTTGAGTGCATTAGAACCCTGAGGAATTATACCATTTTCTTACAACAAAAGGTGATCACAATAAAAATTTAAGAATAAAATTTCACAAAATATATAGATTTACAATTCAGCACCACTTTCACATGAAATTCTAATATTCATGTTGATCATGGTAAAGGGATGGCCCTAGTGGGGTGTGGTGGGGTTGGGGAAGGGGACGGTGTGGGAGAAAAGATCGACTACATATTCGTCACCTTAAGTAATACCAAATCAGCAACTGCCAATAATAGAGTATTAACTATTAAATGTATAATGTATTGTAGCAAAATAAGAACAAAGTTGCTTGTTTATAGCAACGTTTCTGCTTTCCCTGCTCTAATTATGCGAACAACACATTATAGAAGCAAAGATTTGTTTGCAACTATTACACTGTATCATGCAAACAGGTAATATAGATACATCTCTAGTTAAATAGTAAGTAATAGATTTACATGGAAGAATATTGGTAACCTAAACCTTATTGAGTTTAGTAAGCTGCAGAGTCAACGTTTGATTCTCATTGTAGGAGATGTCTGACCTGGAACATTCTTTACAAGAGCAACAGGAATTAAATGAATCCCTGCGTCAAGCTCAGGGTGACCTCAGTGAGTATGAAGCTGAATTAGAATCTCAACTGCAAGCAAGGGATATTGAAGCAAACCAACTTAGAGAAGAACTGGAGCGACTCCAGAAGCTTAGTCAAGTGAGTTACAATCTCAGTGCTTGATTCTTATTCGTTCTCCCAGAATTGTCGTGTTTATTTTTCATTGCGAGTCTTGAGAGTATTCAGGCAGTAAATACTTTGTTTATTTATACCAAGGTTTATACAGCATGAAGAAAGAAAAGTGAATGGCATTGTATACTCAAGGTTCATTGGTTGAATTTTTTTGAAAAATTTCTGTTGAGTTTTCCATTAGATATCTGGTCATTGTAATTTTTGAACTTTTATTAAGTACTTTATTTAATTACTAGACTAAAACTTACAAGTGACTAAAGCCCTTTTTCAGTGATTCCAGTATTACTTTGCTGTTGATTCCATAAACTTATGTTGACTATTGCTTTATGTACATGTTCAAGTTAATTTAAAAGAAAATGAGAATTGCATTTACATCATGACCACTGGATGTCTCAAAGTGCTTTGTAACTAATGAAGTGCTTTTGAAGTGTGGTCACTTTTGTAAGGTAGGAAAGACAGCAGCCACTTTGCGTACAGCAAATTCTCACTAAGAGCAATATGATAATAACCAGACAATGTTTGCGTGATAACAAAAACAACAATTGCTAGAAAAGCTCAGCAGGTCTGACGGCATCTGCGGAGAGAAACACGGACTTAACGTTTCGAGTCTGTATGACTCAGAACTAAAGAGAAGTAAAAATGTGGTGAAATATATACTTTTTAAGGGGGGTGGGACAGGTGAAGCTGGATAGAAGGCCAGCGATAGGTGGAGGCAAAGGGGAGATTGCGAAAGATGTCATAAACTAAAGGTCGAAGGGGTGTTGATGGTGGAGATACTGGCTAAAGGAGGCGCTAATGGTGACATTAAGAGTAGAATGCAGGATGAGCAAGTGACAGATGGCTCTGGTGGGGTGGGGTGGGGGGAGGGGACGGTTTGGGAGAAAAGATCGAAATAGGCTAAAAGGTGGGGATAAAACAATGAATGGAAATAAATTTTATTAATAATAATAGAAATGGGTGGGGAAAAATAAAAATTAAAAAATAAACATTGGAAAAAGGGAATCAAAAAAGGATGAGGATGGAGCAGAGTTCATGATCTGAAGTTGTTGAACCTAGTGTTAAGTCTGGAAGGCTATAAAGTGCCTAATCGGAAGATGAGGTGCTGTTCCTCCAGTTTGCGTTGAGCTTCACTAGAACATTGCAGCAGGCCAAGGATGGATGCGTGGGCATGAGAGCAAGGTGGTGTGTTGAAATGACAAGCGACAGGAAGGTCTGGGTCATGCTTGCGAACAGACCAAAGGTATTCCGCAAAGCGGTCACCCAGTCTGCGTTTGGTCTCTCCAATGTAGAGGAAACCGCATTAGGAGCAGCGAATGCAATAGACTAAATTGAGGGAAGTGCAAGTGAAATGCTGCTTCACTTGAAAGGAGTGTTTAGGTCCTTGGACAGTGAGGAGAAGGGAAGTAAAGGGGCAGGTGTTGCACCTACTGTGATTGCATGGGAAGATGCCATGGGAGGGGGTTGAGGTGATGGAGGAGTGGACCAAGGTGTCCCGGAGGAAATGGTCCCTATAGAATGCCGACGGGGGGTGAAGGGATGATGTGTTTGGTGGCTGCATCATGCTGGAGTTGGCGGAAATGGCGGAGGATGATCCTTTGAATGCGGCGGCTGGTGGGGTGAAAAGTGAGGACAAGGGGGACCCTGTCATGGTTCTGGGAGGGAGAAGAAGATGTGAAGGCAGAGGTGCGAGAGATGGGTCGGACTCGGTTGAGGGCCCTGTCAACCACTGTAGGTGGGAAACCTCGGTTAACAAAGAAGGAAGACATGTCAGAGGAACTGTTTTGGAAAGTGGCGTTGTCAAAACAGATGCAACGGAGGCGAAGGAACTGAGAGAATGGGATGGAGGTCTTACAGGAAGCAGGATGTGAGAAGTTGTAATCGAGGTAGCTGTGGGAATTGATAGGCTTGTAATGAATATTGTTGGATAGTCTATCACCAGAAATTGAGACAGAGAGGTCAAGGAAGGGAAGGGAAGTGTCAGTGATGGACCATGTGAAGGTGATGGAGGGGTGGAAATTGGAAGCAAAATTAATAAATTTTTCCAGGTCCAGACAAGAGCATGAAGCGACACCGAAACAGTCATCGTTATACCGGAGAAAGAGTTGTGGGAGGCGGCTGAGTAGGACTGGAACAAGGAATGTTCCACCAATTAAAATGTTCCATCTTAATGTTTGTGTGATGTTGATGGAGGATTTAATAAATCAACTATCCATTAATAAGAAACTAATTAGTAATAATTAATTAATAAGAAATTAAGAAAATAAAAATGTTCATAAATGGTAATACAATCATTTTCAGAAACTTAGCTGCAAATCATTCATGGTGTATTTCTAATTGAAAAGCATTTGGTGAAATGCAAGTCTCCCACACAAATCTTGTGGCCTGGATTTTGCAGTGGTAATGACCATGAAACTTTCAGCGTTTTGCCATCATTACTCCACTGAAATGGACAGCAACTTTGGAAATCCACACAAGGGCAAAATAATGCAGAAATACAGAAGTTGCTTTAAGTGATACTGTGCTTCTCCAGAGGATGTGCTATAGAGACACCCCCAGACTGCAATCAGTGGTATTGATGAGAACTTCCACACTTGTACTATTAGTCTCACTGTAAAAGCCGTTCAGAAAGTTGCACCTTGTTAAATTGAGGTAAGACTGGGGTTTTTTTTAGTGTACCAATTTCATAATAACTGCCAAACATCCTCACTGGTGCTGAGAAGCTAATTTTATATTCGTGAGATGTCAACTTCCTCCATAATAAAAAAGAAATCCATGTTTTAAAAACATTGGGCAGAATTTCACCCATGTCGGGCGGGCCCGGCGGGGGTGATCAGCAAGCCGACAACTGCCTGCGTTCGGGGCTGGAATGTGATTTCACGCTGGTGGTTCAATTAAGTCCAGCATGAAATGCGAGCTGCAGCACTCAGCACTGCCGGTGCGGACGGGTGGGGGTAGTCGGGGGCGCAGTGTGAGCAGAGCGAGCGCGAACTTTGCACATGTATGCGAGTGAGTGCTTCATAATCCCCCTGACAGAGCTGCCTCGGAGATGAGTTATAAATAAAAATTTAATGAAACATGTCCCCTCATGTGACTCTGTCAGATGAGCAGGGACATGTTATTAGTTAAATTTTATTACTTTTATTTTTATTTGCTTTTGGAAACCTCATCCACGGGCTGAAAACCTTATCCTGCCCGTGGATAAGGTTTCCAAAAAAAGTAAAGGTCACTTGGCCTTGTGCGAAAAATGTAAGCTAATTGATTGCTTACTGGCCTTAACAGGCTTTTTAATTGTTGGCGGGCACACTGCCGACTCCGGCACGTGCCCACCAACCAAACTATTGCGTGACTGCGCGTTGATGTTGGCACACTCAGCCAACGTCATTGCGTGTCATTTCACGCTTGAGTGGGTCGGGAGTGCGCTCACCCGCTGAGCTAAAAATTTTGTCCAATATTCCTTCAAAAAATTATTTTATCTGCAATAATATAGAAACAAAAATAATCATTTATTTTGTTATCTGAAAATTTAAGTAAGTGCTTTTAACTTTCTGGTTTGCCGTATGTGAATACTTCAGAATGATTGTTGCTTACCTGTTTGCTGACAACATTTGCTGCATGCCAAGAGGTCCCCTTGGCTAGGCTACTGATTTAAACTGCTGTCAGGAGAGGGAACAACCAGGTTACAGTCATCACTTTATCTTTTTAGGCAGCTTTCTTCGAGATCAACCACAAGTGCCGTTGCTTCATTGCTGCCTGCAAAATCCAATCCATTATTTTGGAAAATTTGTTTTTCCTCTTTTCAGTATTTTCTGTTTTTGCTTCATTTCGCAGCATCTGCAGTTTTTTGCTTAATTTATTTTTATAGTGCTGCCTCTGATAATGCATTTCTAAGTGAGGAGGCACGTACACTCCAGAAGCAAAGTGTTGGCAACAGCATAGATATTCAGCCATCCCTATGTTTCAGCAAATTCACATCAGCCTGTACTTCCCTGAAATTGGGAAGATCTTTGACCAGAATGATATTGTAAAAGCACTGGAGCATAATATAATCGGGCATTTTGTTCATTGCAAAATACATCAAAATCACATTAGTCAACTAAGGTTACTTTAAAGACATTTTCCCATATTCTAGTGGTTGTTTTTATTTTTGTATCTTGATTTTTGTGCTTACGAAACTCTCTGAAAATGTTAACCCTTATCTAGAGTATAGGTTCCACAAATGTTGGATACCCTTTGATAACTTGCTTACATGTCCATTGTTTGTGTATGAACTTTGATAGCATCAGAAAGTCATTTGTATGCAAGGATATTACAACCAAACCCAATGCTCCTCTTGCTTGATGCACCAGCAAGGGTTGCTTGATAGCCATTAGGAATAGAAATCCGGGGTTTTTGTTCTAGTCAGCCCAGTGACGCTACAGGCAATTACAATGTTGCCTTGGTTGAGAACGATTAACCGCACATGCTTTCCTAGTTCGTGGTTCAGCTATTCACTGCTTAAGCTTGTAGAGCCTTTGGGAGAACTCTTCCTTTCCGATTGCTGCGAGTATAAGTTCCTTTTTTCTCCTCAGTCTCACACCATGCAACTTGTGCAGCCACAGTTTATAAAGCTGACTTGTTCCAAACTTCCATCAGTGCTATTCTAAACCAACTACTACATCATGGCTGGAATAACCCATCTAGGCTCCTTGCCAATTTAAAGGAGAAAACAGTTGGTCTCCAGTTGGTATCTCACCCTAGGAAGCACCCAGAAACAGCGGAGTGGGAAATATTACCTGCATGTTCTTGCATTTTGTTGGGGCAATGCATCATGCGATTATATCCTCACTGTTATTTTAAAAACACTATCTTTTTCTTGCTTCTGTATGATCTTTTGCTTCCTTTTTACTGCCTTTATCATTTGTTTTAGTCTTGCTTTGTTTTTGTTTATTTCTCCTTTATTTTTGAAATGTATCAATTTTCTCTCCTATGTTTTTGTCGGGTTTTCTGCTGTCATGAGGGAGGGATACACTCAA
The DNA here is from genome assembly GCF_017639515.1 of Carcharodon carcharias. Taxonomy (NCBI): domain Eukaryota; kingdom Metazoa; phylum Chordata; class Chondrichthyes; order Lamniformes; family Lamnidae; genus Carcharodon; species Carcharodon carcharias. The sequence continues at coordinate 161,823,757 of NC_054474.1, read as the reverse complement.
GACCAGTAAGTAAAGGAAATCAGCAACCATTTATCTGGCACGGGGAACTTTGAACAAAGGCATAAAACAGGACTAGAAGGCATAATTTGAAACCAGTTAAGGTAGTTCTGAACTGTAGGACAAGAGCAAATTTTGTTTAAGATCTAAATGAAAGAAAGCTGGCCCTTCAGTATTTTATTTTTAATAAGTAGTTCTCTTGCACATTTTCTTTGATTGTGGATTATTTTGTATAAATAGTGAAAAATATTCAATTCCCTGATGATTATTATGACATTATGATGTAATTTCATTTAAAACACTTATGCTCTTTGAATCTTGGTAAAATTCTAGAGGTTCCAAATCATTTATATGAAATTATGATTCAGGTAGTCAGAAGACACTGGAACTGTAAAGAACTGTATTACATGCTCACTGAATCAGTTTGCAAGTGTAACATATGGCACTGTCTACCACTAGATCTACCTGCTCCCAAGAGCTCAGATGCATCCTTGGTTACCAGACATTGGGAGAGACTTGAACGTTCTTGAGCCTTTAAGTTTCTTAAAATGAATATGTTTGTATTCTCTACACAGGACGGTCTAAAAAAAATAGTTGTCTGCTAATGTAGTGGAATATTTACTTTCTAGATGGAACAATCTGCCCTGCAGGCTGAGCTGGAAAAAGAAAGACAAGCACTAGAGAATGCCATAGCACAGGCTCAAATAGTGGCTGAAAAAGAGCATGAAAACAAGAAGTTAGTTGCACAGCTAAAAGGTCTTAAGGTAAGTCAATTCTGACTGGCAGTTACTTAGAATACACAATTGCTGCACTTTTTTCCTAAAAGCATTATACATTCATTTAATGTCCTACAGCATTGAGGAGTGATCTCATAACAAAATAACACTGATTCCTACCTATGGAATAATCTACTGTGATATTTGAAAATGTATTAAGTTGTTCATTATATTTATATTGGAAAAGTGCTTAAACTTTGCATATTATTATTTGAAAAATTAGTCCTGGACTCAACCTTACTTAGAATACACAAAGGATACCTATCACAATGTATATCTAATATGCTGATAAAATATCATGTGAATCCCTTGAGTAAATTCACTCAAGATATCTTGGAAAAAATGTTATGTCTGATGTTGTGAACTGTGTTGTGTTGTTTGCTTAAGATCATGAAGTTCACAAACAGAGCTTGAGAATTTAATTATTATTTTATAAATTACTGGCCATAATTTAGTTACTACTTTATTGTTACACTTCACACTTGATCCAATTCTTTAAACACACTGATATCAAGGAACAGCAAATTATGTTACATGTGCTAATTTGGCAATAACTTTGCAACACCAAATAACTGTGATAAATTTATCCAATGTATTTAGTGTTCATAATCGAGGATTCATCGTCTTTTACAGTATAGTTCAGAAATGTTTGCTACTTTCATTTTATTGTGTGATCATAAAATAGGCCTGATCCTAGAGGTTGTTACTGCTAGAGAAATATCTGATATTCTCATCACCAGCTGATTGAAATACTGTACCAGCTGTTCAGGGAGGCTTCCTCTTTATTTTTAAAATAGGAACATAACATGTTTTTGCGACTAAAACAAAACTAGGAATGGTTGTCAAACTACATTTTTCAATTTTTTTTGCTGACATATCAACCAAATTTAAAAATGACATTATTTATGATAGTTTGTAGTACAGTGAGTTAATGCTTTTACCTGTGCGACCTGTGTTTAAAAACTACGCCCAATTCATAAATTAGATTCTCCTCTCTTAGTTGTGCGTCCACATCTTAAAATTCTTCATAATTAACCATCTAACTTCGAAGTGGTGACAAACTGTTGGGGCAGAGTAAAGGAAGATTTATTTTAGCATTTGAACCCAAACCTAGCATTACTTGGTGCTGATACAAGATGCCAAAAAGGGAAAATGACCTATTCCTATTGTCTTGAGGAGCACTATTAAAATTTAGTCATTTGGGAGTGGAGTTTTGTGCATGATCAGCATTCATTTTTGACTGCAGTGTGACTGGTAGCAATGCATATTCCACAGATGTAAGTCAGAACCTGTAATATGCATAATAATTGCAACCCTATTTAGCCAAGAAAACAGATTCTGTTAAACACACATTGAAGATAATGGATACTTATAATCCGAATATTGTGATCTTTCCAGACTGATAACTGTATGTTGAAGGAACAGCTTCAGGAGCTGCAGGCACATATGAATCAGGCAATGAAGACCATGATTCATCCAGAGGAGGTGGCCGCTCGTGTCTCTGAATTCAGGAAAAAACTGGATTCTGGTATTCGAGAAATCAGGTTAGACTTTCAGTCTGTTGTAGTTATTCAATGCATGCTTTTTGAACTTTGTTAATATTAGAATTTTAAAATACATCCTGTGTTCAAGCAATCAGCCATTATGGGAAATGAGGAATAATTTTGTTCATTTATAGGCCTTATAACCAAGGAGACACTTTGGGAAAGAATCTTGCCGGATTGCAGAAGCAGTTGAATGAAATTTTGGGCCGCTCACAACAGGAAAAAGAAGAAGCATTACAGCATCGGAGGAAATTAGAACAGGAAATGATGGCATTACAGGTTAAACTGAAAAATACTGAGGAGAATTACAAAACTGCTTGTGAAAAGGCGGCAGAGACATTGGTAATTGTAGGCTGATGAAAATTACATCAAATACTATAGTTCAACCAATATAACAATTTTTGTTCATGTTTTAAAAGTAAAATGAATTGTAAAATATAATAAATCCTTAACTAAGATTATTCCATACATTAATTATTAAAAATGTTTTTGTACAATTGTTACACTGCAACATATTAATGTTGTGCTAATAGAGTACAGTGTGAGGATGTTTTGGGACAGATGTAACTCATTGCTGTGGATACACCATATAAAGAAAATAGTTTAGTAATTGTTGTCTTCTTGTGGTACATTTAAATATAAATAATAAGATTTGTTAACCCTGGGGGGAGAGAAAAGGCCTCATCATTAAGATGTTGGGACTCAAAGCATGATGTAGCTTGATGGACAAGTTGTTGCCATTCTGATCAATTGGTAGCAAGCTCCTCCCAGTTAATAATGTCAATATCGCCATGCTTATAGGAGAGCTTCAGGGAGTCTGAAGCATTTTCCTTGTCCCTTCCTAGAATGTTGGCCATTTGAGAGTTGATAAAGCAGGATTTGGCGTGGAAGATTGTTTTCAATCATCCAGGCGTAGTTGATTTTGCAGGTTTTTTTGAATGCTTGTGGAGCTGGCTTCAAGAGGGACACTAGTGTTAATTTGATGGTCTTTCCATTGATTCTGGAGGATGCTGTAGAAGCATTGCTGATGGAATTTTTCTAGCGCTCTTATGTACTGATGCATATTCCAGGTCTCACTACAGTACAGGATTGTGGTGATGACAACTGCTCTGTACTCTTGGGCTCTTGTTGACTTGTTCTCAAACACTTGCTGCCATAGTTTGTAGAAGGCTTTGCTGGGGCAGTTGATCTCATCAATGTTTGGATTTCTTCATCAGTGGTGGCCTTTTAAGAGAGGTGGCTGTCAAGGTATGGGAAGTGCTCAACATATTCGAGTCTCTCCTTCAACATATATGGGAGGTGGAATATTTGGCTGACCAGACGTGGGTTGATATGAGTTTTGTTTTGGCAACATTCAAAAGCAGGCCGAATCTCTTGCAGGCAGAATTGAAGAGATTGAGAGTGTATTGCAAATTAGGTGCAGCATACAACATTACAGTCATCTGCAAACTCCTTAGACAGCACATTCCAAAGCCCACAACCACTACCACCTAGAAGGACAAGGACAGCAGCCAGATGGGAACACCACCATCTGGAAGTTCCCCTCCAAGTCACTCACCATCCTGACTTGGAAATATATTGCAGTTCCTTTACTGTTGCTGAGTCAAAATCCTGGAACTCCCTCCCTAACAGCACTTTGGGTGTACCTACACCACATGGACTGCAGCAGTTCAAGAAGGCAGCTCACCACCACCTTCTCACGGGCAACTAGAGGTTGGCAATAAATACTGGCAGAGCGAAGCCCACATCCCATGAATAAATAAAAAGAAACTGTAGATCATGTATTATTATGGTGGTCAGTTTAGTTTTGGCAAGGAGGCAACTGAGGTTAAAGGGTTTCCCATCTAAATGATATTTAATGCTGACACCACAGAACAGTTGATCTTTGATGAGGTGAATAGCCACTGTCAAGTAGATTGTCAATAGTATGGGAGCTATTACACATCCTTGCTTGACCCTGGTCTTGTTTTTGAAGGCACCTGTTTCAGATTTACCACTTAAGACAGTTGTAGTCACATCATCATGAAATAATTGCAGGATTGTGATGAAGTTTCTTGGACATCCGAATCTTTAGAGCACAATCCAAAGAATCTTGCAATTTACTAAGTCAAATGCTTTGGTCGGATCAGTGAATGCAATGAAGAGTTGCTGGTGTTGTTCTCGACGTTTTCTTGGATTTGTTTGGCAACAAAGGCCATGTCAAAGATTTCCCTGGAAGGTCTAGAGCCACATTGTGTCTCTGGGAGGATTGTCTCAGCCACAGTAAGCAGGAGATTCCAGAAACTGCATGTTAGGATTTTCTCTGCTATGGACGAAGTGGGGGAGGCACCTTGATAGTTTCCACTGCATGATTTACCTTCGATCTTGAAGATAGAATGGGGCACTCAAATAGGGTACAATGTGATAATTGTAACTTCTGAAAGACAGTGTTGGCATTTTAGTGCACAGTATAAATGCAATAGGCTAGTAAACCAAAAAATTACAAAGAAATGCAGGGATGCAATAAGAACGTGTGAAATTTGACCACGCAGATTCTTAGAGTTCAGGGACCCCAATTTGAAAACCGATTCTTTAAAATTTGGCAGAAGGGGTTTTCAGTTTGGTTTGTTGAATGAAAATGCTAAATAAGGCAAGAAGCATTTTACTGTCTACCTGTATTCACATTATTTCTCAAAAAGGATGTATTTTAATTTTTTAGTATTCATTCTTGTTATTTACTCACATTTGCCTAAGCATCACTGTCTGTCCTAGTTCCTGTGTTCCGCAAGTTAGACTCAAATGATCTAATATTTGTGACTGCATTTTCCAGAAATTAATTGTGATCTCTGTGGCAGATGAAATCTGAAAAAGGAGTCAATGAAGCTAAGGCACAGGAGTTGAAGAATGAAATATTGCGGCTCCAGGAGCAACTGGCAAACATGCAAGAGTTACAGGCACTGACTGATGAACAGCTCCAGGAGGCTGATGCAGATAGAGATAAACTTTTAACAGAACTTGAAGATAAAGAAAATAAGGTAATAACAATCTTATTTAAATGATGACCATAAAAATTTGGTAAAAATCTACTCCTTAGAATTCATCCAATTTAATTAACTTAACCTGATTCAAACCAAAGATCACTTGTAGTGGTTTGCTGGAGATAATAGTGTTTTTTTTCTGTTATCTTTCCTCAATGATTTGCCACCACAACATATAATGGTGTTAGTTTTAGTAGTGCCCCACTTTGGAAATTAACATAACTATAATTTTTTTTTATTCGTTCATGGAATGTGGGTGTCGCTGGCTCGGCCAGCATTTATTGCCCATTCCTAATTGCCTTGTTCAAAGGGCATTTAAGAGTCAACCATGTTGTGGGTCTGAAATCACATGTCAGTCAGACCAGGTAAGGATGGCAGATTTCCTTCCCTAAAGGACATAAGTGAACCATCAGCAATGGTTTTGTGGTCATCAGCAGACTTTTAATTCCAGATTTTTGTTGACTTCAAATTTCACTATCTGCCGCGGAGGGATTCAAAGCCAGGTCCCCATAGCATTACCCTGGGTCTCTGGAATACTAGTCCAGTGACGATGCCACTCTGCCACCACCTCCCCATGTTAGCACGCGTATACAACATTTAACATATAAGAGCAACTCCAGGTGCTTTACAGAGGCATAACTGGACAAAAATGGACACTCTTCCAAAGTTGGAGCACTTAAATGCAGAACACGACTGGAGGAGAATTCTGTGATCAATTGTGTTAAAGGCTGCAGAGGAAGAATGCAGCATGACCACAGTCAAGATTGTCATTTGTGACTTTGTTTAGGGTTGTTTCAGTGCTGGAGCATGGGTGGAAGAGATTCAATGGAGTTGAATTAAAGATTGGCAATTCGGCAGGCAAGATATTTTCATGAACTTTGGAAAAGAAATGGAGATTGGGCAGTAGTTTGCAAATCAGAGCTTTGAAACAGTTGTTTGTGGGAGGATCAGTGGTGATGATGGCACCTTTGAAAGGGAGGGGACAGTACCTGAAGAGAGTGAACTATTCAATTAACATAGAAGGCCAGAAGGATTCTAAGTATTTTAGTGGGAATGGGATTAAAGGAGCAGGAGGTGAGTCTAATGGACACAGTGAGATCAGAGAGCAAATGATATGAGATAGGGAATAAACTAAAGATCAGGGCTTAGAGTGAGAGTCCTTTTCTAGTACAAATGTAGAAGGAAATACAGTTGGAAGGATGTAAGGGAACAAATGTGAAAAGAAATGCAAGAAGATGGTCAGAGATTACCTATCTGATTGAGACCATGGGTGTAGGGAGGTCACATGAGATGGCAAATTGAATGGGGAGGCTATGAATATCATTGGAGAGTTATATTGAAGAAATTCAGTCTGGTGAAATCAGAAAAGAAAGCAAAGTAAATTGAGGAACAAATTGAAATCACCAAGGATTAGGTGTAGTTCAGTGCTGAGGCTGAAAGAGGAAAGATGACATTTTAGCTTGGACAGAAATTAAGTATGGTAGAGAATGACAATTTTAATGGAAAGGTAAGAAGGGCAGAATAAGGCAAGACGCTTGAAGGTAGAGAAGATGCTAAAGAATAGTGATAAGGGCCACACTAATTTTGGTTTCTGTGGCAGTGGTGGAGAAAAGTGTAAATAGGTAGAGGGATTCCAGTAAAGTCTGAACTATTGCCACACATGCACGGAGTTTGCTGATTTACTGGTCTTTGCTCCTGGAGAACACTCAGTTCCCTGGGTGCAATGGCCAGGAAGAAATTACCAGGTTACTAATTCATTAACTGCCTGCATTTCTGAGGCAGTGGTGTAGTGGTATTGTCACTCACTGGTATTTCAGAGACCCAGGTTAATGCTCTGGGGACCTGGATTCAAATCACTATAGCAGATGGTGAAATTTGAATTCAATAAAAATCTGGAATTAAAAGTCTGACGATGAACCATTGCCGATTGTCATAAAAACATGGTTCACTAATGCCCTTTAGGGAAATCTGCCAACATGTGACTCCAGACCCATAGCAGTGTGGTTGGCTCTTAAATGCCCATGTCCCATGAACGAATAACCTGACCCTTCAGATGGTGCAGGCATGATGTTCCTGAGGAGGTACAAAATATTGCGGGAATATGAAATAAAAACAGATCAAGCAGGAGAGAGAAATTTTAATTAAAAATTATTAGTGCATTCTGACAAACTTCATGCACCTGTTTTTGAGACAGGTGAGGTAGGAAAATTTCTTTCCTCTTTACAACTGTTACACATATTTTGGGATGTCATTGTACATATTTTGGAGTGTCATCATACCCATCTAACTTAAGATCAGAATATGGCGCTTGTGGAACAATACAACAGACACTCTGGGAACTGAAAAACCTGTTGGAGAACAGTATCGTCATTTTTCTGTGATTATAAATTCACATTGATTAGATTTGCAGTAACTTTCACTGGACTAGCTACAAAATTTTAACACCTTAACACATGTATCTTTTAGCGATCTCAAATGTTAGCTAATTTCTTTAAAAACTTTGTCAAGTGTGAATGTCAAATCGATGATCCTTCAGGTTTCAAATTTCATGCCATTTCTTTAAAAGTGAAAGCTGTTATTTTTCTGCAAAATTAAAGATGGTAATTTTATAGGTTTTAAATAAATTCTATGATAGGGAAAGTAGGGCCAGTTAGCTCAGTTGGCCAGAGCATTGTGTTAAATTACACTGATAGCCAGGGTTCAGTCCCCATATCATCTAAGGTAGTTCTTGGGGCCAGTCTCTTCTGCTTTCCCCATTTTGATATCATGGCATCGAGGAAATAGAGATGTGTAGAGTGTCATCATTAACAATCCTCAGGCAACCGAGGAGGCTACATGAAGAGAGAGACATTAGTGAAACTTTGATTTAACTTGGTTTGAATACTATTTGCAGAGTAAAATGGAGGATCGAAAAGTGCATTTAAAGTTGCGTGGCCTTGAGAAAGACGTGAAAGACTTGAAGGCAACAATGGCTGCTTCCGAGAAGATGGCTGCTAATGAACTCTCCACTGCTAAAGACAATCTGAAGGTTCTTCAGCGAACTGTTCAAAAACTTAACCATGAAAGAACAGAGGTAATATATTTTGTTGAATGCAGAATATTCTGTGCATCCAGAATACATGTTTCCAAGTTTATCAAATCCCCTGTAACAAAACATGCCAAAAATGTAAATTATTTTCACTCTAACTTTACTTGTTGTGGATTTTGCATTTATTCTTTAGGAAATGAGTTTAGCGGAAAAATTCCGGGCTGACGCAACTCGGGCAGCTCGAGACCTTGCCAAGGCAGAAGCTGAAATCGATATGCTACAAAACCTGTTAAAGGAAAAAGAAAGCCAGGTGAGGCCAAAGCACTGTGGACACATCAGTTACAAAGATTGTGCATGGAGGTCTTTGGAATTTTGGGGTAGATGTAGAGATAATGTTTCCACTTGCAAGGAAATCCAAAACTGTAGATCGTAAATATATAATTGCCACAAATAAATCCAGTAAAGAACTCAGGAGAAACTTTTATCCAGAGAGGGTTAGAATGTGGATCTTGCCATCACATGGACTGGTTGAAGCAAGTATCATAGGTGCATTTAAGGAGAAGCTAGATAAATATACAAAGGAGAAAGGCATAAAATATTATGTTGTAAACACTGTCCTACACCAGTTGGACTGAATTGCTTGTCTTAGTGCTGTAGTTTCTATGTAATATTTGTTTAAGATTATTGTTTCTTATTCGTTTGTGGGATTTAGGCACCTCTGGCCAGGCCAGAATTTATTGCCCATCCCTAATTGCCTTCTTGAAACACTCCAGTCTTTGTAGTGTAAATACACTCGCAGTGCTGTGAGGGAGGGAATTTCAGGACTTTGACCCAGCAACAGTGAATATAAATCCAAGTCAGATCAATAAGTGTCTCAGAGGGGAAGGGCAGGTGATGGTGTTCCCATGCGCTTGTCTCATTGTTGTTCTAGGTGGTAGAAGTCCAGGTTTGGAAGGTTCTGTTGGAAGAATGAGTTGTTGCAGTGCATCTTGTAGATGATGTTGGGGAATGCCATATGTCATCTTTTCATCTGCTAACACTGTAACCCTAAATCGGGTGTGTTCTTATAGGTATAATCATACTATCCAGTATTGTGACAGACGTTTATATATTGTGTGACCTTGCAGGGCCTATTGAATTCAAGTTATAGTTGTACTGTGTATTCTTGACCATTGAAAACCTTACTGAGTCTGCATATTGTCACTTAGCACCTAAGTGGCCAATGAAACTATAGATCTAAATCTAATCTGTCTAAACTGGATTTGCATACATGTACTAGAGATTATTGCACCCTTTACTTTCAAGTTTGCTGTCCTTATAACAGTAAATGATTTGACTTTTTTGTTTTAATTTAATAAGCTTTATGTTACTACCTGAGAGGGGAGGACATTTAACTTTTCCAGCAGATTTTGTGAACGTTGTCGCATTGTTTTGACAGCAATATTTTAACTAAGTTTAGAGGAACTACTTCACAGCTGCATGGTCAATTTCCTTTCTTTGTTCCAAGCCTGTGTTCCCTCATGTGCTTATTGCATTCATTAGTAATTGGATATTTGTGTGCCATAATTATAGTACAGTATTCTAACCACAAGTAATTAGTGTATTCATGGATTTTGACTGCCCTTTTAGATTCTGGATGGAATTCAAACATTTGATTGTGGAGCAAATACCATAAATGGCCAACAGCTGGAAATTGATAGACTAAACCGAGCTCTAAATCAACAAAGGGCAGAGCTGAAACACCTCCAAGATCATCTGGAACAAACCAGAGAAGGTTTGTTTTGATCTTTGATTTTTGTGTCTATCTACATCTATATATCTCGCTCAATCTTGTGTATGTGTCTAATAGGGTAAAACTTTGCAGGTGCAGTTTCAAAATTTCTACCATTACAAAGGGCAAGAATTTCTCATTGTCAGTTAAGTTTTTCTTTTACTCAGGAAAGACCTGAGGGACTCCGTTGCTGACCAGTGATAACTTACAACATGTTAAAGAAGCATGGAATCAGAGATAACTTGTTCCAACTACCATAAAGTCATCAAAAATTCTTTTCACATGAGACTTTGTGCATGCTTTTTATTAAGGTTTCAAATAAGTAAAGTTGCTAACTAGCATTTCTAGCCATCATGACTCAGTTTGCACAACTTTATCAATTTAATTTTAGAGGGGTTGATTTTCAACTTGTCGCCTGGTATAAAACTGGCACATCGGCATCCATTATAGAAACTACCCACTTTACATTTCCTCAGCTAATCCACAACATCAGCATTATTATGCCTTGGCAACAAATTGAAAACATATGCCAAAGCCTGTTCCGATCAATAGGGTGCATTTAACTTTTCTATGTATTTGTTTAATCAGCTTCACTTAAATTTTTAATTTATGCAAAAGAAACAGCATTGTCCAGTGGAACCATAAAGCAACTGTTAAAGTCCAAAGCCTTCGCAGGTGCAGTGTTTACAGAATGACAAAATGACCTTTGCATTTGTTGCCTAGTTACATAGCAAAAAGGATGGGCTGTTTACTGTATCCATTGATGTTGCAAGTTCCTGCCAGTCTCAGTAGTCTGCTGACAACATCTTGAACCACCGGACATTACTCCTGATTAGTCGGGCATGGTTTAAGGGTGTAGAAATGCTAGGTTAAATAATAGATCATGGCAGGGTTCACTACAGTGATGTACAGGTCAGTTATTAACTGAACCTTATTACATGTTGGTAAACTGGAAAGAATTGTGTTTTTGTCTGTCAAAATACATTGCAATGCCATAATTTATCCAATGTTATTTTTAATATTATTGATGAATCATTTGACAGCACTAATATGTCATAATTTGTCAAATTATTGCCCAAAGGTAATTGAATGCAGTTCATTTTTTGGATTAAAAAATCACCATATTTTCCTTATCTGAAGACCCGTATCTGAAACCACATAACTCCTGTAACCAGAAGGCTTTCAGTTCACTAGGTCAAAATCCTGGAACTCCATCCCTAACAGCACCATGGACTATAGTGGTTTAAGAAGGCTGCTTACCACCACTTTGATGAGCAATAAATGCTGACCTTCCTGCCAATGCTCATATCCTAAGAATTAATTTTTTAAACAGTTCAGCTAGTGTATAGTAGTACGGGACAAGTAATCAGCGACTGTATTAATGATCCGATAGCATGAGCTTGAATCCCATCTCAATAGCTGGGAATTTAAATGCACTTAATTAAACAAATCTAGAATAAGAAGATAGGCCAGGATTTTCCAGTGCTGGGGCGGGCTCGGCAGGTGGGCCCAGGAGCGGCCGTGAAAGTGACCACCACCCGCAGTGAAATGCTCGCTGCAGCGCTCAGTGCTGCCTGCGTGGGCCTGGGGGGAGGAGAGTGAGTGCTCAGAGCTGCCGCAGGGAGATGAAGATTTTAAAAATTAAAAATAAAGAATTTTAAAATGTTAAAAAACATGTCCCCTCATGCGACTCTGTCACATAAAGCAGGGACATGTTAATAGTGAAATGCTAAAATTTTTATTTAATTTTTAATGGCTGTTGGAAACTTCATCCTGCCCGCCAACTATAAGGTTGGACAGGCAGCAAAAAATTGAACTTAATTACTTTAATCGCCTTAATAGGCCTTTGAATTGTCGGCAGGTGCGCCAACTGAAATATCGCACAAGTCTGTGATGATGTCGGGACGTTCGCCCAATGTCATCACGCATCATTTTACGCTCATTCAGGTTGGGCATGCACCTGCCCAACGAGCGAAAAATTCTGGCCATAGAATCAGTAATGGTGATAATGAAACCGGCAGATGGTCATGAATACCCTCCTGATTCACTAATTACCATAAGGGAAGAAAATCTCTCGTCCTTATCTGGTCTGGCCTATATGTGACTCCAGATCCACAACAATGTAATGACTCTTAAATCTAAGTTAATAATCAGGGATGGGCAGTAAATACTGACTTTGCAACAATACCTCAATCCTGCAAGTGAATAAATTTAAAAAGGAAGCTGTTTATTAGTAAGTATTTTCTATTTGTCTTTCAGATAACATAAGTGAGATGGAAGATTTGATTAATGAAATCACTGCTCTCAGAAATGTCCTTGGCAATCAGAGTGACTACATTACCAGTATGACTGATCCATTTAAGAGAAGAGGATACTGGTACTTTGTGCCATCTTCGCCAAAAGTAAGAAATCTACGAATATTAGTGCTTTCTTCTTGTCATCAATGAACTTTTCATGATTTAAGTATGCGCTGTATCAGTGAGTTGGAAGGATTTCTTTTCTATAGGTTTGCTGTTAGTAATATGGGCCTCTATTTTCTGCTTTTCTGCTCATCCCACATGTCCAGAGACTGTTGTCCATTTCGAAACTCAAACTATGTGTTTTGGTGCATGAAAATCTCATATTGTATAGGTATTATAGCTTTGTGTGACTGCAGTCATTTGTGAGGTATTGGCCTAGATTATACAGTCTTTATGATTGCATAACTATCAGCATTCACTGCCATTACACTGTGAAACTGACTTATGGTATTCGTGTGCAGTTAAACAGGAATATCACGTTGCTGTCAGTGATTTTCAGTCCTCCACAGGATGCACTGTTGATGTTCTCACAGCTCGAAATCATCTAGAAATCACTGATTAAATGTGAACTTCCACTTTTTGCACTATTAATTTTACTGTTTAAAAAAAACGTCTTGAAAAGGTTTTGCCATATTAAATAAGGTGTAATTGAACTTTTAACAGCATTTTAGGTCGTAATTACTACCTCTCTGGCCATGAAGACTTATTTTATATTTGTGAATTGTCAAATTTCTCCATTATGATGAAGTTCCATAGATTTTTAAAAAAATATAACTTAGTAACTTTTAAAAAAAATTGTTAATGATAGTTCAGCTGCTCCTTGACCCCATGTATATGTTCCAGTCTTTATTTCGCTGTCTATAAAAATGATTAAAATATGAAGGCACGGCATGGCACACTGGTGTGCCACAAAGGTTACCCGAGTGTGCCGGGAAATAAGTTTCAAAATTTTTAATTCATGCATGTTGTTAGGAAATCCAACTTACTGTAGTCTTGAGCAAGGAGATCAGGATCTCCAAGTCCTGATGAACTTCAGGCCTTCTACACATGCACTAGCTGGGAATGGGCCGCACATGCACAGTTTGCATTCTTTTGTGTGCGGGCCTTGTGTGCCTACGCATAGGAGAAAAATGAATAAGAGCACGAAAACCCAAGGACAAGTGAAGGGCCAGGGGTGGGTCCCAAACAGGGTAAAGAGGGCAGGGAGAAGTCCGAAAAGGAAGTTCCAAGAAAGGGAAGACAACAGGGGTCAGAAATAGGAATCAAATGAAGTTAAGATAAGGAGAAACGGGCTCCAATTTGGGAGCAGACCTTTAGCGAAGTGGGCTCAGGAAAAGCTTTTGTAGTTGAAGAGACCTCAAAGATCTGAGAAAGCAACTGAAGGTTGGTAATTCTGTGTTGTGGGCATTGGGGCAAGGGTACACCTTTGGAACAGTAATGTTATGTTTGGCCAAAGAGCTAAAATTTTGTTTCTAAGTTGATGCTTGAGGGCATTTATTATGTAATGTGGTGTGTTCGACCACAGTTTGCCATGGATAAGCTCTTGAAGAGAAGTGAAGAATCCCGCTCTGATTCAAATGTGACTGAAACAACAGAACCTCAGGCGAAAAAGTAGCTGTTGCTGTCTGGCCTTTGGATTTTCGTGGACTGGTGATGCCTCTTGCCCTGTCCCAGAACTCCCAATTTGCATGGAGAAGCTCTCAAACGCTGCAATGGTACCTAGTAAGTTGAAGCACCATTTGAATACAAAACACAGTTCGCTCTCCAACAAGGATATACAGTACTTCAAGAGGACAGTACAGGAAGACCGAGAGAACAAAATGTAGAACAAAAATCATCATATGATGGTGCGCTGGTCTTGGATAATGCACAGGGGGCGAGTTACCTGGTGGGCTGAGCTCGTAGCAAAATCGAAGAAGCCGCATACCATTGCCAAAACTCTAATTCTGCCAGCATGCAAAATTGTGGGAATAATGTTGGAAGCTGATGCCACCAGAGAAATCGACAAAGCTCCACTTTCTGATGATACAACTAAGTGGCGTTTTGAAGAAATGCCAGTTGATATTGAACAGGTCCTTCAAGAGTAATTAGAAATGAGTGGAAAATTTGCCCTGCAGATTGATTGACTCCACAGATATTTGTGGACACTTGCCAGCTCTTAATCAATGTCAGGTATGTTGTTGGGGATTCTATCAAAAAGAATTTCTCCTTTAGTAAAGAATTGCCCAGTCATGTGAACGGAGAGGAAATGATTAATGTTACAACTGCTTTTCTGGAGGAAACCAGTCTTAACTGGACCAAGTGTAATAGCATCTGCACTGACAGAAAAGCTTCCTTGACGGGATAAGTCAAAGGATTTGTTAAGGTTAAAGAACGGAATCCTGACATCCAGGTCAGCCACTGTATCCTGCACCGTGAAGCTCTTCTTGCTAAAACAATGCCATCTGAGTTAACTGCAGTTAACCAAACAGTGAAAATCATGAAGTATGTACAGTCACGCCCTTTGAAATCACACTTGTTTACTATTTTGTGTGAAGAGAAGGAGTCAAGTACCAGAGTTTACCTATATGCACAGAACTGCGATGGCTGTCTCAGGGGAAGATCCTCTCCTGTTGAGCTCCGCAATACGCTGGAAGAGTTTTTGGCTCTGCATGAATTGCCGCACAAAGATTTAATATGTGATGATTCTTGGTGTGCTTTCAGATATATTCAACCATCTGAATGAGCTGAATGTTAAAACGCAGGGGAGAAATGATGCTATTGCACTTGGTCCAGTTAAGATTGGGAAAAACGAGAACATTCTGACTGCCACAGATAAAGTTCAGGGTTTCAGACCAAAACTGGCCCTTTGGCAGGAAAATGTGGCAAGTGGGTCGATTGAGATGTTCAAGCTAGCATCAGCAAATCATGCTGGTAAAACCATACTCAACCTTATCTCCACACATCTTAAAACACTACAAGAGAAGTTAGAATTCCCCTCCACAAGTATAGAAGACTTTGGCTGGGTACATGATCCATTTAGTTCACTTTTGAATCATCAAAGAAATTGTTATTAAAAGAACAAGAGGAATTCGAAGAGCTCAGGATGGATTGTACACTGAAACTGAAGTTTGCAGAGATGCCTCTGGTCAGATTTTGGTTGCTTGTGGGATAAGAATATCCAGCTATTTCAGATCTCACTATAACAGTACTCTTATTGTTTCCTACAACCTACCTGTGCAAGTTGGCATTCTCAGCACTGGCTTATGTGAAAAAACAAAAGGAGGGAGTGCCTGTCAGTGGAGCAAGACCAATAAGTTGCCCTGTCATTAGTTCTTCCCTGGATCAAGAGACTCTACTCACAGTGAGACCCAGGTGTCACACTAATGCTGCCAGTAAATTGCTGCTCTCAGTATTTCCTTCATTCGCATTTTGCTTCTGATTCATATAACTCTAATTTCAAGTTTTTAATGAATGAGAAGAAACTGAACTTATATTACAAATATGAACTTTCACATTGTGAGATGCAGACTTCAAATCTGAAAACAAATTGAATCTTTAATGGAAAACGCTTCTAAATTGTGTATATTTTCTATAAGAAATATTGTATTTGACATGCAACTGGTGATGGGGCTTTCATTGTACCTGTTTAAACTAATGAAAATTGTATTAGATGGTGGCTGGACATATTTCTTTTAGTAGGTTTCGATAAAAGGGGTTTGCTAGAGGGTAGTTCAGTTGGAGAAAATAGGAGGTGTGCCTCAAATTTTTATTTTTTTTACAGTATAAAGAAGTGTCCTGACTCAAAAAGGTTGGGAACCACTTAGATAATCAATGCTTTTTATTTTCTGGTTTGCTGTCTGTGAGAATTCTTTAATATGATTGGATCTTACCCTGCTTGATGATATCACTATTGCTGGACGTGGGAGATCCCATATAGTTGGCGTCAAAATGAGATTAACATCAGGAAAGGTGAAATCCAAGTCAGAGACTGCTAGTTCTTTGTGTGTAGCTTTCTTCATGGTCAGCAGTGAATGCAGTCACTTCATCCCTGACAGCAAAATCTAGGCCGTTATAGCTTAATTTATGACCGTAATCATGTCGCTTCATCACTGGCTAAAAACGAGCAAGTTACTGTGCCCAGAATCCGAAATGCAGACGGACAACTAACCAAAATTTAATGTGTTCTTTACAGTTCCATATTAATTTTCATGATTTTTAGATCAGACTAATCCTTTAATAGTATTTAGTGCTAAATTGACAATGAGAAGCTCAACAATTTACAAATCATAGATTTTCTGGGACTACCAGTTTGTGTAGATAGTGTTAGATTCTGTATGTGGACCTAGAATGTAACCAATCCAATATTTCAATGGTGCTAATGAATGGGGTTTTCTTCCCACCTCTTTATTTTAGCCACCAAGCCTGCTGTCTCAAAATAACCACACAAAAGACTCTGGATTCAGCTCCCAGTGTCAAGTTCCACCATCAATTCCTAAAAGAGGACACAAAGTGGAATATACACCACCAGTTCCTCGAGGCCACTGGGTTTACTCACCAATCAGACGTTCGTCACACAAGACTCGTACCCAAACAGGTATAGAACATGGGAGCTGGAAGGATAGGTCTATTGATTTAAAGGCCTGAATTTTTAGCTTTGGGTGCAGTCGTCTTTTCCAATGCATATTGTACTTGTTTTGAAAAGTGTTTCCTTCTCCTCTCCTGAGTTTCTGCTCAACCTCATTTACATATTACCAAATATAAAATTTGCCATGAACTGCACAGTCAGGCAGTGCTTTGAAACGTGGTTTTTAAAAAAATGCTTTAAAAAATATATTACTTGGTATTTTTAAAGAGTGGTAACTTGGTAAAGTTTGATTAGGTCAGCTAAAAATGGATTTATCAAAAAAGTAAGTATTCTAAATCAGAATAAATCCATCATCAATAAATACCTCTGCAAATGACTTTTCACAAATAAACAAACTTACTTTCTAATTAGATTGGGGTACAGTAATGAGTACCTTAATAAATTTAAACAGAAGAAAAATTCAAAAGCTTTCAAAACGTACCTATTATGTCCTTGTGCCCAGAAGTTCCAGCTTAATTTTTGGAGTCTCCTTGAAGGCCTGCACAGTTAGCAGAAACTCCCAATGGTATTTGATTCACCGATTCAATGGGTGGGACCTGCTTCTCTGGGAATGCACTTAAAACTAAAGCAAAGGATTGCAAAATTCAAGTAGTACTGGCTGCGATTTGCATTTAAAATTCCACGTCTTTTATGGTGGTTGAGGCCATATTTAATTATGAAAGTTTTTATGGCAGGTGTTAAAGAAAGATGTACAACACAGGAAGAACCATTAGGAAAGTTAGCTGAAAGATTGTTCTTAAGTGTTCTGGTTAGTGTGTTTTTTTACCAAAGAAAGAAAAATGTATTCCTTCCAAATTTTGCAAAAATCAGATGTCCAAAGATTGGTAAAGGTCACTGTTACATTTTTATAGAAAATAATTAGTCTTATCATATGTGATGTATATAGACCTGATAAAGTATTTTGTCATTTATAGGAGATAGTGAAGATAGTGGGACTGAGAGTGATGATAGTGGCATGCCCAGGCAACCATTTACAGCTCCACCAAGCTCAGTTATTTATACCATGTACCCTGATGGTACCCCTGTGCCACAAGGTACCGTGGTATATGGACCGCCTCCAACAGCACCAGCCAATGTTGGACCTGATTCTTCGAGCACAATTATCTATGGACCGCCACCACCTGGAGCACAAGTTGTTTATGGACCTCCTCCTGCCAACTTTACTGTCCCTCTTATTCCTGCTGGTGTTCTGCACTGCAATGTACTGGAGCACCATGACCTGGTAAGACTTTGAACACCTGTGTTGTGTAATGCAGCATTATCAACGCTTTTTTCGGCCATTCAGATCAGAAGCTTAAAAATCTTTGTAAATAAATCTCTGATAACAACATAATAGATAGAAGGCAGGGTTTAGTAGCAATATGATTAGCAGTCCTTCACCGATATTTAACACATTTAAAATTCCATTTGTATTGCACTCCTACATTTTGAATTTGGAATTGTCTTTTGTCTTCCAGGAGAATGAAGTCAGTAGATTAGAAGACATTATAGCACATTTGAGGTCCCATAAATGTGAAGATCAGACTACAACTCCATCCACAGATAGGTATCATGAGCAAATAGAACAACTTCGCCACAGCATCCATGAAATTTTGCATGGGAGAGAAGAATTGGAGCATGAAGTTGAGGAATTGCACAAGGCATCCCATAAGCACAGCAACCAAAAGTAAGAAATTTACTTCAGTGACAAGCAGGTTCTGTATTACTGTCAGCACTCTGCATTTGCCTTAAATTTGTTTCATTTCAGACAAGTACATCAGAAATAACAGCATTGATTCTTATCATTTCTGGGAACATTTCAAATCATACCTGAATATAAGAAATGGATCAGATGTAGACCATATGGCCCTACTATCCTCTTTTACCATTCACTGTGATTATGGTTGATTTCTCTGAAAGGCCAAAAATCTCTCTCAACCTTGAATACACTGAATTTGGAGCTTCCAATGCCCATTGGGCAGAGAATTCCAAAGATTCACAACGCTGAGTGAAGAAATTTCTCCTCATTTCAGTCCTAAATGGTGCCCCCCTCTTATCATGAGCCCCCTTATTCTAGATTCTCCAGCTAGGAGAAACAACCTGTGTGACTACCCTGTCAGGCTCCTTCACAATCTTGTATATTTTCATGAGATCACCTCTCATTCTTCTAAACTCCAGAGAGTACAAGCCCAATTTATTCAACCTCTCATCATAGGACAACACACTCAACCCAGGAACCAATTCTCATGAACCTTTACTGCACTGCCTCCAGGGCGAGTGTATCCTTAATTCAATATGGAGTTCAAACCTGAACATAGTAGTCTCACTAAAGCCCAAGCCATTATAGCAAGACTTCCTCATTTTTGTACATCAATCCCCTTGCAATAAAAGCCAACATGCCATTTGTGATTCTAATTGTGTTTTGTACCTGCATTTTTTATATAAGTACTCCCAAGTATCTTTGAACATGAACGTTTGAAGGTTTCACGCCTTAATGTTCTGCCTTTCTATTCTTACTATTAAAGTGAACAGCCTCACACTTCCCCACATTATGCTCCACCTACCACTTTGTTGTCCACTCATTTAACCTGTCTGTATCTCTTTGCAGCCTCTTTATGTTCTCCTCGCAGCTTACATTCCACATTGCTTTGTATCATAAAGTTGAAGAAGTGGTTAAAGAGACTAAATATACAATATAGAAGTCACATTCAGTGCAGCCAATAACCTGCTTCAATCATTTCACATGGTCCATGTGATCATTTGAATAGCTGGGCAGTTGTGTTCTGCCCCTGCACCTCCATTTTTGGATGTGACCTCATTTCTAGGCCAATGTCTTCAGAATTATAAAAATACTATTCCATAAATTTTTCTTCAGAATGGATGCAATAGGAGAAATTCCTTTAAAACAGGTGTCACAATTCTATTAATTTTTAATACTAAACATGGAGGGGTTGATGTTTCCAAAAGCAAGTAAAACCTTTATTTTTTCATTAATAACATGTCCCTGTTCATATGTCACATGAGGGGACATGTTTCATAACGTATAAAATCTTTAATTTTTTTTTTGAAATCAGTTCATCCCCCTGAGGCAGCTCTGTCCTCAGGGAGATTATGAAACGCACACTTGCGCACATGCGCAAAGGTTGTACCCACCCGACTCGCACTCTCCCTGCCTGCACTAGCAGCGCCTTAATTGGCCCATCAGCGTGAAATTGCCTTCTGGGCCCGATCGTGGGCGGTGGTCAGCTTCCCGACCACCCCCGCCGAGCCCACAAGCCAAGGGCAAAATTCTTCCCATGGGGTTGAATTTCTCCTGGTCACTGTAAATTTTGCAAGCTATCCACCAAGACCCAGGGTCTCCATGGATCTTCCATCAAAATTACAGTAAACAATCAGGGAAACTGTGCTGAAATATAATTTCTATGTTTTTGTTATATATTAAAGTGAGATCAGTAATGCAAATTCAGATCTCTTCAGCTGCTGCATGAACCATCTCTGTTGTTCATTATCTGTATGGATTTTAATGTCCTGTTCTCATCATAGCATTAAGTATTTGTTTTCACTGTGTTAAATTTATTTCCAAATCAGTAAGACAGTGTTTTGAACAGCAAGGTTGTATTATTCCTGAGCTGAGTACACTCCTCCTGAAAATCCTGTATTGTGCCATCTGTGTGAATGTCATGTCATGTATCAGAATCTGTTGGACTAAAATGAGACACTAGCCAAGTTGGCTTTTGAATATATGTTGTCTGTGCATAGCTACAGCATTATATTATTGTATAATACGAGTTACCATGTGGTGTTAAGTCATACATACAATTTGATTTTCTATAATTGCCATTGCTTTCGTTCAGGATATGTTCATCCTGAATGATAGATTCAGCATTAGCAAAGTAATGAAGACATATATTCGTTCATATTAATAACTTTTAATTAAGAAGTAATTATATTGCATTTAAAAAGTTGCGGTCCTTTTTTTAAACAGAGGCTTTTTAGATGGTCATATAGATCTGCTCATGAATGAACTTGACATGGAAAAATCCCTCAAGAGACATGATGACGTTGTTGATGAAATTGAATGCTTGGAGATAACCCTTGTGAAACGGAGGGCAGAGCTGCGCGAAGCAGACAGATTATTGATGGAGGCTGAAGCAGATCTCAAAAGTACAAGGGAAAAGGCAAGTGTGCTTACAGTTTTAAGTATATTCAAGTTATCATTCATAGTAATAAACAGTTCACATAGGTTTAACATATTCATTAGCTGAGAAGTGACTGAATTTTGTTTTCTCCAAGGCCACAACAATAGGCTGCTGATAAGATGTCTCTTAGTTGTTGAATAGTAAACCTGTTGAAGTGAATGCCTTGCTGCATACATTATTGGATCCACAGGTCCTGAAAGTTCTGTTATATTTAGAAACCTACTGTTTGTAATTTTAAAATGTAATTTGTATTGTATTTTTTCCTTGGTTAGATTAAATCTAATGTTTCATTTTAATTGAAAGTTAAAATACTTCTTGATTTAATGCATTTTTGACTCATTGTGAGAGACATCCTTGGGCGGAATTTTCCGTCCCTTTTGGTGAGTGGACAATATGGTGGTAAGGCCAAAAATCAGTTTCGTGCCGTCGTGAAGCCAGTTTGTGACCTTCCACTCCACGAACCAAGGGTTATGGGGAAAAGGCAGGAAAGTGGAGTGTTAGATTTTCAGATCAGCCATGATTTCACTGAATGGCGGAGCAGACTCAATGGGCCAAATGGCCTACTTCTGTTCCTACGTCTTTTGGTCTTACTTAACAAAAAGAAACATGCATCATAAATAATTTGACAGTTCTATGCCATGAGTTGTGCCTAAAGGCAATTTGAAAAGCACACACTCAGATTTTGAATATGCACAGTCAGTTGATGAGGCTCCCCAGTGGTAGCGCAGACTTATAAAATAACCTCTTAAAGTTACTCAGGATGGAGAGAGAGATAAAGCTGTATTAGTGTACAATTAATAAGATTAAGGATGTTGAGTGTCCTTGTTTAAATGTAAATTACAATTACTTTCATAATGAAAAATTTTAGTCTATGTTAATCTTGGATTTAATCATATTTAATTGATGAAGATATTGCATTCAAACAAAGTCTTTTTAAATACTGTTGTTATTATCAATGAAAAAGCCCTAGCATTAAAGCCCTGTTAAACATTATGGAGCATAAGCACCAGCAGAGACCTGTTGGGCTGAATATCCTCTTTGTGCTGTTAAGTTCTATGTAACTGATTATATATGTACAATTTATTTTCCTTAACTCTTAAGTTATATCTTTGCCTTTTAATTACCTAAATCAACTTTTTGAAAACCTGACTATTAAATTTACAACAGCAATTCTGTTTATTTTACAAAATTGCACAAGTTAAAGTTAATAATGTGATTTATCATTCTGGCAGACAAAAGAAACTGTTCAGTGGTATGATGATGCCAGAAAACACTTGGTAGACACTGAAAAAGATGCAGAAGAGTTGGAACAAAGAGCAAAGGAGACGGCAGTTAAATTAGTTGAGGCTGACCAGCAACTCAGGTACTGAATAGAGTTCCAAATTGAACACAGCTTTTAAAAATTTAAGCTGGTTACATGAGATACTCATGCAGTACTGAATAACTTGGCAGATTGTATTTGCCAAAAGTAGACAGCTTTAAGCTTCAGTCCCCTATTCCGGCATAGAGCCTGGCTGGGTCATTCACTTTTGCCATTAAATTCAGATTTATTGTTCTGGTGTTCAAAACATTTGGGAAGTTTAGATTAAACATTACGTTTCTGAATGCCAAATAGTCATTTAAGTGACTTCAAAATCTTTTGCTGGAATCATATAGCTAAATAATGCAGTGTGTTAGTGTATATAACACAATATTCCCAGAATGATGGAATGCATGTTTCTACAAGCAAGTTTTCCATAGAGAAAATTAAAGACTGGCTATATGAGCAGAACATCACACCCTCTAAGACATTTTAGATTCTTTTGAATTACTTAATTTTTCTGACCATTTTCAAAAATGTACAATTGAGGCACTTGAGCAGAATTAATATTCCCCAGCACTGCTACTGACTGTCCTAATGGATGTTTCAGGAGGTTCCAGTCACAATTGCAGTCCTTTACTGTTGTGAGACCATTAGGATTCAGTATGTCAGGAAAAACATCAAGCATGCAAGTAGATGCCATTCTAAGTCAAATCTACACCTGGCCTATTCTAGTACTGGAAGTTGTCACTATGTGAAAAATATTTGATTCTTAGGTTGCACTTAGAACTAAAACATTTGTAGTAATAATAAAATAACTTTTTTCTCAGACTAATGAAGACTGACTTGAAAGACCTAGAGCAACACAAGGCAGAACAGGAGAGTATTCTGAAAGAAATTAGCAAAGAGGTATCTACAAGGGATTCAGAATTCCAGGCACTCACCCAGAAAAAGGAAAACATGACTGACAGGCAAGTAGATAATAACTGTTTAATACAATTCTCTTTCCCTTCCAGTTTTGAATTTGACTTCTGTTCAAGGTCAATATGCTAGTATGCCCAACAGCCTTTTTTAGTAGTCTAGGCCCTTGAAGCCTGCATCCGAGTGGTCTGTAGCGGAGCTAGTTTGTAATTTCACTTTCCGGTGAGCTGGCACCAATGGTATCCTAGCCCCTAACCTTTGCTCCTGCATAGTAGAGATGATTCAACATGGAACGCCCTCCTCTAATCTATCCTGTCAAGTATGTTTGAAAGAAAGGAAGAAGGATTAGTTTTTAATGTGCATGGCTAATTAAAGATGCTACTGTTTGACTTGCATCGTGTGTAGGGTGAGATAAAAATAACAAGGGAAAGAATGATTTTGTTCAGTGCCTCCTCCAGCATTACTCCATGGCCAGACTTTCTCTTGATTCATGATAGCTAGTTGTTTTCTTCCTTAGGGAGTGGTTGTACAGGCAGATTCGGCCTCCTTTGGTGGAACCCTCCTTTTGAAAATGGGTGCAACCTTTTTCTGTATGTAAGTAGTAAGTGTGTTAATACATCTTTGTGAGATGTTTAGAGCACGTGCCTGCACTGGTTGAATAACTTGTATTGTTAGGAACTAGAGATAGTTTTATGGAAGTCATATTTGTATTTGTGGGTGTTAGGAATGAGTTTTAGCATTAACTTTAATTTGTATTTCTGCATTTGTTGTTAAGGGGGGAATTTGGGTTTTAGTTTCACTTTAAGAGATGCCTGCATTCTAATGAGGTTTTACGATCTTGAAGGGGAGTTAAAAAAAACTGGGCTGTTGCCTAGCAACAGGAGGCCCACACAGACAAGGAGAAACAAAGCAATTTTAGTTCAGTTGGAAGCAGGTGCCAGGAGAGGCTGGACACAGCAGAGGGAGCTCCAAAGGGAGCAGATTTCCCAAAAGAACGGAAAGGCCCCAAGGCCAAGGAGTGAGACAGAAAAGAGGGGCCCCAAGATGACCTTCTAGTCAAAGGAAGAACAGGAATCATGAAAAGGTACTGTTAAGTGAATTAAGAGTAAGAAGCAGAAAGGAAGGCTCCAAGCTTGAAGGGAGAAAGTTGTAGGATACTGACTTAAAGCAAAATAGGCTTGAGAAGCCAGAAGATTCAAGGAGACAACCAAAGGTCTGTAACTCTTTACTATGAGCATGTGAAGCAATGGTGTTCTATTGGCACAGCTAAGCATTTAAGAGACAAGTAGTAGGCAAAACTTGAATGCACATGTGATCCAGAGGAGAGGAACAACGGAAGGAGAGTTTGAAACCCTGGAAGTGGACTCTTGGGGAAGGCGTCCAAGAAAAAGCGTCGTTTGGGAGAAGATTCCAGAGCGGGTTCTTCACGAGTAGAGATTGGAAACCCTCGTGTGAAAGACGGAGTTTAGTGAGACCGATTGGCGCGTGGTGTGACAAGTGTCTGGGGGGAATTGACAAGAGATCCATAGTATCTGTTTGGGGTAGCATCTGTCACTTGGTTTCAGAGTGTGGTGTGCCTGACCACAGGCCGCCTGTTGGTTTACATGGACTGTGCACTTACTGAGAGCGTTATAAGATAGCTTTTGTAACTTGTGTTACCCTTTTGAATCTATAAATATCTGTAAAGGTATAATTGTGGATGAAGGAATATTGTAATATAGTTCATCTTTTCTTGTTTAATAAATGTTTTATTCTTTTGTTAAGTTTCAGCTGTCTGCTGTGTGACTCTGTTCAGTAGCCGCCCTCCGCGTTTCTAAACAGAAAATAAAAGTTAGGATCTATCAAACCGGGTTCCACCCTGGAGTCTGACTTGTACAGTTGTAACATCAGCTGGGATCATAACGGTATGCAGTGTGTAAAATGAAGAATGTATAGGGAAGTGAGGTTTGAATTAGTGGTGCATGTGAGCATAAGGAGAAATAGTTGGAATGGTGTGCTGCATGATTGTAGGAGAGCAAAGGGAAGGGGGATTTATAAGTAGTGAGGCTGCAGGTGGAGGAGGTCTGAGTATTCTTAGCTTGACAATCTCAGGAGGTCATTGAAGTTACAGCATTGTAGCCATGAGATTGAGATAGGCTGGAAATCCTATCCTGCAGGAGCTAGGAGCCAGGATCAGGGGAAAGGATGCCACAGGTGCCAGTTCATCAGAGGGTAAAATCAAATACCAGCTAAGCTCCTCTGCAACTTTTTCTGATTGGTGGTGGAACGTCGGAACTGAACTAGGCCGTTCAGCCTCTCCAGCCCCTTCCACCATTCAATGAGGTCATGGCTGATTTGTGACCTCTCTTTACACTCATATTTGCCCCATATCCAATAACTTCTAATATCTTTGGTTAACAGAAATTTATCAAACTCAGATTTAAAATTAACAATTGATCCAGCAGCATTTTCCATTTGCAGAAGAAGTGTAGAAGTTTTTCCTGACTTCACTCTTGAAAGGTCTGGCTCAAATTTTTAGCCTGTGTACCCCGGTGCTGGATTCCTTAACCAATGGAATTAGTTTATCTCTATCTGTTCCCCTTAATACCTTGAAACCCATTTGCCACAGTTTTACCTATTAACTTAATCAATTACTAGCTCTTCATAATTTTATATTCCATCTACACTGCTTACAATGCCTCCTATTTTTATGTCATTGACAAACTTGGATATATGGTTCTCTATCCTGTCCTGTAAGGCATGAATAAATACAATTAATAGTTGAGACCGCAAAACAGATACTTGCCCGAGGCCAATAATTACATCCTGCCAATTAGAACATATGCTCATTAACCCTCCTGTCCTTATGCTGCTGCTTAGCCAGTCTCTTAAACTGGTCAATTATTTGCCCTCAATTTCATGAGCATCAACTTTAGCTAACAGTCTCTTATGAAGGATTTTTTCAAATGCCTTCTTGAAGTCTATATATTCATAGACATTTCCCTGTCCATTGTAAATAAGGATGGAATAACTGAATACTTGAAAATTTTCATGGTGTTCAGTCACTCCATTATAGTAACTGCTTTGTAGTATAGCATAAAATGTCGCTTGAAATTAGGGGACAAAATTCAGCAGCTTTACGACATATAGGACAGTAGTAATGTAACTTACAAAGAGGCTAGGGTTCTTATTCAGGGAATAAGCTTCATTAAATTAATGGGGTATGTGGAACATACCTTGTTCCAGTCCTACTCAGGCC
Organism: Carcharodon carcharias; assembly: GCF_017639515.1. Lineage (NCBI taxonomy): Eukaryota > Metazoa > Chordata > Chondrichthyes > Lamniformes > Lamnidae > Carcharodon > Carcharodon carcharias. Next base: position 161,797,060 of record NC_054474.1, on the reverse strand, counting down.
CCCTCCCACAACTCTTTCTTCAGTACACCGATGACTGCTTCGATGCCGCTTCATGCTCTCATCTGGACCGGGAAAAATTTATTAATTTTGCTTCCGATTTCCACCCCTCCATCATTTTCACATGGTCCATCACTGACACTTCCCTTCCCTTCCTTGACCTCTCTGTCTCAATCTCTGGTGATAGATTGTCCACCAATATTCATTACAAGCCTACCAACTCCCATAGCTACCTCGACTACAGCTCCTCACACCCTGCTTCCTGTAAGGACTCCATCCCATTCTCTCAGTTCCTTTGCCTCCGTCGCATCTGTTCTGATGTCAGTTTCCAAAACAGTTCCTCTGACATGTCTTAACTTCTTCCTTAACCGAGGTTTTCCACCCATGGTGGTTGACAGGGCCCTCAACCGTGTCCGGCTCATCTCCCGCACATCCGCCCTCACACCTTCCTCTCCCTCCCAGAACCATGATAGGGTCCCCCTTGTCCTTACTTATCACCCCACCAGCCTCTGCATTCAAAGTATCATCCTCTGCCATTTCCGCCAACTCCAGCATAATGCCACCGCCAAACACATCTTCCCTTCATCTCCTCCCCTACCCCCCGGGCGGCATTCCGCAGGGATCGTTCCCTTCGGGACACCATGGTCCACTCCTCCATCACCCCCTAAACCTTAACCCCCCCCCCCCACCCCACCCCACCCCACGGCACCTTCCCATGCAACTGCAGAAGGTGCAACACCTGCCCCTTTACTTCCCCCCTCCTCACCGTCCAAGGGCCCAAACACTCCTTTCAAGTGAAGCAGCACTTCACTTGCACTTCCCTCAACTTAGTCTACTGGATTCGCTGCTCCCAATGCGGTCTCCTTTACATTGGAGACACCAAACTCAGACTGGGTGACCGCTTTGCGGAACACCTTTGGTCTGTCTGTAAGCATGACCCAGACCTCCCTGTCACTTGCCATTCCAACACCCCACCCTGCTCTCATGCCCACATGTCCATCCTTGGCCTGCTGCAATGTTCCAGTGAAGCTCAACCCAAACTGGAGGAACAGCACCTCATCTTCCGACTAGGCACTTTATAGCCTTTTGGATTTCACATTAAGTTCAACAACTTCAGATCCTGAACACTCTCCTCCATCCCCACCCCTTTCCAATCCCCCCTTTTTCCAATAATTTATAATCTTTTTAATATATATTTTCTTTTTCCACCCATTTCCATTATTTTTAAAAGCAAAAAACTGCAGATGCTGGAAATCCAAAACAACAGTAAAAATACCTGGAAAAACTCAGCAAGTCTGGCAGCATCTGCAGAGAGGAACACAGTTAATGTTTCGAGTCCATATGACTCTTCAACAGAACTAAGTAAAAATAGAAAAGAGGTGAAGTATAAGCTGGTTTAAGGGGAGGTGGAACAAGTAGAGCTGAATAGAGGGCCAGTGATAGGTGGAGATAGCCAAAAGATGTCATAGACAAAAGGACAAAGAGGTGTTGAAGGTGGTTATTTTTAAATTTATTTCCATCCATTGTTTTATCTCCACCTTTTAGCCTATTTCGATCCCTTCCCCCCACCCCACCCCCCACTAAGACTATCTGTCACTTGCTCGTCCTACTTTCTACCCTTAAGGTCACCATTAGCACACTCCTTAGCTAATATCACCACCATCAACGCCCTTTTGTTTATGACATCTTTGGCAATCTCTTCTTTGCCTCCCCCTATCACTGGCCCTCTATCCAGTTCTACCTGTCCCACCCCCCTCAACCAGCTTATATTTCACCTCTTTTCTATTTTTCATTAGTTCTGATGAAGAGTCATACGGACTCGAAATGTTAACTGTATTCCTCTCCGCAGATGCTGTCAGACCTGCTGAGTTTTCCAGCTATTTTTGTTTTTGATTAAAGTAATGTTTGCTGGTATGGCTGGTATAACATATCTTGCTAAATATATCAGAGTTTATTAATTTTCTTTTTAATGTTTAGCCTAGAAAAACTACAAACAGAGATCCAGTTGGCGGAAACTAAAGAAAAACAGCACCTGGAAACACTGAGGGAAGCAACAACATTGTTACATGACAAAAAGAGTGAATTGGAAAGTCTAAATATTAAGGTAATTTCAGAAAATGTCACCGAATTAAATTAATTAATTCTGTTGAAAGGATTGGCAAAGCTGAATTTAATCAAGATAATAGATGTTACTGCAGTAGAAATAACAAATTTACCTTCTGCTTTTGAGGAATTGAGCATACAGGCTGGAAAGTTCTGAAATGTTAAAAGGCTATCGTTCACTCACTTGGGCTGGATTTTCATGTTAGGGGGGGTAACAGGAATTGGGAAAAGATGCCTTGAAAGGTGCAATTTTCGCTTTGGGGGGGAGCGGGTGCATGCTGGAGTCAGGCCTGCACCCCCGTGGAAACATTAGGATCTGCCAAGTGCCAAGGTGGGCTGGTTGAAAGGCACGCCTTGGTACTCTGGGTCTTTGCCGCAGTTGTTTTATTCAATATTTGGCCCTCTAGTCCTCATACGCCCCAACCCACCCCCAATGGTCCCTCACACATGTCATTGTTACTATAGGGTTCGTTGGTTCTATACTGGGTGAATGGGCATGGAAGTGCTAGTTGGCAACGAGGGTATGAGGGGTGGGCAGAGGGCATGAGGATCACGGATAAGACTTTCTGAAGTTATCTTTCAAAAGGCTCCCTTGTCGAGACTATGGTTCTGAGGGGCTATGAACCACAAGTCATCCAGAAGCTGGCCCAAATCGTTGATAATTGCAGAGGGGCTAGGAGGTGCCATCTCCGCAACAGAGGGTGCTAGTCTGCATCCTTCTCTTGCGCTGGTGAAAATTGAGGGTGCTGGAAATCCCAGGATCAGATCCAGTCTACCACCTTTCCCTGCCTGAAAATGTAGCCCTTTGTGTCTAGTAATAAACCAGCATAATCAAAGACATTAATACTGGTCATCTGCTGGCTTCTCAGGCAGTGCATTCTGTGTGGTGTAGGGAGATGCTGCAGATTGAAGAGAAACTTAAAAGTTGATATGGAATAGAATTAAAAAACACAATGTTAAAAACAGTTAGTTTAGGCAAAGGATCCATTACAATGCCACTAATTTAAATTTTAAATTAAAGCCCAATTTTAATTCCTTTGCACATTTACAGCAGTAATATTGTGATTACTGTTCTTTTCCCATCAGGTTGAGGTACTGCAGAAAGAATTAATGATGTTGGACAGGTGTTCAGGCAAAAAGAAAGAGGAGCTTCACTTTTTTCAGAATGATATTGAAGAGAAAAAAGCAAGCCTAACGGAAGTTCTTGGTGATGTTGAGGCAGAGGTGGTTGATAAGCAGCGCCAAATTCGGGTCAGTGTATTTATTTGTATTGCATGATGTATTCTACCGAAAGTTTTCAATATTGTGGTGAAACTATGTTTTATGTCAAAAATGATGTTTGAATTTTCTGGCTGGAAACCCTTAATTGAATTGTTAAAAATATTAAAGCCTCATTCCAAGGACTTGAGATCACAGTCAAAGATGGCTGCACATTTGCAACACTGTACCTTCTACATTCCAAGGCCACAAAGTGGAGCCAGTCTGCCTGCAAAGTTGCCACAGGAACAATTGCCTTGCAGGAGTATGAATGGATGCCATCTCCTATCCCATTAGCAAAGCATCCAGACAATCACCTGGGTATGCAACTGGGTGGTGACACACCAATAGACATAATCACTTGGACAACAGGACTTTGGCCAAGAGAGGAATTCCCAGCATGATCTAATCAAATTACAATGGAAATACACTGGCCATGATCATATTATGTTCTCTGGGCAGTTGGAGAGAGAGGATCATATGACAAACCAGCTTTCCTTTGAGTGTTTAAGCAACTTTTTTTTTCTGCACACTGGGACAAGCAATTGAAACACTGAAGCAACAAGACCCCGGATGGGATCCCCCTGTCTTTCCCTTCCCTCCCCCTGTCCCCACCATCTCCATCCAACTTGCAGGTTTTGAACCTTGTCTGCTGATTTTTACTATGCATGTGCTGCAGACGATTTTAAAAAGAACTCAACCCCTCAGCTGCTATCTTCAGAAGAATAGATAAATTGTCTGTCTACGTCTTTAAACCGCCTCAACACTGACCCAGAAGGAACACCAAATTCAGTCTGAAGTCAGCCAAGCCGCCAACATTCAAGACCCGTATAACCTTTTAACTTTACTGGAATTTAAGTTGCTTAATTTATCCTCCCACTTTTATTTTGGGCGCGCGTGTGTGCGCACGTGTGTGTGTGAAAGGTGGAGCGTTTTTATTATTTATCCTAGACCAGGTTGAGTACAATAAAAACTATCCTTTTTTTAAAAAAAGCTCAAGAAAATCTGTGTGTCTTTTTACGGCCACCGCACGTAAATAGTTAAACGCTCACTGAATTGGCAAGCATATCTTTTTTTTAAAAAACCTGTTGCAGTTAAATCGAGAAGTAAGAAAATAGGGGAGCTATTCCACCCCTCCTCACTTGATTGTAACAATACATATAAATCATCCTGAAGTAGGATCTCAGGTAAAAGTTTATATGTGGGAAATTTGCTTCACTGTGCTTGCCTTCATTTGTTTCACTGTGCTTGCCTTCATTTGTTTCTTCTGAGACAGCCTCAGTGGAAGAGGTGTTATCTTTTTAACCCATTAACAAAATTTACTTGATTTACGGTTACATGAAGACTTTCTTCCCCAACTGCCCTTTTGTTACATGTTCAACATTGCATGTATTCCAGTAATGCTCCATTTACTTCAGGCTGGCCTGGAGCTGATATTGAGCCATCTACCCTGGGAAAGCCCTCAACCTACTCTTACGAATACTGGACTTTTATAAGATCATTATGTTTAAACTGTGTCCTTTAATTCAAGGTAAAATGGAGAGGTTTGGAGACAAATCCATGTGATCTCATACAAAATCGGCCCAGAGACAAGCCCATGTGACTTGGTTGCTATGGGGATGGGCTCAGATCAAAACTTATTGAAAGTAAGATGCAAGTTTTAACACATGGACACAAAAGAGGACTTTCAGACTGAGTCAGACAAGGAGATTTGCGGAAGACCACCCTCAACAGGTCTGCTATGCCAAGCAGAGGGAAAAAAGGATTGTTTTCTAATTAACCTCAAAGCAAAGTGCTGGTGAGGATGGATTCCCTGTTCAAAGAAATGAAGCTCATGGAGAGTTCAAGACCAAAGAGTCACCAGTAGGTGCCTTGCTACAGGAAGCCCATTTGCATATGCTCAGAAGATTGAGTGATGGGGACTTTGTTTAAAAGAACACTCAGATATTTCACCCTGGTGGGTCAAAGAGAAGAGATCCTGTTAAATCTAGGAGGAGATTGGGGCCTTTAAACACAAGACTACATTTCTACTGAGTGCAGTGTCATGTATAAATGTGACATCGGTTTTTTTGGTTGTATTAAGAACTTAATACCTCTCTTGTAATTTAATGTACTAATTGTTAATTAAATAATGTTTATTCATGTTAATTTTTGAGTTTTTTTGTTGCAATACAAGTCTTAAGACGTAAAATCTTGTGCACTTCTTTGCATTGGTCACTGGGAATTCATATCTCTTAAAAAGTTAACAGCCTCTAAGGGGATCATAACACTACTGAATGTGCAGAACCCTGCCAGTAGTGTGCTTCCCTCTAACCAACTGTCCTAGATCAGGTTCCAGGCAAGTATGAAGCACCAGTTTCCATTAAAATGAATAGAACTATCCTGAGACACAAAGGTTATCCATTTTGGAAAGGAAAGTAGAAACCCTAACTGGCCTGTAGGGACAAGTGATGAGGCTTATCCATTTGGAGAAGAAATTGGAGACTCTAACTGGTCTGTAAGACTTCAAAACTTTGCAGCTCTTATAGTGGGTTAAGAGAAAATCATTTCCAGACTGAATTTTAGGACATCTGTTCTCTCTGGACTTTTTCTCTGTTAAGTGAGTCTGCTAACCAAAAAGTCAGTGTTCTTAATCAAAAGGTACATATAAAATGTTAACTTTTCTATTCTTTCCAGAGAGACTAATTTACTTGCTGTGTTTTTTCCAGCATTTTTTGGGTATTTTTTGAGTATCTGTGATAAGGCATGAATATTCGTCACAGAATAGTTAAAAATAAAAGTTATATTTTACAGGAGCTGAAGACCTTGCTTGAAGAGATGAGTGCACAAAAAGGAGAACTAAATGCTCAGATCAGTGAGAAAAATTCACAACTTTTCTTGTCAAAACAAGAAGTGATGAATGAGGAAGTAAGGCTTCAGAGCATGCGAGCACAGATAATCAAGCAAAAAACAGGTTGGTTTTCTAAAAATTAGAAGCGATATTTCAGAACATTTACTGACCTAGAAAATGTGTTACATAATGTTACTTTCTTGGAAAATTTTTGATGACAACACACTGAGAATAGGTAAAATAAGCTCTCTTAATATTCCCAGGATGGCCTGGCAATCACGTTGTTCAGTATGAAGTTAAAATTGATAGTTCCATTTGGTTCTTACAATTTTAGTATCTTGCCTAATGTATGGGGTAAAGCTAGGAGCGTTTATTCTAGTTAATTTATAGCTCATCCATTGTGCTAAAAGGGAAATCGTGTTTTTTAAATATATGTTTATCAAAAATATTCATTCCCAGTGAGCCATTTATGAGAATTGACCAACAATTATTAATAAGACAGTGGCCTGTAACTTCTGCGCTACCCAGTGTTGGATTTGGGGGTATCCCAAGGATGCACTGGGAAATCCCTCTGGCAAGTTCCCAGGTAAGGGTTTGCATGGCAATTGCCCCGAAGTGCACACTTCCTCAGGACAATTGTGCTATTTGCTCGGAGCCATCCAAAAATGTGGTTCAAATCGCAAACTTCGGATGGTTCTGCCGGGGTTATACCAATAGTTACCCAGAAAAAGTTAGAACAATTAAAACCTTTTCTAACTTCTAAGTAACTGACCCCACAGGACTCCCCGGACCCCCCTCCCCCGATCCCGGACACCCCTGCCCAACCTCGGACCCCACTCAACCCCCGGACACCTGACCTTGGATATCCCTCCCCCGACCTCAGACCCCAACCTCAACCCCTGGCTTCTGACCCCACTCAATCCCCATTAAAAAGGGGGCATGGCCTCCTTGAAAACGCTGGAGCTACACTTTGCTGGGGCCTGCGAGGAGTTTTTTGATGCAGGCCCATAACCAGTTAACTGTAAAGGTAACCTTGCATTGGACAGTTGCTGTTTTATTTCATCATGTTCACACAAAGCAATATTTTTACTTGTTTCATGGTTAGTTGACCAAGTAATAGAGGCAGCTTTTCTCCGTGCTTTCTTTTTATTGAGATCAATTGTAAGTGGGAGTGCAAAATTAGTATAGTATGGCATTAGCATTTAGGTCTTACTGTTAATCAATAGTACATGTATGAGATGTTAGAAATGTAAAACCTAATTTCAACTTTAAACCAATCTAGATAAATGAAGGTTCTTGTGTGTATTTTTGTTTTCCTCTTGATACTTTTGTCCCAGTCAAAAGCATATTTTGTTTCCTAATCTTTTATCCCTAGAGCTGAAACATGTTCTGGAAATGGTGCAGTTAGAAAATGATGAACTCTTGGAATTGAAGCAGCACCAGGAGGTGAAAATGAAGGAATTGGAGAGGACACAAGCTGTGCTACGGGAGGTCTGTAAATTGTGTAGCAAAATTGAATGTGTATTGCTGAAGAGAGACATGTTGAAGCTTTTCGTCTTGTACCCTTCGGGACACTTCGTAAGAATACCTATATAGGAGGAAGAGGACAATATGTACTGTATGTGAAGAGAGTGCTGATTGCCATGGAGAATACAGCAGACTAATTTTAAGCCTGATAGACGTTAGAAATATGGGGCAAAGGCATGTATGTAGAGTTCAACCACAGATCAGCCATGATCTCACTAAATGGCAGAACAAATTCTAGGAGCTAAATGTCCTTCTGTTCCTATGTTCCCAATTCCATAAATTAGTCAAACACAATTTACCTCTTAACAAATCTGCTGGCCTTCATCTATTAAGCCATATTTTTCTAAGTGCAACTTCATTTTGTTCCATATCATTGTCATGAGAAAATTTACCCACCATCAACATTTGGCTGAATTACCTGTAGTTGCCAGGTTTATCTCTCCCTTTTTTTGAACAGGGGTGTAACATTTACAGTTCTCTTAATCTCTGACACCACCCCCATTTTTGAGGAGATGGGAAGATTGTGGCCAGAGCCTCCACAATTTCCAACCTTACTTCCCTCAGCAACTTAGGATGCAACCCAACCAGGCCAGGTGACTTTTCTACTTGAGTGCTACCAATCTTTGAAGTGCCTCCATCTTTTTTTTAAAAATCTATTCAATTGCTCTCCTACCTCCTCCTTTACTGTGATGTTGGAGTATTCTTTCCTTTAATGAAGACAGATGAAAATTACTCATTTAGTGCCTCAACCATGCCCTCTACCTCCACAAGGAAATCTTTTTGGTCCCTAATCAATAAGATGTGCTTTTTAGTTAGTGTTTTCCAGCGGTAACTGCTACTGGTTAAATCATCCAGCAGAAACAGCTTTTCCTTTATTGAGATGTGCAAAGGAAATGTTACCTAGAGAAAAATGGCATTTCCATGCCCCCTCTTGGCTAGCTAGTAACAGCAGATAAATTGTTGCGTTATAAATTTCATACCCAAAGCAATATCAAAACTTAAAACAATCCAGGAAAAAACTTGTTTATTTGTCCCTTTCAAAAGCCTTGGTCCTTTTTCCTTAAGCTGGTTCATAATTCCTTGTCATTTATTTGTAAGTAAAATATTAGTACTGTATATAAAGCACTCACATTATCTCCTCTAATGGGCGCAATAGGCATTACTACAGGTATAATGAAGAAGAATTTGAGCTTTTGTTCTACAAAAATGCATTATTCTTTCATTTTGAAATAATCATAATAAGGGCTCAGGAGCATTCATCGCTATAATTTGTACATAGTACACTTTATTAAAAAAAAATACCCAAGTTGTAGCCAGAGTAGGACTTTTTTGGCCAATGCTGCATGATTAATTTTTACTGTACTCATTAAATGTTATTTTGCTTCAGGGGAAGAGTGAACTAGAAAACCTGCAACTTACCTCCCAGTGTCAACGAGCTGAAATTGATCACCAGAAGCAGCTTATTGAGAAGGATCGGCAAGATGTAGACCAGCTGAACACCAAGATAAATTCCCTTCAGCATAATATTGAATCTCTGGAGAGAGAGAAAAGCCACATCAAGGGGAATTGCCTTGTATTGGAGAACAAACTTTCTCAGGCAAAAAAGTAAGGAGCAGAGTAATGCCAGATAAAACGTTAACACAACTAGCAATAATGTTAATATGCCAGATTACACAGCACAGCTAACCAGTACTGTTGGCGAGCCTCATAACTTAGTTCCTAACCATTAGACCAATTAGACACTGCAATCTCACCTTTGTTTCTCTGTCATGTGAAAGCATCATAAACCAAATAGAAACATAAAAGATAAAATTTAAGAAAATCTAGATGCCAAAAACCTGAATCTAAAGAAAGAGGGCTGGAAATTCCCTGCGGCTTAGTCAGCATCTGTGGAGATAACAGATGAGTTAATGGGTGGAATTTTCCCTGATTTGCACTAAGTGTGGTAGTGGGCAGATAAGACGATGTGTTACCCGCCAGCCACAATGGCGGGTTTTCATGCAGTATCATCCCAAACCTGCCACATTATTTATGCATTCCCGGGAAAAATGCTGTTTCCATGGCAGGTGGGCTCTTATTCACCAGCCCGCCATCACCCTGCTGCTGCATCATGCCAGGCGCCATATTTAAAGCTCAGCCGCAAGCACACATCTCAACTTCCAGACCACCACTGCTGCATGAAAGACATGGCCCTGAAACTGAAAATGACTGCAGCCCCCATGTTCAGTGACACATCCCTCGAGCACCTTTTGGATGCCATGGAGGCCTGTTGGGATGTCCTTTACCCCTGCCCTGGCTGCAGGATGAGCAGCAACAGCACTAACCCGGCTTGGGCGGCAGTGGCAGCGGTGGTTAGCGCCAAAAGAGGACAGCCACCCAGTGCTGTGAGAGGATGAATAATGATCTCCATTTCGCCAGGGTAAGTTGTTGAGTTCCAATAGTTGTTTAGAAATGAAGACAAACCAAGACAGACTCCTTCAGACAGTTTTATTGCTTGTCATAAAACTGTCCACAGACAGCACTAGTCTCAGCTGTTATCACTTCTATACAACCAAATGGGCATTTAGTTAAACAACCAAGTAATTAGCAATTGAACTTCTTTAACTGTTTCCTTCCCTAACAGATTTCCCTCTTAAAAAGTAGCCCTTAAGTTTGTATAATCATACAAAAAAAATGGTAATAACAAACATCAATATATTTTTTTTCATTCAATAAATTGACCTTATTCCCCTCCTTAAAAAAAAAAGATATGTCCACAGAAAAGTAATATTTTTTCTTTAAAGAAAAATATGTCCCTCTTTGAGGATCTCCTGTAACTTCTTGGCGCTCGCTTCCCTTTTGGCGAAACAGTCAGATAATTGGTAGCTGCTATGAATTAATTTGATCTTGCCAATCTCCTTATTCTTGAGCATCTGTTTTAAGCTTGCAGTGTCAATTCGCAATCTCTTTTCGTTAACGCACTTCATAGATTGAACGTTTTCCCAAAGTGACTTATTAGATATGACATTCGATAGGTACCATTCCTGAATACCCTTTTCCATTTAAAACTTCTGCCAGTATCTTTGTAATAAAGAACGCCATAGCTACCACCTCAGCAAGGGCAAGAGTCTCCGCTGCTAACGTATTTTTAACAACTCTTTGTATCTTTTTAGATTCGCATGCCAAAGGGCAGCATTTGCCTTTTTCCCCCACCATGAGAAATTAGAAATCCTCCTGCACTTGAAAACCCATCACATAGATTTGCATAGGCCGCATCACTGAACACAGTTTCATTTTTCTAACATCACCCAAAGATAGGAATTTCAAAAAACACTGCTCCATTTTTAATTTTGTCAGTGCTTTGTTTGCCCGAATGATTTCTTCAACCATGGGATTGTTCATTTTAGAGCTCAATTCCAAAACGTCAAAACTGACATCTAGCCTTGTTTGTTTGCCTAGCCAATTGAGTTGCCCAGTTAGGCTTCAGAGTTCCTCTTTTTCTGTTTTAGAAACCGCTGTCTCTTTCTGGGAGCTCCTACCATGACTAACTGCAATGGGATTGACATTCTCTAAATAGAATTGCTGATGTAAAAAGGATATACAATCCGCTCTACCTGATTTCCAATCCAGTGTACTTAAACACACCAGAAACCTGACTTCCAATTTTAAACTCTGTTCTGAGCCCACACCAATGACAATTGTTTCAAATTCGCTACTACCACCCCACAAAAAAATCATCTACATGCATCATCAAGATGCCTGCAAGTTTCCCTCCATGTTGCCAATAAAACATTGCCAGATTTGCTTCCAAATGAAGACAGCCCAACTTTAACAAAACTGACCTCACTGAAAAATACCAAACTCTGGAGGCATCATTTAAACCATATACGCATTTATTTAGCTTCCAGAGTCCCTTCTGCATTTGGCGCCCCTTTTGGTGGATGGAGAAAAACTTCCCTTTGAAGTTGGTTTCCCTGCAAAAAAGCAACTTTAATATGAATGGATTTACATTCCTAAGCATTTGTAACCAGTAGAGCTAAAATGATCTCCAGCATAACTTTCCCTGCCATGGGTGAATCTACTCTTATATCCTGTTCACCCAATTTTTCTTCAAATCCTCATGCCACTAGCCTGGGTTTAGCTTTAAGTCCCATCTGGAAGCACCTTTTCCGTGCATGTCCATCTATGAAACAGAGCTGGTTATCCCCTATCTGGCACCTCTGTGTATACCCCAAATTCTTTCCAACTATGTAGTTCTTGCTGTTTGGCATCCTTTATTAATTTATTGTCTAATTTGTCTGAAGCTGCTAAGACTTCTCGATCACAAGGGCTTCTGCTCCTTGTAGCATTACCAGTCTGTGTCATATTCCTTGACCTCGTTAAGCTACACCCTCTATCCTGCCTTCCATCATGCTCCGGACTGTTACTGTTTGATCTCCCTCTCCCATTTATAGATTTTCTTTCAACAGTTCACAATCTCTTCCGAGAGGCATGTTCGCTCCCAGACCCACTGTCTGAAATGATGCTGCATTTCCATGCCTTCCATTTTTGTACTTCATGTTCCCAATCCGTAGGCCTAACATCCAGTCCTTTTATTTCGTACGTTTACCCAGCTTTTATATTTTCCAGTGGCCTTTCCTGCTCTATCTACAATAGTTACATCCCGCCATTGACTGTCCCCTTCTGGCAACTATGTAATTTTAGTGCCAGTTTTCGGCAGTTGTCCTCTGGGAAAAATCGCTTCATCATCTTCATCCAAATTACTGTCTCCATCTTCAGATACCCTGTCAATTTCAGCTACCTGGTCCTCACAGTCATGTAACATACGGGTATGAGAAGTACTTGGTTCCTCAGCCTTCCTATACTCTCCAAACCTGCAATTTTGTTGTCTGCGCCAACTAACCTTGATGAGTGTACCTGAATAGTTGGGTTCCCATGTTGTAAAATGACTGTTTTACCATCTTTACCTATAATCTTTCTCAGGCCTTTCCACTCGTTAAGCCCTTCTCTCTTATAGTATAGCATGTCTTCCTGATTGAAAATAGTTTCTGATGATCATACATTGTGTCTTAGAGCTTGCCAAATTTTTCCTGAAACTTCAGCTTTAAGGAATGCTCTTCTTCTCGCATGTAGTGCATTTAAATGCTCAGAAAAGATAGAGCTAATTGTAGTTCCTTCCCAAGCTGAGGGATGACTCAGGACTGAAGGAATTTTTGGGTTTCTACCAAAGACCAGCTGATATAGACTGTAGCCCTCAACCATCTGCAGTGAATTCTTGGCATGGACAGCCCATGCTAGAGCTGATGTTAATTTACAGTTTGGTCTATCCGCCAATGTTTTACGAAACATCTCATCTCTAACTGCATGATTCCTTTCATACACTCTGTTACTAAAAAGGCTTTCAGCTGCAGTATTCATAGCTGTTATATTCATGTTTTTGCACATATCCCAGAACTCGTCTTAGCAAATTCCACCCCCCATTATCAGTGAGGAATTTCACTGGAGGTCCCAATCTGGTCCTTATCCATTTCTTCATTACCTGATCCACAATTATTTTCTTTTCTTTACTGTATGTGATTGGCGATTGGCTAAACCTTGTTGCCAAATCTACGAAAAGTAAAATAAAAAAAAGTTCTTCCCTTTTTCCCACACCTTTAAATCCATTGCCACAACTTCATTGAAATCCCTCACTATTGGTATACTCACTATTGTTTGTGTTGGTGTCCTTCTGTATTTCTTACATATAGAGGAGATAAGTGATAGATGTGATATAAGCCTAGCATACTTTCCATCCCTTATTCCTGCATCCCTTGGCAAAATTTTTAATCTTTGCGAAAAAGCATGGGCAAACTGCTGATGCAATTTTAACACAGTTTGCTTTTTGTCTTCCAAATGCCTATCCCCTGACGCTAATAACATTTCATTAATCTCCTTAATAGAAAATTTAGGTTTCATTAAAGGAATACAGTGGTGTCTAGATTGTAAATCCACAGGTTTTCCAAATACAATGGCCTTGTCATTTTCCATGTCCAGCTCCAGTTGAGCTTTCTTCATCGATGGTCTGCTCAACAGTAATGGTATTCCACTAGACACTACATCCGTGCTGATGAAATGATTGATTCCATTTATCTTACAGGGAATCACTACCCTTTTTAAAGGGAATCACTACCCTTTTTAAAAATTTTAGGGTTTTATCATCTCCAAATCTGAAACTGGTCGAATTCTCAAATTCTTTAACCTTATTCTTGTCATTTAAGGAGTCCAGGTAGCATTTTAACAGTCTACTCCACAGACTGTAGATGTGCATCTGCTTTTTAGCACTGCACAGTTGAAGGACTCTGCCACCAAGACTTTCATCACCGGGCTGAAGCTTCTTGTAACTAACACAATGCCCTCTCTTTAGTCAATATCTCCATCTTCTTCTGAGTCTTCTGTCTCATGTTTAATTTCAAACACCTTATATCGTTTAGGACAGTACGTTGCTTAATGATATTTTGAATCTCATCTAAAACACTGGCCACATCTTGGGCATTTCTGGGGTTCATTCATCGTAAATCCTTAATTCTTTTCTGCCATAATTGTCCAAGATGTTTCTAGTTACAGATCTCCTTTTGTACTGACACCTGCGCCCTGTTTCTAAATAGTCTCGTCATCCCGTTAACATCGTATCCTCCATTTTCTGTCTTACTGCCGAATGGCTCGTTTGCACCATAAACGCTGCTGGAAAGGAATGTTTTCCAAGGAATTTTTTTTTTTAGAGCATCTGACATCTGTTCTAGCAGTGTGTGTGTACCTTTCTGCAAACTTAACTCCTGTTAGAACTAGAAGCCTGTCCATATTCGATACTTTGGCATAGTGTAGTAACTTGAATGCCAGCACCAATTGGGGAATTTCTAGAAGGCACTATTGCAATCTTGCATATAGTCTACTGAATTCCATTATGTAATCTTATATGGAATTTTCTTCCAACTTTCCAAATTTGTCTCTATCGGACCATGCTTCGTAAGCTCTTAAATCTATCTTTTAGATAGATCTTATCCATAAAATCTAATTTCATTTCCAAACCTTCATCTGTGTCCAAATGCGCAGGCTCCAACTCCGAAAATAATTTGCATCTTATTTTGTGTTCAGATGGTAGCAAATGTGCCAAAGCCACCCCCTGTTTTTTTTACTTTGGCAAGGACATAACCCATGTCCACATGGTTACTTCATTTTTCCATTGGTCATATGGTTGAAGCTCAGAAAACATTGTGGGTAATCATTCCCTGACACTCGACATTTTGATTCAGCCATTTTTTTTATATGTGAATCAAAACCACTCTGCTCATGAGGTTAACTCCAAATACAGTCTTTTGTCCAAAGAAAGCTTAGTTTCCAATCTTCTTACTTACCAGCAGGAACCCTCCTCTGCTACCACTTAAGTTCCAGTAGTAGTTTAGAAATGAAGATCGAAACCAAGGCAGACTCCTCCAGACAGAAATTTATTGCTGTCATAAAACTGTTCACAGATAGCACTAGTCTCAGCTGTTATCCCTTTTATACAACCAAACGAGTACTTATTTAAACAACCTAATAATTAGCAGTTGAACTTCTTTAACTGTTTCCTTCCCTAACATAAGTCACTCTTCTCATCACTCTCAACTCAAATACTCACAAACCTATCTATCACACATCCACAGGGCCCTCACTGCCAGTTCAAGGGACATCACCATTCACTCTCTCACACTCACCGTCATTGTCCTCAGCCCGTCCATAGGACCACTGACCACCCACACAGGCCAGGCATACTTATCATCTGGTCTGGCAGGCATCCTGCTTACACTTTCTCCATCTCCATTCATGCAGGACAAGCTGGCACACAACAAGAGGGAGAGGTCGAAGACTGCTGGTGGAATGCCTGGAATTAAGGTCCTCATGGACTTTGAGCATAGAGGCATCCAGCTGGCAGGCAAGGATCCGGGCTGGTCCTGTGCTGACGGTGAAGTCGGCGGTGCTGTACCAAGTGAGGGTCCAGAAGCGTAACGTCCATCAGACAACCAATCTCACCAGCACAGAGACACACACCTTGGTGAGACCCGGCTTTAGCATAACCCCAGGATCACAATCTGGAGAGCACATTGCACTGTGGACTTCCCAGGTTTCTGGCACTCAGAGGACTGCTGGAGGCCAGAACTTTGCTGAGTCCAAGTCAGATGATGATCTCTGGACTCGGTCATGTCACAGTTGCTGGAGCTGCAAAGGCAAGCTCAGAACATCAGGAACGGATGTCCGCTGCACTCCTCAGATTGCAAGGCATGGTGGAGGAGCCCGTCTGCATTCAGTTTGAGGTGATAGTGCTGGCTTGCCAATCCACTGAGGTCAATACTGGTAGGATGGTGGCACTGGCAGGATGGCAGCCACCATGGAAACCTTGGTCCAGGACTTTGCTCCTGCACTGCTGCACGGGCTCAACTCCATCACTGATGCCATAATTGGCCTCCAGCAGTGTGTATGCAAGAGGGGTACCAGGTAGCTTGACCTCACTCCAGCTACCCCTGCTCCACCAGGAGACAGCCTAGGGCCCCTGGGCACCCATAGGGAGGAGTATCAGTAGGTGCACACTCCAGGCCCATCCATACAGGTGACTCAGAGAGTGTCCGGCCCATCCAACTCCCCTCTTCCTGTGACCTCAGCAGCTCCAGCTCCACAGGCCTAGGAGGGTGCCACTGCCGCATAGCAGGACCCCGAAAGCAGGCCGGGGCCCTCCAGAGGACACCCACCAAAGTCACCACAGACAGGGCAGCAGGCTGCCTCCACTTCTGCTGTGGATGTCTGGGGAGCACCAAGACTTAGTGGCAGGGTCAGGAAAGTTAAGAAGAATTAATTGCACAGCCTGGGCACGAGTGTTAATCACTTGTGCGTACTGTTCACTATTGTCAATAAACTCCCAAAAATGTCTGCCTGCCTATGGCTCCTTGTTCTGATGAGCAGTGTTCTTGTCACTCGGTTGTGAAACCTTTCTGCACAAGATGAAGGCAGGAGTCTCAGTCCCGGCCTCTTCCCTGTGCTCTGTGCACCTTCAGACCAAAGTGATGATCGGCCTCGTACTCCCTGGAAACATTACTGATGCCTGCGCCTAGGCGGTGCTTGTCATTGCTGCCAGAATGTAGTGGGCAGGCGCCACAGAATTCTCTCATTCTCTCGGTGTGCTCTCAGCACCTTTAAGGAGGAGCTAGCCACATCTCTTCAGCATCTGTGACCACTGGGTAGCCCTTGTCCCCAAGGAGCCATCCCTGCAGTATCTGTGGACCCTGGAAGACTCCATGGATCTGTGACCGACTGAAGATGTAGGCACCATGCACACTTCCTGGAAACCGTGCTCACACCTGCAGGATGTGTTTGTGATAGTCACACACCAGCTGCATATTCAGCAAATGGAATCTCTTGTGATTGATGTAGTCCACCATGTGTTGCGACGGAGACCTGAGTGCCACATGAGTGCAGTTGATCGCACCCTGAACCTGTGGGAAACCCGAGATCTGGGCGAATCCAATCACCTCTTGCATCCTGGCTGTCCTGGTCTTGGGAAAAATACACAAAGTTGTGTGCCCTTGCAAAGATGGCATCTGTGCCCTCATGGATGCATTTGTGGGTGAAGGCTTGTGAGATCCCACAGGGGTCACCTGTGGAGCCCTGAAAGGAGCCACTGGCATAAAAATTGAGTGCCGAGGACACTTTCACGGCCATTGGCAGGAGATGCCCTCCATGTCCCCGTGGTGCCAAATGCTGCAATAGCTGGCAAATGTGACCGACCAGTTGCCTCGACACGCGCAGTCTTCGACAATACTGGTCCTCGGTCATCTGCAGGAATGACAGGTGGTGTCTATAGACCCTGGTTGTCGCTCGGCTTTTGGGCGGCATTTGCGGGAATCCCAGCCATCCCTTTTTCCTGGGCTGCTGCTCCTGTGTCTGCACAGCCAGGAGCCTCAGTCGCTCTCTCCTCTATCGTCTTTGCTCTATAGGCCATCAGGCATACAGCTAGTTCATCAGGCTCCATGATCCTGATGTTGTACTCCTGCACATGAAAGAAAGAGAAGTGTGGTTAGCATGGATGTACTAAGAACGTGTCCTGGTTAAGGGTGACGGCCCCCAAATGCTTCCCAGACGTTGCTGGCCATCACTTAGATGACCAGAGATTAGTATGCTGCATAATTGCCCTGTTAGCTTGAACCATGGGGGAGACTAGCCCAAACTGGGATGCTGACATTGCAAAGGGCTGTGAGCCCCTCCTGCAGTGACTTCTGCATGGTCAGCTTTAGCGAGGAGATTGTACAACATGCGCAGTCGTCCAACTGTTCTGCAGTCCACCAAAATGCTCATGAATTTGCAGTCTGTGCTGTGGATGGGGGTGGGAAAGCTCTGGAACACTTGGCACTTTGATGCTTTTGTGTTTGAGTGGGTAGATAAGCTAGGAGCCCAATCCCAATCATATCAATGTGGCTCTGCCTCAACTGTCTTAGTTGCAGAGGAATGGTCACTTTATACAAGTTTCACGAATGCGTGGCCACTTCCCTCACCCACCTGACTCCCCCATCCTGAATGCTAGTGCACTATATTCAACAGCAAGACTGCCCTTGACCCCCCCACCCCCCCACCCCCCCCCCCCCCACCACACACACACACACACACACACATACCACAAGTCGCCTCAACGGCAAAACTACTTTTAACCCCTCCCCTCCACCACGGGCCATCACAACGGCAAGGCTACCCTTAACCCCGACCCCCAACACCCCTCAAGTTTGAACTTTAGCAGGCGACCCTGGCGAGCGCTGCACAACGTTACTGCGTACTCACCTGCGAGTTCCCCTCAAAGTGCAGGCCGCCAAGTGCACGCCTTTTGCACGCTGTTGTGAAACACGTCGGCGTGCTTTCCTGCCGACATGGACGGACGATCCAGTGGGGCTGGGAGACAATTTCGGCAGGCTGGCCTGATAATTACATGCTGATGTATTACAATGAGGTTCCCGATGTCCAATGTCGGGAAACATGGCTGACCATCAGCGGGCTGATCGGACGATTGCAAACTCGTTTCACACTATCATGAAACCGATCACGCCATATTGTCGGCTCACATCACTTATCACACTAGCGGGCATGGAAAATTCCGTCCAATGTCTTTGACATAGGGTTCACAATTGAGTCAGCAGATTATGGGTTCAGATCCAGAAATTTTAGCACATAATCTAGGCAATGGTTTCTTTGCATTACTGAGGAAATACTGCACTGTAATATCTTTAAGATGAGACAGTAAAGATCCCACGACATTATTCAATATAGCAGGGAAATTTTCCTGGTGCCCTGGCCAACATTCATCCCTCAACCAATACCTGAAATAGATGATTGCTGTTTGTGAGACCTCGCTGCACATTAATTGGTTACTGTGTTTTCCAAAGTACACTTCAAAAGTACTGGTTACGATCTCGGTGGAGACCCATAATTTTCAAGAAGAAATTCAAACTTCCAGTTAATAGGTGAAAGGATAACATGATAAGATTTCATATTTTAAGACTTTGTGAGAAACAACTTTTTCTCACGAGTGGTTCGGGTCTGAAATGCATTGCCTGGTAGTGCGGTGGAGGCAGGTTCAGCCAAGGTATTCAAGAGGGCATTGGATAATTATTTGATTAGAAACAATGTGCATGGGAACGGGGAGAAGCAGGGCAATGACACTAGGTCATAATGCTCATTTGCAGACACAATGGACCAAATGGCCTCCTGTGCCGTTAAAATTCTGTCATCTGTGGGAAAAAAACCAAAAAGTCTATTGACTGAACACTATCTTTGTAGGCAACTTATACTTTAAACCACAAATCAGACAACACAAGATTTCACGTTTTAAGACATAACACAAAAAACTAAAAGCACTATTAACTAAACACTATCTTTGTAAGCAACTTATAGAAACCACAAAACAGAGCATTCCCCTTTTTCTTTTAGCACAACCAAAAACACACTTCACAGATACACTTTACGCTGTTCTTTAAGTAGAAATTTAATCCTCCTGGAATCAGACTAAGGTGATTCTTAGCACTGGAGCATTTACTTCTCTTTTCCTTTCTCAGCCTAGTAACTTTTAATCTCAGAACTGTCTTTCACATTGAGGATTTTTCTCCTCCTCGAAGATTCTCCCTCTAGCACAAGCTAGGTTAATCTTCCAGCCTCATTTTAACTTCTCGTGAATTTGGTCTTTCTAATCCGAGAGCAGGCTCCCACCAGCATTCGTACGCTATGAACCTTAGAGACTTCCAGCCTCTAGCTGCTTTCTCTCATCCGGAATCTGGTAGGTTAGCCTCGTCTGTGAATTTTCAGGGATCGCTTAGACCCTTCCCCTTTTAAAGCTGATCTCCATGGCATTGTGAATCACATGAGCCTTGTATCCTGGTACAGATGCTGATTAGCTATCCTTGAAACCCCAACTCTATTATCTTGGAAGTAAATGGACAATTTAAAGCACAACTGTTTACAACCCAACATTCTCAACACTTCTTTGGGACTCAGTCCATCCACTGTTAGCACACAGCCTGCTGTCATTGTCTCCAAGTATAAACACTTTGCACCTTCTTCCCAGTAAAACAATCCAGACCTCCTTTAATCTTTAACAATCAAGCCACCCAGGCATACTTCAGAGTAGATCATATGACCCTCTTCATTTCACCTTAAATTAAAGAGACAGCTCCAAAGCATAATAATCTTATAAACCTCATAATTGTAACATACTTCATTGGTTGTAAAGTCCTTTGGGATGTCCTGAGGTTATAAAAAGTACTGTATAAATGAAAGTTTTTGATTTTTTTCTTTATAGTTTATTGCTGCAGCGCCTGTTTGGAGCTATCTGTATTTCATGTTGTGCAGTATCCTCTTTTAAAATTTTCATTTGAATCCAATACAAGCATAATCTTCTTTCTGTATTTCTCCACACATTTTGATGTGCTTGCATTAAAAATACTGAAACCGTTAATTTTTAAATGGGTTTTTGAAGTTCAGACAGCTATATAAATATATGTTTTATAATTTACTCTTTTGCTATTCCAGAGCCTTTGAAGCAACTGAAGACAATAATAGAAATGCTGTGTCTAAACTGCAAAAACTACAGACTGAGATAGGTGAACTGAATCAGGGAATCAATCAAGTCAACATCCAGAAGGAAGAGCTAAGTAGGAAGATAGTAGACATGGAAACCCGTCTGCAAGGTATGCCAATTAGCAAGCTCGTAAAGTACAAAATGCTGGCACTCCAAACTGGCAACCAGCATGGTTGTTGTGCTTTGGGTTGCTGAATGGCAGCTGCCATTATCTAACTTGCTTTCTGTTGGCGAAAATAGCAAGAAACTGTAAAATCAGAAGCTGTGACATAGTCCACATTCTGATTGGCAAAAGATGGGATGGAAATAGCTGCACCAAGCATGGAAGAATTTAATACTAAATGAAAGTTGATGTTGCAGAGTGTTTTGGCCCTTTGAAGCTCCATGGTAGTATGCTGGTTTGTGTCTCAAATTCCCCTATTTCCTCCACCCTCACCTATTTCCTCGTGTAAGCAGTCAATTGCATATCCATCTTTCTCCTACTCGACAATATCAAAATGAGCTGACCCCAAGATTTCTGGTGGGGCCATTGGGCAAGCAGAAGTGCTGCTTTGCTGCACTTACAGCAATAGATCCTTGGACTCACTGCTAAAACTAGATTTTTGTCATTTATTTTTAGAACAACCTTCAATGAGTAAAGGAAGTATTTAAACTGTGATAAGTTTCATACTTAATCGGAAAATATTTCTATTGAATAGAGAAAAGGGCAGAGCTGGAAATGGTGACGGATAACCTCAGAAGTACCAAAGAACAGTTGCAGTTAGCAGATCAGGTAAATCCATGACTTAATTTTAAATCGAGTGCTTGTATGGAGTTTACAGCCAGGTTTAAGAACAAGTAGGTCTCTGTGTAAACTATTTTAACTAATGTTACAAAGTGATGAATATCTTAACCAATGTTACAAAGTGATAAATGATCCATTATCAAAAATTGGAATGCAGTTTAATATTTGAACTCTGACCTATTTCTGTTGACTTTTGAACTTTGTTTAAGTTGTTACTGGTGAGAGGAGCTACTCATGATGTCATTAACGCAAACTGGGGGAAATAAACAAAATGAGGTGAAAGTTCGTTAAAATAAATTGCAGTGGCTTGATTTTGATCGAGGTCAAAATCCTCTTTTAAAGTAAAAAAGACTTTACTTTTAAAGTAAGATATTTTACATTGGTTATGTGATATTCATTTCATAGAAGGCCTCGCCCCTTGGCACAAAGTAATTGGTGTCCATTTTCAAGATACACGCTCAGTGAATGGCAAACTATAATCCTGTTGTACAAAAAGATGTTTTTTACACTTATGCATTTGGTGCCAATTTGTGTAGTACCTGGCTCATGTTGTTTTGGATAATATGCTGTACAGGTATGTGTGAAACACAAAGGAGATTGAGATGAATAGAATGATGTGTAGTGTCTCATTGCCGTGCTGTTTAGTTGAAGAAGCCATAAACATTTTAATTATGTAACATAGTTCCTTGATTCTTGGTAAACATTTCCAAAATATCAAAATAGAGCATATTTTGAAGCTGTAATTACTAAAAGTTTAGGAGAAGTACAATTTAGCAGCCATGTAATTTCCACTTAGTTTCAATTTTCCAATTGATTTGTAGAACTAAAAAAGGGCTATTGTACAATGATAAACAGAAGGCAAATACAGCAGGTGTTGCAACTTGTTAATTTGACAAAAATAAATCTTGTAAAGCATTTAGATTTTTAATTGTTCCATTAACTGTAACTTAATACTTGCAGAATTTGTATTTTGTGCATAGGTGAATAAATGCTCATATCAGTCATTTGTCTTTCATTGATTTCCTAGGATCTTAAGAATATAACTAAAAAGTGTGATGCGTTAAAAACAGAACAGCTGATGCTCAAAGAAAATATAAATCAAAGTGCATGTAAATATCAAGCCTGCCTGGAGAAAGAAAAAAGAAAAGAACAAGAGTTATTCATGCTTCAGCAACAGGTTGAAGAAAAGCAAAACGAGCTTGCAGAGCAGCAAAGGGTAGGAAGGCTGAGAAAATACAACTCTGACATAGTCTGTACCAGTCAATTAATAACATCAAATCTCAGTGCAGAAACAATAAAAATTAGGCTCATTGCATTAGAGGGCGTGATATTAAAAGCAGAATTTTAAAGGAAGTTATTTTAGTTTCTAAAAAAAAAGGAAAGGTTTCAAAATGTTTTATTCATTTGTGGGATTTGGGCACTCTTTGCTGGCGAGCATTTATTGTCCACCTCTAACTGCCCTTGAGAAAATGGGAGTGAATTGCCTGCTTGAAATGCTGTAGACCAGGTGGTGTTGGTACACCTACCCTTGACACAGCGACAATGAATCAAGAACGTTATATTCCCTAGTCAGTGGGTGCATGACTTGGAGGGAAACTTGCAGGTGTTGTGTCTGCATCTGCTGCCCTGATAATACATAGAAACACACAAAAATGTGGAAATCACAATCACTGCCCTTGCACTTCTGGGTGGTGGAACCTTTGAATTTGAATACCTCAGTTTTGAATTCTTTACATGGTGCTATGTATTGCATAATTTAAAAAAATCTGTTCAATGAATGTCTTCAACTTTCACCATGCTATTCATCAAGAGGGCTGAAAGGTGATGATCTCTTCCTCATATTGCTCAACATCCCCCTTTGCCCACCCCACTCCCTCACCTCAGAGTAATGCCTAGCCTTTAAACACCTTCCCATTGCTTCAGATCAGAAATCTGACAGTTAGGGATATAATTCCTTATCCTAATGCACCTATGGTATAGTGGCAGCATATTGCACCAACCCACAGTAAGGAATAATTTATAGTAAATGCAGGAAGACTTTACTGAAGTTTTTTTCATTTAATCTGTTTAGCTGTTACAGCTTATTGAGAAGGATATTCAGTGTGAGGGAGTAAAATTGGAGCAATCTGCATCTAAGGTAAAGGCCCACCTCCAAGCTTTGGAAGCTGAGCTATCGGATAAGAGAGATAAATTTGAACAGGCTGTTGCAAAAGCAAACTTGATGGAGGAACGATCAAGAAAACTGCAACATACCGAGGAACAATGTATTATGTTGGAGGACCAGATTGCTACTCTGAGTAAGTCTTGAATGTTGATTATAACAATGACTTAGGCACACTGGTATCTTTGCAATTTTATCTAATGCCTAGCTGAACCATACAGAGATCCCAGGTAAAATCACCAATCTATTTAAATCTAGCTAATCTCAGGCAGGGTGGCATTAGGGCACTAAAATTGGCCTCCATGCCATTGGGATGGCAAAAGGAAAATGCCGGATATCTGGCTCTTGCTGACACTGTGCCTTGCCCTGTGATGGAAACTGAGCAGCCATGAATGTTGGATGATGACAGGATGCGACTTGCCTGTGAAATACCTCACAATTGACAGGGCTAGATATGTGAGCACTGGCAAGTTAATGGAGGCTGCCTGGCCCCTGTGAAATCATACCACAGCAAGAAGTGTCCAGATTTCAGGACAATCGAGGCATGTAAATGGAGCACTGGGCATTATTCTGCGTCAGTGCAGTTGTTACTACTAAAACAGATCAGGTATACTTGCTAGCCCAAGGGGAAGTCTGAACCCCAGTTAAGACTAAAATTTAAAAATTACTTCTCAAACCAAGACAAAGCACACACAGTGCAGTGCTGACAAGCCACCCTTGAACCTTTTTTTGTTTATTAAACATTTGATGATTTTATTTCCAGATCACAAATAAATTTACATCCGACATTTCTGTTTTGTTGCAGGACGCCAGCTCTCCAACCGAGAGCAAAAGCAGCAAGAAATGATGAATGAGCTTGCATTTTGTCATAAAGAGGTTGAGTTCTCAAAAATAAATTTAACACACCTTCAGGAGCTGATTCATTCAGAGAGGAAAAAGGCAGAGAAGCAATTTGCTGCCATCAAAGAAGAGTCCAAAGTTCAGCGAGTTCAGCTGGAGAAGATCCTTAATGTAAGTTGCTGTTGCCAACCAGCCATTGTACAAAAGCAGTAGCCATTTCATCAGTCCTTTGTTACAGTTTAACTGAACTTTAGTGTTGACAAATATTTTGCAGAACTGTTGAATATAAAACTGCCCACTTATCACGAAGTAAGCTTTGCCTTAAGTGATAAACGTAAAAAAGACAATTTATAAAAGATGTGCAAGAGTAAAATTTAAATGTGTGCTAATAAAGGAGAAACCTACAACTAAATACTGTGTGGACTAGCAAATCTGCTGAGGTAATTTCTGACTTTGTATTATCAACACAGGAACAAAAATGTGAAAACAGCAGACTGCAGAAGGAGTTATCTTCAATAGATCAGGCTGCACATGAGAACCACGAACGTGCCAAACGTGTCATGACTGAGTTAAATGAGATGAGACAGGAATATTTTGAACTCAAGCAACAGGTACCCAAACAAAAAAACATTGTTTTTCACAATTAGCTGAAACAAAATAAATTTGTTCTATGCAAGAATTGTTGGTTTCAGTTTTTTTATACATTTATTCCTCCCATGCAGGTATTGAATATTCAGAAGTTGGATCTAAAACAATATATTGTTTATTCATTGAAAAACAAGTGTTACAGTATAGATTTAGATCGTTCACATTACATGGACAGTTTTTGATAACATCATCTGAATCCCTGAAGTGACATTACAGCATGATAGTTCTTTAACCATGTGCTGTTCTTTTTACAAATCTCTGGAGTTTACAAGTAAAATAAAAATATCACTGGCATACTGTATTTGACCTTTATATGTTGATTGTGATGCTTATATCAAAAAAAATGAAGAGCAATGCAATGCCTATGGTTAAAGTATTTGTGATACAGTATCATTAATGCCACTAAAAATGACCAGCGAGAATTTATTACCGGGACTTACCTTTTCAATTTTATATCTTTCATGTATTATATTTGCCTTTTGCACTGCTTCCTAAGGAAAGCATTCTAGAGAGTGTCAAATGTGTTAGGAAGACCAAGAGTGATTCCCCACAGCAAATTCCTGATCTCATGGAGACTACGGTGGAGATTAGATACTTTCCAATGGGGAGTTAAAGAAAATATCAGGTAGTACAGCACAAGTTGAGAAGAGCAGAAGGGACTTAGTAATGTTACTCTTCATGAAGGAAGAGGAGCAGGATATAAATAAGGGGCAATAAAGAGGCTGAAGAAAGTAACTGTAATAATTTATAATCTGAAAACAAATACTGATAGATTTCTGGATTGTTCATACATCAACTGCTTCTCTCCTTAATATTTTAATATTCCTTTAGCTGAGAACTCAGGAACAAATGGAACAACAACAGAAGGAGATAAAGGAAGCCATAAGAACCCTTCGATCAGATGTGAAAGCAGAAATTAGCAGTAGTTTGAAAGATCTAGATCAGTCATGTGTGGCACCGAAAAATGACCTGGATATAACTTGGGAAGAGGAGATCACTGTTCAAAGTGAAGTGGAAAGCTTAAAGGAAAATTTTCCCTTAGCCACCAATGAAGGAACTCACGATGAGAGGTTAAGACTGACCAAATTCAATTTTAAGGTGATATTTCTTTGCATTTGATTTTAACGTTCATGTTAAGGTATGGATTAACATCCCTGCATGCAGACAATGGGCCAAATGAACTCATGCTGTAAGATTATATGGTATTTAAATGCCTATATTATCATTAATATGTTATCAGTCTTACTTCTCTGTGCACATCTTGTCAACTTTTTCCATTATAACTCCCTACATCCATATTTATAATGGAAACAACTTATGTAAACTTGTTACATGTAACTTCATCCTCCCCTGAATCAAGATCTGCCAGTATCACCAATGGGAATGTAGATGTAGCGTGCATTCTGAATATCATTGGTTTGCAGAATGTCTCACCACATGATCTGTGCATCAAAAGGTGCTGAAGGATTGCAACTCGTAATCCATGAGGTTTTGAGAGTTTCTTTGCTTTTTCTATGAGATTTTGAAATAAGCTGGAAATTGAATTGTCAAAACTTTCATTCCAAGAAGTCTGGAATTTGTTTAAAATTTTGTAACCAACATCTGTGAACAAAAGCATGTGTGAACAGATTATGGTTTCTTTGACTTAGAAAATAAAAGATTGATTATAGAGAATGGATTGCTGAAAATTCAGTTATAAATCCATGTCTAAATTGAATTGGAGGTTTACAGAATGTTTTTAAACTTGGAACTTTTGGGTGTTTTATGAGAAAATTCTTAAATATGTATGGAAATTTATGTTTATTAAAAACTGTCAGAAAACTTGCTAATATTGCACTGGTTTTTCCGTTTCTGTATTCCTGGTGCAAGCCTGGAGTACATATCAGGAAATTGGCCATTAATTATAAGAAGCTTTGAATGTATGCTTACATGCAGGAACATAGGCCAGGATCTTTAGGGCGGGAGGCAGGGCCCGGTCACCAATGCGTAAAATGACGCGGGATGACATTGGGTGGAACTCCTGATGTCACTCCGTGTCATTTCAATTTTCAGGTCGACAGGGCCGCAGCCAAATCAGCTGTGCGCCCACCAACCTGTCAACGGCCTATTGAAACCATTTAAAAAGTAACTAAGCTCATTAATGGACCTGCCCATCCAACCTTAAGGTTGGTGGGCAGGCTGGGAGCCCTGGCGGGCTTCAGAAAAAGCATGAAACCTCATTTGTGGGCAGGATGAGGTTTCATGATGGTTTTTAAAAATTTAATAAGGGTTAGAGTTAAAGTGATGGACATGTCCCAACTCATGTGACAGTGTCACATGAGAGGCCATGTCAGGAAATTTTGTTTCTGCTCCTTGACCATTTTAAAATTTGGTGCCGATCTCCCTGAGGCAGCACTTAGCCTCAGGGAGATGAGTGTGCTCTTTCGCTGACGGACTCCCCTGCCCCCACCCGCACAGGGAGCACATAGCGCTTCCTAGCGGATGTCACACTGGGTGGGCCTTAATTGGCCTGCCCACATTAAATGGCGGTGCACCCCCGATCGGAGGCGCGCTCGTCCGTGCCTGCTCCTGCACTTCCCCCCCAACGGGGGGGGAAATTGTTCCCATAAAGTCAGGAATCATTTGACAATAGCAAAGAATAGGGTAAGAGTGGTTGAGCGAGTACCTGTGGGAACAATAGAGGCTGCTCAGGATATGGTCTCAAAGAACATTGATTTTTATAAAGTCCTGGTGAATGGTGGATGCAGATTCACATACGTTTTATGCGTGTAATGAGTTTTTGAGTAACTAGAAAAGACGCCAGGCTTCTGCATTAAAGAGGGAATGGAAAGATTGAGAAAAGACATTCAAAGCTGAAGTTGAAATCCTTAATTAGGCAATTGCAGAACAAAGCTGGAGGAAAGCTAGAACCATATAATTTTCTTACATGCTCTGGTGGAATATCATGCATGGAACGTACATTAAAAGGATCTTATTGTGCTTTTGTCATTCAGGATGAACAGTTGCGAGGAGAGGTGCTGAGAGAAAATCTACGACAACAAGAAGATTATCTCAAGGTTGGAAAACATGTTTAGTGTGAAATTATATTTATACAAAAGTAACAGTCCTGCTTATACTCATATACCAAGATTCACATTAGTTGTTGGATTCATTGCTATTTCCATTTCACCATTATTACAAACAATTTATCAGAAATAATCGACATTTTACATTGGAAGCAGTTGCAATGAGACCGGTGGAATATGTCGCAATGAATAATTCAATGGCAAGGCAGTGGCGTAATGTTCTGGGAACCCGGGTTTGAATCCCATCTTGGCAGATGGTTGGATTTGAATTCAATAAATATCTGGGATTAAAAGTCTATTGATGATCATGAAGCCATTGTCGATTGTCGTAAAAACCCACCTGGTTCACTAATGTCATTTCAGGAAGGAAATCTGCCATCCTTACCTGGTCTGGCCTACATGTGACTCCAGTCCTACAGCATTGTGGTTGACTCTTAAATGCCCTGTGAAATGGCCTAGCAAGCCACTGTTTTATCAAACTGCTAAGAACAAGTCAATAAGGAATGTAGCTGGACAGACCACCTGGCATCAACCTAGACACTAGAAACGACAACAGTAAACTCAACCCTGTCGAACCTGCAAAGTCCCCCTGACTAACATCTGGGGGCTTGTGCCAAAATTGGGAGAGCTGTCTCACAGACTAGTCAAGCAACAGTCTGACATAGTGATACTCATGGAATCATACCTTCCAGATAATGTCCCAGACACCACCGTCACCAGCCTGGATATGTCCTGTCCCATCAGCAGGACAAACCCAGCAGAGGTGGTGGCACAGTGGTATACAGCCAAGAGGGTGTTGCAATGAGAGTCCTCAACATCGACTCCAGAACCCATGAAGTCTCATGGCATCAGGTCAAGTGTGGGTAAGTAAAACCTCCTACTGATTACCACATACCACCCTCCCTCTGCTGCTGAATCAGTACTCCTCTGTGTTGAACACCACTTGGAGGAAGCACTGAGGGTAGCAAGGGCGCAGAATGTACTCTGGGTCGGGGGCTTCAATGCCCATCACCAAAAGTAGCTGGGTAGCACCGCTACAGATTGAGCTGATTGTCCTAAAGGACATAGCTGCTGGACTGGTTATGCAGCAGATGGCAAGGGAACCAACTGGAGGGAAAAACATACTTTACCCCATCCTCACCAACCTGCTTGCCACAGATGCATCTGTCCATGACAGTATCGGTAAGTGTGATCACCGGACAGTCCTATAAGAGACCACAGCACCGTCTTCAAATAGTGTTGTGTGGTACTAGATTTCAGACAGATCTAGCAACTCAAAACTGGGCAACCATGACGGGCCGTGGGCCATCTGCAGCAGTAGAATTGTACTCAACTACGATCTGTAACCGCACAGTCTGGCATACCCCGCACTCTACCATTACCACCAAGCCAGGGGATCAACCCTGGTTCAATGAAGAGTGCAGGAAGGCATACCAGGAGCAACACCAGGCATATCTAAAAATAAGATGTCAACCTGGTGAAGCTACAACATAGGACTACTTGCATGCCAAACAGCATAAGCAGCAAGCGATATCACAACCAACGGATTAGGTCTAAGCTCTGCAGTCCTGCCACATCCAGTGGTGAATGGTGGTGGACAATTAAACAACTCACTGGAGGAGGAGGTTCCATAAATATCCCCATCCTCAATGATGGGGAGAGTCCAGTGTATCAGTGCAAAAGCATTTGCAACCACCTTCAGCCTGAAGTGCCAAGTGGATGATCCGTCTTGGCCTCCTCCAGAGGCCCCCAGCATCACAGGTGTCAGTCTTCTGCCAATCCAATTCACTCTACAGCTGAAGGCACTGGATACTGCAAACATTATGGGCCCTGACAATATTTTGGAAATAGTACTAACGACTTGTGCTCCAGAACTTGCCACACCCCTGCCAAGCTGTTCCAATATAGCTACAACACTGGCATTTACCTGGTAATGTGGAAAATTGCCCAGGTATGTCCTGTACACATAAAGCAGGCCAAATCCAACCTGGCCAGTTACAGCCCCATCAGTCTACTCTCAATCATCAAAGTAATGGAAGAGGTCATGAACAGTGCTATCAATCAGTACTTTCTTAGCAGTAACCTGTTCACTGATGCTCAGTTTGGGTTTCACCAGGGCCACTCAACTCCTGACCTCATTACAGCCTTGGTTCAAAAATGGACAAAAGAGCTGAACTCCAGAGATGAGGTGAGAGTGACTGTCCTTGATATCAAGGCATTTGACTGAGTGTGGGAATCAGGGAAAACTCTTTGCTGGTCAGAGTCATACCTAGCACAAAGGAAGATAATTGTGATTGTTGGAGGTCAATCATTTCAGTTCCAGGACATCGCTGCAGGAATTCCTCAGGGTAGTGTCCTAGGCCCAACTATCTTCAGCTGTTTATTGACCTTCCTTCCATCATTAGGTAAGTCAGAAATGGGAGGCTCGCTGATGATTGCACAATATTCACCATTCACGATGGAATACTCTGTACTTCCCTGGATTAGTGCAGCTCCAACCAAACTCAAGAACATTGACACCATTCAGGACAAAGCCACCTGTTTGATTGGCACCCTATGCACAACATTCACTCCCTCCACCACTGATGCACAGTGGCAGTAGTGTGTACCATCTACAAAATGCACTGCAGCAACTCACCATGACTCCTTAGACAGCACTTTCCAACCCCACGACACTACTGTCTAGAAGGACAAGGGCAAACAGACACATGGACCGGGAAGTTCCTCTCCAAGCCACTCACCATCCTGACTTTGAAATATATTGCCGTTCCTTCACTGTTGCTGGGTCAAAATCCTGGAATTCCCTCCCTAACACCACTGGGTGTACCTACACCACATGGACTTCAGCTGTTCAAGAAGGTAGTTCACCAATGCCTTCTCATGAGCAATCAGGGATGGGTATGGCCAGCGAAGCCCATATCCCATGAATGAATGAAAAAAATTCATAAAGGCGACTGTAAATTTACTGAACATCTGGGATAAGTTCTTTGTATCCCTGAATTTTTAGTGCAACTTTTAAAGCACAAATCATTCCTGTTTTATACCAATTTCATAGATCATTATATGGCATTTCTACATAGACATTCCAGTGCCAAAGAAGCTGTGATTCTAATACCAGTTCAGTTACTATTCCATTTTATATATTAAATTATTTGTGCAATCATATTGCACATTCTCTTCTCAGCAAGTGAAACAAGTTTCACCATGACTTGAGAAAGTACAAATAATTAATCAAGCAGAGCATCAGGATATCTATCAAAATACTAGCCCCACTCATTGTAATTAAATAGTGATTTGTTCATAGCCAAACACTGGGAGCTAAACTGTGAATTTGTTTGGCTCTCAAGTGGCAGCATAGTGAAGTCTGGAGTCAAGATTCCAAACCGCAAACTACCCAATCCAGACACCTACTGGTATAAATTCTAAGCAAGGGACTTTCAGGGCCAGTTAAATCTGAACAAATATCAAAATCTTGCCCACATGGAACATTTTAATATATACCTTTTTTTTTTCTTTTGCAGTATGCTAAATTAACATTTATATTTGAAGCTGTGAACTGTTGAGAGGGAGTAATAAAAGGTTGAACATCTGAGGTTCATATTAATGATTTCTTCAAGTAATAGGTTTCCATTCCTCCCCATGTGCCATCCAGGGAACATTCCAAAAAGACCCCTCTTCATGGGCAAAATTGGAAAATCTAGAATCTAGTTACTTTAGGTTACAAATGCCCTTCCTAATAGTTCAAGCAATAGTAAAGGGCCCTACGAGCAGCTTAATCTAGAATTGGTGTGTTTTCATGAAAGCCTAAAGAGAAGCTTCAAATGAATGGTGAATAATAAAATTGCAGCTTAACTGAGGAATTCAGATGATACCACTGATCTTGTGAATATTTGCTTTTTAATAAGTTGAAGATTGCCATTTTTCTTTTGTTTAGGCACAGATTCGTCAGTGCATGTCAAGGCAAGCTGAAACATTATGTAAACGAAAGCAGCAGACAGAGGGCAATTTGACCAGCCTTAAAAGACGTGTGGATGCACTGGATGAACTTGTCGCCTGTACCAATGTAGACTCATTTCACCAGCATCAGTCTTCGTTAAACCATGGCCAGAGCAAGGTGGGTTGTAAAATGTTGCAATTTAAGATAGGAAAACCAACTAGAATTGGTTCTAACCAAACTCTGCTTGGGTTCTAGTATCAAGTGGCTTTTAGTGAAAGCTGTGGTGGAAGAGAGATAAATTCAGATTTCATTGAATTTATTTAAGCTAAAAGGAGCAATAATGAATGGAAATTGAACCCAGCTGTAACAATTACACAGGATTGTACAGTGCGTTGTGTGTGATGTAGGATTCTGTAATTCTTTAAGACTTTTTTGTTCTTTTAGTGCAAATGAAGCTGGTTACTCTAAATTTTCACTTCTGTTGGAAAACAGAAGACTATCCAGTTTCCTTCCTTTATGAAGATATTTTTAAGTCAAGTATAAAATGTTTCGCATTTGGAAAGTAAACTTTATTTTCAGTCGTTTCCCACAAGATATCATCTATAACTGACAAATGTGTAAAGAGGATCAGTAAGAAAATCAAAAATGTGGTTTCTTATGCTTCTGATTGAATGGTACAAGATTTTGATGTTTGTTCAGATTTACCCAGCCCTGGAAGTGCAATGCTTTGAATTTATACCAGCAGGTGTCTGGATTGGGTATTCTGCAGTTTGAAATCTTGACTCCAGACTTCACTATGCTGCCACCTGAGAGCCAAACAAATTCATAGTTTAGTTCCCAGTGCTTGGCTATGAAAAATCACTGTTTCATTACAATGAGTGGGACTAGTATTTTGATAGATATCCTGATTAATTATTTGTGCTTTCTCAAGTCATGGTGCTAGTGTTGTAACTTGTTTCACTTGCTGAGAGGAGAATGTGCAAAATGATTGCACAAATTGTTTACAATTTGAAATGAAATAGGAGCTGAAGTGGTATAAAGTCATGGCTTCTTTCTCATTGGAATGCAGGGGAAAAATCAGTTTTAGTCAATATTTACTCTAGTTTTCCTGCTGGATTTGCTAGAATTTTCTTTTGAGGAATTAATTTGTGCCAGCTTATGCCCTTTGATTCATTTTACTTTCTAGATGATTGGTATTGAACTTAGAAGGTTTTAAACTACCTTTGCTTACTCTACTGGTCTCTATTGAACATACATGCATTCTAAAGAAAAATGTTCTTGTGATGCTGGCATGGCCACATTTAGTGTCAAGGCCCGGTTATCCTAAGGAGGTGGTAGCAGGCCTTTTCCTTGAACGACTTCAGTCCCTGTGGTGTTAGTGCTCCCACAAAGGTTTTAGGGGATTCAAGAATTTTGACCCAGCAACAATGGAAGAATAACTAGGCTGGTGTGGAGGGGAACTTGGAGGTGATGATACCATGACATTACTGCCCTTGTCCTTCTTGATTATAGGGTTCACAGGTTGGGACAGTAATATTTAAGTAATTAAGTTTTTGCAGTGCATCCTGTAGGTTATACACACTGCGTTGTCCCAATGATGTATATTGACTCTAGAAACAGGGGCACTCATCAATAAACATGCAATCCTTCCTCGATGTTGTTGAGTTTCTTGAATGTTGTTGTGGTTACGCCCATCTAGATGATTGGTGAAAATTCTTGCTGAGCTACCCAGGTCCTGCTGAAGGCTGGCATGGGCTGCTTTATTCGGGGTCTGGGATAGGGGGTTGCACAAGGTGCAAAACACGGGGAACAAGGGGGGCCCCAGGCTCAGTGTTGTAAATGGAGTTCTTGTCCTTATCCCAACTGAGCAGCCACAGCTTTAGACCTGAAAGACCAGCTTTAAAAAGAAAGGGAACTACCAACCTGACAAATCCAATGTTTCTTTTTAAAGCAGGTCTTTCGGTTTCATTTTACTGACAGTTACTGTTCTGTTGTTTCTGACCTTTGGGCAGCTTTTTTTTTAAAAAGCTCACCAGAAAACCTCAAAGTTGCCTGAAGGTCACTAGCAGCTGTTCCAACTCTCAGCAACCGTCACAAGAGTGCTTTCAGTTGAAAATCTGGTTGAAAAGTTGTAAGTGATATCCGTGGAATCAATTTAGAGCCAATTGTATGCTGTGAGAAGGGGGACTTTTAAGGGTTAGTCCCACAAAATTAAATATGGCTATACATCACAAAATTCTCTTTTGAATTTAAATTGGCATAAAATAGCAGTCTAAATTTTCATTACTCCCTAAAGCAGGCACAATTCTCTTGACTTGCTGTGTTGATGTACTAGAGGCTCAAGAATCTTTAGGCCTCATTAAAGTAAATGTAAGAAACTAAAAACCAGGAGTGATGTAAAACAAGATGCTGACTCACCAGAGCCTGTTTTATTACTCTTGCAAAGTCAGGGAATGGAATCCTTATTTGTCACTAAGAGATTGCTTAAGAAAGGTTTTACAGATCTCTATCCTAGGTTCACCCCATCCTCCACCATCCTGTTTAAAATCTGGCAGGTGGTGGTCACATGGTGGGAATAAAATTTCTTTGGGGAGAAGATTCTCCCGATTATCCATCGTAACCTTGGCAAAAAAAATCATTGAAGTTCCAGAGAAACAGCATAAAAGGCTTTTACTATATTGGGCCATTATAGAAACCCAATGCAATAACTTAAAAACACTTCCAGAAATTATTTCTCTCAGGATATTGCTGTTATATCTTTTTGGCTGTTTGAGTTTCTTACTTATTAATTACATTTTTCCACTTAATTTGCCTGTTTCTCTCTCACCTCAAACACCAAATAGAATTTTTTTTAAATACAATTTGCACATTTATTTTGTACAAACATAATGCGGCATCATATGGAACCTGTAGATAGGCTGTAAACTCGCAATGTACAACACAATTTGTATGACAGCTTCTGGGGAAAGGGGTAACAATCTAGTTCTTGAGTTGAGGCCGTACTGAATTTTGGTACCTGGTATTCACTCTTCTCTAAAAAAAAATCCAGATTAACAATTCAATCTACGTTTTCCCTGAACTGTTGGTAGATGTCTGATTCACAAATCCTGGGGTAGTGTCATTACTGTAAAAGGGGCAGATGCCATTTATGGTATATTGTGCGTTGGCAGCAGAGAAGTCAAAATGGTAAGGTTACACTAGCTACAGAGTTGAATTGTTTTGTAAATGCAGTGATTCCTCTGTAGCCATTTTTCTAACATCAGTTGATTGCTCTGTGATTAAATATCCTTATAGAATCAGCATTGGGCCTCCAATTTCACCATGCTATAGTCACTTTTTGCCTACTACTTATAAGTGAAATGAAAGAAAGACAAAACCTACATTTATACAGCATCTTTCACAATGTCCCAAATCGCTATATAGTCATTTAAGCACTTTTGAGTTGTAGTCACTGGTATAATGTAGGTAATATTATCAAGCGATGGAGTATGTTCGAGGGGCTGAATGGCCTACTCCTGTTCCTAATACACACGTTCATATGTCATTCTGGATGGATGAAATGAGCTGGGGTAGATAGACTTTGTCACCTCATAATTATCTTTCAATCAGAGGGTGGAATCATGGCTGGAGTTCTGTTTATTTTATTGCTAATGGAAGTTTACTATGAGCGGGTTTTGTGGGGTGAAATTGCCAGGACAGGAGTGAATAATGGGCTCATAGTAAATCAATAACCTGTTTTATACTGCACATGATTCTCAAGAGTCTTTTCTACTCACTTCAATCTTGTCCTTTTGTCTACTTACCTATTATCTAACTCTATCTTAGTGCTTTGAGTTTTTTGCAATAATATTGCAATAAAGTTCTGCTGCATAGTAGATATTGAAAATGTGTAATAGCCAGAAGTAGCAATCAGCAGAGTCTCCAGACTTGCTGATCAAGAAAATACAGGTACAATTGTGAACCATTCAGTCTTTGTGTTCTAGCCTTTTAAAAGTTGTATCGCACAGAAACACCTGAAGACTCCAATGCTTCTTCCTGACAGTGAAGACCTCTGTTGTTCCATCACTCGTCTTTGTTGCTCAGGAGTCATTTTAAGTTTCTACCCTGTGAGATTACTGATAAAATAGAATCCATTTACCCCCCCCTTGTATGAAATAATTATATTGAATAATTTCATGCACCCAAGAGGAGAAAGACTTCTACAGAATGGAAAAAATCTGGTGCAGGTTATCTGGGTTGCAAGTGGTGAATCTTTTCCCCAAATATGAACTTATTGTCACCATGTACATGTGATGCAATGTGCAGAACATGTTAATGAGGCTGACGCGGTCACCAAATCATCTGCACAGTGTTATAAATAGCTAATTGGATATCCTTCTGTCAAATTAACAATGTTGCACAATGCTGTTAAAGTCAAATTTGTACTTTCTGGTTTATTTAATAATCACGATGGGATCAGCTACAGACTCACATACAAACTAACACTGCATTATATTGTTGCTGCTCTTAATATTAATGATGCTTGCTGCACATATATCAGAAGACATTGGTAACCAAATGCCAGTGATGGGTGTTAATATTTTACTAGGGCCTTTTTTATGATTGGTGAATCTTGAAAGGGAGAAAAATAACATGCATGACTGAAGAGGAGGGTTAAATGGAATGGGGGATAAAAGGGGCCCAGAAACAGGAGAAGCACCAAGGACCATGATTTTACTCCCTGGCCCTGGCATTATTATCAGAGGAGTTATGAATGAAGCTGAACATCCTGGAATCATCAGCAAACAGCCTCACTCCTGAACCTGTAATGCAGGGAAGGTAATTGATGAAGCAGTTGAAGATGGTTGAGTCAAAATGTCTCTCTGAGAAATCCCTGGAGTGATGTTTTATGATAACTGACCCACCCACAGGCACGATGATCTTCCTTTGCATCCAGTATTACTATAGTCACTGGAGAATTTTGACTTTGATTCCCATACAGTTTTACTAGGCAGCTACTTGTAGCTTTCTTCTGGCATCCTGTTATAACATAATGCCTGAGGCCATAAAACCATTGCCGATTGTCGTAAAGACCCATCTGGTTCACTAATGTCCTTTAGGGAAGGAAACCTGCCATCTTTACCTGGTCTGGCTTACATGTGACTCCAGACCCACAGCAAGGGCAATTAGGAATGGGCAATAAATGTTGGCCCAGCCAGCGACACCCACATCCCATGAACGAATTAAAAAAAGAAATAAATCCTTTGCTTTAGTTATATTTTGCAGTGCCTCGTGCTAGTGGTAGAGATCAAAAGAAAGCCATAAATGCTTATGAAAAATGCACCACAACAGGAAATGTGAAGAGGGTTGATCAGAATATGAAAGAGCAATATAAGAATATAAGAAATAGGAACAGGAGTAGACCATTCGGCCCCTCAAGCCTGCTCTGCCACTCAATAAGATCATGGTTGATCATCTTGTGTTTCGATTTCCACATTCCCATCTAACCCCAATAACCTTTGATCCCCTTGCCTAACAGAATTTGTCTACCTCTGCCTTAAAAATATTCAATGACCCCGCCTCCACCACCTTCTGAGGCTCACCCTTGACCCACTGTCCTTGTTTCCCACTCTTCTGGAAGCCAAGCCTGTCAATCAGGATGACTTCTGGACAAGGAACCTTTTGGAACCAAAAGACACAGGCTATGAGGTTAAAACTTCATAACATACAGAGAAACCCAGTCTCCTGCATTTCTGATCTGAAATACGCTCCTCCCCCACATAAACTGTCCCTTTTAATATCCAGGGTATTGATTTTGGCCCCTGCCACAAATTCAATTCCTTAGCCACCAACTCCATCCTCTCCCTGGTCACTGTCGGAATCTGAACCAGATGATTCACAACCACGGTGTCCTATTTTAGATGAGCTTCTGACTACATATCTGCTCCATCATCAAGATCGCCTAAGTCCACCTCCATGACATTGTTTGTCTCTGCCCTGCTTCAGCTAATCTGCTGCTCAAACTCCCATCCATGCCTTTGTAGTCTCTAGACTTGATTATTCTAATGCTCTCCCATTTTCCACCCCCTATAAAGTTGAACTCATCCAAAACCCTACTGCTCAAGTTTCACTGTCCTAACCTTGCTCGAGGTCTAGCAACATTTAGATCTTAAAATTCTTGTCCTTGTTTTCAAATCCATCCATTGCCTCACCTATCCCAATCTACGTTATCTTCTCCACGTCTTCAACTGTCTGAGATTTCTGTGCTGCTTCAATTCTGGCCCCCTGTGCAGTGCTGATTTTACTCATTTCACTTTTGGTAGCCATGTCTTCAGTTGCCTGGGCCCTAGTCTCCCTAAGCCTCTGCATCTCTACCTCTCTCTCCGCCTTTAAGACTTTCTTTAAAACTTAGTTTTGACCAAGTTTCTGGTCACTTTGCCTAATATCTCCTTTTGTGGGCAGGTTGTTAAATTTTGTATAATAGAAAGACCTTTGAATGGTTTACTCCCATTAAAAGTGCTTCATAAATACAAACTGTTGCTGTTATTGTTCCAGTCTCCTCTCCATGGAATACTCCACTCACCTTCCAGAAGACCAGCTGAAAGATCTCTTCGACCAAAGAGTGCCCATTTGCTTGTTACAGAAGCACATATTTCTGAAAAAGATGCAGGTAAAGAGTGGCTTGAGTAATTTTTTTAATATATTCAGTTTTCCATTCTGGTATTGATTCAAAATGTGCTGTCCAGCTATAACCTCCAGCGAGGTATGCTGTATTGTAAATTAATACATAGAAGTTACAACACTGAAATAGGCTACATGGCCCAACCAACAATAACAACTTCTTACATTTATATAGCACATTAAATGCGGCAAAATAACCCAAGGTGTTTAACAAGAGGTATATCAATAAAAAAATATTTTTGACACTAAGACACAGGAGAAAGTATCAGGACAAATGACAAAAAGCTTGGTCAAAGAAAGGTTTTTTGGAGCATCTTGAAGAGAGTGAAGGAGGGAGATTAGGTCAATGCAGCTGAAAGCTCTCATTGGAGTGATTAAAATTGGGAATGCGCAAGAGGGCACTGGAGGAATGCAGAGATTTCTGACAGGTAGGGCTGGAGGAGATTACAGAGAGAGGGAGAAGTGAGGCCATGGAGAGGTTTTGAAAACAAGGATGAAGATTTTAAAATTGAGGTGTTGTTGGACCAAGAGCTAGTGTAGGTCAGCAAGCATAGGGGTGACAGGTGAGTTTAAATATGGGCAGCAAAGTTTTAGATGTGCAAGTTTTGGGAGGTTGGCCAGGAGATCATTGGAATAGTCAAGACTAGAGATAACAATGGTATAGGTGAGAGTTTCAGCAGTTGATGAGCTGAGGCAGGGTCATTGTCAGGCAATGTTACAGAGGTGGAAGTGAGACATTGTGTGGTTGGAAGCTCATGCCTGGGTCAAACACAAAACCTAGAAAGTGAACATTCTGGCTCAACCTCCAACAGTTGCCAGGAGTGGAATCGTGGTGCAGACTGTAGACACTGGCTTCATGTATTTCCAGTATTTAGCTGGGAGAAATTTCAACTCATCCAAAATTGGATGTTGGACAGTGTGCACACTTTGTTGATCATGGAGCTGTTTGTTCAGAGAGGTGATGGTGAGTCATAGCTGAGTGTCGTCAACGTACATGTGCTCAGTTCCTTCGCCGCCGTCGCATCTGTTCCGATGATGCTACCTTCAAAAACAGTTCCTCTGACATGTCCTCCTTCTTCCTTAACCGAGGTTTTCCACCCACGGTCGTTGACAGGGCCCTCAACCGTGTCCGGCCCATCTCCCGCGCATCCGCCCTCACGCCTTCTCCTCCCTCCCAGAAACATAATAGGGTCCCCCTTGTCCTCACTTATCACCCCACCAGCCTCCGCATTCAAAGGATCATCCTCCGCCATTTCCGCCAACTCCAGCATGATGCCACCACCAAACACATCTTCCCTTCACCCCCCCATCGGCATTCCATAGGGATCGTTCCCTCCGGGACACCCTGGTCCACTCCTCCATCACCCCCTACTCCTCAACCCCCTCCTATGGCACCACCCCGTGCCCACGCAAAAGATGCAGCACCTGCCCCTTCATTTCCTCTCTCCTTACCGTCCAAGGGCCCAAACACTCTTTTCAAGTGAAGCAGCATTTCACTTGCATTTCCCCCAACTTAGTCTACTGCATTCGTTGCTCCCAATGTGGTCTCCTCTACATTGGAGAGACCAAATGTAAACTGGGCGACCGCTTTGCAGAACACCTGCGGTCTGTCCACAAGAATGACCCAAACCTCCCTGTCGCTTGCCATTTTAACACTCCACCCTGCTCTCTTGCCCACATGTCTGTCCTTGGCTTGCTGCATTGTTCCAGTGAAGCCCAACGCAAACTGGAGGAACAACACTTCATCTTCCGACTAGGCACTTTATACAGCCTTCCGGACTGAATATTGAATTCAACAACTTTAGGTTTTGAGCTTCCCCCTCCATCCCCACCCCCTTTCTGTTTCCCCCTTTCTTTTGTTTTTTTTCCAATAAATTATAAAGATTTTCCTTTTCCCACCTATTTCCATTATTTTTAAATATTTCAAATCTTATATGCTCTCCCCACCCCCACTAGAGCTATACCTTGAGTGCCCTACCATCCATTTTTAATTAGCACATTCGTTTAGATAATATCACCAACTTTAACACCTATGTGTTCTTTTGTCCTGTTGTTTGTGACATCTTTTGATGATCTGCTTCTATCACTGCTTTCGCCTACAACCACACCCCCCTCCACTTCTCTCTCTCCCTCTCTCTCTCCGCCCCTCCCCCCCCATACCTTAAACCAGCTTATATTTCAACTCTTTCTTGGACTCGAACTCAAGTTCTGTCGAAGGGTCATGAGGACTCGAAACGTCAACTCTTTTCTTCTCCGCCGATGCTGCCAGACCTGCTGAGTTTTTCCAGGTAATTCTGTTTTTGTTTTACATGTGTAACATGTTACTGTTTATTCTCTACACCTCAATAGTTCTAATCACAGTTACCCACCACGTTCCCATATCCCTTGAACCTTTTTTCTTTCATCCAATCTAATCTTGACAGTTTCTACTTCAATTTGTAAAGAACTTTCGCCTGCCTTTCATTCTAACTTTGTATCTATGGTCCCTTATTCTTGACCTCTCAAAAAAGGAAATACTTTGCTGCTATCTACCCTGACCCATCCTTTCATAATTTTTAAATATTTCTATATCACCCCAAAATCTACATTGTTCTAATGAAGAGGGACTCAAATTTTTCTCTATAGAGCAATTCACTCAGTCCCATTCCCCAACTCCATCACCGTAACCCCACAAGTTTATTGCCCTCAAGTGCCTATCCCGTCTACTTTTGAAATCATTGATGGTCACTGCTTCCACCATCCCCATAGACAGGAGATGTTCATGCAGTGGTGTAAACTCTGCTATTCCATGGCAAGCAAGGGTCCCAAACTACTTCAGTTATTTACTTCTGGCCATTGTGCCTCCGAGTTGCTCTTCTCTCCGACCTTCTGCGCTTCAGAATACAATAATGCTACCTCCTACTTACATATTGAGAAACTCCAGGCTTGCTACTAAAAGGCAAGTCTATGGTAGCCTGCTTTGCACTGTGAAACTATACCTCATGAAAAAAATAGATCAGACTCAGATTACAGGATAGACTGAAATAAATACACCTCTTTGTAATGTTATCTGATTCTTTTTACTCTTAAA
Organism: Carcharodon carcharias; assembly: GCF_017639515.1. Lineage (NCBI taxonomy): Eukaryota > Metazoa > Chordata > Chondrichthyes > Lamniformes > Lamnidae > Carcharodon > Carcharodon carcharias. The sequence continues at coordinate 161,755,079 of NC_054474.1, read as the reverse complement.
GAAGAGCCCTGATATTAATTTTAATAACTTCAGGCCTTAAGCTTGCTATTATCATCTTTCCAGTTGGGGTTACCGGCAATGTGGGATAGGTGTGTTAGCATTTCCAGGGAGATGGAAATAGCTTGGCACTTTGGGTGTGGACTCTCCATTGGACCATCCGTCACGTTGGCCAACCTTTTGTATTTCTGGCATCGGCTTGCATTTTTCTAAAATACTTCTATAATTTACTCTTGCCTTCATAATAGCAGTCACTCTACTTCAGGAAGTAATTTATCCTTAGATAAAAGCAAAATACTGCGGATGCTGGAAATCTAGAACAAAAACAAAAATACCTGTAAAAACTCAGCAGGTCCGACAGCATCTGCGGAGAGGGATACAGTTGACATTTCGAGTCTGTATGACCCTTCGTCAGAACTAAGACATATAGAAATGAGATGAAGTATAAGCTGGTAGAGGGGGGTGGGACAGGAGAGCTCGATAGGGGGCCAGTGATAGGTGGAGGCCAAGAAGAGATTGCCAAAGATGTTATAGACAAAAGGACAAAGGGATGTTGACGATGGTGATATTATCTAAAGGATGTGCTAATGGGGACATTAAGGGGAGCAAGTTAGTGGCAGATGGCCCTAGTGCGGGTGGGGTGAGGGCAAGGGATCAAAATGGGCTAAAAGGTGGAGATGAAACAGTAGATCAAAATAAATTTAAAAATAGAAGGGAAAATAAAAAAAATATAGTTGTAAAAAAATTATAAATTATTGGAAAAAGGGGGATTGGAAAGGGGGTGTGGATGGAGGAGAGAATTCATGATCTGAAATTGTTGAACTCAGTATTAAGTCGGGAAAACTGTAAAGTGCCTAGTTGGAAGATGAGGTGCTGTTCCTCCAGTTTGCGTTGAGCTTCACTGGAACATTGCAGCAGGCCAAGGATGGACATGTGGGCATGAGAACAGGGTGGTGTGTTGAAATGGCAAGCAACAGGGAGGTCTGGGTCATGCTTGCGGACAGACTGAAGGTGTTCCGCAATTTATCCTTACCTCGAATAGGTTATGACACAAGGTAATTCATGTGAAGAGGTTCTATATAGTGTCCTTTTTATATTATGGGCCTTTTTAAAAGTGTGAAACAGTCCCCACATCTAGTGGTCGAGCGGCCTTTTGTACTTCTTAAATGTTTAAAGTAACAGTGGGGCAACTTTGACATGCAAGAATAACAGTAAACAATTGCAGGGTGTCATGGGTTTCTGGTAATACCACAAAGGTGCTTAAAGGTTAGGTATGCTTAATGCAACATTGTCAACATACAGGCTTCTTATCTAGAATAGGTCACAAGTTCAGTGGCTGACAGCTCACATGAATTCCTGTAAATGCAGTCAAGATAACGTCAGCCAAACTTCACTTTTAAAGTAACAGATTAACTGGTCATTTCAATGCCGATTGTGGGAATTTGTAGGTTGTTGCTGTGTTTGCCCACTTGGCAGTCACTGCACTTATGCAATTCATTCCATGGGAAGTGCTTTTGAGATGTTCCTGGAGTTGTGATAATGCGTCATATAAATGCATGGCTTTTCATTTTGTCTTTTACAGAAGAAAGTTGGTAATTTTCCTGAGCTCCTTGACGTGTAATGAAGTGGATTCAAATGATGCAGATATTACATCAAAAGTATGCCCAAGAAGCCTGTCCTACCTCAGTCATATTAGATCATCAGTCTCCCTATGAGTCTTCCTATAGCTGTGCTGCTGGGAGTATATAATCTTGATTGTACTGTTTTCCCCTTGCAGTTAGCACAGTTGTTGCATAAAACTAGAATGTTACGCATGTTCAACAGCTCAATTTAGGTGTTCTGGGAAATCTATTATATACCTCAACTGTGTTTTTAGCTCTGATAATTTTATTTTTTTAATCAATATTTCTTTTGTAATTAACACTTCTGTGCTGTGATTGCACAGTAAATGTGTATATTGTATTTATATAAGTATGGCATATGTACATTTTGTAAATTTTGTATGGTTTTGCAGTAATAAAAATTATCTGAAATGTTGATCCTTTTTCTTCCATATTTCTATAAACGCTAACTCATTTCCTGTGACAGTCATTCACAGATGGCCTGGGACATGTTTGTGATGTTCAGTAACATTCCTGTAAAGTGTTTTGGGATGTTGAAGGCACTATACAAATGCGAGTTGTTAGTTAAATGCTAAGATAGAGCTGTGCTATTCCTTTTTAGCCATGCTTAGGTATTGTCAAAGGGGAAGAAGCCTAAATATTCATATGCTGTGGTCAGAAGGTAATTGCTTAGGGAAGCTTTCTGTAGATTGGAAGCTGGTTGTAAATCCCTGGCTTCTGCCCTTGGGAGGATGCCCAATTATCAGGAGAAAATTACTTTATATTTTTAGTACTTCTGGGTCTTTGAAGTATAACATCTGAAGTGCATTGGCACAATATCTTTTTCTATTTACTGAGAGTCTGTGCTGTTCTATGAGGACAAAATATTTTAATTACATTATACCATGTAACATGGAGCCTATGAAATAAGAGACATTCGCAGCATGAATACAAAGTTGACTGAATGACAGCAAACATTGAGCAGTAGTGAAACAGTTATTTACCTGACTGGAGAAAGGTTTATAGTGGGGTTCCCCCAGGGTTGGTATTAGGACCACTGCTTTTCTTGATCTATCTTAATGACCTAGATTTGGGTGATTTCAAAATTTTCAGATGACACAAAACTTGGAAGCATTGTGAACTGTAAGGAGGATAGCAATAGGCTTCAAGAGGACATAGGCTGGTGGAGTGGGCAGACATGGGGCAAATGATATTTAATGCAGAGAAGTGTGAAGTGATACATTTTGTGAGGGAATGAAAGGGACTATAAAATAAAGGATACAATTCCACAGGTTAAGAAAGCACTCAATAAGGCATACAGGATCCTGGACTTTTAAATAGATGCATAGAGTACAAAAGCAAGGAATTTGTTAATTTTTATAAATCATTGGTTCGGCCTCAATTTAATTATGATGTCCAATTCTGGGCGCCATAGTGTAGGAAAGAGTGCAGAAAAGATTTAACAGAATGGTTCCGAAGATAAATTGGGAAAGCTGGGTCTGATCTCTTTAGGGAAGAACAGATTGAGAGCAGATTCCCATTGGCAAAAAGGTTGAGAACTAGTGGACATCAATTTGGCAAAAAAACCAAAAGGGACAGAAAGAAAATCTCTAACATATCAAGAAGTTAGGATGTTGAATGCACTGCCTCAGAGCGTGGTGCAGGGAGATTTAATTGTTGCTTTTAAAAGGGAATTGGATAATTATATGAAGAAAAAAAATTGCTGGTCTATGGGAAAAAGGCAAGGGAGTTAATTCTCCTGAATAAACGGGTCTTTTTCCAAATGGCAGGCAGTGACTAGTGGGGACCCCAGTTATTCACAATATATGTTAATGATTTAAATGAGGGAATTAAATGTAATATCTCCAAATTTACAGATGACACAAAGCTGGGTGGGAGGGTGAGCTGTGAGGAGGATGCTTCAGTGTGATTTGGACAAGCTGAGTAAGTGGGCAAATGGATGGCAGAAGCAGTATAATGTGGATAAATGTGAGGTTATCCACTTTGGTAGCAAAAACAGGAAGGCAGATTATTATCTGAATGGCTATAAATTGAGAGAGGGGAATGTGAAATGAGACCTGGGTGTCCTTGTACACCAGTCACTGAAGGTAAGCATGCAGGTGCAGCAGGCGGTAAAGAAAGCACATGGTATGTTGGCCTTCATAGCCAGAGGATTCAAGTACAGGAACAGGGATGTCTTGCTGCAATTGTACAGGGCCTTGGTGAGACCACACCTGGAATATTGTGTGCAGTTTTGGTCTCCTTATCTGAGGAAGGATGTACTTGCTAAAGAGGGAGTGCAGCGAAGGTTCACCCGACTGATTCCTGGGATGGCAGGACTGACATATGAGGAGAGATTGAGTCGATTAGGATTATATTTGCTGGAGTTCAGAAGAATGAGGGGGGATCTCATAGAAACCTATAAAACAGGACTAGACAGGGTAGATGCAGGAAGGATGTTCCCAATGGTGGGGGAGTCCAGAACCAGGGGTCACAGTCTGAGGATACAGGGTATACCATTTAGGACTGATGAGAAATTTCTTCACCTAGAGAGTGGTGAGCCTGTGGAATTCGTTACCATAGAAAGTAGTTGAGACCAAAACATTGTATGTTTTCAAGGAGGAGTTAGAAATAGGTTTTGGGGCGAAAGGGATCAAAGGGTATGGGGTTGGATGATCAGCCATGATCATAATGGTGGAGCAGGCTCGAAGGGCCGAATGGCCTACTCCTCCTAGTTTCTATGTTTCTAACTAGCTGTGCAGCTCTTGAGAGCTGACATGGACACAACAGGTCAAATGGCAGCTCCCTGTACTGTTATTTTTCCATGCTTCTATACAATGTCTTATTTTACTACTAAATTGCAAGTGTCCTTGAAGCTACTAGTTGTAATTAGTCTGCAGCCTTGAAATGATTGTCTTAGTTAAATTACATATCAAAGTGGTTTATTTGCCATCAAGTTTAATTGTTGAGCATGAGTAAGCTCTAATGTCACTCTGACTTTAGCTGTTTATTCAGGAAACAGCAGCAAGTGGAAAATGCTTGTTAGTTTGAATTTCCATCTGAGAAAGCAATTTAAGATTTTTTAGTGTTTAAAAAGGTGAGGACTGGAATACAACTCCTATAGATACAGATGTACCAGTTTTAATATGCAGAGAATTACTTAACTTGTTCCTAATGAGTCTGAGATGTACAGTATTGTTTCTGACCTATGTTTTTATTATATGATATTCTGGGATTTTTAGCAGTGTTTGGGGTATTGAGTTCCAATAGTGGCAATGCAGAGGTAGTTAGCAGAAATGGAAGTGGAAGGTTGGACTATTGGCAATACTGCCCTGTGGCAGCACAAAGGGAGAGAATTTGGAAAAATTTTGCAAGAGATCTCCAGAGACTATATAACTGTTCTTATTGGTCCTTCAAAAATAATTAGTATTTTCAGACACTAACAAAGCAAGTACAGTTGCTTTAATAAGCACACATTGCATTGATAAGAATTCCCTTATATGTACCATGCTGGTGAAGCGACGGTTTGTTTTTGTTGATGCTAATTGCTGAGAAACCATCAAAGAAGGAGCATCCTGACAGAGATGGGTGGGTGGCTTTGAGTATTTCCAACAGGGCAGGTGGGTGTTCATGCGGTGAGTTGGTGATGACAAGTGATGCAGGGCAGGCAAGCATTACCAAGACAGCAGAGTCCCAAGGCATCGTGCTGACAAGGTCAGGCAGTCCAAAAAGAAGCAGGCACAAAATGGAGAGGTTCATATGGGCAACAGAGATTTAATTAAATTTAAAAACAAATGGACCAAGTTGGGCAATAAATAATTAAAGTTCTAATAAATTTGGAATAACAGCTTATCTGACAGCCACCTAGAAAAACAGACCTAAGAGCCGTTTTGAAAGAACTATAGTGCCATCTTTTGGAGCACAAATGTGTGCACACGTATTAAAAATAATGGCCACACAGGAAAGAAGCAGCATTATACAAGTTTGAAATTTAAAGGAAGTGTGTGCAAGATGCAAAACTTGTAACATAAATAATGTGTATTGAAACAAGCAAAAGTATTGCAGATGTTGGAAATCTGAAATTAAAGACAAATGTTGGTGATACTCAGGTCAGGCAACATCTGTGGAGAGAGAAACTGGGTTAACGTTTCAAGTTGATGACCTTTGTCAACTTGTATACCAAAGACCAGTTGGCCTCTTTTTTTTTCCCCCAAATCTCATGATTTATTTCTTGATTTTTCAACGTTTATACACTGTTCACCTATTCTGGTGGATCTGCTGTGGTATTGCTTGTGGAAAGTCAGTGGCAAGACTGTATAAACAGTGTAGGAGGTCACAATGGGAGCAAAAATGACTCAGCAGGATCAAAAAGCAAAGAAAATATAGTTAAGACAGAAGTGATCACAACAAAACTATAGGAGTAATAATTACAGAATTCAAATAAATAAGAGACATATACAAGAAACCTGTAGTTTGTGAGGAGCTAAAAGCATAAGAGAAAAGCAGGTGGGAGAGGGAAGGTCAGTTGAAGCAGAACAAGCTCAGTGAACTGGGAACCCATCTCTGAGAATTATGTTCCAATAGGGGCAGGTGTCAGCCTAACCACCACCATGCTCAGAACCAGGATGGTGGCCTTTGGGTGACTGTGAAATGGTCTGATTTTTTTTTTTAAAACTGAATGCAATCTTTAATACCTGAGACCTGCCCAGGGAGAAAGAATGTCAAACACACACGCACCAAATCTAGAAATGTTAAATGCAACTGGTATTTTGAGGTCCAAACAATACCTTTAAGTTTATGCTTTTACTTTAGTTCTGTGCCTAAAGCATTCACAAACAATTTTAAATCTCATGCTGTTTTACATTTCTGTGCAGGAGAGGAACATGCAACTGGCACGTGAATGTATTTTGGTTTCTATTGAAAAATAAGCTAATTTCTTCATGAAAGGGTCAAACAAGATGTGGCATCAGCCATGGGACCTCCATTCAATTACATGAATAGGTTAAAGAAGTTGGGGTGGTTCTCCTTGGAGAAGGTCGAGAGGAGATTTGACTGTTCCCATTGGTGTAAGGGCAGGGAGCCAAGGGATACAGATTAAGTGACTGGTTCTTTCGTCAAAGTTGACATGAAAAATGTCAGCATAGTGAGTGGTGCCGATCTGGAATGCACTGCGTGTGTGTGGGGTGGAGGCATTGAATCATGGTTTTTTTTTTTAAAGGGGATTGGATAAGCACCCAAAGGGAAAATCTTTGCAGGGCCACAGGGCAAGTGGTGGAGAAATGGCTACCTGTGTTGTACCTATCCAAGGATTCATTTGAGCTGCTTTTAAAAATATCCAGTTGCAAGAGGATAAAAACTGGATTAGTAGCCTTAACGGTGAATATAATAAAGCAGATTTAGAAAAAGGGAAAGGACAAAAGCAAAATACGATGGATGCTGGAAATAAAAACAAAAAATGCTGGAAATAATCAGCGGATCAGGCAGCACCTGTGGAGACCAGAATTTTATCAGATCCTGGGTTTTCCCAGCGCCAAGACTAAAAGGATCCAAGTTCATGCGGATGGACAGCAGAATCCTAGGCTGCACTTCACAGGCGGCAGCCAATTACGAGGTCAGTGTGGGGACCACCATGCGATTAAGAATAGCAGCTTGCCTCCCAATGTTGCCAGTGCAAGTGTAGGGCCAGCAGCTTAGCAGCGCCACCAATAGAGAATGGAGTGCCTCCATTCTGAGGTTCCCTTGAAGGCCAGGCAGGCTTTTTAATTTAGTGTGCTGGAACCAGGCAGACAGGCACTGGTGATCGGAGAGGTGCAACTTCCAGTGGTAGCACCACAGCCTCAGGAGGGCCCATCACTCTCTGTGAACTGCAGCATAACCATAAATAAGCAGTTAGATTATTTCTCAGGCAGCAGAGAAGAAAGATTCTTTACTCTTTAATTATTTTTTTCCAAAAATATGCTTTATTCATAAAATTTGTTAAAGTAAATTACAAAATTACATTCAGCTTGAAATTTGCTGAAAGTAAGATAAACTCAACTTGTCTCCATACAGTGTGTTCCACTCTTTGGTGCCTCGATACAAATGTAATTCTTTAGATATTTTCAATACACATTCCATGTCTGGCACACAAGAGTGTGGGGCAAAACATTTCAAATTGAAAAATTACAAAGTGCAATAGAATTCAACTTTCCTTCACACAGCATGTTCTTCTCTGAAGTGCTTCAATATAATTGCAATACTTTTGTATTCATATTCAATGTCAGAGATACATTCCAAGGAGGTTCTACAAATTTTCCAGCCCCTCAGTGAACTATGCCTGAAAAGGCCTTAGACAGCGATCTTTCTTCAATGTGCCTCTTGGCAGCTGCCCCAAGCTTTGGTGCATCCCTCAGCACATAGTCCTGGACCTTGGAATGTGCCAGTGTGGAAGACCAATAAGTTCCAGGCAGATCAAAGAGCATCTTTCACCAAGTTGACGATCCTCCAGCCACAGCTGATGTTTGTCTCGGTGTGCATCCCTGGGCACAGCCTGAAGAGCAGAGTCCTGTGTCACAGAACTGCTCGGTGAACCTAGAGAAAACCACTGCCTCTTTTTTCCAGACCTACTTTGCAAAGGCACATTCCAGGAGGGGGCGAACAACAGTCTCTTCCCCAGGACAGCCATGAGAGCAACAGTATTCTTTAATGTTAAAAGCTGTGTGAGATTAAGCAGGTTGGAGGCGATTGCAGCAGTCAGTGAAATTTTGAGAGTTCTCCATAACAACAACAAATCACAGTCAAGGGAGGCAGTTGTTGTTTCCCCAAAGGGCCATATATTTGAAATAGTAACTTATTGGATTTTATTTTTCTAATGGTCTCTTTTCTTACTGCACTTTGTGGGATTATTTTCCTCAATAAAATTTAGGTATACTGCATCAAGCCATGGAAATCAAAATCTGATGGAAAGCAATCTTTATATCATGGGATGAAAAATTAATTTTAAATGCTGCCAAAGGAAAACACACTAGTGTCGGGCACATACTTGCTAACATGAATTCCATCCACTATTTGAGAAGTGGCAAGTGAATGAATGCTATTTACAATCGTCTAGTACCAATAACAAGATTGCCACCTACTGGAGTTTTGGTTGAAGTTTTCACTGAAACCTCATAACGGAGCGAAAATATTTCAACTTATAACCAAAAAAGTTTCATAAATATAGAACGCACTCTGCAATATGTCAAATTAAAAACTGATCAAAAACAGCAACCAGAACTCTACATTGAAATATGTGTGGAATGTAAAACATCATTCACACTTTTGCCTAGCTTCGAGATTGAATATTCAATGATTCAACTGTTAGGATTCTATAAGCACTCAAATCCTGACAGATAGCATTATAATATTAAAATATCCTTTTTGTACATTTATTTTCTTAAGTACCTTTTCACTGCTATCAAAATGCTTTTCACCTCCTTCGTAATGTACCTTAACTTAGTATACTGACAAATATGGGTCAGAACTGCTCTGTAACTGGAAAAGGAAGAGCCTAGTACTGGTTATAAATTCACATACAGAATAAGGCATTTATATAAAGGTTCCTATTCTTATATCAGTCTGCCCTTCTCTCTTCAAAATATTTGAATTGTTTTCTAAAAAGTTACAAAAAAAAATTAAATTTTACCTTTAAACTTCATGCAATACTTAGCCACATGGCTTCTCAGTACATGCAATCTTCATTGCTCCCAAACATTCCTTATGCTATTTTGCTGTTCACTCACCATTTACTCCAACGTCCTAGATATAAAATAGTATTTTTAGGAGTGATAGAATTGAAAAGGAGATAGATTATATTAAAACTTGTATACATCCTTGGTTAGGCCACACTTAAGTGTATTACACAGTTCTTGTCTTCACATTATGAAGAGGGAATTGAGGCACTAGGGAAGGTGCAAAATAAAATTACATGGACAAAAAAAAAACAGATTTAAACTATCAGAAGATTGAACAGACTGGGGTTTAGTTCTCTCAAAAAGTGAAGACCGAGGGGTCTTCGTATAGAAGTCTTGAAGATTAAAAAAGGTTTTGATAGGTTAAAATATAAAATAGCCAATAATAAATATTGTAGGGGGGGGGGGGGGGGGGGGGGGGGAAAAAAAAAAAAATCAGAAAATACTTCTTTGCCCAGAGTGTGATTAAAATCTGGAACTTGCTAGCACAAACAGTATTTGAGGAAAATAGCACGGATGAATTTGAGGAGAACCAGAAAAGAATTGAAGATTCAGCTGAAAGGCATAATTGAAAACGGGTGTGAGGAGGCTCGAGTGAAGCATAACTATCAGCATGGAGTCATTGAACTGAACATTCTGTATAATTGAAGACATTTTCAATACCAGTGTATACTACACATTTCCATAGCTGACCATATGCTGAACTGGAAGAGGAATGGTTGTTGCTTTGTGGGTACAGGAAATCAAAGATAATAAAAAACTGATCATTCTTGGAAAGGCTCAAGCCCTTTCTCCACCCGACCCCTGGTGGCATCTGTGGAGAGAGAAAAACAGCCAACAGAGTCCAACATGACTCTTCTTCGGAACTGTTCCCCATGGGTTGGTTTGAGGAATACCGTACTTTTGGATATATATTAATGTCCTGGATATGGGTACAGGGCATCATTTCAAAGTTTGCAGATGATAAAACTTGGCAACATACTAAATAATGGGAATGATAGTAACATACTTCAGGAGGACATATACTGGTGAAATAGGAAAAGACGTGAAATATAAAATTAAATGCAGACAATTGTAAAGTGGTACATTTTAACAGGAAAGATAAACAGAGTGCAGGGACAAAAAACCTGGGAGTTTGCACGCACAGAGTTTTGAAAGTCACAGGACAAGTTCAGAAAACAGCTTACAGGATATTTAGTTTTATAAACAGAAGCTTACACTTCAAAAGCAAAGAATTTGTGCTGAGCTTTTACGAATCATTGGTTAGGCCGCAGCTGGTATATTGTGCCCAATTTAAGGTAATTGAAACAACTGCAAAGATGATTTACCAGAATTATACCAGGAATGAGGAATTTTAGCGATGTGGAGAAACAAGACAAGCAGCAAAGGTTAGGGGGAGATTCAGTGGCGATATTAAAAATTGCAAGGAGTTGTGATTAAGTAAATAAGTGGATCGTCTCCAACAAAGGATACAGATATATGATATTTGGGAAAAGAACCAGAAGGGTTCTTTTATATATGAGCTGTTGTGATTTGGAATGAGTGAAAGAGTGGTAAAAGCAGATTCAATAGTAACTTCCATTCGTATTTAGCCCAAATTATTCAGACTGTATACCAGGCTCTCTCAAACTTCTTAATTGAAATACGCCTTTTCAAATATGGATTAATGATCACAGTCCCCTCCCCATTTAAATTATAATACAAATTCATCCAGGCATTGAATGTACCTTTGAGTTTAGTACTTAAATATAATTTTTAAAACTCCCCTCTCGAGCAAGACTGAGCTCACCAGGTGCCCAACACCAGCCTTAGTAATTGCAAATCCACCTGGTGACATTCCTGTCACTCCAAGTGCTCCCCTATGCTCTGTGGCTGCTGGCCCATTTTGTGCTGCACAGGTGCAGCAGTGCTCCGTTCCCACCTTGCACCAAGCCCACCTCTGGCTGCTGTTCATTTGTGTACTGGTCAATGATTTCACAGAATCCTTGGAAAGTCTCTATGAACCCACAGATATCCTTGGATATCAGTTTGAGGAACACTACTCTATAGAGCTGAGATTGCAGTCAAGTGCACTGTCGCAAGCGTATAATTGTGATATTATAGATTTTTAAGGGCAACTGTTCTAAAGGTACATTTTTGCTTTCAAACCTTTAAATGGAGTTTTAAAAGCCCTTTCCAAATTGGAAATATGGATAGACATCCTGGCACCTTTCTGTGTTTGTTCAAACCTGGTCAGACTCTTATCTCTAGAGCTGGCCCATCATTAAAACACAGACTCTTCCAGAGATGGTCACTGAATCTTCTAAAAGGTGTGAAATCCCTTTGGCTTCTGAGGGAACAGGAGGTAGGAAGAGACTTCAAGAGTAATTAACTTCTTTAACAAAAACAGAATTACCTGGAAAAACTCAGCAGGTCTGGCAGCATCGGCGGAGAAGAAAAGAGTTGACGTTTCGAGTCCTCATGACCCTTCGACAGAACTTTGCCTGGTGTAACAATGATTCTTCGAAATTATCATAGCAGCCATTTTGCTCTGATTGTGATAAGGACAGGCTGTGAAAACCATGTGTGCTGAGCCTTCGGGAAGGACAGGGTTCTCGGCCGAGAGAGAATAAAGAGGAAGGTATCCAGAAATCAACCATCATCCTGTTGAAAAGAATCAAAACATCCACAGCATAAGTGTAGGAGAATTTGGATATTAAATTTTTCTTCCTATTTTGAAACCCTACGGAGGTGGAAAAAAACAAAAACCCTTAAATATAATTAACTGCAGTGTTCTAGCAATCCTTTGTGCTCCTTAAAAAACATACATTCAATATGTACTTTGTTATCATTTGAGATGAAATGCAAAAGGAATGACAGATTAAAGAGGGTGTGTACTTACATTTTTATATTTTGTGGAATTAAAGTTAAAGCTGTGGAACACCAGCAATGCAGTCTAAGTTTATAGTTTGGAGTATTAACAAATGGGAGAAAAATGAAATGCTTTACAAACTACAGTGGATAACTTTAGGCTCTGATTTTGTTTGCTTTGATCAAACTGAAATGTAATAAATATGCAAAGGAAAAAAATATATGGCCACTTCTAAATATATTTTTAGCAGTTTACCCCTGCATTCTGCTCAGAGTCGCTCCACCTGGATTATAAGCAGCAAATTAGTGCAGTGAATTATCGAGGGTAGTTAAAATACTTCCAACTGTTAGCCAAGTACTTCATTGCTGAAGCACTAGAATTAACATGAGGTGTGGCACTCTGTTCCACACGTAGAGACAGATCCAGTTAGTTTCAGATGGATTAGATACCATAAAGTTGAAACGGGGAAGCCAAAAATTATGCCAGCCTTGCTTGACCAGACATGACCAGAATTTGGTAGAAGTTACCTAACCCATTACCTCAGAATCCATTCATCACCGCTGTAACAAATTAATAAAAATAGGAGTTAAATTTTTTTTTTTTAGAATTCCGACAAGTAACTACTTTCCTTGTATTCTAACTTTACAGTTGCCAGCTCTAATAATTTCCATGCAAACACTAAATGCAATTGCAGGTATTGTGCACTGTGAAACCTAGTGATGTCAAAGCAACAGGAGGCTAATGGCACGCCCTCATTTAAGTATAAATGATACAGCAATTTCAAGCAAAGGGAAGACGTGAAATTAAATGCCAACATTTGTCACCCAGGTTGCTCCACTCCATAATTAAATTACCAAATACAATCATTTCAACAGTGATGTAGACAGCAAAATGATCAAATATTGTGAAAGATGCTGTAATTGCACACTAGATGCAAATTAATACTGCCATAGAAAGTTAAATCTAGTCATTACAAGCACAAGTAAACTTTTGACAATGTGTTAATTATTGGCAATTAAATTCTCCAGCACTGAAAAAGGTGCGGAATCACATTCCTTCAGTTATTAATTTAATTCTTAAAGAATTTTAAAATGTAATTTTTATAGTTATTTTCCTTGTCACTTTCCCCTCAATTAAATCTTTCTTTCCTTCTCTACTGGTACTGTATTTTTATATGCAACTTGACATTGAATTTATCCACTCTAACTCTACACTTCCTTCCCTATCAACCCACTTTTTATTTCACTTCATCACAATCCTTCATCTAACTGCTTGAGGAAGTACAGCTGCTTGACCTGCTCATTCAAATCCCATATGCCCTTGCTGTGACATCTTTAACTCGCACTTTTGTTTCTTCACAGGATTTTCTTTGAGCAACTTGCTAAATGTACAAAGACAAGTCTGGCTAATAACATGCGATGCCATGCAAGAGTAAAATCTAGGCCAACATATGTTAAATTAAACGACCAACATTAAAATCACAGCAGTAGGAGGCAAGATCGTTTGATTTCTATAGGAACTACATACTTTTCCATTTGCCAGAGGCCCTTTTGCAGTAGGCTATTTCTAAATTCCATTTGCATGCAGTGCCACTGTAAATAACATGCAGTTATGGGTAGGACTTGGAAGATTACCAATCAGATCAGGTTCAGGTGGCTGAAACAATAAATTTAGCTTGTGTTGGACTTATATTCAACAATTGCTGGTTAAGGGGAGTGCCAGGTGTTCAGCAACTGTATAGATTCTGCAAAGGATGAGTAAGAATGGATCAATGCCAACCTGTTAAAAAAAAATCATTACTAAATGATCCAACTTGGTCAGATCCTTTAATGGTTGATACACCTTTGACTTTCTTTCCATCTCTGATCACACAATCTGAAGATTGAAGAATCATCAAATGACCAATTCTCTACCAGGTCTTAATTTACACATACAGAAACTGGTCATTCAGGCCAACAGGTCCATCTATATTGGTGTTTGTGCTTCGTGATGCAAACGTAGTTCCATTGTTTGAAAAGGGATCAAAGGAAATGCCTAACAATTATAGGCCACTTAGTCTTACATCGGTGGTGAGAAAATTAGTAGAATCAATCCTGAGAGATAGGATTGACTGTCATGTGGAACGGCATGGACTAGTCAGGGATGGTCAGTATGGATTTGTTAAAGGAAGGTCTTGCCTCACAAATTTGATTGAATTCTTCTATGAGTCTCCTTCCACCTTACTTCACCTCACTCTATCAACATATCCTTCTATTTCTCTCTCCCTCACATTCTTACCTAGTTTTCCCTTAAATGCATCTATGCTATTCACCCTTGCCACTCCATGGGTAGTGAGTTCCACATTGTAACCACCCAGGGAAATTTCTCCTTAAGTCTTTATGAGTGACTGTCACATTTACGGTTCCCAGTTTCAAACAGCTTCACAACTAGAAATATCTCGCCATCAAACCTTTCATAATTTTGAAGATCTCCATCATGTCCCCCCTTTTCTGTTCAGTCTTTTTCTGATGGTTGTACCCTCAGTTTTGATATCATCCCTTTAAATATGTTACACACTCTCTTCACTGCTTCTATACCTTTTAGCATGATACTGCTAGTGCATACTATAGTTCTAAACAAATTAAACATTTTCTCTGCTTTTGAAGACTCTAGGATAGAATTGCGTTTTGGCTTTACTAACATGCATTGCTACTTTTAAAGATGATTTGTGAATCTGGACCCCTGGATATCTTTGTGCCTCCATCCAATTTAGATTCAATTTCCAGGTGGTGCGCTCCCCTGCTCCCTTATTCCAATCACAGAATGACAATCATCTCAACACACAAGGGAGGTCATTCACCCCACCATGTCTGTGCTGACCCTCTGAAGGAGCAATTCACTAAATGATACTCCATGGCCTTCCCCCCTAACCCCGCACATTCTTCCTTTTCTGATAACCCAACTCCCTCTTGAATGCCTTGTTTGAACCTGCCTCCACCACACTCAGGCTGTGAAATGGTTTTGTTTCTTTTACCAATTACCTTAAATGTGTCCACTTGATCACAATCCTTCCAATTATGGGAAGTTTCTCCCCATCTACTGTCCAGGTCCCTCATGAATTTGAATACCTATCACATCTCCTCTCAACCTTCTCTTCTCCAAGGAAAACAGATTGGAGAAGTTGGGGCTATCTACATGACTGAAGTCCCTCATCCCTGGAACCATTCTTCTGAATATTTTCTGCATTCTCGCTAATGTCTTTAAATCATTCATAAAGTGTGGAGCCCAGAACTGGACACAATACTCCAGCTGAGGCTGAACCAGTGTTCCGTACAAGTTTAACATAACCTCTTTGCTTTTGTATTCGATGCCCCTATTAAATATAGCCTAGGTTGCTGTATTAACCACACTCGTGCACTTATGCACATATGACTTATGCACATATACACCCAGGTCTCTCTGCTCCTGCACCCCCTTTAGAATTGTACCTTTTAGTTTATATTGTCTCTGCGTTCATCCTACCAAAATGAATCACTTCACTTCTCTGCAATATATTTCAGCTGCCACTTGACTGCCCATTCCACCACCACCCAAGTTTTGTATCTTCCACAAATTTTGAAATTGTGTCCAGTACACCAAGGTCTAGGTCATTAATGTATATCAGGAAGAGGTGACCTAACACTGACCCCTGGAGAACTCGACTACAAACCTTTCTCCAGTCTGGAAAAACATCCATAAACTCTCCATTTCCTATTATTACTCAGCTAATTTCATATTCATGTCCCTTTTATTCCACATGCTATAACTTTGCTCACAAGTCTGTTGTGCAGCACTGCAACAAATGCCTTTTGAAAGTCCACATAAAAGACAACAGCAGCATTGATCTCTTCAACCCTGTTACCTTAAAAATACCCTAGCAAGTTAGTTAATAATGACTTGCCCGCAGATCCATGCTGGCTTTCCTTAATTAATCCACATTTGCCCAAGTGACAATTAATTTTGTTCCAATTATTATTTCTAGAAGCTTCCCAATTATCAAGGTAAAACAAAATGCCTGCAGTTGCTGAGCTTAAACTTTACACCCTTTTTGCTGAACGGTCTGACAGAGCTAATGCTCAGGGGACATGGGTTCAAATCCCACCACAGCAGCTGGTGGAATTTAAAAATTCAACTAATAAGTCTGAACCACAAACTAGTCTCAGAAACAGTGACCTTGACAACTATCAATTGTTGTAAAAACCCACCTGGTTCACTAATGTCCTTTAGGGAAGGATATCTGCCATCCTTACCTGGTCTGGCCTACATGCAACTCCAGACGCACAGCAATAGTCAGCTCTTAACTGCTGTCAGTTCAAGGGCAATCAGAGATGAGCAACAAATGTTGGCCTTGCCAGCAACACCCACATCTCATGAAAGAATAATGAAAAAAATTGCATTACCATGCAACATCTCATACTTATTAAAAACTGCAAAAGCCCTCAGGCAGTATGCAGCAAATAATGTTTAGCATGAAATGTAAATAAGAAATATAACCTGTAATTCAAAATGTAGCAAGGCATCTCATGTAATGTATTCAAGGAGACTGATCTGTATTGCATTTTGTATTGTCAAATTTGAACTATTGAAATTTGTAAAGGTACATTACATGTGAATAAAGAATATGTTGGGGAAAAATCTTTGAAACTAATTTTCCATTTATATATCAATCCTACAAAGTCCATCTGAAAGCTGATGAGCAACAGTTCTTGCCCAGATATGACTGATATCAATATTCATCACATCACCACATACATGACTAGCTGTGGGGAAATATAGGTGTGACACATTCCTAAACTGTGTTACAGCCTGTTAACATTCCAATGCACTGCCCTCCAATGTCTGAAATTGATCTGGAGATGTTCTTAGCATTTAAGAAATTAAATATTACAAATTTTACATTAGAACTTCATTCACCACTGAAAGCATTGATTTTGACCAGGTCTATAGTTCCTATAACTTGCAGTCACGTGGGTGTAGACAGTATTGCCGAGCTGTTGGGCAGAAAGCACACCACAGACAAGCCCAATTCTGTCCCCACCCTACAATCAGTTCCCAAAATCAAAGGGGGGAGAGGGAGAGAGGGCAGGTGAGTCACTGCAGAACTTGCTCCCTGTCACAAGGGAACAAGAGTGCTGTTATCCATGGATGATATACAATCTGCCAAACTTGCAGAGAAAACAGTCCATAAATGGACAAGTAGAGGCAGGGAAACTAATCATATACAATATAACTGATAAGCGACGGAGGGCTGAAGTAACGAGAGATTTGCTCTTGCGTTCCACTCACAATTAAGAGCATTTTCTACGAATTAGGAATTTTTAAAAAATCAAAGCATACCTCTTCATCCAATTGGTACAGAAAATTCAAAACAGGTACAAAAACTTCCTAAGGTTTCAATAAAATACTAAAAAAAAAAAATCCCATTTAGCAATATTACTCATTTATTTCCTAAATTGTTAAACCTCAAGTTTACCATACTCTTTTCTTGCCAAATGCAGAAAACTTTCAAATTAAAAGTGCAGCTTAAGGTCCATTAGATTATAAGTATAGCATTTGGCATCTACATAACTACAAGGTATTTCCTCAAGAATAAATCAGATTGTACCATTACAAAACTGCAATGCACAAGGTCTTACACATTTGATTCCTTGTCTGTAGCTAATTAACCAGTTCCAGTCAGAGCACTGGGAATGCAGCCACACCTGCATCTGTATACCACTTTCAATGCAGCAAACTTCCCTCAACATTAGAGGAGTGTGGTAAATTAAGCAAGATAATGGAGTGAAGCAATAACATTTTCAGGAGCTTTGCGAAGTTAGAAAAAGTAGAAGAGTTAACGTAAGAGCTCTGAAGGGGGGCCAGGATAATTAGAAGTTGTTCCAACACATGCAGAATGGGGTATGGGAAATTTACAAAAGCCGCCCGTTGGAAACTTCAAGGGACCACTAGTTGTAGAGATAGATGCAATACTATAGATGTGTTTGAAAACAATGTTGAGTGGCAAAACAGTAGATCTTGCTGTGGCCTGATTACAGGCCTTTTGGAGAGTTAATGCAAAGACGCAGCAAGGCTTGGGGGAAGGAAAAAAAAAACAAATCTGGAGAAATGTTTAATTAGCAGAGCTCAGCAATATTGTAGGGGTCAAATTAAGTGTTCTTGGGTGAGGGAGAAGATATGGGATTTGAAGTCCAGCTCAGTCAAACAGAACGCGGAGATGTTGCAGCCACAGGTTCAGGGAAAGAATGGAGACAGGGCCAATGAATTTTTCCACAGGAGCTGACCAGAAAAAAAAAGTCATTTCAGCACAGGAGGATGCATTTCAGCTCGTCAAAACCATGTTGACACTGTACAGCAATCCAGTCAGTCCCATTCCCCCACTCTATCCCCAGAGACCTGCAAATTTATTGCCCTCTAGCATCCATTCAAATTCCTTTTGTAATCATTAATCGGCCTCGCTCCTACCATCCCCACGAGCAGCAGGTTCCAGGTTATTACCACTCACTTAAAAATGTTCTACACATGCCCCTTCCCTTGCCCAAAATCTCAAATGTGTCCCCAGCCCTAATATCATCAGCTAATTGGAACAGCTTTTCTTTGTCTACCTTATCTAAACCTTCATAATCTTGTACACCTCTATCAAATCTCAAGTCATTTCAGAAAATTGAACAGAAAGGCTGGAAATTGCCTCGAGTTGCTAACATCAAGATGGAAAAAATTCTACTTCATCTGGGACTTCGCAGCAGACAAGAAACCTGATAGTTGTGGAAAAGATACAGCTGGCGTTGTCAAAATGAAAACATCAGCAGACTCTTGTGCCTGTGGATAGAAGATCACCAGTGGAGTAACTTCTAAACTAGGGCAGAGCCAAGGATGGATCTCCAGTGAATACCCAAGATGTACACACAGAATAGGGAAAAGCCATTGACATGATGCACTAACTGTGGATTGAGATGCATAGAAGTGGAGTCAGGCAAGGAAAGTCACTCTCAGAGCTGGAGTAAACGACAACACGTTAAAATACAAAGAAAAATGGGAGTTTAAAAAAGCAGCAGCAATTGAACAAGTCAGTCAAGGCTGTACAATTGCAAGAGGGCACAGAACCTGTACAAAAAAAGGAACAGTGAGTACTGGGGCAAGGAAAGTTAGTTATGCAGCAAAGATTTGGTTTGTGAGGAGAATCGTATGGAAGAAATGAACCATGAGCTTTCAGCATTGCTGGGCTAGGAATGTAAAAAAATTCAACTAAGAAATCTATGCATGTGAAGATCAGAGGCAAAACAATGCAATTCAATATTGGTTACCTCCTGATCAAAAAATACCTGGTGATTTATTAATACTAAAGGAAGCACCATTCCATATTTGGAGATGCAACATTAGAAAAGCAAAGTTAAAATGCCACAATTGCAGTGTTTTACAAGTTTCAGGACCACTAGTCCTACAGAAAGTTGCTATTTTTAACATTGAAAAACATGGATGAAATATTCCAAGTCTGCATTTCCACTTTGCTCCAGATTCTTACTGTACATTAAAAATTCAAGTTACACAACATTCGAAATTTTTCCCCAAACTGATACTTAAGATTTCTTCAAAAAAAGTAAAAGGCAACTCAGGAGGGTTTGCCAACTTCCATCATTTATTCCACAAATCCCAAGTTCAGTGCCATTTGGCTACAACTCAACCTGGCATGAACTGTTTCTTTTCAAAGTACTTTCAAGTATACATTGCATTGCCAGGGCACTGCCACATCTAGCTCATCTGCCACATTAAGGAATGCCAATTAACAACTGTGTAGAGGCAGGAGGATCATATGTAATTACATTCTTAAAAAGAGTACAAGGACAAATTAACTAGATACAGGTACTTTATTTACAAATATTCAGATTAATAGCATTTGTTCCATCAAATGAAAGGTACAGCAGTTCAAAGTAATTTTCTGTCACAGATATAAACAATACCTACTGTAAGCTGTTCAAGAGTAGTTCAGATCTCATACCACCTAATAACTAAAGCAAACTTTAGCAAATTTAGAATGAAACACCTTGTCAAATCCCTGCATGTTGTATCTGCAGGCTGTGGTCCCCAGGCAACACCTCACTAAAGCAAAGGCTTAACATTGTAACCAACACAAGAGACTCCTAACCATATTGCCTTTGACAGTACTCCCATATACTCAACAAAAAGCCTCATTCTTAAAATTAATAGCAACACACTACAAGCAAGGGACAGTGTACAAATTGACAAAATTTTCAATATACCTGTATTGCAGATTCCAGTTTTGGCCTTCCCACAGCACTTCTGTAAAGGATCCCATTTTTCTACAAGGGTGAGGGGATTTTCAACTGCTCGTGTCATATTATGGGGATTTTGAACATTATTCTTAATTTCTTGATCGAAATAATGCTTAAACAGTACAGACCCATTTTATACACAACTGTATATGCAGATCATTAATCAGCATTTTAACCGCAATTATGCTGCCAAAGGCAAACGTGCTGAATCACCATTTGAAATGTAATCTACTTTCATCCCTTGAAAGTTAGGTCAGAATCACCCTACCCTAAAGTGTTTAATACAGTGAACAAAATTCTTAAAAATAAACAAATCTCCCATAAAGTCTGCTTTTTGAATGAAATTTGGCTATCCAGTTCATCAAGGACAATTGCACCCAAATGTGTTGAGTTAAAAGCACAGGTTTGCATTCATACACCCAGTTGTTTTTTTTTGAATGATGTAAGGCAGTAAATACAGCCATAAATGCAAGACATCTACAGAGAACATTACAGTCGATTGCACAACAACGGGATTATTAAACGGTAGAGATTTTCCACAGTGCAATGATGGAACAAGACAAGAGAATATGAAACTCGAATAGTGTTAAAGTACTGCTTGTTTTGTTTCTTTTTAAAATGTGATTATATCTATTCTGTGCTTAAAGGGGCAACATGGTTTCTTAGATTGTTCTGTACAAACTGGTACTTATAGTGCCAGTGATCAATTTGTTTCTTCATTAAAATCATATACACACAGATGTATTTAAATGTTAGTTCGGTTCCTTCAAATTTTATACATATTTACGTATGTTAATAAATGTAAAGAATAAAATGACAAAAAGCACGCTAAAGCCTTCGTTTGCGTCTTAAGAGGGAAAGATGAGTAATAGCCATTTCCCTGTGCAAGGTTAAGACAAAGAGCTGGAATTAGAACCCCGTGAAAACATGTAACTGGGTGGGGATCTTATGAACAGCAACAAGCACACTCTACACATTACAGACACCCTATCCAGTTTGAGTTGGATGTTGGTTCACAGTCAAAGAACCCATCAGTAACTTTGAACAGCATAGACAACAGTTGTATGGCAGAACAGGAGGGTTTTTAACTGTACAGTTTTTTTTTGAATGAATGGCAAGGATATGTCTATTGCCCCTGTGAGGGAGAAGTTTGAATTAGGCAATGTCAGCATGACGTTTAGCTGACAGGGGCACTGAAGTCAGATCACAGATCAAGGGATGATGAGGAACTACCACAAGAACAAGTAAGAAAATATTTCAATTCTAAATTCCATGCAGGAGGTTTTATTACTCTACTCATTTTCCTTGTAACCTGATAAATATCTACGGTGGTTTAGCGAAGAGCCATTTATCATCGTGTTAAACTGTTGTCACAGCAGCAAAATTTATCCTGTCAGATTATCAGCAGACGAGGAGGCAGCTAGAAATACTGCTTTGACAAAGACACAAGAGAAAGGTGTGAAAGGTCAAGAGGTTGGCTGGCTAAAGATCACTAGCAGCCACAGCCTTCCCTCTGGGGTTGGGGTTCACTGATTAGTCGACCACCCTGAGGAGCGGAGGGTTTGTGCTGTACTCCAGATTCAGCAGCATTGAGATCCAGGCTGC